>NC_066581.1:151416995-152680328 GCF_024323335.1 Lathyrus oleraceus
AAAATACTAGATGGTTACTAATGTCTTGACTGATGTCATGACATGTATGTGTGACTACATTGTAGTTACTGCAGGACTAGCTAACACATGATTTATTGAATGTCAAACTGGATGCTGTGACATTCATACCTGTCAACAGATACTAAGGAATAGAACAGCAGGTGTTCTGTTAGAACTTAGTATTTATTTCCAGTCTGGTTATCAAGGAAAGACCAGACCTGGCATAAGGCCTACTGACTGAATGTCAAACTGGATGTTATGACATTCATCATTGACAGCAGCTACTGAACATTAGACAGAGTGGTGTTCTGCTATACTTCAGCATGTAACTTAGTTTGTTCTTCAAGAGAATAACAGAACTAACTTAAGGCCAAATGTGTAAATGTTAAGTTGGACACTTTGACATTTATTAATGTAAGTTGTTACTGTAGTATGGTCTTTTTGAGCATGTACAGGTCAGCAAAATTGTACAGTCTGTTTTCTGGAAAAACAGACTCAGCATATGGACCTTGATGTCAAGCTGAATGTCGTGACATTCATTCCTGACAGCATATGCTATATTGTAGGTTGTTCAGTTTTCTGTTTCAGCTTTTTCTCAGGCTATTCTTCAGGGATTCAACAACTGAGAGAAAATCCAGGAAATCAACAACCAAGCTACATTCAATGAACCTAACAAATAGCCTATTTGTTAGTAACCTAAATGTTGAATTTATGGGAACTCGCGTGACCTTAAATTCAGGAGAATACAGGTGCAAAAGCCCAGGGTACTGCAATATAAAAGGAAGGCGTTCCTTCATTCAGTTTCAGGGATTTTGAGGCGTGAAGATTTTGTGTGTCCATCATACTTCACTGCTGTATTTTTGTGAGTCTTGTATTAGACGTATCTTGTAAGCCAAGCCATTATCAAGTAGATGATTGCTGTGGCATAGGGTGTTCATTGAGTTGTAAGTGTTGTGTCGCTCAAAGCTTTTAAGCGTGAGTGCTGTGTATCTTGATTAAAGCTGTGAAGCACAATCAAGAGTTGTTTGAAGTGTGACTTCAACTTGTCTTTAATATTGTTTAAAGATAGTAATCACTGAGGTGATTGAGGGGGAGTGAGTAGGAACTCTGATCTTAGGTTAAGATTGAAATTGCATTGGGTAGGGATTAAGTGATAAGTTGTAAACGGGTGAGTTTAGCTTTGAATTGATACTACTAATAGTGGATTTCCTCCCTGGCTTGGTAGCCCCCAGATGTAGGTCATGTTGGACTGAACTGGGTAAACAATTACTTGTGTTATTTACTGCACTTACTGTTAAGTTCTGCATAATTCCTGTCTGTGCAGAATTGGATGTCATAACAACCCGTGTGACATCCAAAGTCTGATAACTAGAATTTCAATTGGCATCAGAGCAGGCACCCTGCCTGTGAATTTCTGGGTGAGATCTAGGGAAGTTACTTTCTAGTACCATGGACAAGGATTTAGGACACTCAAACAGACCACCCATGTTGGATGGCTCTAATTATGATGACTGGAAGCCTCGTATGATAGCCTTCTTAAGGTCTCTAGACAGCAAAGTCTGGAGAGCTGTCAACAAAGGATGGGAACATCCAATGAGGACAGGTGAAGATGGAGTCAGTGTGCAGATTCCTGAAGAAGAGTGGGACAAGGAGCAAGAGGCATTAGCTCTTGGAAATTCCAAGGCATTGAATGCATTGTTCAATGGAATCAGCAAGAACATCTTCAGGCTGGTACACCACTGTGAACTAGCTAAGGAAGTTTGGGATACCCTCAAGGTAACTCATGAAGGTACTTCCAAGGTGAAGATGTCCAAACTTCAGATGCTGACCACCAAGTTTGAAAATCTGAGGATGAAAGAGGATGAGACTATTCATGACTTTCACATGAATATTCTTGAAATTGCAAACACCTCTGGTGGACTAGGTGAGAAAATGGCTGAAGAGAAACTTGTAAGAAAGATTCTCAGGTCCTTGCCTAAGAGATTTGCTATGAAGGTCACAGCCATAGAGGAGGCGCATGACATCTGCAACATGAAGGTGGATGAGCTCATTGGTTCCCTCCAAACCTTTGAAATGGGCTTGGGTGAGTATGCTGAGAAGAAGAACAAAAGCATAGCTTTTGTATCTAATGTTGAAGAGGAGTCAGAAGCAGGATATACTGGAGGTGATGAAAGTATATCAGAAGCCTTAGCCATGCTTGGGAGACAGTTCAACAAGTTCGTGAAGAAGATTGATCAAAGAGGTAGACCCAATGTCAAGAAGGAGAATCTGAAGGAGAATCTGCCAAACATGTCACTGCACTAACCAGTGTTTGTGCCTCTGAAGATGACTCAAGTGCAGATGAACTGACCTTTGATGAACTTGCTGCAGCCTATAAGAAGCTGTGTTCCACCAGTGCAGAAGTGCGTGCACAAGGAGAAAAGCAAAAGAAACTCATCAAGGAACTGGAAGATGAGAGACAGAAGCAACTGTCTGTCATAGAGGGTCTAAATGGTGAGATAACCCTGCTGACCTCCAAGCTGAATCAGATGACTAAATCCATCAGAATGATGAATAAGGGAACTGACACCTTGGAAGAGATTCCAAAGGTGGGACAGCAGTCTGGAACCAAATCTGGCCTTGGATTTGGGAAAAGATCCTCAACTGAACACAAATGCCCAAAGGCTAAAGTTCAGAAGTTCAAGCGGAGGTCAAAGCCAATGTCTCAACATCGAGGAACTAGGATGAATGATCATCAGAAGAGGGAATACCAGGAGTGGAGGTGTCACCACTGTGGTAGGCTTGGTCATATAAAAGCCTTCTGCTACTGGATTCATGGTTTCCCTAACCAAGCCTTGCATGTCAGGCCTAAGCATAAAACACATAAGCGCTATGTTCCCATTAAGAAGCAACAATGGTATGCTAGGATAGCACACACTGCTCTAAGGGCTTCTACCAGAGAAGACTGGTACTTTGACAGTGGATGCTCAAGACATATGACTGGTATGGAAAATCTACTGGTAGATATTCAACCTTACACTACCAGCTATGTGACCTTTGGTGATGGTGCCAAAGGAAAAATAAAAGGTGTGGGCAAACTGGACTGTTCTGGAGTGCCAAAACTGAATAATGTGCTGTTAGTAAGAGGACTAACTGCAAACCTCATCAGCATAAGTCAGCTGTGTGATCAAGGGTTTCATGTTCAGTTTACTAAGGAGCTATGCATTGTGACAAATGGTGACAATCAGGAAGTTATGAGAGGAACCAGGTCCAAAGATAACTGCTACCTGTGGGAACCTGAAGTCTCTAACTTTTCCACAACATGCTCCTCAGCCAAGGAAGAACATGATGTGAAGCTGTGGCATAGACGTCTTGGACATCTCCACTTACGGGGAATGAAGAAGATTATATCCAAGGAAGCAGTCAGAGGAATTCCAAAGCTTCTGATTGATGAAGGAAGAGTATGTGGAGAATGCCAGGTGGGCAAGCAAACCAAGATGTCACATCCGAAGCTGGGACATTCCACAACCTCCAGAGTTCTGGAACTGTTGCACATGGACCTAATGGGACCTATGCAGGTTGAAAGTCTTGGTGGGAAGAAATATGCATACGTGGTGGTGGATGACCATTCCAGATACACTTGGATAAGCTTCATCAGAGAGAAGTTAGATACATTTGATGTCTTCAAAGACCTGTGCATAAGACTTCAAAGGGAAAAGGACAGTTGTGTGGTCCGGATTAGAAGTGATCATGGTACGGAGTTCAAGAATTCCAAGTTTGATGAATTTTGCTCGTCTGAAGGAATAAGTCATGAGTTCTCCTCCCCTATAACTCCTCAGCAGAATGGAATAGTTGAAAGAAAAAATAGAACTATTCAAGAATTTTCCAGAGCAATGATCCATGCAAAGAAGCTCCCCATGCACTTCTGGGCTGAAGCAATGAATACCGCATGCTATGTTCACAACAGAGTCACCTTGAGAAAAGGAACCTCCTCCACTCTATATGAAATATGGAAAGGCAGAAAACCCACTGTGAAGTACTTTCATATCTTTGGAAGTAAATGTTACATTCTCACAGATCGTGAACAGAGAAGGAAGTTAGATCCCAAAAGTAATGAAGGTATATTTCTGGGATACTCCACTAACAGCAGAGCCTACAGAGTGTTCAACTACAGGACCAATGTCCTGATGGAATCCATAAATGTCATTGTGGACGATAAAGAGGAAGGAACCGATGTCATGGAAGATGTTGAAACATTCCTTGACAGTTCAACTGACAGTCCAGTCAAGTCTGAAGAAGTACAGGAACCTCCTCCTGAATGTGAAGTAGATGCAACCACCAAAGTGCCATCTATCAGAATTCAGAAAGACCACCCAAAGGATCTTATCATAGGGGATCCCACCAGTGGTGTAACTACCAGGTCAAGAGGGATAAACTCAAATTCCTGCTTTGTATCCAAGGTTGAACCAAAGAATGTGAAAGAAGCCCTGACTGATGAATACTGGATCACTGCCATGCAAGAGGAACTTGAGCAGTTCAAAAGGAATGAAGTCTGGGAGCTAGTTCCAAGACCTGAAGGGACCAACATTATTGGTACCAAGTGGATCTACAAAAACAAATCTGATGAGAAAGGAGTAATTACTAGGAATAAAGCAAGACTAGTAGCTCAAGGATACACTCAAGTTGAAGGGGTAGATTTTGATGAGACATTTGCTCCTGTGGCTAGGCTTGAGTCCATCAGATTGCTGTTGGGGGTAGCATGCATCCTGAAGTTTAAGCTATTCCAAATGGATGTGAAGAGTGCATTCTTGAATGGCTACCTGAATGAGGATGTCTATGTGGAACAACCTAAAGGGTTCTGTGATCCTAACCAACCTGAGCATGTATACAAGTTGAGGAAAGCCTTGTATGGGTTGAAACAAGCACCTAGAGCATGGTATGAAAGGTTAACCGAATTTCTGACCTCAAATGGATACAGAAAGGGTGGCATAGATAAAACCTTGTTTGTAAAGGATGAAGAAGGCAAAATCATGATAGCTCAAATCTATGTTGATGATATAGTCTTTGGTGGAATGTCAGAACAAATGGTTCAAAAATTTGTTCACCAGATGCAGTCTGAGTTTGAAATGAGTCTAGTGGGAGAACTGACCTATTTCCTTGGAATGCAAGTAAACCAAATGGAGGACTCTATGTTTCTCTCCCAAAGCAAGTATGCCAAGAACATAGTTAAGAAGTTTGGTATGGATAATGCTAGGCATAAGAGGACTCCTGCTCCCACTCATCTGAAGTTGACCAAAGATGATGGAGGCCTAGTGTTGATCAATGCCTGTATAGAAGCATGATAGGTAGTCTGTTGTACCTAACTGCAAGTAGACCTGACATTTCTTATGCAGTTGGAGTGTGTGCCAGATACCAAGCAGAGCCTAAGGTAAGCCACTTGAATCAAATCAAACGGATTCTCAAGTACATCAATGGGACCTGTGACTATAGGATGCTGTATTCACATGGGTCTGAGCCTGTCCTATCTGGGTACTGTGATGCTGACTGGGCTGGGAGTGCTGATGACAGAAAAAGCACATCAGGTGGATGCTTCTTCTTAGGAGACAACCTCATATCTTGGTTCAGCAAGAAGCAGAATTGTGTTTCTCTGTCCACAGCAGAGGCTGAATACATAGCTGCTGGAAGCAGTTGTTCCCAACTGGTTTGGATGAAACAGATGCTCACTGAGTACAATGTCACTCAAAATGTCATGACATTGTTTTGTGATAATCTCAGTGCCATCAATATCTCCAAGAATCCCATCCAACACAGCAGGACCAAACATATTGACATTAGGCACCACTTCATCAGAGATCTGGTGGAAGACAAGGTGATCACTTTGGAACATGTAGCCACGGATCTTCAACTGGCTGACATATTTACAAAGGCTCTGGATGCTACTCAGTTTGAAAACTTAAGGAGCAAACTGGGAATATGTCTCTCTGAGACCTTATAGCAACCACTGATGGTTGGGATAAATTGTTTAATATCTATGCCTATTAAACAATTTGTACTAGGCCATGATTGGTCAACAGATCATAGCTATGCTACTTGCAACAAGGGTGGATACAAGAGGGTAAGGAGACACCCTACTGTGAGAAGGCCAATGTACCTGCAGGAGTTCAAGGATGTTGTTCATGCAGGAGTGATTCTGGATGTCAGAAACAAAATCATGGCATCTGATATGGTGGTACCTACTGTAAAGCAAAAGTGGGTGACTACTTGATCAAAGCTGTGAAGCAAGATCAAGTGGATGGTAACTTGGTTGAAACTGTGAAGTAAAACCAAGTCTGTAACTCTGTCGTTATTCTCTGGTTATGTTATTGGCTTTGGCAACATTTTTGACAAAAAGGGGGAGTAACCCCTGGCAAACAGAGTGGGTCTCTACAACAGACTCTCATGACGACAGATTCCTCCCCTGCAGCTGCTGTGTGTTGAAGTTTAGATTTAACTTCTGTATGTGTGTGCTGCTGTGTGAAGTTTTTTTACTTCCTTGTGTGTGAGTGTGCTGCCACTCTGAGTGTATTAGCTAGTATTAATTCCTGCTAGGTGTGTGATTCCGCTGCTATGAACTCTGTTATGGGGATCAAAGTGTTTTAGCCAAAAATTTGCCAAAGGGGGAGTTTGTAGGTGTTTAATTGGCTGCATTTTATGGTAAAACACTAGATGGTTACTAATGTCTTGACTGATGTCATGGCATGTATGTGTGACTACATTGTAGTTACTGCAGGACTAGCTAACACATGATTTATTGAATGTCAAACTGGATGCTGTGACATTCATACCTGTCAACAGATACTAAGGAATAGAACAACAGGTGTTCTGTTAGAACTTAGTATTTATTTCCAGTCTGGTTATCAAGGAAAGACCAGACCTGGCATAAGGCCTACTGACTGAATGTCAAACTGGATGTTATGACATTCATCATTGACAGCAGCTACTGAACATTAGACAGAGTGGTGTTCTGCTATACTTCAGCATGTAACTTAGTTTGTTCTTCAAGAGAATAACAGAACTAACTTAAGGCCAAATGTGTAAATGTTAAGTTGGACACTTTGACATTTATTAATGTAAGCTGTTACTGTAGTATGGTCTTTTTGATCATGTACAGGTCAGCAAAATTGTACAGTCTGTTTTCTGGAAAAACAGACTCAGCATATGGACCTTGATGTCAAGCTGAATGTCGTGACATTCATTCCTGACAGCATATGCTATATTGTAGGTTGTTCAGTTTTCTGTTTCAGCTTTTTCTCAGGCTATTCTTCAGGGATTCAACAACTGAGAGAAAATCCAGGAAATCAACAACCAAGCTACATTCAATGAACCTAACAAATAGCCTATTTGTTAGTAACCTAAATGTTGAATTTATGGGAACTCGCATGACCTTAAATTCAGGAGAATACAGGTGCAAAAGCCCAGGGTACTGCAATATAAAAGGAAGGCGTTCCTTCATTCAGTTTCAAGGATTTTGAGGCGTGAAGATTTTGTGTGTCCATCATACTTCACTGCTGTATTTTTGTGAGTCTTGTATTAGACGTATCTTGTAAGCCAAGCCATTATCAAGTAGATGATTGCTGTGGCATAGGGTGTTCATTGAGTTGTAAGTGTTGTGTCGCTCAAAGCTTTTAAGCGTGAGTGCTGTGTATCTTGATTAAAGCTGTGAAGCACAATCAAGAGTTGTTTGAAGTGTGACTTCAACTTGTCTTTAATATTGTTTAAAGATAGTAATCACTGAGGTGATTGAGGGGGAGTGAGTAGGAACTCTGATCTTAGGTTAAGATTGAAATTGCATTGGGTAGGGATTAAATGATAAGTTGTAAACGGGTGAGTTTAGCTTTGAATTGATACTACTAATAGTGGATTTCCTCCCTGGCTTGGTAGCCCCCAGATGTAGGTCATGTTGGACTGAACTGGGTAAACAATTACTTGTGTTATTTACTGCACTTACTGTTAAGTTCTGCATAATTCCTGTCTGTGCAGAATTGGATGTCATAACAACCCGTGTGACATCCAAAGTCTGATAACTAGAATTTCAAAAGAGATATACATCTCTCTTTCTATTCATTATTTTTTTGTTTTTTTATTTGATAGTAAGAACGACATATGGATTGGGCGGCGTGTTTTTTGTGTCCCTTCGTCTCCCATCGACAATGCAATATATAGCATATGTGCTAGGGTTTTTAATCATTGATAATACCACAAATACCCCTTCTATATGCTATTTAATGATAAAATGAGTTTAAATTACTTAAAATAATTAAAAATCAAACAATATAAAATGATCAAAATAAAATCAGAAAGAATACATAGTAAGTCCTATTTAATCATTTCGAATATTTTGACATAGAGATAAAAATAAACAGACTCAAAACGAAAAAAGATCGAGTATAAAAGTGCTCAAAAAATTAAAATGATTGCACTAAAATGATTAGCGTGAAATAAACTTTCTGAAAATATACAAGTTTTGATTGAATTTTGAAATAAAAATTGATCGGTTAAAATGCTCAAACTGATCAAAATACAACCGAAAAGGTGGACGAAAAAATAAAACGAGCACGTCCGGTTGAACTACGTGAATCGTACATTAATAAAACTGACATCTGCAAGCTCGATTTTGAAAAATTTCGTCTGTTAATTTCACGTACATTTGAGGATCAGTTTGACTGGTTTATCTGTAGATTCAAAAAATTATTTTGGTTGACATTTTATGCATTATTCAAGATGTTATGATGTGTAGATGATGCAGATGTCGAGATGATTGTATTGATTTATTGAATGGGGGTCAAAATTGGGGTATGACAAATGTTAAACAAAGTAAATCACCTGAGGTCCATTATTCAACCAATGATATTGAATACAACATAGGTTATTATCTATCAGATGACATTTGTGAAAAGCATCCAAATGCCATAATGGGATAAGAGAAAAGTGTCTGCCCAACATCAAGAAGGTGGAAGAAAGGATATCGAACGGGCATTTGGAGTTCTCAACTCCCGATTTACGATCATATGTAACTTAGCTCGATCTTGGAAATTATATGCACTAATGTGTATAATGGATATGTGCATCATATTGCATACCATGATTGTTGAAGATCAATGTGCCACATGTAGTAGCAATTTTGATTATTCTTATGATCATATAGGAAATGATCCGATTACACCATGTTCGCTGAGAAATAAAAGTAAATTTTACAATTATTGTATTCACATAGACTGGTGGTTTCAAAGACCATTCAACGGTTTTTAAGATCTTATGTAGATAAGGGTTGTATATTTTTGTGATGTGTGAAAGTAAATGACAGAAAGTAAAATGGAGATTTCGGTGTTAAAAATAAGAAAACCTGCTATGGGTAGATTTCACCATTACATATTTATAATGCACACTATAACACCTCAAATTCGACTGATTTATTTAATTGAATTTTCTTTTGCTTTTATTTATTTATTTGGGTAATTTGATATATTTTAATTATTTATTTTGGTGATAACATGTGTTATGTTATTTTTGGGAGTTTATTAGAATTTAGTGGACTTTATTTGACTAAAATAATAAAATAAGAGAAATGGTGATATTGGGATAAAAGTAGAATTATTAGAAAATAAGGGAAAAAGGAGAAGGTAGAGGTGAGTTAAGGGGTAAAAGTGATTTAATTATATTTTTAGGTTAAAATAAATAGAATGTGTGAGGGGAGTCAAAATGGTCTATACAGAAATTGTGCAATTGGGAAAAAGAGGCAAGTGTGAGAAAAGGAGAACAATGACTTGAGGGAGAAGAAGAGCACCATATCCAAACTTGTTAGTTGTTGGAAATTCAAGTAGGGGGGACTACTCTAATATAGGTGTCATTGCATGAAGGATAGAGAGGGATCCTCACCCATCTCTAGGTTTTTCTCCATTGATGTCTTTGATGAGTCTTTGAATATAGTCATTTGAAATCTATGATAATCAATTTATGTGAAATGAAATATGTGTCCTGTGTGTGGCTGGATTTTATGTTTGATGAATGGATATGAATATGAATATTATGACTACCATTGTTGAATAATTGATATGAATATGAATATGAACAAAGTCTTGAGTTCATGTTTAATTGGTGAATTTGGATGTTAATTGGTGTATATATGACGGTTTGATTGTTATATAATATGTATCTATTATTTTCTATATGCTTCGGGCTACCCGTCATGCTTCTGGGTCACTGAAGGTCGTCAGTAAGGTGACGGGATGACCGTCATGGTCTCCAGGTGGGATTTTCCTGTCGATCGTCATAGGGATGATGGGTTATGAAAGGGAGCGATGACAGGCTGGGTGACGAGCTAGTCGACATGGCCGTCAAAGACCAGTTTTTAGTGATAAGTCTGATTTTCACTGTTGTTTTCTCGTGTAGTCGATGGTTGACTGTTGTTTTGGTTTACTTGATATTGTAATTGATTAAGGTGAATTATTATGATGATGAAATAATAATTGATTAATTTGTAGGATTATAAGTGGTGAATTATGATTATGTTCTTGAGTTATAATGTTGTGAATATTTTATTTAATGGAATTTTTTGAAATTTTTTAAATAAAATTTAATGCATGAATAAGATTTAATGAAATGCAAAAGTTTTAAATGATGATTTAAATGAAAAACATCTTTGATGAAAATGACAAAATAAATTTTTAATGCTAGAAATAAAAGATGATGCATGAATGAATGTAAATACTATGCACATACAAAATAAATAAAATCGATGCATGAGATAATTGAATGAATAAGAGCACGAAATCCACAAATATTCCACAACACATATTTAAGACAAACAACAGACTTATGTACAAAGATAATTACACACATGTATACAACAAAAAGAATAAAGGAGGGTATGAACGATCATACCAATTTTGACGATATAGGCTTAACTCGTAGCACACAAAAATGATTAGTAATCATCTACTAGAATAACATAAGCTAAAGTACAACCAATCGTAAACGAATTGGATATAACTCCTCTTGCACGTCTAAAAATCACTATCGGGCTCTTCTTCATAAGACTTTAGATGAACTTGTATGACGGATATTCTGATTATCATTGATTGACATATCTTGACAATCTTAGATAATTGATTTAACTCTTTGATGATTATAAGAACTTTGAGGGACACTTTGTAACCATTGAATCTTTGGTAATTGTGAGAACTTAGATAACATCTCCAAATGTAACAAACTGACTTCACCTTATTTTTACGATAACCTTGGAAGAGTAGGTCACTTGAAGATGCTTTTTTGCTTCTTTCTTTAATCTCTCAAAAACTTCAAGCATGTTGACATATGAATGCAAGTCCATCTTTAAGCAGGATTAATCAAAAACAAACTTTAAGACATAGTGTCAGGTTTCCGATTACATTGCACATACCTCAAAATTTTGTTAGTTCGATCCTAAATGAATAAAAACTTAGAGAATATATTAAATACAATTGATGATTGAAGAATATACTTGTAAGAATTTACTTTAAGTTAACCTATGTAACGCAGGAAATGAATGATCAAACATTAGGAAATTAATACAATATTATTGAAATTCATTTAATTGCATAAACTTCCAAACGAATAGAAAAACTCGTGTAGGATCGAAAAGGAACCATATCCTCAACTTTTTTAGTCGCAAGACTGTGATCAAAAGCCCTGCTCTGATACCAATTATTGGGTGAGAATATAGGGAGGGTGAATCGACCTATCCTCAAAAAGACAATTTCAAAAATGTTTTAGGTCCCATAAACTAAATTAGAGATTTTAAAATACGTGGAAGAAAAACACAATATAAAGAGAGGTTGGAAGCTTCTCAATGAATTAGTCCAATAAAAGCATTACAAAATATAACTAAAGGCATGATTCTTTCTAATGGAAATAAGTTACAAGATAACCAAGCCCGCTTTAAACAAAGCGATTTTAAAACCTTTACATAGAATTTAATTTAAAACACAATTGAATTTATGATGATCCAATAGGTTTGATACATCATAGACCCAAACTTACACATTAAATCGTTATAAGAAAGATCTAACCTAAATTACGTATAAACGATGCAATGATGCAATAGTTATAGTAATAAATGCAAAAAATTAAATGAGGTGAGAGAAGATTGGGGAGTACACAGTGATAAAACATTAAAAAATAATCACGACCTTCCATTATTTCATAAATTTGATACAAACATTTTGATTATAATGAAATATCACACAATAATTTCCTATGTTGATGCAGATACTCAAGTTGCTAACAAAAATAAAATCCTCAATAATTTTGATCCAATAACCTTGCTCTCTATAATAACCTGTTCCAAGTCTTTGTATGTGGAAATCCACCTTGATCCCACTGATTTCTTGTCTAAGCGATTTCCATTAGTTAAGCGTTCAATTGGACAACTCTCAACTTCGTATTATGAATAGTTTTCACTAGACTTCACCAAAGTCTTCCATGAAGTATAGTGAAACTCTTCTCGTGATGGATAATACACAACCCAAACCGCATTCAAGAAACGATTCATGCACCTGTTGCAAATAATAAATTTCACACAAAAACATTAGATACCCTAATGTACCAATAGTCTCCCTCAAATACTTAATTTTTAGGGATGAAGGTCCATAACACTGGATAATGACTAAGGTCGAAGATGATGAACAATGTCAATGAATATCACACACACACACACACACTCTAACTCACAAGATATTAACAAGGAATTAGATGATGGTGAATGAAGAATACATAAAACGGTTCTCTCAAGTTTCTGAATAAAATGGGTCTTAGATCTTGATGGTTATCGTGAGCTTGATCAATAATGAATCATTATAGGATTGATCAACTCTCTTTCTATGGTTTCCCTCAATAAAAAATTACAGACAAAGTGTAACAAAAATAGATATAATTTTACATGGATTACACTCAAGAAGTTGTTCTTCAAAAATAAGAGAAAGATACAAAGGTGCTACACACTACAGAAGAAAAGACAAATTGACATTTTTGTCTAAGAGTTTCATCAAATCTTTTATCATGAAAAAAGTTCACAATGAGACACTCTATTTTCTTGGATCACAAAAGCAACTATTTAAATCTAAGGTGGAAATTTGCATTTTTGAAGTTATGATTTGAATCACTATTCAAACCCATGAGTTAAGTTAAGTGAAAACCATGATTCGAGTCATATTGTGATATGATTCGAGTCACTTGTAATTCATGATTTGAATCAAATCTGACAGAGCCAAATCTTGCTTTCAAAGAAAGTTGTGATTCGAGTCAAGTTAAACTTTTGTTTCGAATCAAATCACACTGAGACAAATTCCAATTTTCATAAATTGTATGATTCAAATCAGACAATGTACATGATTTAAATCAAGCAATTCAACACCTTGACTCAAGTGTTCTAACTTGTGATTCAAACAACACTTAATGAAATGATAAAAAACAACTTGCTAGGCTCAAAAATATCACATAATATCATGTACCAACCTTCTAATTTATTGAATAATGAAGGGACTTAAGGTACAATTCTAAATAGCTGAAGCGAACATAATAGAATTCAAATGCGAACAAATTAAAAACACGCGAATAATTAAATATCAAACAAAATTACAAACACACAAATAATCAAATAAGACATACATGTAAATTGACTAAAACATCAAAACTAAAAGACTTGCAATTTCAATAGGATCTTTATATGTTTCGGGAGTGGTGTGTAGATTTATCGAGAGACATTCTGGCCCTTTTCTGAATGTTTTTTCCTCTTAGTGGAGTTTATATGATTATGTTTTTTTAGGATTTGTCATGTTGTGGTTTGATCATTTTGGAAGTCTTAAATGATAAGGTTTTTCAGCCACATTAGTGATAGTGAAACAAGTGGAAGACATGAGTATCCTCTTAGCTTGAAAATGGTATATTGGTACTTCTGTGGACAACTCTTGTGCTTTCTCGGTGTGACTTGAGAATCCTATTATGCAATTGAGCCAATAATGGCGTGAGAGACTTCAACCTCATTTGGATGTCCTTTTAGGTGGTTTTTGGAGTTTGGTGGTCGTTTATGTTGTCCCCGGTATAGAGAATTTTTTCTGATGGCTTTTAGCTTCTCTTATTTTGGGGTTGTTGTTTGGATGTTTGGGTGCTTAAAGTTTCTTTTCTTGATTTTTTCGTTTTCTTTTTAATATGCCCGAGCTAAGTACACCTTGTGAATTTTTTTCAAAATAACCAATTTTTAAAAAAAAAATCCAAAATAACCAATTATTAAAAAAAAAATACCAAAATAACCAAGTTTGGTAGAGGATGCGCCAGATGAATTGGCGCACCTCGAAACCACTAAGAGGAGGCGCCAATAGCATTGGCGCATGCATTGGACTCCTCATGAAGAGGCGTCAATGCTAGTGGAGCCTGCATTGGGCCTCATGAGGAGGCGTCAATGCTAGTGGCGCTTGAGTGTATTTTTCTTGGTATGCGCCAGTTCATCTGGCGCCTGCATGTGATGCTCATGTGGGCGCCAATCCCTTAGGCGTCCATGTGTTTTGTATAATTGATGTTCCGCCTTTATAAATACCACGCCTTGGATACAATATTTTTCATTAAAACTCATCTCCTAATACCATAAGTTGTCTAGTTCAACCATCAATTTCAATTCTCTCTGTTTCAACAATGTCTGCATACATTCAGAAACGAAATGCTGATGTAATATTTTTTGCCGTTGCGACTTCGATACAGGCTCGACTTTGGAACACAAATACGTTTGAACGTCTAAATCGGACGTTGTACAATTGATTAGAGGGAGAAATTGGAGAGGGTGAACGGATTAGAAGAATATAATGGCTTGTGTCCATGTTCAACCAACACGGAGAAGTGCGTGAATGGGTGTATATTAAGACCGACCAAGACGCTCGCAGGATGATGCATTACATGTTCAAAATTGTTTTGATGGTTGTAATTGCATAGTTCTTGTATTGTATTTGTTACAATTATCTGTTTTACTGTTTATGTAATGGTACTTTCAACACAGACGTCTAATATGAAATAAATTTAGTTTTTCATATATTGCAACAGAGGTACATCTGAATTTATCTGGTTGTGCTCATTCCAACACTAGGACAGTTATTACGATTGTGACCTGGTTGACGACACAAACTATATAGTCTAACCATTTTGTTCTCCGTATCCATTTCGGTTCGAATCCGGGTGCTGTTAGGGCGACCCTTTTTCTTCCTTCGCATAACTTCGTTATGCCAGACGATGTCCCCTTGATATTTTGGCCAATAATCCTCTTTTGCCACTACCAAAAAACTAATTTTATAAACATTTGAAAGGCTGGAGACTTTGTAAACTTCAGATAGCAAGTAGGATAGATTCATTTGAACCTTTGAGCATGCCGCAATGACATGGGAGCAGGGGGTACGAAAGGCTTGGAACCTTTCGCAGTTGCACCAACCTCTATCTAGTTCGACTTTGTACTGTCCCATCGGCATGCCCTCATTGTGATCCATGGACTCGGCAACACTAAACCAACCTTTAGTTTGGTCAAATACCGTAACCACGTGTGTGTTTGCTTTGGCGGCTTCATGTCTGATGAATTTCATTGAAGCATCATTGAACAACTATCCAGATTGCAACACTGAACTCCATTTTGAGCGTCTGGTTTCAAACAACGCCCCTAGCCTGAAATATGTAGCCTGCACCAAAGCGGTTATTGGTAGGTTACAGATGCCTTTGAAGATAGAGTTCATTGATTCCACAATATTTGTTGTCGTGTGGCCCCAACACTAACCGTTGTCGTATGCCCTAGTCCACTTCTCCAACGGAATACTATCGATCCACCGTACCGCATCTTCGTTCGACAATCTTATTTCCTTGCGGTAGTGTTTGAAAGAAGGTTCTGATAATGCGTAACCTACATTGACAACCTTCTTACGTAACGTCTTATCTTTGATTTCCCGCATGAAATTCTGAGCAATATGTCTAATAAAGAACACATGCGTCGAAGGAGGATTTTGCCAGCCACTGTCAATGTTATTATATTCACTGATGATTGAGGGGTGTCTATCAGAGATCAAATACAAGTTAGGCTGAGGTGCAATGTGCAATAGGAGATTTCTTAGGAAAAAACTCCATCCCTCAGCAGTCTCCCCTTCAACTAGGGCAAAGACGATTGGAAAAATATTGTTGTTCCCATCTTATGCCACTACCATCAGTAACGTTCCTTTGTATTTTCCATACAACCATGTACCATCAATTTGTATAATTGGTTTACAGAAATAAAAACCTATGATACATGGTTGATATGCCCTGAATAGACAGTGAAATATTCTATTTCCAACAACACACGTACCATCTGGTGTATAGGCGAGCAATGTTTCCATCTTGACAATTGTCCCGGGAGCATAGTGTTTTAGAGCCAACAGGTATTTTGGAAGTTGTTTGTAAGACTCCTCCCAATTGCCAAACACTTTTTCAACAACTTTCGTTCTAGCTATCACCTTCCTATATGATGGAGTGTACTCGTACTCTACCCTAATATGCAAGATTATTGTACTCACCTTTAACGACGGATTGTCGCCAATGACAGACAATATTTCATCGCATATTAGCTGAGAGCTTAATTTATGATGATCCTGCATTGGGTTTGTCAGCATGCATGTGTGATCTGGACCCATTGATCCAATCTCTCAAGACTCGCTCCTCTTCCGGTATGAAGCTGACAACCTGAAAAGGTAGTGCTCATTCGGACAATAAACTTTATACCTCGATGCGTTAGTTCTGTCAACTCTGAAATCAATTGATAATTGCATGTGGAATTTCTTAATGGTTTTTACACATTCCTCTTTTGTGCGAAATGTGTCTCCTTGTTTCAGAGATCCTTGCATCTACACGTAAGGATTGTATCATACATCTGTCGAAGGTTCATCTGAACCCAAATTTAACCTTGTCATGTGTTTGGGTGGGCAATATACATGACTTGCTGGTATTGGCTGCTCTTCCTCTCCAGCATTCACCATCGAATCAACCATGATCTCAGGTTCCTCTTCTTCGTCGTCTAGAACATTCACCTCAGCTTGTTCGTCATCAGTCTCACAAAACACTTGTGACTGATCAATGTACTGAGACACCTGTTGTTGATGTGGTAATATATACAACTCTATATCATTGTAACCGAATTATCCGTGACTGACAAACATATGCTAAACATCATCATCATCTTGAATCTTCTTCTGATAAAATTTTACCTGGTTTTCTGCAAACCAAACCGGATTTTTATAGATGATCTGACCCACATTACTGCACTACAATTTCTTTTCTATTCTTTGTTTCAGATGTGAAAATTTTGATCATCAATTTATTGTAAACCGATTCACCTCTGCGTTTCGAAAACAAAAACCGAACAATTGATGATCAAATATTTCACCTTTGATATGGGCACTGATCATGTAATATTGTGTGAAAGACATTATGTTGAAATATTAAATATGTAGATAGCTTGAATGGAATTGAATGGATTGCTAAGTTGTTCATTTGCACAACATAAATAGCATGGTCATTGCTAAATTGGTCATTGCATTGATAACTTGGTCATTGTCTGTACAGACTTGACCATGCATGCAGTAGAAGGAATCCAGCATGCAGAGAAAAGAGTGACAAGAACACACATGCGCCAAGGAATCAAAGAATCTATGAGCTATGTGCCCTAAGATTCAAACCTAGGCGCTCATTCCCTAGGCTCCATAAAGTAACTGAGGCGCCAAAGGGTTGAGCGCCTCTTCACACAAACTTGTCTTAGGCGCCACTAGGAAGGGTGTCCCTTCCAATTTCCATACACTAAGGCGCCAAGAGGAAAGACGCATCTTCCTTGCATGTGAGAAATCACATGTAAGCGCCAAGAGGAAGGGTTCCTCTTCCCTTGCATGTGATTTCTTCATATGCGCCAAGAAGAGATTCCTCACATGCTAGCTTTGTCTCACATTCTGAATTTTGTCATTCCCTTGTCTCCTCTTGCCTTTCCATGCAACCAATCACACTCTTTTTAGGTTACAAACATACTCACTCATTCATCTATAAATAGCCTCTCATATCAACAATATCAAATCATCTTCATCAATACTCAATTATATTCTTCTACCACATTTCTTTCATCTACCAAACTCAAGCTTTACAAATTCAAATCATGTCTTTGTTGACTATGTGCGATGAACACAGAGGCACAGTCGAGAATATCTCGACATTTGTATGTTATCTCTCTCTCTTTCAAGTTTTTATGTTTTTTGTGTTATACCTTTGTTATCTCTCTCTTTTTAGTTTCTATTTTTGTCTTACTTCTTATAGATATCTTTTTTGTGTTATACCTTTGTTATCTCTCTCTTTTTAGTTTTTATTTTTGTCTTATTTCTTATAGATGTGTATTTGTTGAGTATGTATTTCTTCTTCTAATTGTATTTTCTTACTTTTTTGTTATTAGGATCCGAAGCGGTTTAGATGTCGTGTACATGAATATGTACCCCACGATCCTTTAATAAAACCATATATTAGAGGATGTGGATTTGGAAATCAACTAAACATTATTTCGTACTCGGTGGACTACAAGTTCATTATGGCTTTGTTGGAGAGGTGGAGACCCGAGACCCACACATTTCACCTTCCGATTGGTGAGTGTACCGTCACACTTGAGGACGTGTACATGTTGTTAGGTCTCCGTATAGACGGAAAGGCAGTGAATGGTCGAGTTAACCAAAACAATAATATATGCAATGAATTATTGGGCGCCCCTTTGTTAGACGATGAAACTGAGGGAGACACATCCGGTCAAGCAATGGGGCAAGGTATAAATTTAAAATACCTAAAACAATATTATGCCAGTATAGTATTGTCAGACGATTCAACCGAGTATGAGAAAATAATAAAAGCTCGGTGTTATATTATGATTTTATTTGGTAACTTTCTGTTTCCAGAAAGTACATGTAATTCTGTGAATATAATGTATTTATCTTTATTACGCAACATTAATAAGGTAAACACTTATAGTTGGGGTTCAACTGTGTTGACCCATCTATATAGTGCAATGTGTATAACTGCAAAAAAGAATACCTGTACTTTTTTTCATGTGCGTATTTGCTTCAAGCTTGGGGGTGGTCAAGAATGTTGTCGCTCGCCCCGATAAATGAGCGTCCATTCTTGTTCCCGTTTACAACCAAGTAAGTCTAACACTTTATCATTCACCATTTAGTTAATTATATTTATTATTATAATTAACAGTAAATAATATTTTTCACTTTTTTTTATTATCTTAGGTGGCCAGTAAGGGGAATGAACTACAACAGGTGTCCGAAACACGCTATTGTAGTCTATCGAAATCTATTGGACCACATTGGACATGACGATGTAATAATCCTACCGAACTATATTTTAATTTAAAAATATTTCTCAAATTATTTTGCATCTAACCATTTCGTATTGTTTTACAGTTTGTTTGGAGGCCATATTTGGGTCTGAATCATGATGTGAACCATGACGCTGTTGCAGTTTGGACAGCGAAGACACCGATTATCTGATTCACTACGGTGGAAATGCACCAAAGTGACCGGGCCAAACTGCAGTTCGGAATGCTACAACAGATTCCAGAATCTCCCACGTGTTTAAAAAGGGTCGATGCATAGTGAGATTATTCTGACTGGAGAGACTTTGCAAAAGACATGTGTCGTCAATGGAGGAATCGATGACAACGCATCTTGAACGAACCAGTCATCCAAGGTGCAAGACCCACTCAACAATATATGACATGGTTTAGGTCGGTAACAACTCAACAATTTGTATCTGAGCCGCGGTATTTGATGGATCCACGCCAACTTGCTTCGTCATCGTATGCCCCACACCAATTCACCATCCAACACCAATGTGAACCCACCCAAACCCAACAACCAACCACACAACATCAACCGACCATATACACAAAACAACCAAACACCCAACATCGCAACCCATTCATGCCAACTGTCACACCCCAATTTGGACCCTGAATCGCTGATTCAATACATTCATCATAGCTATTGCATCTCTACATAGTATACCATGCATTCCATACCGTATAGCGCCTAGAATATCAGTCGAAATAAATTTTTTGGATCTACAAGCAAACCGATTGAATTAATCGACGAATGTGCGTCAAAACAGTAGACGGAAAAATTTCCAAATAAGGCTTGCAGACATCAGTTTTATTAATCTACGTTTCTCATAGTTTAATCTGGCGTGCTCAATTTATTTTTTTGGCCATTTTTCGGTCACCTTTCGACTCGCCTGAGCCTTTTAACCAGTCAGAATTTATTTCGAAATTAAAAGAAACGCTGTATTTTTTCAATAAGTTTATTTTGTACTGATCATGATGGTGCAGTCAGTTTATTTTTTCGAGCATTTCTTTTGCGTCCGCCTTTTATTCATTTTGGGTTAGTTCTTTTTTATTTTTTGGTCAATAGATTTTAAATAATTAAATAGGATTGTTTGTGTTTTTATTTTGATTTCATTTTGATAATTTAAAGTAGTTTGATTTATATTTAAGTTATTAGTTTTATTCTATTTCTACACCTAAAAGAGTCAAATGACATTGTTGGTACAAAGAAAACAATTTTTGGTGCGTTGTGGGATATCAACAGACATGGGATGCATTTGGTGTTGTCACTTTGCATCAAATTGCACATATTTCTTTTTGATGATAAAAGAGAGAGAGAATACTTTCTAAAACGAGAGGAAGAGACCAATCAATTCAATACAGCATAATATGGGTGTTGGGTCGGAGGGATCTCAAAACAAAAATCAATTTAATAAAGTAATAAGAGAGTAGGGACAAATTTGCTTTTTTGGCATGGACCATTGAGTGGACTTCTTGATGATACCTTAACATCAACACACTCTGCAACTTGAGGACAAAATTGATTCAACTTTCTGATATATAAAAAGTCATCAAGCCATCATTTAAAGGAGACTGAATAGAGGAGGAACGAAAAGAAAAATTATTCTGATTTCATTGCTTTGGCTAAAGAGTTTGGACTCCCTCCTGTGAGAAAAGAAAAAAACTGTTGCATTATTTGCCATTCCTCAATAGCCAGGTATTATGACAGCTCATTTGTTCTTATGTATACATTTATTTATTTATTTATTAACTTTTCATTGGTATTGAGAGAGGGCACTTTCCAAGCACCCTCATGTTTGTTTTTACTGCACATAGTAGCCCTGGGATATACAACACATCCATTCTCTTTTATTTCATTAAGTCTCTTAAAAATCACCCTTCTCCAGATAACTCACACAAAAAATCTTTCTTTCCCTCTCGCGAATAAAACCTGCAATAAACTAAGCTCTCTCAATTCACAACTAATCATCAAACCAGAATTAATCGAAAAACTGTAAAAGAGTATATATGAGATTCATGGCTCAACTTCCTCTCACTTGTTTCACTTCACCTCTCAACAAACAACCACTTTCTTCTTTAAGTCTCTTGAAAACCACCCTACTTCAAAACCGAATCATAAGCCACCTTCCTTTGTAACTTTCGCTTTCAGCCTTGAAGCAGCAATACGCTGTAAATCACCACCTTATACATTTTTCTGGTGAAACCGTGACTCTTAGTTCGGTCAGCCACAACCGTCATTATGCAAACCACTCACTTATCACCCTCACGGTAACAACAACACAATACGTATCAGCATTTTCAGATTCAACTTCAAATCTGCCACACAATAAATCTGAAATAAAAAGAAGGAAGAATTTGTTAAAGCTTTCACCGAACAATCCCGTGCAAGAGAAATATAAGGAAACACATCAGAAGCCAAACTCAACGGAAACCGCCTCCAGACAAGAACCGTGAAGCCTTTAGCAAACCGTTTACCTCTTTTCAAAAACCACACGAACTCCCTCCGATCTATACTCAGGAAGAACAACCCAAACCGCGACTTCTTTGGATTAACGACTACCACTCGACGGAAATGAAAGGACAATCAAAGGTCATCGCCCCCTTTCGAATACGAACGGTAACACGTTCGTCGTCGTCGCCGTCATAACCTTCCGAAGATTCCCACTCAGTTCTCTGCTTTACGAATCGATCCTTGGCTTTCCATCTCTCTCCTCCGTTCTAGTTTCTCCCTCCGCCGTGTCGGAGGTTGTCTCCTGCGGCGGAGGCCCCTCTAAAATCAAACTAAGAACATCATTCAACTTGTTTCAAGGCACTCTATCCAAATCCAATGTCCATTTTTCTCTAATTTCACTTCTAAAACCCAAATCGATGCCAGCCGTCGAAGAACCCTAATTCCCTTCAAACCAAAATAAGAGAAAATCTCGGAAGAAAAGGAGAAAGTAGGTGACGGAATTGAGGGTGGTTTCATTGAGAAACAAGGAGAGGAAGGTGACGTGGGTTTGAGTTTAAACCTGATTGTGAAGAGAAGTAGGGAGAGATCGAAGGAAGAGGTGAGAGAGAGCGGTGCTGCGTTAATGCATTTCCTGTGTTAATGTTGGTAATATTACCTTGCGTTTTTTTTTCGTGAAAGAGAAAGTTTTTTGTTATCCCCTGGCCACGTGTCTCAATTGAATGGACCTTTTTGGCATTCAAAATCCTATCCTCCTTCTTCAAGGAGTACCGTTACCTACTGCCTTTTTATTTACTTTTTTTATTTTTATTTTTTATTTAATTTTTATATATTAAGTTTTTTAGGATGTGGGCCTTGGGCCTCTTCAAGCTTTTTTTACTAATTTATATCCACATTCCATTTATGCATTAATAACTATTTATTTGTTCTTTATTTGGTTTTGTTTGATTATAGTTTAGTTGATTAGTAGATTTTGATGGCTCCGTAGATTATTAAGTTATTTGTTGCATCGATCTCATCGCCTTATGATTTAGAAAATTAAAATACATTTTGGCTTCTGAAAATCGCATGAGGTGCATATATTTAATTGTTTGACTCTTTATAAAGTGATCCTTACATAAATCTACACTAAGATAGTTTCAAGCTAAATCCAGTTCCATGGCTTACTCTTCGGCATATTCTCCACGAACTCTTAAGCAATATCAACTTGATTGACCAATACCTCAAACCTTCACATTAATCCTTCTATTCAAACGTAACTTTTTATTGAAATATGAAGAAAAAGATTATCCTGGATGAAATATCCAGTTATAATCCCGAATATTAGGCTCAAGCTGTAAGAGCTTGCAAGCCATAAATATTCGTCTTCTCTTCCCCACACTCCATTATTCAAATCATTTTCTTAACAAAGTTGGAAGAAAAAGATTACCTGGATGGAATATCCAGTCGTAATCCCGAATATTAGGCTCAAGTTGTAAGAGCTTGTAAGCCCCATGTATTTGTCTTCTCTTCAAAATACTTATAAATATCGAAACTTCTTTTCTCAGTAAGTTGGAAGAAACAGACTACCTGGGTGGAATATCCAGACGTAGTCCCGAACATTAGGCACAAGTTGTAAGAGCTTGCAAGCCATAAGTGTTCGTCTTCCCTCCAAAACATTCGTAAATATTCGAACCATTTCTTTAAGCAATTTTGGAAGAAAAAGATTACTTGGGTGAAATATCCAGACATAGTCCCGAGTATTAGTCCCAAGCTGTAAGAGCTTGCAAGTCACAAGTACTCGTCTTTCAAACTTCAAAATACTTAATTCCTATCTTAACCCCTTTCAATAAAGATGGAAATGGAACATGGTGGATACCGTGCACTCCTGAGATTAAGATTCGAGGTGGATGCCTCGCCTATCTTAGTTCTCATCATCATTTAAAATTGTCAATGCGGTTTCTTCAAACCCTTTCTCAATCAAACCTCAAAATACTTAATCTTTATTAAATATTTTTTTCCAGTAAGATGGGAATGGAACGTGGTGGATACCACACACTCCTGAGTCTAGGATTCGAGATGGATATCTCGCTCATTCAAGTTCTCGCCATCACTCAAAATACATCCAACCAATCAAACTCTTTTTTCTCGCCGCCGTGCGATTAATCAAAAAACCATTTTCTCGGACACCGAACTTCATTACGGAAGCGCCGTTGGCCAAAGCCCCTCCAGATATTGGGAGCAAATGATGACACATCTGTCAAATACCGCTGGAACTTTCGCCGGACCTTCCGACCAGCCATCACTCGATCAGGTCAGCACCCAAAGACCACAAACACCTCAAGAAAATCGTGGGAGACCTCGGAGACAAACTAATGCACCGGGATGTGGAACGGGGGGACGTTATAATCGGGTCAGTCATTAGTTTATTGTCAGTCCAATGTAACCAATTATTACATATTCAATGAATTTATTTTTTCATTACTATTTCTTATTTATTAAATAATAAAAATTAAATATTGAAAATTAAAAATTAAAAAAAAAAAAAAAAAATAGGGGGTGTGTGTATGCGCCAGATGAACTGGCGCATACCAAGCAAAATACACTCAGGCGCCACTAGCATTGGCGCCTCCTCATGAGGCCCAATGCAGACGCCACTAGCATTGACGCCTTCTAATGAGCAGCCCAATGCATGCGTCAATGCTATTGGCGTCTCCTCTTAGTGGTTTGGGGGTGCGCCAATTCATCTGACGCACCCTCTACTAAACTTGGTTATTTTGGTATTCTTTTTTGAATAATTAGTTATTTTGGAAAAAAAATTAAAAAATTGATTATTTTGAAAAAAAATTCCACACCTTTTTGTTGCTAAAATTCTTATTAATAGTTTAAAATTTAACATTTTAAAACATAAATTTATTTTATTTTAAATTTTAATTCTAATTCGTCAACAAGGGTAAAAAAAATAGTATATTTGTTTAGTACTTTTGAGTTTTAGTTAGATATCAATATATTTAATATAAATAAAAAATTCAATTTATTTTAAAATAAAATAATATGAAATTGAATATTATTATTTCATTGGATGAATGTAGCAGTATCCAAGTAAATTCAAGGTATCACAATGTTCACCAATAATATTCACGAAATTACAAACAATGAAAGAAAACGGATTTTACATAAATTTTTTTTTAATCTTTTGTAAATTATGAAATTATGATGGGTAAAATCGTCAACCAAACAAAGACTAATCTGCTTGTTATTTGCATCAGAGTCTGTAAATTTAGACAGAGCGATCAAGACCTAAAGCACTACAACTACACTCGCCGGACGGAAAAGTGACCCCATCTCCACGGCGTTCTAAAGGTATCATCGCCGTATTCTCAATTTTCATTTCCGATCCCTTCCTTTCTCTTATTAACCGCATCGATCCCCAATTTCCATCATCATTAGAAATTTCAATGTTCTACATCACAAATTCATTATACCGACACATATTCTCACAGATGCGATATTTTTTACTTGATATGGTTTATGAGTTTTCAGATCGGGGTTTTTTGTTTCTATGGTATGTTTTTATGTATCAATTCTTTAGTCTTCTGATAATGAGATCGTAACGAAATTGTAGAATATCTGATTATTCACGATCTATTTGGATTTTCAATTGTAAGTGTTAATGAGAAAATTGGAAGCTAGGTTTACAATATAGGTCAAATGCAGATGATGCAGCTGTAAATTTAGTTGTGAATTGTGATGTGGCCATGCAGTTTCGAAAACCTTTATGATATTGACGCAATTCCGGTTAGGCTATGTTTGGATCGATGGAGCCGGATGAAGCGGTATGGGATGGAAGGAATGGAGTGGTGTTCCATTGTTTGTATCATATAAAATCGGATGGAGCAGAGTGGAATGGGATGGTATGGATTTCATTTCATTCCATCAGTTACCACTATATTTCTTCCCCTCAAATATGAGTGGAATGAAGAATTTGTCTTGGTCCGTCCTAAAATTTCAAATGATGGAATGGAATCTTCATTTCTCTCTGTTTCGTTCCGCTCCATTCCACTCTGCTCATTTCCATTCTGCTTTGTTCATTTTATGATTTCCAAACATCATAGTCAGGCTAGGAAAAAAACAATTTAGATTATGATAGAGTTTAGCTAGTTGATTTTTTTTACCCATTTTTTGTGCATTCAAACTTGAGGCTTTGATGGTATGTTTAGTTGTGATGGCCAAGTCAAATTTTGGAGTGTGCCAGGATAATTTTAAGATTGATTATTGTGATGTAATCAATTTTGCGGTATCACAAACCAGGTTATTACTCACTAGTGTTTTTTTGCCGTGATGTTACAGATGATTGATGATAATGATCTGGGTTTCTTTGCCAATTTTCTCGGTGTTTTCATCTTTGTGCTGGTGATAGCATACCACTATGTCGTGGCTGATCCAAAGTATGAAGGAAACTAGGGAAGTTTTGAAGTTGAAGATGTAATTTTATATTGTTGTAGACTGAGATGCTTTGCAAATGGAATTCAATGTGATAGAATTATGAACTTCAGTTTGGAATATTAATGCTAGCTTGCTACTAAAACTTTTATAAACATCAATTGAGTACAACTTTATTTATTTATTTTTGATATACTTGCGTGCATGGTAGTAAAAATCCCGATTTTAATTGTAAAATCTTATGATTTTGCGATTGTGCTCGGTGGATATGAGTACGCATAATCTGTTTTTGGTTGAATCGTGTGGAATTGCCCCTTTAAAAGTGGAATTGTATAATCTAAGATCTTTCAATGTTTCTGCGATTATGGTCACAGTGGTGGAACGCAGTTTTAGCAGCTTTAGCTGTTTTGTTTGAGACTTGTCAGTTTGGTTTAAGGTTTAAATCACGTGAAGTGTTATGCTGCTGTTATGTGAATGTTGCTATTTTAATTACATAAGTATTTCAAGTTTTAACTACATAAGTGTTATGCAGCTGGGCTGTTTTCTAAGCTATGGCAGGTAATTTAAATTTATAGTGGTGAAGGCTTGGGTCTTGAGAGGGTGCTCCTCTCAAGGTATCAGGTTCGAATCCCGCTAGGTGCTAACAAATCCTGTATTGGACCAAGTCCATACGAAAGGCTTTAAACGGGCCTCCCGCAAGTGGATAGTGAGATTGATCCCCTTGGATTAGTCGATCGCAAAGTCGGATACCAAGGTTTCAAAAAAAAATTTACAAAAAAATTTACAGAAGTGTTTCAAGTGTGATATAAGATTTTTTTTTTCTTATAGTATTTGATATGCATATATATGAATTTTTATGCATATTTTATTTTATTTTATGAATTTTGTATAATCTACAATTAGTGTTGCGATTTCACAATTTACAAATCTACTTCCGTTTCCCAATTTTGCATGAATTATCGATTTTAACTACCTTGCTTGTGTGTGCTTGCATACCTATGCTTTGTGGTCAAGGAGCTTTCACAAACAAGCTAATGAAAAAGTGAATTAAGTTTAGAAGGCTTGTTAGATAATGTGTTACTATATCACGGTGCAATAACAGTCTGAGCAAGATAGTGTTTTTTTTTCTTTGGAGTTTCTAAATACACCTCTTCCCTTTATGGACTTTGATATTGCATGCATGTCATTTGTGAGTTTGGGCAAAGATATCACTGATATGTTTGCATTTGCCATGGATGCTAGTTAAAAATCCCAATTTGAATTGTAAAATCTTATGATTTTGCGATTATGCTTGCCCTCAGGGATTATAAGTATCTCTTTTTAGTGGGACCGTGTGGAATTGTCCATGTTAGTCGTGGAATTGTATAATGTACGATCTTTGAAACGAATTAAGTTTAGAAGGTTTGCTAGATGATGTGTTACTATTATATGTTGGTGCAATCACAATGTGAGCAATATAGTATTGTTTTATTTTTCTCTAGAGTTTCTAAATAGACCTTTCCCTTTATTGACATTGATATTGCACGATCTTTGAAACGAATTAAGTTTAGAAGGTTTGCTAGATGATGTGTTACTATTATATGTTGGTGCAATCACAATGTGAGCAATATAGTATTGTTTTATTTTTCTCTAGAGTTTCTAAATAGACCTTTCCCTTTATTGACATTGATATTGCACGCATATCATTTGTGAGTTCAGGCTAAGATATCACTAATGTGTTTGCATTTGCTTGGATGCTAGTGCTACTTTAGTGCATTGAAGAATAAGGTGATTTATTTAATATACAGTTGGTTGATACCACATCAAGGATTGAATTTTCTTTTTAGGGTGCCTTAATCATCAATTCATGGAGTTGAATCACTTCCTCTTTTCAATTGGATGAGTTTGTACAAGATACTATCTACATGTCATTGGTGATAACTTGCAAGCCTAAAGTAAATCTATCATTTTGGAACCATAGTGATAGATTTACTATGAATACAAAACATTGATCTTAAAGTAGATCTATTTGAAGTTTGTTTCACTCGAGGGGTTCTCCCATATACATAACTCTTTTATTTCACTCTCAATCTTCACTATTTCTCTCATCAAACTACTTGTGCAGAATCCCAAGCAGCTGTAATGAAAAAGCATCTGGACTTTAAGCGTCTCCTCGTCTTTGTTGGTATGAGTTTTGTCTGCAATTTCCTCTAGATGTTGGAGGAAAGAGTTTGTAATGCTATCAACCTCTTCATCTCTGCTCAAGATCCTTAATATGTCTGCATTGAGATATTCTTGTGACTCGAGATCCTGAGCAACATTTAAGTTCTTCAAATCACTTTCAATTTTCTTAATAGACTTCATCCTTGTTATCTCTTCCAGGCTTTTCAATATGGGGTCAACTCTGTCCTTAAAAATCTTCACATTCTCATTCCCTCGACCTTGGATGTCCATCCAAATTACTCCATCTTTCTGTGCCAATTGTGTGACATGCTCCATTGAGTATGCCACAAAAAGCAAGAGATCTACCATCCTTGATAGAGATTTCAGCATATTGTTGTAGCAGGTATTATGAAATGGTAGGAACCAGAAATTTGGCTCCACCTCAGCTTCTTCTGTAAATCCTCCTAATTGACGCACAAGAGATTTGAGCTTCTTCTGCTCTTCTCTCAAGGCTTGGTAACTTGAAGATGGAATCTCTCTTTCGCTAGGGGTAATCATTGCAATGTGCTTAATGCAGTCCTGAAGTGTTCTCAAGGTTTGAGAAAGTTCTGATTTTGCTAGAGTTGCAGCTCTTGAGGGACTTAATATGATCTCTACGACGATAAGGCAAGTGAGTCCTATTGTAGCCTCGGCCATTCTAGCAACTCCAAATTCAGTCGGAGTACTATAGTTCTTCCTACCAAGGATCAACAAGGCCCCTAAAACTGCCGAAATTGCCCCAGATTGGCCATACATTCTACTGTGCCTTAGAAAAGAAGCGAAAATGACCCATGGTATAAGAGCTAAGAACCTTAAATCCACAACTCCTACATATTTTTGGAAAATGAAGCTACATATGATCCCATAGATTGACCCTATAGCTGTTCCTTGTACTCGTGAATTTGCAACTAAGAATGTCGGTTGTCGTCCAGTCACAAAACTGATTGCAATTGTGAGCCCTGACCAATATGCATTTTTCCTGTCATATAGCAAACCAAGTAACACAGCAAGGCCTAATGACAGAGAGGACTTGAATGCAAAGATCAAGCCTTTGTAGCTGGGAATCAAGTTCTTCAAAAGCTCACTGATCTTGTTGAAGCACCATTGGCAGCAATCACTGCTTTTCTGAGCTTTCTTCAGCGCATGGTCAGTTTTCTTTGAAATAGACACGTCATCTACGAGAAGTTGCACACAGTATAAAAAGAATGAGGTTGGAAGATCTTTGTAGGCTATGGATAGGTATTTGTTGAAAATGCCCTGTTTCATTTCTTGAGCCGTGGTTACATCAAAAGGAACAAAGCACTTAGCTTGCTGATCTAATTTTTGGCTGATTTGTTCTCTGCAGTCGAGCAGAACACCTCTGAGCTCTTCATCTATACCACCAACAGGAAAAGACATGCCGCTCGATAGAGCAATGTCCATTCCTCTTATCGGTATATCCAAGTCTTGCAGTTTCTCTTCCAGGTCAATCCGAGAGTTGGAAATTATTGTTTGAGGTCGTTCCCAATACACGCCATCCTGTATAGTTAAAAAGTCAAATATTTATCAGTTTATTTGCAGCTGCTAGGAAATTAAAAACTGAAGCTACTTCAGTACTGAACTTGAATGCATGATTAAGCCTTTGTTTAACTTACCAGTGTAGTTGTAACACAATGGAGAAGCTTGGCTCCTGTTGTGGAGAGGTACTTGGCTTGAGTTTTAAAGCCAACAGCAGTTGAGTTATCTGAGGCAGAGATAGCCTCTATATTGCAGTTTAATCTCTCAGATGTATTCTCAGTGTATAATTGGTAGAACTTCTTTGCCTGAAAGCAAGACAATGTGCGAAGCGCGTTAATGTCATTTTTAACGGAAGAAGTCAATAAAGACAATAATTTTCATTTTTACAAGAAAAGTGAGCTTCTGCATGAAATTTTCTATAGGCTATAACTCTATCAAGATATGTTTTTTTAAGTTCTTAGCATCTTGTTGAGGAATATACAAAGATTCCTCTTGAATCTTTAGGTTATATATGTGTTGTTTCAAGAAATTTTGTTATATGTGTGGTAATGAAACAGACATAATAACTTGGTTGTGATAGTAAAATGTTAAGATTTTTTCTTACTTTCCAGTAAAAAAAAACAAAGATTTTTCTTACTTGCATCAAATTAATATTTGAATACTGTGATGTAAAAGGTGTCAAAGATGCATCGATGAGATCAGAGAAACAAATTGACATTAGTTGTGGCTTTTTTTTTCATCCGTTCATTAATTTGTTTCTTACTACAAATTATTATGCAAAATGCTGGGAGAATGAACCAAATGTCTTTCTCTTCATGCACATATACACAAACACTCAGAGACAAATTGGCATGCACATATACACAATCCTTGAGTTATTCTTATAAAATATGTCAATTCAACCATTGCTTAATTTCATATATTTTACAGAATTTATTAAAGTTATATAGTTAAATTGAACCATATGACAAATGATATAGTGACATAAGAAAACACAGAGATTACAGCTTTCATGTATTCTCTTCTCAAAAATATCCAAAGGTGTTGAGTTGGACTCCTGAGGTTTTGGAAGTACTATTATACCAATTATAATGCTTTTGCCACATTTTGAAAGCGTTATAAAGATTAATTATATCGATCATAACGAGAGAGATCGTGCTCAACATGATACAAAACTTCTCTAGAAAAAGAAATTACAATATTTTAAGAATATTTAAGGAAAATGCCATTTGGAGTTTTGTGGGATATAGGCAAGATTAATTTCAATCAAAATTTATTTTAAAATAATTAAATATAAAAAATTTATATATGATTGAATAATAAACTTTTCACAACAATTTTCATCTTCTATATAGATTAATCTCATGGATTTGGCAACACTCTAACCATTGGCAAAACTCGCATTCAACCGTTTAAAAGACGGTTCGATGCATTTGAACACATAATTTTTGATTAAGCCGGAAGAAACTAGAATCATCCGATTCAAATACGCGTAGTTTTTTTGGTTTTTTAAATTCAATATTTATAAGGCTAAAAGAAAAGTTTAAGTTACCTCATAGTAAGCAACTCGAGGATAAGGTAGCAACATGGCCAGAACAGAAGCTATAGCTCCAAGTGCAGTGGAACAAGCCACATGAATTGAATGTGTAGCCACACCTTCTTCCGCACCATATATAACTGTACTCACATATATAATCACAAGCTGTCCATAAGCAATCCTTTTAGTCAACAAGTTCGTCGATTCCGGTAACGCGACCACAAATGTGCCGACCGCCACAGTCAGTGCAGCCATGTAGTCGCCGAAGTGAGCAGGTCTTATAACTTGCATACTAAGTAGAGAAAAAAGCATAACCTGAATGGTTGCACATAGAACATGCCAACAACCTTTAACTGTTTCACCAAGTGTTGCATCAGATACTATGAGAATTGTTGTCACATAAGAAATAGATGGAAATTTAATGTAACTCTTTACATGTTCAGGGCTATATAAGGCAGTGACACCAACTATGCTGCATGCTAAGGTTGTTCTTAGAGCAGAACCAAGACGAGTTTGGAACAACTCTGATCTTGTTTTAGCAATTGTTGATGTTGTTGATGACATAATGATTTGAGGTACAAGTAAATTATGAGGTGAAGTTTGGGAGATTTATAGTAACTTGAGGAGTGAGTGAGTGTTGAAATTTTGTATTCTTCTAATAAATGATAGATAGTGACAAGTAACATTTTATATGTTAAAGATTGTCCGGCTTTTTGAGTTCACCTTTTGGGATGGTAGGTTAAGTCTCTTGTGAAATGAAGTTTTTATTAGAAAAAGGTAATAATCATGTGAAAATAATTTTTAAAAATGTGTACAAGATTCTTCAATACTCAATTGTGTGTGGATGATGAAATTACGGTGTATATGTATACTCTACAAAATGAAATGACCTTAAAAGCATGTGAAAGATACTTTTCTAGATGAAATGAGGGTTGTATTCAAATATATGAAATATACTTCTCAAGATGAAATGACCAAGAATAACAATGTGTTCAAACATGTGAAGTATATTCATCTAGATAAAACAACGATCAATGCATTGATCAAACATGTGAAATATACATTTTTTAGATGAAATATGTTCAAACATGTGAAATATATTTCGTTAGATGAAATGATTCTTAATGTATCTAAACATAGAATTATATTTTAGATGAAATGAGATCAATGTGTCCAACTATATTAAATATATTTTCTTAGAGAGAAAGACATTTCTTATAAATTTTCCTTTAATAATATTAGTTTGTCATTCTTTAAAGTAACTCATTTTTTTCTTTAAATATCTTTATAATAAAGAAAAAAACATGAAATGAGGGAGAAAATTCAACACTTAATGAGGTAATGGCCTCTAATACTTTAAAATAAGTACTAAAAAAATTTTAAAATATGAACTTACTAAAAAGACATACCTAAGAGTTAAAAAAATAAAGTTGGAAAACGAGGATAAAACTATGATTTGAAGAGGGAGGTGCTTTTTCTAGCCTAGAGAAAAACTATTTATTTAATTGGAGTAGAGAGTAAAAAAAATTGATTTTTTTTTACATGAAATTTATAATTAAGAATTAGAAAATAATAATAAAATTAGAAGGAAAAAGAACCAAATACTTATAAATGAAGATACTTCTTCTAACTTAGCTTCCTCTTATGATTCAACTTCTTCAACAATATTTATTTTTGATACTTAAAAAAATGTAATTGAAAATTAGAAAACAAGAATAAAATTAGGGAGATCACACATAAAAAAATATATAACAAACAATTAAAAGACAACACTAAAATTAGAAGGAAAAAAATCATAAATTTAGAGAGGAAGATACATCTTTAACGCACCCTTTAATATTATTAATATTATTGTCATGCTTTAAAGTATCTAATTTTTTTTTTCTTTAAATATCTTTTTGATAAATAAAAGTCATGAAATGAGAGAAAATTAAGGTGAGATATTTCTTATAACTTATCCTTTAATATTATTTTGTCATCCATTTTTATTTCTTTAAATATTTGTAAGATAAATAAAAACCATGAAATAACGGAGAAGAAAAATTCAACACTGAGTGATGCAATCACTTCAAATCAGGGCTTCAAAAATTAGACGGAATCGGTCCGTCGAATTGATCGAACCGAGAACTAGAGAAATCACATATTTGATCTGATTGTTGAATTGAATAAGTTATTAAATTAGTGAGAATCAGCAAAAACGGATAAAAACGATGAACTTACGGTTTTGAAAAACCGACAGATTAAATGCTTCCCTTTTTCCTTAAACAACCGACACCATTTTGATAATTTTTAAAAACAAATAAATAATAAATATAAATACATTTTGTTGAAAATTTATTTGGAACAACTTTTTCTCCTTAAAATTAAATTTATCAGACAATGCAATTATTTTATTATTTAGTTTATTTTACAATTAATTTTTTTTAAAAATTATTTAGATTTACTTAATTTTTTTTCAAATATATACTTAATAGAAAACATAATTGAGAATTCGAAAACAATAATAAAGTTAAAAAGAGAGGACAATAGTGGATCAAACAGACCGGACCAACGGGCCTAACCTAGTTTCCACCCGTACTTACTGATTACGTGAAATAGTAAAATAATCGCATTCATTCATTTATAATGATATCAATAATACGTATCAAGCGTCTAATATCTTTAGAACTTCTATATAATATGAGCTTTTTGTTACTATTATATATAATTGCAAGATTTCGATTCTAATCAAAATAAAGATGATCAATTTAATAATATTGATATCCATTCTCTGAATCAATTTAACAATATCGATATCTATCATCTGAACTAAATCTTACAAACCACACTATTCGATAAAATCACGACGACTCACCTTAATTACATGACAATATGACCGTTAATCCAAACATGTAGTAAATGCTAAATAACTTTGAAGTTTGATCCAAACACTTACCTAAAATACACATACTATTGTAAATGATAACTTAGTCTCACTAGCATTTAAGTAACAAAAATACAGTTGCCTTATGTGTGGTGTGTAATCCAAACTGGAAACAATAGTTGAGCCACAAACCCAACAATTTGCTGATTTTGAGTTCTAAGTAAATTCTAATACAGGGCTAGAATTTGATCAATCAAATCAGAACAGACACTCAGTGACTATCTTGACTCTCCACCTATCATTTCTCTGTCTATTTATTACTTTTGTTTTCATACACATATCTTTCTCTATTATTATCTAAATCTTATATAGAATTTCTAGACATTTCTCCTTGCATATGCAATGATCAGAAAGAAATTTATTGTTACAATTCATATTCTGCTACGTCGAACTTTCTAGCCATTACAAGATTCCAGTGTTAAATATTATCAATACTTATTAAAAATAATATATCTTATATTTGACACGTGTCTATTTTATCGATTTTTTTAAAAAGTTATTATAGTTGTTTATGTGTCGGTATATATCTATATCTATGTATAAGTGTTTGTTAAGAATTTGGAAAGGATTGGTAAAGAGAAATTCCATTTGAGTTCACTATGATTGAGAAGTTTGTATGAAAATTAATGAGACACTAAATGCAAAGTATAATATAATGCATGACTTAGACGAGAAAAATATTGTGAATCCGTTAAAATAATGTCCTATGATCTGCTGACAGATATGTTTTCTTTTCTCAGATCTTTTTATGCCTTGAGAAATGAGAATTAGTTAACACCAAGGACATCACTGAATTATTAATGGTGGATAGAGTTCCCTCCAACCTAGGGTACTGGGTTCTTCACAAATCCACCAGAAACAAATATTGGAAAAGTACTTAGAGATAATCATTAATGAAATATGTGACACCAAGAAAAATGACTCATCAAAATATCAAATGGGATGTCTAATATGTGAGTGGCCCTTTTATCATATAGGATAGTCTCATCAGGCTACACTAACTGTACCAACACTTAAAATGTTGTGCACCATAAATTGTAGGTTTGATTGTAGCAATGTTAGCAAGAACTCACATCTTGCTTTGATGTAGGATATGGTCTCAAAAGTTTTGAAAAAGTGTTTTTGTTTTATACCTTACTAAACTGATATTGTAATATTATTGAGGCATGCTCAATATAAAGACTTTGTATGGAGGGTTAGAACTTTATAATCATTAGCTTAATATTTAAGAGTTTTCACTAATTTTAAATATTTAATTAATAACAGACGGCGAATTTATAGTAAAATTATCGTTAAATTATATATATATATATATATATATATATATATATATATATATATATATATATATATATATATATATATATATATATATATATATATATATATATATATATATATATATATATATATTTTGTAGAATAAGAATTGATTGGTGAGTTGATGGTTGTGAGAAACAATGGTAGATCGGTATGAAAGAGTTGGGGCTAACCTGCAAGGATATCACTACAATGTTGAAGTCAGTACGTGAAAGAGAAGAGTGAATTTAAATTGAATTTGAAATTGTATGTCTGAAAATGCCGCGCATTCCCTTTATATAATGGAGCGGTAATAACAACTTGCTATTTGTTAGGCGTGTAATGCAGGGAGCTGTTGAATGCATCTGGAGTTTGGATCGTTTGTATTCTCCCGTAGGGTAATTCTCTTGTGATGTGAATGTTCTAAACGAATTAATTCATTCCGCGTGGTCGGCCAATGATCTTTATGGTCGATCCGAAACAATTGTCCTTCAAGCCCTTGTTTGTGTGTGGCATTACAAGGGTTTGTGATATCTACCTCGTTCATCGACCATTCTTTTCGACTTCTCTGGAAGATCAAGAGGGCGTGTTATGCTTTCTTGGAAATTCGCATCTTTAATGCACCACTTCAAATATCTTTTCGGAGGTACTCTCATAATGATTCTAGAAACCGAAACACTTGAGTGTTACATGTAAGTAACTTGAAGCGTTGGCAGGATCTATTATGTTATCAAATGATTTTGAAGAGTCACTTTATCATTTCTTGGAGGTGTCTTTCTTGTTTTTGTTATTTCTTTTCCTTTTCCACACTCTAGACAAAATAGTACCCACCATGAGTCAAAGATCAAAAGAGGATGTTCGTGCTTCGTGGGTGGATTCAGTTTATTCTTCAATTGTTTTTATCTTCTCCCGAGAGGGTAATCTTGATGGGTTCTTTCAAGATGTTGGTCTGTCTTTGGATTGGGTGTCTTGTCCCTCAGTGAAAATGAAAGGATATGTAGCAAGTATGGTGATTGTGACATCCCTTTTTATGAGTGTGTTTTCTCAATCTAGGGTTTTTTACTGTCCTTTAATGGCTTCAAAATGGAGGTTCTTAAACACCTGGTAGTTTCTCCATCGCAGCTTCACACTGCGAGTTGGGGCATATGTAAAATTCTTCCGATATTGGTGAGAGTATTTGAATAGGAGACCTTCTCTGACCATTTTCTTCCACATCTTTAAAGTCCAACGTGGCCCTGTGACTTGGGCACGAGTCGTGGTTCAATTTTCCTGGTGTCAATCGTTCGTGGCTTCAGAGATTTTTCCAGAGAACTTGAAGCATTTTGAAGACCAAATTTTCCTTGTTACCCATATCCACCCCGAGGCTCATGCAACAGTTTGCGTTGTCTGAGATAGAGCGTGAAGGTAAATGTACTAAGTTGTTCCCCGAGTATTGGAACGAGGGTCATCTCCCGATGGGAAATGAGTTGTATGTCTATAAAGGGGAGACATATCTCCGGAAGAGTTGTATCTGAAGAAGAGAATGGTGAGTTTTGTCAAAGATTTGGGTTATCCAGGGGGTGTTTCTCCTCAAAATGAAGCTTCCCATAAACGCTTAAAATGCCCCATCGACACCCGCCTACGGATGAATGCCTAAATAAGGAAATAAAGGAATATTATTTTTGGTACGTCTCGAATGCTCTTAGTTTCTTCTCATTCAACTTATTTACTTATGATGTGTTTATTTTGGTAATGATTTCATGCAGATTTAATGAAGGTTGAGGAAACACTCTGTCTTTTAAGGCGGGGAATCTAGCCAAGGCGAACGGTAGTTGTCCCTTCCACTACTTCAGAGCCATCTAGGGATGTTGTTTCTTCAAATGCTCCTCAGTGGTCATTGTGTGTATCAGGTCCTCTGACCCTTGTGTAGTTGATGGGGTCGAGTCCACGCCCTTCTAAGGAATGTTGGGTTCCTCCTTTAGAGAATGAATTATCATACTTAGCCAACCTGTCCGGGTGTGCCCTGGAGGAAGAACTGACAACTCTAGTGTGTTAGACTCGAAGCACATCTACTTCTCTGGTCATTGGTGGTGGTGTTCGTTGGTACTCTCTCTAGTACGACCAACAACACAAATAGAAACGACAAATAAAGGAAAGTGTTTGTAGCCTGACGCTTTCAACAAGATACATATCTGTAAGAAATACATACATCTTTCACTTCTCTTATTGGGGCAGATGGTGCTCTCCGGCCCCTCAATCTTCCTGGCTCACTTGTCGATCATGTGACTCTTTTAGTGAGAGGTGTAGTGAGGAATGATAAATCTCTAGCTTTTATCTAGGCTACTTTGATATCTACATAATCCTCTCTTTCGGTGGTTCAAAGAGATTTGGAGGCTCTATGTCTCAAAAATTCCTCTTTAACTCAACGTTTAACCAAATGTTCTATTACTTACCTTGGGACCGTTTTAGAGTCTTTCAAGAGCGCCTTGCAACAAGTGGAGCAATTTCACCATCCTCTATGTATTTCGAGGGAGCGAGTTCGGTCGAACCAGATGCTCAGAGATAGGAAGGTCGCTTCCTTGTTGGTTTAGTCTTCTATATTTTATCACATCCAGTGTGTAAAGTGTATTTGTAAAGAAGAAATATATATGTTTTATTTTTGTTTTTTTACATGTTTTAGGTATGTGCGTTTGGTCCTAAATGTGAAGTTCCGAATTCTATGCGAACTTATGAGGTATTCCTATGAAGTTTATTCTGAATTATTTGTGTAGGTGTTTTACATTGTGGGAATTTGATTGGTGTGATCGCATGAGCGCGGTGTTTACGAAAACACCCCTAAGTCTTTGTGTTGGGGCCTCGATCCTTCTGGTCATACCCTGGACTCGCATGTACCTTACAAAATCATAAAGAAATAAATATTTTAGAACTTACAATATTTCATTAATAATTGGGAATGGCTCATACATCTGAGAAAGATGATTATACAAAAATAATTTCAAGCGCAAATTTAGAAATATAACTAGGTGGACTGGCCACCGCTCATTCTTCCTATTTTGTTTCTTGCTAGATCAACCACTTTTTTGAGGTTGGATGTTCATGCTTCTGAGCTTTTCAATTAAGGATGCCGCATTAATTTCCATTGCATTATATTCTCTTTAGTCTTGCTGGAGTTCTTTATATATTATATTCGCCCTTGAGATCGACATTGATTATGACTGGCTCTCTTTGAAGATTATGATATTTTAGCCTGAGATAGACCCGTGAGGCTACAACGTCCAAGGTGACTGCAAAAAAGCTCCAAAGAATGCCATTGTAGGCACTTCTATATGGAACTACAAAAGGCCTCCCATAGTTGTCATCACTAAGGGAAAGATTTCGTTTCCCCTGACTTTCTCACTGTCCTAGAACCATATCATTGGCCGATCAAGGGCTTTTGCCGACATGCCTCCATCCTTCCTATGGAAGGCCATTATCTTTATGACCTTCCTTTTCATCGTTCCCATTTGGGTTCCCCTCCATTAATAAAGGAAATATATTGGCATTCCTTCCTTGCTATCCTCCTAGTCTTTGCCATTGGTCCCAACGTCCACAACTTTTCTTGAGGGCTTACTCTTGGGAGAATCTTATCTTTCTCTTTTTCCTCCCTTCACGTATTCATAAAGTTTTGTCCATTTTTATCAACCCCTCAACAGCGTCCTTTATTTGAATGCAGTCATTAGTGTTATGGTAGTGACCCTTGTGGAAGTGGAAGTATTTTGTCTTATCTGTCTGAGATGATTCTCTGATGGGAAATGGGGCTCTAACGCCTCCCTTTTGGAACATTATGTTGGCACATTCTTGATAAATCAATTCTCATGATGCATTTAACAAAGTGTACTCATCATATCAACCATGCATTTTGCAGTCGAATTCACCTTTCTATCAGTGAGACTCATTCCCTATCGGGCGGTTAGAATTGGTGTCGACAGCGAACGGGTTGTCGAACTAGGTGTTCATGTTTTCCTTGAGGTTGATGAAAGATTGAGCCATGTTTAAAATTTCTTGCATGGTATGCACTTCCCTTCTTCCTAACTTCTGTCTGAAGGGGTTATCCTGCAGTAGATCATTCTAAAAAATTCAGCACTTGAGACCTTTTTTGGTTCCCTTTACTTCCACCATAACCTGCGTGAATTACTTGATGTAAAACCGTAGGCTCTCCTTCCTCCCCTGAGTGGTCCCTCTCAAGGCAACTACTATCACTGGCTGCCTTTTCTGGGTAGTAAAGTAAGCGGTAAATCTCTCGCATAAGTACATCTATGATTAAATGCCCTCGTCAAGAAGAGTGTTGAACCATAGCCTATTCGGTCAAATCAAGGTTAGAGCGGACATTTTACACTTGAAGGCCTTGTCAGTGTGGAAGTAGTTCAACCGTTCATTGACGAGTTGCATGTGCTCGTCCAAATCTTCCTTCTCATTGTATTCACCTAGCTTAAGAGATTTCTCCAATTATTTTTGGATTTGAATGTCCAAAATGCAAGCATAAATAGGATGTTACTACATATTCCTTGTCCTTTGCTTCTCTACCTGATTCCGTGAAAGAGCATGGTTGTCTCCATCTCTCTCAGAACTATAAGGAGGACTCTGGCACGTTTTGCTATTCTGATGATTTTGCAACCTCTGAGCTTCGTCTCTCCTTGATGCGGATGGCTCAAGGATATCGACATGGCTTCTCTTTGACATAGCCTCTTGCAGTGTTTCCTTATGAAGGCACCTTAGGTAGGCTTTCTTTGAGACAAAGAAACCTCTCCTCTATTGCATATGAATTATGTTTCTGAATGATGTTGTACATGATGTTCGACAATTCATTCGTACCTTGTATCCCAAGGTTGTCTCGCAATAGTTGGAAACCATTAAAGGTTTCTATTTGTGAAGTTGATGCTGGAATCAGAGGTACTGGAGTAGATCCAATGATTTGAGGAGCTTGGAGGAGATCTTAGTGTAGCAGAGTACCTACTACTTGAGTTGTGACACATTATGGAGGAGGTAGATGTAATTGATTGATTGTTGCTTGAGTGGTACAACAACAACAATGGCTTCACAAACTGCAGAGGAACAAGTAGCTTTGGATCCAGCCATTAATGAGAAGCTTGCGAATCAGGAATCTTGAAATTTGAGAAGTCTAAATTGATATGATGTTTGATCAGGTAGAACATGATGGATATTTGCGTTTGATTTTGAGAACTCTTAATTTGATAAGCTGAATAGGTTTCGAACCGAGAGATCGAAGAAAGAATGTGCGATTTATGGAAAATGTGAGAATCAGAAGTCAATTCCCACAGACAACACCATAGTTCTATTGTAGAACCAAAATTGATTGATGAATCGGTGGTTGTGAGGAACAACGATGGATCGGAGCTTCCGGCTGAAAGAGTCTCAAGTTCTAACTGAAAGTTATAGACGTTAAATCAAGTGCTAGACAAATTTTAATCAAGAAAAAGAACTTAAAGTTGTGAAGATGATAACTTGAAACGGTGAAGTTGTGAAAGCTCACTTGATCCCGCACTTAGCATTTTTCTCTTGTTTTTTATCAGTTAATTGAAAACTAAGCAAGAGAAAATCTTGAATTACTAAGGCAATGCATACTCACAAAAAAAGTATTTTAAACTTCTCATTTTTTTTATAAAACTTCTTAAAATCAATTTGGGCAAATGATGAAATAATTTATTATCTTGTTTGATTTATTATGAATTTAAAATATACTGGTTAATTGATTAGAATTATCTTCCAATTGATTAAATCAAAGTGTAATACTGTAGCACCTCAAATTTGCACCTATCATTGTACATACCATATCATATTAGGTCATATCATATCATGGTCCATTGCATAGCATTGCATTGTCCCCAGTTGCCTCAAGAGCAAGCAAGTCAAGAATTAGGTCAAACTGATCAGGAGATCAGTCAACCAATCAAGCAAGGGTGTTTCTCAAGGAGCAAAGGCCCTAGGGTTTGTCCAACAAGTTCACATGACTAGAGGGTCCATTTGAAGTGTTCAAGTCAAGGGTTGGATGTTCAGAAGCCATCAGTTCATGCACAGTCAGGCAAAAACCCTAGACAGTCAACAGTCAGTCAAAGCAGTGGATGGTGGCCATTCTTGTGGAATTTGGGCACCATGATCAATAATCAAGAGTTCATACAACTTGGGACATCATCTGAAGTCAAGGTCTCAAGGAATTAGGGTTTGGAATTCATCAGTCAGTGCATAGACAGTCAGAAACCCTAGAAAGTCAAAGTTGGTCAACTGTGGTTGATTTTGTGGATTTGATGGATGGAAATGGTTTGAGAGAGAGCTTATTCATGTCCTAATAGACCTCATGTATCTTGGCAATCAACATCATTGAAGAATTTGAAGCCAAATCAGAAATTTCCAAAAATAGAAACTGGACTTGTGATTTTAACTGCCAAAAATGGAAACTTCTTGATCCTCAACTTGCATCATGATACAAGTTTCAAATGAATTTTTGCCCAACATGAAAGTTGAAGATATTGTTCTCCCATTTTCAAAAAGTCCAAGAACTCTCAAATCCCATGTGTGGTTGTCAAGATATGATCAATTCAATTTCAAAAATTTGTGAACTTCAAAGGGCCATATCTCTCAAACCATAAGGCCAAATTTGGTGGGGTTTTTTCCTACAAACCACATTTTTCCTCCTCTTTCCAAAAATGTAAACATCATGTACCTAAACCTTGCCAGTCAAAATGGCATTTTTTGACCTATTTCATTTAAAAATCAAGTTTGACTCAAGTTTGACTTTTTGATTTAAGCATTTTTTTACACAATTGGCCAATTGGGATTCATTTTAAATGATATTTGCAAGATGTTCCAAGCCCTAATTCATGCTCATGATACCATCATATCCCCATTTTGGCCAAAGGTGTGAAATTGGCAAATTTTGCAAATAGCTTCATAAGTGAAAGCAATGTTTAGCAATCCATCAGCAAACTAAAAACAGCAAATACAATTGTCATTGGCAGCCTGTTTTGAGGCCCAATTCGTGCATCCATACACCCTCCATATGCAATGCTCACAATTAGTAAAATTGGCAAATAGCTTCATTAAGGTAAAGCAAGCTTAGCACATGTTTAGCCAACCTTAAACAGATGAATATAAGGCATTTTTCTGCCAATTCCCAACCCTAGCTGCAGTCACAAACACACAGAAAACTCTGATTTCTCTCATTTCCCATTTGGCTCGATTTGCACTTTTCTGCTTGAAGCACAAGAGAATCACGAGCATCCTTGTTTCCTTCAGCATTTGGCCAACATTTGGAGCTTGTTTGGAGCCCTATTCTCTTGCTGTAATACCATTTGATGCTACTGCTACATGAAGCCATATCCATGGTGAAATTCGATTTGAGCTGGATTTGATGGTTTTGAGCTGAGCTTCTCCAACTATCTATCATTATCAAGCATTGTGGATCTTTGTTTGAGCTGGAAACATCCAAACCATCACTGTTTCACGATTTTCTTCACAGCCAAGTACTTTAGTTGCTTAAGTTCTCTGAACTTGATTTGCTTTGCTTTTTAGCAACTTGCTTGAGGTATAATCTCTTTTACTTCATGTAGTCTGGAGACCCGGTCTGTTACTTGGCCGGGCAAACTGTCTGAAGTCCTCCTTAAGAGGCCATGCTTGTGTGTGTTTAAAATTGTCCCAAGCAGGAAAAGTCCTTCAAGTAAGGCAATTGGTGGAAGTTAGGGATATGCAATCTATCCCCCACTACTCTTGTTGTGTCATCCCTCTGCTCACACTGCTGTGTGTTGATGCATTGGGATACAAACCCAAGATCTTGTACAAAGTGTACAGTGTCAGAGTCTTCGAGTATAGAAGGGTTCCCACTTTCTGGACCCATGCTCATTTGTCTATTAGCTCTCCCTGGCCAGGGATAAGAGCTGTGAGGTCTCATCCTCACTTCATCCTTTCATCTGCTTCACCTTAGCCTCTCAATGGCAAGGTTAAGAGCACACTTACCCTATTCCAGTTGGCCCTAGTGCCTAACCCTTGTGTGAGCCTCTTGTGTGCATATAGTGTGTGCTTCCTGTGATTGTATTTGCTTGCTTTGCCTTTTAGGTTTAGCTTAGACTTGCTCTTGTGCAAGATAGGTTAGCTTAGACTAATCCTTGTTTGCTTTCGCCCTCGTTGCGATCCTTTCTCTCGCCCTCGTTGCGATCGAGCCTTTTCCTTTCTCTCGCCCTCGTTGCGATCGAGCCTTTTCCTTTCTCTCGCCCTCGTTGCGATCGAGCCTTTTCCTTTCTCTCGCCCTCGTTGCGATCGAGCCTTTTCCTTTCTCTCGCCCTCGTTGCGATCGAGACTTTCCCTTTCTCTTGCCCTAGTTGCAATTGAGACCTTTTTCCCTCCGTGGCCGAACTACGGCAACTCTGATTCTCATGTTCAGATGAGATACGTAGGCACGAGACGCGATGTCTTGCCGAGTTTGACTAACCACTAACACTAACTCTTTTCTCTCACCCCTGTGTGATTGAGATCTTTTCTTTTCTCTCGCCCTCATTGCGATTGAGACTTTCTCTTCTCTCGCCCTCGTTGCGATTGAGACCTTCCCTTTCTCTTGCCCTAGTTGCAATCGAGACCCTTGCTTCCTGTGCAAGTCGTGATTAGGATAGGTTGGCCCTTGTGCCATTTAGCTAGAAACCTCAACTTAGGGTTGACTTTGCATGACAACATCTAGGCTCGAGTCGTAGTCTCCCTAGTGTTGTGTCTCCCTCTGTTATCTGGTTAGGCTAGATCCTTTGTCCCTGCGTAGGGGAACTACATCGCCCTGATCTTCATACCAGATGAAGTATGTAGGCAGGAGATTGAGCTGATCTCTCCGGGCGCCTTTTTTCTTTTTGTGTGTTGTTTGACAGTTATAGGCTCGAGTCCCCGACTCCCTATTAACTTGTTGTGTTGTTGTGTGCTTGGAAGCCGATGTAAGTCCATCGAGTGGCATTTGGGTTCCAGTGTGTGTGTTTGTTGGTTCGGATGCTGATATAAGTCCAGTGATTGGCAGTCGGGCTCCACGTTTGCCTGTGTCTTGTTTGTTTGTGTGCGTGTCAGCCGAGCTACGAATGCTCTGATTCTTCTCTCGTCCGAGAAGATACGTATGCATAGGATGCGATATCCTAGCGAGCATGTGTCGTTTCCCCAGTCCGAACTACTTCGACTCTGATGTCTATGCCTGATAGACTAAGTAGGCCCAGGATACGATATCCTGCCGAGTCAGTTTCAGTCAGTTTCTTTTGTCTCTTTTCAGCCAGTGTGTGTGTGTTTGAGCAGTGTTTAGCAACCAATTTATCCTTTCTATTGTGCGTGGATCCCGTAGAGTACTACGGATGCGTAGGGTGCCTAACACCTTCCCTTCGCATAACCGACTCCCGAACCCATCCTCTTTGGTCGCGAGACCATGTCTTTTCCCAGGTTTACTTCGAGCGTTTCCTTTCCCTCTTTTGGGATAAATAACGCACAGTGGCGGCTCTGTTGTTCTTTCTTTTCCCGCCGGTTTTTCGCGTGATGCGACAAATACATCTCAATCGATTAAGAAAGCTTGTAATATATTAAGTAACATTGAAATTCAAAGATTCATTTTTTGGCTTAAGCAAATTGGTAAGACATGTTTTTAATCAATTAAAAGTTTAAAAATCTCATGAGAATTTGTTTTTTAAAGCTAGAATTTTCCTTATATACATGATGCATTTCCTCACTTTTCTTCACACCAATTTTCTGTATAAACTCCTCTCCTATTTTTCTATTACTCGTCCTTTTATAAAGTTCTTTTTTCACTAGATTTACCTTAATGTTGAGAGAGTGAAAAATTATATCTAAGAGTTGTGCTGGTGCAGTACCGTAATTGTTTATTCAAGAGTGTAGTTCTTTTGTGATCTCTTTTGTAATAGATTTAATGGTTGTAAGTTAAACCTGTAAAAATACTTGATTTAAGGTTGTTGATTAGAACCTATGTAAAAGTTCTAGGTGTTTTGTTTAAGGTTGTTTAGGAAGATCCATTATAAAAACTTAAGGTATTTTGTGAAAGGATATTGAGATTATTCTTTGCAAAAGCTTAAGTTATTGGTGAAAGGTTGTTGGGCTAAACTTGTGCAAAAGCTCAAGTTTGTTTCACTATAAATCTCAAGAGGAAACTTTTAGAGACTAGAGTAGGTTACATGATTCAGGCCGAACCAGAATAATCTTTGATGTGATTTTTCTATCCCTATCTCTTTTATTTTTGTCATTTATTTTATTCTAGTACTTATTTCTCTATCTTTTCTCATTTCGGTATTCTGCCGCTTTATCTCTATTAATTGTTCTCTTATGACATAAAGTGTTTTCAAATCAAAACATTTTTATAACCTGGATATTGAAATTCAAATATCAAAATTGACACCCGTCACTTGTATTTAATAAGTAGCATTAGAGCTTAACTTCTGTTATAAGATTAATTGTCTTCAGGAGGTAGGATTGTGACTTTAAACATTTCTTTTAATAAGATTATTTTTGTAAACAAACCACCACTATTTAATAGCAAAGAATTTACAATATAGAAAGCATAAATGAAAATATTTTTAGATGCTATTGATTTTAATTTATGGGATTATAATATTGATGGTCCATTTGTGCCTACTCGTTTCACTAATAATGAAGTATTGAACAAATCAAGTAATTTATGAACACATAAGAAAAGAAAAAAATTGAAACAAAGTCTTAAAGTAAAGTACTTGATGATAAGTTTCGTTAAGTGCTAGAGAGTACAATTATGCTTCTAATTGTAGCAATTCTAAAGAAGTGTGAGACACCCTTGAAATGATCTATGAAGGTTCTACAAAGATTAAAAAGAAAATGATGAACATATTATACTAAGGATTTATGACACCAAATTAAAATGAATAAAACCTTCAAAGATGGTTAGTAGCCTACACTAACATACATAATATTATAAATCAACTAGCACAATCAAACAACATAGTGTATACATACACACTTTCACAGGTAAAAAAACTAAATAAGTTTTGAATAAATACATATTCATACATGCAGATAAATTGCTTATAACGGCTTACATTACACTGCAAACAACACTACATAATAAAATTATGAATTGCACATTGAATTAACATATAGTACATAAGATATAAGCAATGTTTTTCACGCTTATGCATAATTCACTTACACACAGTACAATTTTCAATTAATCCTTCACAACTATTACGAATAATATGTTTTGCATCTTCGCTACACATTTTGATATGATTAATACACAATCTATTTTAACATAATTAATTTTTATCATTTTTTCATAATTTTTACGATTAACTGGTTTTTAGCCTAACCAACCCCCAACAGCTCTATACAGCCCCAAACAACACAACAATCCATAATAGATAACCGCAAATTAATAACATGGGTTTATTTTATTACCTTATAACAAGACATCAACATAGTTAATTTATTCAAAATAATCAATCGATAAACAATTTGATCATTAAAGTTTTGTCCAAACTTTATTTGCCCACAAATAGAGAAAACCACATAAAAGGGAAGGAAAAAGGTGGAGGATAACGAACCCGCACTAACCCTCTGAATTAAGTACTCATAATATAAACAATTACTCTTTACCTCGAATTTGCAGTTCGTTGAACTTTCTTGACTTTGAGATTTTTCCTTGCTCTCCAAATTCTCCTATATTTGTCTCCCTCTTCTCTTTTCCAACTTTTGCATGTACGGTACAAAAGCTCTCCTCACTTTAGTATTTATTCTAACCAAATATTCCACTTACTTTTTTCACGTCTCAATTCTCCTCGCATCCTCACTAAATATCAATTTCTATTATTTATTTTTATTTCAAATAATGTTTATATTAATTAAAATAATAATAAATTAGTTATTTCAATAATTCAAATATTCACTTAAAATAATAATTTTAATATTCTCACTAATTCTCACCACACCCTAGCTTTTTGCTCAAAACACCTCTTTTTCTCTAATTTTAAATAAAACTCTATATTCTTCCAACTCTAAATTATCTCTTATTTTCTATTATTTATAATATTTAATTAAATTAATATAAATTCAATTAAAATTAGATAACTAAAGTTGAGGTATTAATACTCTCCCCCATTTAAAAGGATTTTCGCCCTCGAAAATCTCTTACTAAAACATATTGGGTTAAGACTCCCTCAATTGGATTTCTAACCCCCATATTACGCTACCCTTAATGGTGATTGCAACAAGAGAGATATCATTATGAAAACACGTACCCCAAATCAGATCAAAGCAAAAAAAATCCACTTTATTGAGCTTGATTCAACTTCTTGCACTGAGTACGAATATGACCTTGCTTTCCATAATTGAAACATGTCACAATTGCACTCTTGCATTCATTAGCATGATGTTCCAGTTTCCCACACTTAAAACACTTCATGAAAGTACATTATGAAGCACAATGACCTAACTCTTTACACTTGAAACACTTAATATGAGTATGAGCACCTCCTCCACTTGTTCGTTTCCCACATACGGTGTTTTGGTGAATTTTATCATCCTCTTAAGCAATTGGAGTCGCATAAGGCTTGCCACGACTATGGTTTCCATTCTTTTTCTCACTAACACTCTTGTAGTGAGGAGACCTGGAACAACTATCCTTGTAATTCTGGTATTCGGATAACAAATGTCGTATATGATGTCAGGACACCAGGATCAGGACAAATTGTCACAACACAAACAATCACAATGTTAAAGTAAATAGCAGGAAGTAAATAACACAGGTCAATTGTTAACCCATTTTGGTGCAACGTCATCTACATCTGAGGGCATCCAAGCTAGGAAGGAAATCCATTATAATAGTATTAGTTTGAAGTTTTAAACAACCTCTAGTTTTACAAACTTCTCACCTAATCATTACCCTTGGAATTTCTATCTAAGACTCTCCTAGATATTAGACCCTTCTTATTTTCCTTCAATCACACAACATTGATAACAACTTCCAACAATAAACAGAAGACACACTTCTAATGAAACATAATCCATCATTGCTTAAAAATCTCATGAGTGATTCACAATTATAACTCAAAAACTCAGTCCAATTCTAGCATCTAAGTGATACGAGAATGACTCACAAATAATAATGAACAAACTAAACCCTAACAGAGACTATCGCATACGCAACTTAGTTGTTTTCTTAGGTTTAAAATTGTCCTTTAAATAGCCTCAGGATAGCATGGGCTTTGGGCTAAATAATCAACATATCCAAATCATACTATTGCACAATCTTCTGTATAATCAAATAAAATCAAACCAAATCTGATAAAATCAAATCTAGTGTATCCTTAAATGTTTTGACATCCTTTCTTATGAAATAAGGCATAACTTAAACCTACATTTTCTTCTAAAACAAACGTTTCCTGGACCATAAAATACGTTAATCAAATCTTCAAAGAATCTTCACTAATCTCAGCTAAAAAATAAATCTTTCAAGAATGTAAAACCACAGCATGTCATGATGTCGTACACATGTGTCACTTGTTTTAACAAAAAGCTACCAATCACAATACAAACAACCTAACAATCTCCCCATTTGACAAATTTTGGCTAAAACAACCTTTGCAAAACAGATCTTATAAAAACCAATAAACTCAAGAGAACTTCTTCAAAGATACATCAGAGGCATACGTAGCAGAACAAGATAAAACCAACCTCATAGAGAATGTCATATTAAAGAGAAGAAAACTCTCACACACAAACTTTCTGTAGATAAAAATAAACTCTCCCATACAGGATATCAAGATATCATGTATGACATCAAGCATATAATCATCTCCAGTCAGGATGTCAAGACATCAGTTATTACCTCAAGCATCTCATAGTCATGACAAAATTAAAACATCATGCTCCCCCTAAACACCAGAACATAAGCAAAAACTACTACTCCCCCTCAAGTAGTACTTAAGGCAGGCAAAAATAAATTCTATATACTAATACTACTACTCCCCCTTTTTAGCCAAAAATTGACAAAAACAGGAAAAACATTCATTAGGAGCAGAAAAAATATCAGATGTAGCAGATCATATTATAGGCCAAAAAGGCACATATAATGCACAAATTTTCCAAGGCATAGCCCACAAATGAAGCATCAGCATAAAGAAAAAACACAAAGAGAACATATCACGTCAGTCATCATTATTGTTGGTTGTCTCTTCAACATCATCACCACTTGCATTAGCATCTTCTTCAACCTCATTATACTCTTCCTTATCACCATCCAGGTTTCCCTCAACATCTTCTTCAGACAAAGCATTTATCAGGATCTCAAGCCTGCTCTTCTTTTCAGTACAAGCTTCGATGGTTTCATCCAAAGTTTTTCATGTGTCCTTTAATTCATCAATGATTCTTGTCCTAGAAGTAGAGTTGGTAGATTTCTTGTCAGATGTCATAACAATGATTGGGACATGTTTCCTTGTAAATAGCCTATAATGCAAATAAATAGAAGATTCTCTCTTGCGGGCTGATCAAAATACTAGGGTGCTGACTCAGAATCACACCACAAATTAAGAAGGGAAATGTTATAGGCATCTTCACAGCAAAAGAGGTAGCATGTTTTATGGTTTAGTCAAAAACATAGGACCCAAAGTCAAACTTGGTTTTGGTCCCTAAAATGTAAATGAACTTACCCAACCCTGTAGCAATGTTGGAAGTATGATTTATTGGAACCCAATTAGCAGCTTCAATTCTATGAAGTACTGCATACTTCACACTCAAGCAACCAGCTGACAACTTCCCTTTTCTTGGTCATTCCTTTACCTTTTTTGCAGTGATTTCCCTATAAATGTTATTATCAGATACTTCCACTTCAGCTTGTTCCTATTCACTTCTGCCCATGAACCTGTTAATGATTTCTGGAGAAAATTCCACACACTTTCCTCTCACATACACCTTTCTGAACTCCTTACTCCTCTTGTTATCACAATCCTTAGAAATATTCACAATGAACTCTTTTATAAGCATCTCATAACACTTGCCAAACCCAGCCACACTTTTCATCAAGCCAACTTCTTTAATCAGATCCATCATTTCTTTGCACTCAAAGGCATTCTTGCTAAGTTCCCTCTCCAAAGCCAGTCTTCTTTGGTGAACAAATTTAGACTTCTCAACACTCTCCACCGAGTGAAAAGATATGTTACCAATTGGAGCTTCATGCATATTATCTAGAACCTTTTTCCCATAAGCTTTCTTCCTTGCTGAAGGTACGATGTTTGGAATATCATGTTCGACATCAAAGTCAGAATCACTAGAACTAAAGGGGACTTCCTTCCTCTTCAAAGATCTTTTCTTGGTGGAAGGAGTTACAACCTTATTCCACCCTTTAGCAGAACCAACACTTGTACTTTTCTTGGGAGCCTTGGTTGGCTTTCTTGTAGACTCAACAACTTTCCCTTTTCTACTCTTTAACCTCTTAGTTATCCTTAGAGTCAATCTCTTACCAGTGGGCTCATCATTAGAGTCCGGATCATCTACATTTACAATGTCTGTAGATTGATCCTTCTTCACACCAGAATTTTCTTCTTTGTTAGACATATCAACAAACATAATATCAGAATCACCTTTCTCTTCAGATTTTTCAGGGGACTTAATTGGAACAAACTCACTATCAGAATTTCCATCAGATTTTTCAAGTGACGTTTTAATAGGATGATCAGTTTGGGCCAAGGATGTAATGACATCCGACACAACAACAGACTTAGGTTCAGTACCCCAAATTTGAGATATTAACACACAAATACTTTTATCAACTGTGTCTTTATCATTAACATTCATACTAGATTGACCTAGGGTCTTATCAAATCTAGGGTTATCTAGACTTACAATACCAGAGTTAGATCTTTCAAATGATTCATCATTACCCACTACTTTTGGAACAACATAACCTTTAGCAGATGCAATAACATTAGGTTCGACATCAATGCTTTTAATAGGATCAAGATATAAGCTAGTCATAGAGTGAGGTTTCTTGACAACAACAGAGGGATTAATATTCCTAATCTTAGTAGAAGGAATTTGAATCAACCCAAAGGGGTTAGAAGATTTACTTACAGTTGAAGGCTTAGCTTTTTTCATAATAGGTGTTTTGCCCTCCTTTTAGTAGGAACATGTCCTGGAACAATGGAGAGAGGAACGACATCAGTTACAACATCTGAATGATCCATATTAGCATAAGCAATCCTAGGGGTCAATTGATCTTTGGTGCTTTTGCTTAGTGTTGAGCCATAAGGTTTAGACATCTTGATGTCAGATTTTGAGTTGAGATTGATTGTAGAGAGATTGGAATCGATGGAGTAGGTAAGAGATAAATGATGGCGTGTTGGAAGAAAAATAAGGAAAGTTTGTAATGATTTCCCTGGAGTTTCGTGCACCACTAAATGGAGGGAGGAGAAAATATTATTTGCATTCCTCCATATCAGTAATTGCTATAACTCTTCAAACATTAAAATTCCCAATTTGCCCCTTAACTTCTCAAACTGGTTTGTATCTAAAGCTTTAGTAAATATATCTTCCAATTGCTTCTCAGTGGCCACATGCTCAAGAGTAACAATTTTATCCTCAACAAGATACCTAATAAAATGATAACGAATATCAATATGCTTTGTCCTACTATATTGAATGGGATTCTTATATATATTGGTTGCACTCAGATTGTCACAATATATAGTCATGACATCCTTCTTGACATTATATTCCTTTAGCATTTGTTTCATCCAAATCAATTGAGAGCAATTGCTTCCTGCTATAATATACCCAGCCTCAACAACAGACAATGACAAACAATTTTGCTTCTTGTTGAACCAAGATATAATATTATTTCCCAAGAAGAAGCATCCTCTATAAGCACTTTTTCTATCATCAACATACCTGCTCAGTCTTCATCACAATACCTTATAAGCATGGAATTAGAACTATGAGAATACAGTATGCCATACTCACTAGTACCATTGATGTACTTCAGGATCCTTTTCACTTGAGTAATGTGACTGCTTTTAGGCTTAACCTGATATCTAACACATACTCGTACAACAAAAATGATGTATGGTCTGCTAGCTATAAGAGACAAAAGACTACCAATCATACTACTGTACAAACTTTGATCCATATCAACACCTTTTTCATCCTTAGTTAATTTCAAGTGAGTTACTGCATGTGTCCTTTTTCATCCTTAGAATATTTGCTTTGAGAAATGAAGATAGTATCATCCATTTGTTTAACTTGAAGACCAAGAAAATAGGTTAGTTCACCAACAAGACTCATCTCAAATTCATATTGCATTTGCTTGACAAAATGTTAAACCACCTGGTTTGACATCCCTCCAAACACAATGTTATCAACATATATTTGGGCTATCATTAGTTTACCATGCTCTTCTTTAAAAAGCAAGGTCTTGACTGATCCCCTTTTCCTATAGCCTTCATTTTTAACCCAACTTTGGTACTTACGTACATTGGTCTTCTCGTGACTCCATCTCCTAGATCAATTTCTTCGAGTAGGTTTTATGCTTGCATTTTTTACAACTCATTCAATGGGTTTTTCTCAAACCCCAAAGGCTTATTATCATAGATGCAATCAAGCCTTCAACTTTATGAAGTTGTTGTTTGGTCCCATCGACCATCTTCTATCTCTTTGTCTTTGAGAGCCAAGTTTTGAAGTTTATCCCTTTCTAGGTTGAGTATCTTTTATTTTCAACCAAATAGGCCAAAATTCGAGCCAAACCTTCCGACTCAGCAGTCATCTTTATCGACTGCAGGTCACCCCGTATATGGAATTACCATCTCTGGCTTCTTCATCATCCCAGATGAATCTGTGGTTGGGATCAAGGTTCAACACACGACCTGCGTTGACTGAAGTATAAGACCCTGATTCGTCATCGTAAGGTGCAATGTTTGTTAAATGTTGGTCGAAGGATTTCTTCAAACCTTTGGCCTCATCGATCTGGTAAAAGCTCTGGTTAGCTTCAATATTTCTACAATTTCATCCTTTCGCCATATTATGAGCCTTTGATGCACAGTCGAGGGTACTACTCCTATCCCATGGATCAATTCTCGTCTAGGAGTAGGTTAAATTTTGATTTGGAATTTATTACCATAAAAAGCATCGAGCGTGTCGTCATTCCAACAGCCAAATCGACCTGGACAACACCCAGTATATTACTGGTTTTTCCTTCGTAGTTTGATAGAACCATATTGTGATGTCGGAGATCATCGTCGCACTTCCCTATTTTCTTGAATAGGGTATAAGGAATTAAATTGACGGTTGCACCCCCATCTACAAATACCTTGTTTATTGTTATCTCATCAACCTTCTCCCTTATAAACAAAGGCTTCAGATGATACATCATCCCTTGGCTAGGTCTTTCGAACATGGATTTTTGCTCCTCAACCACACCAATATTCATAACATAATAGCACAATGGTTTTCCTCTAACAGTTTCATCTGGCATAAAGTCTTCCTCTATTTTAGAGACTTCTGATACCATATTGTATTCAGTCGGCAACATTGATACAATGCCGCAGTTTACGATGAAATCATCACCATTGGTATCATCATTGGTATCGTTATACATGTCTTCGTCGAACTCTTCGTCGGACTGGGGAGAGTATTCAGGCTCCCGTTCCGACTGAGAGGAGTATTCAGGCTCCTCCTCTTTTGATTTAAGCACCTCCTTTGGATCTTCTCATTTCTCTACCTGAGATGAACATTTCATATTTTGGAAAGACAATACTGCTTTCTTCCCTTTCGAATCAACAGTCATGGCCAATGTTTGATTAGCCACCATCTTTCCTTTTTCTACCTCCGCTGCCTTTGGGATTTGCCTCATTTGTCCATAGGTTTCGACAGGCTTCAAGTGTGGAGTCGTAGCCTTTTCCCCAGCTTTTTTGTCCCGCTGGTAACGCCTCCATTGTGTTATGGTCATTGGGTTTTTTCCTTTGTAGTTGGGAGAAACCACATAGCCCTTTGTCTCAACCTTCTTTTTCCGGAAACACTGTTTCTTTGTCTAAGTCTAATACTCTCCACTTTGGTCTCTTACCCACCTTTTGGTTCACCGATTCCACCCACTTCTTCTGTGGGACATCTATTGGCAGAAGGAAAGTCCTCGGTCGAGGCTGCTGGAACTGCCTCATATATTCTTTGTTTCAACGTGGTACTCCACATTTGTCGAACACGAATTTTGGGACGATAGGCTTCTCCTCTTTTGATGCCTTCTTTTTGCCAGACTCCAGTCTTTCTACGGCCTTCTCGTCGAACACAACGCTGCACTTCAGACATAGGATCGCTTTTGACCCACTTACTTTGCATTTCTCTTGGAAATTCGTCGGGTTTCTGCCGGGTTAGGGATAGGCTAAAACCACGAGAGGCCTTCGAGGATTTCTGATGCATCTTTGGCCAAGTTCGAGAGAATCCCCCACCTCCTCCTCGACCAGAAACCCCAGTCCGACAAGAGGAGATGGCAGATGAAATGGTCGAACAAAAGTATCAGGAAGTTGAACAGATCCCTAGGGTGGCTCGAAGGCCTCTCGTGGTTTTAGTCAATATAAACCAGGATCCCAGCTAAGTGGTCAGGCATATTCGATAAGAGGCAGGGACTGGATAGCAAAACTTAGAGGCTATTGTCGAGCGGATCATAGTGAGAAATGGAATAAGCCCAAGCCTAAAGAGGTCGACATACTCTTCGCCTTTACCAGATTTTTGTTTTACAAACAAAATTTCCTAGGGGGTAGAAAGTTCCGAAATTCACCAACTTCGCCGGAGATACCGAAGAATCTACCGTCGAACATGTTTCCAAGTATCAAACTGAAGCTGGCGACATAGAGAATAATGAGGATTTGAAGTTGAAGAAATTTCCAAGTTCTCTTACAAAAAATGCGTTCACATGGTTTACGACGCTACCTCCATAATCCGTCTAAACATGGGCGCAATTAGAGAGATTATTCCATGAACAGTTTTACATGGGGCAATCGAAAATCAGTCCGAAAGAACTAGCCACCATCAAACGAAAGATCGATGAGTCAGACGATCAGTATCTAAATAGATTTAGACTTTTGAAATCTAGATTCTTTACTCAAGACCATGTGCACGGGTTAGTCGAGATAGCCGCAGACGGGTTAGATTATTCCATAAGAAAGAAATTAGATACTCAATATCTGAGGGATATGGCACAATTGGCTAACAGAGTTCGATACATAAAACGCCTGAAAGCTGAAAAGACCAAAACTGGTTGATACCATAAAAAAGAAAAAGTATAATATATTGCAATCGAGGGATGCTCTTGTGACGATGAAAGGTTGATCGATGAGAGCGAGGTCAACATGGCAGAACTCAAGTCGGGACCTCCATACACGTGTAAATTTTTAAAACCATCAAAAGGGAAAAATCCCCCCGAAGTTGAAAAAACAGATAAATACGTTGCAAAGACTTACACATTTGATGTATCTAAGTGTGACGAAATCATTGATCTATTGGTTAAAGATTGTCAAATCATCGTCCCCCGGGGTTTAAAGGATCCCCCTCTAGAACAGAAAAAGAAAAGGGGATTCTATAAGTTTCATAATTTTCTTGGTCATAAAACTTATCAGTGTGTTCTTTTCAGAGACTTGGTGCAAAAGGCATTGAAAGAAGGGAGACTTCAATTTGGTGAAAGGCCAAAGATACAAGTGGACTCTGATCCTCTGAAGGTTGAAGAAGCTTCATATTCTGAGCCTCCCGAATGCATGATGGTGGAGACTATTGATGGTCTCGTGGAATCTTCGGATGTGGTATCTTTACCTGAGTCTTTCGAAGTACTAATGGTTGAAACTACTGATAGTTTCAACAAAAAGGAGGCAAGTGGACTGCTATCAGCCTATCCCTAACCCGGCGGAAACCTGGCGAATTTCCAAGAGAAATGCAAAGTAAGTGGGTCAAAAGCGATCCTATGTCCGAAGTGCAGCGTTGTGTTCGACGAGAAGGTCGTAGAAAGATTGGAGTCTGGCAAGAAGAAGGCATCAAAAGAGGAGAAGCCTATCATCCCTAAATTCGTGTTCGACAAATATGGAGCACCACGTCGAAACAAAGAATATATGAGGCAGTTCCAGCAGCCTCGACCGAGGACTTTCCTTCTGCCAACAGATGTCCCACAGGATAAGTGGGTGGAATCGGTGAACCGGAAGGTGGGTAAGAGACCAAAGTGGAGAGTATTAGACTTAGAGAAAGAAACAATGTTTCCGGAAAAGAAGGTTGAGACAAATGGCTATGTTGTTTCTCCCAACTACAAAGGAAAAAACCCAATGACCATAACACAATGGAGGCGTTACCAGCGGAACAAAAAAGTTGGGGAAAAGGCTACGACTTCACACTTGAAGCCTGTCGAAACCTATGGACAAAAGAGGCAAATCCTAAAGGAAGCCTTGGTAGAAAAAGGAAAGATGGTGGCTAATCAAACATGGGCCATGACTGTTGATTCGAAAGGGAAGAAAGCAGTAGTGTCTTCCCAAAATATGAAATGTTCATCTCAGGTAGAGAAATGAGAAGATCCAAAGGACGTACTTAAATCGAAAGAGGAGGAGCCTGAATACTCCTCTCAATCGGAGGAAGGGGAGCCTGAATACTCTCCCCAGTCCGACGAAGAGTTCGACGAAGACATGTACAACGATACCAATGATGATACCAATGGTGATGATTTTATCGTGAACTGCGTGTATCAGTGTTGCCGACTGAATACAATATGGTATCAGAAGTCTCTGAAATAGAGGAAGACTTTATGCCAGATGAAACTGTTATAGGAAAACCATTGTGCTATTATGTTATGAATATTGGTGTGGTTGAGGAGCAAAAAGCCATGTTCGAAAGACCTAGCCCAGGGACGATGTATCATCTGAAGCCTTTGTTTATAAGGGAGAAGGTTGATGAGATAACAATAAGCAAGGTATTTGTAGATAGGGGGGCAACCGTCAATTTAATTCCTTATACCCTATTCAAGAAAATAGGGAAGTGCGACGATGATCTCCGACAACATAATATGGTTCTATCAAACTACGAAGGAAAAACCAGTAATATATTAGGTGTTGTCCAGGTCGATTTGGCTGTTGGAATGACGACATGCTCGATGCTTTTTATGATAATAAATTCCAAATCAAAATTTAACCTACTCCTAGACGAGAATTGATCCATGGGATAGGAGTAGTACCCTCGATTGTGCATCAAAGGCTCATAATATGGCGAAAGGATGAAATTGTAGAAAACATTGAAGCTAACCAGAGCTATTACCAGATCGGTGAGGCCAAAGGTTTGAAGAAATCCTTCAACCAGCATTTAGAAAACCTTGCACCTTGCGATGACGAATCAGTGTTTTATACTTCAGTCAACACAGGTCGCATGTTGAACCTTGATCCCGACCATAGATTCATCTGGGATGCTGAAGAAGCCAGAGATGGTAATTCCATCTACGGGGTGGCCTGCAGTCGATAGAGATGACTGCTGAGTCGGAAGGTTTGGCTCGAATTTTGGCCTATTTGGCTGAAAATAAAAGATAGTCAACCTAGAAAGGGATAAACTTCAAAACTTGGCTCTCAAAGCCAAAGAGATAGAAGATGGTCGATGAGACCAAACAACAACTTCATAAAGTTGAAGGCTTGATTGCATCTATGACAATAAGCCTTTGGGCTTTGAGAAAAACCCATTGAATGAGTTGTAAAAAGTGCAAGCACAAAACCTACTCGAAGAAATTGATTTAGGAGATGGAGTCACGAGAAGACAAATGTACATAAGTACCAAAGTTGGGTTAAAAATGAAGGTTACACTGATCAGAGTATTGACAGAATACAAAGATTGTTTCGCCCGGGACTATAACGAAATGTCTGGTTTAAGTCGAAGTGTGATGGGGCATAGATTTCCTATTCAACCTGAGAAAAGGCCAGTAAAGCAACATCCTCGATGCTTTACTCCGGAGATCACTGTAAAGATTAAGCAGGAGATCGAAAGACTTCTAAAAAAACCGATTCATAAGAACTGCAAGGTATGTCGAACAACTAGCTAATATAGTACTTATCATTAAGAAAAATAGAACTCTCAGAATCTATATAGATTTCAGAGATTTAAATAATGCTACTCTAAAGGACGAGTATTTGATGCTCGTGGCGGAGATGCTAGTCGATTCGGTCGTAGGTTTCGAGTATCTGAGTATGTTTGATGTCTATTCCGGCTATAATCAAATCCCCGTAGCAGAAGATGGTGTCCCCAAGACGGTGTTTCGATGCTCTGGAGCTTTGGGTACATATGAATGGGTTGTAATGTTTGGTCTAAAAAACGTAGGGGCAACCTATCAAAGAGCCATGAATGCCATATTCCATGATTTCATTGAAAAAATTATTCAGGTATACATTGATGATATTGTGATAAAATCGTCATCTCAAAATGATCATCTTTATCACCTTTTACGCTCGTTTGAGAGAATGAGAAGATATGGATTAAAAATGAATCCATTAAAATGTGTTTTTGGTGTACATGCAGGAGACTGCTTGGATTTCGTGGTACACAAGAAAGGCATTGAGATCAATTAATACAAGACAAAAGCAATTTTGGATCTCAAGCCTCCGTCGACAAAGAAACAACTCCAATATTTATAGGGAAGATAAACTTCTTGAGAAGGTTCATATCGAATCTAAGTGGCAAGATGAAGTTTTTTTTGCCACTCCTCAAGATCAAGAAGGAAAGTGATTTTCACTGGGGACAAGAGCAGCAAGAGGCTTTTGACGCCATCAAAGAATACCTTATGTAACACCCCAAATAAAGAAAAAAGAATTTTTTAATTAAGTTGATAATATAATTATTAATTTAATTAAATAAATTGGATTATTGGATTATTATTATTATTATTATTATTATTATTATTATTATTATTTTGGAATAATAATAATTGGAATATATATATATAAGTGGGAATAAAGAAAAGGGTTTCATTCTTAACAAAGAAATTTCACGTGAAACTCAGAGAAGCTGCAGAGAAGAGGAAAAAGGGCAAAGAGCCGAAAAGCACGGTTGAGGAACGGAAAAGCTAAAGCTCAGAGAATTGCCGGATTAACTCAGGTAAGGGGGGTTTATCGTCGTTTAATGGGTATTATAGATTAACATGTCATGGGTAGTGAGAAGCCGTTGATTTAACCCTAATTGGGACTGTATATGCTGAAATTGACGTTGGATAAACCGTGTTAAAAACTGCAAATTGAATTGATAGTTGTGTGAGTCGTAAATGTTAGCCTATAGCACGGATCACAATTAAAAACTTGATTCGGCACTACTAAATTAAAGACAAATTAGGTTTTCTTAGAAAGGGTTTTAGATGCGGAAGCGGCCGGAAAACCTGATCTGCGTGAAGCTGACAGAACTTTGGAATAACTCAGAAAATCTGAGTCTGCGCGCGAGCGGTCGACCATAGGGTCGGCGTGCGCTGACCCGTGGGGCATGCGCCGACTGCATGCGTCGACGCAAGGCATTTTGGCGCCGACCCGTGAGTTCAGCGTCGACCCTATGCGTCGACGCAAGGGGTCTTTGCGCCGACTCCCTCCAGTTGAGCAGAGCCTTTGCGCCAACCGCGAACTTTGAGCTGACCCCTACGGTCGACTCAAAGCCTTCAATTTTGTTCGTAGACGTGCATGATGGTTTTTTTGTCAGCAGCGAAACTTGATAACACTGTTGCAGTGTGGAAAATAGTTGATTTTTATGTTGTAAATGCAATTGGTAGTTGCCTTATTGCAGTTAAATTGATGAATAAAAATTGTTGGGTTTGTGTTGTAAAATGTTGATGCAATTATGTTGAAAAGTTAAATTTTAAGTTGTGTTGAAAAATACTGAGTTGTAGGCTGATGAGCCAAAGTTGATTTTAAGTTGCTTTGTTGAAAAATACTGAGTTGTAGGCTGATGAGCCAACGTTGATTTAAGTTGTTTTAGTTGAAAAGCTGTTGTGTTGCTGTTGCTATTATGTTGTTAAAGTTTCAAGTTGTACGTGTCATATACATCCATATGCATTAAGTCGGAGCTTCGTCTCACACCACGTTGGCCTGGATTGGCAAGATTATGGGGCTTTTGCTCACACCACGTTGGCCTGGATTGGCAAAAATATGGGGCTTTTGCTCACACCACGTTGGCCTGGATTGGCAAAATTTTAAGTTGAAAGTTGAAGGCTTATGCCTTGATGCCCACTAAACTGGAAATGATTTTAAGTTGGGAGTTTTGCTCCAAATGGTACCACATGCATGAAGAGTCGAGTCTCATTGAGTTGCATTTTATGTTGTTATTGAGTTGCCTTTACGTTGTGTTTGAATATGATAATTGAGTTGACTGTGCCGTTGCCTAATGCATGATATAATTAGGGTGATTAACGTGTAGAATTACTTAACATAACATGATAAATTATAATATTTGTTATATCGATTGAGGAACTCACCCTTACAGCTATATTTTTCAGGTAACGAGTAGTGAGTCGAATAGAAGCTAGTGCTTGAAGTCTAGTGTGGTTAGAGGGTCATGCTCTGATAGATGTAACATCGGGACGGGATGTTTGAATTGTTGAATAAATGTTAATTTTGATGAATTACAGATGTTGAAATATTTTATCCGCTGCGTATTGTTAAAGAAGTTTTATGTTGAATAAAATTGAGCATGACTGATTTTATATTGACTTTTGTGAAGAAGTTGTCATGTGACACCCTTGAGATGCATGATTACTCTGATATGTATGATTTAATTGTTGTTGTTTTATTATTAAACATTTGGGGGTATTTTAGAAGGGTGTTACATTAGTGGTATCAGAGCAGGTCGGTCCGTCCGGCCAGTTGTCGTGTCGTTTTGTCTAACAATTGTGTATTGTTACCAATCTAACTTTAAGTTGTGTTGTATTGATAAGTTGAAATGGCTGGAAGGAATGACGCTGCAATGGCTGCCGCAATGCAAGCAATGGCACAAGCTGTGCAGAACTTGCCAAATGCTGGTGGGGATGCTGGATCACGTAGCTTGGCGACTTTTCAGAGAGAGAACCCGCCGGTGTTTAAAGGAAAGCATGATCCAGATGCAGCCTTGGGATGGTTGAAAGAGATTGAGAGAATCTTCCGTGTTATGGATTGTACTCCAGCTCAGAAGGTTCGGTATGGTACTCACATGCTAGCAGTCGAAGCTGATGACTGGTGGCTAGAGACTCACGAGAGGTTGACCGCGGCAGGTGAAGTCGTTACTTGGGATGTATTCCGTAGGGAATTTCTGAGGAAGTATTATCCAGAGGATGTCCGTGGTAAGAAGGAGATTGAATTCCTTGAGCTGAAGCAAGGAAACATGTCTGTCACGGATTATGCTGCGAAATTTGTGGAGTTGTCCAAATTTTATCCTCATTACACTGGTGCTGGTGCTGAATTTTCAAAGTGCATCAAGTTTGAAAATGGATTGCGCTCTGAAATTAAGAAGGCTGTTGGGTATCAGAAGATACGCATTTTTACTGAGTTGGTTGATAGCTGCAGGATATTTGAAGAGGACAATAATGCTCATTACAAGATTGTCAGTGATCGCAGAGGCAAGCAACATCAAAACCGTGGCAAGCCGTATGATGTTCCAGCTGGAAAAGGGAAACAAGTAGCTGCTCCGGCTCAGAGGACTAGTAGGGGAGGTGCTCCTACTGGTGTAGTTTGCTTCAAATGTGGCCAGGCTGGTCATAAGAGTAATGTATGTACTGCTGAAGTGAAGAGGTGTTTTCGCTGTGGTAAGACTGGGCATGCAATAGCTGATTGCAAGCACAAGGAAGTGATTTGTTTTAATTGTGGCGAAGAAGGGCATATTGGAAGTCAGTGTTGGAAGCCGAAGAAAGGGAATCAGTCAGGAGGCAAGGTCTTTGCTTTATCGGGTTCTGAGACTTCTGCAGATGATCGTTTGATCCGAGGTACGTGTTATATTAATGGCTTTCCTCTTGTAGCTATTATTGACACAGGTGCGACTCATTCCTTTATATCTTTGGGTTGTGCTGTGAAACTTAAGTTAGAGGTATCTGAGATGTTTGGAAGTATGGTAATTGATACTCCTGCGAAGGGTTCAGTGACTACTACTTCGGTTTGTTTAAATTGTCCTTTGAGTATTTTTGGTAGAGACTTTGGGATGGACCTAGTGTGTCTTCCACTAGTGCAGATTGATGTTATTCTGGGTATGAACTGGTTGGTGTTTAACCGAGTTTCTATCAATTGTTTTGATAAGACGGTAGTCTTTCCTGAGATTGAGGAAGGAAAGAGTTTGTTTCTATCAGCAAGGCAGGTGAATGAAGAAGTAGCTGATGGGGCAGAGTTGTTTATGCTGTTAGCAACTTTGGAGGCCAAGGATAAGATGGTGATTTGTGATCTAGCCGTGGTGCGTGATTTTCCTGATGTGTTTCCTGAAGAGGTGAATGAATTACCACCAGAACGCGAAGTGGAGTTCTCGATTGATTTGGTACCTGGTACTAGACCGATATCGATGGCTCCGTACCGTATGTCTGCTGTTGAGTTAACTGAATTGAAGAGTCAGTTGGAAGATCTGTTGGATAAGAAATTTATTCGTCCGAGTGTGTCACCGTGGGGTGCGCCAGTGCTATTGGTTAAGAAGAAAGAAGGTACTATGAGGTTGTGTGTGGACTACAGGCAACTGAATAAAGTGACGATCAAGAATCGGTATCCTTTGCCGAGGATTGATGATTTGATGGATCAGTTGGTTGGTGCAAGTGTGTTCAGCAAGATAGATTTGAGATCTGGGTATCATCAGATACGTGTGAAGACTGAGGATATTCAGAAGACTGCTTTCAGGACAAGGTATGGACATTATGAGTATTCTGTAATGCCTTTTGGTGTAACTAATGCACCTGGAGTATTTATGGAGTATATGAATAGGATTTTCCATCCATACCTAGACAAGTTTGTTGTGGTATTTATTGATGATATTTTGGTGTATTCGAAATCGGAAGAAGAGCATGCTGAGCATTTGAGAGTGGTTTTGGAAGTTCTACGAGGAAAGAAATTATTTGCTAAATTGTCCAAGTGTGAATTTTGGTTAGAAGAGGTAAGTTTTCTTGGTCATGTGATTTCAAGAGGTGGTGTTGCTGTTGATCCTTCTAAGATAGAAGCGGTATCTAAGTGGGAAGCCCCGAAGTCTGTTGCTGAGATTCGAAGTTTTCTTGGTTTGGCTGGTTATTATAGGAAGTTCATTGAAGGGTTTTCTAAGTTGGCGTTACCGTTGACGATGTTGACTAGAAAGGGGCAAACATTTGTTTGGGACTCAAAATGTGAAGAAGGTTTCCAAGAGTTAAAGAGAAGGTTAACTACTGCTCCTATTCTGACATTACCGAGTTCGTCGGAACCATTTGAAGTTTACTGTGATGCTTCATTGTTGGGTTTGGGTGGCGTGTTGATGCAGAATAAGCAGGTTATAGCTTATGCTTCAAGACAGCTGAGGATTCATGAGAGGAATTATCCGACGCACGATTTAGAGTTGGCGGCTGTGGTGTTTGTTCTGAAGTTATGGAGACATTACTTGTATGGGTCAAGATTTGAAGTTTTCAGTGACCATAAAAGTTTAAAGTATTTGTTTGATCAGAAAGAGCTGAATATGAGACAGAGGAGATGGTTAGAGTTTCTGAAGGATTATGACTTTGGTTTGAATTACCATCCGGGGAAAGCAAATGTAGTGGCTGATGCGTTGAGTCGGAAATCATTGCATATATCTATGCTAATGGTTAAGGAGTTGGATTTAATTGAACAGTTTAGAGATTTGAGTTTGGTGTGTGAGAGTACTCACAATAGTGTTAAATTGGGAATGTTGAAGTTAACAAGTGGTATTCTGGATGAGATCAGAGAGGGTCAGAAATCGGATGTGCTTTTGGTTGATAAGTTGACTCTAGTGAGCCAAGGTCAAGGTGGCGAATTCAGAATTGATGAGACTGGTATTTTGAAATTTGGTAGTCGGGTGTGTGTTCCGGATGTTACAGAACTTAAGAAGAGTATTCTTGAGGAAGGACATCGTAGTGGGTTGAGTATTCACCCTGGAGCTACGAAGATGTATCATGATTTGAAAAGGTTATTTTGGTGGCCGGGAATGAAAAGAGAAATTGCAAGTTTTGTGTATTCCTGTTTGACTTGTCAGAAGTCGAAGATTGAGCATCAGAAGCCGTCTAGGCTAATGCAACCGTTGGCTATTCCAGAGTGGAAGTGGGATAGTATCAGTATGGACTTTGTTTCTGGTTTACCGAGAACAAGTAAGAATTTTGAGGCTATTTGGGTGATTGTTGATAGATTGACGAAGTCGGCTCATTTCATTCCGATCAGAATGGATTATCCGTTAGAGAAATTGGCTGAGTTGTATATTGAGAAGATTGTAAGTCTGCATGGTATTCCGTCGAGTATTGTTTCGGACAGAGATCCTAGGTTTACATCGAAATTCTGGGAAGGTTTGCAGAAGGCTTTGGGAACTAAGTTGAGATTGAGTTCTGCATATCATCCGCAGACTGATGGTCAGACTGAGAGGACGATTCAGTCATTAGAGGATCTTTTGAGAGCTTGTGTTTTGGAAAAGGGAGGTGCTTGGGATTGTTATTTGCCTTTGATTGAGTTTACCTACAACAATAGTTTTCATTCGAGTATTGGTATGGCACCGTTTGAAGCTTGTATGGTAGGAGATGTCGGACACCGTTATGTTGGTATGAGTCCGGTGAGAGTGCTGTGATGGGACCGGAGATTATTCAACAAACTACGGAAAAGATTAAGATGATTCAGGAGAAGATGAGAATTGCTCAGAGTCGTCAGAAGAGTTATCATGATAAGAGGAGGAAGTCACTTGAGTTCCAAGAGGGGGATCATGTGTTTCTTCGTGTCACTCCGATAACTGGTGTTGGTCGAGCTTTGAAGTCGAAGAAGTTGACACCGCGATTTATTGGTCCTTATCAGATTTTGGAGAGGATAGGAGAAGTAGCCTATCGTATCGCTTTACCGCCGTCACTTGCGAATTTGCATGAGGTTTTTCATGTGTCTCAGTTGAGGAGGTATATTCATGATCCGTCGCATGTGATCCAAGTAGATGATGTACAGGTGAGAGATAACCTGACTGTTGAAACATCGCCTATGAGGATTGAGGATCGAGAGTTGAAGCAGTTGCGGGGTAAAGAGATTGCCTTAGTGAAGGTAGCTTGGGGAGGACCAGCAGGTGGCAATGTGACTTGGGAGCTGGAGAGTCAGATGAAAGAGTCCTATCCAGAGTTATTTGCTTGAGGTATGTTTTCGAGGACGAAAACTCTTTTAGTGGGGGAGAGTTGTAACACCCCAAATAAAGAAAAAAGAATTTTTTAATTAAGTTGATAATATAATTATTAATTTAATTAAATAAATTGGATTATTGGATTATTATTATTATTATTATTATTATTATTATTTTGGAATAATAATAATTGGAATATATATAAGTGGGAATAAAGAAAAGGGTTTCATTCTTAACAAAGAAATTTCACGTGAAACTCAGAGAAGCTGCAGAGAAGAGGAAAAAGGGCAAAGAGCCGAAAAGCACGGTTGAGGAACGGAAAAGCTAAAGCTCAGAGAATTGCCGGATTAACTCAGGTAAGGGGGGTTTATCGTCGTTTAATGGGTATTATAGATTAACATGTCATGGGTAGTGAGAAGCCGTTGATTTAACCCTAATTGGGACTGTATATGCTGAAATTGACGTTGGATAAACCGTGTTAAAAACTGCAAATTGAATTGATAGTTGTGTGAGTCGTAAATGTTAGCCTATAGCACGGATCACAATTAAAAACTTGATTCGGCACTACTAAATTAAAGACAAATTAGGTTTTCTTAGAAAGGGTTTTAGATGCGGAAGCGGCCGGAAAACCTGATCTGCGTGAAGCTGACAGAACTTTGGAATAACTCAGAAAATCTGAGTCTGCGCGCGAGCGGTCGACCATAGGGTCGGCGTGCGCTGACCCGTGGGGCATGCGCCGACTGCATGCGTCGACGCAAGGCATTTTGGCGCCGACCCGTGAGTTCAGCGTCGACCCTATGCGTCGACGCAAGGGGTCTTTGCGCCGACTCCCTCCAGTTGAGCAGAGCCTTTGCGCCAACCGCGAACTTTGAGCTGACCCCTACGGTCGACTCAAAGCCTTCAATTTTGTTCGTAGACGTGCATGATGGTTTTTTTGTCAGCAGCGAAACTTGATAACACTGTTGCAGTGTGGAAAATAGTTGATTTTTATGTTGTAAATGCAATTGGTAGTTGCCTTATTGCAGTTAAATTGATGAATAAAAATTGTTGGGTTTGTGTTGTAAAATGTTGATGCAATTATGTTGAAAAGTTAAATTTTAAGTTGTGTTGAAAAATACTGAGTTGTAGGCTGATGAGCCAAAGTTGATTTTAAGTTGCTTTGTTGAAAAATACTGAGTTGTAGGCTGATGAGCCAACGTTGATTTAAGTTGTTTTAGTTGAAAAGCTGTTGTGTTGCTGTTGCTATTATGTTGTTAAAGTTTCAAGTTGTACGTGTCATATACATCCATATGCATTAAGTCGGAGCTTCGTCTCACACCACGTTGGCCTGGATTGGCAAGATTATGGGGCTTTTGCTCACACCACGTTGGCCTGGATTGGCAAAAATATGGGGCTTTTGCTCACACCACGTTGGCCTGGATTGGCAAAATTTTAAGTTGAAAGTTGAAGGCTTATGCCTTGATGCCCACTAAACTGGCAATGATTTTAAGTTGGGAGTTTTGCTCCAAATGGTACCACATGCATGAAGAGTCGAGTCTCATTGAGTTGCATTTTATGTTGTTATTGAGTTGCCTTTACGTTGTGTTTGAATATGATAATTGAGTTGACTGTGCCGTTGCCTAATGCATGATATAATTAGGGTGATTAACGTGTAGAATTACTTAACATAACATGATAAATTATAATATTTGTTATATCGATTGAGGAACTCACCCTTACAGCTATATTTTTCAGGTAACGAGTAGTGAGTCGAATAGAAGCTAGTGCTTGAAGTCTAGTGTGGTTAGAGGGTCATGCTCTGATAGATGTAACATCGGGACGGGATGTTTGAATTGTTGAATAAATGTTAATTTTGATGAATTACAGATGTTGAAATATTTTATCCGCTGCGTATTGTTAAAGAAGTTTTATGTTGAATAAAATTGAGCATGACTGATTTTATATTGACTTTTGTGAAGAAGTTGTCATGTGACACCCTTGAGATGCATGATTACTCTGATATGTATGATTTAATTGTTGTTGTTTTATTATTAAACATTTGGGGGTATTTTAGAAGGGTGTTACACCTTACAAAGCCTCCCATTTTGTTACCACCTAGTAGAAATAAAAATATGAGTTTGTATATTGCTGCGTCAGATACAACCATAGGAAGTATGTTATCTCAAGAGGATGTTTGTGGCATCGAAAGACCCATATACTACCTCAGTCGAATTTTGATAGATGTTGAAACTAGGTACAATCTGATTGAAAAACTATGCATATGCTTGTACTTATCATGTATGAAATTAAAGCAATATATAAAACTAGTTGATGTTTATGCTTCATCTCATTATGAATTTATTAAACATATGTTGTCTAAACCTATTCTGCATAGTCTGATTGAAAATGGGCACTAGCATTAGTGGAGTTTTCTTTAACTTATAAGCCTTTGAGGGCTATGAAGGGCCAAATAGTAGCAGATTTTATAGTAGATCGTGCTATAGTCGAACCTTCACTAAACATGGCTGATACAAACCCTTGGTGGTTATATTTCGATGGGTCAAGCCATAAGGATGGAACAGGAGTTGGGGTATTAATATTATCCCCACAAGACATTCCGACAAGGTTCAATTGTAGAGTAAACGGAAAATGTTTCAATAATGAAGTAGAATACGAGGCCCTAATAGTTGGTCTTAAAATCCTGAGAGATTCAGGGGCTAAGAAAATAGAGGTTAAGGGAGACTCGGAGTTGGTGATTAGACAAATCACACAAGAACACAACTGCATTAAGGAAAATCTACTGATGTACTACGCAACTATTAGAATACTTCGAGGTCATCAGCATTATGCACGTGCGAAGGATGGAGAACCAAGAAGCCAATGAGTTGGCCCAAATTGCCTATGGGTACAAGGTATTAAAATCAAGACTCAAGGATATTATTAAGATACAATAAAATATGGTGTCAAACATACCGCCATCACCTGATATGGCAGTCCCAAAAACAAGGGGGAAGGGGACTCTGACGACAGCTTCAGTTGTGAAAACAGTTTTAGCTGTGACGAATGTCTCAACGACGAATGTCTCGGAAATTTCGAGTTCGACAATTTTGCAAGTCACGAAGTTTTGGCCATTGAAAACTTGTCACAATCATATTGGAGAAGACCAATCATAGAGTACTTAGAAAATCCAATCGGAAACACGGACAGGAAAATCAAGTACAGGGCTCTAAGTTATATACTTCTGGGAAATGAGTTATTGAAGAAAACCCCAGAAGGAATATTGCTCAAGTGTCTTGGAAATACAGAAGCCTACTTGTCCATATCTGAAGTACACAGTGGAGCCTGTGGAGCACACCAAGCAGTCCATAAGAAGAAATGGTTGTTATTCCGACAAGGTGTTTATTGGCCAAGTGTGTTAAAAGACTGTATCGAGTTCGGTAAAGGGTGTGAAGAATGTAAGATGCATACTATCGTCCAACATGTACCAGCAAGTGAGTTGCACGTAATTATCAAGCCTTGACCTTTTAGGGGATGGGCGTTGGACGTCATTAGTGAGATTGGACCGGCTTCATCGAAACAACAAAAGTTTATCCTAGTCAGAATATACTATACAAAATGGAACGAAGCTATCCCTTTGGTAAAGTGGATCAGGAGGCTGTGATCGAACTCATTCAAAAACACATTGTATATAGTTTTGGCATTCCGAAAACCTTTACCATAAATCAAGGTTCGGTTTTTGTGGGAAAAAAGATGCAAGAATTTGTCGTCGAAATAGGCTTCAAGTTGGTAACTTCTACACCTTATTACGCACAAGAAAATGGTCAAGTCGAAGCAGCCAACAAAATGATAATTAGTTTAATCAAAAAACATGTTGCAAAAAAGCCTAAAAATTGGCACAAGACACTAGACCAAATTTTACGGGCTTGTCGAACATCCCCAAAAGAGGCGACGAATTCGACGCCTTTTCGTTTGACATTTGGGCATGATGTTGTATTACAAGTAGAGATTTGTTTAACAATCAGTCAGGGCGCAACACTAGAACGATATTCAGTAGGAACAATATCGGGATTTGATGTTCAAAGAATTAACTGATTTAGACGAAGAGAGGTTGGCCGTAATGGACGTATTGATACGATAAAAAGCGCGCGTGGCCAGAGTGTACAATAGAAGGGTTAAAACGAAAACCTTTGCGGTAGATGATTACGTTTGGAAAGTAATTCTACCTATGGATCTAAGAGATCGAACCTTAGGAAAATGGTCTCCAAAATGGAGGGACCGTTTCAAATTATCTGAATGTTTACAAACAATGCTTACGAAATTCAGGAACTGGGCATGGATCGAAGGATGTTAAGCGTAAATGGGAAATATTGGAAAAAACATAAACCTATGCTACAAGAGATTCAAGTCCAAACATCATGAAAGCATTCATTAAATTGTTTAAACAGATAGGAAGGCATTACAAAATGTTCAACCTACCTTAGAAGGGCCACCACAAAAAAGAAAAGTCAAGCGGGAAATCTAGACTTAAAATCCTCAAAAAAGGTCATCTCATGACCGACTGTCCAGAAAGCTTTTTCTCCCTTGCAGCTTCTTAATACTAGCCTCGATCTTAAGGGCCTTTTCTCCATGTGAAATCCCTTTTAGAACTTCATGGTCGATGACGTCTTGTGTGGGAAGTGCTTCAGTCGTATCTAAGGCAGCTTTTTGCGCTTCCACTTCAACAATCTTCTGATTGAGTTCGGCTATTTGAGCTTGGTAGTCCTAAATTTGCTGATCGAAGGCTTGTTGTTAGCAGAGGCACTACTATTTCTTGGCCCTGAAGTCATTGAGTTTCTTCTTACAGCTTCGATGAAATCCCACTTAAGTCTCATCTCATTGATTTGAGTCTTGATCTGAAAGTCAGCGTTTCGACGAAGGGCAAGGTCTTTGACCAGTTGGGTAAAGAAAGCCTCGAACTCAATTAAGCATTTGACAGCCGGGGCAGGAAGTTTATGAAGTGCAAGTTCATCAAGAAGTGTAAATACGTCGCGGACCAGACCCTTTTCTTCTATGAGGACGATTAAGAATTCACGCTCAAATAGTAGGTCTTTCAACTGATGAAGTTTGAGAGTGGAGGCAACATCCATCTTTGGAGAAGGTGCAACAGTCTATGAAGAAGGCGGTGTCTCAGTCGAAGTTTGATGTAGTTGTTGCAGTGTCCTTAAAGCCTCTTCCGGATTCATTTGCTTTATAGCCAAAACCTTGTCCAAAGTCAAAGTACTGGTAGAAACCCCTTCGCCAACAATAATCGAAGAGGCTTGAGGTGGTTGAGCGGAGAGATTTTATTGAGCCTCAGGCGATAAGCTTTGAAACTCGTTTTATCTTTAAGGGCTCAAGATAGCCTCGGCTACCTGATCGTCGACCTCCGCTTCGACCGCGATTTCAGCCGGAGTCGAGTCAGCCACATGTTCCTATGATAAAAAAATCAAAACCCATGTCGGAAAGTAAGTTCGTAAGTTGGTAAACACCAAGGAAAACGAATACCTGAGAAGCCACGCGAGTTGGAGAAATAGGAGGACTTCCTTCTGGACCATGAGGGGCAAAGATCTCACCAAGTTCATCTGGAACTACAGGGTTCATGGTCGAAGGAGCGACCTTTGAGGGGGTTTTATTAGCTTGGACTTTCCTTTTTCGATCTAGAGTAGGGGGAATCGTCTGTGGCACTTTCGATATTGGGAAAATATGTGAATGCACACTGCCATCAAAGTCCTCATTATCGGGCAAAGGGACCTCTTTTGGAACCTGAGTCATAGGATAAGTGAGAGGGGTACAAAATTGTAAAAAAACGTAAGGCCTCGTGGAAACAATGACACTAAATACCTTCAATTTTGGAGTCGATGGCGCCCTCTGCCTCTTTGAAGATTTGCTAGGGGCTGGTTCAGCTGTCGGAACCCTTTTTTGACCCTAACAATAGATAAAAGGAGTGTTTGAATTTTTGTTTTCTGTAACGAGAGGAAAAGTGAAAGAATAATAGTTACCTTTTTTGGGACTTCGTCGGCGTTATTAGTTTGGATTGTTATGTCGGGAGCATTGGTAGAGGGTGGTGGAGGCGGTATTTCGCCAATGAGAATGGAAAAGGCATCAATCATATTTTGAAGAAAGAGATCACCAGAGAAAGCTTGACGTTGATAGTCGGCCCACCATTCTTCGAAACCAACGGTTGTTAAAAAAGATTGTTGGAACTTGAACACGGGTAGTTCAAAGCGTTGAGTGAACTTGTGAAAATGCAGGCAAGCTTTATGGTCGTTAGCATTTAAGGAGTGACCAGACCATACGATGTCAGTCGAATGTGACACCAAAGGTTTTAGGAGCATTTGAATAAGGCTAGTTCAAAGCGTTGAGTAAACTTGTGAAAACGCATGCAAGCTTTGTGGTCGTTAGCATTTAAGGATCGACTAGACCATACAATGTCAGTCGAATGTGACACCAAAGGTTTCGAAAGCATTTGACTAGGCCGAATTGTCGAGCCACCAAGTTAGGTTGGTAACTCATAAAGCCATATCCATTGGACCCCACTTATATTCTAAAGGATAGCAACGTAGGGGTCAAAAACACCCTCCATACGACATTTGACAGCACTGCAACCTGAGGGGACTCATCTGGAAATGGATCTTTAAACCATGAAATACGACTAGTTTTTTGCCAATGACAATGGGAATGAGCATCAGGCTTTGCCAGATTTTTATCACTGCTTCATCAGCAGAAACAGGTTGATGAATATGCTTCATGCTTTCCATTGCATTAAGTTGAAATGCAATGGGGTTGTCGCCAGTGTTAAAGGAGATAGCGCATTTGGTGCGAGTGGAGGAAGCCATTGTTAGGAAGCTTAAATAAAATTTGTTAAAACTAGGATTGTTGTGAAAGTTGCAAAAGAGATACGCAGATGAAGAAGCAGAAAGACAAATTTAAGGGGGAAAAATGGTTATTTATAGGCAAACCAACGGATATCCAAGCGTTAGTCGACTAACAACTGTCCAACTAGGAGGTAGTGGGAGAGTTGGTAGTGTTAGTTGAGATCCCACGACCTAGAGAGTATCTAGTAATGATGACAGTTTTTCTGGGAAACCGCAACGCATGAAAGTCATCATTGCATACAAAAGCATCATTAACAATTAGATGGCTAGCCTAAATTTGGAAAGTCAAAAGTCAGGTTTCTCGGTCGAAAAGTGCAAGTCGAAACCAGCCTTTTCAGGGGGCAATTTGTTAGCTGGCAAATTTTGACCCAATAGGTACAAAACCGGGTCGACCAAGGGACGGTCGGAAGTTGGATCGACGAGGGAGAAAGCCTGTTGAAGTCGAAGTTCAGTTTACCATAGTGGGGATTAATCGTGGGAAGCAGAGCGTGGGTAGTTACCAGCAACGTGGATGGTATGCTCCGACACGTGGCACGTCATGAATGAGTCATAACCTCTTTGTAGTTATTTTTTACTACTATTTAAGCAGATGTAATTTTCATGTCAAAAGGGAGGGCATTTTTAGCATTGTAATAGGAATACACTTGAAGTATCAAACGTTTGAGAGAAAAAAGTCATCTTCCTACAAAATGTACTTTTGTTTCCACCTTTATCTTTAAGTCATTTAACTTATCAAATTACTTTTATTTTTCTCCGTTCATTTACATTTGTATATTGTCTTTTATTTTGCTTTATTTTTATTAGATTTCTAGTTTGCAAAGCATCTCACTTACTGCCCATAGTATTCCAAACAATCTATCAACGAAACAATTATATACTTAACACATATAAGTCTAGGACTTTGTAGCTGATCCTGCAAGTAAACCTCTATAAGAAGGCTAGAGATTGTCGCGAGGAACAACACCATGATGTCTTTCAAGCATGTCAAGACATCTTGTTCAACATCTTTCTATTTCACTTGTTTTAACAAAATGTTACCAATCACAATACAAACAACCTAACAATCCTCATCATAATTCTTACATTTATTCACCAACATTGAGAACTGACGGATCTCCTAATAACCAATTAACTATTTAATCTAATGACGCAAGCGACTCTCAAACTTTACACACTTAGATCCCTCATGCTAAAAAAACGTGAATCAAATCTTCAAAGAATCTTCACTAATCTCATCTTAAAAAACAAATCTTCTAGGAATGTAAAATAACAGCACGCCACGATGTCTTACAATCATGTCAAGACATCTTGACCAACATCTTACTATTTCACTTGTTTTAACAAAATGCTGCCAATCACAAAACAAACAACCTAACAATCCTCATCATAAATCCGACATTTATTCACCAGCATTGAGAATTGACGGTTCTCCTGATAACCAATGAACTATTTGATCTAATGATTCAATTGGCTCTCAAACTTTACACACTTAGACCCCTCAACTTCTACATCATTGTAGTGAGGACAAAATCTGACCAACTCTTCAAATTTTTCCGCACAATCTGCAACAGTCATGTTTCCTTGCTTCAACTCAATGAATTTTAATCTCTTTCTTATTACACACATCAGCAGGGAAGTACTTCTCTAGGAACTCATTCTTGAGTTTTCCTAAGTGATATCGGTACCTACAGCTTCTAACCTCTGGCGAGCATTATCCCACCAGTACTCTGCTTCTTCAAATAACATATGAGTCTCGAACAAGACCTTCTGTGCATCTAAGCAAGCCATCACCATGAAGATCTTCTCAATCTCCTACAACCAAACTTGAGCACCTTCCGGATTGTACCTCCCCTTAAAAGTCGGTGGATTATTCCTCTGAAACTTCCCTAACCCATAAAATTCATCAGCTCCGCCATGTTGATTCTGTTGTGCATGCAAAGCCGCATTCGCTTGTGCCATCACATTGGCCATTGCTCCTAGAGCATTTACAATCGCTTCCTCATTTCTACCTCTAGCCATTTCTCTATGAACAACCAGTCAAAATAAATTAACTAATTGTAATCATTAAAGTAAACAACAGTTATCGAAACAAGCATCGACAATGTTCACACACATGTCGCACACCATGATACAACTAAGTTTAACAAACTTATGTCAAATGAATCGACCTGCTCTGATACGAACCATGTAACACCCTGACCCTAAATACACACATTTAAATAAAAATCATGTAGAATCAATTATTTAAATCTCAAGTGTGTCACATTCTCGTTCATAAAAAATTTAATCTAAAAAATAATTTCAAATAACGCAGCGGAAAACTCATAAACATGTTCAACTGAATATCTCAAGTAAAATAGTTTAACTCAAGTATAAGGGAATTAATCCCACACACACACATATATATATATATATATATATATATATATATATATATATATATATATATATATATATATATATATATATATGGAAAATAAAACAATTGAAATGTTTCCAATCTCAGTCTTAGAGATCAAAGCAATGTCAAAACTAAAGAACTCGGAAAAGCAGTAAATAAATGAAGAGGCTAACAACACCATCCTTCAGCTCAACAACAACTACTCCTCTACCTGATTATTTGTACTTCATAAGAGTATAAAGCACCGCAAATAAACAAATACGGTGAGAATAACTTTACAGATATTAGCGGTGTATTAAACAACAAGGATAATTTTCATAGGGAAAGTAACATCAAATATCATTCTCACGCAATCATATACAACAATAACAATAGTCACAATGCAAATGTATGATGCAATATACTCCACCTCCAAGAATGCATGTGACACCAAGTTTTTGTATGTCAGGGTTATTTTACTGAATTATCCACGTCTCCAATTCCTCTCTGGAATAGTGTTCTCTTTGAACAATGAGACAGTCATCGGTTCTCTCTGAGCACTTGACCTCCGATATACATGAATGGATGGGACTCAACAATAATTTTATAATCACATATGCAACAATTCAACTCAAAAATCAAAGAAACAACATTCACATTTTATACTCAAAAAATGTTCTCTCTGAACAAACTCATATCTTGACAAAGTCCTCTCTAGACACGGTTCTCTCTGAACCATAATTTTTCAATGCAAGGCCAACACATTAATTCTCTATAAATTCCACAACTTAAAAGTAATGTTATATAATTAAAACTCAATCATTTAAACATATCATTACTCAATAATAACACCAACAAGGTAAGAAAATTATCATATGCTTTCATCAATTGGGTGACAATTTTTATTTCATAACCCTCACGCTTAATAAGGCATTTTCACATAACTCACAACCAACTTTAAAGTTATCAAAGACAAATTAATAGTGACAACACAATTCAAAAGATGTCAGTAACAACTCTAAAGGCTTAAACTTTAATTATTATTAATTATTGTGATTATTTATTTATAATAGGCAAAACCCCTTAAATGGCCATCGACAAGGGTTACTCAAAACCCTCACCCTAAACTCTAAAATATGGAAATTAACTCCAATTAATAAATAACCTCAAACTCTAACTCAAAATTAATATTTTAATATTGTAAGACCCCAATTTTGGCCCAAAGATTCCTCATGCTTTCTCATCATATGCATTGACTTTGGGATCACACCTTGATGTCCCCCTTACCCCTCATCCATTGGGTTTGCATTGGGAGAGATCACCAAGCACTTTTTATTGTATCATACTTTTTTTCACTATTTACTAACCAAAATGCCAAAAATATGCCAATGTATAGTTTGTTGCTTTTGTAGGTAGTGTGTGCATCCACCAATGCCTCATCAAGCTCATACTTAGGGTTTGAGACCCTCAATGCAAGGAGACTAATCAATAATGGTTTTAATTTATCTTATACATCATATATGGATCCCCCATTGTATTCACATATCATTTTGATCAAGAAAACATCAAGAGTTTGAAGCTTGTTTGTCTTGGAAGCCCTAATTCATATGGGTATCTTGTGTGACTTCCTCATCAAGTTTTCTTCAATATTTGATCAAATGTTTCAAGGGATACTTTATATTACATCATCTTACACATATATGATCCTCCGTGAGTCCCAAATCTCAATAGAATGTCAAGTTTGCAAGTTGGTTCATGGTGGTTGACCAAACAAAGTCAATTGGTCAAAACTGGGGTTCCCTAGACCCTATCTCCTACAATATTTGTCATATGAAAATGATTCCAAGAGAAAAGTTACTCCTTATAACATTACAAACAACTTTCATGTCGAATTCAAGATCTATTTTTTCTTGTAAACTCATTTTTTATGGTGAAATATTATAGGTCATTTTGTTTAAACCCTAGTTAGGAGGTCAACTTCCAAGGACCGCAACTTTCTCAATTTTTATAATATGAAATCCATTCAAGCTACATGATCAAATTCAAGATTCCTTTTTCAACTTTTATGTTTGGAAGAATCTCAAATTCAACTTTCAAATTCATGTGCCAAGAGGAAAAAATATAGGTCATTTTAGGTCATTACCGTTGAACAAGTGATTTTCCTCAATTTCTAAAATGCATAACTCCTTCATGCCAAATCTAAATAAGGTCAAATTTGTAACCAAATTGAATAGGCTTGAAATATATACAACTTTGATGAAGTAACTTTTTCCATTTGAAGTCTATAGCAAAAGTTATTCAAGGTGGAAGAAGTGAGTATTTGACTTTGTACTTAGAAAATTTTGAAACATGTTTAATTTTCCAAACTTCCACCTCAAACTTCATCATGTTCCAAGCTTAAAATGGAAAGTGTACAACATTAAAGTTGTTCCCCTTGATCTCATATTTCCAAAAAGTCCAAGATCACCTCATTTGGCCAAGGAATGAAGGACTTGCACATGGGTTCTTTTCAAAGGACCATTTGGATGGATTTCACCTTCACATTTCAATTTCAAATGCATGGCCACATGACATGATTTCAGCATTGTACACAAGCAATTTTGGACATGAATACATCACTTGATAGACCTATCACACACCCATGCAAGCATGCAATGCAAATTTCTAAATTAGGCAAAATTTGAAAGTGTGTGGAAATGAATCACATTGGCTATAAATACAACCCTCATGGCTCAGAATTGAGGACCTCATGCCCAAGCTTTGAACCTGCAATCCAAACCCTCACCATTAAAGGATAATCTTGAAGGTTTTTATTTGAAAATCGAGCTTTAAATCTCATTCTGTTTTGATATTGAAACTCAAAGAGTCCAAGCCTTTATTTGATCCTAATCACATCCTACAAGCTTATGAAACCAAGCCAAGGACAATTTGAATCAAGATCAAGCAAGGTTGAAGCACCTTCGAAGGTAATTTTTCAGAATCTTCATCTCTTCGATTCTCTCTCAATTCTTCACTGTTCTTTGTGATTTTTGGTTGGCTGAAGTCCTACCAATGCAGGCAACAAGATTGAGTTGCTTTGAGGTCAAATCGAAGCAACTCAGTTCATGATCCTCAGAATTCAAATCCCTGTATCTTTTTATATACTTGGAATTGGAGAAAATTGAGGTAAGATTCGAGCTCCTGAGCATTTTTTCCTTAAATCCATGTCCTTGTTTTTCATTTTCATGGTGGTTGGTGGTGGACCAGTCCGATGAGGTCCATTGGAGAAGAAGACCGGAGTTAGGGCTCCGGTGATGTGTTGGCATGTTCAAAGCCATTGGATCATGATCTCACATTTTAATCTTAGCCTTCTGTTTTGATTACCAACTGTGCCACTCGTTTGACTCAAGTATTGGTGGAATGCGCGCTTTGGCCATCAGATCTGCCAACTCAATTAATGAGGGAGATCTGATGGCCATTGTTTTTTTGAATTTCTTTTTAATTTATAAGTTTATGTTTAATTGCTTTATTTTGTTTAATTAATAATAATTTCATTTTTAATTCAAAAAATATGGGACTTTCAACAAAAATCTTTAAATATTTTCCTCTTTCATTTTCTAAATTAAAATCATTTTTTGGATTAATTTTGATATTTTTCATGAATTAAATGTTTTTGTGCATATTCTTAATTGTTTAAAAATACTTCTGACTTTTCAAATATGATGAATTTTTTTGTCTAAGGTCCTTTGACCTTGTTTGACCTAGGATAAATCTCTTGGCCATTTATTTGGTGTTTTGAATAGATTTTAGGTTTTGACCAAATTAAATTGAATTTTAATGCATTTTTAATTTGATTTTTAATTGATTAATTGTGTAAAAATTATGTTGAGTTATTTTTATGGTCTTGTAATGTTTGACTATTTGTTTGGGCGTTGGTCACGGTTGATTTGTCTTTTGTTGGATTAAAATCATTGGATTTAGGGGATTGTTGAAATGTACATTTCATCTCCCAAAATGAATGAATGATTTTAATTTGATAAAATTCCTCCCATGAGCAATTTGTGTTTCTCTCAATTCCCCTCCCCCTTCATCTTCATCCCTATTCTTTCCCATTCCTTTCATTGACCAATGAAATCTCAAATGTCATAAGGCTAATTAGTTCATCAATGACCTTGTATCAGATGAACCAATACAAGTATGAATGAGATAGGTTCATCCCTCTTGATCTTTTCTTTTCCTGTGTGGTATGTTTTAGGAGTTTGGTTCATTATACCAAATCTCTAACATTCATTAACACCTAAATTTTTATTGCCCGACCTCAGATAGTTGTGACTTCTATATAAGTCCAATTACGATTGCTTAACATAGAGCTAAATTTGACTATAAAGGCATAACATTCTAGTAAGTGAGATTGTAAATATCTCATACTTCATGGTATTATGTGGAAACTCGGCCTTTTTTCCTTCCTATGGAAGATGTCTAGGTTCAAGGATCCATGCTTGTGAATGGATGGTTGAGTGTTCTCCAAAGAATGACTTAATCAATTTAAAAGCAAAACATCACTAACACCTAACTAAAATTCGACTAACTCTTATTAATATTGCTTTAGTTTCAAGTCATTTACCTCATGCAATTTAATTTTCAGTCATTTATCATTCATTGCCATTTATATTTCATTTAATTTGTTTATGTTTATGCCATTGTCACTTTGCTCATTTGAGTCATATCTTGTGATTGTATATATTTGTTTATGCATTTTGATTTTGTTTATGGCCTTAGGACCTTAAAACACTTAATAAACAACAAAAACCCTAAAAAATGTTTGGTGGACTGTTGATCTTGATTTGAACTTTTGGACTTAGAACTAGGCAACATTCCATATGCAAAAGGACTTGGCCAATGCCAACATTTTTTAGAGCAAGTTATTATGAACTAAACCTTCATCTGATGTAAGTCTTGGGATTGACATGAATTCATCTACTACTTAGTCTTGGTGCTAATTGTTATTTTGATCTTGTGTCTGATGTTTTCTTCTGAGTTGATCAAGGAATATTTCATCTGATAGATGAGAAGACAAAGAAGACTGCTAGCTATGGGAATTGCTTGTTTGGATGTGGTTATCTTTATTTGATGCCTTGATCTTAATGATGTCTGATATTGCTATTTGCTTGTTGACTATTGCTTGATTCAAAGTCCAAAGGAAAATGAGTTTCTATATGACATTCTTGTCTGTTGGATTGTGTCCCATTGGTCAGATCTTTTCAACTCTTAACTTTTAATTTTATGCTTAGGATAACCCTTTCATCTCCTCCCACTTTTTCAAATTCAAAATCTCTAGGGTTTCACTTAGTGAGGTGGCGCGCTACAAATTTTACGCGTTTCACTTAGTGAGGTGGCGCGCTACCATTCGTTTCATGGCCAGGAAACTTGGAAATCATGCAGGGCACGGGTTTTTGAAGATCAAGCAAAGCTCCTGGGTTCATAAATTAGGGTTCTGCGCAACAGCCATCATGTTCATCAACACGATGAACAATTTTCCCAGATTTTTGAAACAAACATAGCATTCAAATCATCTAACAGTGTACATCACAAATCCAACCTTGATTTTCACTAATTCAAGCTAACATGGAAGAAATAAGCAAGAACACATTTGACAACCAAACTTTAATTCCATGTTTCTCTCTTAATACTCAACCATTTCTCACGATTTAAAGCTCATTGTATTCAGCATGGCAAGATCTTTAATAAGCATAGCACGATTTCAACAATGGTGTGATTCGAATTTTACCTGATTTTGAAGAGCAGTAATGATTTGGTGGTTCTTTGGTCGTGTTGAGTTGAAACAGTAGCTTCTTGATGCTCCAGATGATGAATAAGTGAAGAATCGTGGCTCAACAATGCTTGGTGAGGCTCCAAACTCGAACTGCCATGGAAGGAAGCTTCAATGCAACAGTACGGAAATGGCTTTACAGTTGGGAGATGATGCTTGCGAAGGCTTCAAGAAGGATGGTGGATGATGGTCCAATACACAGAAGCACGAATCCTTTGACAGTTTTCCAGAAAAATTCAAGTGAAGGAAATGAGAGTTTTTGAGAGGAAATGAATTTCAGATCTGATTTGTGAATAGTGGTTAGGGTTTGCAGTCTGAAATGAGAAATATATACTGCTGATTAACAATGCTAAGCTTGGTTAATGAAGTGGTAAGTGAAATTAGCTTAAATGAAGTGTTTTGGTTAATTGGTGAAATTACTCAAATTGCATGTGCATGGCATGCTACAGTGCGAAAATGGGCCTAAACAATCTCCAAATGTGGTTTCTGAACATTTGCAATTGGTAGAATGTATTGGCAAAGCTTAATTTGAAAGTCCATTTTTCACCCCTCTCTTTTTAATTCAATGCACTTAAAAAAGGCCATTTTGATTGGATGATTTTTGGTGAAATGTGATGAAGGATTTGGATAGAGCATATCAAATGTGACGTGTAGCAAAAAACCTCACTCAATTTGGCCAAATGGTTTGGAAGTTATCTCACTTTGAAGTTCAAAAATGTTTGAGAATGATTTGATCATAACTTGCCAACCACACATGAGAAATGAGTGTTCTTGGACTTTTTGAAAATGGGAGAACAAGATCTTCAACTTTTATGTTGGACAAAAATTCATTTGAAGCTTGTATGATGAAGTAATTTTGAGGAGAAGAACTTTCCATTTTTGGCAAATTCCAATTACAGGTCAACTTACTATTTTTGGAAATTTTTTTCTGACCTCAAATCCTTCACTGTGGATGTTTGACATGTTATATGAGGCTTATATGGACATGAATGAGACCTCTCAAACCAATTCCCACCATCAAATCACTGATTAAATGCACAGTTGACCACAGTTGACTTTACTAGGGTTTTGGTTGACTGAACCATGTTCTGATGAATTCCAAGCCCCTACCACTTGAGATCTTGATTCAAAATGATGTCACAACTCATATTAACTCTTGATGAATGATCATGGTGCCCAAATTCTTCAAGAATGGCCACCATCTATTGCTCAATGACTGTTTTGACTGATTTAACCTAGCTGGCTTCATCTGCAAGTAGCATGGTTAGATGACAATATTTTTGTACTTTGGGTTAGTAAACAAATGAAAAGAAATGATATACAAATGCAAAACATGCTTGGTGATCAAGAACCACACTCACAAGATAACCCACCCACTAGGAGGGAAGCAAAGGTGCACAAAGATCCTTGAGGCAATGATATGGTATGATATGATGCCATGAGGGATCTTAGGGACAAAATTGGGGTCTTACAAACTCCATTCAAACCTTTGGATCTTTGGGCCCTCCTCAATTAAATTTTTGTTAAAAGCAGTTCACCCACTTTGAAATTTTTACCACGAACTACGAGGTTTTGATCCCTCATTTTTATGTTGGTACATAGGCACAAGTCTGAAGGTCTTGTCAAACACAAATATAATCAATGAATTATTTTCTCATCCTCACACTTTATTTTTCTCAAACATATTTTATATCAAACACATATGCACACATAAAGAAGGACTCCCTAGGACACTTTGGGTGCTAACACCTTCCCTATGTGTAACCACCCCCTTACCTGTAATCTCTAACATTTTATTAGTTTTGATTTGAAAACTTCTTATCTTTGGGTTTTGTTCGTACTTTTCCCTTTTCCTTTGGAAACAATAAAAGCATGGTGGCGACTCTGGTTTTATTGACGTTAAGCTTATCCATAGTTTGATGGTCATGAATTTACCGCTACAAAAATTAAGTGGCGACTTCGCTGGGGAGTAGTCCTCAGTGGGTTTAGCCTACTTATTTATGTGTACATTTTTGTATATTTAATGTTTGTGTATATTTGTTTGTGTGATATAATCTGTTTGTTGTGCTTAGTGATCTCTGAGTGGTGAGATAAGTTCTAACCCGAACTTGAGTGCGATTAAGATAGGAGGAGGGTATAGTCATGTTTAACTTATGTGGAATTGTCCTTAACAAGTTGGCTTGAGACCCATATACTCAGTGGAGAACCTTTTGGAGTTACTAATGTCACACAAGTCATTTGTGGTTAGGCATTACTTTCTCTGATTTGGGGCCCGAGAAGCTGAGGACTGTAGAATATTTAACCCAACTTGGCCTATTTAGGACGTAGTGCGAAGATTATTCAGGTGTGGACCTGATAACAGTTGTTACGTGATACTACACTCAGATGAGTTTCTCTTGAGAATATTATGGGTTGATGAGTTAGTCATCCTAACCTTTAATATCCGATAGATGGGGTTAAGACTCTGGGAACTTCTTAGAATATGATCTACAGGTTTTTTATCCTTAGTACACTCCTTTGGGATGGTTCTTAACCTGACTCCATGCTCGTGACTCACAACAAACCCTTTGATTCTCGGTTGATTCGATCAAGTCTCATCAATATCAATGGAACTTGGGTGTTGATAAGGTGAAAACTATAATCCACGAAAATGGATGATTGATCTTGATGATGACTTGATCCATCCCTTGACCTTTGTTTGTGTTTGCCTAGTGTGTGATCCCTTGTTTATGATTGTTGCATTCATACATACATGCGCATCATGACATTCATCACAGAAAAATAAATTTCAAGGAATTGAGGTCTTATTTGCAAATATTTTCAGACCATGGATTATGGACGAAGGAACACTAAGAAGTATAGTTTCAGATGTCCTGATTTGAAAGAGCTAAGGAAGTTGTCATCCTTTGTATTAGTTCCCTTGGACTTCAAGCAACGCCATGGGAAGCTTTTGTCTGTGTTATCTGTTGATGTAGTTGAAGGCCTTTTGAGTGTTTTGGTTCAATTTTATGACCCCCTCTACCGATGCTTCACTTTTCCTAATTATCAACTTGTACCTACGTTAGAGGAGTATGCCCATCTCTTGGGAATACTTGTATCTGACAAGGTGCCCTTTAATGGATTTGAGGAGATTCCCATATCTCATATCATAGCTGAAGCTCTTCATTTGAAGAAATCTGAGATTGATGCTCATTTGATGAAGAAAAGAGGTATTCTTGGGTTGACTTATGAGTTCCTCATTGGTAAAGCTATTGTATTTGCTCAAGCCGGTAGTACGGATGCTTTTAAAGCCATATTTGTGTTGCTCATCTATGATTTAGCTTTATTCCCTAACATTGACGGTTTTGTTGATGTTAACGCCATTAGAATTTTCTTGATTGGGAATCCTGTTCTAACTCTGTTGGGTGACATGTATTTCTCTTTGCATTTGAGGAATTCTAAAGGTGGTGGGACTATTGTTTGTTGTGTTCCTATTCTATAAAAGTGGTTTATTTTGCACTTGCCTCATACGCCTACTTTATTAGAGAACAAACAATGTCTACGGTGGTCTCAGAGACTTATGTCTCTCACTAATGATGATATTGTTTGGTATGCCTATGCATTAGGTAGCTTGGATATATTGATAATTATGGTGAATTATATAATGTGCCCTTCATTGGTACACAAGGAGAAATCAACTACAACCCTGCTTTGGCTCGTCGTCAACTTGGGTTCCCCTTGAGAGACAAACCTAATAACACTCAGTTAGAAGGTCTTTTCTATCAAGAGGGTAAAGATCCCCAACATTTGAAGTAGAAGATGATACATGCTTGGCGTAATGTGCATAGGAAAGGAATATCTGAGCTTGGCCCGTGCAATTGTGTAGCTTTGGAAGCTTACACTACTTGGGTGAAGAAGAGAGCTTTAGAGTTGAAGATGTCGTATGCTTGTGAAAGACCTATGTCTTTGGTTGTGGATGAGCCATCAACTCTCCCTAACCAAGATATAGAGGAGTTGGAAGACGCACTCGTCAAGATGAATCAAGAGAGGGATATGTGGGAAGAGTGGTTCCATGCTTTGAGCCGAAAGCATGAGGAGTTGCAGCTTGAGTCAAAAGACAAGGATTCACTTATTGAACTTATTGAAGACCTATCAGTAAAGAGACAGAGAGAGCCAGAGGGTCTACCTTCCTCTAGTATGCCTCAGCCTTCCAGTGCTTGCAAAAAGATTGTTGATCAGCTTGTCCTTGAGAAAGCTCAGATGAAGACATCTTTTGAATCTGAGATTCGACGCATCCGAAGGAAGTACGTGGCAGCATCCAGATCATCTGGTACCGTTTCTAGGGGATCCTTAGGTTGATTAGTTTCCTTTTCTCTTGTATTTTGTACTTTGGTTTCTGAAATTGTACTCAGTGTAATCCTTCCAAATTTTATGAATAAAAAGAGATTTTATGGTCAATTAAAATGATATTATTGTTATTATTTAATATTTTCAAATAGAATTTCATATGTTCCTTGAAAATAAACAAACAAAACATTGCATTTCATGCATCATTTGCATCGCAGGTTTTCTTCCGCCAGATGTCTTATCGGTTAATCTTTTGTGCTTCAGCCAAGCTGACTCACCGATACAACACTCGCACTAATCAATCGAGGATCATGGAATACTTAGAGCAAGAGAACAGAGAGATGAAGGATGAAATTTCCAGGTTGACAACACTGATGGAATCTGTCATTGCTGCACATAACCAATCTTCACAAACTCCTGCAACTCCTCCCCAGAGGGCTGTTATTTCTGAGGTTGCTACCTCGACCGTTCCTGTTGCTGCCAGCCAATCTGGTCCTTCCATGCCTGTTGGGTTCCCTTGGGGGATGCCGTCTAACTTTATGCCATAGGGGTATGCACTCACTTTTGTTTCTCTGCCGGCATCTAGCCATGTCATGTCAGTGCCACCTCCACTTGTTCACACTCGGCCTCATGTCGAGGACACCATCTACCATTCTAAGTCATCTGAGGGCCCAGATGTATATGAGAAAATGGACAAAATGAAATATCAGTTCCTCGAGCTTCATAAAGAGTTGAAGACTCTAAGAGGAAAAGACTTGTTTGGGAAGAGTGTTGTTGAGCTCTGCCTAGTGCCTAATGTGAAAATCTCGATGAAGTACAAGGTCCCTGACTTTGAAAAGAATAAGGGAAACACTTGTCCGCTGAGCCATCTTGTGATGTACGCCAGAAAGATGTCTACTCAAACTGATGATGATCAGTTGCTGATTCACTATTTCCAAGACAGTTTAACTGGTGCTGCTTTGAGATGGTATATGGGTCTAGACAGTGCAAGTGTTCGTATTTTCAATGACTTGGGTGAAGCCTTTGTTAAGCAGTACAAGTACAATGTTGATATGGCACCCGATAGAGACCAGTTGAGGTCTATGTCTTAGAAAGATAAGGAGACATTCAAGGAGTATGCCCAGAGATGGAGAGAGCTTGTTTCCCAGATAAGCCCACCATTGGAAGAGAAAGAGATGATGAAGATCTTCTTGAAGATGCTGAGTTCATTTTATTACGAACGTATGATTGCCAGTGCCCTCAATGACTTTATTGAAATGATAAATATAGGGATGAGGTTAGAAGAAGGAGTCTGTGAAGGACGTCTGTCTAAAGAAGAAGCATCGTCTATCAAGAAGTATGAGGGTAGTTTCTCCAAGAGGAAGGAGGGAGAAATTAATTCAGTAATTGTGGAGACGCAGAGGAGGCCTCGTGTTAGAAAGAGTTCTCAACCTCGTCAACATCAACATCAAGTTTCTTTAATGATTCCAGTTTTTTCCAACAAATTCAACAATCAATCTATTTAGATTCAGCAACAACAACATCAACAATAACCACAACAAAGAACCAACTACAACAACAATAATCAACAACAAAGCTTTGAGAGGAAGAATGTCTCCTTTGGTCCTATCCCTATGTCATACGCAGAATTATATCCATCCTTAGTTCTCAAGAACCTCATTCAACCCAAAAGTCCTCAACGGATTCCTGAGCCACTTCCTTGGTGGTTCAAACCTGAACTTCGTTGTGCTTTTCAATAGGGAGCCCCTGGCCACGACATAGAGAACTGCTATTCGTTGAAGTATGAAGTACAAAATCTTGTGAAGAGTGGGATGATTTCCTTTGAGGACAGAGCGCCTAATGTGAAAGCTAATTCGTTGGTGTCCAGGAAATTTCTGATTATTCGATGTACGACGTATCCGTAGGTCGTTGGTTGAAATGCATAGAACCTTATGTTTGATTAGTGACTGTGAGCACGACCATGATGGTTGTATAATCTGTAGTGTAAAACCCCGTGGGTGTATGATTGTCAAGAGAGATATCCAGAAGTTGATGAATGAGAATATAATCCAGATTCAATAGTTGAGGGATATAGATGATATGAATGTGATTGTGCCAGTATTCAAGACCTCTGAGCGGGTAGTTATCCAGTTTGATAGCAACAACAACAACCACGTTAATAGATCGGTATCACCGTTGGTTATACGGTTAGCTGACCCTGTTCTGTATGCATCCGATAAAGTTGTGTCATATCAATACAACGCCACAATGATAGAAAATGGTCAAAAGGTTCCTCTACCAGTTTCAGATTCAGTAGTGAATATTGCTGATATAGCAAAGGTGACCCGCAACGGTCATGTGTTTGGTCTGGTTTTCTTGAGAGAGGTGGAAGATGTTGCAATCAGTAAGAAGGTAGAGACTCCAGTAGTGAACCCGATTAGCACTTCAGTGTGTCAGTCTGGTGAATCCAGCAAACTGAAGGCTAGTGATTATGACTAAGTTTTGAAGTTGATAAAGAGAAGTGAGTTTAATGTGGTGGAGAAGATGATCCAAACCCCTTCAAAGATCTCTGTGATGTCATTATTGATGAACTCTGAGGCACATAGGGCGGTGTTGCTGAAAGTGCTCGAACAGGCTTATGTTGAGCATGATTGTACTGTGGATCAGTTTGACCACATAGTTGCCAATATTACTTCCTGCAATAATCTGAGCTTTTATGATGAAGAGCTTCCTGAGGAAGGCCGAAATCACAATTTGGTGTTGCATATTTCAATGAATTGTAAATAAGACGCTATGTCCAATGTGTTGGTTGACATTGTTCATCTTTAAATGTGTTTCCGAAATCAACTATGCCAAGACTTTCTTACCAAGGTGCCCCAATAAGATACAGTGGTGTGATTGTCAAAGCATTTGATGGCTCTCGCAAAACAGTCATTGGTGAAGTGGACCTTCCAATTAAGATAGGTCTGAGTGATTTCCAAATTACTTTCCAGGTAATGGATATCCACCCGGCCTACAGTTGTCTATTAGGAAGGCTATGGATTCATGAAGCAGGAGCAATAATGTCTACTCTTCACCAGAAATTGAAATTTGTGAAGAACGACAAGCTTATCGTTGTTGGTGGAGAGAAGGCACTGTTGGTAAGCCATTTGTCATCTTTTTCGTATGTTGATGTTAAGGAGGAGGTTGGAATGCCGTTCCAAGCCTTGTCTATTGCTGATGAAGAAAAGAAAATTGGGGCACCCGTGTCTTCTTTAAAGGATGCACAAAAGGCAATTGAGGCTGGCAACATTGATCAGTGGGGCTGTATGATAGAGATTGCTGAGAACAAGAATAGGGCTAGATTGGGATTTCAACTAGGGCCATTCAACGTCAGAACTGAAGATGTGCAACCGAGTTTCCGTAGTGGAGGGTTCATTCATGGGAATGATCAACACTCAACTGCTGTGATTGAGGATGGTGACGATGAAGATGAAACTTGCGCCAATTTTGTGACGCGTGGCCAGACTTGCAACAATTGGGTTGTTGTTGATGTTCCTATTGTTATTCATCGCTCTAAGTAATTTGTTTTTCATTTTAAAGAAAAATCATTCTCCTATGCCTAAGGGAGAAGCGAACATTGTTGGACATTTCTATTATCATCAATAAAATGCGATTTTATTCATCCACATCTATGATGTTTTGTTTTTACTTTTTGCTTTTCTGAAAATGGTAATCACAAAAAACATAAATAAATAATATTCTTCCATCTGCATAATATTTGGTCACAATTCACTTCTCTAAAATTAAAATATCAAATCATTATGCAGGTTTGATTCTCAAACCCAATGAATACAATGATCATACTCCTTCTCCAAACTTTGATTTCCTCGTGTTTGAGGCTGAGGAAGAAATTGATGAAGAAGAAGTATCTGACGAGTTATCTCGTTTACTTGAGCACGAGGAAAAAGTCATTCAACTATTCGAAAGAGCATATTGAACTAGTCAACTTGGGTTCCAAAGATGATGTGAAGGAAGTCAAGATTGGGTCTCAACTGTGTCCAGAGGCTAAGAAGGGGTTGATTGTTCTTCTTCGAGAATATTCAGATGTATTTGCTTGGTCCTATCAAGATATGCTTGGGTTGGATTCAGAGATTGTGGAGCATAGATTGCCATTGAAGCCAGAATTCCCGCCAGTCAAGCAGAAGTTGAGAAGAACTTGTCCTGATATGGCAGTTAAGATCAATGAGGAAGTGCAAAAACAGATTGATGTTGGTTTTCTTGTTACTTACGAGTATCCGCAGTGGGTGGCCAACATTGTGCCTATTCCGAAGAAGGATGGAAAAGTCCGCATATGTGTTGATTATAGAGATTTGAACCAAGCTAGTCCGAAAGATGATTTTCCTCTGCCACACATTGATATGTTGGTAGACAATACAACTAAATTCAAAGTCTTTTCGTTTATGGACGGATTTTCCGGTTATAATCAGATCAAAATGGCACCTGAAGATATGGAGAAGACCACATTCATTACACCCTGGGGAACATTCTGTTATAGAGTGATGCCTTTCGGTTTAAAGAATGCCGGTGCAACATACCAGATAGCTATGACCACTCTTTTTCATGATATGATGCATAAAGAGATTGAAATTTATGTTGATGATATGATTGCCAAATCAAGTGATGAGGAAGAACATGTCGAGAATTTGTTGAAGTTATTCCAGCGTTTGAGGAAGTACAAACTTCACTTGAATCCCAATAAGTGCATGTTTGGTGTTCGTTCTGGTAAGTTGTTGGGCTTTATTGTCAGTGAGAAGGGTATTGAAGTTGATCCTGCCAAGGTCAAAGCAATACAAGAGATACTTGTGCCCAAAACTGAGAAGCAAGTCAGAGGTTTTCTCAGCCGCTTGAACTATATCTCAAGATTTATATCGCATATGATTTCCACATGTGCGCCTATATTCAAGCTCCTTCGGAAAGATCAGTCTTGTGATTGGACCGAAGATTGCTAGAAAGCGTTTGACAGTATCAAAGAGTATTTACTTGAGCCTCCGATTCTCTCCCCGCCTGTTGAAGGAAGACCTTTGATCATGTATTTGACTATGCTTGGTGAGAGTATGAGTTGTGTTCTTGGTCAGCAAGATGAATCTGGAAAGAAAGAATATGCAATTTACTACCTCAGTAAGAAGTTCACCGACTGTGAGACTCGGTATTTTATGCTAGAAAAGACATATTACGCATTGGCTTGGGCTGCTAAGCGTCTGCACCAGTATATGTTGAATCATACTACTTGGTTGATATCTAAAATGGACCCAATCAAGTACATATTTGAGAAGCCTGCTTTAACTGGGAGAATTGTCCATTGGCAAATGTTGTTATTCGAGTATGATATCGAGTACCCATCTCAAAAAGCAATAAAAGGTAGTGTCTTGGCTGACCATTTGGCTCACCAACTGATTGAAGATTACCAGTCAGTGCAGTATGATTTTCCTGACGAAGAGATTTTGTACTTGAAGATGAAAGATTATGATGAACCATTGCTTGAAGAAGGGCAAGAACCTGGTTCCCGTTGGGGCATGGTATTTGATGGAGTTATTAATTCGTATGGTAATGGCATTGGGGCAGTGATTATTACTCCTCAAGGCACTCACTTTTCGTTTACAGCTAGATTGACTTTCAAGTGTACAAATAATATGGCTGAGTATGAAGCTTGCATTATGGGTCTTGAAGAGGCCATTGATCTCAGAATAAAATATCTTGACGTCTATGGAGATTCAGCTTTGGTTGTGAATCAAATCAAATGTGAATGGGAGACGAATCAACCCGGTTTAATACCATATAGAGACTATGCGAGGAGGATTTCAACTTTCTTTACAAAGGTTGAATTCCATCATATCCCTCGAGATGAAAACCGGATGGAAGATGCTCTTGCAACATTGACTTCAATGATTATGGTGAAATTTTGGAATGAAGTTCCCAATTTGACTGTGATACGTCTTGATAGCCCAGATCATGTGTTTGTTGTTGAAGAATTTAAAGATGAGAAGCCATGGTATTATGATATAAGTGTTTCCTCCAAAGCCAGATTTAACCGTCCAGGGCATCTTTGAAAGATAAGAAGACTTTGAGAAGATTAGCTGGAAACTTCTACCTGAATGGTGATGTGCTTTACAAGAGAAACTTCGATATGTTTTTCCTCAGATGCATGGATAGACACGAAGCAGACATGTTGATGATTGAAGTCCATGAAGGTTCCTTTGGTACTCATTTTAATGGGCATGTTATAGCAAAAAAGTTGTTGAGAGCATGTTACCATTGGCTGACAATGGAATCTGACTGTTGCAAGATTGTGAAGAAGTGCCACAAGTGTTAAATTTATGTAGATAAAATTCATGTTCCTTCGGCACTATTGAATGCAATTTCCTCTCCATGGCCCTTCTCCATGTGGGGAATTGATATGATTAGCATGATTGAGCCCAAAGCTTCAAATGAACATCGTTTTATTCTGGTAGCTATTGACTACTTCACAAAGTGGGTCGAAGTGGCATCGTACGCGAATATAACCAAGCAAGTTGTTGTGAGGTTTATCAAGAATCAGATTATATGACATTATGGTGTGCCAAGTAAGATCATTACTGATAATGGATCAAACTTGAAAAATAATATGGTGGAAGCTCTTTGTAAAGACTCCAAGATTGCACACCATAATTGTTCTCCCCATAGACCCAAGATGAATGGGAATGTTGAAGCTGCAAATAAGAACATCAAGAAGATCATTCAGAAAATGGTTGTGACATATAAAGATTGGCATGAGATGCTCCCATTCTCTTTACATGGGTATCGTACACCCATCCGTACTTCAACAAGGGCAATCCCTTTCTCTCTTGATTATGGTATGGAAGTTGTGCTCCCCGTGGAGGTTGAGATCCCATCATTGTGTGTCTTGATGGAAGCCAAGTTGACTGAAGTTGAATGGTGCTAGACCAGATATGACCAGTTGAATTTGATTGAAGAGAAGAGATTGACTGCCATGTGTCATGGTCAGTTATATCAGTAGAGAATGAAGAAAGCTTTTGATAAGAAGGTCATGCCTCGTGTGTTCAGAGAAGGTGACCTTGTGCTCAAGAAGATCTTATCTTTCAAACTAGATGTCAGGGGAAAATAGAATCCTAATTATGAAAGCCCATATGTTGTGAAGAGAGCCTTTTCAGGCGGTGCTTTGATTCTTACAACTATGGATGGTGAAAAGTTCACTCGTCCTGTGAACGCCGATGTAGTCAAGAAATACTTCGCCTAAAAAGAAAAGAACAACTCGCTAAGTTGAAAATCCGAAAGGGCGACTTAGGCAAAAATGAGCATCTCGGTGGATTTAAAACCCGAAAGGGCAATCCAGGCAAAAGTTAGAGACATAAAATAGAAAATTTATCCCGATAGATTGAGTACCCCACCTTGGGGAAATCTAGGCAAAAGTTAGGGATTATGGCAAGTAACTGCATTCAGTTGGTCCTAGTCATGGACACTGTTTTTGATCAAGTCATTTGGTTCTGATTCATTATTCTCAACCGAAACCAAGAGCATAGCGGATATCGAAGTTGGTAGAAGGACTAGTGATCATTGTATTCAATGTAGCCTTTTTCCATGTAAATTACCATTTTCAACTTTGTAAAAACCTATGGAGTCTTGTCATTTACAGACTACCATCCTATTAAATAAAGTTGAGCTTTTTATCCAATTGTTTCTACTCTTATTTATTTCAGCCAAATAAAATTGAATTTTTGTGATGATAATTTTGAAAGGAATTCATAAATTAAAATGATTTTTTCTTAAGAATATAAAAGCAATTACTTTAAGAATAATCGATTTCAGCAAGGAATATTAATAGCAGTATGAGAACAGGTAAGTCTTGAAATGCGAAGCCTTGTTGGTCTTCCCCAAGCAGTTGGTTTGGTAATTTTTCCCAAACAATTCATCATTTATCCCCAATAGAGTTGAGCTAGTGATCAGTCCCTTTTGCATATCTTTTCCCCCAGCTGAGTTGTAGGCTCACATCCTCAGCAGTTTGCCTAGTTCCTCCTCATAACGTTTTATCTCTTGTACTCCTCGGCGGAGTTCATCTTCAGATACGACAGTGTTGATTCTGAGCAGTATTTGATTTGGTCCCCTGCGAGGTTGTCTCCCATTTGATATGGTGTTGACCTAGAATTCCCCACAGAGTTGACAACTTGGATCCTCAGCAGACCTTTTATCTTTTCCCAGTCAGGATTGAGACATTCAAAGCCAAATTATTTGTGTTCATTCCCAACATTTTTCTCCAGTTGGTGTTTCCATCTTGTTAAGATTAGCCGAGTGTTGCAGTGATGACTCAAATATGTGATATTTGTATTCTTTATGATTGTTTTTCAGCATAACCATCAATCGTATACATACATATTCATGTGTCAGATATTTCAGTATGCATTTTTATCGCATTTGATTTCTTATTTCTGATCCCCTGCTATGGTGATATTATTCCTCATACAGGATTGGTGTGTCTGTCCTCCTTCAATTATAGAGTGTCAGCCCCTTAAGCAGAAAGAGTTTAACCTTTCTTATTTCCCCACTGAGTTATTTCCTCATGGATGATTATTGCTTTAGTTCCCTCCCTAGTTACTATCTGGATAGAATCACTCCCCTTGAGTTATATCCTCATTAGATTGAGTCTTTGTTTGACGGTTTCTTTCTAGTTACTACCTAGATGGATATTTTGGTCCCTTGAGAATATGTTACCCAATAACTGGTAATTTTCCTCTCAATTCTTGAGTACATTTACTTTTGCCCAATACCCGGTAAAATGTAATCCACTTCCTTTGCTTTCCCCAGCGAATTCGTTTTCACGTTTCCCCAGGCACTATATCCTTGATATGTTCATCCTAACCAGTGACGGATATTCTCCCTTTATGGGTTTTCTACCCAGTAAAAGGTAGTTGTAATCCTTACTTTTATTCCCCATAGAGTTAATCCTTGATATGTTCATCTTAACCGATGATAAATTTTCTCCTCTTTGTGGTGTTCTGCCCAGTAACTGGTAGTTGTAAATCCTGCTTTCCCTTGTTGAGTCTATCCTTGATATGTTCATCTTAACTGATGACAGATATTCTCTTCTTTGGTATTCTATCCAGTAACTGGTAGATATAATTCCTATTCTTTCCCGACAGTCTATCCTTGATATGTTCATCATAACCGATGACGGATATTCTTTCTTTGAGTCTATCCTTGATATGTTCACTTTAACCGATGACGAATATTCTCTCTTTGGTCTTCTACCCCAGTAACCAGTAGTTGTAAACCCTATTTGATATTTTTTCCCAGTAGGTCATTCTTACCCAGTAACCGGTAACGAATGTACCTCATTTTTCTCAGCGAGTCATCCTTGATATGTTTACCCTAATCGGTAACAGATGTCCCTCTGTCAGAGTACATTATCTTCCTACCCAGTAACTGGTAATAGATAATATACTTATGGTACTCCTGTGTTGAAGATCATTCTTCCCCAATTGAGTTTGGTTCGAGTATCTCAGCTTTGTTCTTATTTACCCGTTTCCCCCGCAGATTTTCCCTTATCCCCAACCAAGTCTTTCCATTGATTTATTTTCATGGAAATTCCTCTCGTGTCTCCAGCAGTTTTAAGTTGTAGCCTGGCCTACGCACAACTGTTTATCCCTAAAGTCTCTGTCTCCCCAATGGGTGTTCCTTATGGAATGCATTATGCTCCTGTGGACTTTCAGTCTCTCCGTATTCTTTTCCTTTGTGGCAATATTTTCCCCACAGAGATTATTTTTAACATTTCATATCATATGTATCATGAGGTCTCTTAGGGACCAAAATTTGTTTCTATATGTTGTTATTTAAGTCCATTCTACTAAGTTGATACGAAGATTTTAACCTTCACATCCTTAGTTAGAATGTCCTTAAATAGGGGCAGCTCTAAGACCCCAATTTTGGCCCAAAGATCCCTCATGTTTTCTCATCATATGCATTGACTTTGGGATCACACCTTGGCATCCCCCTTATCCCTCATCCATTAGGTTTGCATTGGGAGAGATCCCCAAGCACTTTTGATTGTATCATACCTTGTTTTTCACTATTTACTAACCAAAATGCCAAAAATATGTCAATGTGTGGTTTGTTGCTTTTGTAGGTAGTGTGTGCATCCACCAATGCCTCATCAAGCTCATACCTAGGGTTTGAGACCCTCAATGCAAGGAAACTAATCAATAAATGGTTTACATTGATCCTAGACATCATATATGGATCCCCATGGTCTTCACATATCATTTTGATCAAGAAAACATCAAGAGTTTGGAGCTTGTTTGTCTTGGAAGCCCTAATACATCTGGGTATCTTGTGTGACTTCCTCAGTAAGATTTATTCAACATTTGATCAAATGTTTCAAGGGATACTTAATATTACATCATCTTACACATATATGATCCTCCATGAGTCCCAAATATCAAGAGAATGTCAAGTTTGCAAGTTGGTTTATGGTGGTTGACTAGAGAAAGTCAACTGGTAAAAAATGGGGTTCCCTAGACACTATCTCCTACAATTTTTGTCATATGAAAATGATCCCAAGAGAAATTTACTCCTTATGACATTCCAAACAACTTTCATGTCTAAGTCAAGAGCTAGTTTTTCTTGTGGTGAAAGATTATAGGTCATTTTGTCTGAACCCTAGTTAGGAGGTCAATTTCCAAGGACCGTAACTTGCTCAATTTTTATGAGATGGAAGACATTAAAGCTCCATGATAAAATTCAAGATGTCCTTTTCAACTTTTATGTTTGGAATAAGTTCAAATTCAACTTTAAAATGGATGTTCCAAGAGGAAACATTATAGGTCATTTTGGGCCATTACCATTGAACAAGTGATTTTCCTCAACTTCTAAAACGCATAACTCCTTCATTCCAAATCCAAATAAGGTCAAATTTGTGACCAAATTTAATAAGTTTGAAAGAGATACAACTTTGATGAAGGAACTTTTCCCATTTGAAGTCCATAGCAAAAGTTATTCAACGTGGAAGAAGTGAACATTTGACTTTGTACTTAGAAAATTTTCTAACATGTTTGATTTTCCAATCTTCCACCTAAACTTTAATCATGATACAAGCTTCAAATGGAAAAGTGTTCAACACGAAAGTTGTTCCCCTTTATCTCACCTTTCCAAAAGTCCCAAATCGCCTCATTTGGCCAAGTAATGAAGGACTTGCGCATGGGTTCTTTTCAAAGGACCATTTGGATGGATTTCACCTTCACATTTCAAATTCAAATGCATGACCATATGACATGATTTCAGCATTGTAAACAAGCAGTTTTGGACCTGAGTACATCATTTGATGGGCCTATCACACGCCCATGCAAGGATGCAATGCAAATTGCTAAATTTGGCAAAATTTGGAAGTGTGTGGAAATGAACTGCATTGGCTATAAATACAACCCTCATGGCTCAGAATTAAGGACCTCATGCCCAAGCTTTGAGCCTGCAATCCAAACCCTCACCATTAAAGGATAATCTTGACGGTTTTTATTTGAAATTTGAGCTTTAAATCTCATTCTGTTTTGAGATTGAAACTCTAAGAGTCCAAACCTTTATTTGATCCTAATCACCTCTCACAAGCGTCTGAAACCAAGCCAAGGACAATTAGAATCAAGATCAAGCAAGGTTGAAGCTCCTTCGAAGGTAATTTTTCAGAATTTTTATCTCTTCGATTCTCTCTCAATTCTTCACTATTCTTTGTGATTTTTGGTTGGCTGAAGTCCTACCAATGTAGACAACAAGATTGAGTTGCTTTGAGGTCAAATCAAAGCAACTCAGTTCATGATCCTCAAAATTCAAATCCATGTATCTTTTTATATACTTGGAATTGGAAAAAATTGAGGCCAGATCCGTGCTCCTGAGCATTTTTTCTTTAAATCCATGTCCTTGCTTTTCATTTTCATGGTGGTTGGTGGTCGGCCAGTCTGGTGAGGTCCATCGGAGAAGAAGATCGGAGCTAGGGCTCCGGTGATGTATTGGCGTGTCCAAAGCCATTGGATCATGATCTCATATTTTAATCTTAGCCTTCTGTTTTGATTACCAACTGTACCACACGTTTGACTTAAGTATTGATGGAATGCACGTTTTTGGCCGTCAGATCTGCCACATCAATTAATGAGGGATATTTGATGGCCATTGTTTTTTGGAATTTCTTTTTAATTTCTGATTTTATGTTTAATTGCTTTATTTTGTTTAATTCATAATAATTTCATTTTTAATCTAAAAATATGGAACTTTCACCAAAAATCTTTAAATATTTTCCTCTTTCATTTTCTGAATTAAAATTATTTTTTGGATTAATTTTGATATTTTTCATGAATTAAATGTTTTTGTGCATATTTTTAATTGTGTAAAAATACTTCTGACTTTTCAAAAATGATGATTTTTTTTGTCTAAGGTTCTTTGACCTTGTTTGATATAGGATAAGTCTCTTGGTCATTTATTTGGTGTTTTGAAGAGATTTTAGGTTTTGACCAAATTAAATTGAATTTTAATGCATTTTTAATTTGATTTTTAATTGATTAAGTGTGTAAAAATTGTGTTGAGCTATTTTTATGGTCTTGTGATGTTTGACTATTTGTTTGGGCCTTGGTCAAGGTTGATTTAACTTTTGTTAGATTAAAATGATTGGATTTAGGGGATTGGTGAAATGTACATTTCATCTCCCAAAATGAATAAATGATTTTAATTTGATAAAATTCTTCCCATGACTAATTTGTGTTTCTGTCACCCCCCCCCCCCCCCCCTCCCCCTTCATCTTCATCCCTATTCTTTCTCATTCCTTTCATTAACCAATGAAATCTCAAATGTCATAAGACTAATTGGTTCAACAATGACCTTGTGTCAGATGAACCAATACAAGTATGGATGAGATAGGTCCATCCCTCTTGATCTTTTCTGTTAGTGTGTGGTATGTTTTAGGAATTTGGTTCATTATACCTAATCTCTAACATGCATTAACACCTAAATTTTTATTGCCCGACCTCAGATAGTTGTGACTTCTACATAAGGCTAATTACGATTACTTAACATAGAGCTAAATTCGACGTTAAAGGCATAACACTCTAGTAAGTGAGATTGTAAGTCTCTCATCCTTCATGGTATTGTGTGGAAATTTGGACTTTTTTCTTTCCTATGAAAGATGTCTTGGTTCAAGGATTCATGCTTGTGAATGGATGGTTGAGTGTTCTCCAAAGAATGACTTAATCAATTAAAAAGGAAAACATCACTAACACTTAACTAACATTTGACTAACTCTTATTAATATTGTTTTACTTTCAAGTCATTTACCTTATGCAATTTAATTTTTAGTCATTTATCATTCATTGACATTTACATTTTATTTAATTTGTTTATGTTTATGCCATTTTCACTTTACTCATTTAAGTCATATCTTGGGATTGTATATATTTGTTTGTGCATTTTGATTTTGTTTATGGTCTTAGGACCTTAAAACACTTAATAAACAACAAAAATCCTAAAAAATGTTTGGTGGACTGTTGATCTTGATATGAACTTTTGGACTTAGAACTAGGCAACATTCCATATGCAAAAGGACTTGACCAATGCCAACATTTTTTAGAGAAGGTTATTATGAACTAAACCTTCATCTGATGCAAGTCTTGGGATTGACATGAATTCATCTGCTACTTTGTCTTGGTGTTAACAGTTATTTTGATCTTGTGTCTGATGCTTTCTTCTGAGTTGATCAAGGAATATTTCATCTGATACATGAGAAGACAAAGAAGACTGTTAGCTATGGGCATTGCTTTCTTGGATGTGGCTATCTTTATTTGATGCCTTGATCTTTATGATGTCTGATATTGCTATTTGCTTGTTGATTATTGCTTGATTCAAAGTCCAAAGGAAAATGAGTTTCTATATGACATTCTTGTCTGTTGGATTGCATCCCATTGGTCAGATCTTTTCAACTCTTAACTTTTAATTTTATGCTTCGGATAGCCCTTTCATCTCCTCCTACTTCTTAAAATTCAAAATCTCTCCCCCTTTTCAAAAACTTTCTTTGCTTGTGATTTCAAACTAATACCTTATTTCAAGTAGAAACTTTGGACTTATGCCATTGAATTTTTGAACTTCTTTTTCTTAAATCAAACTTGTAAATAAATCTAATCATATTGACTTAAAATTTCAAAAGACAAAAAGAACTAACAACTTCATTCAAACCTTTGACCCTTTAGGCCCTCCTCAATTAATTTTTTGTTAAAAGCAGTTCACCCACTTTGAAATTTTTACCACGAATTACAAGGTTTTAATCCCTCATTTTTATGTTTTTACGTAGGCACAAGTCTAAAGGTCTTGTCAAACACAAAAATATAATCAATGAATTCTTTTCTCATCCCCACACTCTATTTTTCTCAAACATCTTTTATACCAAACACATATGCACACATAAAGAAGGGCTCCTTAGGAGTACCTAGGACACTTTGGGTGCTAAAACCTTCCTTCTGTGTATCCAACCCCCTTACCTGTAATCTCTGACATTTTATTAGCTTTGATTTGAAAACTTCTTATCTTTGAGTTTTGTTCGTACTTTTCCCTTTTCCTTTGGAAACAATAAAAGTGTTATGGTGCCTCTAGTTTTATTGACGTTAAGTTTATCCATAGCTTGATGGTCATGAATTTACCGCTACAAATATAAATTGATATTTTCCTCTCAACTCTATTGACAACTCTAACATGATCAAAATAACTAACTTTTTCAATTACTCAATTATTCAAAAATTCTGCAGCTCTACACCAACCATATCAGTTGACTCTAAATTTATCAAATAACTCTAAACTTATAAAAATATGATTCTAAAATACCATAACAACTTGAATTATACTCATACCAGTCAATATATTCAACTCCAACTCTAAGCATATCACTTGACTCTAAACATATCAACTAATATCAAATCATTTACAAAAGATAATACTTTATGCTTATTAAAAACATGCATGAAGAATCACATTATTATTAATTTCAACATTAAATATTCGTTGTAGTTGCATGCACCATAATAGCATACTCTAACATACAAAATATTGTAAATCAACTAGCACAATCAAACGTCATATTGTATACACACACTTTTACAGATAAAAAACTAAATAAATTTACAATAATTACATTTTCATACATGCAAATGAATTGCTTAAAACGTCTTACATTACACTGCAAACAACACATTGCAGATTCAATTAACATATAGTCAAGATACTCTATTTTAACATAATTAGTTTTCATCTTTTTTTCATAATTTTTAAGATTAATAGGTTTTTAGCCTAACCAACCCCCAACAGCCCCAAACAACACAACAAATCAACAATAGATAACCTCTAATCAACAACATTAGTTTATTTTATTGCCTTATAACAATGTCTCGACATAGTTAATTTATTCAAAATAAGTAATATATAAACAATTTATCTTGTTTTTGCCCAATTTTATTTGGCCACAAATAGAAAAAATCACATAAAAGGTAAGAAAGAATGTAGGAGGGCAATGAACCCTCATTATTCCTCTGGATTAAGCACCCATAATATAAATAATTCTCTCATTTATCTCGAATTCATATATAGTTGAACTTTCTTGTCTTTGAGATTTTTACTCGCTCTTCAGATTCACCTATATCTACCTCCCTATTCTCTTTTTCAACTTTTGCATGTACTGTGCAAAAACACGTTTCACTTTACTATTTATTCTAGGACTAAATAGGTTTGTGGTGCTCTTAAATATCTCAAATTTTGTTTTTAGTTTCTCAAAATATTTTCTTTAAAGAATGATCCTCTTAAAAAATTTCATCCACACTTTTGATCCCTCGTGTTACTTACCGATGGTTTTTACAACTTAGCAGAAATAGTGATGATTTTAGCGATGGTTTATCACTTAGCGACTGGATTAGCGACAATTTTAGTATTGGAGACCAAAAGTATGAATGGAAATTTTAGGAGGGTCACTATTTGAATGAAATATTTTGAGGGGCTAAAAACTAAATTTGATATATTTAAGAGGACCACAAACATATTTAACCATTTATTCTAACATAATATTTCACTTACTAATTTCATCTCTCAATTCTCCTCACACCCTTACTAAATATATATTTCTATTATTTATTGTTATTTCAAATAATAAATAAATAAATTATAATCATAATTATAATAGTCACTTCATTCAAATATTCACTTAAAATAATAATTATAATATTCTCACTAATTCTCACCACACCCTAGTTTTTTTACTAAAAACATCTATTTTCCTCTAATTTTAAATAAAATTATATATTCTCTCAACTCTAAAATATCTCTTATTTTCTATTATTTCTAATATATAATTAAATTAAATTAAATAAACTAATATAAATTCAATTAAAATTAGATAACTAAAGTTTGAGTGTTACAGAACATGTATAAATCTTTGGTGTTTCTCTCTATTCCTTATCTCTTTAACTTATTGTGTTTCTTTTTGTTTTCCGCTTCTTATTTACTTGTTTGATTTTAAAATATTTTCAAACTCTGATTTTTCAAATGATTTTATATTTATGAACAAAAATTCAAACCTCCACAATTCACCCTCGTCTTGTGTATGGAGTCACATGTTCAACATATGACATCAGAGTTTAACTCTTATTTATGACTAATTTTCTTAGGAGGAAGATGGCTTCCAACACTTCTTATAACAAGAGGACTTTCCTAAACACACCTCCAACATTTAATGGTGATAAGTTTGACTTGTGGAAAATTAGATTTCAAAATTTTAATCAAAGTATTAATTTTGAATTGTAAGAAACAATATGTTTACCCATACTCACTGTGTTAATGATGAAGTAGTAGGTAAACCTGATTTCCTTTGGACCAAAGAAGACAAGAGAAAGTTTGAATATGATTTTAAAGGTAAAAAAAAATTGGTTATGTATTTAAGTGAAAATAAATGTATTTATGCTCTTAAATGTAATTCTGCCATGGAAGTGTTGGATACTCTTTAAATAATCTATGGAATCTCTCCAAGTATCAAATAAGAGAGAATGAACACACGGGGTAAAAAAGTTGAAACACATGATGAATGTGAATGTTATCTTCACAGATAGTGTTCAACCATTATAAATACTGGACGCCATGCTAGAACCTTCAAAGATAACAAATATCTTTGAATATCTACTACAGTAATGGTTCCTTTGCTGGAATTTATTTCATAAATAAATATGCGAAAATTATTAAAAGAAAAATATGCTTAATAAGAGTATCCTAAAAGAAACATGCGGATCTTTGGCGAGGATGAATGGTTCTCATCATCATCTCCGGCGAGCCCAGCAAAGAGTGTAGATGAAGTAAATTTGCAAGAAAGGAATACAAAAAAATCAAAGGTAACAATGAGATGCGTCCATCACCTGATCAAGCTAAAAATGTTAGATCCTATAATAAGATAGTCACACGAAGAATCATATAAGACATGAAGGATATGAAAATAGTTGGTAAAGAGCAGATGGATCAATATCTGAAATATATTGAAGGTATGATCGTAGAGGAATAACATATTGAAGGGTATGAATGTCGTGCATTTGTTCTATCTAAAGAAGAAGAAAAACGGGTCCATCACCCTTGTAGAAAAGGAGTTGTTGTTAAATTGCTAGGGAGAAAGATTGGTTAAAAGGCTATTGAAACAAGACTCGAACATATGTGGGTTAAAAAAGGAGCGATTAACATCATAGATCTCAGAAATGATTATTACTTAGTGGTTTTTCTCATGAGGATGACAAATGAGCAGCAATTGTAGACAGACCTTGGTTCATCTATGATCACTATCTCACGATTAAAGATTGGAGTCCAAATTTCCAGCCAGCTAGCGATACCATTTACGAAGTGACTATATGGATCATAATTGCAGGATTACCGATAGAATATTATGATGCTAAAGTTCTGACTTCCATTGGTAATAGAGTTGGCCATGTTGTGAAGGTCGATAAAAACACCATGTAGTATGGGGGGGGTATGCAAGATGTTTGTTATGGTGAATCTATCCAAACCTTTGCTTTCTATGTTTAGCATAAAGGGAAGGAAATATAAAGTAGAATACAAAGGACTACATTTGCTTTGCTTGACTTGTAGAAGGTATGGTCATTATAAGGAGGGCTTATAGGTGAAAATTAAAAGGAAAAAGACGATCATATAGGAGGTGTCTTTGTCCAAGAAGATAATTAGGGAAGGTACATTAGAAATTATAGGGAGGAATACGGAGCTATAGGAAGGAGAATGTTTGTAGAAAATGGTGCAGAAACAACAGAGAGAAAGGAAAGGTGGGGACCACAGGAAAAAAAGTGTCGACAAGATTTAATGGTGATCAGACCTAGAGTAATTCGAGATACATGTCTCTTAATAATGAGATCCCACAAACTAATGAGGCAATTAATGAAATTTATTGCATTAATAAGGTAATCATTACTTATAATAATACTAAGAAAAAGGTGGACAATATTGAAGTGGAGGTGTTAGGAATGAATATAAGGAATAATAAGGAGAATTTGTCATTGGTGAAAGACAATGATGAATTGATGTCATCAATGGTTAGTTTGAATTTAAATAAGGAAGGAATGCATAATAATAATGAGGTGGGGAAGCATGGAATGATTGGTAGAAAAAGGAAGGAAGCAACGCATAGAAACGTTGGCAAAGGCGAGTTAGGATTTAAAAAGAAGGATAGTCGATTGGTGACACGTGGAGCAGTAAAATTTAAAGAGAAGGTTATTGGTGAAGGAGAATAGCGATCCAAAACCCAGTGGAAATTAAAATTTTCTCCTTTAGAGATCCTTACGAATGGGCATGATCAGTGATAGAAATTGTTACCTCTTGTGACGATTGAGACCTTTGATGCAAATCTAAGGAGTGATCACGAACGTTGAATGGTGACAATGCCTCTACTCAGTCCACACGAACGAATTCCTTCAATCTCAGTGCTAGCTGCTACGAATGAAGGCTTTGAGTGAGTGAGTGAGAGAGAGAGAGAGAGAGAGAGAGAGAGAGAGAGAGAGAGAGAGAGAGAGCAGTGAAATTTCATCTAATACAATGCTTCTGCACAAGGGTTCTATTTATAAAACCACTTGTGTGGGCTGCAAGCTAAAAATTTCACTTAAGTGTATGTGGACCATATCTTATGATATACCAAAATCACTTAAGTGCGTGGTACATTACCATATTTCATATTCTACTTAAGTGCATCGTACCTTATGATGTTCTACAATTCACTTAAGTGCACCATACCTTACGGTATTCCTTATTTGCTATATCTCTCATCAATCAGTCCTTTTATATGTGACCCTGTAGGTTTTCGCGACATTGGTAATTATATTAAATCATGTATTTAACATAATAAACAGTGAGCGGTATCTAGCAACATATCACTGCTACCCAAGACACGAAAATGTCATGTGATCTGACAAATCCTTTTGTGATAATACTTATGTGTACAATTACCCTTTTGCCCTTATGTCTATATTGAACATAAGGCATAAACCGTGTCATCCTTGTCCCGTTCAATATTGGGCCCTTAGACATTCATCGTGTTACGTAGGATGGGCAAATTCCATCTAGGTCACTCATGTCTCTCAGCATGCTTCGTAGAGTACCCATCAACTGTCTTTATGGTTATCCAGTTACTGATAATGTTTGGTCAGCAATAAAGCACTCGACTCTACATCTAGGGTCCATAGTGATTTCAGGTCGAAGGGTGGTATACACAACTATCACCATGAGAATAACTTATGACATTTTGCATAACATTCTATATAGTATTCTCATAGCGGGTCAATCCAGTATAAATATTACTCCTAATATTCATACCTATGTTTAAGACTTGATAACTCCTTATCCATGATCCATGAGATGTGATTATCAGTCTATATACATAAACGTACTAATGTTTTAATGTTATCCCACTTCACAACAAAGCTCGACTACGGATACTTTAAGAATAGTATCCTTATGTTTAATGGGATATCATGATTAAGTCACACTTGATACATTAAATGGACTAGCTATTCTAGGGACTTTATTAAGCAAACATAATAAAGAAAAAGCCTTTTATTATTAATAAATAATTGATACAAGTACCAAAAGTATTGGCCTTTAGGGCTTACACCAACAATCAATCACCTTCCCTAGAGCCAATCAGGCATACCCCTAATGCCCATAGATCTAGTATGGCCATCATGCTTCTGCTGCGCAAGAGGCTATGTCAGTGGGTCATCAATATTGTCAAGTGTATGTACTCTGCATATTTTCACATCTCCTTTATCTATTATCTCTCGAATGAGGTGATAACACCTAAGTATTTATTTGGATCGTTGGTGAGATCTAGGCTCCTTAGCTTGTGTGATAGCACCATTGTTATCACAATAGAGATCAATGGGATCCACAATGCTAGGAACTATGCCAAGTTCACTAATGAAATTTTTGATCCAAACAGCTTCTTTTGCTACACTTGAGGCAACAATATACTCAGACTCGGTTGTAGAATCAACAATTGTATCTTGCTTTAAACTTTTCTAGCTCACAACGCCATCGTTTAAGCAAAACACATAACTAGATTGAGATCTAAAGTCATCCTTATCTGTCTAGAAGCTAGCATCGGTGTATCAAATTACAGCAAGCTCTTCCCGACTTGCATATATCAAGAATGAGTCCTTAGTCCTTCTCAAATACTTATAGATATTCTTGACAACTACCCAATGAGCATCACCAGGATCAGATTGGTACCTAATCGTTGCACTTAAAGCATACGAGACATCTGGTCGAGTATATAACATGGCATACATGATAGATCCTATTGCATATGCATATGGAATCTTATTCATGTGATCCCTTTCTTCCTTAGTTGAAGGGGATTATGTTTTTGATAGACACATGTCATGTTGCATAGGTATGAATCCTTTCTTGGAATCATGCATATTAAAGTGTCTCAGCACTTTGTCTATGTATGTACTCTGACTTAGGCCAAGCAATTTTTGTGATCTATCTCTATAGATTATTATTCCTAACATATAGGTTGCTTCACCTAGGTCTTTCATAGAAAGGCATTTCCCCAACCAAGACTTTACTTGTTGCAGGGTAGGGACATCGTTTCCAATGAGTAATATGTCATCTACATATAATACCAGGAAGACGATCATTCTCCCACTAACCTTCTTGTAGACACAAGGCTCATCTTCATTCTTAATGAACCTATATTGTTTTACTGTTTCATCAAAACGAAGATTCCAACTTCCAAAAGCTTGCTTCAATCCATAGATTGATCTTTGTAACTTACATATCTTTTGGGCTTCTTCTAGTATGTCAAATCCTTCAGGCTGTGTCATCTACACATCCTCAAGAAGATTCCTATTAAGGAAAGCAGTTTTGACATCCATCTGCCATATTTCATAATCATGATATGCAACGATAGCAAGTAAAATCGGAACAGATTTAAGCATTGCAACTGGTGAAAAGGTTTCATCATAGTCACCCCATGAACTTGTTTATATCCTTTTGTAACCAGTCTTACCTTATAGGTATGTACGTTACCATCCATGTCAATCTTCTTTTTGAAGACCCACTTGCATCCTATAGAGTTAACTCCTACAGGAGGCTCTACCAAGGTCCAAACCTGGTTTATGTACATGGAATCCATTTCAGATTTCATGGCTTCTAGCCACTTCTCAGACTCGGGACCAGTTATGGCCTTTTGGTAGGTCACAGGCTCATCTTGATCCATGAGTAATACATCATCTTGATCAGTTATGAGATATCCATATCTCTCAGGTAGGTGAGATATCCTGCTTGACCTACGTTGGTCTTGTCCTACTTGAGCAGGTTGCTCTTCCACAACTACTTGTGTTTCCTGCTCTAATTCCTCAATAGGTATATCAATGCTTTGTGATTCTTGAATTTCTTCAAGCTCTACTTTCCTCCCACTGATTCCTTTGGAAATAAAATTCTTTTCTATGAAAACTTTAGTTCGAGCAACAAACACTTTGCCCTCAGAAGGATTATAGAAGTAATACTCTCTTGTTTCTTTAGGATCCCCCCAAATAAGCATTTGTCAGATTTGGGCTCAAGCTTAGTTGAAATTTGTCGTTTCACATAAACTTCGAAACCCCAAATCTTCATGTAAGACATATGTGGTTTCTTACCACTCCATGTCTCATATGGTGTCTTCTTATCCTTTTTGGATGGAACACGGTTAAGTGTGTAAGATGATGTCAATAGTGCATGTCCCCAAAAGGAGTTTGGAAGATCAACGTGACTCATCATGGATCGGACCATGTCTAACATGGTTCAATTTCTTCTCTCAAATACATTGTTCCATTGGGGTGTTCCTGGAGGAGTAAGTTAGGATAGAATCCCACACTCTTTCAGATGGTCATCAAACTCTAGGCTTAAATATTCACCACCTCGATCTGATTGAAGAGTTTTAATATTCTTACCTATTTGGCTTTGTACTTCATTCTTGAATTCGTTGAACTTTTCAAAGGGCTCTGATTTGTGTTTCATTAAATACACATAATCATATCTACTAAAATCATCAGTAAATGTGATGAAGTACTAAAAACCTGTTATGGCTGGTATGTTCAATGGTCCATATACATCAGTATGTATGAAGGTCAAAAGTGAAGGAGAATGGCGATCCAAAACGCAGCGGAATTTAAAATTTTCTCCTTTAATGATCCTTACGAATGGGCATGATCGGTGATAGAATCGTTACCTCTTGTGGCGATCACGAACGTTGAACGATGACAACGCCTCTACTCAGTCCACACGAACGGATTCCTTCAATCTCACTGCTAGCTGCTACGAATGAAGGCTTTGAGTGAGAGAGAGAGGGAAACGAAATTCCAAGAGAGTGACAATGCTTCTACCCAAGGGTTCTATTTATAGATCCACTTGTGTGGGCTTCAAGCTAAAAAGCCCACTTAAGTGTATTTTGGCCCATATCTTATAATATGCCCAAAATCACTTAAGCGTGTGGTACCTTACCATATTTCGTATTCCACTTAAGTGCACCGTACCTTACGGTGTTCCTTAGTTACTCTATCTCTCATCAATCCGTCCTTTGTGTGTGACCCTGTAGGTTTTCGCGACGTTGGCAATTATATTAAATCACGCATTTAACATAATAAACAGTGAGCGGTATCTAGCAACACATCACTGCTACCCAAGACACGAAAATGTCATGTGATCTGACAAATCCTTCTGTGATAATAATTATGTGTATAATTACTCTTTTGCCCTTATGTCTATATTGAACACAAGGCATAGACCGTGTCATCCTTGTCCAGTTTAATATTGGGCCCATAGACATTTATCCTGTTACGCAGGATGGGCAAATTCCATCTAGGTCACTCATGTCCCTTAGCATGCTTTGTGGAGTACCCATCAACTGTCTTTATTGTTATCCAGTTACGGACAATGTTGGATCAGCAATAAAGCACTCGACTCTACATCTAGGGTCCATAGTGGTTTCAGGTCGAAGAGTGGTATACACCATTATCACCTTATGTTTAATGTGATCTCATGATTAAGTTATACTTGATACATTAAACGGACTAGCTATTCTAGGGACTTTGTTAAACAAACATAATAAAGAAAAAGCCTTTTATTATTAATAAATAATTCGAAACAAGTACCAAAAGCATTGGCCTATAGGGCTTACACCAACAATCTCCCACTAGCACTAGAGCCAATTAGGCATACCCCTAATGCCCATGGATCTAGTATGGCCATCATGCTTCTGCTGCGCAAGAGGCTTTGCCAGTGGGTCAGCAATATTGTCAAGTGTAGGTACTTTGTATATTTTCACATCTCCTCTATCTATTATCTCTCAAATGAGGTGATAACGCCTAAGTATGTGTTTGGATCGTTGGTGAGATCTAGGCTCCTTAGCTTGTGCGATAGCACCATTGTTATCACAATAGAGACCAATGGGATCCACAATGCTAGGAACTATGTCAAGTTCACTAATGAACTTTTTGATCCAAACAGCTTCCTTTGCTGCACTTGAGGCAGCAATATACTCGGCCTCGGTTGTAGAATCAGCAACTGTATCTTGCTTTGAACTTTTCCAGCTCACAGCGCCACCGTTTAAGCAAAACACGTAACCAGATTGCGATCTAAAGTCATCCTTATCTATCTGGAAGCTAGCATCGTGTAGCACCTCAAATTTGCACCCCCCATTCATTCACTCATTTCATTTTAGGTCATTGGCATCATATATCATTACATATTACATTACATAACACATTGCATCTTATCAGTCAAGACTGGTATCAGGAGGATCCATCAGTGCCAAGAAGCAAGGGTTTTTCTTGAGATAAAGGCCACATGAGTGTTCTAGAGAGCTTATATGAACCAAGGTTCAGTTTGAAGCCATTGTACCAAGTGCTAGAGGCTCAAAGTCCACAGTGCAGTTTCAGGTCAGCTGGGGCCCATAAAAGTCAATTGAAAGTCAACTGTGGGTTTTGAATTGAGAAATTGAGTTTCTTCATCCCATTCATGTCCAAACAATGCTTGTTCATCATGTCAAACCTCTACATTGAAGAATTTGAAGCCAGTGCAAAAGTTTCCAAAAATGGAAAGTGACCTATAATTTCAAGATTCCAAAAATGGAAAGTTTTTGGACCAACTTCAACTCAACTTTCCAACATCAAATAAGCTTCAAATGAATTTTTGTCCAACATGAAAGTTGAAGATCTCTCTCTTCCATTTCTAAAAAGTCTATGATCATGAGCATCTGATGAATGGTTGAGGAGATATGATCAAATCATTGCCAAGTGTGCATGGAACTTCAAAAGGCCATAACTTTTGATCTAGAACTCCAAATTGAGTGCCTCTTTTTGCATAATTCTTCTCATGACATGAACTTTCCAAATCCATCAAGGCATTGCATGAAATTTCATCACAGGACCATTTGTTCAATCATGCTCATTTTGGAGGGAAAATCATGAATTTGAATTTGGTGCATCATATGAGCTTTTTAATCATTCCAACATGTTCATAATATGGTTTTAAGTGAAAATGCATGGCCATTTGCTACTGTTCACGTGGGATTGCATGCATGGGGTGAAAAAACCAAATTTTGCATAACACCTCTTTTCTCACTAAAATCTCATTAACCATGCTTAATTGTAATTAGGAAATGGATTAGGCCAGCATATAAATAGTAAATCCTAACAGAATTTTCAGAATACACAATTATAGATCTAGATTGAAAATTTCCCTCCAAAATTTCTCTTCTTAAAAATTCAAAAATTCTTCAAAGAACACTTGATTTTTATTGCACATTTTGTTTTCTTGATCATATTTTGGTAGAATTCAAGCTTTTGATTGATGAAATTGGTGAAGAATTGAGCACATGAAGATCAAGAACATGATAATGGAGATTCAAATCTAAGCTAGATCCAAGCCATCTCAGGCTTCAATTTCAACTTCAGAAGTCATAACAAGTGTTCAGGAGTGGATCTACACATGTGCCAAGCCTTGAATCTGCTACTGCCATTGTTGGAGCTTCAAGAGGTCAGAATTTCGTATCTCTTAATTCTTGTTTTCATTGCCATAGACTTGTAGTTCGTTGCTTGCTGATTCTACTGATATAAAAATCTTGAAAAACGGACAAGTATTGAGAGATTAAAGTTTGAATGTCAAAGAAGTTTTCCTTTGATTCTCTCTGTTCATGGCGTTTTAGCTGAAAACAAGGATGGATCCGTGTTCTACTCATTAAGACGAGTCCAATGATGTACTCGTTAGTAAATTTTGGAAAAAAAATATTTGGTGTTACTGTTCACCACCGTCTTCATGAGGAAGACGGTGGTTTCCGCCGTGAGCCCCGCCGTGCACAGCCATGGTTACTGTAGCGCTAGGGTTTTCTGGAAATTCACTGTAGCGCATCAAAACGGCGTCGTTTTGAGTGAAGCACGCACCTCACTTCGATTCTGGCCTGGCGCATTTCCAAATTGCTATATCCATTTTTATTATTTTCCATGATTTTTCAATGTTTATTTCATTTTTTCCATGATATTCAAAAAATCACCAAAAATAGTATAATGATCCAATTAATTCCAGGTTTTTTTCTATATGATCGTATGATTGTCTTCTATTTTTTGATGTGAATTTCTGGAATTGTGCCTGGCTGGAATTTTAATTGTGCTAGACTATTTGAACATGTATGCTTTTGTGACATGCCTCATTCAAATTGATGTGAAATGCTCAATAATGATCCAATTGCCATGAAATTTTGGATGCTGATTCTCAACATGTTGTGTGATTTTTGAGGCTTGGTTGTGAATTTTTATCATTTGTCATTTATGTTTTAGGCATGTGATTGTATGGTGTGACAATGTATGTCACACATTTGGATGTCTTACTTTATCATTTTCATTGCCTTGCCAATTGAGCTCCTCTGTTTACAATTTTTTGCATGATGATTTTGTTAGACATGTTGTATGCTCACAAAACTTTTCATAATTGTTTGAGTCATTTCTGTTTTAATATGGAATTTTGATTCTCAATGACCAAGTGTATGCTTTGAAATTGTCTTTGCCATAGCTTGCACATGAAATGGATTTGATTAATGCTTTTGACTTGGTCCTTTTTAGGACATGTTCTTGATTGAATAAATATGACCCATGTTGAATATTGGTTGCTGTTTTGACTTTTTACTTCACCTTTGACTCTAGGCTTTGCCCTAGGGGTTTGAACTCACATTTGAGCTGTGTATTTCAGGATCAAGCATCTAATCTCCATGGTTGATGTTGCCTCATCATTTGAGCTTTGATATTTGCTTTGCTTGCTAACATTTGATTGTGTTGTAGGTCCTTGGGTGGACTCACTTGAGTTGCATTTAACTTGCTTGTTGTGTTTATTGGAACCACTGTTTGTTTGTCTGTTAATAGTTTGTCTGAATACCATACTGATTGATTGGTTGTTTACACAGGTACTTTAGTAGCTTTAACTCATTGCTTGAGTTGCTTTGCTTTGCTTGTGGTTGGCATACCACCTAGGTAACTTCCTATTATCCATGTAGTCTGGAAGACCTGTCATGTTATTTTGGCAGGCACCTGTCTGAAGCCCTCCTTAAGAGGCAATGTTTGTGCTTGTTTATCTTTGTGCCTTGTACTTCAAAGACCTCCTAAGTGAAGAGGCAATTGGCAGATAGAAGGGATATGCAATCCATCCCCTACTATTCAGTTGAGTCATTCATCTTGCTCGCACTACGTGCTGATGCATTTTGAATAAACACCCAAGATCATTGTCCATAGTCAGTCATGTGGAGTAGGGTCCCTCATTCTGGATCCCCACACTTTCATTGAGTCAAGCTCACCCAGGCCCGGGTTAAGAGCTATGAGGTCTTATCCTCATCACCTTTCATCTGCTCACCCTGACGGTCAATGTCAGTGGTTAAGAGCCTCAGATACCCTTCCAGTTGGCTTGTTTGTCGAGGTTGATATGACCCCTTGACTAAAGCCCAACCTTGATGTTTGAGCCCCTTGTTGGTGTGTTTACTTCATGCTGTATGTGTTTGTGTGGTGTGATTGTATCCCCTAGGTTTGCTAGACTTCGCGTAGTCTCGTTTGCATGTTGATTAAGGTAGCACGGTTCCTTCGTCTATGACTTCCTTTCTTGCGTGAGCATCCTAAAACACAAACAAACATTATCCCCTCTTAAGGACACGTTAACTCCTTCTACTACAGGTGAGTAAGTTTCCAAAGGTCGAGCATCCGGTAGATTGCATAGTGACGTTGTTCACCTAAAAAACACAAACAAACAGAAATAGTTTAGCCGAACTACGGCAACTCTGATTCTCATGTCCAGATGAGATACGTAGGCACGAGACGCGATGTCTTGTCGAGTTTGACTGACAACTAACTTTAATTCTTTTCTCTCGCCCGCGTTGCGATTGAGACCTTCCCTTTCTCTTGCCCTGGTTGCAATCGAGACCCTCCTGCTTTGTGTGTGTGTGGAGTCTGACGTAAGTCCAGCGATTGGCAGTCGGTTTCCCGTGTGTGGTTCTTTGTTTGGAGTCTGACGTAAGTCCAGCGATTGGCAATCGGTTTCCCGTTTGTTTGTTTTGTGTGGAGTTGGAAGTAAGACCAGCGATTGGCATTCCATTTCCAATTTGCTTTGACGTCGCAGCGTCTCCGTTTAGCGTTTTGTTTGGCGTGCGTTAGCCGAGCTACGAGTGCTATGATTCTTACTCTGGTTAGAGAAGATACGTATGCATAGGATGCGACATCCTAGCGAGCACGTTTCCCGTTTCCCCCGAACTACATCGATTCTGATGTTTGTGTCTGACAAACTACGTAGGCCCAGGATGCGACATCCTGCCGAGTTACCTTCTTTCGTTTTTCATCTGTGTTTCCTTCCAGCGTGTGTGCAGTTTTTGAGCAGTTATTTAGCAACCTCTTTCTATTCTTTCTGAGCGTGGATCCCGTCGAGTACGATGGATGCGTAGGGGTGCTAATACCTTCCCTTCGCATAACCGACTCCCGATCCTATCAATCTCTAGTCGCGAGACCATTCCTTTCCAGGTTTACTTCGAGCGTTTCCTTTCCCTCCTTTGGGATAAATAACGCACGGTGGCGGCTCTGTGTCTTTTTCCCGCCGGTTTTTCGCGTAATGCGACAGCTGGCGACTCTGCTGGGGAATAACACTGATGTTGACCTCTTGCTGGTCCATTTTTCCCTAGCGGGCCTTTCCTAGTGTTTGTTTGTCTACTGTCTATTGTGTGTTGTTTATTTGTTGCTTTGCGTATTTATCTGTTTGCATTGCATCCTCTGTGCATATCTGTTTGCATGCATCATATTATCATTGTGCTGTCTGTACAGGTTGGTTCCTCTGATTTGGGGTGGGTGTTCTGAGTGAGGCCCAATACCCAGGCTTGAGTATACACCTAGGATTAGCGTGGTCTCATGTTTCTTCACATGTTGTACGACATGATGCGGAGACGTGATGCCACAGCCGGACGAGGTTCATTTGAGAGAGTCCTTCCGTTTGGAGTATTCCACTCAGGTTGGATTATCTCTTTTGAGTTGTTGACTTCGGTGACCGTTCTTTCCCGGATCTTTGGTTTAGATGATCTTATGAGAGCTACAACGGCACACCCGAGAGGGCAAACCCGTTGAGTATCTTTCCCGATCGTCGAGACCATTATCCGCCTTAGGATGACCTTGTTAGAATTCACCTGTGAGGGGAGGGTTTGATTCTTGCGAAGTACAGGTTCCGTCAGTGATTCTGTGATGGTGACTATGGTTCAGTTGGATTTCTGGATGTTTATTTCTGAGACCCCGGAGGTTTGACCGTGGTATTTATCAGAGGGTTCCGTTTATTTCGGATCCCTGGGCTGAATTTGAGGGTACTCGCTCAGATGGTGACTTGGTTCTTAAGTATGGGTTCCAGATGACTCTGATCTGTGGTTTCCGGTGCCGAATTCATACCGAAGTTCTGATCCTGTGCCTTGTGATATCCAGCCAACCTGCCATGGCTCCATCATTTGCATCATAGCATGTTTATTTTCAAAATATATATATATAATGCATAAAAAGAAAAGGTAACCCGCATATGTATATCCTCTTCAGGATCATTCATGATAAACAGCACACGCATCATACGCATCATACACATATCATTCTTGCATTACAGGTGTTCTTGACCAAGACTTCTCATTCTGGTTCCTATTTTAGGCAGGATTGCTGATCGTCGTCCGCACCGCTACGCTACTAGACTGAATCAACAGAGAAGTATGGATCAAGTTCAAGCTGAGTTGGCAGAGATGAGGGCTAACATGGCCCAGTTTATGAATATGATGCAAGGGGTTGCGCAAGGGAAAGAGGAACTTCGAGCCCTGGTCCAGAGACAGGAAGCTGTGATTCCACCGGTCAACCGTGCTTCGCCAGAGGGAGTCCCTGTTAATGACAACGTTGCTGCTACCATTCCCGTCAACAACTATGCTATGGGTGATGAGTTGAGGGGTATCAGAATCAATGGACAACCTATTGCTGCAGAGACTGCTAATGTCAGAGCAACCCGTGCTCCAGTTTGCCATCCTGCTCCGTTAGTTGACAGACAGGAGGATATGTTCACTCTCCTCAGTGATGAAGACGAAGTTGTAAGAACTGAAGAGAGAGATAGGAAAGTGGATGCCCTTGCTGAGAAGATTCGTGCCATGGAATGTCAGAACTCTTTGGGCTTTGATGTAACCAATATGGGTTTGGTTGATGGATTGAGAATCCCCTACAAATTCAAGGCGCCATCCTTTGACAAATATAATGGCACTTCTTGTCCTCGCACCCATGTGCAGGCCTACTACAGAAAAATCTCAGCATATACAGATGATGAGAAGATGTGGATGTACTTTTTCCAGGACAGTTTGTCTGGAGCTTCCTTGGACTGGTACATGGAGTTGAAGAGAGAGTCTGTGAGAAGCTGGAGGGATTTGGGTGAAGCCTTCTTGAGACAGTATAAGCACAACATGGATATGGCTCCGAGCAGAACCCAACTGCATAGCTTGTTTCAGAAATCTGGTGAAACTTTCAAGGAGTACGCCCAGAGGTGGCGTGAGTTAGCTGCAAGGGTGCAACCTCCGATGCTGGAGAGAGAGTTGACCGATATGTTCATCGGGACCTTACAAGGTGTGTTTATGGACCGTATGGGAAGTTGCCCGTTCGGCAGCTTTTCAGATGTGGTTATCTGCGGAGAGAGGACTGAGAGCCTTATTAAAGCAGGGAAGATTCAAGATTCTAGTTCTTCATCTTCCAGTTCTAAGAAGCCATTTGTTGGGGCACCCCGAAGGAGGGAGGGTGAGACTAATGTTGTACATCACAGAAGAAATGCAAACAGAGGACAGTATCGTCAGGTTGCTGCTGTAACCATCCCAACAACTCAACCTCAACAACAACAAAGAGCTCCACAATAACACCAGCAACAACAGCAACGCCAGTTTTAGCCTAGACAGAGAATGCTGGATCGACGTTTCGACCCGCTGCTGATGACATATGCTGAGTTGCTCCCTGAATTGCTCAGGTTGGGGTTTGTTGAACTGCGTACCATGGTTCCGTTAACAAAGATACCTGCTGGGTATGATGCCAACGTCCGTTGTGACTTTCATTCTGGTGCATCGGGGCACCATATTGAGAACTGTCGGGCTTTTCATCATAAGGTCCAGGATTTGATTGATGCCAAGACAATCAACTTTGCTCCTGTTCCAAATGTTGTGAATAACCCTATGCCTCAGCATGGCGGGCCCAGGGTGAACAATGTGGAAGGTGAGGAGGCTGTAGACTTGGTAGTCAGTGTTGATGAGGTTCAGACGTCGCTGATTGTGGTAAAAGAGCGTCTGTTGAAAGGGGGAGTGTTCCCGGGCTGTGATGAAAGTTGTTCAGTTTGTGCTAATCAAGAGAATGGTTGTGAAAAACTGAGGAGAGGTATCCAGGGTTTGATTGATGATGGTTGCCTACAGTTTGCTCGGGCTGTGAGAGATCGTGGGGTGGTGTCAACTGTCACTATTTACTTTAAAACATCCGAGGGTCCCGGACGTGCTCCGAGAATTGCTAGTGCACCAGTAACTGTTGGTACCCCTGTTACCATATCTGCTCCAGTAACTGTCGGTGCTCCTGTCACTATTGTTGCTTCTGATAGAAGACCTGTTGAGAATAGTAGGGCAGTTCCTTGGAGGTATGACAATGCTTACCGTAACAACAGAAGACCAGAAGGTCAGGTCAGGCCGGTCCATCAGGCTCCAGTGACCATTGGTGTGCCAATTAAAACTCATGTAACTGTTGGTCCGGCTGTGGACAATGTAGGAGGACCTGGGGGTTTTACAAGGAGTGGTCGTCTGTTTGCACCACAGACTTTGAGAGATAGCAATGCTGAGGCTCTTGCCAAAGCAAAAGGTAAACAAGCTATGGTTGAAGAAGGACCAGTGCAGAAAGAGGTGCCTGAGGGTTCCTTTGAGAAGGACGTAGAGGAGTTCATGAAGATCATTAAGAAAAGTGATTATAAGATCGTGGACCAGTTGAACCAAACTCCGCCGAAAATCTCTATCCTTTCTCTGTTGTTGTGCTCTGAGGCACACCGTAACGCCTTGCTGAAAATGTTGAATCTGGCTTACGTGCCTCAAGAGATTTCTGTCAACCAGTTGGAGGGTGTTATTGTAAATGTCAGTACAAGACACGGTTTGGGGTTCACAGATCTGGATCTGACACCTGAGGGTCGCAATCATAACAAAGCTCTGCATATCACCATGGAGTGTAAAGGCGCAGTGTTGTCGCATGTGTTGGTGGATACTGGCTCGTCTTTGAATGTGTTGCCCAAGAAGGTTTTGAGCAAGCTTGATGTTGAAGGGGTTGTCCTCACTCCAAGTGATCTCATTGTCCGAGCTTTCGATGGATCCAAGCGGTCTGTTTTTGGTGAAGTCACCTTGCCTGTGAAGATTGGCCCGGAGGTGTTTGATATTATCTTCTATGTGATGGATATTCAACCAGCATATAGTTGTTTATTGGGGCGTCCCTGGATACATGGGGCTGGAGCAGTGTCGTCAACTCTCCATCAGAAGTTGAAGTATGTATGGAATGGTCAGGTTGTGACTGTGTGCGGCGAGGAGGACATTCTTGTGAGTCATTTATCTTCCTTCAAGTATGTGGAGATGGATGGCGAGATTCATGAAACGTTGTGCCAGGCTTTCGAGACCATTGATATTGAGAAGGTGGCTTTTGCTGAGCAGAAGAAGACAGGTGCCTCGATTGCGTCATACAAGCAGGCTGTGGAGGTTGTTAATTCGGGCAATGCAGAAGGCTGGGGCAAAATGGTTGATCTGCCCGTGAAAGAAGACAAATTCGGTATTGGCTACCAACCTCTTCAGGCAGAGCAGGGTGAGCAGAAAGGGCCGAGTACCTTCACCAGTGCTGGGTTGATGAATCATGGAGATTTCTTTGCAGCCGGTAGTGAAGACGGTGACAGTGATTATGATTTGGACAACTGGGTGCGCCCGTGTGTTCCAGGGGAGATGGTGAATAATTGGACAGCCGAAGAAATGGTCCAAGTTACTCTTCAGACAGAGTAATTTTCTTTTGTTTTTTTCATTCTACACAAAAACCCTACGCTTTGCCCGAGGCGTAGTGGTTCATTGTAGGGCCACATCATGTTTTGAAATGATTATCATTAATAAAGGACGTCTTGCAAACAAATTTGTGCTCACTGTCTTTCTGTTTTTATTTTCATTTTTCAAAACAATAAAAAATGGCAATGTTTTTGTTTTTGTGACTTTATTGAACTCTTTTCTAAATAAAGCATTAAACATGCAGAATCGATCTCGCGGAATCCATTAAAAACAGTTATGTTATGGCTCAGTATGATTTCGATAATCCCATTTACCAAGCTGAAGAGGATAGTGAGAAAGATTGTGAACTCCCTAAAGAACTGGTCAGGTTATTGAAGCAGGAGGAAAGGGTCATCCAACCTCATCAGGAAGAGTTGGAAGTTGTTAACCTTGGTACTGAGGACGCCAGGAAGGAGATCAAGATTGGGGCTGCTTTGAAGGAATCTGTCAAGAGAGGGCTGATTGAGATGTTGAAAGAATATGTGGAGATATTCGCATGGTCGTATCAAGATATGCCTGGGTTAGATGCAGATATTGTGGTGCACAGGCTACCTCTCAAAGAAGATTGTCCTTCGGTAAAGCAGAAGCTTCGCAGAACTAGCCCTGATATGGCTGTCAAGATCAAAGAGGAAGTTCAGAAGCAATTGGATGCGGGTTTTCTGGCAGTTACCAATTATCCCCCTTGGGTGGCCAACATCGTACCCGTGCCAAAGAAAGATGGAAAAGTCAGGATGTGTGTCGATTATCGAGATCTAAACAGAGCCAGTCCGAAAGACGATTTCCCATTACCTCACATTGATGTATTGGTTGATAACACTGCTCAATCTTCAGTTTTCTCTTTCATGGACGGATTTTCTGGCTATAATCAGATCAAGATGGCGCCAGAAGACATGGAAAAGATGACATTCATCACACCTTGGGGCACGTTCTGTTATAAGGTGATGCCATTTGGGCTGAAGAATGCCGGTGCTACCTATCAGAGGGCTATGACGACTCTCTTTCATGACATGATGCACAAAGAGATTGAAGTGTACGTGGATGATATGATTGTGAAGTCTCAGACAGAAGAGGAGCACTTGGTAAACTTGCAGAAGTTGTTTGAAAGACTGAGAAAATTCAAACTGAGGCTGAATCCGAACAAGTGTACGTTTGGGGTGAGATCCGGTAAGCTGTTAGGCTTCATTGTCAGTGAGAAGGGGATTGAGGTTGATCCAGCGAAAGTAAAAGTTATTCAAGAAATGCCTGAACCAAGAACTGAAAAGCAGGTTCGTGGGTTTTTAGGGAGATTTAACTACATTGCACGGTTCGTATCTCACCTAACTGCCACGTGTGAACCGATTTTTAAATTGCTAAGAAAAGATCAAGCAATCAGGTGGAATGATGATTGTCAAAAAGCTTTTGACAAGATAAAAGAATATTTGCAGAAACCTCCAATCCTTATACCTCCAGTTCCGGGGAGGCCTCTGATAATGTACCTATCAGTGACTGAGAACTCGATGGGGTGTGTATTGGGACAGCATGACGAGTCTGGTCGAAAAGAGCATGCTATATACTACCTTAGCAAAAAGTTTACCGACTGTGAAATAAGATATTCGCAGCTCGAGAAAACTTGTTGTGCTTTGGCATGGGCTGCTCGCCGACTGAGACAGTATATGTTGAACCATACTACCTTGTTGATTTCTAAGATGGATCCAGTAAAATACATCTTTGAAAAGCCAGCTCTTACAGGACGAGTGGCTCATTGGCAGATGATTTTAACTGAGTATGATGTCCAGTACACGTCACAGAAGGCCATCAAAGGTAGTATTCTGTCTGATTACCTTGCCGAGCAACCGATTAAGGACTATCAGCCGATGATGTTTGAATTCCCTGATGAAGACATCATGTATCTAAAGATGAAAGACTGTGAAGAACCTCTTGTCGAGGAAGGACTGGATCCTGATGACAAGTGGACACTGATGTTTGATGGGGTTGTAAATGTGAATGGAAACGGTGTTGGGGCAGTACTCATCAATCCTAAAGGTGCGCACTTACCTTTTTCTGCCAGATTGACTTTTGAGGTAACCAACAATGAAGCTGAGTACGAGGCTTGTATCATGGGGATTGAGGAAGCCATCGATCTAAGGATCAAAACTCTCGACATTTATGGAGATTCTGCTCTAGTGATTAACCAAGTCAATGGAGATTGGAATACTCACCATCCGCATTTGATTCCTTACAGAGACTACACCAGAAGGATCCTGACTTTCTTCAAGACGGTGAAGTTGTATCATGTATCCCGAGATGAAAATCAGATGGCTGATGCCTTGGCTACTTTGTCTTCTATGATCAAAGTCCATTGGCATAATCATGTGCCACACGTTGTTGTGAATCGACTCGAGAGGCCTGCGTATGTGTTTGCAGCCGAGTCTGTTGTTGATGAGAAACCGTGGTATTATGATATCAAGAATTTCCTCAAGAGCCAGGAGTAACCTGAAGGAGCGTCAAATAATGACAAGAAAACCCTGAGAAGGCTAGCTGGAAGCTTTTATTTGAATCAGGATAATGTGTTGTACAAGAGGAACTTTGACATGGTTCTGCTCAGATGCGTGGATAGACACGAAGCAGACATGTTGATGCAGGAAGTACACGAGGGATCGTTCGGTACCCATGCTGGTGGTCATGCAATGTCTAAGAAGTTGTTAAGAGACGGTTATTACTGGATGACTATGGAATCCGATTGTTTCAAATACGCTCGGAAGTGCCATAAATGTCAGATTTATGCAGATAAAGTGCATGTACCACCAAGCCCTCTGAATGTTATGAATTCGCCTTGGCCATTCGCGATGTGGGGCATCGATATGATTGGGAAGATTGAACCTACTGCTTCTAATGGACATCGCTTCATCCTGGTCGCGATTGATTATTTCACCAAGTGGGTGGAAGCAGTTTCCTATGCTAATGTTACCAAGCAAGTGGTTGCCCGATTCATTAAGAAGGAGATTATCTGTCGTTATGGGGTTCCCGAGAGAATCATCACTGATAATGGTTCGAATCTCAATAACAAGATGATGAAAGAGCTCTGCAAAGATTTTAAGATCGAACACCACAATTCTTCTCCTTACAGACCAAAGATGAATGGTGCTGTAGAGGCGGCAAACAAGAACATTAAGAAGATTGTGCAGAAAATGGTCGTTACGTACAAGGATTGGCATGAGATGTTGCCTTTCGCTTTGCATGGGTACCGTACTTCAGTACGTACGTCGACCGGGGCAACCCCTTACTCCCTTGTGTATGGTATGGAGGCAGTCCTACCTGTTGAAGTGGAGATTCCTTCTTTGAGAGTCTTGCTGGATGTTAAGCTTGATGAGGCTGAGTGGATTCGAACAAGGTTTAATGAGTTAAGCCTTATCGAAGAGAAGCGGTTAGAAGCTGTGTGCCATGGGCAACTGTATCAGAGAAGGATGAAGAAGGCCTTTGATCAGAAAGTGCGTCCTCGAAGCTATCAGACAGGTGATTTGGTTTTGAAGAGGATCCTTCCTCCCGGTACAGATAACAGGGGCAAGTGGACTCCGAATTATGAAGGTCCATATGTTGTTAGGAAGGTTTTCTCTGGTGGAGCCTTGATGCTTACAACTATGGACGGTGAAGATTTTTCGTCCCCTGTGAACTCAGATGTAGTCAAAAAATACTTCGCATAAATTGACCCGCTGGACGAAAAGAATAAAAGAGTCCAGGCAAAAAAGGGCATCCCGGCGAACCAAAAAAAATGAATGAAAAGGTTCGGGCAAAAGTTAGGGATAAAGAATAAAAAAGAATATGTACACCCGGTAAGTCGAAAACCTGAAAAGGCGGCTTAGGCAAAAATGGGTATCCCGGTGGATTGAAAACCCGAAAGGGAGATCCAGGCAAAAGAGGGATTAGAGCGAAGACTACAGTCTAAGTTATCTGTACTTCATCACGCTTCAGTGTCTACCATCTCGAAGGATGTGATCGGTCCTCTTTTGGCGCAATTACCTCTTCCTAGGAATTGCTTCCTGATGTATTTGCCTTTTCAGGCCCATTTCAATCAATAAAAGTCATTATTCAGATAAATTGCTCTCTTGTTTTTATTTTACTGTTTTGTTTGCAAAAACGTCCGAATTTTTGATAAACATTGCATCTAAAAACATGAAGGCTAGACAATAAATAACGTGCAGAAAGATAAAACATTTGAAAATCATTTTGAATGTTAAGTACACTTGGGTGTATCTTGTCCATGCAATCCCCTGGGGCGTGTATGTCTTGCTGTTTTGCAGGTTACTATCTTTGATTGCTGGCTGAAGCAGGTAATCCACAGTTGTTCAAAAGTGTTTCAACACTGTCCAGTAGTGTAAGAGGTTGGGTTGTCCAAAGCAAGTTCCAAACTTGTCTCCCCAGCAGTTTCAAGATCAGTGTTGCCCCGGCAGCCAGGCCTGAAGTTGATTGCAATCCCCAGCAAGGTTGAGGATGTTTTTCCAACCAGGTCTGCAGGTGGCCTTTTCCCCAGTAAGCCAGAAGATTGTTATTTCCCCAGCGGAGGTGTCTGTGGATAGTTTTTTCCTCAGCAGTCGGGTCTGAAGTGTTGTATCCCCAGCTGGGTTGAGTTTGCAGTTTCCCCAGCAGGGTTGAGAGTGTTTTTCCCTAGCAAATCTGAAGGTGGCGGTTTCCCCAGTGGAGGTTTGCAGTGTTCGTATCCCCAGCGGAGGTGGGAATTGTTTGTTTATTTCCCCAGCGGAATCCCCAAGCGAATCGGGTTCAGTAGAGGTCATCCCCAGTGAGGATCATCTGTTCTCCAGCAGCAGTGCCATTCCCCAGCATGATTGAGAGGCTGGTGTTTTCCCAACAGATGACTCCCCAGTTGAGTTGGTTTCTCTGTCGTTCCCAGAGTGTCAGATCAGCAAGTATTCACAGCAGATTTGTTGTGCTGTCCCCATAGAGTTGGAAGATCATATCAGATTTGTTCGCTCGGAAGCGATCGTGTGCTTTCCCAGCAGGAGTTTTCCTCCTTTTGCATCTTGCATATAGTAATCATCATTTGCATTTGCATCCTCAAATCGCGTAGCATTTCCATTCGAATATGGAGCATTACGCCATGAAAACTCAAACATATGCATACATGTGTTAAACCAGATTGGATCATATCCCCAGCAGAGACAGATCATATTTCAACATCTGTATGGCACATTTGGGCAGTTGCTCTTGACAGCATTCGAAATTGATAATATCCAGAGAGATGCAGTTCCTCACCCGTGAAAGGAAAGTTTGATTCTCCCCAGTGAGGTCCCCGGCAAGTGTCTGGCCTTGTCTTGACATATGTAGATGTCATCTTTGTGATACCGGTAAGTGTCATGTCAACACCCGTGTATGTTCTTTGATGTCGGTAAACATCATCTTTCGATGTCGGTAAACATCGAGTCTCATCCCAGTCATCGGTAAATGTCTGGTCGTCCTTTTTGATGTCGGCAAACATCATCTTTCGATGTCGGTAAACATCGAGTCTCATCCCAATCATCGGTAAATGTCTGGTCGTCTTTTTTTGATGTCGGTAAACATCATCTTTCGATGTCGATAACATCGAGTTTTCCCAGTCATCGGTAAATGTCTGGTTGTGTATCTTTTTTTCCAGTCATCGGTAAATGTCTGGTTGTGTATCTTTTTTTCCAGTCATCGGTAAATGTCTGGTTGTGTATCTTTTTTCCCAGTCATCGGTAAATGTCTGGTTGTGTATCTTTTTTCCCAATCATCGGTAAATGTCTGGTTGTGTATCTGTATCTTTTTTCCAGTCATCGGTCAATGTCTGGTCATGTATCTATTCGTCGATAAATATCAAAATCACTAGTAGAGTCGTCGGTAAACGTCTTATCTGGTTCCAGTTGTAAATATCTTTTTCCTCCCCAGTTGGAGCTGTCATCGATAAATGGCCCCGTTTCCTTGATATCAGTGTATGTCAAGTCGACTATTCCAAGTCGCCATCGGTAAATGGCCTCGTTTTCTTCGATATAGGTAAATATCGAATGCCTAGCTTAGTCGCCATCGGTAAATGGCCTCGCTTTCTATGACATCTGTTCCCCAACAGCCATCGGTAAATGGTCTCGCTGACGTTGATATCGGTAAATATCAAAAGTTGTTTTTGAAGCCACCATCGGTAAATGGTCCCGCTTCCTTTTGGATGCTGTTTCCCAGCCGCCATCGGTAAATGGCCTCGCTGACGTTGATATCGGTAAATATCAAGTTTCCAGTAAGGCTGCCATCGGTAAATGGCCTCGCTTTCCTGAGGTATTTTTATTGTGTAGCCGCCATCGGTAAATGGCCTCGCGTTTCTGTGATTCATCCCCCGCAGAGTGCAAATTCTACGTTTCTTTGGTATTCAATCCCTATTTACCTTGAAGGTCTGACAGCCGTTGCTCTCATCCGTTCAGGTTCCCAGTTGATTGAATAGGGGCAGCTGTAGAACCTCAAATTTGCACCCCCCATTCATTCACTCATTTCATTTTAGGTCATTGACATCATATATCATTACATATTACATTGCATAGCACATTGCATCTTATTAGTCAAGACTGGTATCAGGAGGATCCATCATTGCCAAGAAGCAAGGATTTTTCTTGAGATAAAGGCCACATGAGTGTTCTAGAGAGCTTATATGAACCAAGGTTCAGTTTGAAGCCATTGTACCAAGTGCTAGAGGCTCAAAGTCCACAGTGCAGTTTCAGGTCATCTAGGGCCCATAAAAGTCAATTGAAAGTCAACTGTGGGTTTTGAATTGAGAAATTGAGTTTCTTCATCCCATTAATGTCCAAACAATGCTTATTCATCATGTCAAACCTCTACATTGAAGAATTTGAAGCCAGTGCAAAAGTTTCCAAAAATGGAAAGTGACCTATAATTTCAAGTTTCCAAAAATGGAAAGTTTTTGGACCAACTTCAACTCAACTTTCCAACATCAAAGAAGCTTCAAATGAATTTTTGTCCAACATGAAAGTTGAATATCTCTCTCTCCCATTTCCAAAAAGTCCAAGATCATGAGCATCTGATGAATGGTTGAGGAGATATGATCAAATCATTGCCAAGTGTGCATGGAACTTCAAAAGGCCATAACTTTTGATCTAGAACTCCAAATTGAGTGCCTCTTTTTGCATAATTCTTCTCATGACATGAACTTTCCAAATACATCAAGGCATTGCATGAAATTTCATCATAGGACCATTTGTTCAATCATGCTCATTTTGGAGGGAAAATCATGAATTTGAATTTGGTGCATCATATGAGATTTTTAATCATTCCAACATGTTCATAATATGGTTTTAAGTGAAAATGCATGGCCATTTGCTACTGTTCACGTGGGATTGCATGCATAGGGTGAAAAAACCAAATTTTGCATAACACCTCTTTTCTCACTAAAATCTCATTAACCATGCTTAATTGTCATTAGGAAATGGATTAGGCCAGCATATAAATAGTAAATCCTAACAGAATTTTCAGAATACACAATTCTAGATCTAGATTGAAAATTTCCCTCCAAAATTTCTCTTCTTAAAAATTCAAAAATTCTTCAAAGAACACTTGATTTTTATTGCACATTCTGTTTTCTTGATCATATTTTGGTAGAATTCAAGCTTTTGATTGATGAAATTGGTGAAGAATTAAGCACATGAAGATCAAGAACATGATAATGGAGATTCAAATCTAAGCTAGATCCAAGCCATCTCAGGCTTCAATTTCAACTTCAGAAGTCATAACAAGTGTTCAGGAGTGGATCTACACACGTGTCAAGCCTTGAATCCGCTACTGCCATTGTTGGAGCTTCAAGAGGTCAGAATTTCGCATCTCTTAATTCTTGTTTTCATTGCCATAGACTTGTAGTTCGTTGCTTGCTGATTCTACTAATATAAAAATCTTGAAAAACGGACAAGTATTGAGAGAGTTATGAGAGATTAAAGTTTGAATGTCAAAGAAGTTTTTCTTCGATTCTCTCTAATCATGGCGTTTTAGCTGAAAACAAGGATGGATTCGTGTTCTACTCATTAAGACGAGTCCAATGATGTACTCGTTAGTAAATTCTGGAAAAAAAATATTTGGTGTTACTGTTCACCACCGTCTTCATGAGGAAGACAGTGGTTTCCGCCGTGAGCCCCACCGTGCACAGCCATGGTTACTGTAGCGCTAGGGTTTTCTGGAAATTCACTGTAGCGCATCAAAACGGAGTCGTTTTGAGTGAAGCGCGCACCTCACTTCGATTCTGGCCTGGCGCATTTCCAAATTGCTATATCCATTTTTATTATTTTCCATGCTTTTTCAATGTTTATTTCATTTTTTCCATGATATTTAAAAAATCACCAAAAATAGTATAATGATCGAATTAATTCCAGGTTTTTTTCTATATGATTGTATGATTGTCTTCTATTTTTTGATGTGAATTTCTGGAATTGTGCCTGGCTGGAATTTTAATTGTGCTAGACTAATTGAATATGTACGCTTTTGTGACATGCCTCCTTCAAATTGATGTGAAATGCTCAATAATGATCCAATTGCCATGAAATTTTGGATGCTGATTCTCAACATGTTGTGTGATTTTTGAGGCTTGGTTGTGCATTTTTATCATTTGTCATTTATGTTTTAGGCATGTGATTGTATGGTGTGACAATGTATGTCACACATTTGGATGTCTTACTTGATCATTTTCATTGCCTTGCCAATTGAGCTCCTCTGTTTACAATTTTTGGCATGATGATTGTGTTAGACATGTTGTATGTTCACAAAAAATTTCATAATTGTTTGAGTCATTTCTGTTTTAATATGGAATTTTGATTCTCAATGACCAAGTATATGCTTTGAAATTGTCTTTGCCATAGCTTGCACATGAAATGGATTTGATTAATGCTTTTGACTTGGTCCTTTTTAGGACATGTTCTTGATTGAATAAATATGATCCATGTTGAATATTGGTTGCTGTTTTGACTTTTTACTTCACCTTTGACTCTAGGCTTTGCCCTAGGGGTTTGAACTCACATTTGAGCTGTGTATTTCAGGATCAAGCATCTAATCTCCATGGTTGATGTTGCCTCATCACTTGAGCTTTGATATTTTATTTGCTTGCTAACATTTGATTGTGTTGTAGGTCCTTGGGTGGACTCACTTGAGTTGCATTTGACTTGCTTGTTGTGTTTATTGGAACCACTGTTTGTTTGTCTGTTAATAGTTTGTCTGAATACCATACTGATTGATTGGTTGTTTACACAGGTACTTTAGTAGCTTTAACTCATTGCTTGAGTTGCTTTGCTTTGCTTGTGGTTGGCATACCACCTAGGTAACTTCCTATTCTCCATGTAGTCTGGAAGATCTGTCATGTTATTTTGGCAGGCACCTGTCTGAAGCCCTCCTTAAGAGGCAATGTTTGTGCTTGTTTATCTTTGTGCCTTGTACTTCAAAGACCTCCTAATTGAAGAGGCAATTGGCAGATAGAAGGGATATGCAATCCATCCCCTACTATTCAGTTGAGTCATTCATCTTGCTCGCACTACGTGCTGATGCATTTTGAATAAACACCCAAGATCATTGTCCATAGTCAGTCATGTGGAGTAGGGTCCCTCATTCTGGATCCCCACACTTTCATTGAGTCAAGCTCACCCAGGCCCGAGTTAAGAGCTATGAGATCTTATCCTCATCACCTTTCATCTGCTCACCCTGACGGTCAATGTCAGTGGTTAAGAGCCTCAGATACCCTTCCAGTTGGCTTGTTTGTCGAGGTTGATATGACCCCTTGACTAAAGCCCAACCTTGATGTTTGAGCCCCTTGTTGGTGTGTTTACTTCATGCTGTATGTGTTTGTGTGGTGTGATTGTATCCCCTAGGTTTGCTAGACTTCGCGTAGTCTCATTTGCATGTCGATTAAGGTAGCACGGTTCCTTCGTCTAGGACTTTCTTTCTTGCGTGAGCATCCTAAAACACAAACAAACATTATCCCCTCTTAAGGACACATTAACTCCTTCTACTACAGGTGAGTAAGTCTCCAAAGGTCGAGCATCCGGTAGATTGCGTAGTGACGTTGTTCACCTAAAAAACACAAACAAACAGAAATAGTTTAGCCGAACTACGACAACTCTGATTCTCATGTCCAGATGAGATACGTAGGCACGAGACGCGATGTCTTATCGAGTTTGACTGACAACTAACTTTAATTCTTTTCTCTCGCCCCCGTTGCGATTGAGACCTTCCCTTTCTCTTTCCCTGGTTGCAATCGAGACCCTCCTGCTTTGTGAGTGTGTGGAGTCTGACGTAAGTCCAGCGATTGGCAGTCGGTTTCCCGTGTGTGGTTGTTTGTTTGGAGTCTGACGTAAGTCCAGCGATTGGCAATCGGTTTCCCGTTTGTTTGTTTTGTGTGGAGTTGGAAGTAAGACCAGCGATTGGCATTCCATTTCCAATTTGCTTTGACGTCTCAGCGTCTCCGTTTAGCGTTTTGTTTGGCGTGCGTTAGCCGAGCTACGAGTGTTATGATTCTTACTCTGGTTAGAGAAGATACGTATGCATAGGATACGACATCCTAGCGAGCACGTTTCCCGTTTCCCCCGAACTACGTCGACTCTGATGTTTGTGTCTGACAAACTACGTAGGCCCAGGATGCGACATCCTTCCGAGTTACCTTCTTTCGTTTTTCATCTGTGTTTCCTTCCAGCGCGTGTGCAGTTTTTGAGCAGTTATTTAGCAACCTCTTTCTATTCTTTCTGAGCGTGGGTCTCGTCGAGTACGATGGATGCGTAGGGGTGCTAATACCTTCCCTTCGCATAACCGACTCCCGATCCTATCAATCTCTAGTCGCGAGACCATTCCTTTCCAGGTTTACTTCGAGCGTTTCCTTTCCCTCCTTTGGGATAAATAACGCACGGTGGCGGCTCTGTGTCTTTTTCCCGCCGGTTTTTCGCGTAATGCGACACATCGGTGTATCCAATTACAGCCAACTCTTCCTGACCTCCATATATCAAGAATGAGTCCTTAGTCCTTCTCAAGTACTTAAGTATATTCTTGACAGCTACCCAATGGGCATCACCAGGATCAGATTGGTACCTACTCGTTACACTTAAAGCATACGAGACATCTAATCGAGTATATAACATGGCATACATAATAGATCCTATTGCAGATGCATATGGAATCTTATTCATGTGATCCCTTTCTTCCTTAGTTGAAGGGGATTGTGTTTTTGATAGACACAAGCCATGTTGCATAGGTATGAATCCTTTCTTGGAATCATGCATGTTAAAGCGTCTCAGCACTTTATCTATGTACGTACCCTGACTTAGGCCAAGCAGTTTTTGTGATCTATCTCTATAGATTCTGATTCCTAATATATAGGCTGCGTCACCTAGGTCCTTCATAGAAAAGCATTTCTCCAACCAAGACTTTACTTGTTGCAGGGTAGGGACATCATTTCCAATGAGTAATATGTCATCCACATATAATACCAGGAACACGATCATGCTCCCACTAACCTTCTTGTAGACACAAGGCTCATCTTTGTTCTTGATGAATCCATATTGTTTTACTATTTCATCAAAACGAAGATTCCAGTTTCTGGAAGCTTGCTTCAATCCATAGATTGACCTTTGTAACTTACATATCTTTTGGGCTTCTTCTGGTATGTCAAATCCTTCAGGTTGTGTCATGTACACATCCTCAAGAAGATTCCCATTAGGGAAAGCAGTTTTGACATCCATCTGCCATATTTCATAATCATGATATGCAGCGATAGCAAGTAAAATCCAAACAGATTTAAGCATTGCAACTGGTGAAAAGGTTTCATCATAGTCAACCCTATGAATTTGTTTATATCCTTTTGCAACCAGTCTTGCCTTATAGGTATGTACCTTACCATCCATGTCAGTCTTCATTATGAAGACCCACTTGCATCCTATAGGGTTAACTCCTACAGGAGGCTCTACCAAGGTCCAAACTTGGTTTGTGTACATGGAATCCATTTCAGATTTCATGGCTTCTAGCCACTTCTCAGACTCGGGACCAGTTATGGCCTTTTGGTAGGTCACAGGATCATCTTGATCCATGAGTAATACATCACCTTGATCTATTATGAGATATCCATATCTCTCAGGTAGGTGACGTGTCCTACTTGACCTACGCTGGTCTTGTTCTACTTGAGCAGGTTGCTCTTCCACAACTACTTGTGTTTCCTGCTAAAATTCCTCCATAGGTGTATCGATGCTTTGTGATTCTTGAATTTCTTCAAGCTCTACTTTCCTCCCATTGATTCCTTTGGAAATAAAATCCTTTTCTAGGAAAACTCCAGTTCGAGCGACAAACACTTTGCCCTCAGAAGGATTGTAGAAGTAATACCCTCTTGTTTCTTTAGGATACCCCACAAATAAGCATTTGTTAGATTTGGGCTCAAGCTTAGTTGAAATTTGTCGTTTCACATAAACTTCGTAACCCCAAATCTTCATGTAAGACGTATGTGGTTTCTTACCACTCCATATCTCATATGGTGTCTTTTCAACCTTTTTGGATGGAACACGGTTAAGTGTGTAAGCTGCTGTCAATAGTGCATGTCCCCAAAAGGAGTTTAGAAGATCGGCGTGACTCATCATGGATCCGACCATGTCCAACAGGGTTCGATTTCTTCTCTCAGATACATCATTCCATTGGGGTGTTCCAGAAGGAGTAAGTTGGGATAGGATCCCACACTCTTTCGGATGGTCATCAAACTCTAGGCTTAAATACTCACCACCTCGATCTGATCGAAGAGTTTTAATATTCTTACCTAGTTGGTTTTGTACTTCATTCTTGAATTCTTTGAACTTTTCAAAGGACTCTGATTTGTGTTTCATTAAATACACATAACCATATCTACTGAAATCATCAGTGAATGTGATGAAGTACTGAAAACCTCCTCTGGCTGGTATGTTCAGTGGTCCACATACATCAGTATGTATGAGGGCCAAAAGATCATTAGCTCTTTCACCTTTTCCTGTGAATGGAGACTTTGTCATCTTTCCAATTAAACAAGATCTGCATGTCTCATGATTCATAATCAAAAGAGTCCAAGAGTCCATCTTTATGGAGTTTGGAAATACGTTTCTCATTTATGTGGCCTAATCGAGAATGCCAAAGGTAAGTAGGATTTAACTCATTAGGTTTCATCCTTTTAGTATTAATGTTATAGATAGGCATTTCAAGATCAAGGACATATAGTCCATTGTTCATTTGTGCAGTAGCATAGAATATATCATTCAAATAAATTGAGCAACAATTGTTCTTTATTATAAATGAAAAACCAAACTTATCCAAACAAGAAACGGAAATAATATTCCTGCTAATTGCAGGTACATAATAACAGTTCTCTAACTGAATTATTAAACCACTAGGTAAAGTCAATACATAAGTCCCTACGGCTAAAGCAACAACCTTTGCTCCATTGCCAACTCGTAGGTCGACTTCACCTTTTGTCAAATCTCTACTCCTTTTTAGTCCCTGCACATTGGTACAAATGTGAGAACCACATCCAGTATCTAATACCCATGATACAGAAGTAGATAAATTAATTTCAATAACAAAAATACCTGAAGTTGAAGTCTCTACTCCATTCTTCTTATCTTCCAGGTACTTTGGGCAGTTTCTCTTCCAGTGTCCGGTCTTACCGCAATGGAAGCAGGTGCCTTCTTTTGTTATGCATCCACTAGGCTTTAAAGCAGCAACGATGGGTTTGGGTTTGGCAACTTCCTTGCCTTTCCCTTTATCACCCTACTTAGTGGGCCTTTTGTTCTATCTCTTTCCATTTCCGATCATCAGAATGGACTTCCCTTTTGACTTCAGATTCTGCTCAGCAGTTCTTAACATGGCGAGCAGTTCAGGAAGAGATTTGTCCATCTCATTCATATTGAAATTTAGGACAAATTGACTGAATCTATCTGGCAACGATTGCAAGATCAAATTAGTCACAAGTTCCTTTCCGAGGGGAAAACCCAATCTCTCAAGGTTTTCCACATACCCAATCATCTTGAGCACATGGGGACCTACAGGGGCTCCCTCAGCTAACTTGCCTTGAAAAAGGGCTTTTGAAACTTCAAACCTATCATGCCTTGCTTGCTCTTGATAGAGCATCTTCAAGTGTTCGATCATATCGAACGCTGCCATGTTCTCATGTTGCTTTTGCAATTCTGAGTTCATGGTAGCTAGCATGAGACAAGCAGTTTCATTGGCATCATCGACATGCTTCTTATAAGCATCTCTTTCTGCCTTAGGTGCAGAACTAGGAGGTTCCTCTTCAGGAACAGGTTTCTCCAAGACATACAACTTTTTATCATGTTTGAGGACAATCCTCAGGTTTCGTTGCCGATCCAGAAATTTTGTCCCAGACAATTTTTCTTTGTCAAGGATTGATTGCAAGATCTTGTTAGAGGTATTTGTTGTCATGGTAACCTACATAAGAATTAATGAAAATATAAGTATCATTGACGTATTTAATTAGGCCTTTAATTAAATATGCTCCCACTATTTTACTCAAAACAAATGACCCTCATCATTTGATTCGGAAAATCCCGTTGGAAGATTTTCTAGTGGGTCGAGATCCATATTTCACTTCGTTCTAAGTCCCCGTAGGCGGATTACACAAAACTAGGTTATTTAGGTAGGAATTCCTTCCAATTGTATCTAATACAACTCTCGAATACTTTAGTTGGGTGAATAACTCCTTATTCCAATCCATCACATGGATAATTTCCAACTCTTGCTTCTAAACATATATAATCTTATTATAATTTGTTTAGTCAAGTTTGACCCATTGTTTTAACAATTGGATATTACAATTATCCCATCGCACCTTACTAATATAGAACATGCACCTCGCGTAGGCGAAACCTACATTATCCGATACTAGTCTTGATGAGTGTTAAAACTTGGAAAGCATAAACTTAATATTTAATTTGAGGGAATTTGCAATTATTCTGATCTCACCGACTTATTTATCATATAAATCGTCTCTCACATGAATCAAGATACATACACATGCATCAACATACATATATAATGAAATAGTTATGGCCCCTAGCGCAATTGTTCTCCCAAGCCAATGAGAGAACCTAAGCTAACCTAATAACGATCTAAGCTTCTCCAAGCAAGATCTTCAAGGTTGTCCTCCTTTGGCACTGACTTCTTTGCTTTCTTCATAACATTACATTACATAAAGAAACTCGTTTTACATACGAGGGAGTGAGATGAGAAAAGAAGATACATTGAGAGATTAAAAGAGAGGCACGACTCGCAGGTCGTATTTTAAAACCCAAAACAAAATAAAGGAAAACTAAGGCCATAGCCGATCACCACAAGACAATAATAAACACATTATTATTATTATCAATTTTAATTCTTTTAATCAATTAAAACCAAATTAAATCTCGACGACCGATCACATTACGCAGAGTTAGCCGAACGGGTGAATTTTGCCTTGTGTTAACCGGTTAACCATATGTGTTAACCGGTTAACCATATGCGTTAACCGATTAACACTGTTTGAAAATTTGTTCATAATTTGTATTCTGTTTTGCGTTAATCGGTTAACCAAATACGTTAACCGGTTAACACTGTTGAAATCTGTTAGAAAGTTGTATTTTGTTTCGCGTGAACCGGTTAACCATATGCGTTAACCGGTTAACACTGTTTGAAAATCTTTTAGAAAACAGTATTCCGTCTTGCGTTAACCGGTTAACCATATGCGTTAACCGGTTAACACTGTATGAAAATTTGTTAGAAAGCACAACTCTTGTGCAGTCACGACCCCAATCGCATGACTCCCAGACAACACAACCCTTGTGCCGTCATTAACCCTGATGCACCAATTTCAGACCGTCAAACACATCTCGATTGTTGATTCAGTATGATTGATCAACACGTCATTGCTTCACCATACTAATGTCGGATCAACAAGCAAACGACCATTGATCGCTCAAAGGAAAACAACCATTAAGTGTTTGAATGAATGAAACAGGAACACTATATCATATATAATGTATTTTGCATCAGGATTACTTATATCATATATATAACTTGATCGATCTCGATTTAATCTTTGATTCATTCTGTCTTTAATTGTATTAATATAGAAAATAAATAGACATCAGATTCATGGTTTCGTAAGTGGCTCTGATACCACTGAAGGAGAATGGCGATCCAAAATGCAGCGAAATTTAAAATTTTCTCCTTTAATGATCCTTACGAATGGGCATGATCAGTGATAGAATCGTTACCTTTTGTGGCGATCATGAATGTTGAACGATGACAACGCCTCTACTCAGTCCACACGAACGGATTCCTTCAATCTCAGTGCTAGCTGCTACGAATGAAGGCTTTGAGTGAGAGAGAGAGAGGGAAACGAAATTCCAAGAGAGTGACAATGCTTCTACCCAAGGGTTCTATTTATAGATCCACTTATGTGGGCTTCAAGCTAAAAAGCCCACTTAAGTGTATTTTGGCCCATATCTTATAATATGCCCAAAATCACTTAAGCGTGTGGTACCTTACCATATTTCGTATTCCACTTAAGTGCACCGTACCTTACGGTGTTCCTTAGTTACTCTATCTCTCATCAATCCGTCCTTTGTGTGTGACCCTGTAGGTTTTCGCGACGTTGGCAATTATATTAAATTACGCATTTAACATAATAAACAGTGAGCGGTATCTAGCAACACATCACTGCTACCCAAGACACGAAAATGTCATGTGATCTGACAAATCCTTCTGTGATAATAATTATGTGTATAATTACCCATTTGCCCTTATGTCTATATTGAACACAAGGCATAAACCGTGTCATCCTTGTCTAGTTCAATATTGGGCCCATAGACATTTATCCTGTTACGCAGGATGGGCAAATTCCATCTAGGTCACTCATGTCCCTTAGCATGCTTTGTGGAGTACCCATCAACTGTCTTTATTGTTATCCAGTTACGGACAACGTTGGATCAGCAATAAAGCACTCGACTCTACATCTAGGGTCCATAGTGGTTTTAGGTCGAAGAGTGGTATACACCATTATCACCATGAGAATAACTTATGACACTTTGCATAAAATTCTATATAGTATTCTCATAGCGGGTCAATCCAGTATAAATATTACTCTTAATATTCATACCTATGTTTGAGACTTGATAACTCTTTATCATGATCCATGAGATGTGATCATCAGTTTATAAACATAATAGTCTTCATGCATTAATGTTATCCCACTTCACAATAAAGCTCGACTACGGATACTTTAAGAATAGTGTCCTTATGTTTAATGTGATCTCATGATTAAGTCATACTTGATACATTAAACGGACTAGCTATTCTAGGGACTTTATTAAACAAACATAATAAAGAAAAAGCCTTTTATTATTAATAAATAATTCGATACAAATACCAAAAGTATTGACCTCTAGGGCTTACACCAACAAAAAGATCATTAGCTCTTTCACCTTTTTCTGTGAATGGAGACTTTGTCATCTTTCCATTTAAACAAGATTTGCATGTCTCATATGATTCATAATCAAAAGAGTCTAGAGTTCATCTTTATGGAGTTTGGAAATGCGCTTCTCATTTATGTGGACTAATCGACAATGCAAAAAGTAAGTTGGATTTAACTCATTAGGTTTCATCCTTTTAGTATTAATTTTATAAATATGCATTTCAAGATCAAGGACATATAGTCCATTGTTCATTTGTGCATTAGCATATAATATATCATTCAAATAAATGGAGCAACAATTGTTCTTTATTATAAATGAAAACTCAAACTTGTCTAAACAAGAAACGAAAATAATATTCCTGTTAATTGTAGGTACATAATAACAGTTCTCTAAATGAATTATTAAACCACTAGGTAAAGTCAATACATAAGTTCTTACGGCTAAAGCAACAACCTTTGCTCCATTGCCAACTCGTAGGTCAACTTCACCTTTTGTCAAATCTCTACTCCTTTTTAGCCCCTGCACATTGGTACAAATGTGAGAACCGCATCCAGTATCTAATACCCATGATGCAGAAGTAGATAAATTAATTTCAATAACAAAAATACCCAAAGTTGAAGTCTCTACTCCATTCTTCTTATCTTCCAGGTACTTTTGGCAGTTTCTCTTCCAGTGTCCGGTCTTACAGCAATAGAAGCAGGTGCCTTCCTTTATTATGCCTCCACTAGGCTTCAAAGCAGGAGCAGTGGGTTTGGGTTTGGAAACTTTCTTGCCTTTCCCTTTACCACCCTGCTTGGTGGGTCTTTTATTCTGTCTCTTTCCATTTCTGATCATCATAATGCACTTCCCTTTTGACTTCAAATTCTGCTCAGCTGTTCTTAACATGCCTAATAGTTTAGAGAGACTTTTGTCCATATCATTCATGTTGAAATTAAGGACAAAATGACTGAAGCTATCTGGTAACGATTGCAAGATCAAATCAGTCGCAAGTTCCTTTTCGAGGGGAAAACCCAACCTCTCAAGATTCTCCACATACCCAAGCATCTTGAGCACATGAGGACCTACAGGGGCTCCCTTAGCTAACTTGCCTTGAAAAAGGGCTTTTGAAACTTCAAACCTTTCATGCCTTGTCGACTCTTGATAGATCATCTTAAGGTGTTCGATCATATCGAACGCTGCCATGTTCTCATGTTGCTTTTGCAACTCTAAGTTCATGGTAGCTAGCATGAGGCAAGAAGTTTCATTGGAATCATCGACATGCTTCTTATAAGCATCTCTTTCTGCCTTAGGTGCAGAACTAGGATGTTCCTCTTTAGGAACAGGTTTCTCCAAGACATACATCTTTCTATCATGATTGAGGACAATCCTCAGATTTTGGAGCCAATCCAGAAAATTTATCCTAGACAATTTTTCCTTATCAAGGATTGATCACAAAATACTGTTAGAGGAGTTTGTTGTCATGGTAATCTACATGAAAAATATGAAAATATAAGTATCACTAAAATAACATATTTAATTAGGCTTGCTCCCACTATTTTACTCAAAACAAATGATCCTCATCATTTGATTCGGAAAGTCCCGTTGGAAGATTTTCTAGTGGATCGAGATCCACATTTCACTTTGTTTTAAGTCCGTGTAGGCGGATTACACAAAACTAGGTTAGTTAGGTAGGAACTCCTTCCAATTGTATCTAATATAACTCTTGAATATTTTAGTTGGGTGAATAACTCCTTATTCCAATCCATCACATGGATCATTTCCAACTCTTGCTTCTAAACGTATATAATCTTATTATAATTTGTTTAGTTAAGTTTGACCCATTGTTTTAGCAATTGGATATTACAATTATCCCATCGCACCTTACTAATATAAAACATGCACCTCGCGTAGGCGAAACCTACATTATTTGATACTAGTCTTGATGAGTGCTAAAACTTGGAAAGCATAAACTTAATATTTAATTTGAGGGAATTTGCAATTATTCTGATCTCACCGGCTTATTTATCATATAAATCGTCTCTCAGATGCACCAACATACACTCACAAAAATGAAACAGTTATGGCCCCTAGCGCAATTGTTCTCGCAAGCCAATGAGAGAACCTAAGCTAACCTAATAATGATCTAAGCTTCTCCAAGCAAGATATTCACGGTTGTCCTCCTTTGATATTGTATTCTTCTCTTTCTTCATAATATTACATTACATAAAAGAAACTCGTTTTACATATGAGGGAGTGAGATGAGAAAAGAAGTTACATTAAGAGATTAAAAGAGAGGCACGACACGCAGGTTGTATTTTAAAATCCTAAATACAAAATAAAGGAAAAATAAGGCCATAATCGATCCCACAAGGCAATAATAATAAACACATTATTATGATTATTAATTTAAATTTTGTTAATTAAATAAACCAAATTAAATTTCAGCGACTGATCACACTACGCCGAGTTAGCCGGGGGTTCCGCTGACCGTTTAGCGGACGGAGGTCAAGGGGGAAGCGCCCCCTGCGGGGTGTTAAGGGCAGCGCCCCACCGTAAAATTTTGATGAACAATTCATTTGAAATCAATGTCGATTTTCGCATCAATACTTGATACTTTAAAGCATAACTCTTGCACAGTCACAACCTTAATCGCATAACTCTCTGACAGCACAACCCTTGTACCGTCATGAACCCTAATGCAGCAATTTCATACCGTCAAACACACCTCAATTGTTAATTCAGTATGATTGATCAACACGTCATTGCTTCACCATAATTTCGTCGGATTCCGAAGCAAATGACCATTGGTCGCTCAAAGGAAAACAACCATTAAGTGTTTAAATGAACGAAACAAAAACAATATATCATATATATTGTATTTTGCATCAGAATTACTTATATCATATATATAGCTTGATCAATCTCAATTGTCTAACCTATGGACAATCGATGTGTTGCTGCTTCACCATACTAACGTCGGATTCCGAAGCATAGTCAACATCAATCATCCAAATCGTACACACATGATTCCAAATTTAATTACTCGTTTATTATTTAATTTATTCTGTCTTTTAATCGTATTAACACAGAAAATACAGAAAATAAACAGCTATCAGATGCATGGTTTCGCAAGTGGCTCTGATACCACTGAAGGAGAATAGTGATCCAAAACGCATCGAAAATTAAAATTTTCTCCTTTAGAGATCCTTATGAATGGGCATGATCAGTGATAGAAATCGGTACCTCTTATGACGATTTAGACCTTTGATGCAAATCTAAGGAGTGATCACAAATGTTGAATAGTGACAATGCCTCTACTCAGTCCACACGAACAAATTCATTCAATCTCAGTGCTAGCTGCTACAAATGAGGGCTTTGAGTGTGTGTGTGTGTGTGTGTGTGTGTGTGTGTGTGTGTGTGTGTGAGAGAGAGAGAGAGAGATAGAAATGAAATTTCATCTAATACAATGCTTCGGCACAAGGGTTCTATTTATAAAACCACTTGTGTGGGTTGCAAGTTAAAAAGCCCACTTAAGTGTATATGAGCCATATCTTATGATATACCAAAATCACTTAAGCACGTGGTACGTTACCCTATTTCGTATTCTACTTAAGTGCAATGTACCTTACGATGTTCTACAATTCACTTAAGTGCACTGTACCTTACGATGTTCCTTATTTACTTTATCTCTCATCAATCTATCCTTTTGTGTGTGACCCTGTAGGTTTTCGCGATATTGGTAATTATATTAAATCATGTATTTAAGATAATAAACAATGAGTGGTATCTAGCAACACATCATTGCTACATAAGACACAAAAGTGTCGTGTGATATGACAAATCCTTTTGTCATAATACTTATGTGTACAATTACCCTTTTGCCCTTATGTCTATATTGAACACAAGGCATAGACCGTGTCATCTTTGTCAAGTTCAATATTGGGCCCTTAGACATTCATCGTGTTACGCAGGATGGGTAAATTCCATCTAGGTCACTCATGTCTCTCAGCATGCTTCATAGAGTACCCATCAACTGTCTTTATGGTCATCCAGTTACGAATAATGTTTGATAAGCAATAAAGTACTCGACTCTACATCTAGGGTCCATAGTGGTTTTAGGTTGAAAGGTGGTATACACCACTATCACCATGAGAATAACTTATGGCACTTTGCATAACATTCTATGTAGTATTCTCATAGCGGGTCAATCTAATATAAATATTACTCCTAATATTCATACCTATGTTTAAGACTTGATAACTCCTTATCCATGATCCATGAGATGTGGTCATCAGTTTATATACATAATAGTCTTAATGCTTTAATGTTATCCCACTTCACAACAAAGCTCGACTACAGATACTTTAAGAACAATGTCCTTATGTTTAATGGGATCTCATGCTTAAGTCACACTTGATACATTAAACGGACTAGCTATTCTAGGGACTTTATTAAACAAACATAATAAAGAAAAAGTCTTTTATTATTAATAAATAATTCGATACAAGTACCAAAAGTATTGGCCTCTAGGGCTTACACCAACAATTGGTGATAGTAAAAAGAGAACATAGTACATGTGGAGGGAAGGATTTAATGGGAATCGGGTGGATAGTAATATTAGACGATATACTTAGATCTAGAGAGGGTGAAGAGATCATAAGTTAAAAGCTTTGACAAAAAATAGTTTTGAAAACTTTATGGCGCGGGAAACCAAGCGGATGTATCCCGGATCAAAATCGTCTAATCGAACCCGCTATCAAAAAACTTGGATATGTGTAATTGTAATCATTGTATGATAATGAATCACAAATTCACCAAACACAATTAGTCACAACCAGTTGAATGCAAAGAAACAAGGATAGACTACTTCTAATGATAATTCACAAAAAAATCAATTGAAACAATTTGATGAAAACCTTGTGTGCAATCGATATTGTTTGGAAATTTATGTGGTATTGTTGACCTTAAAACCCAATCAGAACCTAAGGAATTGTGAACAACTTAGCAACACCAATTTCAAAATGTAATTAAAAATATTATCCAAACAAATTGATCGCACGACCGATGAAATCAAAAATTTGCAAACCAAAATAAGAGAGAGGGGGGGGGGGGGGGTACACGAGGATTTGTTTAGGCAGTTCCCTAATCGACCTCGTTATGGGTATGTCTGCCATAAAGTCGAACTCGAATTGAGATAATGAAATTAATCTTACTTTGAAAATGTATGTATGCAATAGAGATGTAGCAATCCGACCCTATAAACCCTAAGTTTGATGTTGAGTCTGACACATTCTCTTCCCTTGATCAAAGCTTGATCAAGTAACCCGACAATGCCGACTTGATCACCATCTCATGCTACTTTTTTCAAGAAACCCCTTGTTCATCAAAGCTTTCACTCAATCGAATCCAAAACATGCAATTGTTGAAACTAAAGATGTACCAATGTGATCCATCGTCCCACGCTATTCCTTTATAAGAACTTCTCGTTATTCAAAGAGTTCACTCTATCAAATCTGAATTGTGTAATCTTGTCCAAAACCTTCAAACCCTAAATAATCTTGAAGGAAAACCCCAACTCGGTTTTCTGATTTGAAACCCTCAAAGATCTCAACCCAATTGACAGTAAAATCAACCTAAATTGGACGTTATCAACCCTAATTCTAGATGACACATAAACAAAGAATTATTATGTGTAGTTTGTTTGTGTGTATGCATAGAATGAAGTTGAAAATGATTAGAATGCTTTAAATCATGGTTTCATATAAGTTTTACTCTCTAGAAACCTTACTAGAAATGATGCATGTGCCAAGTATATATATATATATATATATATATATTTAAGCAAGTATGAATCAAAAGGAATGCAAAAGGAATAGAAAACAACGCAAATTTTCAAGATTTTTAATGTATGTATCGACCTATATAAGTCGTGTATTAACACATATGATGCATATGCCTACCTGTAGAAGCGATGTGTTGACCTGTATAGGTTATGTGTTGACCTGTATAGGTTATGTGTTGACCTGTAGAGGCGGTACGTCTAGCAGAGCCTACAGACTTTAAAAATGTAGTACATGAGCCGACCTATAAAACGTATGTGTCGACTTGTAGAAGAAATTCCCCGTTATAGGTCGGCCTATAATGCGTATGTGTCGACCTGTAATTCATTTTTCACATAAAAATGAGTTTTTGACGCATAAAACCTTTTCTTGATGCATGAATCTTTCCTAAACCATTTCCAAACCTGTTACCATGCTTCCTAATGCTAAAATTCATAATTAGACTCAGATGATACCGTCCAATGTACATAAACGCTAAAGTATCCTTGTTTTTATATCATACAAAATACATCTACCATAAAGTTACACTCACATACTCCCCATTTTTTATGATGGCAAAACTTGAGACGATGTGTTTTGTGTCCATAAAGGCTCCCCTTGAATGTATACATCATAACTTCCTAGCTACATGTACTTCTCTTCTTTTGACAACACCAAAAGGATACAAAGCAAACTATTAGCAGTATCACATAGATACAAAAGATCACATATACAATATACGATACATGGGTGTTTGCAATGATAAGAACGTACACTCGCATATATGCTGAAGCTAGCGGAAATATACCCGAACGTAAAGCACGCTCGAACATACAACAGAGTCGCCATCGAACTTTATTTATCCCCAGAGGGAAGGGAAAACATCGATAAAACCCGGGGGAAAGAGATATACTGGGTACGGAAGTCGGTTATGCAAGGGGAAGGTATTAGCACCCCAAACATCCATGGTACTCCATGGGAACCGTTTTGATTGTTCTCGCTCGAATAGGTGTTAACTAAAGATTACTCCCAAAAGAATGAAGGGAAAGGAAGGGAAATAAATAGAGTGCTCGGTGAGGATTAGGGCCCTCATGCCTACGTATCCTCATAGTGCAATGAGGAATTCAGAGCTCCGTAATTCAGAGAACTAATGGTGGAAGGTGAAAAGAAGTATGATATGAAGATGGTCTGAACCAAAGGATAATGTGATTTGAACTCCAACAAGGGGTGAAAATGTGAACCCAAGAGTAAAACTAGTATGAACCAACACGTGAGGGCCTACAACATCGTATTGGAATAACCGGAAAAGAAAGGGTTGCCTAAATACGGCTGCAAAGTAAGTAAGGAGATGTTTGTCTAAGCTACAAGGTCTGACAAGACAAACAAATCGGCCCTTGGTTCACAAAAAGGGTACAGATGGAGCACAAAGGTATAGTGTATTTGGATCAAAGAATAAGGTATATCACATGAAGTGAACGAAGGTAGAGTATGGAGGTATTATGGAAAGGAATGGAGTGAGGTGACCAAAGCCACAAAATAGTATCTGGTGATAAGTGACTGAAAAGGTATAGTTTGAAATCAAATGGTGAAAGTGTCTAGGAATCCATAAGAGAAATAGAATTTGTACCATAGAGGGAAAGGTGGCATGAACCACAAGTGAGGGGTCTAAGACATGGTATCACTATATGGTTGGCTGAAAAAGAAGGAATTAAATGTTCGACTACATAGCGCGAACAACTCTAGGTGCGAAAGCGGACTATTCATTAAGCGTCCTAAAAGGGCATATATGGAATACCAAAGAAGGTGTATTCTGATGTCAAAGAGACAGATATGTCACTGGGTGGACGATTTATGATCGAAGGTAGGTAATGGATAGTGAAAGATATGAATGATGCCCTAAGGCGAAGGAGGAATAATTAGAAGTATGCTCGCCAAGGATTCGCACCCTCGTGCCTACGTATTCTCATTCTGTAATGAGAAAATCAGAGCAATCATAGTTCGGAACTACGAAAAGAGAGAAAGGGAGATATACAGTGATGAAGATTATAGCTTGCACCAACAGAATGGTATCGAGGGAGCTCACGAAGATAACTGGCTTCGAACTCAAGAGTAAAACTGGTATGAACCAACACGTGAGGGCTTACAACATCGTATTGGAATAACCGAAAAAGAAAGAATTAAGTGTTCGACTGCATAGCGCGAATAACTCTTGGTTCACAAGGCGGACTATTCATTAAGCGTCATAAAAGGGTGAGAATGAGACCCACAAGAAAGTATTGTTGGGTGCAAGGGAGAATGCATCACTTGCTGGAGAACAAACAATTTGAGATCAAAGAGAAGAAGTATCTTGAATCCATGAAGGAATAAACTTGGAACACGAAGAGTAAAGGTAAAGCAACAAGTGAGGGGCCCGAGGCATGGTATCACTGTAGTGGAATAACCAAAACAAAGGAATGAAGTGTTTGTTACATAGTACAAACAACTCTTGGTTCACAAAGATGGATTATTCATTAAGTGTCCTAAAAGGATGTGAATGGAATCCAAGGAACGATGATATTTGATCTCAAAAATATGGTATTGATTGAATGAATGAAGAATGATTGATTAATAAATAGGGTAGCTCGCGAAGAAACTGGGTTCTCCTGCCTACGTACCCTCATTGTATAAATGAGGAAATCAGAGCTTTCGTAGTTCAGCCCACTAGGACTGAAAAGAAATTGATTGGGGGCAAGAGGAAATGGATGATTGAGATTGAAATGATTTGAATGGGAGGATTAAGAATTGAATAGAATGAAGAATGGATAGACTTGATAGTTACTGGATGATGAGGATCACACTAACTTTCAAGTGGAGGGAGAAGAGTCTTTGTAGTTGTTTCTTGCATGGAAGATGAAGACTTTATAAATAATTTGATTCAAATTGCGCTAAAGTCTATGAATGGAGGCGAATACGATGAGCGCTGGATGATACATCCCATACCCAAAGATACTCAGAATGGGGGTAGGAATACTCCAGTCCCACTCCTTCTCCATTACTTAAGGCTCGTATCGTACAACTTAATTCATGATTGATAAGTTGTTGACGTAGTCCTTGCTTTTGTTGTTTTTGCTTTGTGAAGATAGACTTGTCAATTGTATGATTAGAATTGTGCTAAAGTCTATGAATAGAGGTGAATACGATGAGCGTTGGGTCATACGTCCCATATCCAAAGATACTTAGAATGGGGGTAGGAATATTCCAGTACCACTCCTTGCCTATTGCTTAAGGCTCGTGTCACACTCTTCTAACTTTGATTTAACAAGTGTTGAAGATGCCACCTTTGATGTGCTTGAATAATCCACTGCTTGGTATGAATGAGGATTCCATGATTGAAGATCTTATCTTGAGGCCTTGAGCTCCACAGTTTGGAAGAAAAGTCCTACTAAGTGACCAAGGGTCTTTTGGTCACTCAATTAGACTGGGGGATTATACAAGTTCAAAGGATTTAATTAATCAAAATTGTTTTTGATCAATTTAATCGGGGGTTTTATTTTAGTTTTGTAGGGAACTAATTTTGGATCTAATTGAAGTTAGTTCTTGTTAGAAACTAACCTAAGGGATCATGCATTAGAAATTGGTTGAATATTCTAAGTTAGATTAGAAATCCTAAGGGAGTATGTCAAACTTGATCAAAATCAAGATTAAAATTCTATGTTAAGTCCTAAAATTGATTGAACTCTAATCCTAAAGGGGAACATGCAATTTTCAACACAAAATACCAAAATTAGGCCCATAAGGGCAAAATGGTCAATAATGAAATATGTCAAAATCTAACCATGGTTTAAAGTTGATTAAATCCTAAAGATGAATTCTAATCCTAATGTTGAAAATTGGATGATTCTAAATTTAATCAAACCTAATTGTTTCTATTTGGAAATTCTAACTAAAAACCTTATTAAAATTCTAATTAAAAATCCTAATTAATTCTAAGGGAAATTCTATTTACAACCTAATATGCTAATGATCAAGATTTACCACCCTAATTAATCTAATATTATCCTAGTTATCCTAATTAAAATGTAAAACCAAAAGAAAATAAACGAAACAAAATAAAATGGAAATAGGGTGTAAAGGGTAAAAGGGTGGTGTAAACTAGAATCAGACTAATGGGATGCAGGATGAGCCCAATGCTGATTTTTGTCCAGCCGGAGAATCCAACAAAAAAAAATAGGGGGTGCGCTTAATGAAATGGGAACGGACCGTTTGGGCCCAAGCAGCATGTCTAAGCCCTCCACTACAGGGAGGTGTACCAGAAAACGCGTGGGAAACTAGCAAAATGCTAATGGGCCTTGCTGACTATGCCCAAACTCATTTTCTCACTAAACCTGGGGGTGCATCAGTAAGAACTAGTGTGTAAATAGTGATGTCCATTGGCCTAAGCGCATAAGCCCACTCAAAACACCTCTGTTGACTTAGACAAGTCAACAGAGTCAAACCAAAATCCATGCGCGCGCAACATAACACTACCTCACCGTCTCTCCTCCTTGGTCCACCGCACCGACGGCCATCGTCGGCGCCGGTGTTAGCTTCTACCTAATCAGCCCCACCAATCTAATCCTAATCACACACTGGATACGCTCATGGTACTGATATCGAGCAACAGTCAAAGGATTCATTGAATCGCTCTTAACAAAGGAGGAACCCTAGCCTATTCAAAGTTCAATTAAACGACCCTCGCTGAAGATTAATGCCTAATACCATGGGGTTTTCACTCCTCAACATAAATTCTACGTGTTGGTATACTCAGAGCAAGAAAGCGATAACGAAACGTAACTGACATACCGGAGAAGATGATCGGAGAATTTGTCGGTAAGCTTCCTGGCCTTAATTCTTCCTTCTTCTTCTTCTTCTTCTTTTCGTCTCCTTCTTCTTATGAAATTTGATAACAGAGTGTGAAGTGGCTTAGCTCAAGCTGAATTGAAGCTTCAATGTGAAGCTTCAATGGCTTTTCTTGTGAGAGAGAGTAAGAGCTTTGGTGAGGGTGGGAGAGGTTGCAGAGAAATTGCTCAGAATTCACAGGGTTCAAAAAATGATGAAACTGAGAGTGATGAAATGTTTATATAGAGTCTAGGTTTGGAATTATTTTTTAGATTGGAGTTAGGATTGGAAACAGTTATTTAGGCTTGGAGTTAGTTGCATTCAACTCACTGAGTTCATGGTGAAACTCAGTTAGTTAGAATCAACTCAGTTGGTTAAAATTAGTTAATGAGTGAATTAAAAAGATTCTCACTTGCTGTTGCAGGTTAGAAGGAGGTTGAAGTTGTGTTGGAGTGATTCTTAATGACCTGTTGTCCAAGTTACCAGTGGAGTTTAAGTGACTTCACTTGGCTTGAAAAGATGAAACAAAAAGGTTAATGGTTTTGGGATGTGTAGCGGGTAGCTTTAGGCTTAGGATTACCAATGAATTAGAGGTAACCTACTGAACTGGTCATTGAGGGATGTTTAGAATATGCTTTGATTCAATACAATGCAAGCTTAACATGTGCATCCTCTTTTCCTTTCAACTTTCATATGCTCCACTAATGGCTCATGCTTTTTTTACTGCAGATTTTGATCATGTTCATTGAATCCAGCTCATGGTACAAATTTGATCATGGCCTGTGATATGCTTGCTTGGGAAATTCAATGGCTTTGGAGGTTTGGCTTGGATTCAATTTGCTTCTGCAACAGGGTTTCAAAACAGGTTCAGCAGCATGATTTCCACTAATGACGGATTGCGTTTGCCAATTTATTTCATATTGCTTTGGACTGAACAGCTTGACTGCTTTCATTAAGAACCTTATTATAGTTGTTATGCCTTGGCTTGATGATGAACAGGGATGTTGCAGGATGGTGTTTGTGCAAGACTGATGTGGTTTGGTGTGATATGAGGTCTTGATGCAGGTTCTATTAGTCCTATTGTCATTGTTAGAAGTGTAACAGGTTGGTTGCAATATGTGTTGCTATTGTTTGTGTGATTTGTTGTTGGTTAGGTCTGATGCAAGATACCATCAATGATGAATTTCCTTGTTGCTACCGCATTGTGAATGATGATGAACTGAACTCATGTCAACCATCCTTGTTGCTGATTGTTGCCATTTTATAGGTTTACTACAACATCTAGACCTGGTGTTGGATGCAAGATGACTCATGAGGAACTGCATGACTGCCTTGATTTGCTCCTGCTGGGATGTTTTTATGGTATACTGCAACAGTTTGGACCTGATGCAGGCATGTAGTCATTGAATGTGATTGATGTTAAGCTCTTATGCATGTTATCATTGGATTGATGTGGTGTAGCAGGTATGCATTGGACTAGGCATGAAATGGTTGTGGCATATGCTTTTTGTTGTAGCAAGTCATGTTGGACTTGGTTTTGCATCAGGTCTGAGGCATTATGGCTTGGTTTGTTTTGCATTAGCTTCTATGATTCTGTATTGCTTCTGACTTGGACATTGATGCCTTGTTTCTAGTTTTTAACTCGTGGTTATGACATGCACCAATGGTCTAGTTTTACTGTAAGCAATAAGCAATGTTTTTGTGCTGCATTAGGATGGCATTTGAACTAATTATGCACATGGTCTGCAAGTGTTTGATGCAGGATTGGCTTGCATCTGTTGGTTATGGTAGTGCATCATTTATGTTGGATGATTTGCCAAAGTAATGGTTGTTGAATGATTTAGATTATGGTCTGTTTTGCATGGCAATATGGTTTACTGCAGGATCATTGCAGGTCTGTTGTATGAAGATTGCACATTAGCTGGTGATGTAAGGATTGAAGTTTGCTTCATGTTGTAGTCTGCTCTATTTGGTCTTAACTTGAAATAGTTTGGCATGCTAACATGATGCAACCTAACTGCGGATTTTGTATTGCAGGAACATTGTTGTTGATCTCAGGTGCATTTCAGGTTTTGATACAAAATGTTGGCCAGACTTTGAGTGTGTTGCAGGACCATACATTGCTAGCAGGATTTGGTTTAATTTCACCAAATGGTCATGATACATTGATGCTTCAACTGCAACAAGCATTGTGGTTTGGTCTGTGGACTGTTTTTGTGATTCTTAGCATGTGATGACATCATTTGGTCCTGTTGGATTATTTCTACAGGAGTTTCCTCCATGAGCCATCACCAGTACAAACTGTAAGTGTGAGCAACTGGTTATCAACTGGATGTGTGGTTATGGCATGTGTGATGTTTAAGTGTTGTGCCATGATTTTGGTTAATTATTTGGCTTGAACCTTCAACTGTATGCTTTTTCATTGAACTGTTTTGGATTATTGAGTTGGATGCTGGTGTGCTTGGAGCAGGTTAGTTGCAGCAAGAAGGTAATGGGCAAGGCAAAGCAAGTTGTAACATGAATTGCCTGCAGCAACATGGTTGTCATGTGGTTTCCCTTGGCTAGGTCAAGTGTTTTCAAGGTTTGATGTATTGTACTCTTGGCAAGAGCTATGGGTGATAAGAAAAGGATTATGTGTTATTAGAGAACTCTTTAGACCAGGTGTGGGACAGACCAAGGCTAATGGCTGTTGATTCCAAGATGCTCAAATAGCATGGTGTGCACAAAGTCACTTACTTGCAAATGAAGTAATCAAGGGAAAGCACCACCAAGCATGAAGATTGGATGAAGAACCAAGGCAAATTAGGTTAGGTTATAATTTTGATGGTAAAAAAAAGGAGATTGACTTTGGTCAAGTTGACCAAAAAGTCAACTGTTGACCAAAGTCAACAATTTGTCAAAACTTTATTTTTTGGCATTTTCTTTGTACATGGACAATGGATTGATGATCATGGTGAAATTTAGGGCACTAGGGTTTAGGGTTGACTTTGGTGAAAGTTGACCAAAAAGTCAACTGTTGACCAAAGTCAACAATTGGTCAAAGATGTCAAATTTTGTATTTTCTTGTATGGAATCATGTGTAATGGTTTAAAATGACATGAAATGGATTGAGATGGTTTTGAAAAATGATTGAAATTGGTTTCACAATTGGCTTGAATGTTTGACTTTTGAAAAGAGAATAACTTGACTGATAATGTAATTGAGGAAGACCATGAAATGAGACCATGAAATGAGACCTTAAGGTTAAGGTTTTGATCTAACATCCATGAACCAATGGCATGACCAATAAGTGGCTTGAAACACAGGGGTTTGATTGTTCTGATGACCCAAGATGTGTCCACAACCCAATGAATAGCACCAAAGACTTTGAACTAAGACCAAGACTCCAAGCTAGGTCAAGCAACTTGATAATGAATACACAATCAAGCCACCAAGTTCCTTTGATTATCATCTCTTGATTAGGGCTTTTGAGGCCAAGATGAGGCCTAGGGGAGCTCCAAGAGATCCTGCCTTGAGAAATTAGGGTTTTGAATGCCCAAGTTTGTCTAGTCACAACCTTTGTTGAAGTCAAACATTCACCACCATCATTAGGGTTTCACATGTTATGTTGATGATGTGACCAACCCATGCCTTTGGATCTTGATACATGTGTGAACCCTGGCTTCCTGGGCCCAAGTTTCTTCTGAATTCATGAGGAATGATGCATGTGGATGAGTTATGGATGTATGAAAGTCATCTCTTGATCAAGTGATTAGATACATGGGTGAGAAAAGGGAGGGCAAATTTAGGGGTACAACAGTTGCCCCTATTTAATCTTCTTGGACCTGAATACAAGAATTGCGAAAGCTTTTCGGGTATTCAAGGTAAAAGAGGATTAAATACCTATGTTCCCGAAATTAGCCAGACCCAATGATTGGCTTTATTACCAGTGTGGAGGATATGTTTATGCAATGCATGAGGTATGCTTATTTTTATGATGCATGCTTTTGTAGGGGTGAGTCTTTATTATGGTCGGGGTTTTGACTCGTCATCAAGAATTAGAACATGATAGCCGAGGAGTTTCAAATGGTGCCAACGTTGCCATCACGGAACCCCTTGCTTGTTAAGGAACACTGAAACGCTGGAGTCCCCATGGTGCCCCCAGTCAATTGAATGTCACAGGCATCCAAGCAACATTGCTGTTGAGTCACCAATCACCTATCAGGTTTATCGGATTTCAACGATAATGCAGATTGTTTCTCTTTTAATGTAGCTTTTTATTATTTCCCAGAATTTTGAAGCATTATGTGACTAAGACAAGTAAGTTATTTTGCATACAAAATATAGAACAACACATTGGGTAGAATAAACTGAATTTTATTGATATGGAATCTGTACATATGTTGAGTACAAGGATGCAAACGCCCTTAATGAGGATGTTGCAAAAATTGAAAAAATAATTGAAATGGCAATGGGAAATATTTTGTATGATTTTCTCCATTGATTACAACATTGGCCTTAATCTACCATATAATCTGAACCCCAAGGCCTTGCTTCGGCTGACGGTGACTGGATCGGTCTTTGACCCTCTGATATCTAGCTTGTAGCGTGTATACTCAAGAATCATAGTTGATGCCTTTATCCCTAACTCTTCCCTGGATCTTTCAATTCTTTTTATCCACCGGGATGCTCTTTTTTGCCTAAGCCGCCCTTTCGGGTTTTCGACTTAGCGAGCTTCAAATATATTCCCTAACTTTTGCATGGACAAATCATTTTTTGGTCCATCGGGATAGCCATTTTTGCCTAGATTCACCTTGTGGAGATTAATCTAGCGGGCTTTTTATCATTTCTTTTTAGGCATAATATTTTTTGACTATGTCTGCATTCACTGGCGAGGGCAAATCTTCCCCATCCATTGTTGTGAGGATTAGAGACCCACCTGAGAAGGCCTTTTTGACTACGAAAGGTCCCTCATAGTTGGTAGTCCATTTGCCTCGCGGGTCTGAGTGAATGGCAGAATATCTTTTGAGCACGAGGTCTCCAGCATGGTATGACCGAGGAAGAACCTTCTTATCAAAAGCTTGTTTGAGACGTCTTTGGTACAGCTGACCATGACAGACGGCCGTCAAACGCTTCTCTTCAATTAGATTTAGTTGGTCATACCGAGATTGAACCCATTCAGCTTCATCAAGATCTGCTTCCATGATGACCCTGAGTGAAGGAATCTCAACTTCGATTGGTAGGACAACCTCCATCCCATAAACCAGAGAGTACGGAGTTGCCCCAGTGGATATGCAGACTGAAGTTCTGTAACCATGCAAGGCGAACGGTAACATCTCGTGCCAGTCCTTGTATGTCTTGACCATCTTTTGGACGATTCTCTTGATATTCTTGTTAGCTGCTTCTATGGTGCCATTCATCTTGGGCCGGTATGGTGAAGAGTTGTGGTGCTCGATCTTAAATTCTTCGCACAACTCCCTCATCACAGTGTTGTTGAGATTACTTGCGTTATCAGTGATGATCTTGCTAGGTATCCCATAGCGGCAGATTACCTCTTTCTTGATAAACCAGGTAACCACTTGTCGAGTGACATTAGCATATGAAGCAGCCTCGACCCATTTCGTGAAGTAATCAATAGTGACTAGGATGAATCGATGTCCATTGGAAGCTTTGGGTTCGATCATCCCAATCATATCGATGCCCCACATAGAAAAGGGCCATGGAGAAGTTAGAACATTCAACGGAGTTGGTGGTACAAAGATCTTATCACCGTATATCTGGCACTTATGGCATCTTTTCACAAAGTTATAGCAATCGACCTCCATTGTCGTCCAATAGTAGCCAGCCCGGAGAATCTTCTAAGCCATAGCAGGACCTTTCGCATGTACACCCTCGCAACCTTCGTGTATGGACCTTATGATGGTACCAGCTTCGTGTCTATCCACGCATCTGAGCAGTACATAATCATAATTCCTCTTATACAGCACATCACCGTTTAGGAAGAACTTAGAAGAGAGTCTTCTTAGAGCCTTCTTATCGGTAATGGATATACGCTCTGGATATTATCGTTTCTCTAGAAATGTCTTTATGTCATAGAACCAAGGCTTATCTTCAGGATCGGCCTCAATTTCTAGACAATGTGTTGGTTCATCTAAGTGGTTAATCTGGATGGATGGTGCCTCATTCTTCCATTTGACTTTGAACATAGATGCCAACGTAGCTAGAGCGTCTGCTAACTGATTTTCTTTCCTAGAAATATGATGAAAGGAAATCTCATCAAAATAGGGGATCAGTTTTCTGATATGCTCTTTGTAGAGTATCAACTTGTTATCTCGAGTCTCCAGTCGCCTTTCACTTGACTGATTACCAGAGCTGAATCACCGAATACCTCAAGGATTTTGATTCTCAAGTCGATTGTTGCCTCTAAACCGTAGATACATGCGTCATATTCTGCCATATTGTTGGTGCAGTCAAAACATAATCTAGAGGTGAAGGGGATGTGGAAACCAGTTTGAGAAGTGATAACAACATCTATGCCATGACCTCGGGCATCGGAAGCACCGTCGAACATGAGCGTCCATCGCGATCCTGGTTCGGGGCCTTCCTCAGGGCTTACCTCGAAGCCTGGCATGGTAAAACCTCTGATAAACATGATGTCTTCATCTGGAAAGTCAAATTTTAATGATTGGTAGCCTTCAACAGGCAGGTGAGCTAGATAGTCAGACAGAATACTCCCTTTAATTGCTTTCTAGGTCACATATTGTATATCATACTCGGTTAGCAGCATTTGCCACCGGACAATTCTACCAGTAACAATAGGCTTTTCAAATATGTATTTTATTAGATCCATCTTGGATATCAATAAAGTAGTATGGCAAATCATATATTGTCTCAGGCGTCGAGCAACCCAAGTCAAGGCACAACAAGTCTTCTCCGAAAGTGAGTATCGGGTCTCACATTCAGTGAATTTCTTGCTGAGATAGTATATAGCATGTTCTTTCTTGCCTGTGTCATCATGTTGACCCAAAATGCACCCATGGATTCATCCAACACTGTCAGATACATAATGAGCGGTCTACCAGGAATCGGTGGTACCAGGATTAGTGGTTCTTGCAAGTACTTTTTATTTTATCGAATGCCCCTTGGCAATCGTCATTCCACACAATCGATTGATTCTTTCTCAACAACTTGAAAATCGGTCTGCAGGTAGCTGTCAGGTGAGATATGAATTTGGAGATGTAATTAAGTCGCCCAAGGAAACCCCGAACTTCCTTTTCTGTTCGGGGAGCTGGCATATCTTGGATGGCTCGAACTTTGTCAGGATCAACCTCAATATCCTTCTGACTGACTCTGAAACCCAGGAGTTTACCTGATTGGACCCCAAAAGTACATTTGGCTGGATTCAGGCGCAGTTTAAACTTTCGGAGTCTGATAAATAACTTTCTCAGATTAACCAAGTGATCTTCCTCAGTTCTGGATTTGGCAATCATGTCGTCCACGTAAACCTCAATCTCTTCATGAATCATGTCGTGAAAGAGTGTTACCATGGCGCGTTGATATGTTGCCCCTGCATTCTTCAAGCCGAATGACATGACTTTGTAGCAGTAAGTTCCCCAAGGTGTGATAAAGGTTGTCTTCTCCATATCATCTGGTGACATCTTTATCTGATTGTACCCGGAGAACCCATCCATGAAAGAAAAGACAGAGAATTGAGTTGTGTTGTCGACCAAAACATCAATATGAGGCAAAGGGAAGTCATCCTTTGGACAGGCTCTATTGAGGTCTCGATAGTCTACACACATTCTGACTTTACCATCTTTCTTAGGAACTGGAACGATATTAGCAACCCACTGTGGATACTTAGAAATGGCTAAGAAGCCAACATCTAGCTGCTTTTTAACCTCTTCTTTGATCTTGAGTGCCATATCGGGTCTGGTCCTTCCGAGCTTCTGCTTAACTTGAGGACATTCAGGCTTGAGTTGTAGATGATGTTCAACAATGCTGGTGTCTAACCCTGTCATATCTTGATATGACCAAGCGAAGACGTCGACATATTCACGCAACAGATCTACCAACTCAGAGTGTACATGTTGGGCGAGAGATGCCCTAACTTTTACCTCCTTTTTGTCAGTTTCAGAACTCAAGTTAATGACATCCACTGGTTCTTTGTATGGTTGAATCTCTTTCTCTTCATGCTCAAGGAGTCGTGCTAGTTCAGCTGGTAATTCGCAATCTTCCCCACTGTCATCTTCAGCTTGGTTGATTGGAAATCTAGATTCACAATTGATTTTAGCCATGTTGTAATCAGTGATTTTATTTGCTCTGCATATGATGAGCTTATTTTAGTATGCTTTTTTTATAGAAAAAATGGAGAAAGAAAAAGAAATCTTTTGCCATTTCGTTGTTTTTAGTGAAAACAAAAAATAACTTAAAGAAAAGGAATACGAGTTTTGCATGCAAAAAAGTACTTTTATTCATTCACATAATACTTTTAAACATGGGGGCCCTTACAAGCTATCCTCTCGTCTCGGGCAGGGACGAGGGACGGAGAAAACAAAATGCATTACGTTTTTTCCGAGTACACCATAGGTATCACGGTGGCCGTCCAATTGGGAAGCTTGAATCCTGGAGGACATCTGCGAACCAGGCTGGGTGCCCCTGGCTTATTACCATTGGACTCTCTCATGACTGCTATGGTATGCTCATTTTGATAGTCGGCGCTGCTGAACTTGACCGGGTTGAATTGCTTTTTCTTTGGACTCACCTTGCGTGTTGCTGGGTGATAATCGATACCAAACATGTCACACTTTTCTGCCATATTGACGACCTTGCCCCAAGCGGGAAGCGGGTCTTTCTCTAATGTCTGCTTGGCACTCTTCGCCGAGGATAGGATGGTAGCGGATGATTGATTGTTGTTGGCGGATGTGAAACTGACATCTTTAAATTCTAGACAGTGGAGTGGAACCTCGACGGTCCCCTCATATGTTTCGACATATCTGAAGGAGGAGAGCTCACTAACCAACAAATCTTCTTCCCCACACACAATTACCAGCTTGTCATCTATCAAGTACTTCAACTTCTGGTGCAAAGTAGAAGTGACTGCCCCAGCGACATGAATCCATGGTCGACCCAACAAACAACTGTAGGCTGGGTTGATATCCATGACTTGAAAAGTAATATCGAACTGGTGTGGTCCAACACAAATTGGCAAATCGACCTCCCCAATTACCTGCCTTCGGAAACCATCGAAAGCTCTAACAATCAACGCATTGGTTCTCATCTCGGGCCCCTTAAACTATAACTGTCTAAATGTAGATTTTGGCAGTACATTAAGCGAGGATCCAATATCAATGAGGACTCGGGATAAGAGGGAGTCAGTACACGTGACCGAAATATGTAGTGCTTTGTTCCGGGCCTTTCCCTCAGGAGGTAACTCTGCTTCATTAAATCCCAGATACCTATTGGCGATGATGTTGGCAACCACGTCGTCAAATTGATCGACCGTGATATCTTGCATCACGTGAGCGGTATTTAGCACTTTCAGCAATGCTTTGCGATGAGCCTCAGAACTCAACAGCAAAGACAAAATTGATATTTTGGAAGGCGTCTGATTCAACTGTTCAACAATCTTGAAGTCACTTTTTCTGATCAGTTTGAGGAATTCTTGACTTTCCTCAAAGGTGATACTCTTCTTGTGATCATCAAATTGTTCCTTTTCAACCATCGACCCTTTCCCTTTGGGGAACTCGGCCTCTGCAACTTTATCATTGTTAATAACTCTCGTCACTACCGGAGCAGTCGTCACGGTCGGAGTGGCGGGTACAGTTGCCCCTGCCTGCAGAGTCGGCGTAGGAGTTGCCTTCTCTTTAGGTGAGACAACTGTGGGTGCTGGAGACACCATAGGAGTGTATTTAGGAGAGAATACACGGCCACTTCGAGTCATGCCTCCCGCTCCAGCGATGTTGACGATCTCTGTATCGGGAATGCGGATTTCTTTCCCTCCCAAATACGTTGTGGTCTCATAATTCCAAGGCACTGCCTTGGTATTCTGATATGGAAATGGAGTTGGAACACGGAAATGGATCGGCTGAACCTCTTGGGAGGAGCCTCAACCTTCTTCTTCCTGTATACAATAGTTATTGGTTCGATTACCGCTACTTCTTTTGCTGCTTTAGACTTAGAGAACTGTACTAACCCTTGATTCATCAATTCTTGCACACATTCTCTCAATTGCTCACAACCATCTGGATCAGACTCACATACTGAGCAATCACTATGTACTCCTTCCAGAAACCCAAATTCTTCAAGTTTTCTCAACACAACAGAGAACGAAGTTTTCACCTCATCGACCCACTTCACAGGTTCTGCGGGTTCTTCCTCAATGACGACACTGACTGAAGGACCATCATGATTAGGTAGGGGATTTGTCTTAACGTTTGGATTTTCCTCCGAGAAGGTCAAGATTTTCCTATTAATCAAGTCTTGTATTTTATTTTTTAATGGCCAGTAATCTTCGGTGGAATGTCCCACGTGACCGGCGTGGTAGGCGCATGAGGCATTGGGGTTATGTTTATAATGGTAAGGCGGTACAACCTGGGGGATTTCTTTTGGCACAATGGCCCTCACATGGATCAAATATGGTACAAAGTATGTATAAGGTACTGGGATCTTGTCGTACTGAGTGCGCTTGCCATAGTTTCCTCTGTTATTCTGCCCCTGATTCCGCCCTCTATTGTCACGGTTGTATTGTCGATTTTGATCTTTCTGACCAGGAGCTGGTTGTTGATTGCTTCTCTGTGGTTGATACTGGAAAGAAGGTTGTTGGTATTGAGCTGCGGCGACATACGGATAAGGATAATACGGCATAGGGGTCATTGGAACTCGATATCAGGGGCGAGCCTTCACCATCACAGTGTTTGCTTCCCCCTTCTTCTTCTTCGCGAAGCCCCCATGCGGTCTCTTGTTGACTGACTGCGGCGCGGTCGTGTCTGTTATCTTCCCTGACTTCAGCCCACTCTCAACGCGTTCCCCAATTGTGACCATATCGGCGAAGTTTGTTGATGAACTGCCAATCATTTTCTCAAAATACATCCCATGAAGCGTGCCCATAAAGATGTCAACCAACTCATTATCAGATAGTGTTGGTCAAACCCTAGACGCCATTTCGCGCCACCGTTGAGCATACTCTTTGAAGGTTTCATTAGACCTTTGCGACTGGTTATGTAGTTGAAGCCTTGTTGGAGCCATGTCAATGTTGTATTTGTATTGTTTCAAAAATGCCTCAGAGAGGTCCCTCCATGATCGGATCTTCGAGCGCTCCAAACTCATATACCAAATCAAGGAAGCCCCAGTCAGGCTGTCTTAGAAGCAATGAATCAGGAGGTTGTCGTTATCAATATGCAAAGCCATCTTCCTGCAGTACATAGTAAGATGACTACGGGGATAACTAAGACCTTTATACTTGGGGAGATCAGGCACTTTGAATTTCTAAGGCAAAACCACGTTCGGGACCAAGCTGAGGTCTCGAGCGTCTATTCTAAAAGAAGAGAAGCCCTCAATGGCCCTTATTCTGTTGTCCAGGAGTTGGTAATCCGCCGGTTTGGCCGGATCAACAACGGGAGGAGCGACCTAACTGGATGGTCGAGAGGCTTCAGGAGCGATTGGCGCTGGCACGTTCATGTTGAACCACATGGGCGGGTAAGAGAAGCCTGGTGGCACAGTTTGAGCAGCAATGAGAGGTATAAAGTACTGCATCCCAGGTTGAGCATTGGGAGTCTGAGGTGCCCCTGCCTGCATATACTGGGATGCATGCTTCATCATCATGGGCGCAGATCCTGCCCCTGGGTAGCCAAAAGGGACGGGGATCTGGCCGGTTCTCGCAGCTTGACCAATTTGTCTAGGCAGTTGGAAGTGGAGGCGCAGGCCTCGGTAGTCTTCTTCATCGTTGGGGAGGTCATCAGGGACCTGACCCTGGTTGTCCTCCGGGTCAGCAGCAATGATCGGGGTAGTGTGGAGAGCAGGGAGAACCCAAGGGAAACCGGAGTTTCCAGCAGCAGTGGCAAGAGCCGAGTGAGGGAAGAAAGCTCCCCCACTGGTGAGGCTAGCAGCAAGGTGATGAGGCATTCCCCATGGGTAGGCAGCAACAAGCCTAGCAGGATCCGTGGGGACCACCTGGCGGTTCCCAGAGTTAGGCACCATAGCTTCCTCCGGAGGATCGACGGTAGTGCCAGCAATAGTATCAACAATGGTCACCCCAACAGCACAGGTGATGTTGGCAGCAGCACGGGTGATGTTGGCAGCAGCAGAGGCAGTGTTCCTATGAGATTGGAGGAGCTCAAGGATGGTCTACATGTTGCCCCTGAACAAATTCATCTCCCCTTGCACCTGGGTAAGGGATTCCCGGACAACAGCGTTGTCGGCTTCGTACTCGGCCATGATCTTAGTTTTGCTGGAACGGGTGTAGTACAGATGACGAGTCGTCGTTGTTGCTGCAGTAAAACGGCGAGTGTAAGCATTTTGTTTTCTGACAACTTTTGACAAATATATGCAGTGATGCATGCAAAAAGATTTGATGTGTGCATTTAATATTACTATTATTTTTTATAAAGAAAAAAAATTCCAAGGAATCTGCGAGTCTATTTAACACAAGCAATTATGAAGCGAATAAAGAGAGATAGTTTATGAAGCCAATAATCGAGAAACTCTTTTTATTCCATATTAGTTGAAGGAGAATTGCCATCCAAGGCGCAGCGGAATTTAAAAATTTCACTATTTAGTGATCCTTACGAATGGGCATGATCAGTGATAGAATCGTTACCTCTTGTGGCGATTCAAACCTTTGGTGCAGATCTCTGATAATGATCAAAACCTTTGATACAGATCCACGGGGCGATCACGAACGTTGAACGATGACAACGTCTCTACTCAGTCCACACGAATGGATTCCTTCAATCGCAGTGCTAGCTGTTATGAATGAAGGCTTTGAGTGAGAGAAAGAGGGAAACAAAAATTCCAAGTCTCTACTTGAATTTCAGTCTGAGTGGAGTGGAGTGGAGTGACAATGCTTCTACCCAAGGGGTTCTATTTATAGAACCACTTGTGTGGGCTTCAAGCTAAAAAGCCCACTTAAGTGTATTTTGCCCATATATCATAATATGCCAAAATCACTTAAGTATTTGGTACCTTACCATATTTCGTTTCCACTTAAGTGCACCGTACCTTACGGTATTCCTTAGTTACTCTATTTCTCATCAATCCGTCCTTTGTGTGTGACCCTATAGGTTTTCGCGACGTTGGCAATTATATTAAATCACGCATTTAACATAATAAACAGTGAGCGGTATCTAGCAACACATCACTGCTACCCAAGTCACGAAAATGTCATGTGATATGACAAAACCTCCTGTGATAATAATTATGTGTATAATTACCCCTTTGCTCTTATGTCTATATTGAACACAAGGTATAGACCGTGTCACCCTTGTCCAGTTCAATATTGGGCCCATAGACATTTATCCTGTTACGCAGGATTGGCAAATTCCATCTAGGACACTCATGTCCCTCAGCATGCTTCGTGGAGTACCCATTAACTGTCTTTATGGTTATCCAGTTACGGACAATGTTGGATCAGCAATAAAGCACTCGACTCTACATCTAGGATCCATAGTGGTTTCAGGTCGAAGAGTGGTATACACTATTATCACCATGAGAATAACTTATGACACTTTGCATAACTTTCTATATAGTATTCTCATAGCGGGTCAATCTGGTATAAATATTACTCCTAATATTCATACCTATGTTTAAGACTTGATAACTCTTTATCCATGATCCATGAGATGTGATCATCAGTCTACAAACATAATAGTCTTAATGCTTTAATGTTATCCCACTTCACATTAAAGCTTGACTACGGATACTTTAAGAACAGTGCCCTTATGTTTAATGTGTTCTCATGATTAAGCCACACTTAATACATTAAACGGACTATCTATTCTAGGGACTTTACTAATCAACCATAATAAAGAAAATGCCTTTTATTATTAATAAATAATTCGATACAAGTACCAAAAGTATTGGCCTCTAGGGCTTACACCAACAATCTCCCACTAGCACTAGAGCCAATCAGGCATACCCCGTATGCCCATTGATCTAGTATGGCCATCATGCTTCTGTTGCGCAAGAGGCTTTGTCAGTGGGTCAGCTATATTGTCAAGTGTAGGTACTTTACATATTTTCACATCTCCTCTATCTATTATCTCTCGAATGAGATGATAACGCCTAAGTATGTGTTTGGATCGTTGGTGAGATCTAGGCTCCTTAGCTTGTGCGATAGCACCATTGTTATCACAATAGAGACCAATGGGATCCACAACGCTAGGGACTATGCCAAGTTCACTAATGAACTTCCTGATCCAAACAGCTTCCTTTGTTGCACTTAAGGCAGTAATATACTCGGCCTCAGTTGTAGAATCAGCAACTGCATCTTGCGTTGAACTTTTCAAGCTCACAGTGCCACCATTTAAGCAAAACACATAACCAGATTGGAATCATTCATATTAAAGCGTCTCAGCACTTTGTCTATGTATGTACTCTGACTTAGGCCAAGCAGTTTTGTGATCTATCTCTATAGATTCTGATTCCTAATATATAGGCTGCTTCACCTAGGTCCTTCATAGAAAAGCATTTCCCCAACCAAGACTTTACTTGTTGCAGGGTAGGGATATCGATTCCAATGAGTAATATGTCATCTACATATAATACTAGGAATACGATCATGCTCCCACTAACCTTCTTGTAGACACAAGTCTCATCTTCGTTCTTGATGAATCCATACAGTTTTACTGTTTCATCAAAATGAAGATTCCATGAGTAGGTCACAGGCTCATCTTGATCCATGAGTAATACATCACCTTGATCAGATATCCATATATCTCAGATAGGTGACGTATCCTGCCTGACCTATGTTGGTCTTGTTCTACTTGAGCAGGTTGCTCTTACACAACTACTTGTGTTTCCTGCTCTAATTCCTCCATAGGTGTATCGATACTTTGTGATTCTTGAATTTCTTCAAGTTCTACTTTCCTCCCACTTATTCCTTTGGAAATAAAATCCCTTTCTAGGAAAACTCAAGTTCGAGCGACAAACACTTTGCCCTCAGAAGGATTGTAGAAATAATATCCTCTTGTTTCTTTAGGATACCCCACAAATAAGCATTTGTCAGATTTGGGCTCAAGCTTAGTTGAAATTTGTTGTTTCATATAAACTTCGCAACCCCAAATCTTCATGTAAGACATATGTGGTCTCTTACCACTCCATATCTCATATGGTGTCTTTTCAACCTTTTGGATGGAACATGGTTAAGTGTGTAAGCTGATGTCAATCGTGTATGTCCTCAAAAGGAGTTTGGAAGATTGGTGTGACTCATCATGGATCGGACCATGTCCAACAGGGTTCGATTTCTTCTCTCAGGTACACCCTTCCATTGGGATGTGTCAGGAGGAGTAAGTTGGGATAGGATCCCACACTCTTTCAGATGGTCATCAAACTCTAGGATTAAATACTCACCACTTCGATCTGATCGAAGAGTTTTAATATTCTTACCTAGTTGGTTTTAACTCGTTAGGTTTCACCCTTTTGTATTAATGTTATTAATAGGCATTTCAAGATCAAGGACATATAGTCCATTGTTCTTCTGTGCATTAGCATAGAATATATCATTCAAATAAATTGAACAACAATTGTTCTTTATTATAAATGAAAAACCAACCTTGTCCAAACAAGAAACGGAAATAATATTCGTGCTAATTGCAGGTACATAATAACAGTTCTCTAACTGAATTATTAAACCACTAGGTAAAGTCAATACATAAGTCCCTACGGCTAAAGCAGCAACCTTTGCTCCATTGCCAACTCGTAGGTCAACTTCACCTTTTGCCAAATCTCTACTTCTTTTCAGCCCCTGCACATTTGTATAAATGTGAGAACCGCATCCAGTATCTAATACCCTTGATGCAGAAGTAGATAAATTAATAACAAAAATACCTGAAGTTGAAGTCTCTACTCCATTCTTCTTATCTTCCAGGTACTTTGGGCAGTTCCTCTTCCAGTGTCCGGTCTTACCACAATGGAAGCAGGTGCCTTCTTTTGCTATGCCTCCACTAGGCTTCAAAGCAGCAACGGTGGGTCTAGGTTTGGCAACTTCCTTGCCTTTCCCTTTATCACCCTGCTTTGTGGGCCTTTTGTTCTGTCTCTTTTCATTTCCGATCATCAGAATGGACTTCCCTTTTGACCTCAGATTCTGCTCGGCAGTTCTTAACATGGCGAGCAGTTCAGGAAGAGATTTGTCCATATCAATCATATTGAAATTTAGGACAAATTGATTGAATCTATCTGGCAACGATTGCAAGATCAAATCAGTCGCAAGTTCCTTTTCGAGGGGAAAACCCAATCTCTCAAGGTTTTCCACATGCCCAGTCATTTTGAGCACATGGGGACCTACGGGGGCTCCCTCAGCTAACTTGCTTTGAAAAAGGGCTTTTGAGACTTCAAACCTCTCATGCCTTGCTTGCTCTTGATAGAGCATCTTCAGGTGTTCGATCATATCGAACGCTGACATGTTCTCATGTTGCTTTTGCAATTCTGAGTTCATGGTAGCTAGCATGAGACAAGCAGTCTCATTGGCATCATCGACATGCTTCTTATAAGCATCTCTTTCTGCCTTAGGTGCAGAACTAGGAGGTTCCTCTTCAGGAACAGGTGTCTCCAAGACATACATCTTTTTATCATGTTTGAGGATAATCCTCAGGTTTCGGTGCCAATCCAGAAAATTTGTCCTAGACAATTTTTCCTTATCAAGGATTGATCGCAAGATGTAGTTAGAGGTGTTTGCTGTCATGGTGATCTACACAAGGATTAATGAAAATATAAGTATCATTGACATATTTAATTAGGCCTTTAATTAAACATGCTCCCACTATTTTACTCAAAACAAATGACCCTCATCATTTGATTCGGAAAATCCCATTGGAAGATTTTCTAGTGGGTCGAGATCCATATTTCACTTCGTTCTAAGTCCGCGTAGGCGGATTACACAAAACTAGGTTATTTAGGTGGGAACTCCTTCCAATTGTATCTCATACAACTCTCGAAAATTTTAGTTGGGTGAATAACTCCTTATTCCAATCCATCATATGGATCATTCCCAACTCTTGCTTCTAAACATATATATAATCTTATTATAATTTGTTTAGTTAAGTTTGACCCATTGTTTTAACAGTTGGATATTACAATTATCCCATCGCACCTTACTAATATATAGATCATGCACCTCGCGTAGGCGAAACCTACATTATCCATTACTAGTCTTGATGAGTGTTAAAACTTGGAAAGCATAAACTTAATATTTAATTTGAGGGAATTGCAATTTATCTGATCTCACCGGCTTGTTTATCATATAAACCGTCTCTCACATGCATCAACATACATTCACATGCATCAACATACATACAAACAAAATGAAACAGTTATGGCCCCTAGCGCAATTGTTCTCCCAAGCCAATGAGAGAACCTAAGCTAACCTACAACGATCTAAGCTTCTCCAAGCAAGATCTTCAAGGTTGTCCTCCTTTGGCACTGACTTCTTTGCTTTCTTCATATCATTACATTACATGAAAGAAACTTGTTTTACATACGAGGGAGTGAGATGAGAAAATAAGTTACATTTGGGAGATTAAGAGAGAGGCACGACACGCAGGTCGTATTTTAAAAACCCAAAACAAAACAAAGGAAAACTAAGACCATAACCGACCACCACAAGACAATAATAAACACTTTAATATTATTATTATTATTAATTCCTTTAATTAATAAAAATCAAATTAAACACTTTATTATTATTATTATTAATTCATTTAAAATTGACGTCGTTTTTCGTATCAACACTTGATACTTCAAATCACTTTGTCTAGCCGAACGGGTGAATTTTGCCTTGCGTTAACCGGTTAACCATATGCGTTAACCGGTTAACACTGTTTGAAAACTTTTAGAAAATTATTTTCTGTCTTGCGTTAACCGGTTAACCATATGCGTTAACCGGTTAACACTGTTGAAAAATCTCTTGGAAAACTGTTTTCCGTCTTGCGTTAACCGGTTAACCAAATGCGTTAAGCGGTTAACACTGTTTGAAAATCTCAAAAAAATTATTTCGCATTCCGTTAATCGGTTAACCATATGCGTTAACCGATTAACACTGTTCCAAAAAATGTTTAGCAGGTTGTATTCAGTTTCTCGTTAACCGGTTAACCTTATGCGTTAACCGGTTAACACTGTTTGGAAAAGTGTTTAGAACGCACAACTCTTGTGCAGTCAAACCCCAATCGCATAACTCTCTGACAGCACAACCCTTGTGCCGTCACTAACCCTGATGCACCAATTTCAGACCGTCAAACACATCTCGATTGTTAATTCAGTATGATTGATCAACACGTCATTGCTTCACCATACTAATGTCGGATCAAGAAGCAAACGACCATTGATCGCTCAAAGGAAAACAATCAATGAGGGTTTGAATGAACGAAACGAGAACATTATATCATATATAATGTATTTTGCATCAGGATTACATATATCACATATATGTAACTTGATCGATCTCAATTTAACCTTTGATTCATTCTGTCTTTAATCATATTATCACAGAACAAAAACAGTTATCAGATTCATGGTTTCGTAAGTGGCTCTGATACCATTGAAGGAGAATTGCCATCCAAGGCGCAGCGGAATTTAAAAATTTCTCCATTTAGTGATCCTTACGAATGGGCATGATCAGTGATAGAATCGTTACCTCTTGTGGCGATTCAAACCTTTGGTGCAGATCTCTGATAATGATCAAAACCTTTGATACAGATCCACGGGGCGATCACGAACGTTGAACGATGACAACGTCTCTACTCAGTCCACACGAACGGATTCCTTCAATCGCAGTGCTAGCTGTTATGAATGAAGGCTTTGAGTGAGAGAAAAAGGGAAACAAAAATTCCAAGTCTCTACTTGAATTTCAGTCTGAGTGGAGTGAAGTGGAGTGACAATGCTTCTACCCAAGGGGTTCTATTTATAGAACCACTTGTGTGGGCTTCAAGCTAAAAAGCCCACTTAAGTGTATTTTGCCCATATCTCATAATATGCCAAAATCACTTAAGTATTTGGTACCTTACCATATTTCGTTTCCACTTAAGTGCAGCGTACCTTACGGTGTTCCTTAGTTACTCTATTTCTCATCAATCCGTCCTTTGTGTGTGACCCTATAGGTTTTCGCGACGTTGGCAATTATATTAAATCACGCATTTAACATAATAAACAGTGAGCGGTATCTAGCAACACATCACTGCTACCCAAGTCACGAAAATGTCATGTGATCTGACAAAACCTCCTGTGATAATAATTATGTGTATAATTACCCCTTTGCCCTTATGTCTATATTAAACACAAGGTATAGACCGTGTCACCCTTGTCCAGTTCAATATTGGGCCCATAGACATTTATCTTGTTATGCAGGATTGGAAAATTCCATCTAGGACACTCATGTCCCTCAGCATGCTTCGTGGAGTACCCATTAACTGTCTTTATGGTTATCCAGTTACGGACAACGTTGGATCAGCAATAAAGCACTCGACTCTACATCTAGGATCCATAGTGGTTTCAGGTCGAAGAGTGGTATACACTATTATCACCATGAGAATAACTTATGACACTTTGCATAACTTTCTATATAGTATTCTCATAGCGGGTCAATCCGATATAAATATTACTCCTAATATTCATACCTATGTTTAAGACTTGATAACTCTTTATCCATGATCCATGAGATGTGATCATCAGTCTACAAACATAATAGTCTTAATGCTTTAATGTTATCCCACTTCACATTAAAGTTTGACTACGGATACTTTAAGAACATTGCCCTTATGTTTAATGTGTTCTCATGATTAAGTCACACTTAATACATTAAACGGACTATCTATTCTAGGGACTTTATTAATCAACCATAATAAAGAAAATGCCTTTTATTATTAATAAATAATTCGATACAAGTACCAAAAGTATTGGCCTCTAGGGCTTACACCAACATTAGTAAAACAAAATACAACTACATCAAGAAAATGCTCGTCGGCTACAAGAAGATCACATCAGTCCAATCAGACCTCAATCTACTGAAATACAAGCGACTAGAAACAATTAGGCAACAACTCCTCGTAGTAAGCTTATGATTTGGAATACAGGCAGGCACTCCATTTTCCTAACATCACACTTCCTTCGGATGAGGGGTTGTTCACAACTATCTTCCCTCGGTCAGAGGGGTCTTTAGGATGCTCATTCAACTGTATATTGTTGTCGTTCGGGTTCCCATGTGATTGCTCCTTCAGCTTTTGGATCTCTTCTAGCTTTTGATTCAGCTCGTACTGGTTCTGGCGAAAGGTGACTTCTAGCTGTTTGTTGCGGCTTCTTTCATCCTTCAACTCCTTCTTACAAGCTTCTAGCAGGCTTTGAAGTTTCTTCATTTGCTCTATATGTTCTAGTTCTGCTTTACCGACTCGGTATTGGGCTTCGGCTAACTGCTTCTTTTTGGTCGTCAGACTAGCATAAGTCCCTTTGAGGGTGTCACCCACTTTGAGTCTTTTGAAAACCTCGGTATGTACCTCATCATCAGCTTGGCGAACTCGGTCCCTCTTCTGATTCAGATTGAATTTCAAGGTCTCTTTCTCCAATGAAATCTTATCAAGCTTAGATTTGAGATAAGCATTCTCTTTCTCTAGAGTCTTGATAACCTTCTTCAATTCATCCATCTCAGAATTTGGTTGGTTCTCTAACTCAGAAGATTGGAGGTTCATGGATGGTTCAGGCGGGAACGACAATAAGACCTCACTAACTCTGCTTTTGACCCAACTGGTGTAAGCTTCCTTGGAGATACAATTCTTCTTACCCATCTCTGCTCTTCCTTGAGGATAAATCGACCCCCAGGCCTTGACGATCTTCTTGATCAACTCTGGCTCTTCGACTCCTTCATACAAAACAAAACCTTATACACTTTCGAGATCAGGTTTGTCTACCATAGGATATCCAAGTTGTCGCAATGCTAACCTCGGGTTGTAGTTGATGCCTCCTTTTGTACCAAGAAGAGGCACATTAGGAAAATCCCCACAATTGAGAATAAGCTTGACACTATCGTACACTCGAGAATACCAAGAAATGTCTTCGGCTTTTAAGGACATGATCCTCTGGGACCACTTCAGGTTATCTTTGTTCTCAACGAAGGGACCTTCACTGGGTAGATGCGAAATAAACCATCTAAATAGTAAAGGGGTGCAACAGACGATAATCCCTTTCTTCTTCTGAGTCCTTACGTGTATGGAATAGTAAGTATCAGCAAGGAGAGTGGGAATCGGGTTTTGAGTCAAGAAGATGTGAATAGAAGCCAAGTCCACGAACTCCTCCATATTCGGAAACAAGACAATACCATAGATGAGTAAAGATAAATGGGCGTTGAAGGTCGTCCAGCTTCCAGCTTCAGCGAAAGTGATAGCTTTGTCTACGAGAAACTTAGAGGTGAAGCCATGGATTCCACCTTTTGGTTTCAGGTTCAATTCTATCTCCTTCTTTCCCATATGCAGAGCTTCAGCAAGTTCTCGATACTCAGGAAGTTCCTTAGTGCGGATGTAGGGCACCTGGTTCTTTATCCTGATACCCAAAATATGAGAATACTCTTCCAGTGTCGGTGCTAGCTGATAGTATTGGAAAGTAAAGCACCTTAGTGGTGGATCATAGAACTGTACCAAGGTGTGCACAGCGGTGACGTTGACCTCGGTGTTCAGAATACCCAGCAGGTTACCATATGTTACCTTGAAGGCGTCTTTGTGAGTCAGGTCTCAACGTGCCCCAAGTCCTCTCAACACAGTCAATGGAGGTTCCACAAACTTGTAATTGTGGATGCTCTTCCTCTTGGGATTCATGCTTCACTTCAATTGCTTGGTGAATAGACTAGACTCTTGGATTCCTGGAAAACATGTATATGCAAAAATTTGGTCATGATGAATGATAATGCAATGATGATATGATAATAAGTCGCATGGGGTCGGAACCCAAGCAAGTTCTGGACAATCTGTAAATGCCACATGTTGCAAGTTCAAAAGTTCGACGTACATGAGTATCAGGGTAGGTAGAGTTTATGGTTTCCTGCAATGAAAACCCATATCCCCCTCACAGGTGTGGACTATGTTCCAAGGTGGTCCCTAGAAGGTCTCCTAGAGTCATCGACTCGAAATGAAAATACCCTGCCGTAGTGAATACTCACAGGACAAAAGTACTTCCAAGTGAATCTAGTCTGGGTGTGGTTCTCGTGACCCCTAACATGCGAAACGCAGGAGTACACGACTATCCACGAGTCTAACCTATGTGTATACTAAGCTCGGGTATAGAGCTTTCCTCTCATGTAATCTAACCCATCCCAACAACAGTATAACAGATATATCCATAATATAAATCGAATGTGATAAATAAAAGCGAGTAAAGTTATAAGGTAAACACCTAAACTAGCGAGGGAACAACCTAAACTAGGCTCAACTCCTTTTAGCGACTAGGAAATACTCCCAGTAACAAAGTATCCCCAGCAGATTTGCCAGCTGAAGCTAGCGGAAATATACCCGAATGTATCGCACGCTCGAACATACAACAGAGTCGCCGTCGAACTTTATTTATCCCCAGAGGGAAGGGAAAAATTCAATAAAACCCGGGGGAAAGAGATATACTGGGTACGGAAGTCGGTTATGCAAGGGGAAAGTATTAGCACCCCAAACATCCATGGTACTCCATGGGAACCGTTTTGATTGTTCTCGCTCGAATAGGTGTTAACTAAAGATTACTCGCAAAAGAATGAAGGGAAAGGAAGGGAAATAGATAGAGTGCTCGGTGAGGATTAGGGCCCTCATGCCTACATATCCTCATAGTGCAATGAGGAATTCAGAGCTCCGTAGTTCAGAGAACTAATGGTGGGAGGTGAAAAGAAGTGTGATAGGAATATGGTCTGAACCAAAGGATAATGTGATTTGAACTCCAACAAGGGGTGAAAATGTGAACCCAAGAGTAAAACTGGTATGAACCAACACGTGAGGGCCTACAACATCGTATTGGAATAACTGGAAAAGAAAGGGTTGCCTAAATGCGGCTACAAAGTAAGTAAGGAGATGTTTGTCTAAGCTACAAGGTCTTACAAGACAAACAAATCGGCTCTTGGTTCACAAAAAGGGTACAAGATGGAGCACAAAGGTATAGTGTATTTGGCTCAAAGAATAAGGTATATCACATGAAGTGAACGAAGGTAGAGTATGGAGGTATTATGGAAAGGAATGGAGTGAGGTGACCAAAGCCACAGAATAGTATCTGGTGATAAGTGACTGAAAAGGTATAGTTTGAAATCAAATGGTGAAAGTGTCTAGGAATCCATAGGAGAAATAAAATTTGTACCATAGAGGGAAAGGTGGCATGAACCACAAGTGAGGGGTCTAAGACATGGTATCACTATATGGTTGGCTGAAAAAGAAGGAATTAAATGTTCGACTGCATAGCGCGAACAACTCTAGGTGCAAAAGCGGACTATTCATTAAGCATCCTAAAAGGGCATATATGGAATACCAAAGGTGCATTCCGATGTCAAAGAGACAGATATGTCACTGGGTGGATGATTTATGATCGAAGGTAGGTAATGGATAGTGAAAGATATTAATGATGCCCTAAGGCGAAGGAGGAATAATTAGAAGTATGCTCGCCAAGGATTCGCACCCTCGTGCCTACGTATTCTCATTCTGTAATGAGAAAATCCGAGCAATCGTAGTTCGTAACTACGAAAAGAGAGAAATGGAGATATACAGTGATGAAGATTATAACTTGCACCAACATAATGGTATCGAGGGACCTCACGAAGATAACTGGCTCCGAACTCAAGAGTAAAACTGGTATGAACCAACACGTGAGGGCTTACAACATCGTATTGGAATAACCGAAAAAGAATGAATTAAGTGTTCGACTGCATAGTGCGGACAACTCTTGGTTCATAAGGCGGACTGTTCATTAAGCGTCCTAAAAGGGTGAGAATGAGACCCACAAGAAAGTATTGTTGGGTGCAAGGGAGAATGCATCACTTGTTGGGGAACAAACAATTTGAGATCAAAGAGAAGAAGTATCTTGAATCCATGAAGGAATAAACTTGGTACACGAAGAGTAAAGGTAAAGCAACAAGTGAGGGGCCCGAGGCATGGTATCACTGTAGTGGAATAACCAAAACAAAGGAATGAAGTGTTTGTTACATAGTACAAACAACTCTTGGTTCACAGAGATGGACTGTTCATTAAGCGTCCTAAAAAGAAGTGAATGGAATCCAAGGAACGATGATATTTGATCTCAAAAATATGGTATTGATTGAATGAATGAAGAATGATTGATTAATAAATAGGGTAGCTCGTGAAGAAATCAGAGCTTTCGTAGTTCAACCCACTAAATTTGAAAAGAAATTGATTGGAGGCAAGAGGAAATGGATGATTGAGATTGAAATGATTTGAATGGGAGGATCGAGAATTGAATAGAATGAAGAATGGATAGACTTGATAGTTACTGGATGATGAGGACCACACTAACTTTCAAGTGGAGGGAGAAGAGTCTTTGTAGTTGTTTCTTGCATGGAAGATGAAAACTTTATTAATCGTTGGATTCAAATTGCGCTAAAGTCTATGAATGGAGGCGAATACGATGAGCGCTGGGTCATACGTCCCATACCCAAAGATACTCAGAATGGGGGTAGGAATACTCCAGTCCCACTCCTTCTCCATTACTTAAGGCTCGTATCGTACAACTTAATTCATGATTGATAAGTTGTTGACGTAGTCTTTGCTTTTTTTGTTTTTGCTTTATGAAGATAGACTTGTCAACTGTATGATTAGAATTGTGCTAAAGTCTATGAATAGAGGTGAATACAATTAGCAATGGGTTATACGTCCCATACCCAAAGATACTCAGAATGGGGGTAGGAATACTCCAGTCCCACTCCTTCTCTATTGCTTAAGGCTCGTGCCACACTCTTCTAACTTTGATTTAACAAGTGTTGAAGACGCCACCTTTGATGTGCTTGAATGATCCGCTGCTTGGTATGACTGAGGATGCCTTGATTGAAGATCTTGTCTTGAGGTCTTGAGCTCCACAGTTTGGAAGAAAAGTCCTACTAAGTGACGAAGGGTCTTTTGGCCACTCAATTAAACTGGGGGATTATACAATTTCAAAGGATTTAATTAATCAAAATTACTTTTGATCAATTTAATCGGGGGTTTTGTTTTAGTTTTGTGGGGAACTAATTTTGGATCTAATTGAAGTTAGTTCTTGTTAGAAACTAACCTAAGGGATCATGCATTAGAAATTGGTTGAATATTCTAAGTTAGATTAGAAATCCTAAGGGAGCATGTCAAAGTTGATAAAAATCAAGATTAAAATTCTATGTTAAGTCCTAAAATTGATTGAACTCTAATCCTAAAGGGGAACATGCAATTTTCAACACAAAATACCAAAATCAGGCCCATAAGGGCAAAATGGTCAATAATGAAATATGTCAAAATCTAACCATGGTTTAAAGTTGATTAAATCCTAAAGATGAGTTCTAATCCTAATGTTGAAAATTGGATGATTCTAAATTTAATCAAACCTAATTGTTTCTATTTGGAAATTCTAACTAAAAACCTTATTAAAATTCTAATTAAAAATCCTAATTAATTCTAAGGGAAATTCTATTTACATCATAATATGCTAATGATCAAGATTTACCACTCTAATTAATCTAATATTATCCTAGTTATCCTTATTAAAATATAAAACCAAAAGAAAATAAACGAAACAAAATAAAATGGAAATAGGGTGTAAAGGGTAAAAGGGTGGTGTAAACTAGAATCAGACTAATGGGCTGCAGGATGAGCCCAATGCTGATTTTTGTCCAGCCAGAGAATCTAACAACCAAAAAAAATAGGGGGTGCGCTTAATGAAATGGGAACGGGCTGTTTGGGCCCAAGCAGCATGTCTAAGCCCTCCACTACAGGGAGGTGTACCAGAAAACGAGTGGGAATCTAGCAAAATGCTAATGGGCCTTGCTGACTAAGCCCAAACTCATTGTCTCACTAAACCTAGGGGTGCATTAGTAAGAACTAGTGTGTAAATAGTGATGTCCATGGGCCTGAGCGTATAAGCCCACTCAAAACACCTCTGTTGACTTAGACAAGTCAATAGAGTCAAACCAAAATCCATGCGCGCGCAACATAACACTACCTCACCGTCTCTCCTCCTTGGTCCACCGCACTGGCGGCCATCACCGACGCCGGTGTCAGCTTCTACCTAATCAACACCACCAATCTAATCCTAATAACACACTGGATACGCTCATGGTACTGAAATTGAGCAACAGTCAAAGGATTCATGGAATCGCTCCTAACAAAGGAGGAACCCTAGCCTATTCAAAGTTCAATTAAACGACCCTCGTTGAAGATTAATGCCTAATACCATGGGGTTTTCACTCCTCAACCTAAATGCTACGTGCCGGTACACTCAGAGCAAGAAAGCGATAACGAAACATAACTGACATACCGGAGAAAATGATCGGAGAATTCGCTGGTAAGCTTCCTGACCTTAATTCTTCCTTCTTCTTCGTCTTTTCGCCTCCTTCTTCTTCTAAAATTTGATAACAGAGTGTGAAGTGGCTTAGATTAAGCTGAATTGAAGCTTCAATGGCTTTTCTTGTGAGAGAGAGTAAGAGCTTTGGTGAGGGTGAGAGAGGTTGCGGAGAAATTGCGCAGAATTCACAGGGTTAAAAAAGTGATGAAATGTTTATATAAAGTCTAGGTTTGAAATTATTTTTTGGATTGGAGTTAGGATTGAAACAGTTATTTAGGCTTGGAGTTAGTTGCATTCAACTCACTGAGTTCATGGTGAAACTCAGTTAGTTAGAATCAACTCAGTTGGTTAAAATTAGTTAATGAGTGAATTAAAAAGATTCTCACTTGCTGTTGCAGGTTAGAAGGAGGTTGAAGTTGTGTTGGAGTGATTCTTAATGACCTGTTGTCCAAGTTACCAGTGGAGTTTAAGTGACTTCACTTGGCTTGAAAAGATGAAATAAAAAGGTTAATGATTTTTTGGATGTGTACCGGCTGTAGCGGGTAGCTTTAGGCTTAGGATTACCAATGAATTAGAGGTAACCTACTGAACTGGTCATTGAGTGATGTTTAGCCTATGATTTGATTCAATAAAATGCAAGCTTAACATGTACATCCTCTTTTCCTTTCAACTTTCATATGCTCCACTAATGGCTCATGCTTTTTTTTACTGCAGATTTTGATCATGTTCATTGAATCCAGCTCATGGTACAAATTTGATCATGGCCTGTGATATGCTTGCTTGGGAAATTCAATGGCTTTGGAGGTTTGGCTTGGATTCAATTTGCTTCTGCAACAGGGTTTCAAAACAGGTTCAGCGGCATGATTTCCACTGATGATGGATTGCATTTGCCAATTTATGTCATGTTGCTTTGGACTGAACAGCTTGATTGCTTTCATTAAGAACCTCATTGTAGTTGCTATGCCTTGGCTTGATGATGAACAGGGATGCTGCAGGATGGTGTTTGTGCAAGACTGATGTGGTTTGGTGTGATATGAGGTCTTCATGCAGCTTCTGTTAGTCCTATTGTCATTGCTAGAACTGTAACAGGTTGGTTGCAATATGTGTTGCTATTGTCTGTGTGATTTGTTGTTGGTTAAGTATGATGCAAGATACCATCAATGACGAATGTCCTTGTTGCTACCACATTGTGAATGATGATGAACTGAACTCATGCCAACCATCCCTGCTGCTGATTGTTGCCATTTTATAGGTTTACTACAACAGTCTGGACCTGGTGTTGGATGCAAGATGACTCATGAGGAACTGCATGACTGCCTTGATTTGCTCCTGCTGGGATGTTTTTATGGTATACTGCAACAGTTTGGACCTGATGCAGGCATGTAGTCATTGAATGTGATTGATGTTAAGCTCTTATGCATGTTATCATTGGATTGATGTGGTGTAGCAGGTATGCATTGGACTAGGCATGAAATGGTTGTGGAATATGCTTTTTGTTGTAGCAAGTCATGTTGGACTTGGTTTTGCATCAGGTCTGAGGCATTATGGCTTGGTTTGTTTTGCATTAGCTTCTATGATTCTGTATTGCTCCTGACTTGGACATTGATGCCTTGTTTGTAGTTTTCGACTCGTGGTTATGACATGCACCAATGGTCTAGTTTTACTGTGAGCAATAAGCAATGTTTTTGTGCTGCATTAGGATGGCATTTGAACTGATTATGCACATGGTCTGCAAGTGTTTGGTGCAGGATTAGCTTGCATATGTTGGTTATGGCAGTGTATCATTTATGTTGGATGATTTGCCAAGGTAATGGTTGTTGAATGATTTAGATTATGGTCTATTTGGCATGGAAATATGGTTTACTGCAGGATCACAGCAGGTCTGTTGTATGAAGCTTGCACATTAGCTGGTTTGATGTAAGGATTGAAGTTTGCTTCATGTTGTAGTCTGCTCTGTTTGGTCTTAACTTGAAATAGTTTGGCATGCTAACATGATGCAACCTAACTATGGATTTTGTATTGCAGGACACATTGCTGCTGATCTCAGGTGCATTTTAGGTTTTGATACAAAATGTTGGCCAAACTTTGAGTGTGTTGCAGAACCATACATTGCTAGCAGGATTTGGTTTAATTTCACCAAATGGACATGACACATTGATGCTTCAACTGCAGCAAGCATTGTGGTTTGGTCTGTGGACTGATTTTGTGATTCTTGGCATGTCATGACATCATTTGGTCCTGTTGGATTATTTCTATAGGAGTTTCCTCCATGAGCCATCACCAATACAAAATGTAAGTGTGAGCAACTAGTTATCAACTGGATGTGTGGTTATGGCATGTGTGATGTTTAAGTGTTATGCCATGATTTTGGTTAATTATTTGGCTTGACCCTTCAACTGTATGCTTTTTCATTGAACTGTTTTGGATTATTGGGTAGGATGCTGGTGTGCTTGGAGCAGGTTAGTTGCAACAGGAATGTAATGGGAAAGGTAAAGCAAGTTGTAACATGAACTGCCTGCAGCAGCATGGTTGTCATGTGGTTTCCCTTGGCTAGGCCAAGTGTTTTCAAGGTTTGATGTATTGTACTCTTGGCAAGAGTTATGGGTGATAAGAAAAGGATTATGTGTTGTTAGAGAACTCTTTAGACCAGGTGTGGGACAGACCAAGGCTAATGGTTGTTGATTCCAAGATGCTCAAATAGCATGGTGTGCACAAAGTCACTTACTTGCAAATGAAGTAATCAAGGGAAAGCACCACCAAGCATGAAGATTGGATGAAGAACCAAGGCAAATTAGGTTGGGTTAGAATTTTGATGGTAAAAAAAAGGAGATTGACTTTGGTCAAAGTTGACTAAAAAGTCAACTGTTGACCAAAGTCAACAATTGGTCAAATCTTCATTTTTTGGCATTTTCTTTGTACATGGACAATGGATTGATGATCATGGTGAGATTTAGGGCATTAGGGTTTAGGGTTGACTTTGGTCAAGGTTGACCAAAAAGTCAATTGTTGACCAAATTCAACAATTGGTCAAAGATGTCAAATTTTATATTTTCTTGTATAGAATCATGTGTAATGGTTTAAAATGTCATGAAATGGATTAAAATGGTTTTGAAAAATGATTGAAATTGGTTTCACAATTGGCTTGAATGTTTGACTTTTGAAAAGAGAATAACTTGACTGATAATGTAATTGAACAAGACCATGAAATGAGACCATAAGGTTAAGGTTTTGATCTAACATCCATGAACCAATGGCATGACCAACAAGTGGCTTGAAACACAGGGGTTTGATTGTTCTGATGACCCAAGATGTGTCCACAACCCAATGAATAGCACCAAATACTTTGAACTAAGACCAAGACTCCAAGCTAGGTCAAGCAACTTGACAATGAATACACAATCATGCCACCAAGTTCCTTTGATTACTGTCTCCTGATTAGGGCTTTAAAGGCCAAGATGAGGCCTAGGGGAGCTCCAAGAGATCCTGCCTTGAGAAATTAGGGTTTTGAATGCCCCAGTTTGTCTAGTCACAACCTTTGTTGAAGTCAAACATTCACCACCATCATTAGGGTTTCACATGCTATGTTGATGATGTGACCAACCCATGCCTTTGGATCTTGATACATGTGTGAACCCTGGCTTCCTGGGCCCAAGTTTCTTTTGAATTCATGAGGAATGATGCATGTGGGTGAGTTATGGATGTATGCAAGTCATCTCTTGATCAAGTGATTAGATACATGGATGAGAAAAGGGAGGACAAATTTAGGGGTACAACATATGCAACATACATGAATATACACAATGGAAATAACAAAACATAAATAGAAAAAAACAATATTACACAATTGTCATCAATGGCAATACACATAGTAAAACCATTTTCTTATATTCAAATAAATTAGTCACATTGTCAATATATAACTAGCAGCAAAACAAGCCAACAAGAAGAACAATACATGAATACTCAAAGTATAACTCTAAGAAATGCACAACAAAACATATGACTCAAAGACATAATAGCATAACATCACAACACTTCCTCGTCTTCCACGACACCCGTGCATTGGTCTCACTCCCATATGTCATCCTTGTCCATAATTACCATAGTCAAAATCCAAGAACTCATATATTTCTCAGTAAAATTGAGCATAACAATGATGATTCTCATTATGTGTTGAAATTATATGGTTAATCCTAGCCATCATAGCTGCATGATTTGCATCCACCTCATCCTGCATAGACATAAAACTCTCTGTCACATAAGAAACAAAGGCATCAAAATTTGCATCCTGTGAAGTCATGTGCTCATGCATTAGATGGAATCATTCCACTTGAGCATCCTCAAAGGCATCTTGCCTTCTATAATCTTCCACATACCATTCATCTTGCCCCAACTGCATGTTTTGGAGCATAGTCATGATGGATGACGTATCACTAAATCCATCACTAAATGTATTATCATGAGCATCTCCATGAGTAGCATCTTACATAATAGTGTCACCCTCAGAAACATCATGAGATGCACCTATTGGTTGCTCATCATTCATATGTGCCTCAACAACATCATCATCGAACTCGGCAGGATCATCAAAATTATAAATCTTCCTACCATTCTTACCCATACGGAAGTAGTACGATCGATGGTTTACATCCCAAAAATAACCCATAATGGTTAGGGTATGTTGAGAGAACTCTTGAGCTTGTCCTAGAGATTTATAAGTAAGATTAGATATACCAATGTTAAAGTAATTCAAAATCTTGGTAATCATGGAGACATGGCAAAATGATTCCCCTTTGTTGCATTCCTTAATGGCGAACATTTGAGATACAAAGTAATGTGCCCAATTAATTTGATCTTGTTTAAAATAATGTACACCAGGCGAATTTCAGCAAAGCCAATTCTTGAGAACCCGCCATTCTTTGGGCGCAAGACATGAGAAACCAACCATAGTATAATTCTAGGAACCATCTTCAATTGACCAGTAGTAATAGGATCGTAACAATAATCAACATGAGGAGCTTTAAGTAGCTCATTCACATTAATGTTCCACTTTAAATGTATATGAGTGTTGGTATCCATCATCAACGGGTCAACTCCATCATCATTATCATCATCAACAACAGTAATACCAAATAAAGATTTGCAAAGATCATCAGTGAATTCATAAACAATGTTACCTATGGTAAACTTTAAGAATGAGCCTCGCATGTAACCCAGAGTAGAATACATGAATGAGGTCTTCATTATAATCTCGAGCAAGCTGCAGAAAGTAATCAATTTGTTCATGTGCAACAAGATTGGCTACTTCTGGAATATCCTCACAATCAACCACAATAGGATTCCAAACATATTGTTTCACAACAAATCGGTTATGTTTTCCCTCAAATTCCTTAACACACTTAGTTGAAACCAAAGAAAAAGCAGTTTCCGCAGCAGTAGAATATGTGCTTGCCTTACCCCTGCCTTTAGAGTCACCCTTGGTTTTTGAAAGCTTAGGTGCCATGGAAAAATGTTCAAACAAAGTTTGCACACCAACTGTTTGATGAAATGTGTGAACGAGAAGTGAAGGAGTTTAAGAGATAAATGATTTCCCACAAACTCAATTCAAACAAACAACCTCGGAAACACACACATAAGTGAAGAAAAAACAAAAATAAATGCAAATTTGGAGTTTTGGAGAGTTTGGGTGAATGAGGGTTTTTGAACATGAAATGTGTAAAGTTAATGAAAATTCTAATGATTTGTTGGAAATATGAATGTTGGTGATATGTAGTGAATGAATCCAACAAGATTTAATGCCAATTGAAGTGTTTTCAAGATTCAAGAAGAAGTGAAGAATGATGGGGATTTAGTGCATGTATGTGAACAAAGGAGAAATAAAGTGAAATTGATCCAAAAGTAACTTATAAGTCAACCTCTTGAAAGCATGTGTCGACCTAAAAAGGTTATGAGTCGACACATACTAAAGCAAATTCAAAAGATCTCAAAAATTAATTCTATGTGCCGACATATGCAAAACATGAGTCGACACATACTCAACAAATTTTGAAAAATTCAAAAATTTGTTTTTGTGTGCCGACCTATACAAAATATGTGTCGACACATGATGTCCAAAAATTGTAAATTTTGACACATGTGAATTTGGGATGACTTTGGAAGACTCAACTTAACTCATGCATAACTAATTGATGAGAGAAACATGCATATGATTATTTTTCATGATTCTCTAGCCAATAACATGCAAACACACAAATGTAAGCATGAAATAGTAAAAGATAACATGTGAAGATATTTAGAATGAGGCAACTATAAAAATGTTAAATGAAATACATAATTGTTACACTTGAAATTTTTGGAAATGAACACTCATAACATGTATTATACAAACAATGTATCACATACCTTTGAGGAATAAACAGGTAAAAACAAGAACTTATTTACAAAGCAAGAAAAGGATTGGAACAAAATTAACTCACCGTATGAATGACGGAGGATGCACTTGCATTCCACAAGGAACTCTCAAATGAAAGTTGTAATAAATGCAAAACATGCCACAAGCTCTGTTGAAAACGAACTCTCTTACCATTTTTCTATTTGCAAAAGTACTTGAAAGTGTGATTAATAATATATCCAAGAAGGTTATTGACTTGATGATAATCCTTTATAATTTGACTTTCAATCTTGTTCAATCATGATATTTACTCCTCCTAAGGTTTCATCGTCTTAGGTTGATCAATACCTAATTTGATGTACTTTAGTATGTATTGTCAAATATAAACCTACAACATGAAACACAATACCTTTTCTGACACTTCTCGGATATAAAAAATTAATAATAATCAACAAACTTTTACCAATTAACATAACACTAAATGTTAACCTCCTTGGTAACATATCCTTCTTCATTGTAACAAAGTCAAAGAAATAAGGAGATGTCACATGTATCATGTCTTGAGTCTCCACAGACGAGATCTCATACTCTATTCATAAAGCCAAGACATATATCTTACAAGATCAAGGAAAAGTGCTAGGTACCCAATCTTCATTGGGTCCTTGAGGATTAGTGAAACTTTGGTTTCATTTAGGAAACCATTGATAAACGCCTTTAGGAATAAAGAGTCTCTTGAACTTGCATTTTTCAATAGTGTGACCCTTCTTGCAACAATAATGACAATATAGGTTGTGAGAAGATGTGCTTTTGCTATTAGAACCCTTTTCAACAAAACTATACATTCTATAAGGATTATGAGAAGGCATATCATATTTAGAAGTATCAATAGCAAAGGTAATCTTTGGTTGTAATGCCTTATCCAACTTAGCTTTAAGAGTTTTCCCCCTCTTTTTGCCAAATGTGACAAGTTTCACAGCCAAACCATGAAGGTTTTGCATCCTCATTCTTATCTTTTAGAATATCTACCATAGATTGCTTAAGAGCTTCCATATTCTTTTTGTTTTTCAAAATTTTATCTTATAAGTGTGAAAAGATTCTTTTGTTTAACGCTAACTTTTTGAAAGCATCTACGGCTTGTCTTTGTATATTTTCAAAAGATTTTTGTAATTGAGAATAAGATAAGTCATGAATAGATTCAAGCTTATAGTGACTTACAATCCTCTTCTTCTTCTTGTTTTCAATGTAGCATATCTTGGCCGATTCGACACTTGAATTCAAGCTTTCATCATTTGAAGAATTACTTTCGCTCTCCCAAGCAACATACACTCTTCTAGACTTGCTAGATTTCTTGTGATGACCTTTCTTTTTATCTTTCTTGATCATAAGACACCCTAACCTATAATGAATTGATTTTCCATAATTGTAACATGAACTTCTAGGTTTACCCTTCTTATTTTCATCTTCCTTTGAGGAGTTATATAACCTTATATATTTGCTTTGGTTCTTGTCGGGGTACTTATCTCCATGTTTCCACATGTACCTATTAAACTTTTTGATGAACAACCCCATGTGATCATGTCTTCTTCATTGGAAATCTTGCAATCTTCTGTTTCACAATCAATTTGCTCATTGTATGATGGGTTTTGAGCTTGAAGTCTATATAGAAATAGATTTCTTCTCTACCTCCTTGTATTTACATTTCTCCATCTTTACCTTCTTCTCATGTTCTATTTCATGTTTTTCCAAGCAAGTGAGTTCTTGCTCATGTTCTTCCAATTTTCCAAACAAAGTAGTGAGATCAAATGTTTTAAGATCATTTGACTCTTTAATTGCGGTGACCTTGGGTTTTCATTCCGTATTAAGACACCTCAAAAATTTATTAGTAGTAATATCATAGGAAATAGGCTTACCTAGAGCACTCAATTGGTTTATAAGATGTGTGAACCTCTTTTGCATGTCGGCAATGGATTCACCATGCTTCATACTAAAGAGCTTAAAATATTGATTCAATGTATTTATCCTAGCTAGTTTTACCTTATTAGTTTCCTTATGGGAAACTTCTAATGCATCCCACATAGCTTTGGCGGTTTCATAATGGGAAACATGATAAAATTCATCAACATCGAATGCAGATATGAGAATGTTTTGTGTTTTCCAACCGTATGACCATAATTTCTTATCATTATCATTCCATTGATTTTATGGTTTTGGTACAACGACTCATTTACCATTGGTCATTGTAATTTCATTAGGACCATTGATGATGATGTCCCATACACCTTTATCAACCGAGTTGATATGGATACACATATAAGCTTTCCAATAGCCACAATTTTTGCCGGTGAAAATGGGTGCTATATTATACACCCTTTTAGGTTTGGTAGCCATTATCTAATAAGTAAAATATTAAGCACGAAATTAATCGGAGCTCGTGATACCACTTGTTAGACGATAGACTTAGATCTATAGGGGGTGAATAGATTGCAAGTTAAAAACTTTGACATAAAAATAGTTTTGAAAAATTTATGGCAAGCGGAAGTATCCCATATCAAAATCGTCTAACCGAACCCGCTATCAAAATGCTTGGATATGCGTAATTGTAATCACGGTATGATAATGAATCACAAATTAACCAAACACGATTAGTCACAACCAGTTGAGCACAAAGCAACAAAGATAGACTACTTCTAGTGAATATTCACACAAAAAAATCAATTGAAACAATTTATGAAACATCTTGTGTACAATCGATATTGTTTGAAAATTTATATGGTATTGTTGACCTTAAAACCCAATCACAACCTAAGTAATTGTGATCACAATAACACCAATTTCAAAATTTGATAAAAAATATTATCCAAACAAATTGATCGCATGATCAATGAAATTAACAATTTGCAAATCAAAATAAAAGATATATATATATATATATATATATGTTAAAAGAAAATTTTCTATTATGAAAATACTAGCTAGAATTTTTTTTTTGAAAAATACTAGCTCTCAAAATTATAGGGGCACTACAAAGTCAAAATTAATAAATGAATGTAATTTCCCTTAAATAAAATATAGAGTAGAATAAAATATTAATTTCCCTAAAATAAAATAAATTAATATATCAATAATTTTAGCAACTAAAGAGTCTAATTATGGCACTAATTAAAGTAATGATATAGGGAATATGAATCATTGAAAAGTCAGATTTCTAACTCTTTATTAAGACTCAAAAGTCATAAAACTTTACTCTAGTTTATGAATCTGTGTTCTTTCTAATTCTTAAATCTCAATCTAATTCTAACATTTTCATCTCTCTCGAAAATTATAAGTGTCGACTGTCAATTCAACAAGAAAATTTAAAAAACATAAGTGTCTAAAGTTAGTGCTAAACAATCAATGAATCAAAAAAAAAGTTGAAGATTAAAAATCAACATTAAGTACTATTGTTTCATCTATTTGATTCCTTAAAATGTTTCCTAGAAAATAATTGTCTGATCATCTAAAACGAAAAAGAAAGAAACTAATTGAAATTGATAATAAATCTCAAAAGGATGTTATTAGTAATATTTTTGGAAAACACCCTACAATTTCTATTTCAAATGATGCAAATCTAGGTAATTTGAACCTTGAAGCTGAGAGTTTAGAGAATGAACAACTAAATAAGATTGTTGAAAAGCAAAATATTTTGGTTGAAAACAATGAAAAAATGAAGATGATGATGAAGTTGGAAATTTTGATGATGAAGGTTATAATGATGAAAATGAACATATCCCTATTTTTGTTGATGGACAACCTAACAAGTCCATTCTATTGAACATTTATGATCCAAGATTATGGAATAACCTTAGCAATGACTTAAGAGATGAATTACTAGGAAATGGTCCTAAAAGAGATGTGTCAATCGTGAATGATCCTAAAGATACTTTTGGTAGGCATTTCTAATGGAGAAGAATAAGATAGGATTTGGATTGTAATAAATAGAATGGAATATGTTCTTGATAAAAACATCATTTGATTAATCCCCCTGAAACTGGTCAGGTGGGATCATAATAGTTAAGGGATTTTAGTGTTTTAGTTGTTTTTAGGGGAGGCAAGGAGGGGAGTCATTGTTGGGTTGTCAATGTTTTTTCATCTCTCTTCTCGTTTCTATTATTCATCGTCCTCCTTCATTGTTTGATCTTAATGACCTATTTATATCGCAGACTTTGCCCTTATGGATACCAAAGAGACGTGATTTTAATAGGTTTTAGTAACCATTAATAATTTATAACAAATTCAATCATTAACTATTTTATAATAGATTAAGCCAATGATTGTTCAAGGGATATCATAATGCTCCGACTTGAACGATCCTTTTAGAGCCCGATAAATTGAGTTCAGGGTATGCACAAAACTTTCTACCTGACCTCATAAAAATCTTGGGATGTACATAAGTCCCCAAAGCACGAGCGGGACCTGTAAGGTTGAAGTGTTATGAGTTTATTCTGGATCATGTAAACTTGTCATAATCGTATTTTAATATAGTAAAACTCCTTTTAAGTTTGTGGTATTGAGGATGGATCAATTCTTTACGCATACTAGAAATATTTACGATTTTGATGAAGGAGTTGGAGAACCCTGGTGGATTCGTGATGTAGAATAATTAGAGAGCCCTGGTGGGATCTCGATCTGTTTGAAGTCATAGAACTCGGTGGATTCTAGACATAGAGAAGTCGGAGATCCCAGGTGGGATCTCGACTTGTTGGCATCGTAGAACCCAATTGGTGCTAGACATAGAGAAGTCGTAGAGCCCCATTGAGATTTTATCCTGTTAGCATCATAGAACCTAGTAGGTTCTAAACATAGAGAAGTCGTAGAGCCCTAGTGGGATCTCGAACTGTTAGCATTGTATAACTCATTAGGTTTTATACATAGAGAAGTCAGGGAGCCCTAATGGGATCTCGAACTATTGGCATCGTAGAACCCAGTAGGCTCTAGATATAAAGAAGTTTGAGAGCCCTAGTGGGATCTCGACCTAATGGTGGGGGTGTACATGGGTCGGTTTGGGTTGAATTTAGCTAAAATCATGGCTCAACCCATACAGGGTACACTGGTTTTGATGAGATAGAATAACCATCCACAACATCATTGGGTCGGATTGGGAAAAACCACAAATTTGTAGGGTTGGATTGGATTAAGTGGTGGATTATCCATTTTTTCATTTTTTCTTCCTCATATAATTATAAGTGATTTGTCACATTTTTTCTTAATAATAATTTAACCTATTATCATTATTTTTTTAAACATCAAATGTTTAAATGCACAATAAAATTCATCACAAATATATTTACAAAAACCAAAGTTACATTACAACGATACCTAGAATTCATAAAATACTTACAACTTACAAGAATAAACATCAAAATAATCAAAGTGCATCATCTTAAATAATTTAAAATAATTACTTATAAAATAAAGGTTGTTCAAAAGGTTGTAATTGAAGTAACCGAGATTAAAGACATTAAAGTCATCACTCATCAAATTATAAAAAACAGCTAAAAAACAATTATCCAATAACCCATGGGTTTTGTAGGTAACCCAATTATTTAGAATGTTTTTTCATTTTTGAAAACCGTGTTCACCCAATGACCCGACTCAACCATTTTTTTTTTGGGAAACATTTTGTTGGGTTTGTTGGGGGGGGGGGGTCGGTTTGGGTGTGTTTTACTGGGTTTGTTGGGTTTACCTAACCCATGTACACCCTACATGTTGGCTTCGTAGAACCGAGTAGGTTCTAGACATAGAGAAGTTGGAGAGACCCAGTGGAATCTCGACTTGTTGGAATCGAAGAACCCAATAGGTTATAGACATAAAGAAGTTGGAGAGCCCTAGTGGGATCTCGACCTGTTGGCTTCATAGAACTCAGTAGGTTGTAGACATAGAGAAGTCAAAGAGCCCTAGTGGGATCTCGACCTGTTGGTGTCATAAAACCTGGTAGGTCCTAGACATAGAGAAGTCAAAGAGCCTCAGTGGTATCTTGACCAGTTGGCTTCATAGAAATCGGTAGGTTCTAGACATAGAGAAGTCGGAGAGCTCTAATGGGCTCTCGACCTGTTGTAGTTCCGTTTTAACTATGCCAATGCATGAACTTGTTATTAGGATTGTAATAATTCATGTGGGTTTTTGATTATCAGTAGTAACCAAATCCTTATACGTACATAGGTTGGCAAATCTCGAGTAATTCTTATTTCATTCTTTAGAGGACCCCACTATGTCATGATCCGATCCCTGAAGAATCTTTGATGTTATTAAAGTTATAGTTTGCTCTCATCGGGACATTTGACTCGAAATCATTTTATTATTAGTCATCCTTTGAGGATGCATCTTATAATGTTTTTTGACTAGGTCCTTTTAAATAGGTCAGAGATTTTAAATAAATTAACCGACTTGCCAGAGGTTTCAATTAACTTTAACTTTTGGTTTGGTCAGAGGTTTCAATTTACTTGGACTTTAAATTTGGTCAGAGGTTTTAATTAACATAACCCGGTCAGAGATTTCAATTTACTTGGTCGATTTGCCAGAAGTTTCAATTTACTCGGACTTTAAATTTGGTCAGAGGTTTTAATTAACATAACCTAGTCAGAGGTTTCAATTTAGCTGGCCTATTTGCCAGAGGTTTCAATTTACTTGGACTTTAAATTTGGTTAGAGATTTTAATTAACATAACCCGGTCAGAGGTTTCAATTTACTTGACCAATTTTCCAGAGGTTTCAATTTACTTTGACTTTAAATTTGGTCAGAGGTTTTAATTAACATAACTCAGCCATGGGTTTCAATTTACTTGACCAATTTGTCAGAGGTTTCAATTTACTTGGACTTTAAATTTGGTCAGAGGTTTTAATTAACATAACCCGGTCATAGGTTTCAATTTACTTGACCGATTTTCCAGAGGTTTCAATTTACTTTGACTTTAAATTTGGTCAGAGGTTTTAATTAACATAACTCAGTCAGAGGTTTCAATTTACTTGACCGATTTGTCAAAGGTTTCAATTTACTTGGACTTTAAATTTGGTCAGAGGTTTTAATTAACATAACCTGATCAGAAGTTTCAATTTACTTAGCCGATTTTCTAGAGGTATATTAACTTGGATTTTGCTTAAGGTCAAAGGTATGTTAACTTGACCGGGCCAGAGGTATGTTAACTTAGTTGATTCCCTCCCTCCCCTGTTGAGGCTTCATCATTCTTGGTTATTGCTTTCATTGGAGAATAAGTCTCGATCCGGGCTTTGTATCTCCAATTTGTCCTCTATGACTTTTGATTTATTATTTGGTGTGACATGTTGGTTTCTTTTTAACATATTGTACAATGTCTTCTTTCAGACTCTTTGGTAGGACATAGGTTCTTCCGACAACCATCTGAAATAACTTTACGAGTTAGAAAAAAAAGAGATGCCTCTCGCCCGTGCAGGAGAAATGAGCAACACCCATTACCTAAAGAAAATTCTAAATGGGTCCTTAATTACATACGACATAAATATTTGACCCGACTTTTCCAACAATAAATTAAAACACAAATTTATATTTGATCGGTCGTCTGACTTTGTCGGTGATCTCACAAAGCCAATGTTAGGATTTTGCCTATTGTGTCGGGAAAATTTCTTAGTTTTTGTTGAATAATGATTTGTGTTCTCGGTCTTGAGCTCTTTTAGCACCATTACAAAGCAGATGAGCTCATAAGGCAACAAGAAATCAACATTACATCAACTTTTCCATCATAAGCTCTTTGTACACACCTTTGGACTAATAAATCATGTCTTTATATTTGTTTTACCCTAAGGAAACAACACATGAATAATCAATATGTATAGAATGATTTATCGTCGTATACCTGCATATTTGTCACAGAAAAATAAAGCTTTATGATACAATAAATTTTGTACCAACAACTAGGTAGTAAAGAACAACAAACAATTGCCAACAAATTTCAGAAAACGTCAAACCTCTTAATGGAATCATACACCAATGTGTGTCGAGTGTCAAATAAAGATGCCTTTAGGGTAGAGGTAAATGGTAGCTTGTAATAACTTCAATAGATCACAGACAGAAGATTACGTATTACGAGTTTCAACTTCGTTTTCTCACTCGGTTCTTACGTGACTAAGCATAACAATTGTTTTGTTTATTTTATATGGGTATTTGGTAATGTGTAATACAAATTGAGGAAACAAAGTATTTTCTCTCGTTATCTCAGATTGATTTAAGAAGAAGCAAAACATTACCTGAACTACTATGAATCATAAGGATTACTAATATAAATTACTGATGACAATAATTTTTCTTAAGTCTCGAATGAATAATGTATGCACTAGAAGGCTAAAGCTATTAAAATATCAAAGGGGTTTATTGGTCATCAGAATGAGGAAGCAAACCAGATTTTTCTTATAGCCAAAGCATGAAGTTAGTGTCCTTCCAGTATCGCACAACTTTGTTACTAAGAACTTTCTTTTTGGACAAGCTATTTGCAACTAACAAGTATTTCTTCATAATATTTGCATGATGCAAAACATAACCATTACATTAGCCTACACATGGAGACCAATTTTTCCAAGATACACTCAAACATTACTAGTTAACCTTATCTCAAAATATTGATATTGATTAGAAAACACATCTTCAAATGTGATAGACAAAAAACAATAAACAATCGTGATAAGCTAATGTAATGTGTTAAGATCACTTATCTTTCAAGGACAAAGTCGAAGTTGCTATCCGACTCTGTTTACCTCAATTCAGGCGTGATCTGCAAGAAGGACAGGCGAGCAAGTTGACTGTGTTTTTACATATTGAGCATCAATATTAACTAGAATTGAATCTCTATGAGCAAGGTGACAAAACGAAGGATCTTTGGAGTAATTTTAGCTTATACACTTGCAGGAAGGAAAATATGCTACATTGACATTATCCATCGTACACTACCAGTTTCTCGTCTTTAGAGTATGCCTTTAGCTCAAACACATTTGCAGCATAATTCTACTGGCTTACCCAAATTGTTGTGACAATGTTTTGCAGTTTAATAGGTCATGCAAAAGGCCTATCAATATATTATATTTTGCAAAATACTTAACAACACCTCATTAAAGTACGCTTATGTTTATTACAAAGGTCTAGTCAATTTTACAATGCATATTCGACTCGTATGATTATCTATTCCTTCAATACATTGGGAATCATATAACTATTCGATTTAACGTGAAATTTGGGCGAGCTATGTTTATGGTAGAGTGAGTCGTTAAAATAAGGGCGCTTGCCTACAAGATTGGATTCAACACATAGAGATCAATCTCAGAATCAATTTTCGACATTAAGTTCTAAGTAATCACAAATATCAGAACCAAATAGAATGGAACTAAGAAACTTATCTACATAGAAGTTATCGCCACCAACAATGTTGTCCGGTAGAACTCCGCATCACATCATGTTGCCGAAAGAACCATAAAGATGTGTGACCGAATCAAGAATTTCCATATTCGCTTCAACTTGGTTGTCTATTCCTTCACCTCCGAAAAGGTATTGGTGTTGACAAATAACACTCATTGTCTGAGCTCTTTACAAAACAATACCATTTCTTGGATAGTTGCAAAAACCTTGCAAGGGATGGCATATGAGATACATTACGGACCGAGCACATAGTCGACGCTCTCAAAGTCTGATAGACATTGCTGTTGGCGAGTTTGTTACTCTAAATGTTAAATTAGTGGAGTTGGCAGTGTTCTATTGTAAGGGTCACCAAAAATATGGAGTTGGTGGGGTTACAGTTCTATCGCGTGTCTTTTCAAGCCATGAGGGTGAAATAGAAATGGTATGTGGATGGTCTTAGAAACCTAGAGTTGTCACCACCATTGTTAACAACCCTCTCATTAGAGATTTTAGGTGTTTGGTTAGAATAGTTTTATCGGGCCCCACGGTGGGCGCCAAATGTTCTTGCTAAAAATATCATTTGATTTGGTTAATCCCCTTGAGGCTAGTCAGATAGGATCACAATAGTTAAGAAATTTTAGTGTTTTAGACATTTTTAAGGGAGGCAAGGAGGAGAGCCATTGTTGGGTTGTTAAGGTCTTTTCATTTCTCTTCCTTTTTCTGTTATTCATCCTCCTCCTTCATTGTTTGGTCTCAAAGACCTATTTGTATTGCAAGCCTTGCCCTTATGGATACTGAAGATGCATGATTTTAATAGGTTTTAGTAACCATTAATAATCTGTAACAAATTCAATCAACCATTCTGTAACGAATTCGGTCATTGATTATTTCAGAAATATCATAACAAGTTCGACTTGAACAATTTTTTCAGAATCCGATAAATTGAATTCAGGATGTACACGGAATTCGCTGTCCGACCTCATAAAAATCACGAGATATAAAGAATCTTTAAAATCACATGGCAATAAAATTGGGGGAAAAGGGAGGCGGGAAAAGTAACAAAAGTTGAGAAATGAGAATATGATAGAAACTCCTTTGGCTCTAAGATAGTCAGGCCCACTACTAGTCAGGGGTTCTAGAAAATTAGATCTACAAATGGTATAGTTCCAGCTGTGTAGAGTAACAGAATATTCTAGAACACTTAAAACCCTAACTATATAAGCTAACTTCTACTGTACTTCGTTTTCCTCTTCACTTCTTCTTAGATCTGTGTCTCATTTATTTTCCGATTAGCCAAAAGGTAAAATCCAATGGCCGGAAAAGGAGAGGGACCGGCTATCGGAATCGATCTCGGAACCACCTACTCCTGTGTAGGAGTATGGCAACATGATAGAGTTGAAATCATTGCCAACGACCAAGGTAACAGAACTACACCGTCTTATGTCGCTTTCACTGACTCCGAGCGTCTCATCGGTGATGCCGCTAAGAACCAGGTCGCCATGAATCCTATCAACACCGTCTTCGGTTAGTTAGTTTACTCTCTGCTAGATCTATTCAGTAATTTGTTCATTTTTCTATTCTATTTATCAGTTTGATAATTTTGCGGTTCACGGTGTACTGAATAGTTAATTTATAGTGCGTTGAATCAATTATACGTTTGTATGTATGCTTTATGATGCTTATTTTGAGCCGATTTGGTGTGATTTATAAATTCACTGTACATGATGCATTTTATTGAGTTGTTATGATTCAGTTTGAGTTGTGACGCAGAGATTTTCAAATTCAATCAACATGATGCCACTTTTTGTATTGCTATGGGCTACCAAATTGTTTATAGTATTATAACATGTGAAACATAATTTCGTATATACATGACATGTCTTTTTGTGTTGCTATGATTCTGTTTAATTGTGACCATGGATTTTCAATTCAATGAACATGATTCCTCTTTTGCATTGCTATCATTCAATCTAGATGTGTAGTCTTACTGAAATGTTTGGATTAAACTATTATACTACATGATGTGCCTACAATGCATTGTGTATAGTTGATGATATGATTGGATTTGTTTTATACTGAATGGTGTGTCATATTTATATTAACATAGATTGTTAATGTGATACGCTATGAAATATGAATATTTAATTTGATATTTTCTAAGTTCCAATTGCTGTATAATACTGTTATCTTGTGTTTTCTATATATATGTTTTATATGCTGACTAACTCAAATTAGATGAGATGTTGAGTTTGTGTTGCTAAGATAATTTTCACTTTTACAGATGCAAAGAGGTTGATTGGTCGTAGAGTCTCTGATGCATCTGTTCAGAGTGACATGAAGTTGTGGCCTTTTAAGATCATTGCTGGTCCTGCTGAGAAGCCAATGATTGTTGTTAACTACAAGGGTGAAGATAAGCAATTTGCTGCTGAAGAGATCTCTTCAATGGTTCTGATGAAGATGCGTGAGATTGCTGAAGCTTACCTTGGCTCTGCAATTAAGAACGCCGTTGTCACTGTCCCTGCTTACTTTAATGATTCTCAGCGTCAAGCTACCAAGGATGCTGGTGTTATTGCTGGTCTTAATGTCATGCGAATCATCAATGAGCCCACTGCTGCTGCCATTGCATATGGGCTAGACAAGAAAGCAACAAGTGTTGGTGAAAAGAATGTCTTGATTTTTGACCTTGGTGGTGGTACTTTTGATGTCTCTTTGCTTACTATTGAAGAGGGTATCTTTGAGGTGAAAGCCACAGCTGGAGACACCCATCTTGGAGGTGAGGATTTTGATAACAGAATGGTGAACCACTTTGTTCAAGAGTTCAAGAGAAAGAACAAGAAGGACATTAGTGGCAACCCCAGGGCACTCAGGCGATTGAGGACTGCATGTGAGAGGGCGAAGAGAACTCTTTCATCTACTGCCCAGACTACCATTGAAATTGACTCTCTATTTGAGGGAATTGATTTCTACTCCCCTATTACTCGTGCCAGATTTGAGGAGCTCAACATGGATCTCTTTAGGAAATGTATGGAACCAGTTGAGAAATGTTTGAGAGATGCCAAGATGGACAAAAAAAGCATCCATGATGTTGTTCTTGTTGGTGGTTCTACTAGAATTCCAAAGGTTCAACAACTTTTGCAGGATTTCTTTAATGGAAAGGAGCTATGCAAAAGCATTAATCCTGATGAGGCTGTTGCATATGGAGCTGCTGTCCAGGCTGCAATTTTGAGTGGTGAGGGGAATGAGAAGGTGCAGGATCTTCTCCTTCTTGATGTTACCCCTCTCTCTCTTGGTTTGGAGACTGCTGGAGGTGTGATGACTGTTCTGATCCAAAGGAATACCACCATTCCAACAAAGAAAGAACAGGTTTTCTCAACCTATTCTGACAACCAGCCTGGTGTCTTGATCCAAGTCTTTGAAGGAGAGAGAACAAGGACTAGGGATAACAATTTGTTGGGCAAGTTTGAACTTTCTGGTATTCCTCCTGCTCCCAGAGGTGTTCCCCAAATTACCGTGTGCTTTGACATTGATGCCAATGGTATATTGAATGTCTCTGCTGAAGACAAGACTACCGGGCAGAAGAACAAGATCACCATCACAAATGACAAGGGTAGGCTTTCAAAGGATGATATTGAGAAGATGGTTCAGGAGGCTGAGAAATACAAGTCTGAGGATGAAGAGCATAAGAAGAAGGTTGAGGCCAAGAATGCATTAGAAAACTATGCATACAACATGAGGAACACCATTAAGGATGATAAGATTGCAGGTAAACTTGATCCAGCTGACAAAAAGAAGATCGAGGATGCCATTGAACAGGCTATCCAGTGGCTTGACAGCAACCAGCTTGCTGAGGCCGATGAATTTGAGGACAAGATGAAGGAACTTGAAGGCCTCTGCAACCCTATCATTGCCAAGATGTATCAAGGTGGTGCAGGTCCAGAGGGTGCTGCTCCAACTGATGAAGAATATGCTCCTTCTGGTGGAAGTGGTGCTGGTCCCAAGATTGAGGAAGTCGACTAAATGTAGTTGCTTTTTATTTCTTATCTATGGTTTATTTTTCATGTTGTATTTTTGAATTGGTGTATTCATTGATGGATTTAGCCAGAGTGCTAATTTTTAGTGTATGTCATAACATTCGTTTGGTACTGTTAAGCCCCCATTTTGTAGTTTTTATTCATTGTAAGAATGATACTTTTATATTTATACAATGTTTTTCAGTTATTTTTGTGATTTCGTATTTAACTAGCTGCCTTAAAGATGATGATATTGTCTCTAGCCAACGGAATGCGTTGTTGGCTACTGTCCATCTTGAATAGAACATGTCATTTTAGTTTTTATTATACTGTGATGATTGTATATATTAATGATACTAGTAACTACTTCGTAGTTACTGGTGTGTTTCAATGAAATGTGTCTTGTCTAAAAAGGTCATTATTATGAGTTAAAATTTTATGAGAAGAAGGCATATCAATTTAATATTTTGGAAAGCAAAAAATGGGCTTTGTCATCCATTTTTAATAATAAATAATTCTAGAAATAATTTTTTTAATTAACTATTATAAATATTTTATAGTATTATAAAGTACAGTATTAGACAGAAAAGTTACAGCAGTAATGGTTTTTGAAAGGTTTAGTTTGATTTGGACTATTTGGTTCTTACACTTTTATATTTCTTAGGATAAAGAGAATTCCATTTGATGAAATGCATACTTTGATTTTATTTTAAAACAATGTTATAAAAAATATATTCAAATAATCAACATTTCAAATGATTTATAAAAAGTAACAACTTTTCAAATAAAAAAAAATCGTCACATAGAGGATGTGCCACTAACTGTGACGCATGACACGTATTTTATGTCATGTCAATGACAGCGTCGCATGCATGTTGGGAATAAGAGCATTCGTCATCCCTCTTGTCTTTTATGTTGTATTGTTTTTTTTTTAATATATAGATCATTTCCTCTACACCATTTATCACTCATCTCTTCATTCTATTCTTAATTTTTTTTTGAAATGTCTTATATCATCAAAAGAAATGTTAATTTGTTTTATTTGATAGTAAAGTCTCTGATGAAAATTCGATTTTGGAACATTCATACTTTCGAACATCTAGAGAGGAGCTTGATTCGTTGGTTAATTGGAGACAGTGAAAAAAGATCAAAAGAATTAAAAGGGTTGTTACGGTGTTCAACCAATTCATTTCTAGAATAACATCGAGTTAACTTAGAGACAAACAATCTAAGTCAATCCCAAAATCTCTATCATAAATTATCAAAGGATAATTCACACACACCAACGAAGTAGACACTAAATCATTAGCTGAAGTATCAATGACCATGCTACCATTCATATTACACTTTCAAATTCAATCTTTTCACACACTCATCAAATATAAATGAATGCGTCACACCCGTATCAATAATAGTAATCAAATGAATATTATTAATAAAACACACACCCTGAATCAAATCATCCGATGCAACGGTCTCTGCCCTAGACAAAACAAAAACTTTCCCCCCAGACTGAGCTTTTTTAGGTTTCTCACACTGCGTACTAATATGACCATGCTCTCCATAATTATAACAAGTTAGATTATTACTCATACAGTCAGCAACTGAGTGACCTGGCTTCCCACACTTGAAGCAATTCACAATTATGCTTTTTCACACATAAATACGATGTCCAAATCCACCACATTTGAAACATCAGAAGCAGGAGTCCCTCATCCAATTCATCCTTTCCCACCTCCAGCCTTTTAATCAACCTTCTATTTTCCCTTACCAACTAGAGTACTATACAGTTTTCCACGATTCTGATCCTTCCCCTTCTTCTCACTGAGACTCTTATAGTGAGCACATTAGACTTTGTTATCCTCATCATATATTTTGCACTTATTCACCAGCATAGAAAATCAACGGATCTCTTGATACTCAATAATCTGCTTGATCTCAGAATGTAATCCGTTTTCGAACTTGACAAACTTCGATCCATTAGTAGTCGTACTATTATAGTATGGACAAAACTTCACCAACTCTTCAAACTTAGCATCATACTCAACAATTGCCGAATTCCCTTGTTTTAGCTCAAGTAACTCAATCTATTTCTTACTGCACACGTCCTCTAGAAAGTACTTCTCTAGAAAGTTAGTCATGAACACAACCCAAGTAATCTCATCACCACCAACCTCTAGTCTCTGATGCGCATTGTCCCACCAATCTTCGACCTCCTCTAACAACATATTAGTGTCGAACTGCATCTTCTGAACTTCAGTGCAAGTCATCACTCAAAAAATCTTCTAAATCTCTCTGAACCATGTTTGTGCACCCTCTGAATCATATCTTCCTTTGAAGGTCGGAAGGTTGTTTCGCTGAAACTTCCCCAATCCACAGAATTCATCGCCAACCTAATTCTGCTGACCCTGCAGCACCTGACCCATCTCCTCCAAAGCATCAATAATAGTGTACAACCCAAAAATTATTTGATTGGCCGAGATGCAAAATAATAATTTATAACTTAGTCGAGATGTCAATTTTTAGTCGAGATGGTCATGTAGGAACCTCAGACCGGTGCACATAGATCTATTCCTAATGTCGGGCGACCGTGTTCCCTAAGCAATTAAGAGGCAGACTAAGAGTCAAAAACCGTTACAGAACGATTAATAAATCATTTACATATCACTAATGGTCATAAACAGTTACAAATACTTATTAAGTCGATTATAAATAATTAAGTAAACAGTTACGTTTATAATGGTCATAAAACCTAGTTGTTGTAACTATTCAGTATGAGAGGGAGGCTGACAGTATATATAAGTCTTGAGACCAATAGAAAAAAAGGATTTGCACGATGAATAATATAGAAAAGAGATAATCTATCAAAAATCTTGAACAACCAACAATGGTGGACATGAACCCCTTAACCATTACAGACACACCGACGAATCGTTTAAGGCTCTCCCTGACTACTAATAACAGAGAAGTCAACCTTTTAATATTTTAGCAAGAATACTTAGCGCCCACCGTGGGGCTCCTGTAAAACTCTCCCTAGCCACACAATCAAACCAAATCAATCATTTTTCAAAACAAATAAATTTCCAATTTCACAAGATTATCATTACACTACACACATGGAACCTTCAAACACTATTTCTCTTGGACTTTGTCCGTCAAACGTCATGATAGTGAAATCATTCGACTTTCCCATGACTCTCCCGACGTAGAGCGTCTTCGCCAAAGAATGCCAAACTCAGTGACAATAAAGCTATGCTTCAATTAGGGGTGTACACAGGTATGGTTGGACCGGGTTTAGCCTAACTCGTTCAAACTTCAATGGGTTGGGTCCATCGTCCAACCAACAATTTCATTTTCAAAACCGACTCGTTATTAATGGGTTGGGTTGGGTTCGCGGGTTGTGTTTTAAATAAAAAATATATTTTTTATGATTCTTTTTGTCGGTTTTAAAAAAGTGTAACACAACTCAATACAATCATACTCGTTTATAACACTCAAATTCAATGAAATACATCATAAAATATCTAATAAAATTCATCAACACAACATAACACTTTATAATAGTATAACGTTCAACAAGACACATTATTTGCATAAATTACATAAGTTGGAAATGTACAAAAGGAAATAAGAAACAACATTTAATCTTAGAATTACGTAAATTCATTGGTGTAGTAGTATTATTAGTGGAAAATATTTGTTTTTGAAAAAATTATGGTTATTAGTGAGATATTAATTTTATATTTTTATTTAAAAAAATAAAAAAAATAATAAAAAATTACTAAAATCACGGTAATGGTTTGGAAATTTTTATGTAAATAACCCACTTTTTCAAGGAAATTCCCAAAATACCCCTGGTTTCAAAAAAATCCCAAACTACCCCACTTTTAGGAGGAGTCGCCAATTGAATTGGAGACTCCTCTTAAAAATTGAATGGAGGCGCCAATTGGATTGGCTAGGGTAGGTGCCCTAGCCAATCCAATTGGCGCCCCTGTGTAGGGTTTAAGAGGAGTCGCCAATTCAATTGGAGACTCCTCCTAAAATGCATTTTTTTTGGTAAATGGTATACGTGATAGATAATTTTGATATAGGACCACTTGATATTAATAAAAATTGTTGTTTACACAAAGAAACCTAATGGTGATGACCGAGATCACCTAACCAACCTCCGGTCCCACATCCTCAAGCTACCCTAACCCGTGGCCCTAACCCACGTTGACGATTCAGTACCGGTGTTTGAGCATCTGAGGGGCCAGAAGCGTCACTACCAACTACAGGAGAATGTCCATTGAGGTATTCAGACAAGTCGGCATAATCTTCAGTATGCATCGATGGTGTACCGCCGTAGCTGAGCTCATGACCCATGCTAGAGAAGTTGGGATGTGGTTGACTCATGGATGGGCGACCGGGACGGTTGAAGGGAGACATGGGTGTGAACAATGCATCGAGGAAAGGTTGGAAAGGTTGTTGGGGTGTTTGGTAGAGATATGGTTGTTGGATGTTTTGGTTTTGTGAGGTTTGGGCTTCTTGGCTACGGTAGGAGGAAGGGCGGTTGGTGTTGAATGATCGTTGGGTGTTCTGGCTTAGGCGACTTTGATGGGGTGATGAGGTGGGTGCGAAGTGATGTTGAGTCTCAGGTTGATGGTCAATTTGTTGGTGGTGGTATGGGGTATGCTCTTGGTATTAAGGTTGGGTGTATGGAATATTTTGGTTGTATGTTTGTGTGTTGGTTGAACGGAACGTTTGACGGACAGGGGGCTGTGTGTATCTGATTTGACACTGTTGTTGGGGGTTTGATGTTGAGGTGTCAGGTGTGTAAGTCATCTGGCGTGGATCGTACAAGTACATATCCTCGGCGATGAACTGAAAACCAACCGATCTGTACCAAGCCATATAAGTACGACTTGGTTTTTCTTCAGTTGGCATGACTGCGTCAGTTAACACATGGTCATGACGGTGCTTCCATTTGTGACACTCCGATCTTGCGAAGCTTTGCCATGGATTAAAGTTCCATTAGTCGTTAACTTTGCGCATATGCCATTCTCCTAGGCTAGCTGGGGGATCTGGGATATTTTGGGGCATACCGAACTGCAACTTCACACGATCACTGTTGTGCATCTCCATAGTTGTGAACCGTATTATCGGTGTACATGCAGTCCATACGGCCGCATCTTCAGCGTTGACTTGATGGTCATGATCCAAATTAAGGTATGGACGCCAAATAAACTGAAATGTAAAAGAAGATTGGATTATAGTCAAGGTAGAAGAAGTTAACAAAATAATTAAGTTATTTTCCTTACGTCTGTCGGTCGAAGGTGATCCAACAGGTTGCGATACTGAGTAATACAATGTCTTGGACATTTGTTGTAACTCATACCACGTGCAGACCATCTACACCAAAAAGTCAAAAAATATTAGTTAAAGGTAATAATCTTTAAAGACGTAAGTAAAGATATAGCAATTTAAACAACTTACTTTTGTGCATACGGAAATGTGAAAGGATTGTTATTGACAGGTGCTAGAGACGGTAGTCTTGACCAACCCCATGCTTGTAGCAAAACAGCACATCCAGAAAATGTAGATGTATCTTTGTGTGAGTTTTTGCACAAGGAGCTATAGAGATAGGCTAGACAAGCAGATCCCCAACTGTAACTTCCTATTCTATCTACATGTCTAAGTAGAGGTAAATACATAATATGCATGCTAGAACCACTACCTTCGGGAAATAAAAACGAGCCAATTAACAACATGATGTAACACCTAGTTTTTATTATTCGAGCATCTTTGGTAGAATGCTCATCTAAGTATAAACTATTATAGTACGACTTAAGGCGTGAAAGTAGTATACCTTGACCTCTTGCGTTATCATCTAACAAATCAGTATCCAAGAGATCCATGCAAATTGAATTTGCATAGTTGGTTTTACCATTAACAACCTTACCTTTAATGGGTAGTCCCAAAAGCATGTAGACGTCTTCTAACGTCACGGTACACTCACCGGTTGGGAACCAAAATATGTGTGTCTCTGGTCTCCATCTTTCGCATAAAGCTAGAATGAATTTGTTATCTATGGACCAAGACAAAATCTTACTTATATGACCAAAACCGACGAGTTCAACATAAGGTTGAATCATCGGGTCCATATGGACATATTCGTGGACCCGAGTTCGGAACCTTGATACATCCTATAAAAGAAAGAACAAAAAACTTGACTAAGTTGGTATGTTAAAATAAAAGGGGGTTGGTGAAGATGAAAGATAAAAAGTTAATAAAAGAAAAAACTTACATATGTTGCGATGTTTGCAACCGTTCCTCTATGTGATTCGCCCATTGTGAGGATAAACATTTTGTCGGTGGGTTGGTGTAGATGAAACTACAAGAAGTTGTTGCAAATGAAATTGTAGAAGAAGTATTGTAGAAGAAGTAGTGAGAGTGATGGTGTGGAAGAAGTGTTGACGGAGAGGATGTATTTATAGGCAAATGGATGGGAGCATGGAAAGTTGTGCTTGCATGGTGTCTCCACTTGAATTGGCGACCATGTACAACCTTTAAGAGGGCTCTCCATTCAAATTGGCACCTCCATAGGGACATGCATGTAAGACCTAGGTCTGATTGCTTGGTTTCGAGGTCTGAATGCATGCTTTGACAAGGTGTCTCCACTTGAATTGGTGCCCATGTGCAAGGAATGAGTGGGGGAGCCAATTCATTTGGAGTGTGTGTCTGCATGTCTGACACATCGTTGTCCTCTCTCTTGCATGCTGAACATGTCACTTCTTAGTAGCTTGCATGGTTGACACATCATTTCGGAGTAGCTTGCATGTGCGACACGTCATTTCGAAGTAGCTTGCATGTGCGACAGGTCACTTCGAACTAGCTAGCATGTGAGACACTTCACTTCTCTATTTAAGTGTCTTACTATCAACATCCAAGACACTTCACTCATATTCATCTGCAGTAAGAAAATAGTTTTCATCTGCACAATATCATCTTTATCATTATACAGTGTCAACGTTCACTGCAACGGTGAAACATACGAGTCTGAGCTATATGGTTTTTGTTTTCGAAACACCGATACCATTAGACTCACGATCAAGAGAAATGCAACCTTCTTGCATTTGAAAAAAAGAATACAATCCTGTATAGGATCGGGTTTTGTGTCAAAGATCACATATCAAAATCCAATATTTTTTGAGAATAGTCAATACAAGTATTCCCCCCTTAAGGTACGAGACGATGAAGATGTTGATGAATACATGTTTGTTAGTCATGAACATTCAGGCTGCAACTGTATTGAGTTGTACATTACTCTTCAACCATGTATACCATCTCAACAGTCTCAACTAACCAGTCAGGATGAATCTGGTGAAGATGATCCACAATGGTCAGATGACGTCAACCCAGAAGCAGAAGCAGAAGTGAACGTCATTGATGAAGAAGAAGAGGAGACCGAGATACAGGTTGACCACATGCTGAACAACGACGATGAAGATGATGATCAACCACCACCAATACCTCCTAGTCATGTCTACAATCCGCCTCGACATATGACAAATATGGATCTTCACGACGATGAAATATCCAATAGTGTTTTCTATAATCTGTATCCGAGATCAGAAGGTGAATTAAAGGTGGGAGACATGTTTCGTACCAAAGAAGAATGTGTTCTGGCTATCAAAAAATTCCACAGGAACAACTCTGCTGATTTTACAGTGAAACGCACTGATTCTAGAAGGTATGTTATCGAATGTTGTAACATGCTTTGTAAGTTTCGTTTGGCTGCGTCTTACAAGAAGAAAAACGACTCTTGGGAGATCGCTTCAATAGACCCACCTCACAGTTGCATTGCAACTAACGTTGAACAAGATCACCGTAAACTAAGTGCAACATTGATATGTCAAGACATTTTGCCGTTGGTTAATAAAGACCCATCAGTGAAGGTGAGTATAATTATATCCCATATCAGATCAACAATATAATTATACTCCATCTTACAAGAAAGCCTGGATTGCGAGGACAAAGGCTGTTGAACAAGTTTTCGACAACTGGGAGGATTCATACAAGGAATTTCCACGGTTTTTATGGGCACTAAAAACATATGTCCCAAGAACTGTGGCAATTATGGAGACATTGCCAGCGATGATGCCAGACGGAACCTGTGCTACAGGTAATAGAATCTTTCACCGTCTCTTTTGGGCATTTGACCCGTGCATCAAAGGTTTCGCATTATGCAAACCTATTATTCAAATTGATGGCACTTGGTTATACGACAAATACAAGGGTACTTTGCTCATGGCGGTTGCACAAGACAGCAACAACAATGTCTTTCCCATTGCCTTTTCTCTTGTTCAAGGTGAAACGGCTGGTGGATAGGGTTTCTTTCTTCGACATCTCAGAACGCATGTGGCTCCACAAGCCAATCTCTGTTTGATTTCTGATAGACATGCTGCCATTGAGAGTGCCTACAACAACCATGACAACGGATGACACGATCCTCCTTCTACCCATGTCTATTGCATTAGACACATTGCACAAAACTTCATGTGTGCTATAAAAGATAAGAATCTTCGCAAGAAGGTGGTGAATGCTGGGTATGCTCTAACTCAGCCGTCATTTCAATATTATCGTGATGAAATTAGACTGTCTAATAAAGACGCAGGGAGATGGCTAAATAACATACTAGTGGAGTAGTGGACAAAGGCATTTGACAGAGGTTGTCGATGGGGCCACATGACAACAAACCTTGTGGAATGCATGAACGGGGTATTCAAAGGAATTCGAAATCTGCCGATAACCGCCTTGGTAAGATCAACCTATTATAGGTTGGCTTCTACGTTCGCAACCAGAGGTAAAAGATGGAGTGCAGTGTTAATGTTCGGGCAAGTATTCAGTGAGTGTTGCATGAAGGTCATGAAAGAGGAGAGCATCAAAGCTAGCACACACGTTGTAACAGTCTTTGACCGTCATAGGCAAAATTTCAGCGTCCAGGAAACAATGGACCACAACGAGGGGAGACCAAATTTAGCCTACGCTGTTAGACTAAACAGAAGTTGGTGCGATTGTGGAAAATTCCAGGCCTTCCGCATACCTTGCTCCCATGTCATTGCAACATGCGCTTATACTCGTCAAGATGCTTACAGCCATTTATCTGATGTGTACAAGGCCGACACCGTCATGAATGTATATAATCAAAGCTTCTCAGTACTATCAATGGAGGATTACTAGCCTCCATATGAAGGTGATATTGTTTGGCACAATGACGAGATGCGTAGAAAGAAAAAAGGAAGGCCAAACAACACACGTATCAGAACAGAGATGGATTCCACAGATAAAATGATAAGATTATATAGTATATGTCGTCAACCAGGACACAACAAGAACAACTGTCCCAATCGAGGAGCATCATCTAGGTCTTAAGCTTTTTGTAACATTGTATTTCTGTAACCTTCAATCATTATATATCATTAAGTTTTTGTTACAACGAGGTTCACAACAAACATCAGTACAAAATAAGCTATCTGAAAACATAAATATTTCTAACTGATTACAACAATCAAATTGATGTCGTCTCGATCGAACATCATTTCCCTAGCATCCTTATCAGTCTTCATTCACACCCAACCAAAGATACTATCAAGTCTCTTAATACTTCTAATTTTTTCCCCTTCTCGTATTTTCCCATCTAACCAACGAACCAGCTCCCTCTTCAGTTGATCGAACGTAGTGATGTTCCAGAACAACATCAACATCTGAGGTTTGTCTCTCGCATAAATCACCTTTCCGTATCGGTGAGGAACACCAAACATGATTGCCAATTAATTATATGAGACGTGGAACAATTACTCACACAACGCATCTATTTATAACACAAAAATTGCATTTTAGGAGGAGTCTCCAATTGAATTGGCGACTCCTCTTAAACCCTACACAGGGGCACTAATTGGATTGGCTAGGGCACCTGCCCTAGCCAATCCAATTGGCGTCTCCATTCAAGTTTTAAGAGGAGTCTCCAATTCAATTGGCGACTCCTCCTAAAAGTGGGGTAGTTTGGGATTTTTTTTTGAAATCAGGGGTATTTTGGGAGTTTCCTTGAAAAAGTGGGTTATTTTCGTAAAAATTTCAATGGATTGAGTCAATGGGTCCGCGAATTACTAAACTCAAATCCAATAGCCGAACCAAAATTATACGAGTTATTATGAGTTGAATTGAATATACCCATAAATGAATAGATTCAGATCATTTATAGATTGAATTAGTTTGAATGAGTGGGTTCATGCGTCTGACCCTCATGTAGCTTCAATCTAAATGCACACCATTCAATTCACACATTTATTCGTAATGTTAAATCCGAATCTAGAGGTTGTTTATCTATAACCGCTTGTTATTTCAATATTTTGTCAGGTGGTTACAGGTTAAGGATAAAACTGTTAATTGAGCATACTATGGATCTCATGTGATGAAGTATGGTGGTTCGACCAAAGGAATGTTGTTCTCATCCATTTATGGGAAAAGTTACGCAAATTACATGAGGGTTCTCCGCGGAAAAACGAAGTTGAGAAACAAGTTTTGGAAGCAATGTCTCATAGGAAACATATAGACAACCATGTGAAACTGATTGGGAAGCTCTCATTCGGCATTGAAAAGGGTACTGAACCACTTAACGCTTTTAGACCTGTTGGATCACCATTTGTTGATAACCGGGATTGCCTCAAAACCATGGAGCCAATACATTTGCAGTATGCCCAGGTTAAAGCATAGTGTGTGTGTATATATATATATATATATATATATATATATATATATATATATATATATATATATATATATATATATATATATGTCTCCACTGAATATTAGTGAAGCACACAAGGTGATCGATGAAATGCCCAAGGGAAAACCAAATCAACTCTTCAAGGCTTAAGAAGAAACAAAACTCGGATCACGAAAATTAAGTCACGCTGACATCAAAATAGTGCCCGAACCAGTTGATCGCATTGTAAATACCATCATTCATATATAAGTCACCTATACCCGACCTGGATACCGTCAATAGCTTCTCGGAATCATCATTGGTGCATCTCTGAGGAAGAAAATAGGTGTTCTCTATACTTTAACTTTCCTACAAGTTATTGTATCTCACTCGCAGTTGACATGGGTGTTTGTGTTAGGTTCTCTAAAAAATACTGAGAATAATATAAAGAATAGAATGAGGAATAATAAGAAGAGGCTGCTTTATTGAATGATTGGAAGAGATTTACAGAGATCAAGGAATCTACTGCCACAGAGCTGAGCTCCTATGGAGGGCTTAGTAGCTCTCCATTCTCATGATTACACAATGATTCTAAAAAGTGTCCTCTTGTGATTTATTCCTAATCCTTTATGCAAACAGCCTAACAGAATTGGTTAAGACCAATTCTCTCTCTACTGCCACCTCATATCCAATCACGTGATATTTGATGCTCTTCTCCTTCTAGAATAAACCAGCCAAGCCTTGGCTCCACTAGGCCCACTGTGATTTGACACTTCCACCCCTGACCCATCTTCATTCATATGGTCCCTAAGAACACTCCCTCCTAGAACAACTACCTTGTCCTCAAGGTTGAATTCTGGAAATTGGCTCTTGATGGTCAAGATATCCTCCCAAGTAGCTTCATCCACTATTCTGTTAGCCCATTGAATTAAAACTTGTTGTACCTTCTGTCCCTCTGGACCACTCATACGCGTTGCTAGGACATCTTCAGGTATGAATTGATCAGCACAATTCCCTTCCATTCCCTGAGGTAGTTCACTCTCCACTTGGTACTCTCCAATGGCCTTTTTTAACAGTGATACATGGAACACCGGATGTACCCTTGATCCTTCAGGTAATTTCAACTTGTACGCCACCGCCCCTATTCTTTCCATAATTTGAAACGGCCCATAATACCTTGCAGCCAGCTTAGCATTCATACGAGACACCACAGACTTCTCTCTATGTGGACGAAGCTTTAAGAACACCCACTCCCCTACTCGAAAGCTACGATATGTTCTTTTCTCGTCAGCATAATGTTTCATACGGTCTTGAGCTCTTTGTAAATGAGCTTTGAGTTGTCTGATAGCTTCATCGCGTTCTTCTAACTCCTTCTGCACTGCCTCTACCCGTGTTTCTCCCTGCAACAATCTGGTAATCATTGGAGGTTTTCGCCCATACACCAGCTCAAAAGGTGTGCTCCCTACTGACGCATGGAATGTGGTGTTAAACCAGAATTCCGCCCACGGTACCCATAACACCCAAGACTTTGGCTGGTCAACAATGAAACATCTCAGATATGTTTCTAGACATCAATTCACAACTTCGGTTTGTCCGTCAGTTTCCAGATGATATGCTGAACTCATTTTCAGCGTCGTTCCTTGCAACCAAAACAATTCAGTCCAAAAATTACTGACAAACACAGGGTCACGATCACTGACAATTGCTGTAGGTAAGCCATGAAGTCTTATCACTTCGCGTGCAAATGCTTCAGCCACTGTTCTGCAATACACGGTTTTTTTAGAGGGATGAAATGACAGTACTTAGAGAGCCTGTCCACTACCACAAATATTGCTTCAAATCCTCTTGACTTGGGCAATCCTGTAATAAAATCCATCGAAACTTCTTCCCACACTGCTGTAGGAATCGGTAATGGCTGCAGTAGGCCTCTGGGAGAAATGGATAAATACTTCTGTCTTTGACACACATCGCATGCTTTTACATATTCTTGCACCTTTGCCTTCATCCCTATCTAATACACATTTGCAGCCAATCGTCTATAAGTGCGGTAAAATCCGGAGTGACCTCCTACTGGAGTACTATGAAACTCTGCTAACATTTTAGGAATCAAACTGGATTGTGCTGACAGAACTAACCGATCCTCATACAATAGCACCTCCTGTTTATACTTGAATCCAGGCCTTGTATTTGGATTCTCTTCCAATTCCTCTATGATCTTGACTAACACCTTATCATTGTGGACTTCCTCTTGAATCACATTATCTTCGTCCCAAACTGGATATGAAACCGCCGCCATAAATTCTCCATTCTCAGGTAAACGCAAAAGTGCATCTGCTCCTCTATTTTCCACCCTGGCTTATACACGATATCAAACCGGTAACCAAGTAATTTGGTAGCCCAATTCTGCTGGTCAGGCGTTGTAATTTTCTGCTGCCAAAGTTGTTTCAAACTCTTTTGATCCGTTGTAACTGTGAAATGTCGCCCCATTAAATATGGCCGCCAGTGTTGAATCGCTAATGCCACCACCATTAATTCTCTTTCATATACAGATTTGGCCAGATTCTTTCCTCCCAGGGCTTTACTAAAGAATGCAATGGGTCTCTTCTCTTGCATCAAGATGGCGCCTAACCCCACACCAGACGCGTCACACTCCACCACAAACTCTTTTTCAAAATCTGGTAATGCAAGAACTGGGGTTGTTGTTAGCTTCTGTTTCAAAGTTTCAAAAGCCTCTTGAGCTTGATGACCCCATTTGAAACCATCTTTCTTTGTTAAATCAGTTAGGGGCTTTGCAATTTTTCCATAGTCTCTAATAAACTTCCGATAATAACCTGTGAGGCCTAAGAATCCTCTCACTCCCTTAACACTCTTCGGTATTGGCCATTTAATCACACTTTCCACCTTCATGGGATCTACAGCTACACAAGTCCCACTAATTAAATGACCTAAGTACTTAACTGTATTCTGGCCAAATTGACACTTTTTCCGATTAGCAACTAACTTGTGCCTCCTCAAAATCTGCAGCACTTCTGTTACATCTCGAATATGTCTCTGCTACGTCTGACTATAAATGAGTATGTCGTCAAAGAAAACCAAAACAAACTTCCGTAATAACGGCCGAAATACTTCATTCATTAAGGACTGAAAGGTAGAGGGCACATTCATCAGTCCGAACGACATTACAAGGTATTCGTAATGCCCTTCATGCGTACGGAAGGCAGTCTTCTGAACATCTTCAGGTTTCACCTCACTTGGTGATACCCGAATTTCAAATCAAGCTTAGTGAAATATTGGGCACCATGCAATTCGTCAAGCAGCTCATCGATCATTGGAATTGGGAATTTATCTGGTACTGCCACTTTATTAATGGCACGGTAGTCGACACACATCCGCCACGACCCATCCTTCTTCTTCACCAATATTATTGGGCTAGAAAACGCACGGTTACTCTGCTGAATAATTCCTGCCTCCAACATCTCTTTGACTTGCCTCTCTATTTCATTTTTTTGATGATGGGGGTACCTATAAGGCCTCACACTCACTGGGCCTTGACCTGGCAGTAAGTTAATGGAGTGGTCACGTGAGCGTCGTGGTGGCAGCCCCTTGGGCTCATGAAACACATCATCAAATTGCTTCAACCTCTCTTTCATTTCTGGGTGATTTGTCTCTTGTAAAACCTGGGTTTCTGTGTTGTTCAAAGTGGCATCTAAGGACCACCACTTCCTTCCATATCCCTTACTAGCTTTACCTACTATACTCTGTAGTGCTGAGATGGCTTCAGGTGTTCCTTCTATGCCCTTTAACATCACCCATTTTCCCTCATGCCAAAATTCCATCGTTTGCTTCTTCCAATTAACTATCATATCCCCCAACGATTTCAGCCACACCATGCCTAACACTACATCAACTCCTTCTAAATCAAACAGATAAGCTTCGATTTCACTAGTCACCTCCCCTGTTTTGAATAAGACATGATTACACTTTCCTCGCGTGGTGGTTTGAAACCCATCACCCAACTTGATTCTGAAATCTGGAGTAGTTTCGACGCTCCAACCCAGTTTTTGCACTAACGGCTTCGCAGTGAAATTGTGTGTCGCTCCACTGTCAATCAGAACCACCACCGGAACACCATTAATGGTTGCTCGCAACTTGAGCGTTTGTAGACTTTCACGTCTCGGAACCTCCATCTCATATAAGTTCATCACACTCATCTCCCCATCTCGCTCTTCTTCAGATTCGTCCACCTCCACTGCCAATAATTTGGCCTTCTCCTCTCCTCCATCTTCATCATCCAAAATCATGACACGTAGTTGTTTGTCTGGACACTGATGGAGGGGGTGAAAGAGACCCCCACATTTATAACAAAGACCTTTTTGTTTTCTATTCATGAGCTCTTGATAGGATAAGTGAGTAAAGCCTTTGTCACGTGCACCCTTTTCTTTTCTCTCTCCAGTCACTGGCTTGTCATCACGTGGTGGGTTATTGGGCCCTTTAGATCCATTTCCATAATTTAACCCACTGTTATGGCCTCCTTTCATAAAAACCCAATTCGTTCCTCCATTTCTCCCCGGGTTAGCCTTGTTTGAACCGCTTGGTTTCGGGTTTCGGATCCAACCCGATCCACCACTCGTTTCCCTTTCCACTGCTCTCGTGACGTGGAACAGCTTCGTTCTCGCTATCGGCCCCATAGCTACGAAACTCCGTACCCTACCTCTGATCTCACCTCTTAATCCGTGCAGAAAATACCCTAAAAATTGTTTGTCAGGTAACCTCGGAATTCGAGAAGTCAGACGTTCAAACTCCTGAATATATTCTTCCACCGTTCCTCTCTGATGAATTTCAGTGAGCTTTTCATAAACATCACCCTCTCCTAAACCTCCATACCTTCCCATCAACTCTGATCGAAGCTCCTCCCATGTCAGATCTGGGTTTTCTTCCAACAAAGAGTTAAAGAAGTGAATTATTGGTCCTTCCATGCTCAATTGTGCCAGCCCCACCTTCACGGTAGCACTCGTGTCTTGAACACGAAAATAGACCTCTGCTCTAGAGATCCATCCGGCCGGATCGTCGTCGGAGAACGCTGGTAGCTCCACCTTCTTAACCGACCTTCTAAATTCATCCAAAGCTTCACCTTTCAACTTTGTGGTTGTCGTAACCTTTTTCGATGATGCATCATCTTCAGCTTCAACCACCTTCTTTTCCAGAACCTTCTCCATCATCTGTATCAACGCTCTTTGATTCTCCCTCACTGTTTGTTGAACCTCAGCGATGGAATCAGAGAAAGCAACCTTCATCAGCGATAACTCTTGCTCCAGATCTGCAATCTCCGCCTCAATGTTTGCTACGGTTTTCTTCTTAGACATCAACCAAGCTTTCCTTCACTGGTCCCCTCTACGGATTCAGTAGGTCGGACCACTGTTAGGTTCTCTAAAAAATACTGAGAATAATATAAAGAATAGAATGAGGAATAATAAGAAGAGGCTGCTTTATTGAATGATTGGAAGAGATTTACAGAGATCAAGGAATCTACTGCCACATAGCTGAGCTCCTATGGAGTGCTTAGTAGCTCTCCATTCTCATGATTACACAATGATTCTCAAAAGTGTCCTCTTGTGATCTATTCCTAATCCTTTATGCAAACAGCCTAACAGAATTGGTTAAGACCAATTCTCTCTCTACTGCCACCTCATATCCAATCACGTGATATTTGATGCTCTTCTCCTTCTAAAATAAACCAACCAAACCTTGGCTTCACTAGGCCCACTGTGATTTGACACTTCCACCCCTGGCCCATCTTCATTCATATGGTTCCTAACAGTTTGCATGTGTATAGTTTATTTATTTCTAATGTAGATGTTGGTGTGTGATCTCATAGGATCATATCATGACCTTTCAGGATTGTTGAATCGTCTTGAGAAGCTTTATGTCATGAGGGCATCACTGTTTGGCAGGAGATTATTTAGCACGGTACAGAATCGTGATGCCGACACAGTGCCGGTGCCAACAATTAAAGTTGAAAAGTCTAACTACATTAAACGGATCTCGCCAATGTCGAAGCTTTAGCCAATGTTGAAATAAGAATTATAATCTGAGCAGCAGAGTCCTTCTGTCGTTACGCCTCTCGAAGTCACAAAAGGCAGATCCGTCGTGTCTCTAATGATCTCAAAACCAACGACAGCGACATCGAAAGATAAATGACATGCTCTGTCCCAATTAAGTATTCATGTGCAATACCTATCTAACCTCACGACGTATTTGGTTAATGATTGATATAAAATGATTGAATCTGCTTGTAACAATATTGTGGGATGCTTTTTATTGTGATTTCAGAGCATGGAATAGCTGCGATTGTATAATTCAGCAGCATATTTAATAGCATGGAGTCGCAGGCTGTGATGGACACCCTTCAAATTAGCTAGCTGATCCAACTAATGTTGCTAGCTTGTCGTTGTAGAAGTCGGAACACGCAATTCGAAATACATTTCTGATCCAACAACGCTCGTGGCATGAGCAGACTTGGATACTAGTTGCGACAGCTTCGATTCAGTCAGCATATGCAGCTGCAGAAGATTCTTTACCTATCACAGATGTGGTTTGGTCTAAAGTTCAAATTGAAAAGCAACTGTTGAATGCCAATGACGGTTTTTCGGGTGACTGATAGGATGTTTGTCTTCATCTACCTGTCAGACTTACAACTATTTTAAAAGGTGGAATCGAGCTGCGTGTTTTGATACAGAACAGATAGCATCGCGATCACTGCTAACAAAAGTATGGGACATAATTACTGTTATTAAAATATGGTTATGAGTTGCATTAGTGTTTTTATTGCGTATTGTACATGACTATGCTATCGCATGGTAGTAATGCAGGAGCTAAACCATGTTGCACGGCTGATAGTGCTATACCAAAGCATGCAGGGGCTGTACCGAGTCATATAACTGATATCCCGAACATTGCAGCAAAAAAAATTAAACTAAAGTCTAAAGGATTAAAAGTGCGTGAAGCCAAGTTCGGATTGACAGGATGCTAAAATCGCGTGTGGTTTGATGTACCGCATAATTCAATGATTTTGGGTCGAGTTCGGCCGGGTCACGGATCTGGTCATTCTATGCAACTTGTTGGAAGTTATTAGAGAGATGAGTACGTAATATACAAATTCTGTGTTATACAACTCATATTATTCATTGTAAATAATAATTAGTAATTAGTTGTCTTCTACCATATTTAGAATTAACATTTATAGGTCAGATTTAGGATTATTGATCTGTCCCTTGTATTCTCTAAATGTCTTTCATGTATTACTTACTGATATATCAAAGAAATACAAATTATTTGTTTCTTTATGATATCAGTTGCTAGGAGAATTCCTTAGGTTTTTTTCTTTTGCTTCCTTTTTTTTCTTCCATCCCATATAATGTTTGATACCGAATCCCAGCATACGCCCAAACATTCTTCACCTAAACCTGAAATACCTCAATCTATCAGGACATACCATGAAAACCACCCTGTTCAGATCACAACAATTCGACTGAACGGTCCTAGTTATTTTCGGTGGTCACAGTCTGTCCGTTTGTATCTCAGGGGGAGAGGAAAAATTGACTACATCATTGGAGACAAGAAACAACCAGACAAGGAAGGTGCAAACTATGATTGAGATGCTGAAAATTCCATGGTCATGACATAGTTAGTCAATTCCATGACTGAAGAGATAGGTGCAAACTATCTTTGTTATGCTACTACAAAAGATCTTTGGGAAAGTGTCTCTCAGATGTATTCTGATTTGGACAACCAATCCCAAATTTATGAATTAACTCTCCACTTTGGAGAAATTCGTCAAGCTGAAGATTCTGTTATCAAATACTTCAATTGTCTCAAGCGTATTTAGCAAGATCTGAACCTGTTCAATGTATATGAGTGGAAGTCACCCGAGGACTGCAAGCACTACAAGAAGATGATGGATGTTCGTCATGTCTTCAAGTTTCTTGCAAGTCTAAATATTGAGTTTGATGAGGTTCATGGCCGGATTCTTGGCAGGAATCCTATCCCTCAAATTGGTGAAGTATTTGCTGAAGTGCGTCGCGAAGAGAGTCGCAAGCAGGCGATGCTTAGAAAAAAGGTTGACATTGTCCCTCCACCAGTCAAAGGATCTGCATTGGTTGTTCCTTAAGTCAATCGCAAACCTTTCCCTAATCCACGAGGTGGTGACAAGAACCATTTAGTTTGCGACTACTGTGGTCAAAATCGTCACACTCGGCAAAATTGTTTCAAACTACATGGTAGGCCAAATGATAGAAAGGCTGAAAGGTTTGGTGATCACCCTACGTCTACAACCAATGAGGCTGTCTCGTCTCCATTTACTAAGGAGCAAATGGATCACCTTTTTAAACTTCTAAAGTTCAATATATCACCTAATGTTCCTGTTGGAACTGTGGCACAAACAGGTAAGAATTCTTGGACATTATCTGTCCAAAACCTCCAACCCTTGGATAGTAGATTAAGGGGCATCTGAACATATGACCAATTGCTCTCATTTATTCAGTTCCTATTTCCCTTGTTCCGGGTCTGGAAAAGTAAGGATTTCTGATGGTAGTTATTCTAGTATTGCAGGCAAATGCACCATTAAATTTTTAGAGCAAATTACTTAGCAATCTGTTTTACACGTTCCTAAATTGGCTTGCAATCTTTTATCTGTTCATAAACTGTTTAAGAACACTAATTGTTCTGTCATTTTTCGTTCTTCCACTTGTGTTTTTCAGGACCAGAACTCGGGGAAGATAATTGGAACTGCTAGAGAGATGAATGTATTATACTACTTTGATGAAACTCCCCTTGAAAATGCAATGGTTTTTGGTTTAAACAGTGCAAGTTTACCTACCGTTTCAGATCAAGTTATGTTATGGCATAAAAGATTAGGTCATCCTAGTTTCCCTTATCTTAAGTATTTATTTCCAAATTTTGCCAAAGAAATAAATTCCTCACAATTTCATTGTGAAGCTTGTCACTTAGCTAAACATCATCGTGTGTCTTTTATTTCAAAAGATTATTCTGCTTCGCAACCTTTTTATTTAATCCATAGTGATGTTTGGGGTCCTTCAAAAATTAAAACTATGTTTGGAAAAAATGGTTTGTGACATTTATTGATGACTAGACACATGTGTGTTGGGTTTACCTCTTAGAAAAAAAATCTGAAGTGGAACAAAAGTTTAAAGATTTTTTTCAAATGATTGAAAACCAATTTCAAACTAAGATTGGCATTCTAAGGTCTGACAATGACACTGAATATTTCAACAAATATTTAAGTACATTTCTAGTAACTAAGAGGGTAATTCATCAATCCACTTGTTGTGATACTCCACAACAAAACGGTATTGCTAAAATAAAAAATAGACATCTCCTCTAAGTTACTAAAGCTATTATGTTTTCTATGAATGTACCTAAATATCTATGGGGAAATGCCTTATTAACTGCTTGTTACCTCATCAATAGAATGCCATCTCGTGTTTTAAAATATGAGACTCCTATGTAAGTTTTACAAAATTATTTTCCCACATCTCGCATCATTGCGGATCTTCCCCTTAAAATTTTTGGTTGTCTTTGTTATGTCTACATCCCAAATATTTTTCATCCCAAATTGAATCCTAAAGCTGAAAAATGTGTTTTTCTTGGCTACGCTTCAAATAAAAAGGGTTACAAATGTTTTTACCCAATAACAAAGAATTTTTTTGAAAGTATGGATGTCAACTTTGTTGAAAATCAACCTTTTTTTAATAAAAATTCTCTTCAAGGGGAGAATCGTTGTCGGATAATATAATTTCTGAAACAAGGGGAGAAAAACTGATTGAGGATCATAATCCTCAATTTCAAGTGTATGTTCGAAAAAGGTTTCACAAAGGTATTACAAATCCAATTGTCTCTCCTGCAAAAATCCAATCGGATTTACCAAGTGAAGGTCCTACAGAAATTTCACCTTCTAGTTCTTCATCTGGTAATCCATCTTACTCTTCCAATGATTTACTGGATTTGTCTTTTCCTGATATTAATCTTCCAATTGCTTTGAGAGAAAAAATTCTTGATCTTAATATCCCAATTACTGATAGGAAACGTACTCGAACATGTACTAAACACCCCATGTCTAATTACTTGTCATATGACAAGTTATCACACACTCACAAGGCATGTGTCTAGGATTTCGAATTTGTTTGTGCCCAGTACTATTCAAGAAGCGTTAGGTGATCCGAATTAAAAATTAGCAGTGAAAAAAGAGATGAATGCTCTAAGGAAAAATAATACTTGGAGTATCAATGATCTACCTCATAACAAAAGGGCAGTTGGATGTAAATGGGTGTTTACAATGAAATGCAAGGCCGGTGGAAATGTAGAAAGGTACAAAGCAAGGCTAGTAGTTAAAGGTTTTACTCAAACTCATGGTATAGACTACCAAGAGAATTTTTCTCCCGTTGCTAAGATTAATTCCATCATAATTCTTCTCTCTCTTGCAGTAAATTTCAATTGGACACTACATCAATTTGATGTTAAAAATGCTTTTTTGAATGGAGAATTACATGAAGAAGTATATATGAGTTTCCCTCCGGGATTTGAAGAAAATCTTGGAAGAGACAAAGTCTGCAAATTGAAAAGTCCTTATATGGATTAAAACAATCACCAAGGGCATGGTTTGAGAGATTTGGTTTTATATATCATCAAATTGTCTCTTTGGAAGACTCTTTGTGAGAACATCTGCTACTTGACTTGTGATAGGTACATAGGACATACAAATTTCACCAAGGGGGAGTGTTGAAAGTTATTAGAGAGATAAGTACATAATCAACCGATTTTGTGTTATAGAGCTCATATTATTCATTATAAATAATAATTAGTAATTAATTGTCTTCTACCATATTTAGAATGAACATTTATAGGAAGAACAATTACTCTGATTCTCAGGTCAGATTTAGGATTATTGATCTGTCCCTTTGTATTCTATAAATCCCTTTCATGTATTACTTTATGATATATCAAAGACATACAAATTATTTGTTTCTTTACAACTATTACAAGAGATTCGTCGTACAACCTTATTTCAAATTGAAGGTTTCATTTTGGTTGATGTAAACTTCTTAAAAACCTATGCTTGGTAGAGGGAAGTTGTGGTGTATTGGTGCGACGACACTTGATGAGTATCGGAAGTATGATCTAAACCGTGCTGCTGAATTGAAGGAGTCATATGACTATATGAATTACGAGAAAATCTATGCTGAGAGAGGAAGTTACATGAAATGATATTTCTGAAACCGTAAGCAAGTGAACCGATATTCATGTTTCAAAACTTCAACAATCAGAAGCACTTATAAGAACTGATATGAGTGAGTACATAGAAAGGCATGCAGCTTCAAGATTGATCGACAATGCATTTGAATGAAAAAATGATAGTTCATGGAGTTCTATCATAGGATCTTACAAACAAAACGGCATGGAAGTAGAAGCTTTAGACCTATGCAAAGAGATGTTGTTCCAAAGAATGACAACACTGTTGTTGGCACTGTCAAAACCAAAGGAACTGTTCAACTTGTTGATTGATACACAATTGGTTTCAGGTATAGTATCAGTTATCGGCTTCCTACAGTGGTGCATGACGACGACCTTGCTAAAGCGCAAAGAACTGTCTGTATGATCAGTAACAGCATTGCTACTGCAGAAGTTCCCTCTCACATTGACGAATAAGTTGATCTTATGTATGTATTCGATTTTATAGCATTGGATAACATATTTATTGCAGCTGCAGCAAGCGAGGGCAAAACATCAAATCAATAACCTGGTTCAATTCAAATTGTTGAATAAACTTTAATGTCATAGTTAATAGGTTTTATTAATAAGTTAATGGAGAGATTTGGAAGGTCAATAGACAGTGGCAAAATTAATAGTATTTACTAATTATCATAATTCCTAGAATAGCTAAGGTTTCTGAGTATGTATAAAGACCAAAATTGTACTCTAATAAAACACAAAAGTTTATAAACGAATCGTTTCTTCTGACAAATTGGAATCAGAGCTAATGGCAAACATGATGAATCAAATGCCGTTGCCACGGCTAACGAAGTTAAATTACGAAAACTGGAGTATCCAAATGAAAGCTCTTCTCGGATCTCTAGACGCGTGGGAGGTGACCGAAGATGGGTTTGAAGAACCAACAGATGTTGAGGGATATACGGCAGCTCAAAACAAGGCGTTGAAAGAGACGCGATCGAAGGATAAAACGGCATTATACATGCTGTTTAGGGTTGTTGATGAATCAGGCTTCGAAAAGATTGCCGGTTCGACTACGTCGAAAGAAGCGTGGGACACGCTAGAGAAAGTGTTCAAAGGAGCAGATCGAGTAAAGCAAGTTCGACTCCAAACACTTCGTGGCGAATTGGAGAGGATGCAAATGAAGGAGTCAGAAAATGTATCTGACTACATCACGCGTGTACAAAAGGTGGTGAACCAACTCACCAGAAATGGCGAAACAGTAACTGATGCACGAGTTGTCGAAAAGATTTTGAGATCTTTAACAGATAAATTTGAGAATATTGTGTGTGCAATAGAAGATTCGAAGGACCTTTCGATGCTCGCAGTCGAAGAGCTCGCTGGTTCCCTCGAAGCACACGAACAACGAAAGATGAAAAAGAAGGAAGAAGGAGCAGAGGACGCAAATCAAACCAAGGAGCAAATCAAAGACGAAAAGGTACTTTTTCTCAAAATTTTCGAGGAAGAGGACGTGGTCGTGGAGGACGTGACAATGGTCGAAGTGGTAGAGGCAGCAACTTCGAGAGAGGACAGTCGAACCAGCAAAATTGGCATGGCAGAGGACGTGGTCAAAGAGGTGGTAGGTCGAACCATTCCAACTTTGAATGCTACAAGTGTGGCAAGTATGGTCATTGTGCGAAGGATTGTAACTCATTCAAATGCTATAACTGTGATAAAGTGGGACATCTTGCAAAAGATTGTCGAATCGAAAAGAAGGTAGAAGAAATAACCAATCTAACTTTGGAAGCTGAAGCAAATGAAGGTTTTCTCTTGATGGCTCAAAGTGAGATCAACTCAAATGACAATGTTTGGTATCTTGACTCAGGAGCAAGTAACCATATGTGTGGTCACAAACACTTGTTTAAAGAAATGAGAAAGATTGAAGATGGAAATGTGTCTTTCGGAGATGCATCGAAAGTGAAGGTCGAAGGCAAAGGAACGATTCGTTACCTGCAGAAGGATGGGTTGATTGGATCAATTCAAGATGTTTATTATGTACCAAATCTTAAAACCAACATCTTTAGTTTGGGACAACTTACAGAAAAAGGTTATTCGATACTTATGAAAGAACGGATACTGCATTTGAAGGACAAGCTGGGACATCTGATTGCTCGTGTCGAAATGGAGAAAAATAGAATGTACAAACTGAATCTGATAAACGTTCGAGAAAGATGTTTACAAGTAAGCGTCGAAGACAAAGCGTCACTATGGCATCTACGCTTTGGTCATCTACATCATGCTGGTTTAAAAAGGTTGGCGAAAAAGAACATGGTGCACGGACTACCAGATATGGATTATGAAGGAAAGTTCTGTGAAGAATGTGTGCTTAGCAAATAAACAAGAACTTCATTTCAAAAGAAGGCAGAATATCAAGCTAAGCATATCCTTGATTTGATTCACACCGACATATGTAGGCCAATCACGCCAGAATCTTTCAGTAGCAAAAGGCACTTTATTTCCTTTATCGACGATTACTCACGAAAGACATGGGTTTATTTCTTGAAAGAAAAGTCTGAAGCATTCAAGGTGTTCAAAAGGTTCAAGGTAATGGTGGAGAAGGAAACCGACAAACACATTAAAGCAGTTCGATCTGATAGAGGTGGTGAGTATACTTCGACAGCTTTTATGAAGTATTGTGAAGAGTAGGGTATAAGGAGATTTCTAACTGCAGCATACTCACCTCAACAAAATGGGGTGGCTGAAAGGAAGAATCGAACAATCCTTGACATGGTTCGTTCAATGCTTAAAAGCAAGAACATGCCAAAGGAATTTTGGGCAGAAGCTGTAAAATGTGCCATTTATGTTCAGAATCGATGTCCACATTCAAAATTAGAAGATCAAACACCACAAGAAGCGTGGAGCGGACAGAAGCCAACAGTTTCTCATCTCAAAGTATTTGGAAGTGTGGCTTATGCACACGTACCAGATCAACGAAGAACGAAACTTGAAGACAAAAGTCAGAAATACATACTCATAGGGTATGATGAGAAAACAAAAGGGTACAAGCTATTTGATCCCATAAGAAAGAAGGTGATAGTGAGTAGAGACGTTCAAATAAACGAAGCAAGTAAGTGGGACTGGAACAGTTCGACAGAAGCTGTTGTCGAAGTTGAAGAATCATCTGTTGCTGTACCATCAAATATTTCGACAAAACTTGAAGATTCTGACAATGAAGATGAACCTACACAACCCAGAATGCGAAGTTTACAAGATCTGTATGATTCGACAAGTGAAGTGCACCTTGTATGTCTCTTAGCAGATGCTGAAAACATCAGTTTTGAAGAAGCAGTACGAGACAAGAAGTGGAAAAGTGCCATGGACGAAGAGATGGGGGCGATTAACCACAATAACACTTGGGAGCTAGTTGAATTGCCAAAAGGTAGTCAACCCATTGGTGTAAAGTGGGTATTCAAGAAAAAAGATGAACGCTCAAGGAGAAATAAAACGATACAAAGCGAGACTTATTGCGAAGGGATACAAACAGAAAGCATGAGTTGATTATGACGAAGTATTTGCACCTGTTGCAAGAATGGAGACAATTCGATTACTCATATCTCAAGCTGCTCAATTCAAATGGCCAATATTTCAAATGGATGTCAAAACAACTTTTCTGAATGGTGTACTAGAAGAAGAAGTCTATGTCGAACAACCACTCGGGTACATGAAAGCTGGAGAAGAGAAGAAGGTACTGAAATTGAAGAAAGTGCTATATGGGCTGAAGCAAGCACCGCGGGCATGGAACACACGTATCGACACATATTTCAAGGAGAACGGGTTCGAGCAATGTCCGTACGAACATGCCCTCTATGTGAAGAAAAATGGAAGGAATGTATTACTTGTTGCTCTCTATGTTGATGATCTTATTTTTCTGGGCAGTAATGATCAGATGATAGAAGAATTCAAAAGCACAATGACACGTGAATTCGAGATGACAGATTTAGGCCTGATGAGATTCTTTCTTGGTCTGGAAGTTCGACAAGAAGAAACAGGAATCTTCATCTCACAAGAAAAATATGCAAAAGAAATCTTGAAAAGATATAAGATGGAAAGTTGTAATCCGACTTCGACGCCAATGGAACCAGGAACAAAGTTGTCGAAATTTGATGGAGGAGAACGTGTCGAAGCAGGAAAATATCAAAGTTTGGTAGGAAGTCTTCGCTACCTCACATGTACAAGACCAGATATCTCATTAAGTGTAGGCATTGTAAGTCGATTCATGGAGGAGCCAGTTTACACACATTGGAAAGCATTGAAGCGAATTCTGAGGTACATCTAAGGAACAGTGTCACTTGGGATGTTTTACTCGAATTCAGACAAATACAAGTTGGTTGGTTACTCTGACAGTGATTGGTGCGGAGACATAGACGATCGAAAAAGCACTTCTGGATATGTGTTCTTCATGGGAAATACTGCATTCACTTGGCTTTCTAAAAAGCAACCAATAGTAACACTTTTGACATGTGAAGCAAAATATGTAGCAGCATCCTGGTGCGTTTGTCATGCAATATGGCTCAGAAGATTGATGAGTAAAATGGAGCTAGAACAGAAAAGTGCAACAATAATACAAGTTGACAACAGGTCAGCAATTGAGTTAGCAAAGAATCCAGTAAACCATGAAAGGAGCAAACACATTGACGTTCGCTTCCACTTCATTCGAGAACACGTGAAGGAAGGAAATGTCGAATTGAAGCATGTAGCAAGTAAGGACCAAGCAGCAGACATTTTCACAAAACCACTATCAAAAGAAATCTTCAACAGAGGCAAGAAATTGATAGGCATGATGAATAGAAGAAACATTTAAGTTTACAGAGGAATTTTGTTGAATAAACTTTAATGTCATAGTTAATAGGTTTTATTAATAAGTTAATGGAGAGATTTGGAAGGTCAATAGACAGTGGCAAAATTAATAGTATTTACTAATTATCATAATTCCTAAAATAGCTAAGGTTTCTGAGTATGTATAAAGACCAAAATTGTACTCTAATAAAACACAAAAGTTTATAAACGAATCGTTTCTTCTGACAAATTGGAATCAGAGCTAATGGCAAACATGATGAATCAAATGCCGTTGCCACGGCTAACGAAGTTAAATTACGAAAACTGGAGTATCCAAATGAAAGCTCTTCTCGGATCTCTAGACGCGTGGGAGGTGACCGAAGATGGGTTTGAAGAACCAACAGATGTTGAGGGATATACGGCAGCTCAAAACAAGGCGTTGAAAGAGACGCGATCGAAGGATAAAACGGCATTATACATGCTGTTTAGGGTTGTTGATGAATCAGGCTTCGAAAAGATTGCCGGTTCGACTACGTCGAAAGAAGCGTGGGACACGCTAGAGAAAGTGTTCAAAGGAGCAGATCGAGTAAAGCAAGTTCGACTCCAAACACTTCGTGGCGAATTGGAGAGGATGCAAATGAAGGAGTCAGAAAATGTATCTGACTACATCACGCGTGTACAAAAGGTGGTGAACCAACTCACCAGAAATGGCGAAACAGTAACTGATGCACGAGTTGTCGAAAAGATTTTGAGATCTTTAACAGATAAATTTGAGAATATTGTGTGTGCAATAGAAGATTCGAAGGACCTTTCGATGCTCGCAGTCGAAGAGCTCGCTGGTTCCCTCGAAGCACACGAACAACGAAAGATGAAAAAGAAGGAAGAAGGAGCAGAGGACGCAAATCAAACCAAGGAGCAAATCAAAGACGAAAAGGTACTTTTTCTCAAAATTTTCGAGGAAGAGGACGTGGTCGTGGAGGACGTGACAATGGTCGAAGTGGTAGAGGCAGCAACTTCGAGAGAGGACAGTCGAACCAGCAAAATTGGCATGGCAGAGGACGTGGTCAAAGAGGTGGTAGGTCGAACCATTCCAACTTTGAATGCTACAAGTGTGGCAAGTATGGTCATTGTGCGAAGGATTGTAACTCATTCAAATGCTATAACTGTGATAAAGTGGGACATCTTGCAAAAGATTGTCGAATCGAAAAGAAGGTAGAAGAAATAACCAATCTAACTTTGGAAGCTGAAGCAAATGAAGGTTTTCTCTTGATGGCTCAAAGTGAGATCAACTCAAATGACAATGTTTGGTATCTTGACTCAGGAGCAAGTAACCATATGTGTGGTCACAAACACTTGTTTAAAGAAATGAGAAAGATTGAAGATGGAAATGTGTCTTTCGGAGATGCATCGAAAGTGAAGGTCGAAGGCAAAGGAACGATTCGTTACCTGCAGAAGGATGGGTTGATTGGATCAATTCAAGATGTTTATTATGTACCAAATCTTAAAACCAACATCTTTAGTTTGGGACAACTTACAGAAAAAGGTTATTCGATACTTATGAAAGAACGGATACTGCATTTGAAGGACAAGCTGGGACATCTGATTGCTCGTGTCGAAATGGAGAAAAATAGAATGTACAAACTGAATCTGATAAACGTTCGAGAAAGATGTTTACAAGTAAGCGTCGAAGACAAAGCGTCACTATGGCATCTACGCTTTGGTCATCTACATCATGCTGGTTTAAAAAGGTTGGCGAAAAAGAACATGGTGCACGGACTACCAGATATGGATTATGAAGGAAAGTTCTGTGAAGAATGTGTGCTTAGCAAATAAACAAGAACTTCATTTCAAAAGAAGGCAGAATATCAAGCTAAGCATATCCTTGATTTGATTCACACCGACATATGTAGGCCAATCACGCCAGAATCTTTCAGTAGCAAAAGGCACTTTATTTCCTTTATCGACGATTACTCACGAAAGACATGGGTTTATTTCTTGAAAGAAAAGTCTGAAGCATTCAAGGTGTTCAAAAGGTTCAAGGTAATGGTGGAGAAGGAAACCGACAAACACATTAAAGCAGTTCGATCTGATAGAGGTGGTGAGTATACTTCGACAGCTTTTATGAAGTATTGTGAAGAGTAGGGTATAAGGAGATTTCTAACTGCAGCATACTCACCTCAACAAAATGGGGTGGCTGAAAGGAAGAATCGAACAATCCTTGACATGGTTCGTTCAATGCTTAAAAGCAAGAACATGCCAAAGGAATTTTGGGCAGAAGCTGTAAAATGTGCCATTTATGTTCAGAATCGATGTCCACATTCAAAATTAGAAGATCAAACACCACAAGAAGCGTGGAGCGGACAGAAGCCAACAGTTTCTCATCTCAAAGTATTTGGAAGTGTGGCTTATGCACACGTACCAGATCAACGAAGAACGAAACTTGAAGACAAAAGTCAGAAATACATACTCATAGGGTATGATGAGAAAACAAAAGGGTACAAGCTATTTGATCCCATAAGAAAGAAGGTGATAGTGAGTAGAGACGTTCAAATAAACGAAGCAAGTAAGTGGGACTGGAACAGTTCGACAGAAGCTGTTGTCGAAGTTGAAGAATCATCTGTTGCTGTACCATCAAATATTTCGACAAAACTTGAAGATTCTGACAATGAAGATGAACCTACACAACCCAGAATGCGAAGTTTACAAGATCTGTATGATTCGACAAGTGAAGTGCACCTTGTATGTCTCTTAGCAGATGCTGAAAACATCAGTTTTGAAGAAGCAGTACGAGACAAGAAGTGGAAAAGTGCCATGGACGAAGAGATGGGGGCGATTAACCACAATAACACTTGGGAGCTAGTTGAATTGCCAAAAGGTAGTCAACCCATTGGTGTAAAGTGGGTATTCAAGAAAAAGATGAACGCTCAAGGAGAAATAAAACGATACAAAGCGAGACTTATTGCGAAGGGATACAAACAGAAAGCATGAGTTGATTATGACGAAGTATTTGCACCTGTTGCAAGAATGGAGACAATTCGATTACTCATATCTCAAGCTGCTCAATTCAAATGGCCAATATTTCAAATGGATGTCAAAACAACTTTTCTGAATGGTGTACTAGAAGAAGAAGTCTATGTCGAACAACCACTCGGGTACATGAAAGCTGGAGAAGAGAAGAAGGTACTGAAATTGAAGAAAGTGCTATATGGGCTGAAGCAAGCACCGCGGGCATGGAACACACGTATCGACACATATTTCAAGGAGAACGGGTTCGAGCAATGTCCGTACGAACATGCCCTCTATGTGAAGAAAAATGGAAGGAATGTATTACTTGTTGCTCTCTATGTTGATGATCTTATTTTTCTGGGCAGTAATGATCAGATGATAGAAGAATTCAAAAGCACAATGACACGTGAATTCGAGATGACAGATTTAGGCCTGATGAGATTCTTTCTTGGTCTGGAAGTTCGACAAGAAGAAACAGGAATCTTCATCTCACAAGAAAAATATGCAAAAGAAATCTTGAAAAGATATAAGATGGAAAGTTGTAATCCGACTTCGACGCCAATGGAACCAGGAACAAAGTTGTCGAAATTTGATGGAGGAGAACGTGTCGAAGCAGGAAAATATCGAAGTTTGGTAGGAAGTCTTCGCTACCTCACATGTACAAGACCAGATATCTCATTAAGTGTAGGCATTGTAAGTCGATTCATGGAGGAGCCAGTTTACACACATTGGAAAGCATTGAAGCGAATTCTGAGGTACATCTAAGGAACAGTGTCACTTGGGATGTTTTACTCGAATTCAGACAAATACAAGTTGGTTGGTTACTCTGACAGTGATTGGTGCGGAGACATAGACGATCGAAAAAGCACTTCTGGATATGTGTTCTTCATGGGAAATACTGCATTCACTTGGCTTTCTAAAAAGCAACCAATAGTAACACTTTTGACATGTGAAGCAAAATATGTAGCAGCATCCTGGTGCGTTTGTCATGCAATATGGCTCAGAAGATTGATGAGTAAAATGGAGCTAGAACAGAAAAGTGCAACAATAATACAAGTTGACAACAGGTCAGCAATTGAGTTAGCAAAGAATCCAGTAAACCATGAAAGGAGCAAACACATTGACGTTCGCTTCCACTTCATTCGAGAACACGTGAAGGAAGGAAATGTCGAATTGAAGCATGTAGCAAGTAAGGACCAAGCAGCAGACATTTTCACAAAACCACTATCAAAAGAAATCTTCAACAGAGGCAAGAAATTGATAGGCATGATGAATAGAAGAAACATTTAAGTTTACAGAGGAATTTTGTTGAATAAACTTTAATATCATAGTTAATAGGTTTTATTAATAAGTTAATGGAGAGATTTGGAAGGTCAATAGACAGTGGCAAAATTAATAGTATTTACTAATTATCATAATTCCTAAAATAGCTAAGGTTTCTGAGTATGTATAAAGACCAAAATTGTACTCTAATAAAACACAAAAGTTTATAAACGAATCGTTTCTTCTGACAAATTGGAATCAGAGCTAATGGCAAACATGATGAATCAAATGCCGTTGCCACGGCTAACGAAGTTAAATTACGAAAACTGGAGTATCCAAATGAAAGCTCTTCTCGGATCTCTAGACGCGTGGGAGGTGACCGAAGATGGGTTTGAAGAACCAACAGATGTTGAGGGATATACGGCAGCTCAAAACAAGGCGTTGAAAGAGACGCGATCGAAGGATAAAACGGCATTATACATGCTGTTTAGGGTTGTTGATGAATCAGGCTTCGAAAAGATTGCCGGTTCGACTACGTCGAAAGAAGCGTGGGACACGCTAGAGAAAGTGTTCAAAGGAGCAGATCGAGTAAAGCAAGTTCGACTCCAAACACTTCGTGGCGAATTGGAGAGGATGCAAATGAAGGAGTCAGAAAATGTATCTGACTACATCACGCGTGTACAAAAGGTGGTGAACCAACTCACCAGAAATGGCGAAACAGTAACTGATGCACGAGTTGTCGAAAAGATTTTGAGATCTTTAACAGATAAATTTGAGAATATTGTGTGTGCAATAGAAGATTCGAAGGACCTTTCGATGCTCGCAGTCGAAGAGCTCGCTGGTTCCCTCGAAGCACACGAACAACGAAAGATGAAAAAGAAGGAAGAAGGAGCAGAGGACGCAAATCAAACCAAGGAGCAAATCAAAGACGAAAAGGTACTTTTTCTCAAAATTTTCGAGGAAGAGGACGTGGTCGTGGAGGACGTGACAATGGTCGAAGTGGTAGAGGCAGCAACTTCGAGAGAGGACAGTCGAACCAGCAAAATTGGCATGGCAGAGGACGTGGTCAAAGAGGTGGTAGGTCGAACCATTCCAACTTTGAATGCTACAAGTGTGGCAAGTATGGTCATTGTGCGAAGGATTGTAACTCATTCAAATGCTATAACTGTGATAAAGTGGGACATCTTGCAAAAGATTGTCGAATCGAAAAGAAGGTAGAAGAAATAACCAATCTAACTTTGGAAGCTGAAGCAAATGAAGGTTTTCTCTTGATGGCTCAAAGTGAGATCAACTCAAATGACAATGTTTGGTATCTTGACTCAGGAGCAAGTAACCATATGTGTGGTCACAAACACTTGTTTAAAGAAATGAGAAAGATTGAAGATGGAAATGTGTCTTTCGGAGATGCATCGAAAGTGAAGGTCGAAGGCAAAGGAACGATTCGTTACCTGCAGAAGGATGGGTTGATTGGATCAATTCAAGATGTTTATTATGTACCAAATCTTAAAACCAACATCTTTAGTTTGGGACAACTTACAGAAAAAGGTTATTCGATACTTATGAAAGAACGGATACTGCATTTGAAGGACAAGCTGGGACATCTGATTGCTCGTGTCGAAATGGAGAAAAATAGAATGTACAAACTGAATCTGATAAACGTTCGAGAAAGATGTTTACAAGTAAGCGTCGAAGACAAAGCGTCACTATGGCATCTACGCTTTGGTCATCTACATCATGCTGGTTTAAAAAGGTTGGCGAAAAAGAACATGGTGCACGGACTACCAGATATGGATTATGAAGGAAAGTTCTGTGAAGAATGTGTGCTTAGCAAATAAACAAGAACTTCATTTCAAAAGAAGGCAGAATATCAAGCTAAGCATATCCTTGATTTGATTCACACCGACATATGTAGGCCAATCACGCCAGAATCTTTCAGTAGCAAAAGGCACTTTATTTCCTTTATCGACGATTACTCACGAAAGACATGGGTTTATTTCTTGAAAGAAAAGTCTGAAGCATTCAAGGTGTTCAAAAGGTTCAAGGTAATGGTGGAGAAGGAAACCGACAAACACATTAAAGCAGTTCGATCTGATAGAGGTGGTGAGTATACTTCGACAGCTTTTATGAAGTATTGTGAAGAGTAGGGTATAAGGAGATTTCTAACTGCAGCATACTCACCTCAACAAAATGGGGTGGCTGAAAGGAAGAATCGAACAATCCTTGACATGGTTCGTTCAATGCTTAAAAGCAAGAACATGCCAAAGGAATTTTGGGCAGAAGCTGTAAAATGTGCCATTTATGTTCAGAATCGATGTCCACATTCAAAATTAGAAGATCAAACACCACAAGAAGCGTGGAGCGGACAGAAGCCAACAGTTTCTCATCTCAAAGTATTTGGAAGTGTGGCTTATGCACACGTACCAGATCAACGAAGAACGAAACTTGAAGACAAAAGTCAGAAATACATACTCATAGGGTATGATGAGAAAACAAAAGGGTACAAGCTATTTGATCCCATAAGAAAGAAGGTGATAGTGAGTAGAGACGTTCAAATAAACGAAGCAAGTAAGTGGGACTGGAACAGTTCGACAGAAGCTGTTGTCGAAGTTGAAGAATCATCTGTTGCTGTACCATCAAATATTTCGACAAAACTTGAAGATTCTGACAATGAAGATGAACCTACACAACCCAGAATGCGAAGTTTACAAGATCTGTATGATTCGACAAGTGAAGTGCACCTTGTATGTCTCTTAGCAGATGCTGAAAACATCAGTTTTGAAGAAGCAGTACGAGACAAGAAGTGGAAAAGTGCCATGGACGAAGAGATGGGGGCGATTAACCACAATAACACTTGGGAGCTAGTTGAATTGCCAAAAGGTAGTCAACCCATTGGTGTAAAGTGGGTATTCAAGAAAAAAGATGAACGCTCAAGGAGAAATAAAACGATACAAAGCGAGACTTATTGCGAAGGGATACAAACAGAAAGCATGAGTTGATTATGACGAAGTATTTGCACCTGTTGCAAGAATGGAGACAATTCGATTACTCATATCTCAAGCTGCTCAATTCAAATGGCCAATATTTCAAATGGATGTCAAAACAACTTTTCTGAATGGTGTACTAGAAGAAGAAGTCTATGTCGAACAACCACTCGGGTACATGAAAGCTGGAGAAGAGAAGAAGGTACTGAAATTGAAGAAAGTGCTATATGGGCTGAAGCAAGCACCGCGGGCATGGAACACACGTATCGACACATATTTCAAGGAGAACGGGTTCGAGCAATGTCCGTACGAACATGCCCTCTATGTGAAGAAAAATGGAAGGAATGTATTACTTGTTGCTCTCTATGTTGATGATCTTATTTTTCTGGGCAGTAATGATCAGATGATAGAAGAATTCAAAAGCACAATGACACGTGAATTCGAGATGACAGATTTAGGCCTGATGAGATTCTTTCTTGGTCTGGAAGTTCGACAAGAAGAAACAGGAATCTTCATCTCACAAGAAAAATATGCAAAAGAAATCTTGAAAAGATATAAGATGGAAAGTTGTAATCCGACTTCGACGCCAATGGAACCAGGAACAAAGTTGTCGAAATTTGATGGAGGAGAACGTGTCGAAGCAGGAAAATATCGAAGTTTGGTAGGAAGTCTTCGCTACCTCACATGTACAAGACCAGATATCTCATTAAGTGTAGGCATTGTAAGTCGATTCATGGAGGAGCCAGTTTACACACATTGGAAAGCATTGAAGCGAATTCTGAGGTACATCTAAGGAACAGTGTCACTTGGGATGTTTTACTCGAATTCAGACAAATACAAGTTGGTTGGTTACTCTGACAGTGATTGGTGCGGAGACATAGACGATCGAAAAAGCACTTCTGGATATGTGTTCTTCATGGGAAATACTGCATTCACTTGGCTTTCTAAAAAGCAACCAATAGTAACACTTTTGACATGTGAAGCAAAATATGTAGCAGCATCCTGGTGCGTTTGTCATGCAATATGGCTCAGAAGATTGATGAGTAAAATGGAGCTAGAACAGAAAAGTGCAACAATAATACAAGTTGACAACAGGTCAGCAATTGAGTTAGCAAAGAATCCAGTAAACCATGAAAGGAGCAAACACATTGACGTTCGCTTCCACTTCATTCGAGAACACGTGAAGGAAGGAAATGTCGAATTGAAGCATGTAGCAAGTAAGGACCAAGCAGCAGACATTTTCACAAAACCACTATCAAAAGAAATCTTCAACAGAGGCAAGAAATTGATAGGCATGATGAATAGAAGAAACATTTAAGTTTACAGAGGAATTTTGTTGAATAAACTTTAATATCATAGTTAATAGGTTTTATTAATAAGTTAATGGAGAGATTTGGAAGGTCAATAGACAGTGGCAAAATTAATAGTATTTACTAATTATCATAATTCCTAGAATAGCTAAGGTTTCTGAGTATGTATAAAGACCAAAATTGTACTCTAATAAAACACAAAAGTTTATAAACGAATCGTTTCTTCTGACAAATTGGAATCAGAGCTAATGGCAAACATGATGAATCAAATGCCGTTGCCACGGCTAACGAAGTTAAATTACGAAAACTGGAGTATCCAAATGAAAGCTCTTCTCGGATCTCTAGACGCGTGGGAGGTGACCGAAGATGGGTTTGAAGAACCAACAGATGTTGAGGGATATACGGCAGCTCAAAACAAGGCGTTGAAAGAGACGCGATCGAAGGATAAAACGGCATTATACATGCTGTTTAGGGTTGTTGATGAATCAGGCTTCGAAAAGATTGCCGGTTCGACTACGTCGAAAGAAGCGTGGGACACGCTAGAGAAAGTGTTCAAAGGAGCAGATCGAGTAAAGCAAGTTCGACTCCAAACACTTCGTGGCGAATTGGAGAGGATGCAAATGAAGGAGTCAGAAAATGTATCTGACTACATCACGCGTGTACAAAAGGTGGTGAACCAACTCACCAGAAATGGCGAAACAGTAACTGATGCACGAGTTGTCGAAAAGATTTTGAGATCTTTAACAGATAAATTTGAGAATATTGTGTGTGCAATAGAAGATTCGAAGGACCTTTCGATGCTCGCAGTCGAAGAGCTCGCTGGTTCCCTCGAAGCACACGAACAACGAAAGATGAAAAAGAAGGAAGAAGGAGCAGAGGACGCAAATCAAACCAAGGAGCAAATCAAAGACGAAAAGGTACTTTTTCTCAAAATTTTCGAGGAAGAGGACGTGGTCGTGGAGGACGTGACAATGGTCGAAGTGGTAGAGGCAGCAACTTCGAGAGAGGACAGTCGAACCAGCAAAATTGGCATGGCAGAGGACGTGGTCAAAGAGGTGGTAGGTCGAACCATTCCAACTTTGAATGCTACAAGTGTGGCAAGTATGGTCATTGTGCGAAGGATTGTAACTCATTCAAATGCTATAACTGTGATAAAGTGGGACATCTTGCAAAAGATTGTCGAATCGAAAAGAAGGTAGAAGAAATAACCAATCTAACTTTGGAAGCTGAAGCAAATGAAGGTTTTCTCTTGATGGCTCAAAGTGAGATCAACTCAAATGACAATGTTTGGTATCTTGACTCAGGAGCAAGTAACCATATGTGTGGTCACAAACACTTGTTTAAAGAAATGAGAAAGATTGAAGATGGAAATGTGTCTTTCGGAGATGCATCGAAAGTGAAGGTCGAAGGCAAAGGAACGATTCGTTACCTGCAGAAGGATGGGTTGATTGGATCAATTCAAGATGTTTATTATGTACCAAATCTTAAAACCAACATCTTTAGTTTGGGACAACTTACAGAAAAAGGTTATTCGATACTTATGAAAGAACGGATACTGCATTTGAAGGACAAGCTGGGACATCTGATTGCTCGTGTCGAAATGGAGAAAAATAGAATGTACAAACTGAATCTGATAAACGTTCGAGAAAGATGTTTACAAGTAAGCGTCGAAGACAAAGCGTCACTATGGCATCTACGCTTTGGTCATCTACATCATGCTGGTTTAAAAAGGTTGGCGAAAAAGAACATGGTGCACGGACTACCAGATATGGATTATGAAGGAAAGTTCTGTGAAGAATGTGTGCTTAGCAAATAAACAAGAACTTCATTTCAAAAGAAGGCAGAATATCAAGCTAAGCATATCCTTGATTTGATTCACACCGACATATGTAGGCCAATCACGCCAGAATCTTTCAGTAGCAAAAGGCACTTTATTTCCTTTATCGACGATTACTCACGAAAGACATGGGTTTATTTCTTGAAAGAAAAGTCTGAAGCATTCAAGGTGTTCAAAAGGTTCAAGGTAATGGTGGAGAAGGAAACCGACAAACACATTAAAGCAGTTCGATCTGATAGAGGTGGTGAGTATACTTCGACAGCTTTTATGAAGTATTGTGAAGAGTAGGGTATAAGGAGATTTCTAACTGCAGCATACTCACCTCAACAAAATGGGGTGGCTGAAAGGAAGAATCGAACAATCCTTGACATGGTTCGTTCAATGCTTAAAAGCAAGAACATGCCAAAGGAATTTTGGGCAGAAGCTGTAAAATGTGCCATTTATGTTCAGAATCGATGTCCACATTCAAAATTAGAAGATCAAACACCACAAGAAGCGTGGAGCGGACAGAAGCCAACAGTTTCTCATCTCAAAGTATTTGGAAGTGTGGCTTATGCACACGTACCAGATCAACGAAGAACGAAACTTGAAGACAAAAGTCAGAAATACATACTCATAGGGTATGATGAGAAAACAAAAGGGTACAAGCTATTTGATCCCATAAGAAAGAAGGTGATAGTGAGTAGAGACGTTCAAATAAACGAAGCAAGTAAGTGGGACTGGAACAGTTCGACAGAAGCTGTTGTCGAAGTTGAAGAATCATCTGTTGCTGTACCATCAAATATTTCGACAAAACTTGAAGATTCTGACAATGAAGATGAACCTACACAACCCAGAATGCGAAGTTTACAAGATCTGTATGATTCGACAAGTGAAGTGCACCTTGTATGTCTCTTAGCAGATGCTGAAAACATCAGTTTTGAAGAAGCAGTACGAGACAAGAAGTGGAAAAGTGCCATGGACGAAGAGATGGGGGCGATTAACCACAATAACACTTGGGAGCTAGTTGAATTGCCAAAAGGTAGTCAACCCATTGGTGTAAAGTGGGTATTCAAGAAAAAAGATGAACGCTCAAGGAGAAATAAAACGATACAAAGCGAGACTTGTTGCGAAGGGATACAAACAGAAAGCATGAGTTGATTATGACGAAGTATTTGCACCTGTTGCAAGAATGGAGACAATTCGATTACTCATATCTCAAGCTGCTCAATTCAAATGGCCAATATTTCAAATGGATGTCAAAACAACTTTTCTGAATGGTGTACTAGAAGAAGAAGTCTATGTCGAACAACCACTCGGGTACATGAAAGCTGGAGAAGAGAAGAAGGTACTGAAATTGAAGAAAGTGCTATATGGGCTGAAGCAAGCACCGCGGGCATGGAACACACGTATCGACACATATTTCAAGGAGAACGGGTTCGAGCAATGTCCGTACGAACATGCCCTCTATGTGAAGAAAAATGGAAGGAATGTATTACTTGTTGCTCTCTATGTTGATGATCTTATTTTTCTGGGCAGTAATGATCAGATGATAGAAGAATTCAAAAGCACAATGACACGTGAATTCGAGATGACAGATTTAGGCCTGATGAGATTCTTTCTTGGTCTGGAAGTTCGACAAGAAGAAACAGGAATCTTCATCTCACAAGAAAAATATGCAAAAGAAATCTTGAAAAGATATAAGATGGAAAGTTGTAATCCGACTTCGACGCCAATGGAACCAGGAACAAAGTTGTCGAAATTTGATGGAGGAGAACGTGTCGAAGCAGGAAAATATCGAAGTTTGGTAGGAAGTCTTCGCTACCTCACATGTACAAGACCAGATATCTCATTAAGTGTAGGCATTGTAAGTCGATTCATGGAGGAGCCAGTTTACACACATTGGAAAGCATTGAAGCGAATTCTGAGGTACATCTAAGGAACAGTGTCACTTGGGATGTTTTACTCGAATTCAGACAAATACAAGTTGGTTGGTTACTCTGACAGTGATTGGTGCGGAGACATAGACGATCGAAAAAGCACTTCTGGATATGTGTTCTTCATGGGAAATACTGCATTCACTTGGCTTTCTAAAAAGCAACCAATAGTAACACTTTTGACATGTGAAGCAGAATATGTAGCAGCATCCTGGTGCGTTTGTCATGCAATATGGCTCAGAAGATTGATGAGTAAAATGGAGCTAGAACAGAAAAGTGCAACAATAATACAAGTTGACAACAGGTCAGCAATTGAGTTAGCAAAGAATCCAGTAAACCATGAAAGGAGCAAACACATTGACGTTCGCTTCCACTTCATTCGAGAACACGTGAAGGAAGGAAATGTCGAATTGAAGCATGTAGCAAGTAAGGACCAAGCAGCAGACATTTTCACAAAACCACTATCAAAAGAAATCTTCAACAGAGGCAAGAAATTGATAGGCATGATGAATAGAAGAAACATTTAAGTTTACAGAGGAATTTTGTTGAATAAACTTTAATATCATAGTTAATAGGTTTTATTAATAAGTTAATGGAGAGATTTGGAAGGTCAATAGACAGTGGCAAAATTAATAGTATTTACTAATTATCATAATTCCTAGAATAGCTAAGGTTTATGAGTATGTATAAAGACCAAAATTGTACTCTAATAAAACACAAAAGTTTATAAACGAATCGTTTCTTCTGACAAATTGGAATCAGAGCTAATGGCAAACATGATGAATCAAATGCCGTTGCCACGGCTAACGAAGTTAAATTACGAAAACTGGAGTATCCAAATGAAAGCTCTTCTCGGATCTCTAGACGCGTGGGAGGTGACCGAAGATGGGTTTGAAGAACCAACAGATGTTGAGGGATATACGGCAGCTCAAAACAAGGCGTTGAAAGAGACGCGATCGAAGGATAAAACGGCATTATACATGCTGTTTAGGGTTGTTGATGAATCAGGCTTCGAAAAGATTGCCGGTTCGACTACGTCGAAAGAAGCGTGGGACACGCTAGAGAAAGTGTTCAAAGGAGCAGATCGAGTAAAGCAAGTTCGACTCCAAACACTTCGTGGCGAATTGGAGAGGATGCAAATGAAGGAGTCAGAAAATGTATCTGACTACATCACGCGTGTACAAAAGGTGGTGAACCAACTCACCAGAAATGGCGAAACAGTAACTGATGCACGAGTTGTCGAAAAGATTTTGAGATCTTTAACAGATAAATTTGAGAATATTGTGTGTGCAATAGAAGATTCGAAGGACCTTTCGATGCTCGCAGTCGAAGAGCTCGCTGGTTCCCTCGAAGCACACGAACAACGAAAGATGAAAAAGAAGGAAGAAGGAGCAGAGGACGCAAATCAAACCAAGGAGCAAATCAAAGACGAAAAGGTACTTTTTCTCAAAATTTTCGAGGAAGAGGACGTGGTCGTGGAGGACGTGACAATGGTCGAAGTGGTAGAGGCAGCAACTTCGAGAGAGGACAGTCGAACCAGCAAAATTGGCATGGCAGAGGACGTGGTCAAAGAGGTGGTAGGTCGAACCATTCCAACTTTGAATGCTACAAGTGTGGCAAGTATGGTCATTGTGCGAAGGATTGTAACTCATTCAAATGCTATAACTGTGATAAAGTGGGACATCTTGCAAAAGATTGTCGAATCGAAAAGAAGGTAGAAGAAATAACCAATCTAACTTTGGAAGCTGAAGCAAATGAAGGTTTTCTCTTGATGGCTCAAAGTGAGATCAACTCAAATGACAATGTTTGGTATCTTGACTCAGGAGCAAGTAACCATATGTGTGGTCACAAACACTTGTTTAAAGAAATGAGAAAGATTGAAGATGGAAATGTGTCTTTCGGAGATGCATCGAAAGTGAAGGTCGAAGGCAAAGGAACGATTCGTTACCTGCAGAAGGATGGGTTGATTGGATCAATTCAAGATGTTTATTATGTACCAAATCTTAAAACCAACATCTTTAGTTTGGGACAACTTACAGAAAAAGGTTATTCGATACTTATGAAAGAACGGATACTGCATTTGAAGGACAAGCTGGGACATCTGATTGCTCGTGTCGAAATGGAGAAAAATAGAATGTACAAACTGAATCTGATAAACGTTCGAGAAAGATGTTTACAAGTAAGCGTCGAAGACAAAGCGTCACTATGGCATCTACGCTTTGGTCATCTACATCATGCTGGTTTAAAAAGGTTGGCGAAAAAGAACATGGTGCACGGACTACCAGATATGGATTATGAAGGAAAGTTCTGTGAAGAATGTGTGCTTAGCAAATAAACAAGAACTTCATTTCAAAAGAAGGCAGAATATCAAGCTAAGCATATCCTTGATTTGATTCACACCGACATATGTAGGCCAATCACGCCAGAATCTTTCAGTAGCAAAAGGCACTTTATTTCCTTTATCGACGATTACTCACGAAAGACATGGGTTTATTTCTTGAAAGAAAAGTCTGAAGCATTCGAGGTGTTCAAAAGGTTCAAGGTAATGGTGGAGAAGGAAACCGACAAACACATTAAAGCAGTTCGATCTGATAGAGGTGGTGAGTATACTTCGACAGCTTTTATGAAGTATTGTGAAGAGTAGGGTATAAGGAGATTTCTAACTGCAGCATACTCACCTCAACAAAATGGGGTGGCTGAAAGGAAGAATCGAACAATCCTTGACATGGTTCGTTCAATGCTTAAAAGCAAGAACATGCCAAAGGAATTTTGGGCAGAAGCTGTAAAATGTGCCATTTATGTTCAGAATCGATGTCCACATTCAAAATTAGAAGATCAAACACCACAAGAAGCGTGGAGCGGACAGAAGCCAACAGTTTCTCATCTCAAAGTATTTGGAAGTGTGGCTTATGCACACGTACCAGATCAACGAAGAACGAAACTTGAAGACAAAAGTCAGAAATACATACTCATAGGGTATGATGAGAAAACAAAAGGGTACAAGCTATTTGATCCCATAAGAAAGAAGGTGATAGTGAGTAGAGACGTTCAAATAAACGAAGCAAGTAAGTGGGACTGGAACAGTTCGACAGAAGCTGTTGTCGAAGTTGAAGAATCATCTGTTGCTGTACCATCAAATATTTCGACAAAACTTGAAGATTCTGACAATGAAGATGAACCTACACAACCCAGAATGCGAAGTTTACAAGATCTGTATGATTCGACAAGTGAAGTGCACCTTGTATGTCTCTTAGCAGATGCTGAAAACATCAGTTTTGAAGAAGCAGTACGAGACAAGAAGTGGAAAAGTGCCATGGACGAAGAGATGGGGGCGATTAACCACAATAACAATTGGGAGCTAGTTGAATTGCCAAAAGGTAGTCAACCCATTGGTGTAAAGTGGGTATTCAAGAAAAAGATGAACGCTCAAGGAGAAATAAAATGATACAAAGCGAGACTTGTTGCGAAGGGATACAAACAGAAAGCATGAGTTGATTATGACGAAGTATTTGCACCTGTTGCAAGAATGGAGACAATTCGATTACTCATATCTCAAGCTGCTCAATTCAAATGGCCAATATTTCAAATGGATGTCAAAACAGCTTTTCTGAATGGTGTACTAGAAGAAGAAGTCTATGTCGAACAACCACTCGGGTACATGAAAGCTGGAGAAGAGAAGAAGGTACTGAAATTGAAGAAAGTGCTATATGGGCTGAAGCAAGCACCGCGGGCATGGAACACACGTATCGACACATATTTCAAGGAGAACGGGTTCGAGCAATGTCCGTACGAACATGCCCTCTATGTGAAGAAAAATGGAAGGAATGTATTACTTGTTGCTCTCTATGTTGATGATCTTATTTTTCTGGGCAGTAATGATCAGATGATAGAAGAATTCAAAAGCACAATGACACGTGAATTCGAGATGACAGATTTAGGCCTGATGAGATTCTTTCTTGGTCTGGAAGTTCGACAAGAAGAAACAGGAATCTTCATCTCACAAGAAAAATATGCAAAAGAAATCTTGAAAAGATATAAGATGGAAAGTTGTAATCCGACTTCGACGCCAATGGAACCAGGAACAAAGTTGTCGAAATTTGATGGAGGAGAACGTGTCGAAGCAGGAAAATATCGAAGTTTGGTAGGAAGTCTTCGCTACCTCACATGTACAAGACCAGATATCTCATTAAGTGTAGGCATTGTAAGTCGATTCATGGAGGAGCCAGTTTACACACATTGGAAAGCATTGAAGCGAATTCTGAGGTACATCTAAGGAACAGTGTCACTTGGGATGTTTTACTCGAATTCAGACAAATACAAGTTGGTTGGTTACTCTGACAGTGATTGGTGCGGAGACATAGACGATCGAAAAAGCACTTCTGGATATGTGTTCTTCATGGGAAATACTGCATTCACTTGGCTTTCTAAAAAGCAACCAATAGTAACACTTTTGACATGTGAAGCAGAATATGTAGCAGCATCCTGGTGCGTTTGTCATGCAATATGGCTCAGAAGATTGATGAGTAAAATGGAGCTAGAACAGAAAAGTGCAACAATAATACAAGTTGACAACAGGTCAGCAATTGAGTTAGCAAAGAATCCAGTAAACCATGAAAGGAGCAAACACATTGACGTTCGCTTCCACTTCATTCGAGAACACGTGAAGGAAGGAAATGTCGAATTGAAGCATGTAGCAAGTAAGGACCAAGCAGCAGACATTTTCACAAAACCACTATCAAAAGAAATCTTCAACAGAGGCAAGAAATTGATAGGAATGATGAATAGAAGAAACATTTAAGTTTACAGAGGAATTTTGTTGAATAAACTTTAATATCATAGTTAATAGGTTTTATTAATAAGTTAATGGAGAGATTTGGAAGGTCAATAGACAGTGGCAAAATTAATAGTATTTACTAATTATCATAATTCCTAGAATAGCTAAGGTTTCTGAGTATGTATAAAGACCAAAATTGTACTCTAATAAAATACAAAAGTTTATAAACGAATCGTTTCTTCTGACAAATTGGAATCAGAGCTAATGGCAAACATGATGAATCAAATGCCGTTGCCACGGCTAACGAAGTTAAATTACGAAAACTGGAGTATCCAAATGAAAGCTATTCTCGGATCTCTAGACGCGTGGGAGGTGACCGAAGATGGGTTTGAAGAACCAACAGATGTTGAGGGATATACGGCAGCTCAAAACAAGGCGTTGAAAGAGACGCGATCGAAGGATAAAACGGCACTATACATGCTGTTTAGGGCTGTTGATGAATCAGGCTTCGAAAAGATTGCCGGTTCGACTACGTCGAAAGAAGCGTGGGACACGCTAGAGAAAGTGTTCAAAGGAGCAGATCGAGTAAAGCAAGTTCGACTCCAAACACTTCGTGGCGAATTGGAGAGGATGCAAATGAAGGAGTCAGAAAATGTATCTGACTACATCACGCGTGTACAAAAGGTGGTGAACCAACTCACCAGAAATGGCGAAACAGTAACTGATGCATGAGTTGTCGAAAAGATTTTGAGATCTTTAACAGATAAATTTGAGAATATTGTGTGTGCAATAGAAGATTCGAAGGACCTTTCGATGCTCGCAGTCGAAGAGCTCGCTGGTTCCCTCGAAGCACACGAACAACGAAAGATGAAAAAGAAGGAAGAAGGAGCAGAGGACGCAAATCAAACCAAGGAGCAAATCAAAGACGAAAAGGTACGTTTTCTCAAAACTTTCGAGGAAGAGGACGTGGTCGTGGAGGACGTGACAATGGTTGAAGTGGTAGAGGCAGCAACTTCGAGAGAGGACAGTCGAACCAGCAAAATTGGCATGGCAGAGGACGTGGTCAAAGAGGTGGTAGGTCGAACCATTCCAACTTTGAATGCTACAAGTGTGGCAAGTATGGTCATTGTGCGAAGGATTGTAACTCATTCAAATGCTATAACTGTGATAAAGTGGGACATCTTGCAAAAGATTGTCGAATCGAAAAGAAGGTAGAAGAAACAACCAATCTAACTTTGGAAGCTGAAGCAAATGAAGGTTTTCTCTTGATGGCTCAAAGTGAGATCAACTCAAATGACAATGTTTGGTATCTTGACTCAGGAGCAAGTAACCATATGTGTGGTCACAAACACTTGTTTAAAGAAATGAGAAAGATTGAAGATGGAAATGTGTCTTTCGGAGATGCATCGAAAGTGAAGGTCGAAGGCAAAGGAACGATTCGTTACCTGCAGAAGGATGGGTTGATTGGATCAATTCAAGATGTTTATTATGTACCAAATCTTAAAACCAACATCTTTAGTTTGGGACAACTTACAGAAAAAGGTTATTCGATACTTATGAAAGAACGGATACTGCATTTGAAGGACAAGCTGGGACATCTGATTGCTCGTGTCGAAATGGAGAAAAATAGAATGTACAAACTGAATCTGATAAACGTTCGAGAAAGATGTTTACAAGTAAGCGTCGAAGACAAAGCGTCACTATGGCATCTACGCTTTGGTCATCTACATCATGCTGGTTTAAAAAGGTTGGCGAAAAAGAACATGGTGCACGGACTACCAGATATGGATTATGAAGGAAAGTTCTGTGAAGAATGTGTGCTTAGCAAATAAACAAGAACTTCATTTCAAAAGAAGGCAGAATATCAAGCTAAGCATATCCTTGATTTGATTCACACCGACATATGTAGGCCAATCACGCCAGAATCTTTCAGTAGCAAAAGGCACTTTATTTCCTTTATCGACGATTACTCACAGAAGACATGGGTTTATCTCTTGAAAGAAAAGTCTGAAGCATTCGAGGTGTTCAAAAGGTTCAAGGTAATGGTGGAGAAGGAAACCGACAAACACATTAAAGCAGTTCGATCTGATAGAGGTGGTGAGTATACTTCGACAGCTTTTATGAAGTATTGTGAAGAGTAGGGTATAAGGAGATTTCTAACTGCAGCATACTCACCTCAACAAAATGGGGTGGCTGAAAGGAAGAATCGAACAATCCTTGACATGGTTCGTTCAATGCTTAAAAGCAAGAACATGCCAAAGGAATTTTGGGCAGAAGCTGTAAAATGTGCCATTTATGTTCAGAATCGATGTCCACATTCGAAATTAGAAGATCAAACACCACAAGAAGCGTGGAGCAGATAGAAGCCAACAGTTTCTCATCTCAAAGTATTTGGAAGTGTGGCTTATGCACACGTACCAGATCAACGAAGAACGAAACTTGAAGACAAAAGTCAGAAATACATACTCATAGGGTATGATGAGAAAACAAAAGGGTACAAGCTATTTGATCCCATAAGAAAGAAGGTGATAGTGAGTAGAGACGTTCAAATAAACGAAGCAAGTAAGTGGGACTGGAACAGTTCGACAGAAGCTGTTGTCGAAGTTGAAGAATCATCTGTCGCTGTACCATCAAATATTTCGATAAAACTTGAAGATTCTGACAATGAAGATGAACCTACACAACCCAGAATGCGAAGTTTACAAGATCTGTATGATTCGACAAGTGAAGTGCACCTTGTATGTCTCTTAGCAGATGCTGAAAACATCAGTTTTGAAGAAGCAGTACGAGACAAGAAGTGGAAAAGTGCCATGGACGAAGAGATGGGGGCGATTAACCACAATAACACTTGGGAGCTAGTTGAATTGCCAAAAGATAGTCAACCCATTGGTGTAAAGTGGGTATTCAAGAAAAAGATGAACGCTCAAGGAGAAATAAAACGATACAAAGCGAGACTTGTTGCGAAGGGATACAAACAGAAAGCATGAGTTGATTATGACGAAGTATTTGCACCTGTTGCAAGAATGGAGACAATTCGATTACTCATATCTCAAGCTGCTCAATTCAAATGGCCAATATTTCAAATGGATGTCAAAACAGCTTTTCTGAATGGTGTACTAGAAGAAGAAGTCTATGTCGAACAACCACTCGGGTACATGAAAGCTGGAGAAGAGAAGAAGGTACTGAAATTGAAGAAAGTGCTATATGGGCTGAAGCAAGCACCGCGGGCATGGAACACACGTATCGACACATATTTCAAGGAGAACGGGTTCGAGCAATGTCCGTACGAACATGCCCTCTATGTGAAGAAAAATGGAAGGAATGTATTACTTGTTGCTCTCTATGTTGATTATCTTATTTTTCTGGGCAGTAATGATCAGATGATAGAAGAATTCAAAAGCACAATGACACGTGAATTCGAGATGACAGATTTAGGCCTGATGAGATTCTTTCTTGGTCTGGAAGTTCGACAAGAAGAAACAGGAATCTTCATCTCACAAGAAAAATATGCAAAAGAAATCTTGAAAAGATATAAGATGGAAAGTTGTAATCCGACTTCGACGCCAATGGAACCAGGAACAAAGTTGTCGAAATTTGATGGAGGAGAACGTGTCGAAGCAGGAAAATATCGAAGTTTGGTAGGAAGTCTTCGCTACCTCACATGTACAAGACCAGATATCTCATTAAGTGTAGGCATTGTAAGTCGATTCATGGAGGAGCCAATTTACACACATTGGAAAGCATTGAAGCGAATTCCGAGGTACATCTAAGGAACAGTGTCACTTGGGATGTTTTACTCGAATTCAGACAAATACAAGTTGGTTGGTTACTCTGACAGTGATTGGTGCGGAGACATAGACGATCGAAAAAGCACTTCTGGATATGTGTTCTTCATGGGAAATACTGCATTCACTTGGCTTTCTAAAAAGCAACCAATAGTAACACTTTCGACATGTGAAGCAGAATATGTAGCAGCATCCTGGTGCGTTTGTCATGCAATATGGCTCAGAAGATTGATGAGTAAAATGGAGCTAGAACAGAAAAGTGCAACAATAATACAAGTTGACAACAGGTCAGCAATTGAGTTAGCAAAGAATCCAGTAAACCATGAAAGGAGCAAACACATTGACGTTCGCTTCCACTTCATTCGAGAACACGTGAAGGAAGGAAATGTCGAATTGAAGCATGTAGCAAGTAAGGACCAAGCAGCAAACATTTTCACAAAACCACTATCAAAAGAAATCTTCAACAGAGGCAAGAAATTGATAGGCATGATGAATAGAAGAAACATTTAAGTTTACAGAGGAATTTTGTTGAATAAACTTTAATATCATAGTTAATAGGTTTTATTAATAAGTTAATGGAGAGATTTGGAAGGTCAATAAACAGTGGCCAAATTAATAGTATTTACTAATTATCATAATTCCTAGAATAGCTAAGGTTTCTGAGTATGTATAAAGACCAAAATTGTACTCTAATAAAACACAGAAGTTTATAAACGAATCGTTTCTTCTGACAGAAATCAGGTTCTAACAGAACAAGTTGTATTGCCTTTGGGTGCACCTCTCTTTCGGAGAGGAATATTAGAAAAGTGAAGTGCACAAAATATGACTAACACATTCCAATCCCTTGATTATGCTATTACTGCTGTTTGAAACTTTTATCATGTTAAGAAATGAATAATACGCAAGGTTCCAAATAGAATACCAGATGTTACTTATATTTGTGTAATGTTGAGTAGAATACTATAAGTCACTAACGGTAATAGCTGAGTTTGAAGAGCAGTGTGCTATCAAGGTAAAGAAACTACCAATAATTGCATGCAAGTGGGTCTCAATTAACCCTATGTAGTATTGTAAATTTTATAGCATATAGACCTTGAACTATTAGAGTTTCTCCAATAGTTAGGCCTTATTAACTATGAGCTGACACAAGCACCCACTAGTTATGGAAGATATCTCAAGATTGATTTGCATGCCTGCTTGAAAGGTTATCAATCATTATTACTCACTGATATCTCAATATTTCAGGTTGAAATATATAAAACTCAAACACACATTACAAAAGAGAGAAAAATAGGAAGTGTAACTTTTCAAGGATTTGATATCTCAGGTTGAAATATATAAAACTCAAACACACATTACAAAAGAGAGAACAAGAGGAAGTGTAACTTTTCATTCTATTTTGTTTCTAAAATTGATAATACATAAAGCATTGCTTTCATGCCTTTATATAGGCCTTGAAGTACATATTCTTAGTGGCTAAGAAACTTTGTGAATTAATGGATAAGAAACTTAGCAAGGTAGCATAATTAGGCGGTGATATTATCCACTAGTTTCCTTTCTTAACTTATAAGTCACAAGCTTAATTTAACTTTAGACACATTGCCTTCTACATTCTTCTATAATTAATATTTATATTAATTGCCCTATTTTCTCAATACTTCTACACACTACTTGATTTAATTTCAATATTGCCTCCCTTAAATCAAGTTCTCAAATTTATCATTCCAAGCATCTTCTTCAACTTGTAAAATGACTCAATCTTCAATGGTTTTGTAAAAATATCTGCAATTTGTTCTTCAGCGGGACAATACTCGATCACCACTTCCTTCTCAGCTATCAACTCTCTTATCTTGTGAAACTGAATATCAATATGCTTGGAACGTCCATGAAACACCAGATTCTTACTCAGCGTAATAGCTGACTTGTTGTCACAATATATCTTTGTAGGATTATTCTGCTTCTGATGTATCACTTCTAATATTCTTCTAATCCATATTGTTTGAGTAGCACAACCGGCTGCTGCAATATATTCTGCTTCAGCGGTAGAAAGTGTAACAACCGGTTGTTTCTTTGAAGACCATGGAATTGCACCTGTGCCCAAATGAAATGCGTATCGTGACGTGCTTTTTCTTGTTTCAATATCTCCAACCCAATCACTATCTGTGTATCCAACAAGTTCCACTTCATTATTACTAGCATAAAAAATTCCATCAGTCAGTGTACCTTTGATATATCTAAGAATCCTCTTCGCTCCTTGTAAGTGACTAACGCGTGGCTCTTCCATGAATTTGCTAAGAAAACCAACTCCATATACTATATCTGGTATTGTCGCAGTCAGGTATCTCAGGCTTCCGATCAAACTTTTATAATAAGTTGAGTCTGCCATTTCCCATCATTTTCTCTTGTCAACTTTAACTTTTCTTCAACGGGTGTGTAAACTGGTTTTGACTGCTCCATCTTGAACTTTTTCAGAATATCACTTGCATACTTCTTTTGGGAAATGAAAATTCCATCATTCTGTTGGATGACTTCAATGCCAAGGACATAAGACATTAATCCTATATCAGTCATTTCAAACTGTCTAATCATAGCCTCCATGAATTTTGTAATCATCTCTGAATTATTTCCAATGAAAATCAAATCATCAACATATAGGCACACAATAAGAACATCTCCAGTATCAATGTATTTGATATATAATGTGTGCTCATGAGGACATTTCTGAAAACCATTCTGCACAAAATAAGAATCAATCTTATTATACCAAGCTCTTGGCGCCTGCTTCAAACCATATAAAACTTTATCTTCCTTTCCTTTGATTACATATCCTGCAGGCTGCTCAACATACACTTCTTCTTCCAGGTTACCATTAAGAAATGCAGACTTAACATCCATTTGATGTATTTTCCAATTATTCTGAGCTGATATTGAAATAAGCATTCTAATTGTATCTAATCTTGCAACAGGAGCAAATACCTCAAAGTAATCAGTACCTGGTTTTTGTTTGTATCCTTTTGCCACCAACCTTGATTTATAGCGATCAATCTCACCACTAGGTTTGTACTTTGTCTTGTACACCCACTTCAATCCTATAGATTTCTTGTCTACTGGTAACTCGGTCAGCTCCCATGTTTGATTCTTCTCAATTGCATTGATTTCTTCATTCATGGCTTTTATCCAATTTTCATCATCTGGTGCTTCTTCAAAAGTAAATGGCTCACAATATGCAAATAAAGCAAAGTTGATAATCTCCTCATCAAATGGGTCATTACCATTACCCAAAATACAATCTTGCAGTCTGGCTGGTAATCTACGCGTCCTTTGTTATCTGCTGGATGTTTCTGGCTTATCAGGTGTTGGATTATGCTCAATCTCCTCTTCATGTGTTGGATTATGTTCAATATCCTCATCGTAGTCATTTGAAGTCACTATTGGATCCTTTTGTGACTTTGAGGACCAATCCCACATTCCTCCTTCATCAAAAGTCACATCTCGACTGATAATCACCTTCTTTGTCTCTGGATTGTAAAGCTTATAGGCTTTTGAGTTTGAACTATAACCAACAAAGATACATCTTTCTCCTTTGTCATCTAACTTCTTTCTCAGTTGATCTGGTACATGAGCATATGCAATACATCCAAAAACTCTAAGGTGTCGGATTGAAGGTCTTCTTCCACTCCAAGCTCCTTCAGGAGTCTTTTCTTGGACACTCTTTGTAGGACACCTGTTTAAAATATAAACCGCGGTAGCAACAGCTTCTGCCCAAAACTCCTTAGGCATATGCTTGGCCTTCAACATGTATCTCACTATATCCATGATTGTTATATTCTTTCTTTCAGCGACTCCATTCTATTGAGGTGTGTATCTAGTTGTTAACTGATGCTCAATCCCATGTTGCTCAAAGAAACTTGTACCAACGAGGTATTCTTGGCCTCTGTCTGTTCTCAATGCTTTGATTCTACAACCACTTTGTTTTTCTACAAATGTCTTGAATGTCTTAAAGGCATCACATGCTTCTGATTTTTGTTTCAAGAAATACACCCAAGTCTTTCTATTGAAATCATCTATAAAAGTCATAAAGTACTTACAACCACCTGGTGTTGGTATCTCCACTGAGCACAAGTCTGAGTGAATTATCTCTAGCAACTTCTTCGCTCGCCAAGACACTCCAGTTGGAAATGAATTTCTATACTTCTTTCCAATCTGACAAGTCTCACATACTCCATTTGGAATATTCACAACAGGTAATCCAGAAACATATTCTTTTCTTGACAGGTAATTCAAACCAGAAAAATGAAAGTGACCAAATCTCATGTGCCACAACCAATCATCATTTGGAATTATAGAACTCAAGCAAGGAAATTTTTCATGTTGAATTTTCAAAGGAAATAGGCGGTTCGGTGTCATTCTTACCTTTGTAATAAATCTGCCACTTTTGTCGATCAACGTGCAGAAACCATTGTGAATCTGCATGTTGTAACCTTTCTCTGGCAGTTGTCCCATACTCAATAGATTGTGATGAAGACCAGGAGCATAAAAAACATCACCAATAAAGTTTTATGATCCATCTTTCAACCTGATAGCAATTCGACCTTTTCCCAAAATCGGAATATTTGAATTGTTTCCAAACTTCACGGTAGATTTTACCGTTTCGTTTAGAGAAGAAAACAATTCCTTTTTTCCACACATATGATTATTACACCCAGTATCTAGATACCATATATCCTCTTCTTCGAAAAATGTATTACTGGCCAAAAATAAATTTTATAGATTTTCAAAGTACTCACCTGTATTTTGATACGAACTCTCTGCCACATTTGCCTGATGTTTGTATCTGCAATTAACTGCTTTGTGTCCAAACTTTCCACAATGATAACAACTGTAATTTGTCCTTTCTTGGTTATAGTTTCCTCTTCCTCTACCACGGTATGAAGATCCAAAACTATGACCACCTCTTCGTGGATGTCCTGGATTGAAACCATTGAAGTTGTTGTCTCTCCATTGGTTAAAATTGCCACGTCCTCTTCCTCCATAATTTCCTCTGCCTCTGCCTTTATAATTTCCTCTTCCTCTATTGTTGAAATAATTTTGACCACTTTCTTCTACAGTACGACTTGACTCAGAAGTGTTGTTGAAATTTACCTGACTTTTGAGAGCTTCTTCTTTTACCACTTTCTCGGTCTTTTCTAATATTCTGTTGACATGACTTTCAATACTTCCCTGTAACTCTGCTACAGACAAAGTGTCTGTATCGTGGGACTCAATTATCATAGTCACCACATGGTCAAACTTCATCGGCATCGTACACAGAATTTTTTCTACCACTTTACTATTTGGAATATCTTCTCCATACACTCTCATCTTGTTGACAAGATTGATAACACGAGAAAAATATTGTTCTACCGTTTCTGAATTAGACATTTCGTACCTTTCGTATTCTCTACGCAGCGATTGTAGTTTGGACTTCTGAGCTTTCTCTACTCCTTTGTGTGATAATTTCAATATGTCCCACGCTTCTTTGGCAGTCTTGGCATTTGTTATTTTTCCGAATATTGAGTAATCAATTCCTTGATGAATTTTTGAAAGTGCCAACTGGTCCTTTCTACGAGCGACTTCTTCAGCTCCTTTTTGTAAACCGGGTTTCACAAAGCTCCAAACATTGTGAGCTTTTAGATGTGTTGTCATCAAAATTTCCCAGTAACTAAAATCTAACTCTGCGGTTAATTTCGGACCGGACCAGACAAAATTGTAATTGCTTGCCATATCTCTCTCAAAAAATACTCACAATATTTTTTTTTGACACAACGAGAACTCTTTTGTTCCTCACACACTCAAAAATATTTTTGACACTCACACTAGCAAGACCTAACCTGCTTTGATACCAATTTGATATCTCAGGTTGAAATATATAAAACTCAAACACACATTACAAAAGAGAGAACAAGAGGAAGTGTAACTTTTCAAGGATTTGATATCAGGTTAAAATATATAAAACTCAAACACACATTACAAAAGAGAGAACAAGAGGAAGTGTAACTTTTCATTCTATTTTGTTTCTGAAATTGATAATACATAAAGCATTGCTTTCATGCCTTTATATAGGCCTTGAAGTACATATTCTTAGTGGCTAAGAAACTTTGTGAATTAATGGATAAGAAACTTAGCAAGGCAACATAATTAGGCAGTGCATAATTAGACGGTGATGTTATCCACTAGTTTCCTTTCTTAACTTATAAGTCACAAGCTTAATTTAACTTTAGACACATTGCCTTCTACATTCTTCTATAATTAATATTTATATTAATTGCCCTATTTTCTCAATACTTCTACACATTACTTGATTTAATTTCAACACTCACTCCATACCATGAACTTTATTTCTTGATTGATCGGTTTGTTTTGTAAGTGGACACCGCAAATTGCTTTACTTGGAGCTTTAGGCACTGCATATATGTTTGCTTTATTTGCAACCTTCCAGGCTTATGGTTACTACAACATATGAGTCGGGCATCTCCTTGATGAAATTAGACCTTGGTGCAAGGCAAGTGAATAAACTAGAGAATTGTGTTCAAGTGTTAGCTAACTTTACTTCTGCTTGAAACGCCATATGCTCCAACTCAACCATAAGGATTAATGAAAGTCTATGAAGAAAAGGATTAGAGAAATCAACCAAATTACCATGCCGAAATATTGAAGTTGATGAATCACCACCATATAAGAACTGAAATATCTTAAAATACCATATGAGTATCAAGATATGGATTGACGGTGTTAATATTGAGAGCATAAATTTATCAAGTGAGACCGCCGACAAGACCAAGAGACTTAACATATGTTATTCTATGTTTTAAATTAATTATCTTTATTGTCTGATAAGACGAGTTAATTTCATCTGCCGTTTGTTTGTAAACAAATTTAGAAACTTACTTTAGGTAAAAGGTGTCACTCATTTCCCATGCGAGGGCGGGAGGTACCTCCTCTTTTTATAAGCTTTTAGAATTATGTAGGATAGTCGTCGGAACAAAGAATTAACATAGACTTACCCTTCAACAAAAGTAGGGGCCGAGAACGACGAAGATCTCCATTGAGAGTGTTCAAGATCTCAATTGAGGGCGTCCAACAAGACCTCCACAAGAGAAAAATCAGTTGCGGTCGGATAACGTTAAAAAAAATCTCTGGTCTAACTAAAGTCCAAGCAACTTGGAGCCTATGGCATAATCGGCTGCGGTCGGGTAATATTTAATAAAACATCTGGTCTAACTGAAGTCTAATCAACTTGAAGCCTCTGGCATAATCGATTACGGTTGGGTAACGTTTAATAAAACCTCTGACCTAACTGAAGTCCAAGCAACTTGAAGTCTTTGGCATAATCGACTACAGTTGGGTAACATTTAATAAAACCCCTGGCCTAACTGAAGTCCAAACAACTTGAAGCCTCTGGCATAATCGGTTGCGGCCGAGTAACGTTTAATAAAACCTCTGGCCTAACTGAAGTCCAAGCAACTTGAAGCCTCTGGCATAATCGGCTACGTCCTGGTCATGTAAAATAAAAGCCTCTGACCTCCATTTGATGTCAACCTCACATGACTCTGAATGTCGGATAGGTTAGCAAAACCTATATCCTTTTAAAAATACCAAATCAACATACTTTAGGTTAGGTCAAAATAATGTACTTAGGACCTTCAAGGATGCATTATGATACATGCGTCTAATCGGAGCCACCACGATCCGATTAGGATAAATTGCTGATTTGTTAAGAAATATTATTCTATATATATTCCAGCCAGGATGTACGATCCCGACTTCAACAGCCCGGGGATGACCGAATCTTATTTAGTCAAGAGTATTTTAAAAGATGTCGACAATAAAGTCCGGATTACCGTAATACTTAAACCGGCGTGATTCATACCTTATCAAACTAAAATTGCTTGGGGTTTATCAAATCAGTTGTTATGCCCGGATAAGCGAATAAATGGAATAAGATAATGAAACTTACCGGGACATGATACTAAAAACGTCTGAAATAAGCTTGAAGATATATGTATATGATCAAAGATTAGACAATATAAAACACATGCAAGGCAGCAATAAAACAGTCAACAAACTTTAGATGGGTTTGAAATGTTGCAAGGAAAATCATCCATAATGTCATGCATCTGAAAAAGATGACTAAGGATAGAACAAAGCTTCAAAAGGTCGAGATTCCAACAAGGGCTCTCTAACATCCCCATATCTAAAACCTACCAGGTTCTACAATGACCATAAGTCAAGACCCCGTTGGGGCTTACCAACTTTTATATGACCATAACCCGCTGAATTCTAAGACGACACTAGATCAAGAATCCACAAAGGATTTATGAATTCTTTATTAAAGATGTAGTGTTCTCCGACATCATTAAAGACATAGATCTCCCCAAAATATGCTTGGGGCTTACCCTTCTTAGCAAGTCAAAATACAATTTGAGTTTAAAGGCAAGGTAGTTATCAAAGATCAGTAGTAGTAAATCAAAATACTGCCTTGTTAAAATCCAAAAACCTAAATAAGATCCAAACATATTATGGTAGAGAGAGAGAGAGAGAGAGAGAGAGAGAGAATCTGGAAAAAAGAGATGCCCCATGTTATAAAAGAATTGCCATGTTTGTTCACGTTATTGTGTCGGTTTAGAAAGTGCATGCAAGTAATAATAGGTCGAGTTGTACCTTATATTCAATGGAGAATAATGTTTCGAACTTCTTTTGTCCAAACATTTCACCCTTTCAGGATTCATGTCTAGGGTGCAAAATCGAGATTTTTAAATTAGCCGAGATGTCTATTTTTGATCAAGATGGTCATGTAGGAACCTCAAACCAGTGCACATAGGCCGATTACCGACGTTGGGCGGTCGAGTTCCTTAAGCAATTAAGAGGCAGGCTAAGGGTCGGAAACTATTACAAAACGATTAATAAATTGATTACATGTTAATAATGGTCATAAATAGTTACAAGTACATATTAAATCCATTATAAATAATTAAGATAAACAATTATGTTTATGATGGTCATAAAGCCTAGTTGTTGTGACTATTCAGTAGGAGGGGGAGGCTGACAGTATATATAGGTCTTGGGACAAAAAAAAGGGATATGCATGATGAATAACATAGAAATGAGATAACCTACCAGAAACCTTGAACCACCAACAATGGTGGCCATGAACCCCTTAACCGTTACAGACACACCAACAAATCGTTTAAGGCTCTCCCTGAATAATAACAAGGAAGTCAACCTTTTAATGATTTAGCAAGAACAAATAGTACAATCGTTTCTTCCTCCAGCCATACCTCACATACCAACAAACAACTATTAGAAGAAACATGCATCGACATTGTTCATACATGTGTACTAGGGAACCAATCAACATTACAAAAACCTAGTCGGGTGGACTGACATGTCATAATACCTCTATGTAACATCCTAAACCCTAAAACTTATATATAAATATATAATCAACAACTTAAGGTGTCACTACGGCAATCATCGAAAAACTTTCAAAAACATTTAACAACTTGCAGTAGAAATTATCATAATAACAACTTCAAAATTCAATTTCACAATCAAAGTATTAGACTTTATACCACATAATTCAACATTAATTCAAAACATAATAAAAAGGCCTCGTTCCCGATGTTACCGACCAGAGCATTTAACCGACTAAAAACAATAACGATAAAGTAAATAAAGATGAGCTCCAAGAAGCTATCTTAAGCTCACATCAACCAAACTCTACTCCTGATTATCAGCTAGATGTCCATGGTGGACAACATAAAGCAAATGGGTGATAATGCACTCAAATATGTTAACGGTGCAAAAGATCAATAAAGGTATCCTAAACAACAACAACAACAATCATCAACAAGTAATATATTCATACAACAATCATCGATAACATAAACTCATACAAAACACTTCAATCAACTCATACAATCAATTACTCATTCGCATCAACTCATATCAGCAGCTAACTAAAACTCAATACAGATATGTATACAATGCCCAACTCCTTAACTCTGTCAATGCTCGTCACAGTCTTCTCTCTGGACCGGACTTGCAACTTAACTCTATATACATGTGGTACCAACTCAAAAATGGTTCTTCATACAATCAGGTCCAAGATCTGAGCTCTAAGCCCCCTCTCTGGGCTTGGTACAAATCATAAGTCCCCACATCTGAACTTGTGACTCGCCTCTTTCACAACAACGATAACATATGATGCATGACATACAACAATGCAATGACAACAAAATAACAATGCTTATATCCCCACATATGACTATAAACAACCATGCATAACAAAAACCCAACAATTATTACAGCCCCACATATGATTGTAAACAATTATGCAATGACAACAACACAACAACGATTACAACCCCACATCTGACTATAGAAAATCATGCATTTAAACGCATCAACAATAGTACTCACTTTGAACTATGCATCTCAATAGTCATCAGCAAGTATTTTTAATAATTCACATAATTATACTTTCACTTCACATCATATACTCACACATCAAATACACATATGCACATCACTCAATCATGTTAAATCATCGTAACATCGCTTCATCATTAATTCGTTCATTCACAATAATTAACGTTCGTTTGTTACTGTAAACTATTACATAACAGGTACAACAATTAATTTTCACAAATTCCAGTACTCATATAGTCTCTTAATACATCACTATGGGGTATCCGTACATGTTAGCTTTCCAAAGCTTCAAACCGTATCTCATTTGGATTTATGGAACTAAAGTTATGATCAAAATAATGTTTTGCTAAAATTACTCAAGTGCAATCGATTATCATCGTTCGTCAATCGGTTGTTGTCACGCATATAACTATTTTTCACGTTTTTTAACAGCTCCAATCGATTGTCATCATGAGACAATCGATTATCATAAGTTGTGTTTTCCCCAAATACCAATTTTTACAGCACGAATAACAAAATCACTTATTCCTAAGACCCACCGAAACACACCCTAACATATTATAACAACTTATTTCAAAAATCTAACATCATATAGCAATTATATACTGTTATTACATCATAAACCTATCAATTACCATCTAATTTCACCAATTTAACATCACTAGAAATGCATCATGAAAATCATCTTCATGTTGATCATCACCAATACAACACATCAATAATAACAATGCAAAAAATAAGATTTCACATAATCATGCATCAAGCTTTTTAAAGAACACAATAATAGAGAAAACCTAGAGGAGGGTGAGGATCCATCTCTACCCTTCATACAATATACACCCATAAAAGAGTAATCTCCCTCCTTACCTTAGAATTTCCAGCAAAGCAAACTCTAAGCTTCCCAAATCCTAGGTTGTTTCTCTTGTCTTTTTTCTCTTGTTCTCCAAAATAATAGGTACTATAAAAGATATACTCCTAAATTTTTATATTTAAACCAAAACGTAATTTCCCTTAATTATGTTATTCCCTTATTACCCTCAGCTTACTCCCATATTCTCTATCTCGCCCCTACTTCTCTTACTAACTTCTAATTTCTTTTATTTTAATTTCTAATAACTCAATTATCTACCAAATTATACAATTTCACTTATTTTTCTACAACCATCTTATTTTTATTTTAAATCTAAATTTCCTCTCAATAATATCATTCTTAATCATTCCTCTCCACTTAAATTAATTAAAATTAATCTAATTAATTTCTACCATTCCCTTAACTTTCTTCAATACCCACAAAAATACATATATTCACCAATTATTCAAATAAAAACATATAAATTAATTTAATAATTACATAAAATAAAACTAAATTCAATTAAATAATTTAATTGAATTCGTGGTGTTATAGCGCTCGTCTGATGTTTTGGAGGGATAGGGGAAGGAAATTGCAGGTTGTCATCACTGATGTTGAACTCACTCTCTTTATGAGGAGACTAACATGGTTTGACAATATTAAATTTTTTAACAAATGAAGTCAAATAAGAGTAGGAGACCAGAAGGTACAAACTAGAGCTTCTTTGCTGGAAGAATCGTTGGCATCATCATATAATTGCTTTGTCATTGAAGGCCCTACTGCAGAAAAGGTTTTCACTTTCTTTCTACCCTAAAGGAATAAAACAGATTAGAACGTCGACAAGAAAAGACTAAAGGAAAATAAGGTTAAATACCTTTTACCTGTGAAATTCTTGTAGTGCTGATGCCTTGAGAGCTAGCAGTCAACGCCTTTGGATTGGAGGGAACGCCTGAAAAAGGTAGAAAAAATGCATTAGAACCCAAAAGGTAAGTAAGGCAAGATAAAGAGATTATCACTTCAGATCTAGTCGACAAAGATTACCTTGGTCCCAAAAGAAAGAGAAAGCGTCGACCAAACATTGGGCCAAGAGTGTATGATTTGGAAAATCGGTGTAATGAATAGCTCACCAGTCCTCAAACTCTTGGGTGCAATGATAAGAGAGCGAAAACTTGAAGGAACTAAGGAAACCTCTTTTCTTTTTCAAAATAAGTGGAAACTTTTAAGCCATCTTTCGTTATGTGTGTTGGTAGAGAAGAAAAAAACCTCTACTTGAGGAACTAAGATTTTAGGCAGCAGTTAGCTCAAACCAAACTGCATGGCTGCCAAGTTTGGATTGTAAGGATATGCTCTTAGTCCTGAATTAGAGGAGGCGGACCTTGCCCAAATAGCGGTGGGTTGGAAGCATGCGAGCAAAGTATCATGTATTTCCTTTTCTTCTTGACGAGATAAATTAGGAAATGGTTTCCTGAACCATTCAGGTCTACACTTTCGACTGGAAAATGGTGTCATGATCAAAGTGAACGTCTTGCACCTATATAAAATTTATAAGTAAGTACAAAAGACCTTCAAATACATAGCCTTTCCATCGTCGAGAGTAAGTTAGTCAAGCCTTGGACCTTCGACTTCACCTCTGAGCTAGAAGGAGTTCTTGTTTTTAGGAAAGGCTCGAAAGTGTCATTGAGCTACAATTGCAAAAGCTAGGTATGACCACCTACCTGAAGGCTTCCAAGACTTGCCATTTTCTTCAGGTTTTGTGACACTAACCCTAGAGATTCATACATGCCACAGAGAAATAATCTGTTGAGGCATACTTTTCTCCCTTCATGAAGTTGGGTGGCCAAAGGTACATACTTCTTAGCCATCTGAGCAGATCGAGCACATAAAAAATACATGGAAAGCTAATAGGTTAGAAAAGCAATGTGTTCATAAGCATCCACTCGATCTGTCGAAGCTTGATGATCTTTGATGAAGAAGCTGTAAGTATTTCTAGTGAAGGTAAACCCATGACTTTTTCTTGTCTTAGTTGGAGGCTCAAAGGCCCCTCTAGTTGGTCGAAGGACAACGATAACAACAATGTCGAAAAGTGTGAGGGTTATCATCCCACAAGGAAGGTGAAATATGTTGGTCGAGGTATCCCAGAAGCACATGGCTGTAATGAGCATGTGAGAGTTGTGATTTGGACCAACTCGTCACAACTGGATTAGGTCAAAGATGCCCAAATCCCTCTAAAAAGTTTCTTTTTTTCTTGAACACTATATAACCATTGAATGTAATCAACATCCTCAGTCGAAAGGGAAGAAATAAAGGCCATATTCTTAAAGAAGTTAAAAACAAAGGGGCATCCACGAACACTAGAGGTTCATAACCAGGGAAGTAATGGAAGAAATATTTTAGTATTTAGGGTTTCTTGATACGCTTGAGGAGAGGACCTATGATGCATAGGTGGTACTTGCAATGGAGTAAGGAATCAAATAAGTACTATACCAATCATTTCTTCTTCCATCCTCCATGGGAGGTTCAGAAATGTAGGTGCGATCGTTCAAGAAGAGTGGTTCGTCAATGACATTAGCAAAAGGAGGATGTGATTGTACTTTGGGAACCACTGTTGATTTTAAAGGCTTCTCAAGTGGAAGCGTAATGGGGAAGAAGAAAAACTGTAGAATAAACTCTCTCAAGGTTTCCTTTTTCTATTTTATGTTTCAGAAAAATAGAAATGGTGAAAGAGAATAGGGTTTTAGGGAGAACATTTTAAATAGATAGAGAAAGAAGATGGTTCAATTTTTCCCTCCAAATAATTATGGACACATAGCGCACTCGAGTTAACAGTTGACACTAAAAGGCCATCGAAAAAGATGAAAAATGGAATTATGAGTTTTGTCTTAATTTCGTTTTTAATAAATCTCCTAGGAAATAGGGAATTCTGATAATCAATTGCACACACGTCTGTGATGTGAAATAATGGTAGAAAATGGTCATAATGACTAAGAAATAATAATTAAATAATAAGACATTTCGTTGATGTGACATGTGCATACTAGGCAAACAATGTCTAAGGGTTACAAAAACGTCACCTTTCTTCAATCTGATAATATGATCAAAAATGATTTTTTTGGGGCGTCTGTTAGCATGAAATTTCTAGTTAGGAAAAGTCAATTGAATGTTGCATTGGAAAAATGCTAAACGTTAGCATTGATTGACACAAGTTGACATGAATGGGTACGTCGACTAGAGTGTTTCGACTAACATCCAAATCAAGGTCTGGAAGAATCTCAATAAAAGATCTTGATACATGGTTTGGAGGAGTCTCAGGAACATATCTGATTGATCTCCCGACATCGTGTCGAGGGGAAAGCGTTTGACGAACTTCAAAGACTTAGAAGATTTTGAAAACCAAAGACTGGAAAGGTTAATTAGTGTTTTTAGCAATTACCTTCGATGAGTAGGCAATTACTAGTCACTAAGAGCAGTTACGAACGTGGGATAATGATTTTCAACAATTTTCAAGTACTGATGATGTGGCAGTGCATCAGAATATCAAGTTACATGTTCTTGAAGGTGTGTCGATTCTCTAGGTATAAGCTGTTAAAGACGGTTATCTTTAGTTTAACATATATAGTAGTTTCATATGTTCTAATCAATGTCACAAATTTTATATACTTTCTCTATAGAACTGGAGTACCCAAGTCAAAGTGCGAAACAATTTGTGAGTAACATGTGAGTCCACGTCCATTTTGTTTTATTGTCTTTATGTTTCCTTAATTGAAGCATCTTTACCTTTTGTCATTTATTGCGTTTATTTAATGTTGTTTATTGCAAATTTCTTTTACTGTAATTCAAGATTTTTCATCGTTAAAGTTTGTCTTTAACTTACCTGCACGCAAAGATTCATATTCACTTCATATACATACTTTCTTGTTAACGTGTTTGTACAAAATTGCTCCTGAGACTTTTCGAGTTAATTTCAGAGACTTTTAAACTCGTGATTGTTCGCTAAAAACACATGCGAACATTATGTAAAAAGACGGTTATCTTTAGTTTAACATATATAGTAGTTTCATATGTTCTAATCAAGGTCACAAATTTTATATACTTTCTCTATAGAACTGGAGTACCCAAGTCAAAGTGCGAAACAATTTGTGAGTAACATGTGAGTCCGCGTCCATTTTGTTTTATTGTCTTTATGTTTCCTTAATTGAAGCATCTTTACCTTTTGTCATTTATTGCGTTTATATAATGTTGTTTATTGCAAATTTCTTTTACTGTAATTCAAGATTTTTCATCGTTAAAGTTTGTCTTTAACTTACCTGCACACAAAGATTCATATTCACTTCATATACATACTTTCTTATTAACGTGTTTGTACAAAATTGCTCCCGAGATTTTTCGAGTTAATTTCAGAGACTTTTAAATTCATGATTGTTTGCTAAAAACACATGCGAACATTATGCAAAAAGAAAAAAAAGAGAATCATAAATAGGTTCCATATAAGTTGCATTATAAATAAAAAAGTAAAAAAACAAACAAAGAAAGATTTATGAAAACTATGTTGCTGGCTTAAAATAAGACATGAAAATATCACAAGCCTTTCCATGTATCAAGGCTCAACACATTTTATCCATAAATTGACTATACCACAAGTATTTGTAAAACTTAAAATAAATTCACATTTTATCCATAAATTGACTCTACCACAAGTATTTGTAAAACTTAAAATAAATTCAGTTAATACCAATCACCATCACATGCGCAACCATGTATTTCAACATTCAAATAAAATTCACAATATCAAATCTATCTATTTCTCTATTATTACAAATAAAACTATGTTTTGATCCACCACATATATTATGCATGGTCTTATTCATGAAAAACGGACATACACTAGAGCGAAACAAAGCAATGTAGCACAATATTTAGTATGTGTTTCAATGATGCAATCACTACTATAATATAAAAATGAGTTGTAACCAAAATGTATTTTTTTTTTAAGTCGCAAAATTGCATTCGAATGAATAAATCCAAAATGTAAATCTTTTTTTAAAGTGGCAAAACTGCATTCGAATGAATAAATAGACAAAGGCTCGAGAAAATATAACTGTTGGGGGAGTTTTTCACTAGAGAGCATTGAATATTGTGAGACTTTCTTTTTCCAGAGCAACACCTTTGTGAGAGACACACCACATATTCACCCAAAATCTTAAGGTGATAGGTGAGTGAGTTCTCTGACTTATAAATGCTCAAGTCTCCATATTACCAACCAATATGGGTCTATTATCCACACTACTCACACTTAATACATACACTCCCCCTCAAGTGTGAGTCCACAATGCTCCTCAAGTGAAAGTTCTTCTTACTTTCACAAATCCTTGTACCGTACATAACATTTCTTATTAACCACACTGGCGCTGTTGACACTCTTCAACGAAATGTTTCTTATTCACCATCCTAGCGCCGTTGACTTTCGATACAAGTAACCCGATCCCTTTCTGAAACCAAAGGCTTGTGATACCATAGTTGGGGGAGTTTTTCACTAGGGAGTGTCATACGGTGAATTGACTTTGGGTGCTTTTGCTTTGGAAAGCAAATGTCGCGGATAGCAAGATTCCCCACCGACTTTTCTTTTATCCAATAAGGAAAGGCGGAAAAGAACAGGAAAGACCTTGATTAGATTTTGGGTTCGGGAGGTACATTATACAAAGGGAAAGTGTTAGCACCCTTTGTATCCATGGTTATCCATGGGCTCTTAATTGCTTGATCACTTATGTTTTTCTTGTTTGAAAAAGTGTTTGGGAAGCTGTTTAAAAAATGTTTTGAAAAGAGAGTTTAACTTTGTAATGATTCTTGTACGAATGTATACAAAGTATTTATCTCGTTTAATTTTGAAAGCTGTTTAGAAAAATATAACTTGGCAATGATTCTAGTACGAATGTATACCAAGTGGTGATTTTCTAATAGATGTTTTGCAAAGTATGAGGTGTGAAAAGTATTTTAAGTTGTGAGTAAGCATTTAAGAGTTATACCTACCCAAGGTTTTTATGGGCATTTCCTATCCTTATGAGGGTAAAACTGTCCTTACTATTGAGAAGTAAGTAGTCTTATCCTTTGGATGTAAAGGGACATCGTAGGGTCATCGATTGGTCATTGAAGGCAACATTTGTAAGGATACCTTAGCATTCGAAGGGACGATCATCATTTAACCGTAGGCTACAACGACGGGCCATCGAGGGACAAAATCGTATATTCGAAGGCAACATCCGAGGGACTATGATTTATCTTATAGGGACGTGATGATTTAATCGAAGGGTCTTTGCTAAGTGTATCCACGGTTAAACATTCAGGATATTCATGCATACTTAAACCCACATGCAAAATCTAACTACATATCCAAAATTCAATCATAATGCATCATGTATTTAGAGATTACAAATTGGAAATATAAAACGGTAGTGATGGTGCAAACCTGTTTGCGATTGAATTGCACCAGTGAATTGGCAGATCACTCTTAGGGTTTGTACCGGATCGAGTGGGCGGAGGTAACCTTTGTGCAGGTGAGTTTCCTTCAGGGTTTCCTTTAGGGTTGCTCTGAATTCTTTTGGTTAGCCTCCAGGGTTTGCTCTCTGTGCGTGTTTGTGTTTCTCCTTTTCTCCTCTGTTTTTTCGTCCTCCCCCTTTTCTGAATGAGGTCTTGGTATTTATAATAGTTTTTGTGACCTAATGGGCTCAGAATGAAGCCCAAAATTTCTGGTATTCGCAAGCTTCGCTAGGCGAGTGGTGCAGCGAAGAGTTCGCTAGGCGAAGGATTTGCTCGCCTAGCGAGCATGCTAGTTTGAGTCATTTTCTGGATTTGGCCACCTGGGAGCTGGGTCTTTGTTCCTTTAAGATCAATGTCTTGAACAATGAGTTGGAGTGCCTTGAAGAATATCTTGAAAGATTAACCACTACGCCAAATAAGGGAAAAGAGGGCGCTTTTTTTGGCCTATAACAGCGCTTTAAAGCGCCCTCTAATCTGGCGCTGACATAGGTAAAGACAGCGCTTTTTTTCCTGGTGAAAGCGCTGTCTAAAGTGGCTCTTTAAGCCCTTTAAGGGCCACTTTAGAGGGCGCTTTTTAAAGAAAGCGCCCTCTAAAGTGGAAACATTTAAGGGTTTAGAGGGCGCTTTTACTGGAAAGCGCCCTCTAAAGTGGAAACTTTTAAGGGTTTAGAGGGCGCTTTTACTGGAAAGCGCCCTCTAAAGTGGAAACATTTAAGGGTTTAGAGGGCGCTTTTACTGGAAAGCGCCCTCTAAAGTGGAAACTTTTAAGGGTTTAGAGGGCGCTTTTACTGGAAAGCGCCCTCTAAAGTGGAAATTTAAAGGGTTTAGAAGGCGCTTATTTTGGGAAGCGCCCTCTAAAGTGGGTGGTTATTTAATTTTTTTTTTTTTAAAAAGCGCTATATTTTTTTATTTATTTTAGACAACCTGTATATTGAAGTAGTACACCCAAAACTGTATAATTTGAAGCCCTTTTTCACACATTGCATTCAACAAGCCTTATATACAACAATCCATACATATACAACAATCCACTGATATATAATCGTTTAACTTCTAAAGATTCTAAATATACAACCAATTCATAACTTAAAAAGAAATAAAACTAAGTAGCAAAAGCATCTCTGAGATGTATGTTTTTTTTGCTAGCAGCAGTCTTCTTAGCAACAACCTCTTTTTGTTCAATATCAATAGCATGAACCTAAAATATCATAAAATTAGTTAGGTGAAGTATAAGATCAAGAATTAACATTTTCTATGCATAAATATCATATAATTGTGTTTATACCTTTTTTTTTTATGCAACTGACTCGATTTGTTGCGTAATCCCCTTATATTTTTGGTCTCTTATCTTTTGAAGATAGAATTGATATTTGTTTAGATGGACATGTTCCATTGTCGTAGAGGGATACTTTCAAATATCCAGCATCATCATCTACGCGAATGAGGCTTGACGACAATGGAACATCTCCATCTAAACAAATATCAATGGATACTTTCAAGTATCCCTTGCACGAATGATTGACTTCATAATAGCCATTTTACATGTAATAAAGAAAACAATTAAAATCAGATGACAAATGTAAAAACAATTAAAATCATAAAAGTCATTTTACCTGTAATAAAGAAAACAATTAAAATCATTTGACCTGTACCTTTTTCACTAAGTTCTCTTTCTTTTCTTAGTTGGAATATGTTCTACATGTCTCTTAACAACACGGACGGTTGGATTGATCCAAATACCCTCATTATGATCATTTCTAATATATGAATCATTTGATATAATATTCTCATCTTGATCATTTCTGGTAAACGATTCAATCTCAACATCAATATCACCTTGATCTCCAGTGTTTTCATCAATTACTTTGTTGGAAAAAAGAACTATAGATCATTTCGTACTTTTCGGATCATTGACATAGAACACTTGTCTAGCTTGAGAGGCTAGAATAAAAGACTCATCTTTGTATCCCACCCTATTAAGATCCACTTGCAAAAATCCTGACTTATCCATTCGAATGCCGTTATTATTTTCAACCCACTTGCAACCAAATATAGGAATCTGAAACTTCTCATAATCAAACACCCAAATGCGTTCGATAACACCAAAATACGACAGATTTGCAAATTTGGGGTTTAAGTCCTTCACACTTGATATGTGCATTGTTTCAGCTACCACGGTGACACCACTATTCTGTATAGTACTTTTATCATCTTGTTCTTTGGTATAAAATGTGTATCCATTAATCGCATATGCGCTATAAGAAAAAACATGGAAACTTGGACCATATGCTAAGCATCTCAACCTTTCTGTTATTGAAGCGGGATCTGAATAATACTTTGAATAAATATGATCCTTAAACCAAGGTATAAAACATCGATTGTGCTCTCGTACTATCCAATTTTCATTTCTATTGGGATTTAAACCTCGGAGAACATCCTTGTGAATTTCAACATACGGCTCAACCTCATTCTCATTGTGCAGAACATACAAATGCACTTGATCCCGTTCGACCCTTGATACTGCCACGATTTTATTTCCAATTAGATTTTTTCCTTCTTTCTTTTCGACAAGCTGAGACTTGGGGAGTCCGATTGACTGAACATTAGACAAATATTCAGTACAAAACTCAATCACTTCTTCAACAATGTATCTTTCAACCATACAACCTTCTGGTCGACTTCGGTTCTTCACGTACCCTTTTAATATTTTCATATAACGTTCAACAGGGTACATCCATCTCATATAAGTTGGTCCACACAATTGTGTCTCTTTCACAAGATGAACAACTAGATGTACCATTATGTCAAAAAATGATGGAGGAAAAAACATTTCAAGCTCACACAAAGTAATAACGATTTCTTTTTGCAACATTGGTAAGATCGCAGGATTGATCACCTTACTGCAAATTGACTTGAAGAAAGAACACAACTTAGTTATAGAGCTTCTTACTTTTTCTGGAAGAATAGAACGTATACCTATTGGGAGAAAATGTTCCATTATAACATGGCAATCATGGGTCTTTAAACTCTTTAACTTGAGGTCTTTCATAGACACAAGTCTTCTAATATCTGAAGAGTACCCTTCTGGAACTTTAACTTCACTTAGAAACTTACACAATGTTTTTTTCTCCTTTCTAGATAGAGTATAAGCAGCAGGCGGTAGATATGTTCGTTTTCCTTTCTTCAAGGGTCCTAATTCAGTTCTTATTCCCATCGCTATCAAGTCCTTTCTTGCCTTAAGGTCATCCTTAGACTTTCCTTGTATATTGAGTAACGTGCCAATAACACTTTCAAATACATTTTTTTCAATATGCATAACATCAAGAAAATGTCTCACATACAAGGACTTCCAATACGGCAATTCAAAAAAAAACTGACCTCTTCTTCCACCCACTTTTGACAAGTGTTTGGGCAAAAGGCTTGCCAAACTGAGTATCCAAATCTTTCACCTTTTCAAAAATTTGATCACCCGTCAATATAGGTGGAGCTCTGCTTTGTTCTGTCTCTCCATTGAACGCCTTTCTCCATCCACGGTAGTGATGATTTGAATTTAAGAATCTCCGATGACCGAGAAAGACATTCTTCTGACCAAACTCCAAGCGCTTCCAATCTGTTTTATCTTCACAAATAGGACACGCACATTGACCTTTTATGTTATACCCTGATAGATTTCTGTATGCTGGAAAATCATTAATTGTGCCAAACAACATCGCCCTCAAGTTGAAACTTTCTTTCCTATATCCATCATAAACCTCCACACCGGTCTCCCACAAAATCTTTAAATCTTCGATTAAGGGCTTCAAGTACACGTCTATGTCATTCCCTGGTTGTTTAGGTCCAGAAATCAACATAGACAACATCATGTACTTACGCTTCATACATAGCCATGGAGGTAGGTTATAAATCATAATAATCACAAGCCATGTACTGTGTGAGATACTCTGGATACCGTGTGGGTTCATTCCATCAGTAGATAATGCCAAGCGAAGGTTTCTTGATTCTTCTCCAAATTCAGGATAATCATTATCAATTTTCAACCATTGTGGTGAATCTGCCGGATGTCGATACTTTCCATCTATAATTCTTTCATCTGCATGTCAGGTCAAGTGTCTTGAATCGGTTTCACTACGAAACATGCGTCTAAATCTCGGAATAACAGGAAAATACCACAAGACTTTTGCTGGAGACAACTTGTTCTTATATCGCAAGACACCGCATTTAGGACACTCATTTAACGATGCATACTCATTTCGAAACAAAACGCAATCGTTTGGACATGCATGTATCTTATCATAGCTCATGCCAATAGAGCACAACATCTTTTTGGTCTCATATGTTCGATTGGGAAGAACATTATCCTCAGGAAGCATATCTTTCAAAAGGGCTAATAACTCTGTGAAACTTTTATCCGACCATCCATTGCCCGCCTTTAAGTTGTACAACTTTAATACCGCAGACAATCTTGTGAATTTAGTGCAACCATCATACAAAGGTTTCTCTGCATCACTTACCAACCTCTCAAACATTTCGGGACAATCCTTAAGATCTCCTTCAAGTGCTTCTGCAATCTCTTCAACTCGATCACAATCGTATGTATCTGCGCCACTATAGTTTGAGGCATAGGTCGTACTATCCCCCGGTTCAACATTCTCGTTACTTTTCTCACCATGCAAATTCCAACATGTATAACTTCGATCAATTCCATGCCTCATTAGATGCGATGTCAACTGAACTGCGTCAACCCGTTTCCCATAACAACAACCCAAGCAAGGACATATCATTCTACTGGGGTCTTCGGCGTGCGCAACGGCAAACTTAACGAATTCTGATACCCCATTCTCGTACTCTCTCGACAATCGATTGGAAGACATCCATGTATTATCCATTACTAATTAGAATAAACAAAAAACAATTTCAGAAGAGAAACCAAAAATGGGATGAGACAAAACAATTTCGCTTTATTGAGTTAGTCTCTGTGCAGGGCACTCATGTCTCCATTTACTCTATCAAATAACTTCCATACCTAAACTTCTTAAGTTACTAGCTACGCTATGTACGCTAAGTTACTAGAATCAAAGGTTTCTAATGTCTCTATAATGCAACCATAACCGAACCCTAACAACAGTATTTGAATGTGATTCATAGCGATATCAAATTCAGCAATTTAAAAACCAACCGTCAATTGCCTAATAAACCCAAACTATTTAAATGACTATGAATATTGAAACTTTACAGGTCGAAACAAACGTAGCATAGACAACAATAACATAAAACTGAAATGGGGCAAAGCTAAAACAAAGCAATAGTGCAAGTAATAATGTATGCATCGTGTACCTTTGATTGGTAGAAGGAGGAAACGTCGTAGATCTAACAGAGGTGGAAGGAGAACGCCTTAGAACCCTAACGTGAAAAAGAACGAAAATAACAGAGAGTGAAATAACAAAACGCACAGTATGTTATAATTTTAATGTTTACTAAAGGGGACCTTAGAGGGCGCTTGTGGAAAAAAAGCGCCCTCTAAAGGGGGCCTAAGAGGGCGCTTATGGAAGCGCTCTCTAAGGCTTTCCAGAAGCGCTTTATAAACTGGAAATGCACATGGACTTATAACAGCGCTTTATTAAAAGCGCCCTCTAAGGGTAACCTTAGAGGGCGCTTTCTAAAAAGCGCCATGTATTGTTGTCCCTCTATCTCCTCCTTATTTTTTCGCTTCACCTTAGAGGACGCTTTATTACAAAAGCGCCCTCTAAAGTGCGCTGTCTATTGCTCCTTATTTTTTCGCTTCACTTTAGAGAGCGCTTTTGTAATAAAGCGCCCTCTAAGGTGCGTTGTCTATTCCAGTTTTTGGCGTAGTGAACGGGCAAATTTTGGGGTATGACAGCTGCCCCTGTTCAATATTCTTAGACCGAGAGAGTTAGAATGGTATGTACGCCATTCGTGATCTGGAGGTGGAAGATTATTGAACACTTAGAATGCCCGAAAATTTGCACTTGTTAATTGAGATGGTCTTGGCGGAGATGGGCTTAGAGATGCCATCCAGAAAGTTTGATGATGAGAGCTTCAGAGTGTGTCGTACATCAGACCGCATCTGAAGACATGGGTGCCACACCGGGTCGTACGCTAGACCGTATAGTGAGTCATCCATTAGGCTGTCAACTTCACTGGGGATAAAAGATCAGAAGGGATCGTACGCTAGATCGTATCTGAGTTGTAGAATGAGCCGTACGTTAGGCTGCATCTAACGAAATAAGAATCAGAATGGATCGTATGCTAGATCGTATCTGAGTTGCAGAATGAGCCGTACGTTAGGCTGTATCTGAAGAAAGTAGTCGTACGCTAGACTACACCTCGGAATGTACCGTACGCTAGGTAGTATCTGAGGAATGAAGATCAGAATGGATCGTACGCTAGATCGTATCTGAGTTGCAGAATGAGCCGTACGTTAGGTTGTATCTGACAAAAGTAGTCGTACGCTAGACTACGCCTCGGAATGTACCGTACGCTAGGTAGTATCTGAGGAATGAAGATTAGAATGGATCGTACGCTAGATCGTATCTGAGTTGTAGAATGAGCCATACGTTAGGTTGTATCTGACAAAAGTAGTCGTACGCTAGACTACGCCTCAGAATGTACCGTACGCTAGGTAGTATCTGAGGAATGAAGATCAGAATGGATCATACGCTAGATCGTATCTGAGTTGCAGAATGAGCCGTACGTTAGGCTGTATCTGACAAAAGTAGTTGTACGCTAGACTACGCCTCGGAATGTACCGTACGCTAGGTAGTATCTGAGGGGATGAACATCCAAATGGGTCGTACGCTAGACCGTATTGGAATAGTTGAAAAAATCATATGTTGGGCTGAATCAGAATGAACCATACGTTAGGCTGTATCTGATAATATTTGTATACGTTATATTTGCAATAAATGTCCGGGATGGGCTTAAAGATGCCATCATTAGGAGGATATCAAGATGCTTGTCAGAATGAATGTTCATATGGATTATATCTGAAAGACGTATCCGAACCTTGAATGTAATCAATAAGAGTACCCGTCTGAACGAATCTTTATTTTGACTGTATCAGGAGGATAATTAACCTGAAAAATAAAGTTAGCTTCATGCCATGTCATGATGCATGAGATGTTTTATGCTTGCGAACATTGTATGCATGCGTATGCTGTGAAATGATGTAATCAATGAATTATGCGTCTGAGAAGTTCTGCCAGGGGAAAATAAATCCCGAGATTCCGGTTGGAGACATTTGTATTGATGAATCTTTCTTAGCTGGGGGTATTTGATTTTTGTCTGATGGTAGAAATATTCACCAGAAGCCCGGCTGGGGATGGAAGAGATGACCAGTCTGTCTAGTAATGCCAATTTCTTCTGGGGAATAATTGGCTTTGCTGGGGGATAAAATTAGCAACGGATTCATTGGAACGCATGGTTAGACCTTCTCCTCGATCCTGAAGTCTTTTAGTAATCGCTATTTCTATTTTATGCATGTATTTTTGGTAAACATCGATCATATTCAAATGCATATATTAATTCAAATTAAATCAATGGACGTTTACGCAAACAAAACAGAGAAAGTAAAACAAAAGTATCTTTTTGGGAACAAAATTGTATTGATTTTGAAAGAGGGCCTATAAACAGGCAATTTGAGTACGAAGAGACAGAAATCCTAGTAAGAGGAAATTGTCGAGAAAACAAAGAAAAAGCTATGAAGAAAAAGTCCTATTGATTTTAATCCTGCTACTGTCATTATGTCTTCAAGCATCTCATCTCCTACTGTCGGATAGAAGTGATTGGCTTGTTCAGTCCCTTTGGCTTGGGTGAAGCTGACTGAGAACGGGACATAGTCATACGCTTTAATCCCTAATTTTTGCCTGGACCGCCTTTTCAGGTTTTTAGTCCACCAGGATACCCTTTTTTGCCCAAGCCGCCTTTTCAGGTTTTCGACTTGCCGGGTGTACATTTTTATATGTTTATCCCTAATTTTTGCCCGAACCCCTTTGGTGCGCCGGGATGCCCTTACTTTTGCCTAGATACGTTGACCTAGCGGGTCTCTTTTATGCGTAGTATTTTTTGACTATGTCTGCGTTCACGGGATGTGGGAAGTCTTCGCCATCCATTGTAGCAAGTATCATGGCTCCACCAGAGAATACCTTCTTAACTACAAATGGTCCTTCGTATGTGGGAGTCCATTTGCCTCTGGGATCACCTTGTGGTAGAATGATACGCTTTATCACCAAGTTGCCAATTTGATACACCTGTCTCTTGACTTTTTTTATTAAATGCCTGGGTCATACGCTTCTGATATATCTGCCCATGACAAACAACCGCAAGTCTCTTTTCATCAATCAAATTTATCTGATCGAGTCGAGTCTGAATCCATTCAACTTCATCTAAGCCTGCATCTTTCATAATCCTTAGAGAAGGAATCTGAACTTCCATTGGTAAAACGGCTTCCATTCCGTAGACTAAAGAGAAAGGAGTTGCCCCTGTCGAAGTGCGTACTGAAGTGCGATAACCATGAAGAGCAAATGGTAACATCTCATGCCAGTCTTTGTAGGTTACTGTCATCTTTTGTATAATCTTCTTAATATTTTTATTAGCAGTTTCTACAGCGTCATTCATCTTTGGCCGGTACGGAGAAGAGTTATGGTGTTTTATTTTGAACTGCGTGCAGAGTTCAGTAATCATCTTGTTGTTCAAATTAGTGCCATTGTCAGTGATAACTCTTTCAGGGATGCCATATCGACAAATGAGATTATTCTTGATGAATCGTGCCACCACATTCTTGGTGACAGAAGCAAATGAGGCTGCCTCTACCCACTTTGTAAAGTAATCAATAGCAACAAGGATGAAATGATGTCCATTAGAAGCAGTAGGTTTAATCTCTCCAATCATATCAATGCCCCACATTGCAAAGGGCCAAGGGGATGTCAACACGTTCAATGGAGCAGGAGGTTCATGTACTTTGTCCGCATAGATCTGGCACTTGTGACAAGTTCTGGAGTGATGGTGGCAATCAGCTTCCATGGTAGACCAATAATACCCTGATCTCATAATCTTCTTGGCCATCGTATGTCCACTAGAATGAGTCCCAAAAATACCGTCATGTATGTCTTCCATAATCCTTTCTGCTTCCCTTTTATTCACACAGCGAAGCAAAGTCGAATCATGATTACGTTTGTATAATACTCCATTACTCAAAAAGAATTTAGCGGAGAACTTCCTCAGAAATTTTCTGTCATTGATGGATGCCCCTTAAGGGTATTCTTGAGTTTCTAAATATCTTTTTACTTCGTGGAACCAAGGTTTCTCTTCTACTTCATCAGTATTTAGTTCATAACAATATGCTGGTTCATCTAATCGTGCAATGGTGATCATGGGAGCTTCATTGTCCCATCTGACTCTGAACATAGATGACATGGTAGCCAATGTGTCTGCCAACTGATTCTCTTCTCGTGGAATATGTTCGAATGTAATCTTTTCAAAGTATGTGATTAATGTCAACACCCGCTCTCGATAAGGGATGAGATTCGGTTGTTTAGTATCCCATTCTCCTTTGATCTGACTGATTACCAAGGCTGAGTCTCCATACACACTCAAAAACTTGATTCTCAGGCCTATAGCAGCTTTGAGTCCCAAAATACATGCCTCATACTCGGCCATATTGTTGGTACAATCAAAACATAATCTAGCAGTGAAAGGCGTATGGCAACCCTTGGGGGAAATAATTACAACCCCAACCCCATTGCCCAATGCATTAGAAGATCCGTCAAAAACCATAGTCCATCGGGATCCCCTTTCGGGTGCTTCGTCCGGTCCAGGTTCTTCATAATCAGTAACAAGCATGACATCCTCATCTGGGAACTCAAAATTCATAGATCGGTAATCATCAACTGCTTGATGAGCCAAATGATCCTCTAACACGCTTCCTTTGATTGCTTTCTGGGTAGTATACTGGATATCATACTCTGTTAAAATCATCTGCCATCTTGCTATTCTTCCGGAGAGGGCAGGTTTCTCAAATATATATTTGATAGGATCCATCTTAGAAATCAATAAAGTGGTATGATTCAACATATACTGTCTTAGTCGGCGAGCAGCCCAAGCCAAAGCACAACAAGTTTTCTCGAGCAATGAGTATCTTGTTTCGCAGTCGATAAACTTTTTGCTAAGGTAGTATATGGCATGCTCTTTTCGACCAGACTCGTCATGTTGCCCCAACACACACCCCATTGAATTTTCTAACACGGTCAAATACATGATTAGAGGTCTTCCTTCAACTGGTGGCATCAGAATTGGAGGTTCTTGGAGATACTTCTTGATTTTGTCAAAAGCTTCTTGACATTCGTCATTCCAAATCATCTCTTGATTTTTCCTCAGTAATTTGAAGATGGGTTTGCAGGTAGCAGTCAAATGGGAGATAAATCGGGCAATGTAATTCAAACGTACCAAGAAACCTCTGACTTCTTTATCTGTACGGGGAACTGGCATTTCTTGAATAGCTCTCACCTTAGTCGGGTCAACCTCAATTCCTTTACTACTGACAATAAAGCCCAAGAGCTTACCGGATCTTACTCCAAAGGTGCATTTGTTCGAGTTCAATCTCAACTTGTATTTCTTCAACCTCTCAAATAGTTTGTATAAATGATCAAGATGTTCTTCTTCAGTATGAGATCTGGCTATCATGTCATCCACATATACTTCTATTTCATGATGGATCATGTCATGGAACAAAACCACCATAGCACGCTGGTATGTCGCCCCTGCATTCTTTAAACCGAATGGCATTACTTTGTAACAGAAAGTGCCCTATTGCGTCACAAACGTAGTTTTCTCCATGTCTTCAGGCGCCATCTTGATCTGGTTATAACTCGAGAATCCATCCATGAAGGAGAATACCTTATGTTGAGCGGTGTTATCTACCAGAACATCAATGTGCGGAAGCGGAAAGTCATCTTTGGGACTCGCTTTATTCAAATCTCTGTAATCTACACACATTCGCACCTTACCATCCTTCTTCGGCACCGGTACCACATTAGCAACCCATTGAGGATAAGAAGTAACAGCTAGAAAACCGACATTAAATTGTTTCATAACCTCGACTTTGATTTTCTCGGACATTTCAGGACGCATGCGACGAACCTTTTGCTTAACAGGATAACAATCTTCCTTCATCGGTAAACGATGTACTACTATATCAGTATCCAGTCCTGGCATGTCTTCATAAGACCAAGCAAAAATCTCAATATAGTCCTGTAACATCTGAATCAATCTTTCCTTGATACTGTCTCCCAAGCCTGCTTCTATTTTGACTTCTTTCTTGTCTACTTCAGTACCCAGATTTACAATTTCGATTGATTCCTCATGCGGCTGTATAGTCTTTTCTTCTTGCAGTACCAGTCTGGCAAGCTCTTCAGGTACTTCACAATCTTCCTCACTTCCATCCTCGGCTTGGTAGATCGGATTTTCAAAGTCATAATTAACAGTAGCAGAACTATTATCAACAGGATCCAGAGTGGATATGGATCTGCAATTCGTTACGTGAGTGTGTGTAAGAAAACATAGCTTGTTTGAAAGATAACAGGAAAGATGAAGAGCGCAATATTTGAATGCAAAACGTCCATTGATTTATTGAATGTGAATATGCTTATGAAGATGACAAAACCCTTAACAAATTAGCTATTGTGCCCCGGGCATAGACACAATGCTTTTAAGAAGTTCAATTGTAAAATATTAAAATTTGCAACACTAAAATAGGCAATAACAATTACTCCTGACTAAAGGAAATCGAGATAGTGTCTTCAGCCTTCCAATTATTGAGTCCGTCACCGATTGTTGGGAAAATCCAGCTATCCAAGTCACAATCGCTATCAGCATCTTCTACAACATTAATCTGATCTTTGATTATCTTTTCAGAGTTAAACCCCAGACCAGACTTATCAGACTTGTACGGTACATCGATCAGTTGACCCCAGCCAGTATGACCACCCTCTTCAATCATGGCTTGAGCATCTTTCAGAGAAATCATAGCAGGAGGAGCACGAATAACATTGGGCACAAGGGGAGTTGGCTTAAGGACAGGACTGGGCGGAGGAACCACTTCAAATGACTGAGAAGGAGTCTCAAAGAATTCACCATCCATCTCGACGTATCTGAAGGCCTGCACACTACTGACAATATACTCTTCTTCTCCATACACAGTGACAATCTTGCCCTATATTGGATACCTCAGCTTTTGATGGAGAGACGAAGCTACCGCACCTGCCCCATGGATCCAAGGGCGTCCCAGCAAGCAGGAATAGGCAGGACGAATGTCCATTACGTGAAAGGTAGTGTTGAAGACTTGAGTTCCTATCTTGATAAGGAGAACCACTTCACCCTGAACAACACTCTTCGTACCATCGTAAGCACGCACCACAACATCACTAGGTTTCAATTCGATGCTTTTACAGTCAAATTTATCGAGCACAGCTTTCGGTAGCACATTCAAAGAAGAGCCGTTGTCGATCAATACATGAGCCAAGGTGATCCCCTTACACTCAATGGAGATATGCAGAGCTTTATTATGATTCTTTCCTGCTGGTGTCAGGTCAGCATCGGAAAAGCCTAGGCCATTGTCAACAACCAAGTTAGCAACATAATGTTCTAACTGATCCACAGATGTCTCTTGAGGTACATGAGCGGTCTTCAAGAATCTTATCAACGCATCGGCATGAGATTTAGAAGATAACAACAAGGATAACATCGAAATTTTAGACGGAGTATGCCCCAACTGTTCTACCACATCAAAATCACTCTTACGGATGATTTTCAACATTTCTTCCATCTCCTGCTTGGAGACATCTTCGGTAGTAACTTCGACTGGTGTCTTTGACTGAGAAGGATTGATTACTGGTTCCTTTCCTTGAGTTTCAGGGATGGGAGGTGAGATTTCTAGAGAGAAGATCCTTCCACTTCGAGTAATTTTACTAGTCCCAACAATGTCATTAGGATTAGCAGAATTATCAACTTGCTTTACGCCATGGACGTAAACATCACCTCCATAATTCCACGGAATGGCTTTGCTTGAGGAATACGGTACTGGGCCAGGTGCAATAATAATTAGGGGAGCTATCTTGGGCTCAGTGGTAATCTTCACAGGCACTCTAGTAGCGGTAATCTTCACTGGAACTTTGGACCTAGCAATCACAAATATTTCTTCAATAGGGTTTTCCACCTTAGGAATCTTTTCAAAGAGAATTGTATGATCGTCCATCAGCCGTTGAATACCATTCCTCAATTTCAGGCAATCATTGGGTCGGAGTATACAGAGATCGCAATATTCAGCACAACCTGGAAATAAACCAGCTTGCAATAAATTCCTCTTGATGATCAGGAGGGGAGATGCTAAGTCGGCCACATTAGTAATGTGAGAATTATCATCCACAACATTAACAGTCTTGTCATGATTAGGCATAGGTGCAGTGATGACATTGGGAGTCTCCGGAGGATCAAATTCAATTTCTCTAGCGTCGATCATATCCTGAATCTTATTCTTCAACAACCAGCAATCGTTTGTATCATGCCGGGGGCTATCAGAGTGATATGCACACCTGGCATTGGGATTATAACGAGGAGAAGTAGTGTTGAGATTTGCAGGAGGGCCTCTGAGGGTAATTAAATTTGCCTTTAGCATACCCTGCAGTGCTTGTGCTAAAGTCATATTGATCTTGGTAAACTGCCTTCTTGGCCTGTCTTGTCTGTGCTGGAGGTTTTGAGATGGCGGTGCTGCAATCGTAACTGCTCCAATGGTATGGTCACGGTTTTTCTTGTTATGGCCCCTTTCACCGTACACAGCATTTGATTCGCTCCTCCCCTGATAGGGCTTTTTGGTGCTTGCAGAGGTAGCCGCCTGTATCTTTCCACTTCGAATGCCGCTTTCAACGCGTTCACCTGTCAATATAAGTTCAGTGAAACCCGATGAAGAACTTCCCAGTAAATGGCTGTAGAATGGGCCAGTCAGTGTACCCATGAACATGTCCACTAATTCTCGATCAGTCATAGGGGGTTTGACTCTGCCAGCCAAATCTCTCCATTTTTGAGCATATTCTTTGAAGCTTTCTTTAGAGCCCATAGTCATGTTCTGCAACTGTAGCCGAGTAGGCGCAAATTCAGAATTATACTGGTAGTGCTTGTAGAAAGCTGTTGCTAAATCGGTCCAGGTGTGGATGTTAGAGCTCTCGAGCTGATAATACCACTCCAACTGTGTGCCAGACAGACTCTCTTGGAAGAAATGGATCCATAGCTTCCTATCAGTGGTATACGGCTGAATCTTTCTCACATAAGCTCTCAGATGCATCTGAGGATAAGACGCACCATCATACTTAGTGAAAGCGGGGACCTTGAATTTGCAGGGAATGACCACATCAGAGACCAGACCTAAGCTTTCGAAATCCAGACCGGGCGCCTTTTGACCCTCCATAGCTAGCATACGTTCTTCCAGCAACTTATACTTATCATCTTTTGGAGAGTACTGTTCATTTTCATAGTCTTCATCGTCGTCCTCAGGGTTGAAGGGATCAACATTTTCCTCTTCCAAATCATTTTCTGTCTCCTCTTCGTGATCCTTCGGAATTCTACTCTTGACTCCTGCGGCCTGTCCTTTAAGCCTTCTTCCCGGGTTAATGTAACTCACAGCTTTCTTGTCTTTCTTCTTCTCGAGCAATAGAGCCTTCAGTTCCTCCTGCCCCTTGGATAAGCTCAAGATCATCTCCTAGAATTGAGCATTTTGAGCCTGGAGATCTTTGACAGTTTGTTCGAGGTCCATTTTTCTGTTTGCAATAGGAAGACCGTGAGGACATTGATTCTTTAGAACACCTGTTATGCAATGTTATGTTATGCTATGCAATGTATGAAATGTTTTCAAGGACTTTTGGAATTTAACTTTGCGTAAACCACAAAAAAAACTTTTATTAATAATTTCTTTAATCAATGTTCGTTACAAAAAAAAATAATAACAATACAATGAAAGTTCAAGTCTCCCAGGGACGGCTTCTTTTGGGGCGGAGATATGCATTGAGTCTTCGTTCCTCATTAAGCTGGCTGGTGAGCTCTAATACTTTCTTCCTTTCTGCACCGAACTGAGTTTCAAAAGTATCCCTTTCCTCTCTCAACTGGATCCAGGATCTCTTCAATTCTTCAACATTGGTAGGCATATCTGGATAAGGAATGATCTGAGAAGTATCTCCTTCAATTCCTGGTTCAACAATCAGCGGTCCGACTGCAAGATATGGCATGGTAAGCTCACGAGCTCTGACGCGTACCCATCTGAGATAAGGTTCCATAGGAATAGAGTTTTTTTGTCTTAAGGTACTTCTTTTCACCATGCCCCAAGCTCGTACAAATCTTTGACGGAGACCTTGGGAATCGTTGTCATAGTCAAACACAGTGCCTTGGATAATTATTTCATGTGGACCATCTCTTCGAGCACAACCGAATTGACGTAGGGCTAAAGCAGGATTATAAGTAATACCTCCCCTCATCCCTAGGAGTGGTACGTTAGAGAATTCTCCACAACGGTCAATGATGATAACATTTTCTTTGAGATGAGGACACTAACGGATGTCTGAATGGGAAAGCGACATTATCCTGTGAGACCATTTCAAATTTTGCTCATTCTTCAATGAGGAAGGTGCGAAATAAACCACCTAGATAATAAAGGTATGCAGCACATGAGAGTCCCTTGCCTTTTCACAGTACGGGTGTGAAGGGAATGCAAAATGTCTCCAAGCAAGGTAGGCACATGATTATGAGTGAGAAATATCTTAATAGCATTCATATCTATGAATTGGTCTGGATTAGGAAATAACACCAAACCATAGATTAGTAATGCTAGAATATCTTCGAAAGCATGGACATTCATAATTTTTAAGAATTCTCGGGCCTTATTTATCAGAAATTTGGCAAGTAGACCCTTAATTCCACTTCTTGTTACCCAATTGGTTTCAATGTCGAACTTTGTCATGTGTAAAGCTGCGGCAACTTCTTCAGACTTCAGAATCTTTTCTAAACCACTGAAATGTGTTTGATCAAGGATAGGTATCCCAAGCAGCCTGGAAAATTCTTCTAATGTGGGTACCAACTGATAATCTGGGAATGTGAAGCAATGATGTTTAGGATCGAAGAACTGGAATAGGACTCTCATCATATCTTCTTTGAAACCAATGGTAACCAAATTGAGGAGAGAACCATGTTTCTTGATAAACTGAGCCTGATCGGGAAGTTCTGACACTAAATCCTTGAGTTGAGGAGAGATTGCTACAAAATTGATCCGGATGGTCTTCCTGGGAGCCATAGCCTTTCAAAACAGAGCAAAGTTAAATCCCTAAGTCCTTGAAATGGTTAGTACAATGCCATGATGTTATGATGTTAAACAAATAACAAGCACAAACAAGTCGCACAACAATCATTCCTAGGTTTTAAGGCTTGCATGAGTTCCATAGGTAAGTACCCTCCCCACTGAAGTTTGGTTGGTTTAACCTGTCCTAGAATAGTAATCGGGTTCTAGAAGGATCTCAAATCATCGACCTTTCCTTAAGTCCACTTCAGTGCAACACCGAGCGGTTGACCAAAATTTCCCTAAAGTCCAATCTCAAAGAGTGTAGTATCGAGTATCAACCAACCCCAGTCGGAACCGAAGTCAGTTATCTCACTACTTTCTAATGGCTAGGATGAGTCAATTAGGTTTCTAAAGGTCTGGTTAATGCTTTGATGACACCACGCAGACGCCAAATTTTTCCTCAAGTAAACATGAGGAACATCAGGACATCTAAAGTGTCACATTAACCGTAGCCATCATTTTAACCATTCCAGTATACGCCGGATAGTCGCGATGATCTCTTGCTACTTACCTAAGGTACACTAGATCCGGGTGTAGGATCTTTCACTCAAGCATAAAATACCCAAGCAATCCCTTAAAAGTAAATCAAACAATTCGAATAAGTGATCTTTTTTATTTTTTATTTTTTATTTTTTTTTAAGGCAACCTCTCTTTTTAAGTTTGTCCCCAGCAGAGTCGCCAGTTCTGTCATACGGTGAACTGACTTTGGGTGCTTTTGCTTTGGAAAGCAAATGTCGCGGATAGCAAGAGTCGCCACCGACTTTTCTTTTATCCAATAAGGAAAGGTGGAAAAGAACAGGAAAGACCTTGATTAGATTTTGGGTTCGGGAGGTACATTATACAAAGGGAAGGTGTTAGCACCCTTTATATCCATGGTTATCCATGGGCTCTTAATTGCTTGATCACTTATGTTTTTCTTGTTTGAAAAAGTGTTTGGGAAGCTGTTTAGAAAATGTTTTGAAAAGAGAGTTTAACTTTGTAATGATTCTTGTACGAATGTATACAAAGTATTTATCTCGTTTAATTTTGAAAGCTGTTTAGAAAAATATAACTTGGCAATGATTCTAGTACGAATGTATACCAAGTGGTGATTTTCTAATAGATGTTTTGCAAAGTATGAGGTGTGAAAAGTATTTTAAGTTGTGAGTAAGCATTTAAGAGTTATACCTACCCAAGGTTTTTATGGGCATTTCCTATCCTTATGAGGGTAAAACTGTCCTTACTATTGAGAAGTAAGTAGTCTTATCCTTTGGATGTAAAGGGACATCGTAGGGTCATCGATTGGTCATTGAAGGCAACATTTGTAAGGATACCTTAGCATTCGAAGGGACGATCATCATTTAACCGAAGGCTACAACGACGGGCCATCGAGGGACAAAATCGTATATTCGAAGGCAACATTCGAGGGACTATGATTTATCTTATAGGGACGTGATGATTTAATCGAAGGGTCTTTGCTAAGTGTATCCCCACGTTCGCGGGACATGACCGTAATACCGTAAGGTAATACCGTAAGGCAACAAAGAGAGGACCAAGATCACATGTATTCAAAGGCAACATTTGTAATCAGTTAGATAATTAGAATAGATCTCCGCAAGGGTATCCCACAAATAAAGTGGAATACCTAGCAAGCTACCTTCTTCGGGAGTATGTGAACCCTCACAAAAAGTCAACAAACGGGTTAGAATACCAAAACGGGGTGCAATTGAGAGTTGCACCAAACAAAAGAATCACAGTAGTAGGAATGTCAGGCCAATAATACACGGTTATAAGAAAACATGTCAGATAAGCACAGAACAGAACGACAAAATCAGCGACTGTCATGTTCGCTACTGCCTCGCCTAGCGAAGGCTTGGCGAACACTCGCTACATGTTCGCTGAGCGAGGTGCTAGCGAACGGCTGCGGGTTTTGAGTTTGATAACAGTACGATTTCCGGAACTCCGAACCCTATGGCATCCATTACAGAAATTCCACGGTTAAACATTCAGGATATTCATGCATACTTAAACCCACATGCAAAATCTAACTACATATCCAAAATTCAATCATAATGCATCATGTATTTAGAGATTACAAATTGGAAATATAAAACGGTAGTGATGGTGCAAACCTGTTTGCGATTGAATTGCACCAGTGAATTGGCAGATCACTCTTAGGGTTTATACCGGATCGAGTGGGCGGAGGTAACCTTTGTGCAGGTGAGTTTCCTTCAGGGTTTCCTTTAGGGTTGCTCTGAATTCTTTTGGTTAGCCTCCAGGGTTTGCTCTCTGTGCGTGTTTGTGTTTCTCCTTTTCTCCTCTGTTTTTTCGTCCTCCCCCTTTTCTGAATGAGGTCTTGGTATTTATAATAGTTTTTGTGACCTGATGGGCTCAGAATGAAGCCCAAAATTTCTGGTATTCGCAAGCTTCGCTAGACGAGTGGTGCAGCGAAGAGTTCGCTAGGCGAAGGATTTGCTCGCCTAGCGAGCATGCCAGTTTGAGTCATTTTCTGGATTTGGCCACCTGGGAGCTGGGTCTTTGTTCCTTTAAGATCAATGTCTTGAACAATGAGTTGGAGTGCCTTGAAGAATGTCTTGAAAGATTAACGGGCAAATTTTGGGGTATGACAGGGAGCATTGAATATTGTGAGACTTTTTTTTCTAGAGCAACACCTTTGTGAGAGACACACCGCATATTCACCAAAAACCTTAAAGTGATAGGTGAGTGAGCTCTCTGACTTATAAATGCTCAAGTCTCCACATTACCAACCAATGTGGGACTATTATCCATACTACTCACACTTGATTCATTCTCAACAATAACACTACCTCACATATTATAAAAAACTCTAAAATTTATTCTTAGCAATGCCAACCAATGTTCAATTATTGAGCATAATTGTAATGTAACTAGAATCATACATATGGATGTGTCTTACAATTGTACAACCTACCATTTTAACATGTTTATATTTTAATCACTCCTACACATATATATTGATTATAATGAATTTCACAAGCCCTGCCTTCGTAACCAATAAATATCAATTATAATGAATTTTAAGATGTGTCTGTTATAGATTGCTTGACATATAACCATTTCAACTTCCAATAATTAACCATTTTCCATACTAAAATAATCAAGTGAAAATGATAATCATTTTCTCCCACTTTTTGTTTACTTTTATTGAAAATGTTATTCGATATGATACAATTATTATGAATTAAGTATAACAATAAATAAGATATAACAATACATCACACAAAAACACAAGAATAAACCAATAATGCCATTTGACATTGATGGTGATTCAATACATTAAACTCTTTCCAAATAATATCATATACTAAACAATTTAAAATAAAATTTCACCAATTGGACCACCTCGTTTAAGTCTCACAACTGTAGCCCCAATTACAATAAAACTAAAAAAAAGCTCATGTATATCCTCTTGCTACAGATACACTAAATCATACCAAAAAAAAAAAATAATTTCATTTTATGAAAATAACTCAATCCTAACAAAATAAAAATCACATCCAAATGCTAATACAAAAGAGAGAAAAAAAAGTAAAGACTAATAATAAAAGACTTAGATTTGTTATGGCAATATATGCAACCGAAAAACGAACTTATGTAAAATTAAGGTTTGAATGGGAAAATGGAGAGTTCAAAGGAACTTAGGATTTTGGGAGATTAATCTTAAAAAAAAAAGCTAAAGTAATTTCAAACAAATAATATTGAATTGTAGGTTTCGAATGGAAATATTTTATGGATAATTTTAGACCTGGTGCAAATCTAAAATTATCGACTCTTTCTTACTAGAATTTAGGCTCGATGGGTTGGAAGTCATATTCATATGAGAATGATGTTATAAATTACAATGAAATATTGTATATATTATATATGTTCGACTTTTAAACCATAATGAACGACGAGGTTAAATCCGAGGTCTTAAGTTTGAGCATGGTAAAAATCTAAAAATAATATTTTTATTGTTTATTTAATAAAATAACCAGAATCAGAATCAAACTTGTGTGTAGAGCTTAAAAATGAGGTTGGATAAGTTGTAACAAAATAAGTTTCATTGCTCGCACGGTTCAAAATGGGGTGACGATTTTTATAACCTTTGCAAATAAGGTTTTTGGGTTGTTGGTAAGCAAACCATCATAAATTATTTTTATTTATTATTATTTTTCTAAATCAAGAGGTGGTTGGATAAAACCATTGCTTGCAAAGCACACAATACATAACAAATACAATTTTATTAGAATCGTTGCAACTTATGTCTCGCAAAATATATATATATATATATATATATATATATATATATATATATATATATATATATATATATATATATATATATATATATATATATATTATATATATATATATAATATATATATATATATATATATATATATATATATATATATATATGATTTGACTCACTTTAGTTTAATCTAAAATTCACTCTAAAATTCAAAATGTCTCTTACAAAAATATATCTAAACACATGCATTAATATTAATTTTTGCTCAATTTTTATTTAATTTTTTTAAACAATATACAATTTACAATTTACAATTTTAAAATAGATAGATATAAATTTGAACACAATTATGCCACACTAGTTCCATTTACTATCATTTAACATCTATTTAACTAATAAAAATATAAGAAGATTTGACTAACAAATAATCTAAAAACATTATTTAAAGATTCATTAAAATATTTATACAAATTAGACAATTGAGAGAAAAATAAATGAGAAAATAAGAGATTTTCATTATGAGTGTAAAATAATTTTATATTATCAATCAATAATCATCATATATTTTTGTCAAATTACAAGTTATCTTATAATAAATATATAAAAACTACTCAATTTCTTAAACAATTAATAAGAATATATTTTTTTAGCATTTTTCATATATAAATATAACATTCCTTTGACAAAAATCTACTTAAAAAATAAGACTAAAGATAGGAAAAAAAACAAAGATGAAGCAGTAGTTTAGCTGTAGACTCGTGGACCTATTACAACTAGTAGTAAATGAGTTGGAAACTCATCGGTTCTCAGACAGTTAGGCCCACTACAGGCCCAAGATCCGGGAAATTAGATCTACAAGCGCGTAAATTGTGCCCAATCAAATCCAAGGACTCCCATAATATAAACTAAAAGAATATTCTAGAAGAAATTTGAAACCCTAACTATATAAGCTAACTCCCACTACTAAGTACTTCCTTTCATTTCTAATCACAGTTTCAGGCTGTGATTTCCACCCTCTTCCTCTCAGATCCCTCTCTTTTGCGTAACGAACCAAAAGAGTGAAATCCAATGGCCGGAAAGGGAGAGGGACCGGCTATCGGAATCGATCTCGGAACTACATACTCCTGCGTCGGTGTGTGGCAACATGACAGAGTTGAAATCATCGCCAATGACCAAGGAAACAGAACCACGCCGTCGTACGTCGCTTTCACCGACTCCGAACGTCTCATCGGTGATGCCGCTAAGAATCAAGTCGCCATGAACCCTATCAACACCGTTTTTGGTTAGTTATTCTACGTCTTACTTTTTTTGCTCAATTAACTCTTCTATTTGCTAGATCTATCCGTTATTTTTTGAATATTTACTTGTTTATTGTTTTTTTATTACTAATTTGTTAATTAGTTACTTTTTAGTTAAATCCTAATTTAGAATTTGTTAAATGTATTTATTGCTAAACTTGTACATACCTATAAATCATAATTTTACCGTTCATGATGCCTTCTTTTGACTTGCTACGATTAATTAGTACTATTGTGTAGTATCATGAATCATGATGATTCATCACTAAAAATGTGTTGTGAGGTACTAAGATGTACATGATGTGTCTTTCGAGTTGGTAGGTTTCAATTTAATTGATGTATGGATTTTTAAATTCAATGAAGTTGAAATGTTTTTTGGGTTGCTATGATTCAATCAAGTTTTCTCTAGTCTTAGTGATATATTTGGATGTAACTTTTATGCTGTATGATAAGCCAGATTTATTTGAAAATAGACTAGCAGTGTGAAAACTATAGTAATGAAACATGATTTTTTTTTAAATTTTTGTTTACCTCTTTGATCTATGTTGCAATTACTTTATTATAATGTGTATTGTGTGTAGTATTTTTTTGGATGTATGTTTGATAGGCTGCATGCTGTGCTTGGTTCATCTCATAGTAGATGAGATGTTGAATTTGTGATACTAAGATGGTTTTCACTTTTACAGATGCCAAGAGGTTGATTGGTCGTAGAGTCTCTGATGCATCTGTTCAGAGTGACATGAAGTTGTGGCCTTTTAAGATTATTGCTGGTCCAGCTGAAAAGCCAATGATTGTTGTTAACTACAAGGGTGAAGATAAGCAATTTGCAGCTGAAGAGATCTCTTCAATGGTTCTGATGAAGATGCGTGAGATTGCTGAAGCTTACCTTGGCTCTGCAATTAAGAATGCTGTTGTTACTGTCCCTGCTTACTTTAATGATTCCCAGCGTCAAGCTACTAAGGATGCTGGCGTGATTGCTGGTCTTAATGTCATGCGAATCATCAATGAGCCCACTGCTGCTGCCATTGCATATGGGTTAGACAAGAAAGCAACAAGTGTTGGTGAAAAGAATGTCTTGATTTTTGACCTTGGTGGTGGTACTTTTGATGTCTCTTTGCTTACTATTGAAGAGGGTATCTTTGAGGTGAAAGCCACAGCTGGAGACACCCATCTTGGAGGTGAGGATTTTGATAACAGAATGGTGAACCACTTTGTTCAAGAGTTCAAGAGAAAGAACAAGAAGGACATTAGTGGCAACCCTAGGGCACTCAGGCGATTGAGGACTGCATGTGAGAGGGCGAAGAGAACTCTTTCATCTACTGCCCAGACTACCATTGAAATTGACTCTCTATTTGAGGGAATTGATTTCTACTCCCCTATTACTCGTGCCAGATTTGAGGAGCTCAACATGGATCTCTTTAGGAAATGTATGGAACCAGTTGAGAAATGTTTGAGAGATGCCAAGATGGACAAAAAAAGCATCCATGATGTTGTTCTTGTTGGTGGTTCTACTAGAATTCCAAAGGTTCAACAACTTTTGCAGGATTTCTTTAATGGAAAGGAGCTATGCAAAAGCATTAATCCCGATGAGGCTGTTGCGTATGGAGCTGCTGTCCAGGCTGCAATTTTGAGTGGTGAGGGGAATGAGAAGGTGCAGGATCTTCTCCTTCTTGATGTTACCCCTCTCTCTCTTGGTTTGGAGACTGCTGGGGGTGTGATGACTGTTCTGATCCAAAGGAATACCACCATTCCAACAAAGAAAGAACAGGTTTTCTCAACCTATTCTGACAACCAGCCTGGTGTGTTGATCCAAGTCTTTGAAGGAGAGAGAACAAGGACTAGGGATAACAATTTGTTGGGCAAGTTTGAACTTTCTGGTATTCCTCCTGCTCCCAGAGGTGTTCCCCAAATTACTGTGTGCTTTGACATTGATGCCAACGGTATATTGAATGTCTCTGCTGAAGACAAGACTACCGGGCAGAAGAACAAGATCACCATCACAAATGACAAGGGTAGGCTTTCAAAGGATGATATTGAGAAGATGGTTCAAGAGGCTGAGAAGTACAAGTCTGAGGATGAAGAGCATAAGAAGAAGGTTGAAGCCAAGAATGCATTGGAAAACTATGCATACAACATGAGGAACACCATCAAGGATGACAAGATTGCAGGCAAACTTGATTCTGAAGACAAGAAGAAGATTGAGGACACCATTGAGCAGGCTATCCAGTGGTTAGACAGCAACCAACTTGCAGAGGCAGATGAGTTTGAGGACAAAATGAAGGAATTGGAAAGTGTCTGCAACCCTATCATTGCCAAGATGTACCAGGGTGGTGCAGGTCCTGACATGGGTGCTGCTGCAGATGATGATGCTCCTACTGGTGGAAGTGGTGCTGGCCCTAAGATTGAGGAAGTCGACTAAGTGTAGTTTCTTTCATCCTAACTATGATTTATATTTTCAAGTTATATTTAATTTGATGCATTTGCCGCTTATATTGTTTGCTTTTAGCTGGTTTTTGGAGCTATTTAGGCTACTTCGTTATGTTGTACTGTTAAGGATTGTGTTATTGTTATTGCAATTTTCATATACATTGGGTTTCTTTTTGTTCTGAGGAGCCGTGCTAAAATTTGTGTGGAGATTTTTCGTAAAAAAAACTCAACTCTTAGAAGTCGATAGATTTCACCAGTCTACTCCTCTACGCCCCTTTACTGATACTGAAATGTTTCAGTTGGGATTTTTTTTTAATTTAATACATCCGAACAGTGTGTTCAAGAGTTTACTAGTGAAGAAATCTTACTTCTAATAACCAGCATAATTACATTACATAATAGGTATATATCAATTCAATGTGTGATTTCTTCTAAAAAAAACATGAATTGGTTCTAAAGGAACATGATCTCTAGACAAACACATGTATTTTTAGACAAACACACATGTATTTTGTTTTCGGGATCTTTGTCTTTTAAAGTAGTAACTATTATTTTGAAGAAATGTTGTATTTCGTCATGTCATTCACAGACTGTGTTTCATGATCTTGTAGAGATCAAATATGTCATGGCATTTTAAATTCTTAGATAGTTTATGATTGTGCAACCCGGATCTAATTATCACCTTCCAATCGCTACCACCTGACACAAATTTCAGTCTAAATGGACATTTAACTTTCATACTATAAATGCCTTTTGAAATATTATTGCTTTCAGATGCATTCTTTCTTTTGTAGTTTTCTCATATTTCACAATCCATAATCAATTTATCTTTCCTACCCCGCTTCCCATTTGCAGTATCAGAACGAACAATCACAATAATAATATCATGTTGTTTACCAATAGTCTGTGCCCATGCTAATACTTTAGACCGAGATTCAAATATCTGTCATTTACAACATATAAAAAATATACTATTAATATCATATAAAGACGGGAAACATTTAAATTAAACTTGTTACATAGAAAACATACCACGTGAGTGGTGAAGACCTTGATGGACAACACAAGTAAAACATTTTTCTGCACTACTACTGAAAATTGAGAATAGGCAAAATTTTCGAAAGTTTTAGTAGTTTTTCAGATATTTAAAAAAATTTCGGCATGGGTTTGGAGTTTTTCAGGAAACTATTGGAATTTTCAAAAAATTTCGTGTTTTTTTTGATTGAAAAGTTACAAAATGTCGGTAAAAATGCTTGATTTTCAAAAAATACGAAAAAATTTGTATTGGAGATTTTGTTTTTATCATGTTGGTAAAAGTGATTTTTTTTAAAGAAAAATAAATTTTGATTGGTAAATAATAGCAAAGACATTTTCATAAATATGAAAATATGGGGGAAGGGGTTGTAAGTTATAAATAACGGGATGACAAGTTAAATGCTAAATAATATTGCTTAAACAGAAAATAATATTGCTTAAACAGAAAATACAAGTAATTGATTAACACTAAAGGTCCATTTGGTTTAGGGTTTTTGGAGAGGAGAAGAGGGGAATATTTTAAATGAAATGTGTTTGGTTCAATATTTTAGAAGGGGATGAGAGGGAAGAAGAGGGGATCAAAATCCCTCGTTGACTGATTTTTGGTTCTCAAATTTCTCATTTTTTATGTTGGAGTTCTTTTTTTTCTGATTAAAAATTTATCGCTTAAGTCAATCTTATATGTTACAACTAGAGTTGTTTACGTTTTTTTTTTTCAAATCAACATTATTTTTTTATCCTATCTTTTCACAAAAAAATTATTAATTTCATTTAATGACTATACTTTTTTCATGTGTTTTATTTTGTTTTTTTAATTATTGTTTTATTATTATTTTTTAAAATTTGATGTCACTTTTTATCTTTATATTTTTCTTAAAATATTTTATGATATTCTCTGATTGAATACTTATATTTTATTAATAAATTTGTGTTTGAATTATGAGTGATAAATATCATTATATTTTGTTAATGTGTTTGAATTATAAATGATAAAGATTATGATTTTTATGATAAAATTATATATAAAAAGTAAATTAGTTTTAAAATATCTCTCATCTCCCCTATGAACCAAACATGTCTTTAATTAAAATTTCTCTCCTCCTCTCGCTTTTCGTATTTTGAAACAAACAATATGAAAATCAAATCCTTCCCCTCTTAATAAAAATCTTCCCCCTTCCATCTATTGAACCAAACAAATCCTAAGGTTAAGTATACATTAAGTTACTAATCAAAACTCTATGGAAGTTATGTTATCACAAAAATTAAATACAAGATTAGAAAAAGACTATCTACCAGATTTAACTTGTATATATGAGATACATGAGCTCTTTAACTTATAAAACTGAGAAGCATTAGAATTTATCAATTCCTCGTTCAAGTAATCAACAATAATGTCCAAACAATTGCTGATTAAATTTTCTCCCAAATCCTTGTTATCTTCATTTTCTCTTGTTAGTCATGTTGTCTGTTTTGCACCTTTAATTTTCTGTGTTGTCTTTTGCATTTCTTTCTCTCCTGCTCCGGTTCTCTCCAAATCCTTCCAATTAAAAATTGTTGCAACAAATCTCTATTCTATCACTAGATATAAAACCGACTTTTATTTCACTGTTTTATTTGAGCTTAACAAAACTATTATTTGGAGAAATAATGTATACTCTAAAATGACAAAATATAATTATACTTTCTTCTTGTAGTATAGCTTCTAAAAATGGTCCAAGTCCAAACAAAGAGGAAAAAAAGTCCAATAATGACCATAAATGTCCAAGGTCTATAAACATGATTTCAAGGAGGATTTAACCTGCCACCCACTCTTTTATACCTGGTATTCTTGGTTTTATTTGATAATTTCAAAAGTACGCTGGCTCAAAATTGGATTCAATGTGCGTACAAAATTTCTGATAGGTAATTCAAAATTTCTTGTACAAACAAAATTTTCGGTAATGTATTTATAATTTTCGGATGAACTAATATCATAATTTTAAATATTTTCGGTATGCTTGAAATTTTACCGGTATTTTAAAAAAATATCACGTTTTATCGGAAATTTCAACCAATGTGAAATTTCCAGTAGTTCAATTTTATAAGATTTCCAACAGTTGGGATTTTGCCGACAGATTTGTACGGCTACTATTGCACCGACCGTTTTGTGTCGTCCATAATGAATTTTAAAGTTGTATAAATATGGGTCATCCGTAGTTGAGAAAAACATCTCAAAATTCCTTTTCCTCAATTTTTGATTAAGGCAGAAGTGTACTTTAACGGAGTTGCACTTCCGGTAGAGTTTCGACTTTCTGATGGCACCACATCTCTGGCCACCTTGACATCCAAGTTAAATGAGTTGTTGCCTGATACTGATTACAGCGAGGCGAGAAAGATCGAATTTCATGAAGATTGGATTGATACTTATGGAAAGGTGAAATACAACCTTATTGAGTTAAAGACCGATGAAGATTTGACGGTTATGTGGAGATCATTTCACCGTAGGCTAACTAAGGGGACGATCGAGTTAGATTCAATTATTTCAAGATCTATTGATAATATAATTAAGATGCTGAAACATCCAGAATCATCTGATAGTGTCTAGGTTTTCATGTTTCCTTATTATTTATTTATGTTAGTTGTAATGTCTTAAGTTATGTTCATCTTTGAAACATGTAATCGAGAAAATATTATGTAATAAAAGGTACAAAGCTAAGTAGTATGAGTCACAAAATATACAAATTGCAACTACAAAATCAAATAACTAAATAGGTCCCCTATGGGCTATGTATGTTGTCCGCGATAATCCAGTAAAAATCTCACCATCTGAGTTTACCAAACTCATGCAGTTATCCAAAATAACAACGATCATCTGTAGGTGGTGCTGGTCATTGACATCAGGTAGAAGTGGCGGCGGTGGTATGTCATTGGCAGGTACCCTAGCATCAGAAGGCATTACGTCATCTACAGGGCCAACCCAATCATATCGGAGACCCCATTCTAATTACAAAAATTAGCCCAATTTTTTTAAAAATACAATTATAATTAAAAAATATATATCAAAATTACAATTATGTATTAATTAAAAATAAATTTAATTATAATTATTTTGAGTTTTGATCAATCTTGATTTTGGTATGTATTGAATTTTTATCATAATATTTCTTTCAATTATTGAGTTTTTTTAATAATATTTTATTTATTTTTATTAATATTTATGAAAAAAATTTGAAATTTTTAAAAGTTGGGCCCTCTAATATTTAGGGCCCTGTGCTGCAGCACATGCTGCACTTGCACAGGGCCGGCCCTGGTCATCTATATGCTCAATATGTGGGATGATGCGAGGGTGTGATACAGTGAGGTACCATCCAAGTAATCATCCTCACGGATACGTGGTCGTGACTGTATATAAAATATAGTCTATCAGATACTTGACTGCAAGTGCACGGTCTAGTCGTTTAGTTTTAAAAGATATCGAACCCACAGGGACCGATGGTCAAACTAATGCTATCGATGTTACTATGTTTAGCTGAGACGATGATTTTTAGAGGCTCGGTTCAACAAAAATTAAATCTAAAGAAAATTAAGTTTTTAAGAAAATATTAATGAAGGAATATCAGTATGCAACGCATTAATTGTCAGAGATTCGATAAGTCACCGATGTATATTTTAATTACCAAATACCTTTCAGTAGAAAATACTCATTTAAAAGGCTTTATCTCACACTCTCGTGATTGTTGACTCGGACTATACTTTTAAGTTAGAATGTACGCTCTCGCTGTCCCATTTGAAGTTAAAAGTACTTTTTGAAAATAAATAAGTTCTAATTGCTTTTAAAGTGCTTTCGCTGTTTTTAAAATCAATGCCTAGTTTTTACTATCCAGTTCGACCCTCACGCTCTCGCGATTGTCGGTTCTAACCTTAGTTAATTTCCCACTCTCGTGGCAAAACCGTATTAAATAGTTTCTCACTCTCGTGACAAAGTTAATTAAATTCAAATTAAAAACCACAGCTAGAAAGATTATTTGAGAAAAGAAGTTTACACCGATTATTATTGAATCCCGTCTAATTAAATTGTTTACATACCGATATCGGTAGTTTAGCCGGACATGTTAAATAATGCAAATACAGACGAACGGAAACAATTTAACAATAAAGCAGACATGATCATTTAATAATAAAGCGATAATAATAATTGAATAAAAACCTGGAACTTTCATTAATTGAATAGGCTGAATCTTGAAGTACTTGAGCAGTCCTCCACAGGTCGGTAGGATTCTGCTTCTTCGAAACAAATGCTTAAACTAAACTAACTAAGTTGCAGTAGTTCCCCAATATAGGAAACTACTACTTTTGGCTAAGTGAAAAACGGAAAGGAAAGGGAAAAATCAAAGCTCTGAACGGAAAGGTAAACAAATTGCAGTAAAAGAAAATAATGCTTGCTGAAGAAAAATACTTGAAAACAAAATTGCAGGAGCGGAAAAAGGCAGAGAGATAGGATGAGAGAGCCCCCGAAAATTTCCAACTTTCATTCTTTTATAGTACCCTTTGGTCTTCGTGCTTGAGAAAAATAAGGAGGATTTAGTTGAGGGAGGGATTCACGGGAAGGTGGTTTAAGGAGCGAAAACTGGGGCGACGTGGATCACTTATGTTTGAAACCTATTACGCTGACTTTGCATACGTGACAGTCATGATGGATTTGTGGCGTTCGTCACAATCAAGGCGTGACGATCGTGATGGGGTGTGTGACGAGCGTCACATGCACAAAATTCATATATTCTGGTTTTTCTAATGTTTCTTCTTCTTTTCCCCCCTTTTCTATACTTTGCTCATTTAAGCATGGGAATTAAAATACCTGCAAAAATAACTCGAACACTTGCGGAATAATCGGAATATAAATGAAAACGGTATGATTTTCGAATGCAAATCAAGGCAAATATACGATACATTTTCGTGTTATCAAACTCCCCTATACTTGAATCTTTGCTTGTCCTCAAGCAAATAATCAGTATAAAATTCGAAACACTAGTTAAACGCGAATACTTGACACAATTCCAATTCGTACGTGGTTGTTAGGTATTTCGTTAGAATGACAGATACTCAAGTAAAACACTAAAGATACAATAACGACACAAGCAATAAGCATTAGCATAAATCTCTCCTCTATACAAACCAGTTCGAATCATGCTATTATAGCTCAACCTAATGCTTCTTGTTTCTATTTCACCCGGTTTCATTCTAGCGCAATCACATTAAGCCCTTTGCCTTTACACACACCTAGTGAAGTAGCCGATGTAAGACCCCAATTTTGGCCCTAAGATCCCTCATGGCCCATATCATATCATATCATGGCCTCAAGGATCAGTGCATACCCTCGCTTCCCTCCCAGTGGGTGGGATACCTTGTGAGTGTGATTCTTGATCACCAAGCATGTATTGCATTTGTATATCTTTGCTTTTCATATGTTTACTAACCAAAAGTACAAAAATATTGTCATCTAACCATGTTTCTTGCAGATGAAGCAAACTAGGTCAAAGCAGTCAAAATCAGCCATTGAGCAATGGATAGTGGCCATTCTTGAAGAATTTGGACACCATGATCATCCATGAGAGTTCATATAAGTTGTGATATCATTGTGGATCAAGATCTCAAAGGAAAAAGGCTTGGAATTCATCAGAACATGGCCCAGTCCACCAAAACCCTAGAAAAGTCAACTGTGGTCAACTGTACATTTAATCAGAGATTGGAAGGTGTGAGATGGTTGGAAATGTCTCATTCATGTCCATATGAGCCGCATTTGGCATTTCAAAGATCAAGGTTGGAGGATTTGATGTCAGACAAAAAGTTTCCAAAATTGGAAATGACCTGTAATTCTCACCTGCCCAAAATGGAAAGTTATGCTCCTCAAAATTACATCATGAACCAAGCTTCAAATCAAACTTTGCCCAACATAAAAGTTAAAGATCTTGTTCTTGCCTTTCCAAAAAGTCCAAGAACACTCAATTCCCATGTGTGGTTGACAAGATATGGTCAGATCAATTTCAGAAAATGCCCGAATTCAAAGTGGCATAACTTGCATATGGAATGTACAAATTGGATGGTTCTTCTTTGAGCAAACCACATTTGATATGTACTTTCATGATCCATCATTACATCTTGCCAAAAGCCTTCACATAAAAAGGTCATTTTTCAAGTGTACTAATTAAAAACCAAGGGCAAAATGGTCCAAAACTCAAATTACATGGAATTTTGACATGGGACCAATTCCAATAGCTTCTAAATGAAAATTATGACTTGTTCAAATTGGAAAAATCACTGTTACATTGCATGGAACTCTCCAAGGGCAAAAATGCCAAATTGCTTACATGTGCTCATTTTGCTAATTATCATTTTTGTGCTAATCATGATTAGAGAGTGGATTAACTTGACATATAAAAGCTTAATGCTAACTGAATTCAAAGAATAATCACAATTTTCAGATTCATCACAAAAAACTCTCAAATTCTCTCACTTTCTCCACTTTTCACAAAAACACTTTTCATCAATTTTTGAAGAATTTCATCATTGCTTGTGCTCTTTCTCTATTGATTCTTCATGTGCATGTGATCTTTGAGTTCTGTTTTCAAGAATCGAAGCAAGAACCGATCCAAAACTCCACTGTTGAAAGCTTCACTCATCAATGGCAAATGGAAAATTCTTCATCTCCAAGACTTGTTGAACTGCGAAATCATCATCAATCATCTTCATAATCATCACACTCCATCTGTTTTCATAAATCGGAGCAAGAAACGCACGGATTCACGAGCTGCACGTCAATAAGGTTGGAAATCAAACTCGTTAATTCATGCAATTGTTATGCGGTTTAGGTAGAGCACACGACATAGAACAAACTGCAATTTGAATCGTGTTAAAACATTGAGTATCCGTGGATAAATCTTGAATTGAAGTTCGCATGATAAAGCTAGTTTTGATTAGATCTTTGTGTATGTTAATTTCTGGACAAAATTGATTGCATATCCACGATCCTCGTTGAGAGACGAAGAGATCGGTATAAGGCTCGCTCATTTTCGTCGAGATTTGCTCGTAACCGCATCTGGTGATGAAGAACACGGTGTTGTTCTTAAAAATCTGGAAAACTTCCGTGCTTCGATCCATTTCTCACGATGGCCATTTTCAAATTCCTGTTTGGCGCCGGCTTGGACCAATAGGAAGCCGCCAGCACATTAAATGCCACTGTGCGTTTTGGCATGGCTTAGGTTAATTACGGAAATGCCATCCATGCTAATTAAATTCATATTTCACTTTAATAATTATTTCAATAATTTAACAAATCTTAGAAAATTCATATGAAATTCAATTTTAATCCAAATTAGGTGGGAATTTTTTTGTTGGATTCTAAATTTTCTCTAGAATATTTTAGGCATAATAGTTCAAGTTGTGCCTGGTAGAATTTTGGAATGGCTTATTGATTCTTGTCATGTGTGCATTATTTGTATGTTTTACCATTTTAATCACCAAGTAATCATGCTAGCTCCAAATTTAATGAAATTTCATATGATGATTCTTGACACATTCCTGGAGATTTTGGTATATCATTTGTAATTTTTGGATCTCTGGTTTGGTAGATATGATTTATTCAATTTGAGTGTGACAATATGTGTCACATTATGCTATGCTGACTTCATGATTTAATTTTCCATGCTTATGCTTTGCCTATGGCTCTGATTTTTTGCATGTGATATCTTTTATATGTTAGGTTTCACCATGATTTTTTGTGGATTTAATTGATCCATTTTCTAATTGATTTGGATTTTTGATTGCTGTTTAGCATTTTTGGATTATGTCTTGAGTAGCAAATTTACATGTATTGTTAAATACTCATCCCTTATCCTATGAATATGAAATTGGGTGGAGTGCTTCCTAACATGTATAGCTTTAATTTGGCTTTGGTCCCACTCATTTCTAATGTGATATCACTGTTTTACCATTGATTGAAGTTGGTATACATTTGGTGACTTGATTTGATTGTGTTTTTGCATGCCTTAACATGTTGATTTAATTGACATAGTTCCTTTTATCCAAATTGCATGAAAATTGATATGTAGCTCATTGAATGTCCTCTGTTTAGGATATAATTTTTGTGGAATTTATTGTGCTGTCTTGATATGTTTTTGGATGTAATCATTCTGGTTGTTCATATGTGATTCAACTTTGCTCACTTTGTCTTAAATTGTGCATAAAATGAAATTAGTGCATAGTTTGGATATGAGGCCAATTGGGATCTCTTCTTATTGGAATTATCTTGACATTGATCATGTTTTACTTGCTGTTTTACATTTTTTCCATCCTTTGGACCCTAGGCTTGTCCTAGTGGTCTTATTACTCATGTTTGAGTTTGACTTTGACTTTTCAGGTTAAGAAGCAAAGTGCTTAAAAGGAACTAATGCAAGTTGAATTGTTTCATTTGACTATTGTAAACTAAATTGTTTGTGTTGTAGGGTGCTTGGTTCACTTGGACTTTGTGCTATGCACATTATTGTTTGATTGTACATTGTTGATTGATTCTTGTGTTGTTGTTTTGTTTATGTTGGGATGCTGATTATATTTGATTGATTTCAGGTACCCTTAGTTGCTCAGTTCTCTTAAGAACTTGCATTGCTTTGCTTGTATAGCAATTTGCATTGAGGTAGACTCTCTTGTCTCCATGTAGTCTGGAAGACCTGGCTTGTTATTTAGCCAGGCAACTGTCTGAAGTCCTCCTTAAGAGGCGATGTTTGTGATTATTTATGTTTGTCCTAAGCAGGAAAAGTCCTCATGTGAGGCAATTGGTGGATATAAAAGATATGTAGCCTATCTCCCACTATTCTGTGTGTCTTCTCCTTGCTCCCATTTCATGGTTGTAGCATTGAGATCCAAACCCAAGATCTATCGAGTCTAAAATGTGGAGAGAGTTCCATCTTTCTGAACTCCCACACCTTCTGATATTCAATACTCTCTCTGACCAGAGATAAGAGTGATGAGGCACACCCCTCATATCCTTTCATCTGCTTCACCTTAGCCCCTCAATGGCAAGGTTAAGAGCAACTTTAACCCTATTCCAGTTGGCTTTAACGCCTCACCTTTTGCTTGAGCCTCATTGAATGGTTATAGTGTGTGCTACTTGAATTTATGTGATTGATTACTTGATTCATTTATACATGATTACTTGATTTGCCATTGTGCATTTATCATCTTTGTTTGCCATTAGTGCATGATCATTTCATTTGTCCTTGTGACATTGATGTTTTCCCATTGAGGACAATTGTAAGTCCACATTGATTGGCTTTTGTTCCTATGACATGGAAGGGATAGAGTGTAAGACCACTTCGTTGGTCACTCATATCCTCTTTGCTCTTTGATTGAGCTTGTTGCTGTATGTGAGGATTCATTGTAAGCCCATGTAATTTGGCATCTGTTTTCCCATGATCATATGTGGAGGTTAACCTAAGTCCAGATAGATTGGCAGTTTACTTCCATGTTTTGTTTTTGTTTTGCTTTGTGAGATTGGAGTAAGACCATTTATTGGCATCCGGTATCATTGTTTTATTTTAGGAGGTTGGTGTAAACCCAGTTATTGGTATCCGACATCCGCTTTTTGCTTTTGTGAGATTGGTATAAGACCATTTATTGGCATCCGACTTCCAAGTTTTGTTTTACTTTAGGAGGTTGGTGTAAACCCAGTTATTGGTATCCGACATCCGCTTTTGTGAGATTGGTATAAGACCATTGATGGCATCCGGTATCACCTTGCTTATTTTGTTTACTTGTTTTGTTGCCTCACTCCTAAGGACACTCTTGAATCATCTTCTATATGATTTCAAGAGGTGAACTTCTAGGAAGTTTTACACTTCATCCATACCCTTTTTGTTTCAAACCCCTTTTCACTTGTTGAATTTTAAAATTTGTAAAGGCATGTTGTGCAAACATTCTCACTCCTTTCAAAGTAGAAACTTGGACCCTAAGTCCTCGACTTTTCAAACTTCTTTTCATAACACTTCTTTGAATCAATCTAATCATACTTTGACCATCCTTTTGTGAATAATCATAATCCATTAATCCAACTCATTCAATTGTTTTGTGGCTTTGTCCATGCTTGTTAAGTTTTCATACATTAGCCATAGGTTTGATTTATCCTAGTTGGTTGATGTTAACCTCACCTATTTGTCCTTAGTTGATTGAATTGTAAGTCTTCCTCGCTTATTATAGGGTTAACCCCTCACTAGCGAGTGGAAGCTTTTCTCACATGGTGGACATGTTGTTTCATAAGGTTGAGTTTTCTCCCGTGGATAACGTAAAACCTTAGTGCTATTGTTATAAAATGAACTCACAAATGTTTGGAAATGTTTTAGCCGAACTACGGTGTTTTGATCCTTACCTTTGATGGAAGGTACGTAGGCAACGGGTTCATCCGTTCGAACACAAAAATAATTAACTTGTACATTCTTTTCTCATCATCCCACTCATGTTTGCACAATATGTCATAACAAATAAACATTTCTTATACAACAAGTGTGAAAAGGGCTCCCTAGGAGTACCTAGGACGTGATGGGTGCATAACACCTTCCCATTGCGTAATTTACCCCTTATCCAGTTTCTCTGATCTTTTTCATTAGTTTTCTACGTGTAAAACTTCTTAGATTTTTGTTCGCTTTTTAACCAGTCCTTAGGATAAATAAAAGTGCGGTGGCGACTCGATTCATTGTATACTTTGCTTATGGTTTAATCAATAGATCATATAGTAACGAATACACCGCTATAGAAAAGTGGCGACTCTGCTGGGGACTACATTAGACCTTCCCTGGTGGTATTGCCTACTTTTCACCCTTGTTGTATGATATTTGTTTACGAGTTATTTGACATATTTTTGTACAATTTGGGATAACTGTATTGATTGTAATGTGTGAATTGCTTGATATACAATTGCTGTTTGCTTTGGTGATCTCTGTGAGATGAGTTCTATACCCGAACTCGAGTGCACTCTAGGATATGAGAATGGCGTAGTCTTGTTGACTGGTGTGGAGTATTCCTTAGCCAGTTGACTTGCGAGTCCATTCACTTGGTGGAGGTCATGTTGGATTGATAATGTCACACAAGTTATTTGTGGTTAGGCATTATTTGTTCAATCATGTGCCTTAGAAGCCAAGGACCTTAGTTTACCAAACCCATCTTGGCCTATTTTTAGGACGTAGTGCCGAGGTCGTTCAGATGTAAGATCTGATGCGATTGTTACGCGATACTACACTCATAAGAGTCTCTCTTGAGAATATGTTTGGAATACGAGTATTCGTTCCTCCGATAATATCCGAGAGATGGGACGATGATTATGGGAACCTCTGGTAGAACATGTCTGGCAGGTTTAAACCCTAGTACACTCCCTTTGGGTGGTTCTTAACCAAGACTCCATGCTCGTGACTCTCAGCAAACCCGTGATTCGTGGTTGAGTCGTTCAAACATCGTTAATATCAATGGAACTTGGGTATCGATAAGGTAAAACCTAAATCTACCAAAATGGATGATTGATATTAAGGATGTTAGAGCCGGTTCATGTACCGTTAATATCAATGGAACTTGGGTGTTGATGAGGTGAAAACATAAATCCACCAAAATGGATGATTGATATTAGGGATACAATGAGCTTTCCCACGACCTTTGTTTGGTGTGCTTTGCTTGATCCTTGAGTGTGATTGTTGCATTCATGCATTCATGCATTCATATGCATCCATATCAGATAAAAAGAAAATTTTCAAGGAACTCAAAGGAGTTTATTTGCAAAAAAATTCAAACATGGGAAAAACCGGGAAATTTTTTTCACCTGATATATCTGATGAGATATTCTCATATATGATCAAAATGCTTACATATTTCAAAGTTTGCAAATAAAACCCTTGAGTTCCTTTGAAATAAAAAACAAGCATATGCATAAACACTTCATGCATCATTTGCATAAGCGGGTGTTTTGTTCCAGTCTCCCGTTCTGTGGTCTGACCCTGCGATCTTCATTTATTTTGAAGATGCACTTCGCCGGTACTATACCAGAGCCGATTCTGCCAGATCGATGGATCATCCTGAGCAGGAGAGCTGTGAACTCAGAGAGATATTTGCCAGACTATGTACTGTTGATGGATTTATTCCTGGTTAACCGATCCCGGGCTGGCATTGGCTACTGTTATGGGGCATATATTGAGCAAGGTTTGTTCACAAGTGGAGGATTCATCCATGATGATCAACCTGAAGAGGAAGCTGCTGCTATCTTGGAAGAGGATGCAGAAGATTTGAACAATTTTGTCATACCTGGTGGTGTCTGCCACAATTGGGTCGCTGTGGATGTTCCTACGGTCATTCATAAGTCTGCGTGATTTGTTCACTTTGTTCAAAACCCTTCTCCCATGCCAAAAGGAGAAGTGATGACATTGTTGGCAGCATTTAATACAATGATGTTTTCATTCAATTAATGCATTGTTAAACATTTGTTTTTCCATTTGTTTTCACTTTTTGCTTTTGCATGAAATCAGTGATCACAAAGAACCCATGAAAAACAAGAAAACTTTTTCATCTGCATAAATGATTTACTTGTTTAAAATTCTAAAGTTTTTTCCTTATCCAGAATCATTATGCAGGGATTTCTAAACCCATTGAACATAATGATCCAACGCTATCTCCCAAATTTGAATTCCTTGTATTCGAGGCAGAGGAAGATGATGTTGAAGGGGATTCCTGATGAGATTTCCCGAGCACTTGAGTAATGCAAAGCAGATCATTCAGTTGCGTCTCAAGAACCCAACAACAGTCAAACTGGGGCATTACAAATGTAATGTAAAAAAAAAAAAAAGAAGGAGAGGGTGAAAAAGATGAAAAAAATCAAAAATCAGGAATTTTTTTTTCAAAATTTCTTCAAAAGAAAAAAGAAAAATTATACCCTCAAATCCCAAGTTGACTGATGCTGGATGGATTCAGAGTCGTTATGACCAGTTGAATCTGATTGAAGAGAAGCGATTGACTGCCATGTGCCATGGTCAGTTGTATCAGCAGAGAATGAAGAAAGCATTCGATAAGAAGGTCAAGCCTCGTGTGTTCCGAGAAGGTGACCTTGTGCTCAAGAAAGTTTTGTCTTTCGTGCCCGATTCCAGGGGCAAGTGGACTCCAAACTACGAGGGTCCATATGTTGTCAAGAGAGCCTTTTCAGGTGGCGCTTTGATGCTTACAACAATGGATGGGGAGGATTTCACTCGCCCTGTGAATTCAGATGCAGTCAAGAAATACTTTGCCTAAAAAAAAAAGTATATGCAAATGAAAAACAGAATAGCTTGCTAAGTTGAAAACCCGGAAGGGCGGCTTAGGCAAAAATGAGTGTCTCGGTGGAGAACCCGCAAGGGTAATCCAGGCAAAAATTAGAGACTTGAAAAAAAAAGTATATTTGCATCCCGCTAGATTGAGTACCTCACCCTGGGGCAATCTAGGCAAAAATTAGGGATTCGGCAAGTAACTGCATCCTGACAAGACTTTCTGGTCACCAGCTGTCTGTTCGTCAGAGGATTCTCGATTCGTCGCCGACTGAAGCTTCGCATACATCGAGATTCAAATTGGTAGAGAAAGGATCATTATGTTCAATGTAGCCCTCTTCCAATATATATCACTGATTTCAAATTTGTACAGATCTATGGAGTCTTGCCATTTGCAGGTTACCATTCCATCAAATCAATTTGAGCTTTTATCCAATTATTTGCACTCTTATTTGTTTTCAATTCAACAAATGTTTTGCATGTTTTAATTGATAAAATGTCATTGTTTAAACAAATAAATTTTTCAAAATTGTTGTTTTAAACAAAGTGAATATTCACAATGACAAAAGGATACTCAGGGATGTCTCAGTGCTCTCCCGAGGGTGGTATGATTCCCAACAGGTAAGACATTAGTTCATATGCCTGGCATTTGATTGTATCCTCTTTCTCCCGCTGTGTTGTTGGGGTTGTTCCCCAAGCAGAGGTGGTTGTTGAAGACTCAGTTTCTTCTCCGGCAGTAATCTCCCAGCATGTTTGTTCTCCTTGTGGTAGATTCAGTGGTTGGTGGGTTGATATCCCGGTGCTCTACTACTTTCCTCAGCATTGTCGCGAGCAGAGCTGTTGGTGGGGTTGTTCCCCAGTATAGTCGCAAGCAGAGATGTTGTTGAAGACTTCTCGTTCTTCTCCAGCAGTAATCTCTCCCCAGTGCGGTTGCCAGCAGAGTTGTTGTTGCTCTCCTCAGCATGGTTGTTTTCCATTGTTCCCAGCTTAGTCTGCAGAATGGTCGTTGTGGCAGTTTCTGCCTGTTGAAAGCTATCTCAATCCCCGGTAAGGTCGGTTGACGGCTCTAGCATCCGAAGATTGGATTGGTTTCCTGATTGCTTTTGATCCTCAGTAGAGTGGCCTATTGCAGAATCTACTTGTGTGACCCGTCAGATGTGTATTCTCCCTCAGTAGAGTGGCTTGTTGCAGAATCTACTTATGTGGTGCTTTCTCCCTCAGTGGGTTGTTCCCCAAGAGAGTAGCTGACAGCTTTCCCCAGTAGAGTTGCTTGTGCAGTTAGATTCTACTCAGATGATTCTCCTTCAGTGGGTTGTTCCCCGGATTTGTTTGGAGTTGCTTTTGCAGCAGTTCTTGGTTGAGCTATGAACTCTTGTTTCTCAGTTGATGCTGAGATCCCCTGCAGATATCCTCAGGATTCTCGTGATCCCCTACAGATTGGTCTTGGTGGCAGTTTTGCCTGTTGTGACTTTCTGTACCCTGTCTGGGTTGTTTTGCTGATGCTCTCGCCTCTGCTTCCCCAGTAGTACCCGCAGATCTTTGCTTTACAGCATGCGGATCTCTAGCAGCTTGGCTTTCCAGTTGGTTTTTCCCCTGGAAGTATAGTACCGGGCGTTTGATTCCTGGACCTGTTTGTGTTAGATATGTCTGTTTTGTCAGCATTCATCAAACATAAATCACGCATATTCATGCATAATCATAAAACATTCAGATATTCATATTGCATTTTTTGCCATATATCCTTTTGTTTGTTATTCTCCTGCTATGGGTGATATAGATCTCTTTATAGATCTTCCCAAGCAGATGTCGGGTGGTTAATCTCTCCATATAGAGTCAGCCCATAAGCAGAAAGTGTCTGTCTTTCCTTCTGCAGTTCCCCACTGAGATATACCCTCGTGGATGACGGTTTCTTCCGTTTCCTCCCAACACATATATTGGGATGAATGTTCCTATTGAGTTATATCCTCATAGGACATGTTTTGATTCAGTCTGTCTTTCCGGATCGATCCCGAATCGGCGTTTTGTCAGTTGTTTCTTGTACTTCCCTGTGGAAGAAATGAATGGTTTGCCCAGTAACCGGCATCAATTCATTCATCCCCAGTGGAATTTGTGGGCCTCTACCCTTATACCGGTAGTTGTAAGTCCTATGTTCCTTGCTTTTTGGCGGAATTTGTGGTTATATACCTTTTATTCCTCAAGCAAGAGTTGTTGGTGTTCTACCCAGTAGTCGGTAGTCGTAAATCCTATTTGCCTGCTCTCCAGCAGTTTGTGGTTTGTTATAAACCCTATTTTTGTTTCCCGTGCGGATTTGTGATTCTTCCCATCCCCACGTGGAGTTGTTGGTCTTCTATCCAATATTCGGTAGATGTAAACCCTAATTTGTGGTTATTCCCACCAGAGTATGGCTACTGCCCCGTATTCGGTAGTTGTAAGTCCTATCTCTTTTCCCCTAGCAGAGGTAACCTTTGTGGTTCGTTCTGGTTGTTGGTGGATTTTCTGTTGTTGTGATTTTTTTATCCCCAACAAAGTTTGCGTTTCCCTGTGGAATAAGTCGAATAAGTGCTCAATATTTGGCCTTCATTCCCCTATCCCCAGTGGAATCTGTGGTCTTCTACCCCGTATTCGGTAGTTGAAATTCTAGTTATCAGACTTTGGATGTCACACTGGTTGTTATGACATCCAATTCTGCACAGACAGGGATTATGCAGAGCTTAACAGTAAGTGCAGTAAATAACACAAGTAATTGTTCACCCAGTTCAGTCCAACATGACCTACATCTGGGGGCTACCAAGCCAGGGAGGAAATCCACTATTAGTAGTATCAATTCAAAGCTAAACTCACCCGTTTACAACTTATCACTTAATCCCTACCCAATGCAATTTCAATCTTAATCTAAGATCAGAGTTCCTACTCACTCCCCCTCAATCACCTCAGTGATATTAAAAACACTTTGAAGTCACACTTCAAAAACAACTCTTGGTTATGCTTCACAGCTTAAACCAAGATACACAACACTCACGCTTAAAAGCTTCGAGTGACACAACACTTACAACTCAATGAACACCCTATGCCAAAGCAATCATCTACTTGATAATGACTTGGCTTACAAGATACGTCTAATTCTAGACTCACAAAAATACAGCAGTGAAGTAAGATGGACACACTAAATCTTCACGCCTCAAAATCCCTGAAACTGAATGGAGGAATGCCTTCCTTTTTATATTGCAGCACCTGGGCTTTTGCACCTGTATTTTCCTGAATTTTAGGTCACATAAGTTCCCACAAATTCAATATTTAGGTTGCTAACAAATAGGCTATTTGTTAGGTTCATTGAATGTAGCTTGGTTGTTGATTTCCTGGATTTTCTCTAAGCTGTTGACTTCCTAAAGAATAGCCTGAGAAAGCTGTAACAGAAAACTAAACAACCTACAAGTTAGCATATGCTGTCAGGAATGAATGTCACGACATTCAGCTTGACATCAAGGTCCATATGCTGAGTCTGTTTTTCCAGAAAACAGACTGTACAAATCTGCTGACCTGTACATGATCAAAATGACCATACTACAGTACCAGCTTACATTAGTAAATGTCAAAGTGTCCAACTTAACATTTACACAGTTGGCCTTAAGTTAGTTCTGTTATTCTCTTGAATAACAAACTAAGTAAAATGCTGAAGTATAGCAGAACACCACTCTGCCCAATCTTCAGTAGCTGCTGTCAATGATGAATGTCACAACATCCAGTTTGACATTCAGTCAGTAGGCCTTATGCCAGGTCTGGTTCTTCCTTGATAACCAGACTGCAAGTGAATACTAAGTTCTAACAGAACTCCTGATGTTCTATTCCTTAGTATCTGTTGACAGGTATGAATGTCACAACGTCCAGTTTGACATTCAATAAATCCTGTGTTAGCTAGTCCTGCAGTAACTACAAAGTAGTCACATATGCATGTCATGACATCAGTCAAGACATTAGTGTTTTACCATATAATGCAGCCAATTAAACACCTACAAACTCCCCCTTTGGCAAATTTTTGGCTAAAACACTTTGATCCCCATAACAGAGTTCATAGCAGCGGAAACACTCACCTAGCAGGAAATAATACTAGCTAAAAACACTCAGAGTGGCAGCACACTCACACACATGGAAGTTAAATAAAAACTTCACTTAGCAGCACACACATATTAGAAGTTGCACCTAAACTTCAATATCTGCTGCAGGGGGGGAATCTTCAGATCTGTCATGAGAGTCTGTTGTAGAGACTTACTCTGTTTGTCAGGGATGGATGGTTATTACTCCCCCTTTTTGTCACAAATGTTGCCAAAGCCAACAACATTGTCAGAGCACAATGACAGAGTCCCAGACTTGGTTTTACTTCACAGTTTCAACCAAGTTAACATCCACTTGATCTTGCTTCACAGCTTCGATCAAGTGATCACCCACTTTTGCTTAACAGTAGGTACCACCATATCAGATGCCATGATTTTGTTTCTGACATCCAGAACCACTCCTGCATGAACAGCATCCTTGAACTCCTGCAGGTACAGTGACCTTCTCTCTGTAGGGTGTCTCCTTACCTTCTTGTATCCACCCTTGTTGCCAGCAGCATAGCTATGATCTGTTGACCAATCATAGCCTAGTACAAATTGTTCAATAGGCAGAGGTATCAAACAATTTATCCCAAACATCAGTGGTTGCTATAAGGTCTCAGAGAGACATATTCCCAGTTTGCTCCTTAAGTTTTCAAACTGAGTAGCATCCAGAGCCTTTGTAAATATGTCAGCCAGTTGAAGATCCGTGGCTACATGTTCCAAAGTGATCACCTTGTCTTCCACCAGATCTCTGATGAAGTGGTGCCTAATGTCAATATGTTAGGTCCTGCTGTGTTGGATGGGATTCTTGGAGATGTTGATGGCACTGAGATTATCACAGAACAATGTCATGACATTTTGAGTGACATTGTACTCAGTGAGCATTTGTTTCATCCACACCAATTGGGAGCAGCTGCTTCCAGCAGCTATGTATTCAGCCTCTGCAGTGGACAGAGAGACACAGTTCTGCTTCTTGCTGAACCATGATATGAGGTTTTCTCCTAAGAAGAAACATCCACCTGATGTGCTTTTTCTGTCATCAGCACTTCCAGCCCAATCAGCATCACAGTACCCAGTTAGGACAGGCTCAGACCCATGTGAGTACAGCATCCCATAGTCACATGTCCCATTGATGTACTTGAGAATCCTTTTGACTTGATTCAAGTGACTCACCTTGGGCTCTGCTTGGTATCTGGCACACACTCCAACTGCATAAGAGATATCAGGTCTACTAGCAGTTAGATACAACAGACTACCTATCATGCTCCTGTACAGGCATTGATCCACACTAGGCCCTCCATCATCTTTGGTTAACTTCAGATGAGTAGGAGCTGGAGTCCTCTTGTGCCTGGCATGGTCCATACCAAACTTCTTAACTATGTTCTTGGCATACTTGCTTTGGGAGAGAAACATAGAGTCCTCCATTTGGTTTACTTGCATTCCAAGGAAATAGGTCAGTTCTCCCACTAGACTCATTTCAAACTCAGACTGCATCTGGTGAACAAATTTGTTAACCATTTGTTCTGACATTCCACCAAAGACTATATCATCAACATAGATTTGAGCTATCATGATTTTGCCTTCATCATCCTTCACAAACAAGGTTTTATCTATGCCCCCCTTTCTGTATCCATTTGAGGTCAGAAATTCGGTTAACCTGTCATACCAGGCTCTGGGTGCTTGCTTCAACCCATACAAAGCTTTCTTCAACTTGTATACATGCTCAGGTTGGTTAGGATCACAGAACCCTTTGGGTTGTTCCACATAGACTTCTTCATTCAGGTAGCCATTCAAGAATGCACTCTTCACATCCATTTGGAATAGCTTGAACTTTAGGATGCATGCTACCCCCAACAGCAATTTGATGGACTCAAGTCTAGCCACAGGAGCAAATGTCTCATCAAAGTCTACTCCTTCAACTTGAGTGTATCCTTGAGCTACTAGTCTTGCTTTATTTCTAGTAATTACTCCTTTCTCATCAGATTTGTTTTTGTAGATCCACTTGGTACCAATGATGTTGGACCCTTCAGGTCTTGGAACCAGCTCCCATACTTCATGCCTTGTGAACTGCTCGAGTTCCTCTTGCATGGCAATGATCCAGTATTCATCAGTCAGGGCTTCTTTCACATTCTTTGGTTCAACCTTGGAAACAAAGCAGGAATTTGAGTTTATTCCTCTTGACCTGGTGGTTACACCACTGGTGGGATCCCCTATGATAAGATCCTTAGGGTGGTCTTTCTGAATTCTGATAGATGGCACTTTGGTGGTTGCCTCTACTTCACAATCAGGAGGAGATTCCTGTACTCCTTCAGGCTTGACTGGACTGTCAATTTGACTGTCGAGGAATGTTTCAACATCCTCCATGACATCGGTTCCTTCCTCTTTATCATCCACAATGACATTTATGGACTCCATCAGGACATTGGTCCTGTAGTTGAACACTCTATAGGCTCTGCTGTTAGTGGAGTATCCCAGAAATACGCCTTCATCACTTTTGGGATCTAGCTTCCTTCTCTGTTCACGATCTGTGAGGATGTAGCATTTACTTCCAAAAATATGAAAGTACTTCACAGTGGGTTTTCTACCCTTCCATATTTCATACAGAGTGGAGGAGGTTCCTTTTCTCAAGGTGACTCTGTTGTGAACATAGCACGCGGTATTCATTGCTTCAGCCCAAAAGTGCATAGGGAGCTTCTTTGCATGAATCATTGCTCTGGCAGATTCTTGAATAGTTCTATTTTTTCTTTCAACTATTCCATTCTGCCGAGGAGTTATAGGTGAGGAGAACTCATGGCTTATTCCTTCAGACGAGCAGAACTCATCAAACTTGGAGTTCTTGAATTTAGTACCATGATCACTTCTAATCCGGACCACACAACTGTCCTTTTCCCTTTGAAGTCTTATGCACAGATCTTTGAAGACATCAAATGCATCTGACTTCTCTCTGATGAAGCTTATCCACGTGTATTTGGAATGGTCATCAACCACCACGTAGGCATACTTCTTCCCACCAAGACTTTCAACCTGCATAGGTCCCATTAGGTCCATGTGCAGCAGCTCCAGAACTCTGGAGGTTGTGGAATGTCCCAGCTTTGGGTGTGACATCTTGGTTTGCTTGCCCACTTGGCATTCTCCACAGACTCTTCCTTCATCAATCAGAAGCTTTGGCATTCCTCTGACTGCTTCCTTGGATATGATCTTCTTCATTCCCCGTAAGTGGAGATGTCCAAGTCTTCTATGCCACAGCTTTACCTCCTGTTCTTCCTTGGCTGAGGAACATGTTGTGGAAAAGTTAGAGAGATCAGGTTCCCACAGGTAGCAGTTGTCTTTGGACCTGGTTCCTCTCATAACTTCCTGATTGTCACCACTTGTCACGATGCACAGCTCCTTAGTGAACTGAACATGAAACCCTTGATCACACAGCTGACTTATGCTGATGAGGTTTGCAGTTAGTCCTCTTACTAACAGCACATTGTTCAGTTTTGGCACTCCAGAACAGTCCAGTGTGCCCACACCTCTTATTTTTCCTTTGGCCCCATCACCAAAAGTCACATAGCTGGTGGTGTGAGGTTGAATGTCTACCAGTAGATTTTCCATACCAGTCATATGTCTTGAACATCCACTGTCAAAGTACCAGTCTTCTCTGGAAGAGGCCCTTAGGGCAGTGTGAGCTATCCTAGCATACCATTGTTGCTTCTTAATGGGAACACATCGCTTACGTGTGTTATGCTTAGGTCTGACATGTGAGGCTCTGTTAGGGAAGCCATGAATCCAGTAGCAGAAGGCTTTTATATGTCCAAGCCTGCCACAGTGGTGACACCTCCAATTCAGGTATATTCTCTTCTGATGATCATTCATCCTAGCTCCTCGATGTTGAGACATTGGCTTTGACATCGGCTTGAACTTCTGAACTCTAGCCTTTGGGCATTTGTGTTCAGCTCTTTTTCCAAATCCTAGCCCAGATTTGGTTCCAGACTGCTGACCCACCTTTAGAATTTCTTCCAAGGTGTCAGTTCCCGTATTCATCATTCTGATGGATTTGGTCATCTGGTTCAGCTTGGAGGTCAGCAGGGCTATCTAATCTTTTATCCCCTCTATGGCAGACAGTTGTTTCTGTCTCTCATCTTCCAGTTCCTTGATGAGTTTCTTCTGTTTTTCTCCTTGTGCACGCACCTCTGCATTGGTGGTACACAGCTTCTTATATGCTGCAGCAAGTTCATCCATTGTCAGCTCATCTGCACTTGTGTCATCTTCAGAGACACACACACTGGTTAGTGCAGTGACATGTTTGGCAGATTCTCCTTCAGACTCACTTTCAGAATCTCCTTCAGACCATGTGATAGCTAGCCCCTTACTTTGCAATTTGAGGTAAGTAGGGCATTCAGCTCTGACGTGTCCATACCCTTCACAGCCATGACACTGGATTCCCTTCCCATGGTTGAACTTCTCCTCAGAAGTTGATCTTTTCTTAATGTCAGACGGGATGTTCTTGACATTAGGTCTGCCTCTTTGATCAATCTTCTTCATGAACTTGTTGAATTGCCTCCCAAGCATGGCTAGGGCTTCTGATATACTTTCATCACCTCCTGTATATCCTTCTTCTGACTTCTCTTCAGCATTTGTTATAAAGGCTATGCTTTTCTTCTTCTCAGCATACTCACCTAAGCCCATTTCAAAGGTTTGGAGAGAACCAATGAGCTCATCTACCTTCATATTGCTGATGTCCTGAGCCTCCTCTATGGCAGTGACCTTCATAGCAAACCTCTTAGGTAAGGACCTGAGAATCTTTCTTACAAGTTTCTCTTCAGTCATTTTCTCACCTAGTCCACCAGAGGTGTTTGCAATTTCAAGAATATTCATGTGAAAGTCATGAATAGTCTCTTCCTCCTTCATCTTCAGATTTTCAAACTTGGTTGTCAGCATCTGAAGTTTGGACATCTTCACCTTGGAAGTACCTTCATGAGTTACCTTGAGGGTATCCCAAACTTCCTTAGCTAGCTCACAGTGGTGAACTAGTCTGAAGATGTTCTTGCTGATTCCATTGAACAAAGCATTCAAGGCCTTGGAATTTCCAAGAGCTAGTGCCTCTTGCTCCTTGTCCCACTCTTCTTCAGGAATCTGCACACTGACTCCATCTTCACCTGTCCTCATTGGATGTTCCCATCCTTTGTTGACAGCTCTCCAGACTTTGCTGTCTAGAGACCTTAAGAAGGCTATCATATGAGGCTTCCAGTCATCATAATTAGAGCCATCCAACATGGGTGGTCTATTTGAGTGTCCTAAATCCTTGTCCATGGTACTAGAAAGTAACTTCCCTAGATCTCACCCAGAACTTCACAGGCAGGGTGCCTGCTCTGATGCCAATTGAAATTCTAGTTATCAGACTTTGGATGTCACACTGGTTGTTATGACATCCAATTCTGCACAGACAGGGATTATGCAGAGCTTAACAGTAAGTGCAGTAAATAACACAAGTAATTGTTCACCCAGTTCAGTCCAACATGACCTACATCTGGGGGCTACCAAGCCAGGGAGGAAATCCACTATTAGTAGTATCAATTCAAAGCTAAACTCACCCGTTTACAACTTATCACTTAATCCCTACCCAATGCAATTTCAATCTTAATCTAAGATCAGAGTTCCTACTCACTCCCCCTCAATCACCTCAGTGATATTAAAAACACTTTGAAGTCACACTTCAAAAACAACTCTTGGTTATGCTTCACAGCTTAAACCAAGATACACAACACTCACGCTTAAAAGCTTCGAGTGACACAACACTTACAACTCAATGAACACCCTATGCCAAAGCAATCATCTACTTGATAATGACTTGGCTTACAAGATACGTCTAATTCTAGACTCACAAAAATACAGCAGTGAAGTAAGATGGACACACTAAATCTTCACGCCTCAAAATCCCTGAAACTGAATGGAGGAATGCCTTCCTTTTTATATTGCAGCACCTGGGCTTTTGCACCTGTATTTTCCTGAATTTTAGGTCACATAAGTTCCCACAAATTCAATATTTAGGTTGCTAACAAATAGGCTATTTGTTAGGTTCATTGAATGTAGCTTGGTTGTTGATTTCCTGGATTTTCTCTAAGCTGTTGACTTCCTAAAGAATAGCCTGAGAAAGCTGTAACAGAAAACTAAACAACCTACAAGTTAGCATATGCTGTCAGGAATGAATGTCACGACATTCAGCTTGACATCAAGGTCCATATGCTGAGTCTGTTTTTCCAGAAAACAGACTGTACAAATCTGCTGACCTGTACATGATCAAAATGACCATACTACAGTACCAGCTTACATTAGTAAATGTCAAAGTGTCCAACTTAACATTTACACAGTTGGCCTTAAGTTAGTTCTGTTATTCTCTTGAATAACAAACTAAGTAAAATGCTGAAGTATAGCAGAACACCACTCTGCCCAATCTTCAGTAGCTGCTGTCAATGATGAATGTCACAACATCCAGTTTGACATTCAGTCAGTAGGCCTTATGCCAGGTCTGGTTCTTCCTTGATAACCAGACTGCAAGTGAATACTAAGTTCTAACAGAACTCCTGATGTTCTATTCCTTAGTATCTGTTGACAGGTATGAATGTCACAACGTCCAGTTTGACATTCAATAAATCCTGTGTTAGCTAGTCCTGCAGTAACTACAAAGTAGTCACATATGCATGTCATGACATCAGTCAAGACATTAGTGTTTTACCATATAATGCAGCCAATTAAACACCTACAGTAGTTATAAATCCCATGTTGTTTTGTTCTCCCCATCGGAGTTTGTACCTTATGGTACGAGTGGATAATTGCCGGTTGCTTGCAATTTTATCCCAGCTGAGTCTTTGGTTTCTACCCAGTAGTCGGTATTGTTAACCTCTTGTTTCCTCAGCCAGATTTTTGGTATTCTACCCCGTATTCGGTAGTTGTAAACCCTAATTTCTCCTTTGCAGAGTTAACCTTGTTGTTCATCCTAACCGATGACGGTTACTCTTTGTGGTTATCTTCATTCGTTGTTCGATGATTGATATTCCTCTTTGCTTATGGATAATTGTCGGATGCTAGCAATTTATCCCCAACAAGTTGTCTTCTGGATCATTGCCGTATGCTCGCAATGTTATCCCTTTTGAAGTTGACAGTGGGTCTTTTCACCGTTTGCTAGTGATTTGTTCCCCAGATCATTGGTTGTTTATCAATGTATCCCCAGCCAGTCCCTGCGGATAATTGCTGGATGCTTGCAATTTACCCCCCAGCGGATCGCCTTTCATTTACCCGTTTGCTCGGTAATGATTGTTGCTCCCTTTTGATTGGTCATCATTATATACCTAGTTTTGGTATCCCGATGCCTTTCCTTTCGGTCGATTTATCCTTTATTAACCCTTATACCGGTTGTGGATAATCTTCCATGCGAGTTTATTATTCACGGTTTGCCAGTAATGAATAATATACCTCATGCACTCTTCAGTCGAAACCTTTTGTGTTTTCTTTGTTGAGCAAGATTCGTTATTTCCCTTGGCGGAGTCGAATATTCTTGTTGTTGGATAATTGCCGGATGCTTGCAATTTATCCTTCGAGTTGTCTTTCGTTTACCCGGATGCTTGGTATCGATTGTCTCTCTTTTCGGTTAGTCACCTATTATATACTTCGGTATCTCTGGTGTCTTTTCCTTTCGAGTGTATTATTCACGGTCTGCCGGTAATGAATAATATGTCTCATGCGCTCTTTGGTTGGAGTCCTTTGTTGATCTTCCCCAGTCGAGTAAGATTCGTATTCTTTGTAGAATCGAATATCCATCCTTTAACCAGTTTGTGTTTTGGATGATGAGTGATTTGGCATATATACCAATTCACGTTTTCGGTAGATCACCTATTATATACCCAGTAACCGGTATCCTTGGTGTTTCTTACCATGCGAGTTTATTATCTACGGTCTGCCGGTAATAGATAATATATCTCACGCGAGTATTCTATCCACGTTCTGACGGTAATGGATATTATATCTCAAGCACTCTTTGGGTTTGTGTCCCCAGTTGAGTAGGATTCGTTTTCCCTGTTGTGGATTCGAATGTCCATCCTGTAAGTCGATTTGCTTTTTCAAGCCCTCCTTTCGGATAATGTGTGTTTTGGCATATATACCAATTCACATCTCTGGTAGGTCACCTATTATATACTCCGGTATCTCTGGTGTCTCTTCCTTTTCGAGTATATTATTCACGGTCTGCCGGTAATGAATAATATGTCTCATGCACTCTTGGATTAATCTTTTGATTGTTTTCTTCGCAGAGTAAGATTCATATTCCTTGTGGAATTGAATATCCATCCTATAAACAAGTCTGTTTTTTCTAACTTCCTTCAGGATGATGAGTGTCTTGGCATATATACCAATTCACGTTCCGGTCGGTCACCTATTATATGCCTCGGTATCCCTGGTGTTCCTTCCTTTCTGCTCCCTATTATGACCTTGATCCCCTGTGGAGTCAGATTTTCCTGAGCTTATGTACCTTTTTCAGGTCTTTCTCAGATGTTTGGTTGATTGATATCTCTCACCCTTATACCGGTCTTAGATATTCATTCTTCCTGAGTTTGTTGCCCTTATACCGGTGACATCTCATCTTTGGCTTCCCCTGGAAAGTCTTTTTCTAGATTTCCCCAGCGGAGTTGTGTTGCTATTTGTGTTGTTGTATTGGTGTTATCCCCAGTACCTGCATTTTTTGAGTCAGCTTGGGTCTTTCCAATAGGAGTGTTTTCCTTTGGAATTGCTTCTTTCCCGGGCTCGAGTCCTTTACTTCCCCAGTGAGGTCTCCAGTCTGATTTCTGTTATCCCCTAATCAGAGTCGTGCCTTGCACACGTTGTGTCAGTTTTGTTTTCCCCAACTCGAAGTCGTGTCCTGCTCACGCATTCTTTTTCTTTTATTATCCCCAATAAGAGTCTTGTTAGAGTCTCTGTTCCTGGTGAGTGAATTACTCCGATGGATCGTCTTTTCTTCTGTGTGAATCATTATCCTCACAGAGTTTGTGTCTCTTAGCACGCATACATTTGCATCATGAGGTCTCTTAGGGACCAAAATTTGTCTCATTACTATTATTTAAGCCCATTCTACCGCGTCGAGATGAAGATTTCTAAACTTCACTTCTCCGGCTAGAATGACCTTAAATAGGGGCATCTGTAAGACCCCAATTTTGGCCCTAAGATCCCTCATGGCCCATATCATATCATATCATGGCCTCAAGGATCAGTGCATACCCTCGCTTCCCTCCCAGTGGGTGGGATACCTTGTGAGTGTGATTCTTGATCACCAAGCATGTATTGCATTTGTATATCTTTGCTTTTCATATGTTTACTAACCAAAAGTACAAAAATATTGTCATCTAACCATGTTTCTTGCAGATGAAGCAAACTAGGTCAAAGCAGTCAAAATCAGCCATTGAGCAATGGATAGTGGCCATTCTTGAAGAATTTGGACACCATGATCATCCATGAGAGTTCATATAAGTTGTGATATCATTGTGGATCAAGATCTCAAAGGAAAAAGGCTTGGAATTCATCAGAACATGGCCCAGTCCACCAAAACCCTAGAAAAGTCAACTGTGGTCAACTGTACATTTAATCAGAGATTGGAAGGTGTGAGATGGTTGGAAATGTCTCATTCATGTCCATATGAGCCGCATTTGGCATTTCAAAGATCAAGGTTGGAGGATTTGATGTCAGACAAAAAGTTTCCAAAATTGGAAATGACCTGTAATTCTCACCTGCCCAAAATGGAAAGTTATGCTCCTCAAAATTACATCATGAACCAAGCTTCAAATCAAAATTTGCCCAACATGAAAGTTAAAGATCTTGTTCTTGCATTTCCAAAAAGTCCAAGAACACTCAATTCCCATGTGTGGTTGACAAGATATGGTCAGATCAATTTCAGAAAATGCCCGAATTCAAAGTGGCATAACTTGCATATGGAATGTCCAAATTGGATGGTTCTTCTTTGAGCAAACCACATTTGATATGTACTTTCATGATCCATCATCACATCTTGCCAAAAGCCTTCACATAAAAAGGTCATTTTTCAAGTGTACTAATTAAAAACCAAGGGGAAAATGGTCCAAAACTCAAATTACATGGAATTTTGACATGGGACCAATTCCAATAGCTTCTAAATGAAAATTATGACTTGTTCAAATTGGAAAAATCACTGTTACATTGCATGGAACTCTCCAAGGGCAAAAATGCCAAATTGCTTACATGTGCTCATTTTGCTAATTATCATTTTTGTGCTAATCATGATTAGAGAGTGGATTAACTTGACATATAAAAGCTTAATGCTAACTGAATTCAAAGAATAATCACAATTTTCAGATTCATCACAAAAAACTCTCAAATTCTCTCACTTTCTCCACTTTTCACAAAAACACTTTTCATCAATTTTTGAAGAATTTCATCATTGCTTGTGCTCTTTCTCTATTGATTCTTCATGTGCAGGTGATCTTTGAGTTCTGTTTTCAAGAATCGAAGCAAGAACCGATCCAAAACTCCAATGTTGAAAGCTTCACTCATCAATGGCAAATGGAAAATTCTTCATCTCCAAGACTTGTTGAGCTGCGAAATCATCATCAATCATCTTCATAATCATCACACTCCATCTGTTTTCATAAATCGGAGCAAGAAACGCACGGATTCACGAGCTGCACGTCAATAAGGTTGGAAATCAAACTCGTTAATTCATGCAATTGTTATGCGGTTTAGGTAGAGCACACGACATAGAACAAACTGCAATTTGAATCGTGTTAAAACATTGAGTATCCGTGGATAAATCTTGAATTGAAGTTCGCATGATAAAGCTAGTTTTGATTAGATCTTTGTGTATGTTAATTTCTGGACAAAATTGATTGCATATCCACGATCCTCGTTGAGAGACGAAGAGATCGGTATAAGGCTCGCTCATTTTCGTCGAGATTTGCTCGTAACCGCATCTGGTGATGAAGAACACGGTGTTGTTCTTAAAAATCTGGAAAACTTCCGTGCTTCGATCCATTTCTCACGATGGCCATTTTCAAATTCCTGTTTGGCGCCGGCTTGGACCAATAGGAAGACGCCAGCACATTAAATGCCACTGTGCGTTTTGGCATGGCTTAGGTTAATTACGGAAATGCCATCCATGCTAATTAAATTCATATTTCACTTTAATAATTATTTCAATAATTTAACAAATCTTAGAAAATTCATATGAAATTCAATTTTAATCCAAATTAGGTGGGAATTTTTTTGTTGGATTCTAAATTTTCTCTAGAATATTTTAGGCATAATAGTTCAAGTTGTTCCTGGTAGAATTTTGGAATGGCTTATTGATTCTTGTCATGTGTGCATTATTTGTATGTTTTACCATTTTAATCACCAAGTAATCATGCTAGCTCCAAATTTAATGAAATTTCATATGATGATTCTTGACACATTCCTGGAGATTTTGGTATATCATTTGTAATTTTTGGATCTCTGGTTTGGTAGATATGATTTATTCAATTTGAGTGTGACAATATGTGTCACATTATGCTATGCTGACTTCATGATTTAATTTTCCATGCTTATGCTTTGCCTATGGCTCTGATTTTTTGCATGTGATATCTTTTATATGTTAGGTTTCACCATGATTTTTTGTGGATTTAATTGATCCATTTTCTAATTGATTTGGATTTTTGATTGCTGTTTAGCATTTTTGGATTATGTCTTGAGTAGCAAATTTACATGTATTGTTAAATACTCATCCCTTATCCTATGAATATGAAATTGGGTGGAGTGCTTCCTAACATGTATAGCTTTAATTTGGCTTTGGTCCCACTCATTTCTAATGTGATATCACTGTTTTACCATTGATTGAAGTTGGTATACATTTGGTGACTTGATTTGATTGTGTTTTTGCATGCCTTAACATGTTGATTTAATTGACATAGTTCCTTTTATCCAAATTGCATGAAAATTGATATGTAGCTCATTGAATGTCCCCTGTTTAGGATATAATTTTTGTGGAATTTATTGTGCTGTCTTGATATTTTTTTGGATGTAATCATTCTGGTTGTTCATATGTGATTCAACTTTGCTCACTTTGTCTTAAATTGTGCAAAAAATGAAATTAGTGCATAGTTTGGATATGAAGCCAATTGGGATCTCTTCTTATTGGAATTATCTTGACATTGATCATGTTTTACTTGTTGTTTTACATTTTTTCCATCCTTTGGACCCTAGGCTTGTCCTAGTGGTCTTATTACTCATGTTTGAGTTTGACTTTGACTTTTCAGGTTAAGAAGCAAAGTGCTTAAAAGGAACTAATGCAAGTTGAATTGTTTCATTTGACTATTGTAAACTAACTTGTTTGTGTTGTAGGGTGCTTGGTTCACTTGGACTTTGTGCTATGCACATTATTGTTTGATTGTACATTGTTGATTGATTCTTGTGTTGTTGTTTTGTTTATGTTGGGATGCTGATTATATTTGATTGATTTCAGGTACCCTTAGTTGCTCAGTTCTCTTAAGAACTTGCATTGCTTTGCTTGTATAGCAATTTTCATTGAGGTAGACTCTCTTGTCTCCATGTAGTCTGGAAGACCTGGCTTGTTATTTAGCCAGGCAACTGTCTGAAGTCCTCCTTAAGAGGCGATGTTTGTGATTGTTTATGTTTGTCCTAAGCAGGAAAAGTCCTCATGTGAGGCAATTGGTGGATATAAAAGATATGTAGCCTATCTCCCACTATTCTGTGTGTCTTCTCCTTGCTCCCATTTCATGGTTGTAGCATTGAGATCCAAACCCAAGATCTATCGAGTCTAAAATGTGGAGAGAGTTCCATCTTTCTGAACTCCCACACCTTCTGATATTCAATACTCTCTCTGACCAGAGATAAGAGTGATGAGGCACACCCCTCATATCCTTTCATCTGCTTCACCTTAGCCCCTCAATGGCAAGGTTAAGAGCAACTTTAACCCTATTCCAGTTGGCTTTAACGCCTCACCTTTTGCTTGAGCCTCATTGAATGGTTATAGTGTGTGCTACTTGAATTTATGTGATTGATTACTTGATTCATTTATACATGATTACTTGATTTGCCATTGTGCATTTATCATCTTTGTTTGCCATTAGTGCATGATCATTTCATTTGTCCTTGTGACATTGATGTTTTCCCATTGAGGACAATTGTAAGTCCACATTGATTGGCTTTTGTTCCTATGACATGGAAGGGATAGAGTGTAAGACCACTTCGTTGGTCACTCATATCCTCTTTGCTCTTTGATTGAGCTTGTTGCTGTATGTGAGGATTCATTGTAAGCCCATGTAATTTGGCATCTGTTTTCCCATGATCATATGTGGAGGTTAACCTAAGTCCAGATAGATTGGCAGTTTACTTCCATGTTTTGTTTTTGTTTTGCTTTGTGAGATTGGAGTAAGACCATTTATTGGCATCCGGTATCATTGTTTTATTTTAGGAGGTTGGTGTAAACCCAGTTATTGGTATCCGACATCCGCTTTTTGCTTTTGTGAGATTGGTATAAGACCATTTATTGGCATCCGACTTCCAAGTTTTGTTTTACTTTAGGAGGTTGGTGTAAACCCAGTTATTGGTATCCGACATCCGCTTTTGTGAGATTGGTATAAGACCATTGATGGCATCCGGTATCACCTTGCTTATTTTGTTTACTTGTTTTGTTGCCTCACTCCTAAGGACACTCTTGAATCATCTTCTATATGATTTCAAGAGGTGAACTTCTAGGAAGTTTTACACTTCATCCATACCCTTTTTGTTTCAAACCCCTTTTCACTTGTTGAATTTTAAAATTTGTAAAGGCATGTTGTGCAAACATTCTCACTCCTTTCAAAGTAGAAACTTGGACCCTAAGTCCTCGACTTTTCAAACTTCTTTTCATAACACTTCTTTGAATCAATCTAATCATACTTTGACCATCCTTTTGTGAATAATCATAATCCATTAATCCAACTCATTCAATTGTTTTGTGGCTTTGTCCATGCTTGTTAAGTTTTCATACATTAGCCATAGGTTTGATTTATCCTAGTTGGTTGATGTTAACCTCACCTATTTGTCCTTAGTTGATTGAATTGTAAGTCTTCCTCGCTTATTATAGGGTTAACCCCTCACTAGCGAGTGGAAGCTTTTCTCACATGGTGGACATGTTGTTTCATAAGGTTGAGTTTTCTCCCGTGGATAACGTAAAACCTTAGTGCTATTGTTATAAAATGAACTCACAAATGTTTGGAAATGTTTTAGCCGAACTACGGTGTTTTGATCCTTACCTTTGATGGAAGGTACGTAGGCAACGGGTTCATCCGTTCGAACACAAAAATAATTAACTTGTACATTCTTTTCTCATCATCCCACTCATGTTTGCACAATATGTCATAACAAATAAACATTTCTTATACAACAAGTGTGAAAAGGGCTCCCTAGGAGTACCTAGGACGTGATGGGTGCCTAACACCTTCCCATTGCGTAATTTACCCCTTATCCAGTTTCTCTGATCTTTTTCATTAGTTTTCTACGTGTAAAACTTCTTAGGTTTTTGTTCGCTTTTTAACCAGTCCTTAGGATAAATAAAAGTGCGGTGGCGACTCGATTCATTGTATACTTTGCTTATGGTTTAATCAATAGATCATATAGTAACGAATACACCGCTACAGCCGGTTAGTGGCTTTGATCCTTTTTTAGCATGGGGTCTGGTATACGAGTGTGGTAACCCTTTATATATCCCAATTGAAGGTTGTGGGGGATCAAACCGTAGTTCTCCCTACCGAGTCCAGTACTAGGTACCTCTGAACCAACCGGCAACGGGTTTTTCTTTCCTTTTGTATATCTTGCAACCGTTTGTATGGTGCATTTTCAATTTCTCAATAACAAAAGTATGAAGGATCTTCTCAATTCGTAGGTATCAATCACTTATATTCATCGGCTCTTCACATGGTTTGTGTTTAAGACGGTGCTGACTGCTAGTATAAACTACTAGGGGTTAATCTAGAACGAAAACTCAAGGTATCAGTATAATGGGTATTCAAACTTATCTCGCAAAAGTGAGAGACCTAAGGTGTCAGGACGGTATCAATCTTGTTAGATTTTTCTCAGCTTCCTAACAGAACCTATGTAAGATAACCTATATACTCGTAGGGTATGCATTTAACATAAAAACAAAATTTTTTGTTATGGCTAATTAGATAGAAATAAATAATTGAAAGACGAAATTTTTGTTAGGATTCCCTCCCACACTTAAACAAAGCATTGTCCTCAATGCGACAAAATAAAGTGAGAAAAAGGGAGAAACAGGAGGATCACTACTCTTCGCCATGACGTTGGGCTCTACGTGTTCTAACTCTTACTCGTGCACGTTCACTTCTACCACGCTGGGTAGAGTCCAAACCCACATGCTGAGTGTATTCCTGGATGTCATCAATACGATGTGTCAACGCACGCATTTCCTCGGATAGTTCCGCCATCCCTTGGTCATGCCAGTTTGCATAGTCATGCTGGTCTCTTTGTATTTGCTGGATCGCTTGCATCATTTCAGTTTGGCGCTCTTCTTTTCCAAATAGGGTGTGGGATAGTATTTTGTGGAAGTAGCGGATAACAGGGTTATGTATCGCTTGAGAGTGCATCTGGTGTGGGTCAGGGTGGTGATCTCCAGTTAAACTACCCCAAAAGTAATCCAAGTCAATGTCATTGATTAATTCCTCCTGGAGGGTAGTGAATACAAATGGGCCACTAGGAAATCCTAGAAGGTCAACAAGGTCTCTACGGTTATAAGTGAAATCAATACCAAACAGCCTAAAGGAAAGCAACCCTTTGTTGAGCCCGTAACCATGCTCGGGTATGTAAACTAGGGAGCTAAGGAATTCTAGGTTAAGCTCACGGTATGTGACAAACCTTCTCTTAATAGCAACATTCTCCCAACCTAGCTGGTTAAACATAAACAAGATACTATCGTGGATACCTAGCCTATCCATGGTAGGTCCATCATAATATATGGATAAAGCCATATCCTTCTGAGCTAAGTAATCATAACGCCTTCTCTGAACTCTATCTCTGAAAATTGTATCTACTTGTTGCATGATGTAAATTAGTTACTAACTAGTTTTAAGTTTGCCTGTTAATCAGTAACCAATATTACTAAGTTAGTAACGAAAAATAACAAGTACGTTACTGCATAGAATCAAGGAAAGGGAGCAAAATAAAAGTAATAATCAAATAAGAAGGACATTTAAAATGCAAAACATAAGAATAACAAAATCAATAAAAAAATTAAAAAGAGGCGGGTTGTCTCCCACCAAACACTTTGTTTAATGTCGTAAGTTCGACAGTAACGTCGCGATATATCAGTTTTGGGGTTGAGCGGGAAACTCTATAAGTCTTAGACTATTTGAATAGTTTCTATTGTCAATATTATGATAATGCTTTAATCTCTGCCCGTTTACAATGAACGGTTCACTATATCTACCCTTGATTTCTATCGCACCGCTTTTAAAAACTTTAGTAATTTCGAAAGGACCTGACCACCTAGATTTAAGTTTTCCCAAAAAAAGCTTAAGTCTTGAATTAAATAGTAACACTACGTCGCTGACATTAAACTCTTTCCTAGATATATGTTTATCGTGCCATTTTTTAGTTCGTTCTTTGTATATCTTGGCATTCTCATAGGCGTCTAGTCTAAGTTCTTCCAATTCGTGAATGTCTAAAATTCGCTTCTCCCCTGCGGAAGTATAATTTAGATTTAGGGTCTTAATTGCCCAATAAGCTTTGTGTTCTAACTCTACAAGGAGATGACATGATTTACCATAGACTAATTTAAAGGGTGTGGTCCCTATTGGGGTCTTGTAGGCTGTCTTATATGCCCACAGAGCTTCATTTAGTTTAAATGACCAGTCTTTTCTAGAATTCCGACAGTCTTTTCTAGAGTCTGTTTGATCTCTCTATTCGAAACTTCGACTTGCCCAGTGGTTCGTGGGTGATAAGGTGTTGCTACACGGTGTCGAACTCCATACTTCAGAAGAAGTTTTCCAAAGATATTTGATATGAAATGGGAGCCACCGTCACTAACTACTAATTTTGGCACACCGAATCTAGGAAAGATTACGTTCTTGAACAGCTTAATCACTACTCGTGTGTCATTTGTCGGAGAAGCTACAACCTCGATCCATTTTGAAACGTAATCGACAACTACGAGTATGTACTTATTACCAAAAGAAGACGGGAATAGTCCCATGAAGTCAATCCCCCACACATAAAAGACTTCCACTTCTAAGATGCATGTTTGTGGCTCCATGTCATCACCCACATTTATCGAGCGGCTTTCTGGCCCCATTTGGGCGGCCGGTGACTTCGCTGGGCGCCTCGCCTAAAGTTGTCAAAATGGGCTATCCAGCCCTAAACGGGTTGGCCCTGGCTGGCCTCGGGTTTTTTTCGGGCCGGGCCTAAAAAGCCCATATTGAATATAGGCTCCAATTTTACTACTCAGGCTCAGCCCTGTCTGGGCTGCGGGCTACCCGGTCCTAAATGGGTCCATTTCCACAAAAAAATAAAAAAATTCTCCTTATTTTGTAAATAACCATATTATCCTCTTTATCATATGGTAATAAAAAACTCTTTATTATATATATATATATATATATATATATATATATATATATATATATATATATATATATATATATATATATATATATATATATATATAGAGAGAGAGAGAGAGAGAGAGAGAGAGAGAGAGAGAAAGAATCAAATATCCTTCACGCATAATTAATAAAAGTAGAAGTCAGGGTTGGTCATCTTTAAATGACAATAATTAATCTACAAAATATCCTTCACGCACGCACACACACACACACGCACACACGCACGCACTCACACGCGCGCACACACACACGCACACACACACACACACACACTCTCACGCGCGCACACACACACACACACATTTCCATTTTAAGTGATTCTGGATTTTTTGGAAAGGTGAGATCAAGGGGAACAACTTTTATGTTTTTAGCACTTTTCCATTTGAAACTTGGATCATGATGAATTTTGAGGTGGAAGTTTAGGAAATCAAACATAATTGAAAATTTTCTAAGTACCAAGTCAAATATCCACTACTTCCACCTTAAATAACTTTAGCTATGAGCTCTAAACCGAAAAAGTTACTTCATCAAAATTGTAGCTCTTTCAATCCTATTAAATTTGGTCACAAATTTTACCTCATTTGGATTTGGCATGAAGGAGTTATTCATTTTATAAGTTGAGGAAAATTGCTTGTTCAATGGTAATGGCCCAAAATGACCTATAATGTTTCCTCTTGGCACATGCCCTTACAAGTTGAATTTTAAGTTTCTCAAAGAATACAAATTGGAGAGGACATATTTAAATTAATCATGAAGCTTGGATGGACTTTATATCATAAAAATTGAGAAAGTTATGGTCCTTAGAAGTTGACTTCCTAACTAGGGCACTAACAAAATGACCTATAATATTTCACCATAAAAATTGACCTTCCAAGAAAAACTAGCTCTTGACCTAAACATGAAAGTTGTTTGGGATGTCATAAGGAGTAATGTTGCTCTTGGAATAATTTTCATGTGACAAAAATTGCAGGAGATAGGGTCTAGGGAACCCCAATCTTGACCAGTTGACTTTCTCTAGTTAACTTCTTTGAACCAACTTGCAAACTTGAAGTTCTCTTGATCTTTGGGACTCATGGAGAATCATATATATATAAGATGATGTAAAATGAAATATCCCTTGATATGTTGGACCGAATGTTGAAGAAACTTGTTGAGGAAGTCACAGATGAATTAGGGTTTCCAAGACCAACAAGCTTCAAACTCTTGATGGTTCTTGATCCAAATGATAAATGAAGAACATGGGGATCCATACATGATGTCTAGAACCATTGTGAACCATATCTTGATTAATCTCCTTGTACTTAGGGTCTCAAACCCTAGTTGTGAGCTTGATGAGACATTGGTGGATGCACACTCTACCTACAAAAGAAACAAAGCTATACATGGACATATTTTTGGTATTTTGGTTAGTAAACAAATAAAAACAAAGTATGATACAATCAAATGTGTTTGGTGATCTCTCCCAATGCAAACCCAATGAATGAGGGGTAAGGAGAATGCTAAGGTGTGATCCCAAAGTCAATGCAAATGATGAGATATCATGAGGGATCTTAGGGTCAAAATTGGGGTCTTACAGTTAGATTGATATATTAGGAAATTTTAGGTTTTATTTGTAGAGATGTAACTGAAATCCAATCAATGAAAAAAGATTTGATTTTTACTATGTTTGATCTGATCTGCTTACACTATTCATGCCTTAATATGTTTTTCTGCTTGTTATTTTTTGGACTCTTGTGACTTAAGGTTTTCTCTATTGACTCAACATTTACCTTGGACTTACAAATAATGATACAAAAATAATAATACTAATATGAATAATGTTAATGCTAATGACAATGACCTAATTAACTAAACACTGATGTTAATTAAAGAAGACCTAATTAACTAAACACTGATGTTAATTAAAGAAGACCTAATAATAGTTCTTAATAATAATATGCTATAATATAATTGTAACAATAATATTAATTTAGTAATAATAATAAAACTAATAAACGAAAAAATAATCAATAAAAAGAGAAACTAAAAGGATAAAAACTAATAATAATATTGATAATAGTAAAAATATAAGAGTAATAACCTTAATATAGTAAAAAGAGATAAAGCCTAAACCTTATTATGCTACTAGGAATGTAAGAAGGAAAATGAATTCGCATAATGAAGTCAAAATAATTTTCTTTTGACTTCTTGGATCATTGGAGTTGACCATTTGATTGATACATGATGGACTCATGTACAATGATGACTCAGATGAATTGGACCTATGTTGATGCAGGGTATAAACCTGAAAGACTCAGTTATATGAATAATAATGCAGTCAAAATTTAAGGTATGATAGTTGTAAATGTGTATTACTTGAGAGTCCGTGTCTTCTTCTATTAGGAAAGAGGTAATTATAGAGGATTCATGAGCTTGGGCTAAACGTACAGTTATTGGTTTACCCTAGTTTCATGACTAAAGAATGTGGTCATGAAGGGACTTGGTCTCATTGGATTGTGGGGATAGTGATTTTTCCTTTGACTTTGACTGACACTTCGTTAGTTAGTCATTATAGGTCCATATTATCCCTCATTTTTATCAAGCAGTTTCCTGGTCCCATTCGAGCGGCCGGTGACTTCGTTAGGTGCCTCGCCCCTTGCCCCCTTATTGACATTCCTTGCTTTTACCTAAACTACTCCTACTGGAGTCCAATAAAAATATAACTCTAAACAATTTCTTGCTAGTTTCAATTTGAGAAAATCATTTTTTATATTTTATTCACATATAATTATATAGGATAGGAATTATATATATATATATATATATATATGATGATGATGATGATGATGATGATGATGTTAGATAGATGGGGCTATATGCCAAAGATTGGAGTTTAATCTACTATGCAAGTTTAATATTTGCATTTAAAAAATTCAATTGCTTCAAATAGGAAATTAAATCGTTAAGTAGTGAGTAAAAGGACTTTGAAGTCACAAGTCTTTAATCATTATCATCCACTTGCAATTTTATTTAATTAATGTTATTTAAGATTATGTACTTTTTTTTCTTTTTATACTCGACACAATCTTCTCTCTTTCACCTAATAAAATTCAACGTCCATTCAACTTTTACTCGTTATAATAATTTTGTTTAATAAAATTCAACACCTTACCTCACTATTTTTATTTCATATTCTTATTTTTTTATGTTATTATTGTTGTATCGATTGAACTTAAAATAATTAATAGTTAAATAATTTTTTTCTAATTTAATAACTTATTTTAATTTTACTTTTTTAATATTATTTTCTTAATTAATTTTTTTCCTGCAAGTAATAAAGACAGGAATAATCATTATTAAAACAAATCAAATCACAAAAAACTTAAAATGTAATATAATACACTAAACAATAAATAAGATTTCGCCAAATATTTTAAACGGTCCTGACTCTCACCTCATTCAATGAGTTGAATCTTTTCAATACTAAATAATTCACCTCACTTTCAACCTAACATTACAACCATTAAATTTTATAATAATTTTTTAGTACCTCATGATAAATGGTTTAAGTAGAACAATCTAACTTCACTCTAAAGCAAAAGTGAGGTACTGTACATAACTCTCTTCTTGTGTATATCTCTACGTTACGATCTTTGCTCCACTCAAAACTATACGTACACATACGTGTATCAGGGTATGTATATACGCCAGTTTGCAAAAATTACTACTGGTACAATAACGTCTCTGTGATATGGTGACAGCTATAGCAAAGTTCTGCAATGGCAATAAATTTCATTTACCATACTCAACTACCCTCTCACCAATCAGGTCTTACTATTTTCCCTATAAAAAGATACTTCCCCAACCACACTTCGCCACACAATTACTCAGGCTAAGTGAGAGTGAGTGAGTGATCGCAATTATTATATAAAATATTTACATTCCTAGTAAGTGGGAGAGAGAGAGAGAGATGGCTAAGTGGTGTATGTTTTTGCTGGTTCTTGCTCTTGTTGTTGTTGCTGCAGCAAGTGCAAGAGATGTACCAAGTGATGCTGGTCTCAAGGACCAGAAGAACTTTATGACATTTGGTGGTGGTTTTTATGGACTAGGAAACAACGGAATGCCATTTGGTGGAATCGGAGGTGGTATAGGTAGTGGTGGACTTGGTGGTGGTGGTGGTGCTGGTGGCTTTGGTGGTTTAGGAGGACTTGGTGGTGGAGTTGGAACTGATATAGGTGGTGGTGTTGGAAGTGGTGTTGGTGGTGGAAGTGGTGTTCTTCCTTTTCCTTAAGATCATCATCAACATTCAACAAAACGTGCATGGTTTTTCTTTAGTTTCTTTGAAATTGTTACTCTTAACTTTCGGTGTTTGTGTGTATGTGTTGTTTATCGTTTAAGCATTCTAGCTAGCTAGCATTTCTTGTTTATTAGTGTTATTAGAAATTAGTGGTATCTCTTGTAAGTTGTAATGTATCTTTTTGAAAGTAATGCAAGCAATTTATGAGTTTAATTTTCTACTTTTTATAACAATAATTATAACTAATCTTAAAGACAGAACATATATAATTAAAAGATGAAAAATTTGAAGTAAGAAAATACAAATTTATGTAAAATATGTTTTCAAATAAAAATCAATAATGTGAAATTGTGAGAAAAGAATTTTAAAATTATAAATAAAGTGATGAAATTGTGAGAGATTGAAAAATTAGAGAGAAAATTAAATGTAAAGTTTTCAAGTGAACTAATTATAGACAAATAAATTGTTAAAGTATAAATGCAATAAATAAATAAATAAAAAAAAGCAATTGCAACACATAGAGACATGTATTGCTTATACATGGTTTGAATATTAATTTGGTGTTGCTTTCGACCCCCTCAAGTGAGTAAAAACTATGGTGCTAATGTGCTCCAAATGTTCCTCCTTTGGAAACATGTATATAGGTGCATAGGGCTAAACAAAAGATACCAAAGGTAGCTTGTAGACTATAGTCCTAAAGTAAATAAACCAAGTAAAACAGAAAATAGAAACAAGTGTTAAAAAACCAGGAGCTAAAAGCATGGTTATCGATTATCGGTGTTATTTTGAACCTGCTACACACATTTTAAATAATAATTGCCTTATCTTTTCGTTCTTCAATTAAACGACTGCTCCAACTAAAGCACGCTTTTTAACTTTGATTTGTGTTTTTTTTTGTTTTTTTTTATTCAAAAGTTGCCAAGAATTAATGATTTATGAGGTATATTGTGGAGTCATTTATTTTAAAAATTTTGATAGATTAAATAAATATTAAAAAAATATAGATACATTATTTAAATAATTGAAAAGTATAAAATAATATAAAAAATTAAACGGATCTCACTTAAAGAATTCAAAATTTTGATAGAATGGACGTGAGTGTTCTAAATCACAGCAAATAAAATAGAAACTAAGAGCGTCTCCAACCGTGAACCCATTTTTGGGTTCCTTTTGGGACCTATTAAGTCTAGTCAACTTGAATCAACTCATTCAGTTTTTCACTCCAATGATGCAACTCTGAAGAATTCATATTGGGTCCCATAACTTTACTTTATATATTAATATATTATTCATATTAAATTTTATATTAATTAAAATAATAATTTAAATTATTTAAATTAAAATTGATATAAAATAAATAAAATTCAAATTAAACTTATAATCTAAAATGATAATTAAAATTAATCTCAAATACATGATATATAATTAAAAACAATAAAAATAAATAACATCTCATAATTAATCAAACTTAAATGTCATCATCTTCATGTCCAAAATGTTCCCAAATATACTCGACTAGATCTCCTTGAAGTTGACGATGGACTTGTTGTTCACGAATACTTGCTCTTCTTTGTAGTCTTGTTGCAAGATTCGGATGAGGACCGCTAAATGTTTCAGTTGTTGAGTTGTTGATATCCACATTATCATAAGAATAATCAAAATTACCTCCATATGTATGGTGTTCGTCTTCCACAATCATGTTGTGCAATATGATGCAGGCATATATAGTATGCTTGATGGTGTCCATGTGCCAAGCACGCGTTGGGCCACGTATAACTGCAAATCGAGATTGAAGCACTCCAAATGCCCGCTCCACATCTTTTCTAGCCGATTCTTGATGTTGAGCAAATAATTTTTTCTTTTCTCCCTGTGGCATTGAAATGGTCTTGACAAATGTAGCCCACTCAGGATATATACCATCTGCTAAATAATATCCCATATTATATGGTGTCCCATTGATTGTATATTGCACATTGAAAAAAAAAACAACTAGTTTTCATTAAAAAAAGAAAGAAAAATGCATGGTTTTCGTTGCTCTCTCTTCACCGTTTGCCATGTTGGCTGCAGCATGTGATGTGCCAGGCTGGCGATCCAAGGGAAGAACGACACAAAATCCAGCGCTAAAGCTGGTCTAATACTCAAAGGAGATTTGCTTTGGCCGACCAACACCTAATAGAAACAAAACTATAATTCATTGGAATACTGAAACACACTTCCTCTAGTTGAGGCAATGTGACTTTTTTAAAGTCATTATCATTTTAAGTTAGGAGTGACAAAAAAAATCGATTCATCGGACATATCTATTTTATCCGCATTTCTTTACGATGCATTCTAATATGTTCGTGTATGTCCCATCTTATTTTTCACAGATTTTTACGGGCACGGATATTAACATGAAAATTGATAATTTTTAGATTTAAAAAGTATAATGTCTACGAACTCACCCCACTCCACACTCATTTTTTATGGGATGGGTAAGATTTTAAGTTCGCACTCTCAACAAAGTTTGCTCCTCTTTTTTTGTAGACTCTCACAGGACATATCTAAATAGGATGGACATGTTTGTTTGTTACCCCTAGTTCAGACAAAGGCTAACATTATTAGAGATAAGTGTTTTTTATTTGAGTAAAAAAAAAAGTTTTGTTTCAGTTTAGTGGATGAGATGACAAAAGTGTTATGGAAAATGTGTCACTTCTCTCTCTTCGAAATGATCCACCTAAGAAAAAATTGAAACTATTTATGAATTTGATCTACAATAGTAACATTTTTTATATTTTTAAAATTGAAAAATACACTATCTTTTCTGTCAGTTGGAATTAATACTTGAGGTTAAAGGTGAGTTTTTACCTCGGTTGGAATCTAACCGAGGAAAAATCTCTTTTTTTTTACATATAAACTTTGTAAGCACAATAATCCATATCTTCTTGTGTGTATTGTGTCTCATCGTTAAACACTTATACTTTAAACACAATTTAAATTAAGATAACACAACAAGAACATTAAACATTCAATTTTCACAACAACATCATAAATCTTTTAGTAACTAACAACAACAATATTAACTTAAAAACTAACATAAATATTTCAGATGTATATGAATAAAGTGATTACCTTAGTACATGAAACATTAATACCTCTAAAGAGAATATCTAACATATGTTTCATAACATAATTGTCATATTCATATTCGTTTGGTTGTCGTCGCGTCTACCAAATAGCTTTTCATATAGTGATTAGTACACACACAAAGCACAAGCAATACATTAGTGAAAATCAAAGTTGTCTCAAGTTTTTAGAGACTATGTGTTGGTTACTCATAGTTTAACCATGACAAAATAATTATAGACCTATTTAATCACGATTTAACATGACAAATATTTTATTAGACCCTATTTAGGTATAGTTTAACCCTGATAATTTTAAGGCACTGTGTGGTAGCTCGCCTTGCACTCCCTTAAAGATGACCTTGGCGAAAATAACAAAATTTTACAAATAATATCACTTGCTTTTTTTAGAAAATAAAGGCTTAAATAGTCTTTTGGTCTCTGTAAGTTAGCGTATTTTTGTTTTTTGTCCTTGTATCTTTTTTCCCTAGATAAAGTCTTTATATGTTAAATTTCATTTACTTTTAGTCCATAAATTAAAATCTGCAGGTTTCCTACGGATTTTTCTGCTGATTTTAACTTTAGAGACTAAAACCAAAAGGATTTTAACATTCAGGAATTATTTTTAGAAGAAAAAAAATACCGGGACGAAAATAAAAAACACGCCAATTTACGGGAACCAAAAAACTATTTAAACCAAAAATAAATTTAGACTTTTTATTTCTTAAACCACAAAACCTAAGATTGTATCCCTCCACCGCTCTAAATGTTAAAAAAAAAATTAACATAAATAAAAATTGTTCAAAAATAAAGTAAATATTTTTGTATGATAAATAATACCACTTACGTGCTAGTAATATCTTTTATCTTTGAATGAATATGATTACCTAACTGACATAACATAATCGCGCTATTTTGCTTAGGACAAATAATTATTAATTGTTAATGATCACGGCATAAACATCAAGAATAATTAATAATGGATAGAAAATTAAATACTAAATAAGAGAAAAATACTAATTTATATATATATATATATATATATATATATATATATATATATATATATATATATATATATATATATATATATATATATATATATATATATATATATATATATATATATATATATATATATATATATATATATATATATATATATATATATATATATATATTTATGAATTGATAAACTATCTTAGATAACAATCTTTTTTCTCTTGAATTAACTTATTTTGAATATAAGCTCCGATTTCATTTGTGGAACATTAGGCATATTGAGTATTGGAGGGGTCTAAGAAACCATACTTTTCTAAATTTCTTTCTCCGCAAATTTGATGCATGTACCTAAATGTTAACAGAAAAGTCAAATTTTGATGTGAACATTGACATTAAAAGTATTTGAGAATAATAAAATTTAAATTTAAATCACTCTAAAAGTTGTACTTACGTGCATCATCATTGTGTGGATCTATGTGCTTGCAAGTATAAAGCTGATGATCCTAATGCTGACAACCTTCTTGATGTTTTGATAACGACAACACTAATGAATGTTAAAATGGGTAGTGATATTCTTCCAACTCTTTGATGATGATGATTAACTTAAAAATATCTCAAGTATCATCAAGTAAAATATTCAAGCCTCTAGTGAGTGCTTATATGAACGTTATATTTGGCAAAGAAACTTGAAAGCTTCAAAGTTGTGAAAGAGAGAAAGCATGAAAGTTCTCTTAGTCGTGTCTGTCAGAGTGAGTAGAGTATTGTGAAAGTAGTATAGTAACTCCTAAGATATTAAGACAACACATACACACACACACTCACACAAAAAATAGTTTTAAGGTTTTTCTTTACTTAACAAGATCACTTAATTAGAAGAGTTTTTCTAAGTGTCTAATAAATTAGATATTTTTCTTAATCGATTAGATGATGCTTAGTTGAGTCTATAATCGATTAGGACAATATTTTAGTGATTGGAAATAGATCTATATAAAAAACTTTTAATTTGGGCTTCAACAATCAATTATTTGAGGCACCTAAGCAATTAGCCTAATCGATTAGGCCATTAATTTGGCCCATGAACTCTTTCCTTTTTCAGCCAATTTTTTCCTTTATAAAGGAAGCTTCTCCTCACTTAATTATACACTAGAATTAAGAGTTTTTATAATTTTTTACAATTTATCACTCTCTTCTCCCTCTTTAGATATTTTCTTTCACCAAAATTGTCTTAGTGTCTTGTGAGTAAAAATCACTTGCTAGGAAAAAGTTGTACTGGTGTCGTGTCATTTTTTACTTTCAAGAATGTGATATTCTTGAAGAATTAAGTTTGAGGTTTTAATATCAACCATTGGAAAATATATGTTCATTTATAAAACCCAACCTGCAAAATTTATGTTCGATTATTCAGATAAATCGGTGAAATCTCTATTATGTTCGCGAGTTCATCCCATGGAAAATCTTTCTTTTGGTTAGAGAGTTAAGATAGTGTAAAATCTCTTGATTTACGTGTATCAAGGATTTATGGACATAACATTTAAAGCTCATGATTATTATAAAATCTCAAGAAGTTCTCTTTGGGACATGACTAAGCCAACATTTGGCCGAACATAGATAAATCCTGGTGTAATTTGTTTAACTATGTCTCTTTAAATTGTGTCATGTAAATTATTCTCTTAATTTTTTCCTGTTACTTTTCTCTTTGATTTTGTGAACACTAACACAAATTATTTTCTAAGTTATAAAACTTTTAAATTAATCACGGGTTTTAAATACCAGAATTCATCCCTCTTGGGTTTGGAGTCACTAGTTACAAAAATTGGAGTACAGTTATGTCAAGCCAATTATTACCATGCACAAAATCAATAATACAACTCTTTTAAATTATATAAAGTTGATCAGGATCATGTTATAATTGTATCTTGAATAAATCTGGCATATCCTCTACCATGCTTATCAATCTTTGTAATGGGTGTGATGGAGGTATTGGGGTCTCAATCTTGTGCTAGGGTATGAACAACTATCTTTCGTGCTTGCACCATCCAAAAAACTTCTCATATAGGTCTAATAGATTTACAATTGGATGGGCAAGTACACTTATCGATTTTAATTGACGCATCATGAAAACAACAATAACAACAACAACATAGTACATAATCTTAAGAACACAAACCACAACAACACACAACACATGTATTTAATCAGACAAACAAAAACGAAAGTTCCTAAACAAAACCTATACTTACCTTAATCACATTCTGAGTCAAACTCTGTCACACATCCTCCATTAAACTCTCCCACATAACCACCTGCTCATTTTCTAATCTTTCTTATATCCTCTCATGCATCTTCTCCTCCATGCTCTCCATTGGATTCTCCCTCAGCTTCTCATCCGTCCTCTAATATACTAGCTCTTTAAGCCATTTTTGGCATATTTTGCCACTCTTTTAAGATGATCCAAAAAATAACCTCAAGTTTATGCATCGTCTAACACCACGGAAATGTCCACTATGCTCCTTTCTTCCAATCACTTCTACCAATATGTCATGGAGTTGTTATGGAAGAAAGGCACTAGAATTGGATATTGAACCAGTAAATCCTACAACACAAATAAAAGTTCATTACCAAATTGAATTAACTATGATTAATAATGTTAAAAAAGAATAAACTTACAATCTTATCAACAACCACGCGTGTAGTCTATGATGTGAATCAACATCTAGTCTTTTATGTTCTCTCTTCCATTTATCATAGTGTGACAATGGACATGGACAGTGATCAAGGCTTACTGAAGGATCCCCTAGTTCTTGTTCTCTTTGCTTAAAAATTTTCTTTAATCATTGTCTCTTCATATTGATCATATCCTCTATAAGACAATCTATGTGGATAGGTAGTTTTTGCCTCTTTTTTTCCTTTCCTCTTTGGCTCTTAGCCAGGAATTTATGAGTGATGTGAGACTCGTCAAACTTATCCCAAGTCTCCCGATCAATAAAGTATACATCTCAGGTGGAGGCTTTAAGTTAAACTTTGGCTTTTTAATATAGTATGTTGTGAGTTGTGTCTTGAATCCCCTCTAAAGCTCATCAACATAGGAAATTAATTTCTTTGCCAACTTACTATCATCTTTCGGAACAATAAAAGCATTCTACATTCACGTGATAAAGTTGGTTAAGTATTAAACAAAAAATTAAATGATCATATATACTTGTAAAACAAATCAATAAAGTTAAAATAAAAAAACCCCAACATTGGTCCATATACTTGTTTTCACTTCACTATGAACTTGGCTTCAATCATCTAACAAAATACTCACTTTAATTCTTCCAAGTAATGCCATGTAACTATTAAAACTCTTAGCATGTTCACCATATTACTTACCATTTTTTAAGCAAAAATCAATCGGCATCCTAACAACGATGTTGCTGATTTTTGTCAACTTGGCCAACATCGTGGTGCCTCTAGAGTTTCTTGTAGATTTAGTATTAGTAGTGTAATTCTTATTTGTATGAGAGGAGGTGGTTGAAACATGCATCTCTATTTAAAAAACAAAAACAATGAAAAAATAAACATTATACTTAACACAAATCAACAAAGACACCTAATAAGTAGTTCATGGTATATATGGTACATTTAACTTAACACAACATCAACAAAGAAACCTAAGAGAACTACCTAATAATATCCTCAATAACACCTAATATGAGTTTCATAGTACATATGGTATAGTTTACTTACATAAGATCAACACTTCCTAAGAGAGATTGATAAGAATAGCATCATAAACATTTTTCTTAACAAAACATCAACAAAATCAACACTAAAAAGTAAAAATCTATTTTACTTAACTCATGGTACATATGGATTTTACTTAACTCATGGTACATATCGAATTTTATAAACATCAACACTAAAAGGGAAAAAATTATTTCCATTTTATCAACATAATTATAATAATAGAAATAGTAATAGAAAACTAACATTTCAAAGTTACATGCATGAATAAAGTGAGTTACGTACCAAAAACATGATGAAGAAGATACGACAATGGTGAAGGAAGCTTCATTGGAGTTTGGTTGTCTTTCCTTCATTTCAAACATTGTTTGTGTGTCAATGGGGTTCGAAGGGAGGAAACACGTGTGTTATAAGAGTTGATGTTAGAACACGTATGTGTGTTGGAAGATGAAAATGAAAATGATGATGGAATTCGAGTTTAGATGTTAGGACATTTAGATGGAGAAGATGAAGATGAAAATCGCTCAACATATGTTTTTCTTAAGAGACCATTCATTTTTGTAGGAGAATGGATATGAAATAAGTGTTGAAAAGTAAATGAAAAGTTAGAGTCAAGTTTTGGGAAATACATGCAAAGGAGATTTCCTCTCGTTTGAACAATCCAACTAAGGGAATAGATGAATTTAAATAAATAAACAATAAAAGAGAAAAGAATCATGTGAAATTGATAGGCTATATTTCCTCTCTGTTGTAATTAACAACCAAGGGAATAGGTAAATTATAAAAAAAAAAGTAAAAGAAATGTGTCGATTTGAAAAAAATATATATAAGTAAAATGGAAAAAAGGTTGGTTTTGAGGCTTGGTCCATGAGCCACATTTTCTCTTGGTTGGAAGTCTCAACTAAGGGAGTAGATAGAAGCCAAGATTCTTATCAAAATACCACTTTCAAGAATAGAATTTGCTCTTATAGACCAAATCATCCACAACAATTGTTGAACCCCGTAAAAATAGAATCATTATGATATTTCCAAGTAAACTACGCTACATAGTGCTAAATCATATTGAAACTTAATTTATTCCAAGATCTAACCCCCTAAATCTCTAATAACCTCAAAGAATGATTAAATTCTACAAAGAACTGGAACCCATCCAAGCAACCTAATTACCGTATACCCCACAAGTAACAAAGAGATAAAAAGTTGACTATAAAGATTTAAGACATAAAGCGCATGAGATTTCATCTAGGTTTAAAATGACATGACATTTAAAAATATTTTCCCTCGTTGGGGATCATAGCCTAGAGTAGTTTCCATGAGAAGACAATCAACTTATATGGAGTCCAACTATTCCAAATACTTGGTAAAGAATGATGAACTCTACTAGTTAAGGTTTTCACACTTAGAATATAATTGACCACCAAAGATCCTTTTCGAGGGGAAAAAGTACCCTGAGTAACCAAATGAATTCCGATTACCAACTCTTTCTCCTAGGAAAAGAACCTCCTTCTCCACCTAAGATTCTAAAGCAGTGTCTTGTCCTTTAATTACCTAATGTTAGACAAGTGATTTCAAGCACAATAGCGAAAGGGTGAATTCTGGTATTCAAAATTCGTGATTATTTTAAGGTTTTATTACTTAAGAAGAAAATTGTGTTAATATTCACAAAGTTAGAGAGAGAAAACAGAGAAAAGTAAATAAAGAAATCAATTAAATAACATAAATAAAAGAGATAGAGTTAGAGAGATGACACCAGAGAGTTATCCATGTTCGGCCGAACATTGGCATAGTCCTGTCCCAAGAGATCTTCTTGAGATCTCACTATAATATTAAGCTTTTACAGGTTATGCACAAGAACCCTTGATGCAATCAAATCAAAAGATGTTACACCGGATTATCCCCCAACCAAAAGAGAGCTTTTCACTAGATGAACTCACGAACCATGTAGAGACTTCACCGACTAATATTAATAACCAAACAAAACTTTTATATGCTGAGTTCTATAACCAAACAGAGATTTTCCAAGTGGTTGATCTCAAGAACCAAACTCAATTCTTCAATAGTATCACACTCTTGAAAATAATAACAGTGTCACGACACCTGTACAACTCTTTTCGCACAAGTAGTTTTCACTCACAAGACACTAAGGCAACTTTGGTGAAAGAAAATATTTAAAGAGAGAAGAGAAACATAAGTTGTAAAGAATTAAGAAAACTTTGAAATCTAGTGTGAAGTGGTATGAGGAAATTCCTCCTTTATATAGGATAAAATATGGCTCAAAATGAAAACAATTCATGAGCCTTTCAAATGTACTAATTGATTATATAATCCATAAGATACTTGTAATAATCAATTATTTATGTCAAAAAAAGAAAATTTTGATATAGAGTCATTACCAATCATTAATAGAGTGTCATAAACGATTAAATAATTGATTAGGCTTCATTTAATCCATTAGGCTATAAATCTAATCGATTAGACAATTCAAATTTTCTCATAATCAAGCCGACAGCCCCCTAATCAGTTGATTAGGCATTTGTTTTATACCTACAAGCACATACATCCATATTCTCCCACTTTTTTATGATGAAAACACATCTCTCAGAGAGGTGGTAAAAGAGAAAGTACTTATATATAAAATTTGCAGTGATTAAAATTCCCTCACATGAGTAGAAAGTATATTGTACTCCCCCTAAGAGTATATCCCTCTCTTTGGCATAATTAAAAAGACATGAAACATATACAGTCACATAGATCATATACTTGCTTAGGTAAAAGATGGAGTTACCTAAGCAAGAATGTTCCCAAGGTATAAACATGCTTTGCACAACTTGATTGGATTTGTAAAAGAGACTCCTTTAAAGCTTCAAAGCATTCCCTTTTCATCTTCATTGATGTAGAGCTTAAGAATTCTTTGTAAATTCCTTATGTGAATCTATTTAAGAAAGCTTTCATATGATTGATGAATTTGTGACCCAAGAGAGTATGGAAGCACTTTCATCATAGACCTTTCAAATTTAATTTGCATTATATCATAAACTTCCTTCCATGAATATTAGTTAGTAGTATCGAATAGACAAAATCATACACAAGAAAGAAATATTTTGTTTGAAAAAATTTATACCATTATTACTTCTTAGAAAATTGTTAAGACTATCAAACTAAGCTCTAGGAGCTTGTTTCAGATTTTAGAAATCCTTTTTCATTTTAAATACACAAATATGAAGACTTATATAAGTTTGGGAGAATGATTAACAAGCACTTATTATGAATCTAACGATTCAAGAATGCACTATTTACATTCATTGGAAGAGTTTAGGAAAACATAATGCATGAGAAAGATAGAAACATCCTTATGGCTTCTAGTCGAGATACTGGGGCATAAGTTTCATTAAAATATATGCTTTGTTATAGATTTTAACCTTTGGTAACAAGTCTTGTTTTATTTCTCGAAACATCAACATTGTTGCAAAAGATCCATTGAGGTTTCAATTACTTGATTAATTGAAGCTTTGGGAACAAGTTCCCAAATATTGTTTCTTTCAAATTGATTTAACTTTTTTTATTAGCAAAAGCCAATGTTTGTTGAAGATAGCTTTGTTAATTCCATTTGTCTCAATTATGAAAATAAATCCATAAGGTTACATATCATGTTAGGGGAGTGTCGAGTAGTAACTCCCTTAGAAATATCTCCAATTCCATTTTGGATAGGATGGTCTTTGGTTGTCCTCCATTCCTTATGAATATTTTGATGATCTATAGGATCTTCTTCTTTCTGATATTGAACTTTGTCTTTATCTTGACTATGTTCTAATTCTTGATCTTTATATTCATTCTTTAGGTTTTTCTTTTCCATAATCCTTACACAATCAACAACCTCTGCTTCTACCTATTACGGTTAGTTCAACAAAGGTAATATGTATGAGTTCTTTGATTGTCATGGTATTTTTGAAAAGAAGTTTTAAAAATATTTTATTTCAAGGTTTTAAAGACCGTGTATAAAGAATAATTTAAATGCTACATTATTACTTTTGTCACACAACTTACTTAAAATTAATTATGCTATAAAGCTTTAGTCAAAAGAACAACTTAAAGACAAGATTAGGGCTCTTACCAAAAGTCACATATCTAACGATATTGCTTTGTTGTTGCTATAAGAAGAGATTCCTATTCTTGTATGAGTAAAACAAGATAACATATTTATTTACTCAGTTGTATGACTTCAAGAGCAACTAGCAGTATCATCTTTTGAATTCAAGTTGTCAAACACATTTGTATCACACTTTTGACTTTTTGACACTTGGTACCCAAATCTTTTTAAGTCATTTGATGTTAGTGGAATAGATATTATGATTTTCATACCCCAAAAATTTCCCTACCCTTTTGGTTTGAGATTCATTTGAATTCATGTGCATTCATGCCATCTAGTGCACGGACATCATCATTAATTCAAAGGTTTGAGATTGTTTATACTTAACAAGGAGCTAGGGTTTGCTTAAGGATCAAGCCCTGTAATTTTCAATGCTAGAATCAATATGGAGAGCCCATCTTGGTGGATTAAGGTGCAAAACCCTAGTTGGGGGTGCTTGCGGCCTTGGAAATTACATCTTGGTGTTCCATCCATACCAAACCCTAATTCTTGATCTGAGAGGTTTGTGAGTCTTGTGGCTTGATTTGAGGTGGTGGAAACCCTAGTGCGTGGTGTTATATGATCGATCCAAGACATGCATTTCATTCGCATTCCATTGATTTCATAGTCTCATGGTCTCATTTGATCCAAGTTTTATTGCATTCACATTTTATCCATTGGTTTCATGGTCTCATGTTCCATTGGTGTGTCAAGATTAGTTAAAGCCTTCTAGTCCCATTATTTAATTTGGTCAAGGAATTCCATTGGTCCATTGGTTTCCATTTCATTCATTTTATTCAAACTTGTTTTAGAAGGCATCTAAAGTACTTGTTTCAAGTTGGTTTCATAGTGAACTTAGAAAGAAAATGGCTATTTGACTTCAAATATTTTTCATTGTTTCATTAGAACATTTTTGACTAAGAAGATACATTTCATTCATAATAATCACTTTTACATAGTCCATATTTTAAAAATTACAAATAAATGAAATTTGTGGCATAAAATTGACTCTTGGTTCATTGTTGACTTTTTTGTCAACCAGTTGACCAAAGTCAACTCACCATGTTTGTGATCCCTAAACCATAATTCCCTTGTTCTTCAAGACCACATCATCCTTACATTTATCCATCCTACAAAAGGAAATCAAAACCAATATGTCATTATGTCATGTGCATTTCAAGTGTCCATTTCAATTTAAGCATAATGCATTAGCAACATGACATGACCATTACAACAATCATACATATACACATAATATTTCAAGCATTTCCATTCATGGCCAAAACATTTCCAAATAGCACATGCCTAACATTAACCAACCATACATAATAAATTCACCATTTCAAGTCTAGAATATGCATTACAACAATCATGGCTAAAACATCAACAATATAACATCAAGTATACCAAGAGCCATAGCATTAACCAAATGCAATTCATACACAGTCATATCAAATCATGCATCATCATTCATTCAGTAGAACAATGCATAACCATGTGTACAACAACTTATCCTACAAGTCATCAATAATAACAACAACAACTTATGCATACATACCGAATGCATTATAGTAGGCCATATATTTCTATGCATCATGCATAAATCCAAGCCATAGAAGTTTAGTGAACATCAGTAGTAGGGAACTACTGAACTTTTTCATCTAACAAAATCGAGATCCCATTAACTAACAACAATCGAGCGAACCATTTCATTTCCATCTAACTGATTAACATTATATAACAGAAGTTGATTAACACCACTTAACTGAACATTTTACCTGTAAGACCCTAATTTTGACCCTAAGATCCCTCATGGCATCATATCATTGCTCATTGCATTTGCCTCAAGGATCATAGCATCTTGGCTCCTTAACCCTAGGGTTGGGACTTGTGTGAGTTGGTTTGAGACCGCCAAGCATGCTTGAATTGTATATTATTACTTTTATTATTTTGTTTACTAACCAAAAGCACAAAAATATGTCACTAACTTTGTTTGTTTTGAAGCTCAAGCAGTCATGTGATCCAAGGCTCCTAGGAGGCCCCTATGCCCATTGAAATGACCAGATGAGGAGGAAAGCAAGCATGACAATGGTTTACAAAGCTCTAAATCATCATATATGCCTCCCAAGTATCTCAATTTGTCAATTTGATCAAGATAAACCAAAGGGTTTGAGGATTGTTTCCCAAGGAAACCCTAATTCAATTGTGCATTGACTGTGCCTTGCTCATGAAGCAACCTCAACCTATGATCAAATACAATCAAGTTAAGTTCTTTAACTCATCATTTCATGCATATATGAGCTTTTGGAAGTGTCCTAAATCATTAATTCATCAATATTTGAAGTTTGGCTTTGAGAAGTTGATCAGTCAAATCATCTAACTATTTTGAAATCCACTAAGACCTAACTTTTGATGTGTTTGTCAAATGATGATTACCCCAAGAGAAACAATGTTATTAAGAACCATATGAACAACTTTCATGCTCATCAAAAACTCATTTTAAACTTGTAAGGTCATCATTCATTTCAAAACATTATAGGTCATTTTGACTGAAACCCTAATTTTAGGTCAACTTCCCAAAGACCTAACTCTCCCATTTTTTATTATTTTGAGGTGAGACCAAGTGAATTGGAAATTTTAAGATGTCTACTTAAAATGTTATGTTGGACAAAATTTCATAATCCTAAAATAAATACATGTGATAATACAAAACATTATAGGTCACTTTGGACCAAAGTCATTGAAATGTGAAAAAGTCCAACTTCAAGTGCCCATAACTTTCTCATAAAAAATACAAATGATGAAACATATAAGTCCAAATTTATTGTCTTGAAATTATCTACAACTTTGATGTTTAAGGTTTTGTCATTTGAGGCTTGCATCATTGAAACGGAAGGGCTAGAAGTTGGTCCATTTTGGCAAAATTTCCATATACATGTTTTGTACCTTGAACTTCATGGCCAGTTTTCAATATTTTCCCAACTCCAAATGAACTTTTGATCAACATAACATTTGTTCCTTATGTCAATACCTTTCCAACCATTACCTACATGCCCATGTTTCAATTTTGCAAATAGCATTTTCGAAGAGGTAAAGTTTTGGGTTCAATTATGCATAACATGTTAAATCTCCATGTACAAGCTTGTACATTGCCATATGCACGTCCATTTAACTCTCATTTGTGTTCAGCATGCAAAACCAATTGAGTTTGGGCCTCACATGCGCCTGTACAGGCCCATGCATGGAGGACCCAAGCTCATGCACACACGAGTTTTCTCCTTGCTTGCATCAGCCTTGGCTATAAATAGAATGATTGGTTCACTTCAAATCTCAACCTAAAGGTGCTTGAAGCTCTGCACAACTGAATCCCCAACCCTCCATTAAAGGAATTCTGATTTTTCTCTTCAATTTTCAAGCTCAAATTTCAACTTCATTGGTTGATCTTTGACTTACAATTCCTTAGCCTTGCTTCCTTGTTACTTCAAGACCAAGCTGCACTAAAGAATTGGATTGGATCAAGCACTGAAAAGCTGCACTTCAAAGGTTGATTCTCCAACTGTTTTCCTTCGAATCTCCCTTATTATAGTGCATTGCTTGGTTTGGTTGGTACCTCTGAAGTCCTCATGTGAGAGGCAATTGATTTGTACTTTTAATTTTGTGAATTGAGCAAGTTCAGATTGAGTATCTTGTTTTTCCATCTCAAATTTCTCCTTCTATGAGAGTCTTGAGCAAAAACTAAGGTCACAGGGGTGATATACATCACCCCAGCTTTTGAATGGTATGTGGATAGCGTGCTATGGTTGAGGTTTGAAAACCTACAACTGGTGGCCGGAACTGGCCTTCTCACCGGAGATGACAGCGGTTTCCACCACCGTTCCCACGCGTCCAAGCCTCAGCCATTGGATCTATGTTTCCATATCTAATCTCAGTGCTTCATTGTTATGACTTTCTTTTAATCCATATGCCACGTTGTTGACTAGGGTGTTCCATGCGCACGCGCTTCTCAACCACTAGATGAGCCATGTCAATTAATGAAATGAGATTTGATGCCTCAGGCTTTTTGTTATTTTTAATTTCTGTTTTAATTTTCTTTTATTCTATTTTATTTTAAAAATTCATAACTTCTTTATTTGAAATCACAAAAATATGGGACCAATTGCAAAAAAATTCTCTTAAATTATAGTTTCTAAAAATGATTTTTAATTATTTTTGTGATTCCATTTAATATTTTTTGTGAATTATTTCATTTCTGTTTGTTTTTAATTCACTTAAAATACTTTCCAATATTCAAAAATGCCAAAAATATTTTCTTAACATCTTTGGATGATGATGGATCTATGAAAAATATTCTCATTAATATCTTAATTAATTTGAGATTCATGTGATATTTTAGTTCAATTATGTTATTTTTCTTCATTTTTAATTGTTTAAAATTAGTTTCTGTTTTCAAAAAATGATGAAAAATTTTGTCAAACCTTGTTTGACCATGTTAGACTTATGATGATCCTATTGGACTTTTCCAAGTTGATTTGAATTGGATTTGAAGTTTGACCTTTATTTGTTCATTTTATTTCAAGTATTATTTTAATTCCAAAAATACCAAAAATATTTGTGATATTTCTTGACTTCTAATTTTCATCTCACTTCTGTTTACCATTGATTGATGTTGATTCCATTCATGTTTGATCAATGTGTTTTACTTATGTCATTTGAATTTCAATTATGTACATTCCATTTCCATCTTCTTCTTCTTCTTTTTTCTTTTTGACCAATGAGTTAATGATTGGTGGTTAGCCTTGACATATGAGAGGCTTAACCTTCTTTGATCCAAATCAAATTCATCTTGATCAAAGATCAAGTGAATTGCTTTGCATTAAAGATAGGTTGCTTCTTGGTCAAGCAAAAAAACCTAAATCCATACAAGGTCATTCTTCTTCTTTTTTGGCATGGCAAGTTGTAGGAGCTTGGCTTACTAGTCATGATCTCTAACTTGTGTTTATTTGCCTATAGTTTTATTGACCGGTCTCAGATAGGTGTGACTACTACATTAGTCCACTTACGATTGCTTAACATAGCGCTAAATTACCTTATGGCACACTAACACTAACTACTAATCACTAACTTTTAATTCAAGCATTTAATTCTTGCAATTTACTTTAATGCAATTTAATTTCTTTCTCATTAATTCATTTGTCTTTGCCCTTTGCTCACTTGAGCTCATGTTTATGCTTATGCAATTTGCCTTTTGCTCACTTGAGCACATTATTGTGTATATACTATTGCCTTGTACTTGTTTTGTTTTTTTCTGTTTGGGTGAACCCAATGAAAATGGAGAAAGGACTTAGATTTAGGACCTTACCTATGCTAAATGGAGTTTGAAGAGCAACTAGGCCTCGTGCCTTTAGTGTGCTAAATATGTTAAAGAGCAACTAGGCCTCATGCCTTTAGAATGCTTAATCTTGAAGATAACTGGAAAGGACCCCTAATTCTAAACTCACTCTTGTCCATTCTTTTTATTGCATTGTGGAACTTTTTGATTTGTGTGTTCTTGTGATAGGGATACCAAACTTGAGTTGCTTAGAAGGACCATTGTCATGAGCATCCAAAATGAGAGAGACAAAAGCCAATTGGAAGATTCCTAGGAGCTTGATTGAATACTTGTTTGATTGCTTGAGTTAATTGCTTATTGCTTGCTAAGTCCAAAAGAAAGGAGCAACTTGGAACATCTTTATGATCTCAAGAAGGGAACTCCAAGTGGTTTTATTTCTCTTCCCTCATCTTTGCATGTTTAGGACCTAACCCTTCTCTTCTTCTCTCCACTCTAACCCAAGCCAAACTTTTGTGCAAACATTAACATTACTTTCAAAATTAGAAACCTAGGCACCATGCCTTTGATTTTTCAAACTCTTTTCATAACACTTATTTTGAATTGAATCTTAAGTCAACTTTGACCTTATTTTGTGAATACTCTTCATTTGTAAATACAACTCACTCAAATTGTTTTGTGGTTCCAATGACCATTTGTGTTAAAGCTTTTCTAACTGAATCAAATAACTAACCTAACCTTCAATCCTAACTAACTAACTAAACCCATAATTTCACCACTACCAATTTTGATCCAATTATGAATTAACCATTAACAGAAGTTGAACTTTCACATTTAACTCTCTCATATAAAAACAAGTCACTGAGTTTCATTCAGGGAGTTCCATCTTTATTCATTCATCAGTTCCAACAATTCAACACAAACCCTCACTCTTCACAATCTCTCATTCCCTCAGAACTCACAAATTCACACTTCCCTCTCGAATTCTCAATCTCAGATTCAGATCACAACACCGAAGAGGAATAAATAAGAAGAAGATTAAGGTGACAGAGGAAGAAGTTTCGAAGCTTTCAGAGAAACATACCTGAATTCCGGCGTCTGCTCTGGTGAATGCCTTCATTTCCTTCGTTGTTTTGATATATGTTTGTTACCACTATGTGGAGGTTGATTACGGGAATCAAAGCCCTAACCTTTAGGGCTTTGATTTTGAAGATTGAGAATTTAATTTCAATTCTAAAGTTTACAGTTCATATGGATCCTGTCACGATTTGAATAATTTAGGAAGAATTGGGGATTTTCTTTATGAGATTCATGCTCAGGATGAAGAGATGAAAGGGATGTCGTATGTTGTTTTGATGTTAGGGCTTCATCACCGCCACAGGCGACCTCCGGTGCGGCAGAGGAAACTTGGATTCAATGGGGGGAAGAGATAGTTGACTTGAAATTGTTTAAACCTGAGTAACACATGGAAAAACTATAGATTCATTATGCATGTGTTTCTGTTGCTGATTCACACTCACACCTTGCATTTCCATTGAGAATTAGGCTTCTGGGACCAAAACATGCTTTATGCACCCTCTAGAGCTCTACACCTTCTGTTACCTTGTTGAAGACAACATTGGGCCTGCGTATCTCTTTGCTTTGTGCATCATTAATTTATTGAGTTTACCCCTCATGTTTGTATTGTTTTTGCATTTATTTTCTATTTGTTTTTTTAATTTTGTTACATATTTTATTAATTGTGACTAATTCATTTTAATAAAAAATCATTGAAATTAATATTTTAGTTTTTAATTAGGTTTTTTATGGAAATTAACATGATTAGTTTGTTAATTAGGATTAAATGAGTTTATTAGTTCTATAATTGCTTGGAAAATAAATTAAAAAATGTGATTATCCATAGTTTCTTGATTTATGTTTCTAGATTTTAATTATTTTGTTTCTAGATTTTAATTAGGTTTCTAGACTTTAAATCTTTTGTTTAGAATTTTAATTGATCAAGACTTTGTTTGCTCATAATCTTTTAAGTTTAATTGATCTCTTAATCACATTGTCCTTATAGACTTTTATATGTTTCTCTGATTAATTGAATTCTAAATAATGGCATGTTTCCTTAGATCTAGGTGTTTAGAATCAAGTTCAGATGATTAATCCCTAGGGTTTTCAGTACTTATCTCTTTGTGCATAAATTCCCAACTATTTTCACCCCGATTGATTTGGTTGATCAAAGTTTGCTTTGATCAATTAAATCCTTTGACCGTGCTCATTTCCCTATTTGTTCAAGTTATCAAAAGTATCTTGATCACTTGATAGGATCATTTCCATGTACTGGATGCATTGGATCTCAATACATCAACAAGTTCAAGACTCCACATTCAAATCAATACAAGTCAGACATTACAGACAGACTGGATTATTGTTCAAGCATTAAAAAGGTTCACCTTCAACACTCGTCAGTTATGATGCAAATTAAACGTCATGTGCCTTGAGTAGTAGAGAAGGGATGAGATAGAGCATTCATATCCTCATTCTGAATATCTTTGGGTATGGGATGAATGACCCAGTTTCTCATAGTATTCACCTCTACTCATAGACTTTAGTGCAATTTAAATCGGATAATTGACAAGTTTTTTTACGCAGATGTGGCGTGCAGACTGGAGATCAAGATCTCAACATCTATGGTTTTTTCCACTTTCTTTTCTTTGTTCAATATAAGACTAAAACCATTTTTGTGAATAAAATCAAAGACAATTAAAAATACGATTATTATGTGCCACGAGCCTTAAGCAATGAAGAATGGATGAGAGAGAGCATTCATATCCTTATTTTGAATATCTTTGGGTATGGAACGAATGACCCGATTGCTCAGAGTACTCATCTCCATTCATAATCTTTAGTATAATTCAAATCAAGACACTCATTTCAGAATATAAACAAACTCAACTCATCAAATTCATTTTTTGCCTTTGGGCATCTCTTCTTTCCAAAGTCTTTGTCTGCTTGAGATTGACACATAGGTTATCTTAGGTCGACACATAGAAGCCAATATATATATATATATATATATATATATATATATATATATATATATATATATATATATATATATATATATATATATATATATATATATATATATATATATATATATATATATATATATATATATATATATATATATATATATATATATATAGAGAGAGAGAGAGAGAGAGAGAGAGATATTCATGCTTCCTTTTCTAAGAGAATTGAAACTAAGAATATACAAAGCAATTATCATCATCTTCAACCTTTTTCTATGCATAACAATAATTAGACACAATCATTTTTGTTGGATACCATCTAGATACAAGCTTGATAAGGTCCAATTTAGGATTTGTAAAATTAAATTGGGTTGAGATATCTTCGGGGGTTTCATCGATAAAACCAATTAGGAGTTCCTCAAGATCAAGGGTGATTTGGAGGGTTTTTTGGCACAAGATTTTGCAATTTGGATTCAGCCGATCAAATAAGTAGTGGAACCGGGGGATCAATTGGAAATCTTAGGACACTTGATCTTGATTAAGATCAAGAGAAGAAAAGAAGATAGAATCAACTTCAAATTTGGGATTTGGGGGTTTGGATTTCTATTTATCTCTTGTATTCAACATTTGTAAAGGTTATTGAATATCTCAATTCCATTTGCAATTAGGGGCAGATGTACCCATAGTGAGGATAATTGAGGAATTGCCTAAATAAATCTCTCTCTCTCTCTCTCTCTCTCTCTCTCTGTGTGTGTGTGTGTGTGTGTGTGTGTGTGTGTGTGTGTGTGTGTGTATGTGTGTGTGCACTACGCCAAATAAGGGAAAAGAGGGCGCTTATTTTGGCATATAACAGCGCTTTTAAGCGCCCTCTAAAGTGGCGCCGGCATAGGTAAAGACAGCGCTTTGTTTTCCTGGAGAAAGCGCTGTCTAAAGTGGCCACATTATAGTGCGCTTTCAGAAAAAAGCGCCCTCTGGAGTGGTCCATAAAGGGACACCTTAGAGGGCGCTTTCTGGAAAAAGCGCCCTCTAAAGTTGTCAATGTAAAGTGTTTAGAGGGCGCTTTCAGGAAAAAGCGCCCTCTAAAGTTGTCAATGTAAAGTGTTTAGAGGGCGCTTTCAGGAAAAAGTGCCCTCTAAAGTTGTCAATGTAAAGTGTTTAGAGGGCGCTTTCTGGACAAAGCGCCCTCTAAAGTGTTAGTTATTTTAAAAAAAATTGTTTGAAAAACAGTGGATATTTAATTGGTAACCTGTTCGCATGCTGCAAAAGTGTAAAATTCATATTGATTTCATCCTTTAATCCAATGTTATACACCATTAATCCATTGATATATACAACATGAATCCATTTATATACAACATTAATCCTCCATATATACAACATTAATATATGATTCTTTGATCAACAATATACAACAACATATTCATGATTTAGTAAAAGTACAACAACAATATACAACATATATACAACAACAGCATACAACAACAACATTCCATACATATATGTACAACAATATACAACCTAGCTATATGATTCTTTGATCAACAATGAATTGACACAATTCATCCTTCATTTCATCCAAATGAGCTCTTGAGTAAGATTTGTATTCCTCAAAGTACTACAATTAAGAGAATAAAACATATTCATGATTTAGTAACAAATTAGATGAAATATCCGATAATATTAAAATAAACCCTAAGTTATTATTCCATACCATTTTTGGGATGTCTATACGATTCAACGCAATGATATCTCTCATAAATCTCAATACAAAAAATCTGCAATCGACCGAATTATTTTGCTGAGGACACTACACAGAAAAACAAACAAAATATATATAGTTAATTTCTTACAAACACTATTATAAGCAAAAAAACAAACACTATTATAAGCAAAAATAAGATACTTAATATATACCTGAACTCTGACCCAGGTAATGTCCTTCCTATTACGATAATTCTTTTTCGATCTAAATTTTATTATTGCCCTAACAAAATAAAAATGTATATTGAGATCAATCTGACAGACATAATTAAATATACAAATACACACGAATATTTAGGGGAATTTCACTTACGCGTCAACCGTCTTCTTCATACTCGAATATTTACTCCAATCACCCGATAACGAATCGAGATAATACACTATTAGTCTCGAAAGACCCATAGCAACCAACACCCAGTGACCACTGTAAAATAAAACAAAAATTTAGATGAATGAAAATTTTCTACGTAAAAGATATACATAGATTAGAATGAAATTATTAGAAATTAAGAAAATCTAACCCGTTGCCAGAATTAAACGGTAAAAAATACAAACTGGGTGTAGTAATATCGCCGGCCGCCATGAATCTATCGACTAGATCATTCTTTACGGATGTTGGATTTTTCGTTATTAACGTTGCGTTGATACGGGAAGCAGCAATAAAATTGAAACGGTTACACAATTCAGTTCCCCGCATCAATGTTACATACATATACCTTAAATAGAAACATAATAAACATTAGACTACTCATTGAAATGTGTAAATAAATTGTTCAACTAAGTAAATTATAGATTGATCGGAGTACCATATGTATGTATGAATGACAGTGATGCCCAATTGGTCGTGTTCAAAAAGTTGTTGCATGTCCTCCTTTGCAATTATTTCGAAATGAGCAGCTCCGAAAACACCTTCATCAAAATCTATACTACGAATGGCCCCGTGCATAATATCGGACTCATCCACCATTTTCTCAAGACGCATCATAATTTGAGATTTTGTCCCGGACGTCGTTGGAATATCCTTAGCAGCGCTTTTCAACTTTCGACCGGGAACCTAAAAATTCATATAAAATAAATCATGACTTTTTGTGATGCAACAGAATCGTTGCGTATATAATTCAATGGGTATATATATTGTACCTCTTTTTGAGATGCAACCGACTCGATGCGTCTTGAAATCCCTTTACCAACTTTATGTGTGGGTCTTGTAGGAGTCTAACATTACCATGTAATAAGGATTGATTAAATATCATAATTGTAGCTGAATTGAAATGTGAATACTAAATATTCATAATCATTTAGAACATATATACCTCGGCATCAGGGAAAATTAGATCTGACGGCCAACCAACAAAGGATCCGACTGCATCTCGCATCAACGTTGTCTCTGAAACAACGTCAGGTAATGGTAGAAGGGCGTTCGTATCTAATACAAGGTCAACCGAAACTTTCATATATCCCACCGGGAGGGGATTATGGTGAAGTAATTCACCCGAAGTATTGTGCATTTTTCCCTTGCCAACTATGCGATAAGTTGGTGACGATAGATACAGCTGACAAGGTGAAATGCCCTAAACCAATAATAAATGTTATTGTTAACGTGTATATGTGTCAAGTAAAAAAGTTCTATTTTAATTTCATAATAACATATATAATTACCTCGGGAAATTTCGGTTGACAATTGATACTAGCTCGGTCACTAGTATCTTTTGCCTCGGGAGCGCACATTTCCTCTTTATACCTTGCATTCTCGTTTTGCAGTTGGAGTACTTGTGCCCTTAACTCCGCCAAGGTCTCCATCACCTCTTTGTTGGTAGGATTTTTTGTTTTTGGTTTTTTATAAAATGACGACGGAGTCACACCAAAACCCTTACCCCTCACACGACCGGAATACTCAGGAACATTTAGTACTCGACTAAGTACGCTCCTGCAATCCTGGACCTCAGTTGAAGGTAAGCTTTGGGATAAAGTCTCCTGAAATATTATTAGAGGAGATTAAAAATTAATTATATGTCTAACAAAATTTCCGATATAATTAAAGAAATAATGTTACATATACTTACACATTCGTCATAAACATTTTGGACCGCTTCAACGACAGCCCCATCCTTCCCAACCCGAGCAGCCTTCCATAATACGTGCTCCGGAAGAGATGTTGCGTCACTTTTCTCCTTGGTTAGCTACACATTGAATTAGATTATAAGATCATCAATTATAACATATTGTGACAATGTATAAGCTCATAGCATTTGAATATACTCACAATTCTTTGTTGTAACCGAGCATATCCCGTACGCCCTTTTTTGTACGGATACGCGGGTTTTGATGCCCTTTTCCGATTTTTGTCGCTTACTTCCTGGATAAAAAAGTTTAAGGCATATTAGAACCAAGTAACTTAACAATTGTATAATACCATAATTAATAGACATTACATGGAATTTTTCGTTTCTTCGTTTGGCGACAAAGTTATCCCATTCATCGGCTGAAATAATCTCGGCATACTTCATTGGCCGTTCTGCTTCAACAAATTTTCCTTCCTCATCCTTGAGAAATTTGTTGGACAAAAAGGATCGAAATCCTCGGAGTCTTTTTCCGGCCAATTGAATACAATATTTTTGCCGGCTTTCATCGATGTGAAAGGATCTCTAAAAAACATACACATGGAGTGTGTTATTATAAAGTAATATTATAACAATATATGGTCAACAAATAGTCAACAAAAAAAACATATAACAATATATGGTAAGTACCTGTATCTCCGACCATATTTTTTCTTTGCCAACCTTCAAGTCCGGACTTCTCCAATTATCACATGTAATCGGAATATGTTGTCGAACAAGGAAACCAATGTAACTTGCCAACATTGAACCGTTAGGCTCAATTAGTTGGTCTTCAGCACTCCAATGTACTTCAAATTTTACACCCTTGTCTCTTGCACGAATGATTGACTTCATAACAGTCAATCCTCGTTTGATTTCTTTTTCAACATTGTTACGTGATCCATTCGCGTCATGGGTATCGTCTTGGTTAGCCATTTTATCTGTAATATAGAAATGATTCAATAAGACCCAAGTAAGACAATGATTCAATACGTGAACACATTCATATACCTTCCATTTCTCTCATGTTACAACAATCTAAACTCTTTTTTTTATCATTATTGAATACAAACTCACACACACCTACTGCATGCAAAAGACCAATGCAAACTTATGGTGTTTGGAACATGAACAAACTTGCATCCATAATCATCAAACTTCCAAGCACAAGCTCAAACACACTTCAAATGATATCAGTTTTCAATCAGAAATAAAAAACTCAGTTTGCCCTAAACAACATTAATCAACATAATGCACAAAATGTAAAACTAAGTTTAGAAAATGCCCTAATCAAACACATGAAGAAAGTGAACGGTAACGATGGAGAAGAGAAATACCTTCAAGGTGACGGTATCGATGGAGAAGAAAGTGAACAGTGACGGTGGACGTGAACGTGAACGCAGCAACAGAAAAAGGCGACGGCGACGATGACAGTGAGGGAGGGAGAACGAACGGAGGACGAGAGTAATCGTAGTAGAGAGTAATCGCAGTAGAGAGAAAACCCAGTTACGTAAACGAAATAGCTTATAGAGAGGGAAAATAAAGAGACATGCAGTATATGTTATAATTTTAATGTTTACTAAAGGGGACCTTAGAGGGCGCTTTTGTAAAAAAAGCGCCCTCTAAAGGGGGCCTAAGAGGGCGCTTCTGAAAGCGCTCTCTAAGGCTTTCCAAAAGCGCCTTCTAAACTGGAAATGTACATGGACTTAGAGAGCGCTTTTTTAAAAGCGCCCTCTAAGGGTAACCTTAGAGGGCGCTTTCACTAAAGCGCCCTCTATTGTTGTCCCTCCATTTCCTCATTATTATTTTTTTGGCTTCACTTTAGAGGGCGCTTTGTTACAAAAGCGCCCTCTAAAGGGGGCCTAAGAGGGCGCTTCTAAAAGCGCTCTCTAAGGCTTTCCAAAAGCGCCTTATAAACTGGAAATGTACATGTACATAGAGAGCGCTTTTTAAAAAGCGCCCTCTAAGGTTACCCTTAGAGGGCGCTTTCAATAAAGCGTCCTCTATTGGTGTCCCTCCATTTCCTCATTATTTTTTCGCTTCACTTTAGAGTGCGCTTTGTTACAAAAGCGCCCTCTAAAGTGCGCTGTCTATTCCAATAGTATGCTCCTTATTTTTTCTCTTCACTTTAGAGTGCGCTTTTGTAATAAAGCGCCCTCTAAGGGGCGCTGTCTATTCCAGTTTTTGGCGTAGTGGTGTGTGTGTGTGTGTGTGTGTGTGTGTGTGTGTGTGTGTGTGTGTGTGTGTGTGTGTGTGTGTGTTTGTGTTCACCTAATTTCTTTAAAATTTGTGATCTCATTTAGTGTGCAAATTTTCACATACTGATAACTCCTTGGTGTTGAAATATCATAAAATGTTTTTGTTAAAATAATTGCAATCCATAAACTTGCAATTGAATTTTCACATCAACAACACAAATGAAAAACCAGCTTGGTGTTTATTGCAGACCAAGTGTGTGACAAATTGTCTTAGTCAATTTTTGTTTCTTAATTTCATTGGAAATTGACTATCAAAGTGTAAAATTGTTCAAAATTTATTTTAGAATCCATGTTGATTTGTTTTCTCATCATTGTGATTCATTAATTTCATTTTGTTACGATTTAATACGCATATTTGATTCTTCTGATAACGGTTTGGGATAGACGAGTAGTGATCAGGAACCGCTTTTTATTGCCATATAAAGTATATTTAAAAACATATCTTTAATCAAAACTTTATTTGCGATCTATTAACCCCCCCCCCCCCTAATCTAGATCGTTGCCCTTGTCTAACACGAAATACCTATTTGATCAGAAGGAGCTCAATATGAGGCAAAGGAGATTGCTAGAATTTTTGAAAGATTGTGATTTTGATTTGAATTATCATCATGGTAAAGTCAATATTGTAGCAGATGCTTTGAGTCAGAAGTTGTTGCACATGTTGGCATTAATGGTTAGAAAATTGGATTTTATCGAACAATTCAAAGATCCAAGCTTAGTGTGTGAGGTGACTCTTAATAGTGTAAGGTTGGGTAAGTTGAAGCTGACTAGTTATTTTCTTCATGATATCAAAGAAGGTCAGAAGCTGGATGTAGGCTTGGTTGATTGTTTGTCATCAGTTGACCAGAACGGAGATGAGGACTTTAGAGTTAATGATAATGGATTCTTAAAGTTCCAGAATAGAGTTTGTGTGCCTGATGTGTCGGAGCTTAAGAGAATGATTTTAGAGGAAAGTCACATAGCCAGTTTGAGTATTCATCTCAGGGCTACTAAAATGTACCAAGATCTTAAGAAGATGTTTTGGTGTTCGAGAATCAAAAGAGACAACTCATAATTTGTTTATGCTTGTTTTACTTGTCAGAAGTCAAATATTGAGCATCAAAAGTCGTATGGATTGATGCAACTATTAGATATACCTGAATAGAAATAGGACAACATCTCTATGGATTTCGTGACAAGATTTTTAAATACTCTTAGGGGAAGTAATACAATTTGGTTTATTGTGGATAGACTAACTAAGTTGTCTCACTTTATTTCGACTAAGAACAATTTTCCATTGCAGAGACTAGAAGAGATCTACATCAGTATGATTATGAAGTTGCATGGTATTCTGTCGAGTATTATTTCTGATAGAGATACGAGATTCACGTCCAGGTTGAAGGTGTGAAAAACACAAGAAATGGGGGGTTGAATTGGGTTTTAAAATCAATTTTTTCTACCAACTCAAAAACTCCACACAATCAAAATAACAAAAAGAGAAAGACACAAGGATTTTTATCTTGGCTCGCTTGAAATCGAAGCTACTCCAGTCCACCCGCCAAGGTGATTTCACCTTATACACAAGAACATAATCCACTATAATCAAACATATTACATAAATCACAAAGAATAACTTTATTTGTCTTCTCAAGGATCTGACTACAACTTATTCTTCTTAAGAAAATCACAAAGAACGACTTTCTTTGTCTTCTCAAGGATCCGACTACAACTTAGTCTCCTTAAGGAAATACAAATAAACAAGTTTGAATACAACTTTTTATGTTACAAGTTGCTTATACACAAACAGATTTTACACAAATGAAATACAAACACTTAAAGAAAAGCAAGCACAACTTTAAGAGTTTTTCATGTAGAAACAGTCTTGAAAATGTTGTAGCGTTTTTTTCTTCAAGTCTCTAAGTCCCACTTATATAGCATAAGAAATAGACCGTTGGAGGGAAAATCCGAGATATCAAAAAGCAGTTGTCCACTAACAGATTAGTGATAGGTGTGATGATAATACTATTCTTCGCCCATGTTTTCAAGAGTGGAAGGAATATTTGATTTGTACTATATACTATTTGATCATGTATCCACTTTGATCTTATCTTTAAATTCATTGGCTTTTGATGAAAAGTTGATGAAGCATGAATAGAAGAAACACAAAGCTGAAATCAGATCTTCAGTCAGAACCTTGACCATGTCAGCGTCTGGCTTGATATCTTCAGAGTCTTCAGCTAAGTAACAAAACTTCATAATCTTCAGTCAGAACCTTGACACCGTCAACGCCTGGCTTAAGATCTTCAGAGTCTTCAGCTAAGTAACAAAACTTCATAAGCTTGATGATCAGAGTCACATCCAGAAACAGAAGCAAAGAGAATATTGCAGAAACAACAAAACGTCTTTCCCGAACTTCTCAGGAGTGAATCATCACAGAAGTAGAAAGAACATTATATCATAGTATCTTTCAAAACTTCTTAATAGTTATTCAATATAGAAGTTAATTTAAAAAAAATGTTCAGAAATTGATGACATTGCACGTCATAAATTTAGAATCATAAGTGGTTGTTAAAGCTACACAATAACAAATCATTAGAGTACCAAAATTGTTATCACACTGTTACTACATTCTTCTCATCAAAACTCAAAGGTAGAGATGCAAAACAAAATCTTGTTCTAACACAAGTTTTAGGATAGTTATCAGGAACATTTGTGCACTAAACTGAGGTTAAGTTCTTCCTACCATTTGTAGATGGACGGTTAGACTGACAAGACTGTCCAGTCTTTGGATTGTTAAGGGCTTGTGTCTTAGAGCAAGGAGGTGCTTGAGACCATTATCTACTACTTATTGAGTTTACTTACAACAACAGTTTCCATTCTAGTATTGGAATAACACCTTTTGAGGCTTTGTATGGAAGAAGATGAAGGACGCCTTTGTGTTGGTTTGAGTCTGGAGAGATTGTGGTGCTTGGACCCGAGATTATTCAGCAGACTACTGAGAAAGTCAAGATGATCCAAGAGAAGATAAAGGCCTCACAAAGCAGGAAAAAACACTACCATGATAAGTGAAGGAAGTCCCTTGAGTTCCGAGAGGGTGACCATGTTTTTTTTAGAGTCACTCTTATGACGGGTGTTGATCATGCGCTGAAGTCAAAGAAGTTCACTCCTTGCTTCATTGTCCCTTATTAGATTACCTAAAGAGTTGGAGTTGTTGCCTACCGAGTGGCCTTATCCCCATCTCTTTTGAACATCCATGATGGTTTTCATGTGTCTTAAATTCAGAAGTATGTTTATGATCCATCGCATGTGATCCAAATGGATGATGTACAAGTAAGAGATAACTTAATCATAGAGGCATCACCCATATGGATTGAAGATCGAGAAGTGAAGTAATTAAGAGGTAAGGAAATTACTCTGGTGAAGTGGTGTGGGGAGGACCTGTTAGAGGGATTATTACGCGAGAGCTGGAGAGCCGGATGAATGAGTCTTGTTCAGAGTTGTTTTTGCTAGGTAATTTTTTAGGGCGAAAATCCTTTTTAAGTGGGGGAGAGTTGTAACACCCCGTCTTTAGTTTATTAATTTATTTAAATTATTAGATTTAATTTATATAAATTATTAGACTTAATTAGTGTATATATGTTTTGCTTGAATTGTTGTTATTATTTGTTATTCCTTGTGTTTTATGGGAATTAAGAGTATTTTAGTAATTTAATAAATGATGAGAATATAGAGTACTGAGTGCAAAGAAATAAAATAGAAATTATTTATTTTAGAAACAATTATATATTTTAATTATTTGAAGATAATTAGAGAAATTATTATATTAAATAGAAAAAAAGTATTTTATAATTATTATATATTTTTTATTTTTATGAAATATTATTTATGAGATTTTATTTAAATAATAAGAAATAATTATTTTATTTTAATTAAAATAGATAATTGAGCGAGTGAAAACAATTTGGAACTATTAGGGTTAATATATAAGTTAATGTGGGGAGACTGAGAATTGGTACGTGTTCAAGTTGTGGTATAGCGGCGAGTAAAAGTAAGTATTTTGTTTTATATCATCTCCATAAGGATTAGTGCGACATCAAATGTCGTTCAACGGTCTCTACATTTCTAAGTTTGTGTTTGTAAAATTTGAATTTAAAAGCTAAACTATGTAAAACGAATGAATAAATAAATAAAGTTTCAGAGAGATCTGAGAGATTTACAAGATTGTATTTCATCCACCATGCGAACATGTAATATACCAACCAGTTATGCACAATCTAAACATTCATCAATATCATCATGTATTGCTCGCAACAAGGTTCATGTCTAAACTTCCGTCGAGAGTTCTATCGTATTGTTTAATCCACGATCTTTACGCCTATTAAACAATACAGAGCATTAAAATTTGATACCCAGGATGAATGTTACATCTAAATCTATGTGTAGAGTTTAGCGTCTAACAGATGGTTATCCTAGATCTAGATTCGAAGAATATTTCTCAATAATAGTTCAAATCAATAAATAAACAAGTAAACAAGGATAACATCGATATAAATTCATGAATAGATCATGCTAACTCCATGATTAATAAAATTACATACTATAAAAGTGAACTTACATACAAACCTAACAAGAAAGGGATTACAAGGAGAAAAATGAAGATGAACAAACATCCACTGCGATTTCCCAACGATAGAGGCAAATCCAACTTTGGATCTTCGAGAAGCATCTCAACTTATTGTTTTCTAACTATCCATCTCTCCTAACTACAAAAAAATGGTGTTTACAGGATTGGGATTAAAAGTTCACAAAACCATACCCTAAAATTCTATGTACAAATGAATAAATAGGGGATGGATAAGTGGAATCAAGTTAAGCCCTAGCAGAGCTCGCTTAGCGCAATCAACAAAAATAAACTTAAACCGCCTTGATTCGCGCTAAGCGCACTCCTAGCATACTTCTAGCATGAATTTTCCAATTCCCCCTGCCCTTTAGTTTCTCTAAGCGTTCTAGGACCATGATAAGCCCAAGCAGGAACTTGATTTCCTTCCAAAATTACATCTTGAAGCTTTGTTTTTGCCTATCAGGTGTCCAATGCTTCAACCATGCAAGGAAACCTACAAAAACAGATGAAGTTGCTCAAACTAAAGGATATTTACATGATAATATAAACTATATAATATATACGCAAAAGTTGAGGTTTATGCATAAAAATCAATTGAAACAAGTCAATAATTGTCAATTATTCACACACAAAATTACCATAATTTAGCACTTATCAAACTCTCCCTAACTTAGAACTTATTTGTCCTCAAACAAGAATCAATTACCCTAAAGAAAACAAAAGTAATCACCAAGCAATCATGATCAACAATTTTTTACAAATGAAAACAAATGCATGGTTCAAATTTTAAAAATACAAGCAAAGTAATGCTTACCACTATACTACAATGATACCATGCCTATGAAACAAATTATAAACACAAAACACATGTCAAAAATTCTAAAGCAATACATTTTCAAAGATGAATCACACCTAACACACAACTTCATCAATGGATGAAGAACAAGCATTAGGGACTTGACTCACATCCAACAATCTTACTAACATTTAGATCAAATTATGCATTTATCCCAAAAGTTCTTATCGAAAGCATAAAACACAAATCACAAGGACTTCAAGGGTTGTAATGTGACTTGGCTAACAAATAAAGGTCATTTCTAAAGGTAATTGAAACAAAAGTCTTTCCTAATCATATGGGAATGATCACTTCTCACAATCTCAAGCATTCACAAATTTCATTCACCTTTTTCTCATTGCACAATTGTTACATTTTTTCACACAACTTATTAGCAGAATTTATTATTTTATTTTTATTTTTCAATGCTTTTTTTCTTTTTCTTTTCTTTTTATTTCTCAACCTCATAGCAACCAACCTTTTCTCCCCAACTTGAATACAACCAATCATTGTAATATGAATGCTCCCAAACTTTTTAAAGCAAGGGTAAAAATTCAAACCGTAATTTATGGTTGAGGGTTCAAGAAGAAGAAAAATTCAAAATCCAATCTAAAATCAACAATGAACTAATTAGTTATGTACAAGTTCCAAAAGTTGACATCAAAATGGATCCTGGAATAAGGCTCAAAGGGGGTAAGAAAGTTCTCTCTCACTCACAAGGTAGGTTATTTTTTGGTCAAGTGGTTATGCTCAAAACCAAATAAAATGCCTTGATCATTTTAGTTCTTTCATACAAATCAACAAAAATGTAAGATTAAACATAATTCAAACGAGTTAAAACAAGAATTATTGGTCTCCTGTACATATAGTGAACAATGGAAAGTTTCCTCACATTTGACTATGATCTAAATGAACAAGTATTGCAAAAGAATGAATGGCATGATATTTATACAAAACATAAGTTTCATATTCATGCTATGTTGTAAAAATAATTCAACATGTACCTAAACAATGTATCATCCTTTCAAACTTTTTATCATTGCCAAAGCATTTTCTTGTTGATACATTCAAACTTGAAATAATCACTCCCTATTTCCTCAAGCCAATCAAAGACAAGCTTTTTGGACAAACACAAAACAAAACTCTAACAACTTAATAACTTAATATTAAACTAAATTATTAAATATAAAAGAAAATAAGTTCAAAATGGGTCAAAAGACCTGGGTGAAAGTGGATCGGTGGGCTGAAATATTTTTACATGTGCAGTAGAATGCGCTAAGCATCCTCTGGTAGCACTTAGCGAGCAGAGTTGCACATGGTTTTTCAAAAATGGATTTTTTTCCAAGTTTTTCATTCACTCTCACTCTTTAATGCATATATTAATTAATGAAAAGTTATAACAAACCTTAAAAAGTTGGGTTGCCTCCTAACAAGCGCTTGTTTTACGTCATTAGCTCGACGCCTTTATCTTGTATATGATTCTTCTTGTTGCTTCTTTGCTTGGCTAGTTGTTCACCAACAACTATACCTAACCAACACTTGAGCAGATGTGAAGTGAAACAAAAATATAGATAATATAGACAATATGTACAAAGCTTAAAAAGGTAGAAACTATTGTGATGCTTTTTAATATCTAAACACCAATCATCGGTAACGGCGCCATGTTAGTACCTTAGGATTGGCATTAATTTTGTAAAACAAATAATGTAATCACCTCTGTTGTTTTAATATGTTGGGTTGAAGAAGTTCAACATCTGGACCAACATGTCATGTAAGATGTCACAACATCATGACTGTGACATCGCGCCTGTGTATAAAACTGAATTAGTTAATTCGGTTATGTGTTAACTTATTCAATATTCTGGGATTAGTTAGAATCCTATGTGGCGTTATTTGTGGAGGTCTTGAAGACTCAATCAGAATATTTGGTGAATATACAGTTTCTAAATATGGAGATATTTTAGGAACTAAAAGATTGAAGACCTTGATTGTAGCAGAAGTTTTCTGATGGCTTTGTAACAGCAAAGGAGAAGTTTGTTGCGATTTCTGAAGGCCCAAGTCCAGTTGGGTGTTTAGGTTATAAATAGCAGATAGTAACCTAGGTTTTGTGAGCCTCAAATCATGTAAAATTAGGTGTGTGTGAGGTAAACCTCCCAACCTGTGGGAAGGTTACCATGTGCTTCTCAGTGCTCGAAGGCATGAGATTATCTGTAACTCAAAGCCTGTAGGTAAGAGTTTGTTATGGTCTTGAACGAAGTTGTAAAGCAAGTTCAAGTTGCTTAGCATTCATTGTAATTGTTATGATAGGAAGGGAAACTGGAGGTTTCTATCTAGGAGTTCCTAGGTATAGATTGCATTGGGTAGGGATTAAGTGAAGAGTTGTAAACGGGAGAGTTTAACTCTGAATTAATACTGTTGATAGTGGATCTTCTTCCTGGCTTGGTATGCCCCCAGAGTAGGTGATGTTGAACCGAATTGGGTTAACAATTACTTGTGTTTTTACCTTCTGCACGTTATAATCCTGTCTGTTACAGTTCAGCATTTAGTACAGTCTGTCTTAAGGAAAACAACAGACCTAGCATATGGCCTATGATATGGACGTCAAACTGAATGTTATGACATTCATTCCTGATAGCATATGCTAGATTGAAGGATGGTTAGTTTTTCTGTTTCAGTATTTTTCTCAGGCTATTTTCCAGGAATCCAACAGCTGAGCTAAAATCCAGGAAACTAACAACTGAGCTACAATTAATGAACCTAACAAATAGCTTATTTGTTAGCACCCTAATATGTGGAAATTAGGTTAACTTGCTTAACCTTAATTTTAGGAAATACAAGTACAAGGCCCAAGTGCTGCAATATAAAAGGATGGAAATCCTTCTTTCAGAACTCGAGGGTTTTTAAGCGTGAAGCATTCATTGTTCCATCATACTTCACTGTTGTATTTTATGTGTGTCTTGTATTAGGTGTATCTTGTGAGCCAAGCAATTATCACCTAGATGATTGCATTGGACTAGGGTGTTTATTGAGTTGTAAGTGTTGTGTCACTCTAAGCTTTTAAGCGTGAGTGTTGTGTATCTTGATTAAAGATGTTAAGCACAATCAAGAGTTGTTTGAAGTGTGACTTCACCATTATCTTTAAACTTAATTAAAGGTTGTAATCACTGAGGTGATTGAGGGGGAGTGTTGATACTGAAGTATAGACTGGTTGGTCTCTTACAGTACAGCAAACTGTAATGCTGTAACAGGTGATGTTCAAATCAATGTTGAGACATCATGTTGATAACTGTGCAGGCTCAACAGAAGTAAGTGTTATGTTTGATCTTTGTTGTGTCTTTGTACCAGATGGACAGAACTGGGTGTTCTTCCATTCTATGGTGATATAGTAGCAGATGCCGTGACATCTGTGAATGTGTGCATATTAGTACTGGGTTTTAATTTGTATAACTGTCTTGCTGTACTAATAACAATGTTGGATCAGATGTCATGACTTGGAGTAGAACATCTGAACTCTGACTACACCAGAATTTCACGCCATTTTGTGTCAAGTTGTGGTATAGTAGTGAGAAAAAGTAAGTATTTTATTTTATATCATCTCCACATGGATTAGTGCAACATCAAATTTCGGTCAATGATTTCTACGTTTCTAAGCTTGGGTTTGTAAAATTTCAATTTATAAGCTAAACTATGTAAAACGAATGAATAAATAAATAAAGCTTCAGAGAGATCTAAGAGCTTTACAGGGTTGTATTTCATCCACCATACGGACGTGTAATTTACCAACCCGTTATGCACAATCTAAGAATTCATCAATATCATCACGTATCGCTCACAACAGGGTTCAGTCTAAACTTCCGTCGAGAGTTCTACCGTATTATTTAATCGACGATCTCCCAACCAATTAAATAATACATAACATTAAGAATCAATACCCACGGTGAATGTTAGATCTAAATATATGTCTAGAGTTTAACGTCTAACAAATGATTATCCTATATCTAGATTCGAAGGGTATTTCTCAATAACGATTCAAATCAATAGATAAACAAGTAAACAAGGATAGCAACGATATAGATTCGTGAATAGATCATGCATAACGCCATGATTAATAAAAATACATACTATAAAAGTGAACTTACATACAAACCCAACAAGAAATGGATTACAAGGAGAAAAATTAAGATGAACAAACATCCACCGTGATTTCCAAATGATAGAGGAAAATCCAACTTTGGATCTTCGAGAAGCATCCTAACTTGTTATTTTCTAAGTATTTATCTCTCCTAACTACAAAAAATGGTTTTGACGAAATTGAGGTTAAAAACTCCCAAAACCATACCCTAAAATTCTATGTACAAATGAATAAATAGGGGTTGAATAAGTGGAATCATGATAAGCCCTAATAGAGCTCGCTTAGCACGGTCAACAAAAATAAACTTAAACCGCCTTGATTCATGCTAAGCACACTCTTAGCGCAAATTTCTCAATACCCTGTGCCCTTTGGTCTCTCTATATGCGCTAGGACCGCGCTAAGCCCAAGCATGAACTTGATTTTCTTCCAAAATTTCATCTTAAAACTTTTCTTTTGTCTATCACGTGTCCAATGCTTCAACCATGCAAGGAAACCTAAAAAAGAGATGAAATTGCTCAAACTAAAGGATATTTACATGATAACGTAAGTTATACAATATATACACAAAAGTTGAGGTTTGTGCATGAAAATCAATTGAAACAAGTCAATAAGTGTCATTATTTACACACATAATTACCATAATTTAGCACTTATAAGTACGTGAGAAGAGACGAATCTGAAAAGGGAAAATAGCACTTTAGAGTGATCGTGAGATAAAGAGGAAGATATCCATCAACCTTCAAACTTTGAGGTAAGGGGGAATTTTTTATACTCATGAGTGACTTTAAGTAGTCAGGATGGTGATGTGTCTTTACCCTCTTATCTCCGCATTTCACTTTGCACAGTTTGTGGCCTTGTTGGTGACCAAAGGGGTTTGGCCAAAACACCTGAGGTTATCGATTGATTTGTTATTCTATTTGTTGTTACTGTAATGAAAAATATGTATGAATGTGATTTTTGTGTTTTGGCCAAAAAAAGGTTTGGGCAACCCCTTTGAAGCGATTGATTGTTGTATTGCTCTATTTTTGAAGAATCTGATATGAAAATCTATGATACTTTGAATTGCTGTCAAACCTTGTTGATTTGTGTTTGTCACTTTTGGAATTTTGTGATGTATGTTGTTGTTAATTTTTTTATCGATGAATTTCTATGCAAATCTTTTTAGCATATTTTCCCAAATATCTTAAATTTTCGGAAACATCGTAAAACTTGAATATTTATCAAAAATTAAAAAAAATCAAAAAATCGAATAATCGAGAGGGGGTGGGGCATAAATTGGCTGGATGAACAGTGTCGTGAGGCAGAGTCGTGTCGGTGGGCCGTGGAGCAAAGGCAACGGTTGGAAAAACCGTGAGTCGCATCGATGGCGGAGGGTCGTGCCACGTTGGCAGCGTTTTGTGTTCGGATGTCGAACAACGAAGGCGTTGACCGGAGCGAGACGCACATCGGTGTAGGTTGCACTAATGGTGGTGCACGTGTGGTACTGTTGGTGTAAGCCCTAGAGGCCAATACTTTTGGTACTTGTATCGAATTATTTATTAATAATAAAAGGTTTTTTCTTTATTACGGTTGTTTAATAAAGTCCCTAGAATAGCTAGTCCGTTTAATGCATCAAGTGTGACTTGATCATGAGACCACATTAAACATAAGGACACTATTCTTAAAGTATTCGTAGTCGAGCTTTATTGTGAAGTGGGCTAACATTAAAGCATTAAGACTATTATGTTTGTAGACTGATGATCATATCTCATGGATCATGGATAAAGAGTTATCAAGTCTTAAACATAGGTATGAATATTAAGAGTAATATTTATACCGGATTGACCCGCTATGAGAATACTATATAGAAAGTTATGCAAAGTGTCATAAGTTATTCTCATGGTGATAATGGTGTATACCACTCTTCGACCTGAAACTACTATGGACCCTAGATGTAGAGTCGAGTGCTTTGTTGCTGATCCAACATTGTCCGTAACTAGATAACCATAAATACAGTTGATGGGTACTCCACACAGCATGTTGAGGGACATGAGTGTCCTAGATGGAATTTGCCCATCCTGCGTAACAGGATAAATGTTTATGGGCCCAATATTGAACTGGACAAGGACGACACGGTCTATACCTTGTGTTCAATATAGACATAAGGGAAAAGGGGTAATTATACACATAATTATTATCACAGGAGGTTTTGTCAGATCACATGACATTTTCGTGTCTTGGGTAGTAGTGATGTGTTGCTAGATACCGCTCACTGTTTATTATGTTAAATGCGTGATTTAATATAATTATCAACGTCGCGAAAACCTACAGGGTCACACACAAAGGACGGATTGATGAGAAATAGAGTAACTAAGGAACACCGTAAGGTACGGTGCACTTAAGTGGGAGACGAAATATGGTAAGGTACCAAATACTTAAGTGATTTTGGCATATTATGAGATATGGGCCAAAATACACTTAAGTGGGCTTTTTAGCTTGAAGCCCACACAAGTGGTTCTATAAATAGAACCCCTTGGGTAGAAGCATTGTCACTCCATAGAGACTCAACTCAACTGAAGAGTTGGCATTTCGTTTGCCTCTCTCTCACACTCAAAGCCTTCATTCGTACCAGCTAGCACTGAGATTGAAGGAATTTGTTCGTGTCGACTGAGTAGAGACGTTGTCATCGTTCAACGTTCGTGATCGCCCCGTGGATCTGTATCCAAGGTTTTGATCGTTACAAGAGATCTGCACCAAAGGTTTGAATCGCCACAAGAGGTAACGATTCTATCACTGATCATGCTCATTCGTAAGGATCATTAAAGGAGAAAATTTTAAATTTTGTTGCGCCTTGGATGACAATTCTCCTACAGTGGTATCAGAGCCACTTACAAAACCATGAATCTGATAATTGTTTTTGTTCTATAATAATATGATTAAAGACAGAATGAATCAAAGATTAATTTGAGATCGATCAAGTTATATATGATATAGTGTTCTCGTTTCGTTCATTCAAACACTCAATGATTGTTTTCCTTTGAGCGGTCAATGGTCGTTTGCTTCTTGATCCGACATTAGTATGGTGAAGCAATGACGTGTTGATCAATCATACTGAATCAACAATCGAGATATGTTTGACGGTCTGAAATTGGTGCATCAGGGTTAGTGACGGCACAAGGGTTATATTGTCAGAGAGTTATGCGATTGGGGTTGTGACTACACAAGAGTTGTGCTTTCTAAACACTTTTTGGAACAGTGTTAACCGGTTAACGCATATGGTTAACCGATTAACGCAATACGAAATAATTTTTTTGAGTTTTTCAAACAGTGTTAACCGGTTAACGCTTTTGGTTAACCGGTTAACGCAAGATGGAAAACAGTTTTCCAAGAGATTTTTAAACAGTGTTAACCGGTTAACGCATTTGGTTAACCGGTTAACGCAAGGCAGAAAACAATTTTTTGAATAGATTTCAAACAGTGTTAACCGGTTAATGCATATGGTTAACCGGTTAACGCAAGGCAAAATTCACCCGTTCGGCTAACTCAGTGCTTTAAAAGTATCAAGTGTTGATGCGAAAAGCGACATTGATTTTAAATGAATTGTTCATTAAAATTTGGTGATCGATCATCGAGATTTAATTTGATTTTAATTAATTAAAGGAATTAATAATAATAATAATAAAGTGTTTATTATTGTCTTGTGGTGATCGGTTATGGCCTTAGTTTTCCTTTATTTTGCTTTGGGTTTTAAAATACGACCTACGTGTCGTGCCTCTCTCTTAATCTCCCAATTGTAACTTCTTTTCTCATCTCACTCCCTCGTATGTAAAACGAGTTTCTTTCATGTAATGTAATGGTATGAAGAAAGCAAAGAAGTCAGTGAAAAAGGAGGAAAACCTTGAAGATCTTGCTTGGAGAAGCTTAGATCGTTGTTAGGTTAGCTTAGGTTCTCTCATTGGCTTGGGAGAACAATTGTGCTAGGGGCCATAACTGTTTCATTATGTATGTATGTATGTATGTTGATGCATGTGAATGTATGTTAATGCATGTGAGAGGCGATTTATATGATAAATAAGCCGGTGAGATTAGAAAAATTGCAATTCCCTCAAATTAAATATTAAGTTTATGCTTTCCAAGTTTTAACACTCATCAAGACTAGTATCGAATAATGTAGGTTTCGCCTACGCGAGATGCATGTTCTATATTAGTAAGGTGCGATGGGATCATTGTAATATCCAACTGTTAAAACAATGGGTCAAACTTAACTAAACAAATTATAATAAGATTATATATATGTTTAGAAGCAAGAGTTGGGAATGATCCATATGATGGATTGGAATAAGGAGTTATTCACCCAACTGAAATTTTCGAGAGTTGTATGAGATACAATTGGAAGGAGTTCCTACCTAAATAACCTAGTTTTGTGTAATCCGCCTACGCGGACTTAGAACGAAGTGAAATATGGATCTCGACCCACTAGAAAATCTTCCAACGGGATTTTCCGAATCAAATGATGAGGGTCATTTGTTTTGAGTAAAATAGTGGGAGCATATTTGATTAAAGGCCAAATTAAATATGTCAATGATACTTATATTTTCATTAATCCTTATGTAGATTACCATGACAGCAAACACCTCTAACAACATCCTGCGATCAATCCTTGATAAGGAAAAATTGTCTGGGACAAATTTTCTGGATTGGCACTGAAACCTGAGTATTGTCCTCAAACATGATAAAAAGCTGTATGTCTTGGAGACACTTGTTCCTAAAGAGGAACCTCCTAGTTATGCACCTAAGGCAGAAAGAGATGCTTATAAGAAGCATGTCGATGATGCCAATGAAACTGCTTGTCTCATGCTTGCTACCATGAACTCAGAATTGCAAAAGCAACATGAGAACATGTCAGCGTTCGATATGATCGAACACCTGAAGTTGCTCTATCAAGAGCAAGCAAGGCATGAGAGGTTTGATGTTTCAAAAGCCCTTTTTCAAGGCAAGTTAGCTGAGGGAGCCCCTGTAGGTCCCCATGTACTCAAGATGATTGGGTATGTGGAAAATCTTGAGAGATTGGGTTTTCCCCTCGGAAAAGAACTTGCGACTGGTTTGATCTTGCAATCGTTGCCAGATGGGTTCAGTCAATTTGTCCTAAATTTCAATATGAATGATATGGACAAATCGCTTCCTAAACTGCTCGCCATGTTAAGAACTGCTGAGCAGAACCTGAAGTCAAAATGGAAGTCCATTCTGATGATCGGAAATGGAAAGAGACAGAATAAAAGGCCCACCAAGCAGGGTGATAAAGGGAAAGGCAAGGAAGTTGCCAAACCCAATCCCACCGTTGCTGTTTTAAAGCCTAGTGGAGGCATAGCAAAAGAAGGCACCTTCTTCCATTGCGGTAAAACCGGACACTGGAAGAGGAACTGCCCAAAGTACCTGGAAGATAAGAAGAATGGAGTAGAGACTTCAACTTCAGGTATTTTTGTTATTAAAATTAATTTATCTACTTCTGCATCATGGGTATTAGATACTGGATGCGGTTCTCACATTTGTACAAATGTGCAGGGACTAAAAAGGAGTAGAGATTTGGCAAAAGGTGAAGTCGACCTACGAGTTGGCTATGGAGCAAAGGTTGTTGCTTTAGCCGTAGGAACTTATGTATTGACTTCACCTAGTGGTTTAATAATTCAGTTAGAGAACTGTTATTATGTACCTGCAATTAGCAGGAATATTATTTCCATTTCTTGTTTGGACAAGTTTGGTTTTTCATTTATAATAAAGAACAATTGTTGCTCAATTTATTTGAATGATATATTCTATGCTTCTGCACAAATGAACAATGGACTATATGTCATTGATCTTGAAATGCCAATTTATAACATTAATACTAAAAGGATGAAACCTAATGAGTTAAGTCCAACTTACCTTTGGCATTGTCGATTAGGCCACATAAATGAGAAACGCATTTCCAAACTCCATAAAGATGGACTGTTGGACTCTTTTGATTATGAATCATATGAGACATGCAGATCTTGTTTAATTGGAAAGATGACAAAGTCTCCATTCACAGAAAAAGGTGAAAGAGATAATGATCTTTTGGCCCTCATACATACTGATGTATGTGGACCACTGAACATACCAGCCAGAGGAGGTTTTCAATACTTCATCACATTTACTGATGATTTCAGTAGATATGGTTATGTGTATTTAATGAAACACAAATCAGAGTCCTTTGAAAAGTTCAAGGAATTCAAGAATGAAGTACAAAACCAACTAGGTAAGAATATTAAAACTCTTCGATCAGATCGAGGTGGTGAGTATTTAAGCCTGGAGTTTGATGACCATCTGAAAGACTGTGGGATCCTATCCCAACTTACTCCTTTTGAAACACCCCAATGGAATGGTGTATCTGAGAGAAGAAATTGAACCCTGTTAGACATGATCCGATCCATGATGAGTCACGCCGATCCTCCAAACTCCTTTTGAGAACATGCACTATTGACATCAGCTTACACACTTAACTGTGTTCCATCCAAAAAGGTTAAGAAGACACCATATGAGATATGGAGTGGTAAGAAACCACATATGTCTTACATGAAGATTTGGGGTTGCGAAGTTTATGTGAAACGACAAATTTCAACTAAGCTTGAGCCCAAATCTGACAAATGCTTATTTGTGGGGTATCCTAAAGAAACAATAGGGTATTGCTTCTACAATCCTTCTGAGGGCAAAGTGTTTGTCGCTCGAACTGGAGTTTTCCTAGGAAAGGATTTTATTTCCAAAGGAATCAGTGGGAGGAGAGTAGATCTTGAAGAAATTAAAGAATCACAAAGCATCGATACACCTATGGAGGAATTAGAGCAGGAAACACAAGTAGTTGTGTAAGAGCAACCTGCTCAAGTAGAAGAAGACCAGTGTAGGTCAGGCAGGATACGTCACCTACCTGAGATATATGGATATCTGATCAAGGTGATGTATTACTCATGGATTCATCAAAAACGAAGATGAGCCTTGTGTCTACAAGAAGGTTAGTGGGAGCATGATCGTGTTCCTGATATTATATGTAGATGACATATTACTCATTGGAAACGATATCCCTACCCTGCAACAAGTAAAGTCTTGGTTGGGGAAATGATTTTCTATGAAGGACCTAGGTGAAGCAACCTATATATTAGGAATCAGAATCTATAGAGATGGATCACGAGATTGCTTGGCCTAAGTCAGAGTACATAGACAAAGTGCTGAGACGCTTTAATATGAATGGTTCCAAAGGTTATGTGTTTTGCTTAAATGGTGGCGCTGTGAGCTAGAAAAGTTCAAAGCAAGATACAGTTGTTGATTCTACAACCAAGGCCGAGTATGTTGCTGCCTCAAGTGCAGCAAAGGAAGCTGTTTGGATCAATAAGTTCATTAGTGAACTTGGCATAGTCCCTAGCATTGTGGATCCCATTGGTCTCTATTATGAAAACAATGGTGTTATCGCACAAGCTAAGGAGCCTAGATCTCACCAACGATCCAAACACATACTTAGTCGTTAACATCTCATTCGAGAGATAATAGATAGAGGAGATGTGAAAATATGTAAAGTACCTACACTTGACAATGTTGTTGACCCACTGACAAAGCCTCTTGCGCAGCAGAAGCATGATGGCCATACTAGATCAATGGGCATGAGGGGTATGCCTGATTGGCTCTAGTGCTAGTGGGAGATTATTGGTGTAAGCCCTAGAGGTCAATACTTTTGGTACTTGTATCGAATTATTTATTAATAATAAAAGGCTTTTTCTTTATTACGGTTGTTTAATAAAGTCCCTAGAATAGCTAGTCCGTTTAATACATCAAGTGTGACTTGATCATGAGACCACATTAAACATAAGGACACTATTCTTAAAGTATCTGTAGTCGAGCTTTATTGTGAAGTGGGATAACATTAAAGCATTAAGACTATTATATTTGTAGACTAATGATCACATCTCATGGATCATGGATAAAGAGTTATCAAGTCTTAAACATAGGTATGAATATTAAGAGTAATATTTATACCAGATTGACCCGCTATGAGAATACTATATAGAAAGTTATGCAAAGTGTCATAAGTTATTCTCATGGTGATAATGGTGTATACCACTCTTCGACCTGAAACCACTATGGACCCTAGATGTAGAGTCGAGTGCTTTGTTGCTGATCCAACGTTGTCCGTAACTAGATAACCATAAAGACAGTTGATGGGTACTCCACAAAGCATGCTGAGGGATATGAGTGTCCTAGATGGAATTTGCCCATCCTGCGTAACAGGATAAATGTCTATGGGCCCAATATTGAACTGGACAAGGATGACACGGTCTATACCTTGTGTTCAATATAGACATAAGGGTAAAGGGGTAATTATACACATAATTATTATCACAGGAGGTTTTGTCAGATCACATGACATTTTCGTTTCTTGGGTAGCAGTGATGTGTTGCTAGATATCGCTCACTGTTTATTATGTTAAATGTGTGATTTAATATAATTGCCAACGTCGCGAAAACCTACAGGGTCACACACAAAGGACGGATTGATGAGAAATAGAGTCACTAAGGAACACCGTAAGGTACGGTGCACTTAAGTGGGAGACGAAATATGGTAAGGTACCAAATACTTAAGTGATTTTAGCATATTATGAGATATGGGCCAAAATACACTTAAGTGGGCTTTTTAGCTTGAAGCCCACACAAGTGGTTCTATAAATAGAACCCCTTGGGTAGAAGCATTGTCACTCCACAGAGACTCAACTCAACTGAAGAGTTGGAATTTCATTTCCCTCTCTCTCTCACTCAAAGCCTTCATTCGTACCAGCTAGCACTGAGATTGAAGGAATCCGTTCGTGGGGACTAAGTAGAGACGTTGTCATCGTTCAACGTTCGTGATCGCCCCGTGGATCTGTATCCAAGGTTTTGATTGTTACAAGAGATCTGCACCAAAGGTCTGAATCGCCACAAGAGGTAACGATTATATCACTGATCATGCCCATTCGTAAGGATCATTAAAGGAGAAAATTTTAAATTCCGATGCGCCTTGGACGACGATTCTCCTACAGGTACGATATCGTAGAGGATTATGGGTGCAAGTCAACGCCAGAAGGGTACCACATGGTGGCGGCCGTATGACTATGTGTAGGGTCCGACGGGGCGGGTCAGGAGGTTTGGCGGGTTCGAGCGATTCGACGGCAGTTTTTGATAGTTTCGAGTTCGGAAGTCAGTTCGGTGATTTCTGAGAAATTTTAGTATCAATGACCCTTTTGTTACCTTTGTGGTATCTTTGAGTAATTTTAAGTCAAACTTCTAGTTCTTAGAGTTGATTAGAGTTATCACCTGTGAAAAGTTGTCAACAAAACATGGTTGATCACTTTAGAGTACTATAGAGTCATTTTGAGAGTTAAGAATTGTTGTAGAGTTGTTTAGAGTTCTTTGAGAACTCTGTCGATTTAAATATATATAAATTGTTATAACTTTTGATGAGATGTGAGTTTATAATAAAATGATAAAATACTTTATTGAGATATTTTGAGTATGTTGATAAATTTTTGAGCTGATGGGTAATAATATACTTTACTCAATCGTTGATAATTTTTGAGTTATAATATAATTATCAAAATTAATTATATTTTAAGTTGAGTCATTCAGAGGGATTACAGTCAGATCTGATAACTGGCAAGTTTGTGGTTCAAGAGAGGAACCTGTTTGAGAATGAGATAATGAGTATTATTTGTGTTGTTGTTTGAGTTGTGATTGTTCTTTTCTACCATGAATCATGCATACATATATATTGGAGTTAGGTAGGACTTCGGTTCAATGAGGTCAAGTTCAGAGAGGAACCATGACAATCTCATGTCCAGAGAGGGACACAATTCAAAGAAGAACCAAAGACAAGGATAAATCAGTGTAATACCCCAAAATTTGCCCCTCATTCATGCATTCATTTTTAGGTCATTTAACATTTCATATTGCATCTCATCATGTCAATCGGAATTAGATCCAAGAAGCTTGAATATCATCCAAGACACTTTGTGGGTCCTATCTGGGTGATCAGTCAACGCAAGGGAATGGCTTGAGATACTTCCAACGTGTTCAAATGGGGTTTATTCATCAGTCAAAACGTTAATCTTGAAGGAGCAAAAGTTTGTTAATGAGCTGTCATGCTCGCTAGGCGAGCAGAATGGGTCGCCTAGCGAGTCCCAAGAAAAACCACCAGGATCACCTACGCTCAGAGGAATTTCTTGAACTGCCATGCTCGCTAGGCGAAGCCCGCGCGTTTTGAAAAAAAAACGAAAAACGAAAATAATAATAATAATAATAATAATAATAATAATAATAATAAATAAATAAAATATAACAGAAAAATCTTGGACTTGGACCTCTCTCTTTTGAGCCCACAAAGTCACAAATATCAGGTTATAAATTCTAGACTTCCATCTCCCAAAAAACCCTGGGAAAAAGATAGTGAGAGAAGAGCTAACAGAGTTCAGAGCAACCTCTAGAGACTGAAAGGAACTCATCTGCAAAGAGCCAATTCCATCTCATATAAACCCTCAGATTGCTTTGCAAACCCAACCGGGCAATTCAATTTCATTCGATCTCTCCAATCAGGTTTGCCCTATTTCCATTACTCTATGCTTTCAATTTGAATGCTCTGAATGTATGAGGTATTATCGTTAGGTTTTGCATGTGGGCACATGTTTTAGTATGTATGTCATGTCTTGATGTGTGGATCCTTGCCCCTGACTTTGAATTTTGATACCCTTTTGATGCATGTGTTTGACAAGAGGTTTAGGCCTCCTACACTTGGTTGCTTTTTGTGAGCTCTTTTTGTGAATTTTAATGGCATGATTCATGTGGTTACATTTTGATTTGGGGCAACTCTTGATTGCGCCCCATCTTGTCACTCTAACCTGTTTGCTGAGTTTTTTGTGAGGGCTCACATGACTCCTGAACGGATAGCTTGCTTGGCATTCCACTTTATTTGTGGGATACCATTTGGAGATTTATTCCGATTACCTGTATTGACTTGCTTTCTTTGATGGTGCCAGCTCGAGAGATCTCTGGGTTTCTTATTTCTTTAGTCGCTGTTACTTCGGATCTTTATCCGTGTGGTAGATCTCTTGATCCTTTATCTTTCCCGCATTTTACCACTTTCTTAGCTGGAAGACCTCAATAGGAGGCAATGTTTTCTTTTGTTTGTTTACTTTTGTGCCCAAAGACCTCCAAGAAGAGGCATCAGTGCTAAAGACCTCCCTCCGAGGCAATTGACGGATAAAAGGGATTAGTAATCAATCCCCCGTTATTCAGTGTGTCGTTCTTTATGCTCGCACTACGTGTCGATGCTTCAGAACAAAAGCCCAAGATCTTTTGTCCGGTCAGTCAGTGGAGAGGGTTCCACCTTTTTGAATCCCCACTTTTGTCATGAGCTCACCCCGTCCAGGGTTAAGAGTTGTGAGGTCTTATCCTCATTACCCTTCTGATCTTCTCACCCTGACGTTCAATGTCAGTGGTTCAGAGCCCATTTGATTACCTATTCCATGGCTTGTTTGTCGAGGTTGATATGACCCCTCTTGACTAAAGCCCTACCCATGTATGTTTGAGCCCCCTTTGTGGCATTTTACTTTATGCATGTTTGTTTTGTATGGTGTGACCGTCTCCCCATAGGATTGCTAGGCTTCGTATAGTCTCTCGTTTGCATGTCAATTAAGTTAGCATTGTTCCTTCGTCTAGGACTTCCTTTTTGCATGAGCATTCCTAAAACACAAACAAACTCATTGATTTTTCTTCTCCTAAGAACACGTTAACTCCTTCTACTACAGGCGAGTAAGTCTCCAAAGGTCGAGCATCCGGTAGATTACGTAGTAACGTCGTTCATCTAAAAAACACAACCCTTAACCCGTAGGTAGCCGAACTACGGCTTGCTCTGATTCTCATTCCAGATGAGATACGTAGGCATAAGACGCGATGTCTTAGCGAGCACACTCCTCTTTAACCCCAAGGTAGCCGAGCTACGAAGACTCTGATTCTCATGTTCAGATGAGATACGTATGCAGTGGATGCGACATCCGTGCGAGTCATTTTCTTTTGACCCCCATTTTAGTAAATAGTACATTAGATAAACCTACACCCTTTAGACAAGAACAATAAAAGTGGATCCCGTAGAGTACTACGGATGCGTAGGGGTGCTAATACCTTCCCTTCGCATAATCGGCTCCCGAACCCAAGATTTGGTTGCGAGACATTGTCTTTTCCTTTCCTTTTTTCAGGTTTACTTCGAGCGTTTCCTTTCCCTCCTTTGGGATAAATAACGCACGGTGGCGACTCTTCTGTCATTTCTTTTCTCGCCGTTAGTTTTTTCGCATCTCCTTTTTCAGGTTGCGACAGCTGGCGACTCTGTTGGGGACATATATTTTCCCTAGTGGGCCTTTCCTAGCGTTTGTTTGTTTATTGTCTATTGTGTGTTATTTATTTATTGCTTTGCATACTTATCTGCTTGCATTGCATTCTATGTGCGCTTTACTGTCTCATGCATACTATGCTGGTTTGTATCTGTTTCACTGTTGGGTGGGAGTCACAAGAGGTAAAAGGCCCAATACACAAGCTATGAGTGAACTTTAGGACACCTAGGAATAGAGTGATTCATGGGAAGCGGGTGGTATGGCGCCACTTAGCGGAACATGGTATCACGAGCAGTTCATATTCTGATGGGGTATTATTGTTGCATACACCTGGTGTGCATATGATGATATTCTTGAAAGGATTGTTTATCCTGCGTTTCTCTTGACCTTACCCTGGCCTAGATTACACCCGTGAGTGGGGCGGGAATGATCATTTACAGGTACTGATGGTGACTCGTTCTGTTGGTGACCGTGTCCTGTTGGTGACTTTTGTTTGGTTCTTGTTGGTGACCGTTGGTTCTGAAGTATGGGTTCTAAGTCGATGACTATGTTCTATGGTTCCCGGTTCCGAATTCATGCTGAAGTTTTGATCCTGTGCCTCGTGATATACAACCAACCTGGTTTTTTGGAGCTGAGTTTTGATCTCGTAGTACATTCTTCAGTGGGTTTCTCTTCAGACAGTGCAACCCAACAGATATTCAAGCAGATACAGCAACCTTGATTTGCATGTCACTGCATTGCATCACATCATTCGCATTCATATCATTCACACATGTTTATCCATTTCTGCGGGGTTTATATCTTCTTCTTGATTCTAGTCGGGGTTTTTCTGGTACTTTTTTAAAAGGGATATTTTATCTGATGAGAGACTGGAATCAAGGGGGTAGAATACCTTTGGAACTGATAAACATGTCATTGCATTTGCATATTCATTAGCATGTCTTGCATAACAGGTACCGCCGCAGTGTTCTCAGTTTGTTAGGTATTCCACTAGTAGGATAGCTGACTCAGGCATTCACCGATACGGTACCCGAAGGAATCAACGGAGAAGATGGGGATAGTGATTGCGACATCGATAATTGGGTGCGTCCGAGGATCCTGGGTGAAGTCATCAACAATTGGTCTTCTGAGGAGATTGTCCAAGTCACTTTTCTGAAGGAGTAATTTTCTTTGTTTATTCATGCATATCCAAGTCTTATGTTCCGCCTAGGGCGTAATGACTCATTGTAGGGCTCATCTATGTGGATACTTGCATTTTTTATCATAAGTAACAGACGTCTTTTTGCATTCAAATGTTTTGCTCACCGTCCTTCAATTTTTGCAGTTTTCAAAAATCAAAATACATTTGGCAATGTTTAGTTTAGTTTACATCTTCTTGTTTACACTCATAAGCACATACCATCACTCATGTAGATGCACGTCACCGGATCCTATTGATAACGGTTCTGCTATGGCTCGCTTCGACTTTGAAAATCCAATCTTTCAAGCTGAAGAAGAGGGTGATGAAGACTGTGAACTCCCTGAAGAACTTACCAGGTTATTAAAACATGAGGAAAGGGTCATTCAACCGCATCAAGAGTCTACTGAAGTGATTAATCTCGGCACCGAGGACGCCAAAAGAGAAATCAAGATAGGGGCTGCTTTGGAAGATAATATGAAGAAGGAGCTGATTGAATTGCTGCAAGAATATGTTGACATCTTCGCTTGGTCTTATCAGGAAATGTCAGGGCTTGACACAGATATTGTGGTACACCGTTTGCCTCTCAAAGAGGATTGTCCTCCGGTCAAGCAGAAGCTCAGAAGAACAAGACCAGAGATGGCTGTCAAGATAAAGGAAGAAGTGCAAAAACAGTTGGATGCAGGGTTTCTAGCAGTCACAAATTATCCGCCATGGGTTGCAAATATCGTTCCCGTACCTAAGAAGGATGGAAAGGTACGGATGTGTGTTGACTACCGGGATCTGAACAGAGCTAGTCCTAAAGATGATTTCCCATTACCTCACATTGATGTTTTGGTGGATAGCATAGCTCAGTTCTCGGTATTCTCCTTCATGGATGGCTTTTCTGGCTATAACCAAATTAAGATGGCACCAGAAGACATGGAGAAAACAACATTCATAACCCCATGGGGCACCTTCTGCTACAAGGTGATGCCGTTTGGTCTGAAAAATGTCGGAGCAACATATCAACGAGCGATGGTGACTTTGTTCCATGATATGATTCATCATGAAATCGAGGTTTATGTTGATGATATGATTGCCAAATCTCAGACAGAAGAAGAACATTTGGTGAATTGCAAAAACTGTTTGAGCGTTTGAGGAAATTCAAGCTGAGGCTTAATCCGAACAAGTGTACTTTCGAGGTGAGATCTGGAAAATTACTGGGTTTTATTGTTAGTGAAAAAGGGATTGAGGTGGATCCGGCCAAAGTGAAAGCGATACAGAAAATGCCTGAGCCAAGAACAGAAAAACAAGTCTGTGGTTTCTTAGGGAGGTTGAACTACATTGCAAGGTTCATCTCTCACCTAACAGCCACGTGTGAGCCAATTTTCAAGTTGCTAAGAAAAGACCAAGCTATCAGGTGGAATGGTGATTGCCAAAGGGCTTTCGAGAAAATAAAAGAGTATTTACAAAATCCTCATATCCTTATGCCTCCGGTCCCAGGGAGACCGCTGATTATGTATTTGACAGTACTAGACAATTCCATGGGTTGTGTTCTCGGTCAACACGACGAGACAGGCAGGAAAGAGCATGCCATCTACTACCTGAGTAAGAAATTCACAGACTGTGAGTCGAGATACTCGATGCTTGAAAAGACATGTTGTGCACTTGCATGGGCTGCTAAGCGTTTGAGACAATACATGCTGACTCACACAACCTTATTGATCTCCAAAATGGATCCAGTCAAGTATATATTCGAGAAGCCAGCTCTCACCGGAAGGGTTGCTCGTTGGAAAATGGTTCTGACAGAGTATGACATCCAGTATACATCCCAGAAAGCCATCAAGGGGAGTATTCTGTCAGACTATCTTGCTCAGCAACCGATTAATGATTATGAGCCGATGAAATTTGATTTTCCAGATGAAGACATCATGTTCCTTAAGATGAAAGACTGTGAAGAGCCAGTTGTTGAGGAGGGACCTGCTCCAGATGAAAAGTGGACTTCGTTGTTTGATGGGGCCGTCAATTCCAGAGGAATAGGAATTGGTGTTGTCATCACTACTCCGAAAGGTGCCCATATGCCTTTCACCGCTCGTCTGACTTTTGAGTGCACCAATAATGAAGTTGAGTATGAAGCCTGTATCTTGGGTATTGAGCAAGCCATTGATTTGAGAATCAAGACTCTGGACATATTCGGAGATTCAGCTCTGGTGATCAATCAAGTGAATGGTGATTGGAACACTCTCCAGCCCAATCTGGTCCCTTATAGAGATTACACGAGAAGACTATTGACTTTCTTCACAAAGTAAAGTTGTATCACATACCTCGTGATGAGAACCAGATGGTAGATGCTCTTGCCACTCTATCCTTCATGATCAACGTGATTCGGTGGAACCACGCTCCCAGGATCGATGTAATGCGCCTCGACAGGGCCGTGTATGTGTTTGTTGCTGAGCTAGTAGTTGATGACAAGCACTGGTATCACGACATCAAGTGCTTTCTGAAGAATCAAGAGTACCCTGCAGGGGCATCCAACAATGATAGAAAGACTTTGAGAATATTGGCTTGCAGTTTCTTCTTGAACAAAGACAATGTACTGTATAAGAGGAACTTCGACATGGTTTTGCTCAGATGCATGGATACACACGAAGCAGACATGTTAATGCAGGAAGTTCAGGAAGGCTCCTTCGGTACTCATGCCGGCGGAGATGCAATGGCTAAGAAATTGTTGAGAGCGGGTTATTACTGGATGACCATGGAATCTGATTGTTTCAAATATGCTCGGAAGTGTCATAAATGCCAGATTTATGCGGATAAGGTGCATGTGCCGCCAAATCCTTCGAATGTGATGTCTTCGCCATGGCCTTTTGCTATGTGGGGCATCGATATGATTGGAAAGATTGAGTCAACCGCCTCCAATGGGCATCGCTTCATCCTTGTTGCCATCGACTATTTCACCAAGTGGGTCGAAGCAGCATCGTTCGCGAATGTCACCAGACATGTGGTCGCCCGATTCATTAAGAAAGAAATCATTTATCGTTATGGGATTCCCGAAAGAATCATTATTGATAATGGTTCTAATCTCAACAACAAAATGATGAAGGAGTTGTGCCAGAACTTCAACATTCAGCATCACAATTCTTCCCCTTACCGCCCTAAGATGAATGGTGTTGTTGAGGCGGCAAATAAGAACATAAAGAAGATTGTGCAGAAGATGGTCGTTACGTACAGAGATTGGCATGAGATGTTACCCTTCGCCTTGCATGGGTACAGTACTTCAGTACGCACATCGACCGGGGCAACCCCTTACTCCCTTGTGTATGGTATGGAAGCAGTCCTACCTGTTGAAGTGGAGATTCCTTCTCTAAGAGTCATGTTGGATGTCAAGTTAGACGAAGCTGAATGGATTCGGACAAGGTTCAATGAGTTGAGTCTTATCGAAGAGAAGCGAATGGCAGCCATCTGTCATGGGCAGTTGTATCAGAGTCGGATGAAGAGAGCCTTTGATCAGAAAGTGCATCCTCGATGCTTTCAGGTCGGAGATTTAGTGTTGAAAAAGATCCTTCCTCCTCAGACAGATCACAGGGGCAAGTGGACTCCTAACTATGATGGACCGTATATTGTCACCAAGGTTTTTGATGGTGGGGCCTTAATGCTTGCAACTATGGATGGTGAAAACTTCACTTCCCCTGTGAACTCAGACGCAGTTAAAAAATACTTCGCATAAAATAGACCCGCTGGACAGTAAAAAGAATAGTCCAGGCAAAAATGGGCATCCCGACGAACCAAGAAAATGAGAAGGTTCGGGCAAAAATTAGGGATTAAAAATGAAAAGATCGTACACCCGGTAAGTTGAAAACCTGAAAAGGCAACTTAGGCAAAAATGGGTATCCCGGTGGATTGAAAACCCGAAAAGGGCGATCCAGGCAAAAGTTAGGGATTAAACGAATGACTGCGTTCTGAGTAGTTCTGAATCTCATCTCGTGTCAATGACTGGAAACTTTTGAAGGATAGGAAACAGTCCAATCACTCTTTTCAGAAAGCTGGTCATCTGGAGGATCTTGAAGACGAGCGAGTCATAACAGTGTTGGGACCCGATAGAAATCCATTTCACATTGCCATTAGATTAATTTCTGTTTTTTATCTTTTGTGTGATTACCTCTTTCTAGGGATTGCTTCCTGATGTAAATGCCTATTCAGGGGCCATTCGATCAATAAAATCATGTTATTCAGTATATCTCTGTGTGCATTTTCATTTTACTGTTTTGTTTGCACAAATGACGTCCGAATTTTTGATAAACATTGCATCATGAAACATAAGAGCTTTACAGGTACACGCTCAATAAACATTTAAAATTGCTGTAAATTTTAAGTGCTTTGGATCGTATATTCAGAACAGGTACACTCGGGGCATTTCCTTGAAGTCTCCATCAGATGATCGCGGTTGTGTTTCCCCCCAACGGTCGAAGTTGGTATCTTATCCCTGCTGAGCTGATCAGAGCATTGGATTCTTCGACCCCCAACAGGCTCTCACTGTTGTACCTCCCCCAAGCGGTTGTTTCAGAATATATACTCCCCAGTAGAGTTGACAGTGCCAGACTATATATCCCCAGCAGAGTTGACAGTGCCAGACTGTATCTTCCCAGCAGAAGCGGCTGCTCCTCAGGGTTCGATGCCAGATCGATGATCTCGACGCCAGATCCATGGTCTCTTTCCTTGAAGCAGAATCTCGATACCGCATCGGTGTTTGCTTCCCCTGCTGAGTCGTCTCTCTCGCAGATTATGGTTGCCAGAACCACTGCCGCTTTCCTCAATAGCAAGTTTTCAGTGTCGTTCTCTCCCTAGTCAGAGTCTCGGTATTACGTCATTGCTAGAACACCGTGTGGCGGGTCATTTCCCCACAGAGTTCTTTGCGCTGTGCATCTCCAACAACCTTGCCAAGGTCCAAGAGATGGTGATCATTTCCCCAGCAGATTCCCTTGCCTCGACTTGGCATTCCACCCAGCATTTCGCATCCCTGCATGTAGAATCATATTGCATTGCATCCTCCCAAATCGCGTAGCATTTCCATTTGCATGGAGCATTACGCCATTGAAAAATTCAAACATACGCATGTAGGCATAAAACATTCTCGGTATCCCAAGTGATAAGCCAGAAGTTGTTTCCAATACTCATACTGAAGATTGTTCATGACTTACCTTTATTATCCCCAGCAAGTGTCATTGGCCCATGCGCCGCCTCTATTATCTCTCCCTATTTCTGCCGATGCTGACAGGCATGAAGTTTTTCCGGTATTCAGACCGAAGTGACATTTAGGCCAATTTTCCGATGTTCATATCGAAGAAGTTTCCGACATTCAGGTCGATGCAACTTGTGGCATTCAAGCCAGTTTCCGGTATTCAGACCGAAGTGGCGTTCAGGCCAGTTTTCCGATGTTCAGATCGAAGAAGTTTTCGACGTTCAGGTCGATGCAACTTGTGATATTCAGCCCAATTTTCCGGTATTCAGACCGAAGTGGCGTTCAGGCCAGTTTTTCCGGTATTCATACCGAAGTGGCATTCAGGCCAGTTTTCCGATGTTCAGATTGAAGAAGTTTCCGACGTTCAGGTCGATGCAACTTGCGACATTCAGGCTAGTTTTCCGATGTTCAGATCGAAGAAGTTTCCGACATTTAGGTCGATGCAACTTGTGGCATTCAGGCCAGTTTCTGGTATTCAGACCGAAGTGGCATTCAGGTCAGTTTCCGGTATTCAAACCGAAGTGGCGTTCAGGCCAGTTTTCCGATGTTCAGATCGAAGAAGTTTCCGACGTTCATGTTGATGCAACTTGTGGTATTCAGGCCAATTTTCCGATATTCAGATCGAAGTGGCATTCAGGCCAATTTTCCGATATTCAGATCGAAGTGGCATTCAGGCCAATTTTCCGATGTTCAGATCGAAGAAGTTTCTGACATTCAGGTCGACGCAACTTGTGGCATTCAGGTCAGCCTCTCGGTGTTCAGACCGATATTAATAATCTCGTATCTTCCGATGTTCAGATCGAAGTCATTTCCAGTATTCAGACTGATGAGCGGCATTCAGGCCATGGTTATTTTTGTGTTACCATTTATTTTGGTATCCACGTTAACATTCTTTTTCGGTATTCAGACTGACTCTCACCGTACCAGACGGATTCTTCTTTCAAGACCACCTCTTTGCCGATTCTGACAGGCATTATTACTTCACTTCACTTCAGTGCAAATTTTCAGGCTTTTATTGTATTCAATCCCTTGATACCTCGAAAGTGCGAAAGCCGCTGCTATCTTCTTTTCGGGTCTCCAATTGATTGAATAGGTGCAGCTGTAATACCCCAAAATTTGACCCCCATTCATGCATTCATTTTTAGGTCATTTAACATTTCATATTGCATCTCATCATGTCAATCGGAATTAGATCCAAGAAGCTTGAATATCATCCAAGACACTTTGTGGGTCCTATCTGGGTGATCAGTCAACACAAGGCATCGACTTGAGATACTTCCAACGTGTTCAAATGGGGTCTATTCATCAGTCAAAACGTTAATCTTGAAGGAGAAAAAGTTTGTTCATGAGCTGTCATGCTCGCTAGGCGAGCAGAATGGGTCGCCTAGCGAGTCCCAAGAAAAGCCACCAGGATCACCTACGCTCAGAGGAATTTCTTGAACTGTCATGCTCGCTAGGCGAAACCCACGCGTTTTGAAAAAAAAACGAAAAACGAAAAAAAAAATAATAATAAATAAATAAATAAATAAATAAATAAAATATAACAGAAAAATCTTGGACTTGGACCTCTCTCTTTTGAGCCCACAAAGTCACAAAAATCAGGTTATAAATTCTAGACTTCCATCTCCCAAAAAACCCTGGGAAAAAGATAGTGAGAGAAGAGCTAACAGAGTTCAGAGCAACCTCTAAAGACTGAAAGGAACTCATCTGCAAAGAGCCATTTCCATCTCATATAAACCCTCAGATTGCTTTGCGAATCCAACCGGGCAATTCAATTTCATTCGATCTCTCCAATCAGGTTTGTCCTATTTCCATTACTCTATGCTTTCAATTTGAATGCTCTGAATGTATGAGGTATTATCGTTAGGTTTTGCATGGGGGCACATGTTTTAGTATGTATGTCATGTCTTGATGTGTGGATCCTTGCCCCTGACTTTGAATTTTGATACCCTTTTGATGCATGTGTTTGACAAGAGGTTTAGGCCTCCTACACTTGGTTGCTTTTTGTGAGCTCTTTTTGTAAATTTTAATGGCATGATTCATGTGGTTACATTTTGATTTGGGGCAACTCTTGATTGCGCCCCATCTTGTCACTCTAACCTGTTTGTTGAGTTTTTTGTGAGGGCTCACATGACTCCTGAAAGGATAGCTTGCTTGGCATTTGTTGATTGTGTTTTTAAGTGTCGGGTTTTTGTTATCGTCTCCACAGGGATTGTGAGATATCACCGCCTTTCGACAGTTGTTTTAATTCTTAGCTTAAGGTAACAATGGTTTTTGGTTTTAGTCACGGTATCTTGCATAAAAGTGTGATAAAATGCGGTAAAAGATTTGGTTTTAATATTTGAGAAATATTGCCAAAGTTAGGGTTCGACGATCACTTTGCATGTATATGTTCGATCAACAAAACTTATAAACTCCTTTAGATGATAAACTATTTCACAAAGTCCTCCCAATGTGTTTATCTCTAACACACATTGTGAGTTTTCCCATTTTGATCCATTGTTTATCTCTAACACAATCTATCAAAATGACAACTTTTTGGTTCAACCTTATGGTGAACAAAATCATTCATTACTATCTCTAGCTAACAAACAAGATTGGATGAAAACCTAGGTAAAGAGTTGGTAAACATCTCTCGATCATAAACCAACACAAAGAGTTTTCAATAAAACAAAGTTTTCACCATATATTCACCATTAAAGAGTTTACAAATGAAGATCATCCCATTTACACACAAAGCTAATGATCATCTACATCTAACCTTGACAAAATGAAGAACTTAGCTACTCATTTTCATGGTAGCTTGGTCAACAAGTTTCGGAAGAAGGTTGATCAACATCCAAGTCGAATAATCGAGATTGGATGGGAATCCACCTTCTTTTTGTGAAAGATTGTTAAGAGATGAAGAGAAATGATTTCTAGGTCACAAAGTATCTCTAGAGCAATGCTGGAAAAAATATCTCAAAAGTACAAAAGTATGGAAAAGTAAAAAGTATGGCTCCAAAAAGTATCCCCTGCTACTTATAGTGCTGCTACTGAGCTGTCATGCTCGCTAGGCGAGCAGAATGGCTCGCCTAGCGAGCCCCAAAATGAGGCACCTGAGGCACCTGCGCTCAAAGAAATATCCTTTGCCAGATTGGCATGTTCACTAGGCGAAGCTCACACTTCACCCTTCGCTCCAACGAGCTTAGGAGGTTTTGCTACTGGAATTGCTCGCTAGGAGCTCGCTAATGGCTCGCCTAGCGAGTGAGTGCTGGTTGCGCTTTTGACCAAGTCTGGACGTGTTCGCTACACCCTTCGCTGGATGCTCGCCTAGAGAGTTTGTTGATGTTTACTACTGTAAAATACCGGAGCTCTTCGTTGGGTTCTCGCTGGGTTCTCGCTGGGTGCTCGCCTAGCGAGCTCTTCGCCACAGCTCTCGCCTAGCGAGCAAGCTGATGAATGCATCCTTTTTTGGTCCCTTTGCCAACTTTCTCGTGCCTTCATTTTCTATTATTTCATGCCTAATTCCTGCACAATAACACAAAAATCAAAGGTACCAAGATTGTTTATCATTGTATTGCAATTCATCTAAAACAAAGGTGGTTTCGAACACATTAGCAAGGAAATGGAGTGAAAGATGCCCATATTTGATAGCTCAAATAAGCACTTTTGGGTATCTAACAACTCTCCCCAACTAGATTCTTGCTTGTCCTCAAGCAAAGTATGCCTCTTGAAGGACAAGAGGATTTGCATTAAGAAAAAGGTTTCTCCGAAATCGGATAAAACGGCTCAAACACAAGCGAATCAGCAGATACAAATTTCCAACGGTTAGAATAAAATAATACATAAGAACTAAAACTTAATAGCAATGCAAATATGTATCTATCCACAACAATATTATCTTGAATGAATCACCCTATCTCTCCTCTTTACAACCGCGGGAATAATCTCACTCTTCAACAAACAATGAAGAAATCAATTCAATTCATACAATGTCTAACAATTATAAATGGTAATGTGGAAGCACGAAGATCACTAAGGACTTTTCGGTTGAAGCTTGGTTAGGTTAACAAGCAAGGGTCATTTCTAAGGCCATTGAAAATGAAATTGCCGATGCAAAAGAGACATTCACTGTACATTATTCACACATCTCAACTTCGTTCCATTTGTTTCTCATTTGAAACCTTCACAACTCTTATTTCACAACTCAATTTTTGTTTTTCACTATTTTTCTTCCAAGCAAGCATTCATTTTCATTTTTTCTATTTTTTCTTTTCTTTCACATCATATTTACAAAACAGATGTTTCTCTTTTCTATATTTTATATTTTTTTTTGCTTGCTCGATTTTTCAAGAGTTGTGGCACTTACCGATTCTCATTTTCGTTCTCCCCAACTTATTTCTTACTCACCCTAAGTGAATGCTCTTGACTTTTTACGGCAAAAGAACAATTATCAAAATTTTCCGGGTTTCAAGAAAAAAAGATTTTTGAAATCTCGCTTTATTTCAAGCTGAGATTCAACTGTTTAAGCTCAAAGGGGTTAACGAATACTCTCTCTGCTCACAGGTAAGTTGTATTTGGAACTGGTTGTGCTCGATAGAAAACAAGTGCCTTGATCATTTCTAATTGCTTCCACATATTCACAATAATAAAAGACAAAGCATGAATCAAATGAATCAACAAAGCTTATTAGAATCCAGCATTTAAGTGTACAATGGAGGTTTCCTCACAATTTGTGGTTTTAAATCCTAGATGAAACATTCATTCAATTATGTTGCAAAAAGACAATATTCAATTACAAAAAAGAGTAAAGTTCTTAATGCATTCTAAAATTCTAGCCGAAGGTAACCATGTACCTTAGCATTATTCACTTGTTTATTTTTATCATTGCCATCCAAGCTCGGATGCACCTTCATTGGATACTTCTTTGAGGAGCAACCAATCTAGAAGGTTTGACACTGAACCAACCAAAAATTTATTAAAACAAACGAAATTTAAAACATAAATAATAACATTACTTTAAAATTTAAAATTGTTCATGGGGGACAAAACACCCCAAAAGTACATAACCAACATCAAAATACACAAATCTGAAAATACAATAGAAATAAAACATAATATGAAAAATAAAATAAACTTAGCCCTCCAAGGACTCATAACCCTCATCACTACCGGCTTCAGAACCGGTAGCCTCGTCATCATCATCATCATCATCATCTTCAGCAGCACCAGAAGAAGCACTAGCACCCGCCCCCTCTCCAAACACAGGCATGTCCGCAGGCCAGCTAGCGTGCTGCAGAAACTGCTCACGTGACATCATAGAATGCTCACCAGAGGGGTCGCGCATCTGCAACTGTAACAGCTGCATAGAATCGTGCATATCGAGCATGGCGCGCTGAGTTGCCGCCATCCAATCCCAGTTGTAGTTGCAGACAGCCTGCTGGAAAGGATCGAATCCTAGAGTAAAAGTACCAGGACCATCAGAAGCCCCTGTAACCTCAGCAGCTGAACTACTTCTTACATTCTTCGGTTTGCAGTACTTGGCCACGTATCGGTCATCAATGGCCAGTGGGATCCTTACTTGACCCTTGGAGGGTAGCCTCACCCTCGCTTGTTGGCACAAAGCCATGATTAAACAAGGGAAAGCCAGGGGACAATTCACTCGTGCCCCCGACTTTAGCCCGCTTTCAATCACGGACTTCAACTCCAAAGCAATAATCCTCGCCACATCAATCTGGATATTCGTGAGGATGTTGTGTACCAAGTGTGCCAATGGGATCGGCACGGTAGAAGTATGAGACTTGGGTTTGATGTTTGTAAGAACCAACAAAAGGATCAGTTGAGCCAAGGGAATCATGTCCTCCCTATGGTATCTCATCGGAACCCCAGATGGGTTCAGCTCAACTGATTTCCCTTCCAAAAGCAGGGCAGCAGAAATCGAATCGGTATCCCGGTGAAGCCTTAAATCTTGGTGGTAGGTGTCTCTCTCATTGGCTCCCAGATGGAGCGGTTCACCCAGGACACGGTTAATTGCATCCCGATCGAACGCAACAGGACGGCCGGACACCCTAGACGTCCAAGTGAATGGCTCGTCGTCGTTCGGCAGTGCGTTCGCGTAGAACTCACGCACTGTTGCGATGTCGTAATGCTCCAGGGGGGATATTAACCGGTCCCACTTTTTGCTGTTAATCAACCCGGCGAATGTACGGTTCGTGTCTTCAGGGTTGATTATAAATCTCTTTTCCGGCAAAATCTTTCGCTTTTCCAAAGCAACATATCTTGCTGCTTGCTTTGGCCCGACAAATTTGTCGGTGTCGAATTGTATTGGTACGGGACAGGAAGTGTTCCCGCCCTTTCTCTTTTTCGAAGCTCCGGACCTGGATTCCATTTGCAAAGACATAGAGAGGAAACAACACAAACACAAAACAGATTAGAAAGCAAAACCAGAATTCCAACTACTGTCATGGTCGCTGCTGCTTCGCCTAGCGAGAACCTAGCGAAGCTTCGCTACAGGTTCGCCTAGCGAAGTGGCAGCGAATGCTCGCCACTGATTCGCCTAGCGAGTTGCTAGAGAATCTTACGAGTTTTTGGGTTCTGCAATGTTTACACTGAAATTTCAGCAAAACCCAAGGTCTCATGGTATCTATTTCAGAACAATATGATTTATCAAGAAAGGCATCGTTCTAAGGTACATGCAATGTAAATCTACACCCACATGCAAAACCTAATGCACTCATTCCCCCAAATTCACCCTAAATGACATATACTTCAGAAATTTACAATGTGAAAGCATAAAGTAATGAGAAGGAGCAAACCTGGTTTGAGATCTGTAGAAGTTAGAATGGACAATGAAGGTTGCAATGTAACAGGTGGGGTTGTGAGTGAGATGCAAAGTGAGGGTGTGTGTGAGTTCTGCAGTTCAGAGTGATAAAAAGAAAAATGGTACTTGGGCCCAAAAGAGTGGCCTGCTGAGAATTAAATGAGTTCTGCCACGCAGCGCTCGCTGCTGCTTTGCCTAGCGAGCAGCTAGCGAATCCGCTCGCTACTGCTTCGCCTAGCGAGCATCAAGCGAGCAAACAGCATTTGCTTTTTTTTTCAAATAGCATTCCTGGTACATTCAGCAAGGTTTAACAATTGGAATCCCAATACGACACCACAGAAAAATTGTAAATACTTATAATGTTTGGGTGCCTCCCAACAAGCACTTGTTTAACGTCGGATAAGCTCGACGGTTCGATGCTCACAGAGGAGCATCCAAAGAAATAGCACAGCTCTCGCGATCCACATGACCGCCGAGATAAACCTTCAAACATTGGCCATTAACGGTCCAACTCTCCTTCTTTTCCATGTCTTCAATTACAATAGCTCCGTACTCCTTAACTTCTTTGACCCGAAATGGCCCGGACCATTTTGATTTCAACTTTCCGGGGAATAACTTCAACCTGGAATTGAACAATATGACCAACTGTCCGGGCACAAATTCTTTCTTTCGAAGCTTTTTGTCATGATATTTTTTTACCTTTTCTTTGTACAACCAACTTGAGTGATATGCGGCATTGGGCATCTCTTCCAACTCGAGCAGTTGCACCTTCCTTTTCTCACCGGCCAATTCCTTTTCAAAATTTAAAAATTTCAGAGCCCACAAGGCTTTGTGCTCCAATTCGACCGGCAAATGGCAAGTTTTACCAAACACCAATTGAAAAGGAGTGAGCCCAATTGGAGCTTTAAAGGCGGTACGGTATGCCCATAACGCTTCATCCAATTTTTGTGACCACTCTTTTTTTGAATTTGACACAGTTTTTTCGAGAATTCTCTTAATCTCACGATTAGAGACCTCGACTTGACCATTCGCCTATGGGTGATACGGAGTTGCCACTCTGTGTGATACACCATAATGTTTTAAAATGCTTTCCAACGGTGCATTACAAAAGTGTGACCCTCTGTCACTTATCAACACTCGGGGGGTTCCGAAACGGGAAAATATGTTTTTCTTCAAAAAAATTATTACTGTTTTCGCATCCGCCCGAGGTGAGGCAATCGCCTCAACCCACTTAGAAACGTAATCAACTGCGACAAGCATATACTCGTTACCATAAGAGGGTGGGAACGGTCCTACAAAATCGATGCCCCAACAATCAAATACTTCGACTTCTTGGATGTTTTGGAGAGGCATCTCGTCTCTCTTACCAATCCCACCGCTTCTCTGGCAACTATCATAACTTTGCGCATGGGTATGTGCGTCTTTGAAAATAGTGGGCCAATAAAATCCTGACTGAAGGATTTTAGTGGCCGTTCTCACCCCATTATAGTGTCCGCCGTAAGGCGAGTTGTGACAATGCCAAAGGATGCTCTGCGCTTCATCGCCAGTAACGCATCTCCTTAAAAGGTTATTACTACCCAACTTAAACAAGTACGGGTCATCCCATACGTAATACTTGGCATCCGAAAGAAACTTCCTTTTTTGGTTCGATGTTAGGTCGGGAGGCACAAAACCACTAGCCTTGTGGTTCGCAAAGTCTGCAAACCACGGCCTAACTTGAATTTTGAAAAGTTTTTCATCAGGAAACTCTTCCCGGATTTCCTTCTCTGAAGCGGTAACCTCCACATTAACTAAGCGAGATAAATGATCTGCCACCAAATTTTCCGATCCTTTCTTGTCTTTGTTTCAACATCAAATTCTTGCAACAAGAGGATCCAACGGATGAGCCTTTGCTTCGAATCCGGTTTGATGAGCAAATATTTAATCGCCGAGTGGTCGGTATATACTACGACTTTAGACCCTATAAGATAAGACCTAAACTTTTCAAGCGCATACACTATCGCAAGTAATTCTTTTTCAGTGGTGGCATAGTTAATTTGAGCCTCATTAAGAATTTTACTTGCGTAATGTATCGCATGAAAAATTTTCTCTTTTCTTTGGCCTAATACCGCTCCGATTGCATAGTCGCTCGCATCACACATTAGCTCAAAATTTAAATTCCAATTTGGAGCGACTATAATTGGAGCGGTAACCAATTTTTTTCTTTCAAAGTCTCAAAAGCTTGCAAACATTCATCGGTTAAGAGAAATACCTGGTCCTTAGCTAGCAAATTACTCAAAGGCTTAGCTACCTTTGAGAAGTCTTTGATAAAGCGTCGATAGAACCCGGCGTGCCCCAAAAAGCTTCGGATTCCCTTCACATTCACCGGAGGAGGTAACTTTTCAATCACTTCAACCTTAGCACGATCAACTTCAAGCCCTCTTGAAGAGACTTTATGGCCAAGCACTATCCCCTCGGTCACCATGAAGTGGCACTTCTCCCAATTAAGCACAAGATTGGTCTTCACACATCTTTCAAGCACCGTTTTCAAGTTTGTCAAGCATAAACTAAAGGAACCACCAAATACCGAGAAGTCATCCATGAAAACTTCCATTGTTTTCTCAATAAGGTCGGCAAAAATGGCTTGCACACATCTTTGGAAAGTTGCCGGTGCATTGCACAACCCAAAGGGCATTTTTCGGTATGCGAAAATTCCAAACGGACATGTGAAAGCCGTCTTTTCATGATCGGCCGGGTCAACCATAATTTGGTTATACCCGGAATAGCCATCCAAGAAACAATAGTATTGTTGCCCCGAGAGTCTTTCGAGCATTTGATCCATGAACGGGAGTGGAAAATGATATTTTCGAGTTGCGGTATTCAACCGCCTATAATCAATACACATTCGCCACCCCGTTGCAACTTTAGTAGGGATCAACTCATCCTTGTCATTTCGGATCACGGTAATTCCACCTTTCTTCGGAACCACATGCACAGGACTAACCCATGGACTATCCGAAATCGGGTAAATCATTCCCGCATCTAACAACTTGACAACTTCCTTTCTAACAACCTCCTTCACAGTAGGATTTAAGCGGCGTTGTGGTTGAGCTACCGGCTTAAAATCATCTTCCATTAAGATCTTGTGCATGCAATAGGAAGGACTAATTCCTTTGAGATCGGAAAGAGTCCAACCCATGGCTTCTTGATTTTTTTTCAGCACATTGATCAAACGGGCTTCTTCATCATTTGACAAAAGGTTGCTTATGATGACCGGTTTTGCTTCGGTCTCATCTAGGAATACATACTTCAAAGTAGAAGGTAACATTTTCAATTCAATAGGCACTTTTTCGTCATTAACCTCCTTCTTCAAGTCTTCCTCCTCAACTTCCCACAGTTGTAGTTCGTTTACACTATCAAGTTCCCTTAAGCATTCATCAAGAGCTTTCTCTTCTTCAACTGTGAAAACTTCAAATGAGTCATCAAGAGCTAACTCCATAGGAGATATCTCATGAATATGCTTAGAAACCTCCAAAATTGCCTCTTCGATCACATCGATGCGAAAGCTATCACTTCTATCTTTTGAATGCTTCATTGCTTCGAATAGATCGAAAGTAACTTCTTCATTTTGGACTCTCACCTTCATCAAACCGTCGTCAACGTCTATCATCATGCGCGCGGTTTTCATGAACGGTCGGCCCAGAATGAGCGGAGCATCATCATCCTCTTCCATATCAATAACAATAAAATCGACCGGGAAAAAGAATTTGTCGACTTTAACCAAAACATCTTGGGCTACGCCATGAGGATGGGTAGTCGACTTATCGGCCAATTGCAAAGTCATCCGGATGGACTTAATTTCAATGTTGCCAAGCCTCTTTACAATAGACAATGGTATAAGATTAATGCTTGACCCTAAATCAATTAGTCCTTTTCCGACATAGATATCACCAATTTTAACTGGCAAAGTAACTCGTCCCGGATCAACCTCTTTTTTCGGAAGCGTCCTTTGAATGATTGCACTACAGCTCGCATCTAGGACAATGGTCTCCGGTTCCGTATACCTCCGCTTTTTTGTAAGTATGTCTTTCATGAATTTGGCATACTTGGGCATTTGCTCCAATGCTTCGGCAAATGGAATGTTGATTTGCAGTTGTTTGAAAATATCCATGAACCGGGCGTAATGCCATTCATTCTCCCTTTTAGATGGAGCATGTGGATAAGGAAGGTTTTGGATTGGAGTAGCGCTTACTACCTCCTTTCCTTTAGCAACTCTAGAACTTCTCGCTCTTGGCTTTTTCACTTCCTCCCCCATTACTTCATCACTCTTATTTTTCTCAATTTCCACACTTTCTTTCTTTTCAACTTCACCATTCTTTTTGTTCTTTTCAACTTCTTCCTCACTCCACTCCCCCACTTCACCATCAATATTATCCTCCAATATTTCCTCCTCATTTTTCTTCTTTTCCTCTCTTTGTTCACTCTCATCTCTTTTTTTATTCTCACTAATCAACTCCCTTCCACTTCTCGTCGGGATCGCTTTACAATGCTCTTTAGGATTTGTTTGCGTGTTCACCGAAAAAGATGGACCGGGTTGTTGTTCCGCTAGTTGCTTAGCAAGTTGTCCAACTTGAGTCTCGAGATTTTTGATTGCCGCATCGTTGCTCTTTTGATTAGCCATTGACATTTGCATAAATTGTGTCAATGTCTCTTCTAACTTTGAAGTTACGACCAACGGTTGTTGAGGTTGATAAGGATTTTGGGGAGGGTTTTGACGGCTAGAAGAACCACCTCCATAACCTTGGTTATGGTAATAGTTACTCCTAGGTTGGAACCCTTGATTCCCTTGGAAGTGTTGTTGTTGATTTTGAGGATGTGGTTGATAAGGTTGTTGTTGTTGTTGTCTCGGTTGGTAGTCTCGTTGGTTCGCCATGTAGTTTACTTCTTCGAACCCGGGAGGTGGACAAAATCCGGTGTCATGCTCACCTTTGCAAAGCTCACAACAAGCTATTTGTTTAGCTTTTGAAGGTTCTCTCAACTCTTTTATTTGCTGCATTAAGAGTTCCACTTGTTGTGAAATGAGTTTGTTTTGGGCAAGAATGGCATCGTTCGTCCCAAGTTCAAGCACTCCCGGCTTCTTCAAAGAGTTGCCTCTACTTTGACTTTGGAGATCATTTAGAGCCATTCGATTTATGATATTTGTAGCTTCTCCGGCGTTTTTAGACAATAAAGAACCACCCGAGGTAGCATCCAACAAAGTCTTGCAATTTGGTTGAAGTCCATTTTTGAAAATATGGATTTGAGTCAATTCATCAAAACCATGCCCTTTACACTTCCGAAGCATGGATTTGAATCTTTTCCACGCCTCATTTAATGATTCGTTGGTTCCTTGTGAAAACACTGAGATGTCCGTCTTGGATTCCATGAACCGGTTGTGGGAGAAAAATCTTTCGATGAACTTCTCTTCCAACACGTTCCAATCTGTCATGACGGCAGGTGTTTGATCTAAGTACCAATCTTTTGCTTTGCCGAGCAAAGCGTGGGGAAATAATCTTTTGAACAACGGTAGCTCTTGAGCTTGATCAACTCCGGCCGCCAATGCTATCTCGTAAAATTTGGTGAGAAAAGCAAAGGGATCTTCATGGTCCATTCCGGTGAATGGACTTCCATATAGTAAATTAAGAGTTCCCGTTTTCATCTCGGCTTGCCTTCCCGTGTGGTTGGTAAACTGAGCAGTATTCCTTGGACTGTTTACACATGGAGTGGAAATGGGCGGTGGTGGTGGTGGTTCCATGATAGGTATGAACGGTGGTGGATGTGTGGTAGAAGAACTTTCTCCTAGTTCTTGTCGTTGTCTAGCTTGTTGCCTCCTTCGTCTTGTTCTGCTATTCAGCCTCCTTGCGGTTCTTTCGATCTCAGGATCAAAAAGAAGTTCGTCCACAGGAATCTGCCCTCGCATAAAACGAAAGCTGCACACTAAACCAAACAAATTACAAGCACAAGTCAAAAATTCGAAAGCTAAAAATTAAGCAACTATTGCGATGCTCGCAATATCAATTCACAATCTCCGGCAACGGCACCATTTTGTTGATTGTGTTTTTAAGTGTCGGGTTTTTGTTATCGTCTCCACAGGGATTGTGAGATATCACCGCCTTTCGACAGTTGTTTTAATTCTTAGCTTAAGGTAACAATGGTTTTTGGTTTTAGTCACGGTATCTTGCATAAAAGTGTGATAAAATGCGGTAAAAGATTTGGTTTTAATATTTGAGAAATATTGCCAAAGTTAGGGTTCGACGATCACTTTGCATGTATATGTTCGATCAACAAAACTTATAAACTCCTTTAGATGATAAACTATTTCACAAAGTCCTCCCAATGTGTTTATCACTAACACACATTGTGAGTTTTCCCATTTTGATCCATTGTTTATCTCTAACACAATCTATCAAAATGACAACTTTTTGGTTCAACCTTATGGTGAACAAAATCATTCATTACTATCTCTAGCTAACAAACAAGATTGGATGAAAACCTAGGTAAAGAGTTGGTAAACATCTCTCGATCATAAACCAACACAAAGAGTTTTCAATAAAACAAAGTTTTCACCATATATTCACCATTAAAGAGTTTACAAATGAAGATCATCCCATTTACACACAAAGCTAATGATCATCTATATCTAACCTTGACAAAATGAAGAACTTAGCTACTCATTTTCATGTTAGCTTGGTCAACAAGTTTCGGAAGAAGGTTGATCAACATCCGAGTCGAATAATCGAGATTGGATGGGAATCCACCTTCTTTTTGTGAAAGATTGTTAAGAGATGAAGAGAAATGATTTCTAGGTCACAAAGTATCTCTAGAGCAATGCTGGAAAAAATATCTCAAAAGTACAAAAGTATGGAAAAGTAAAAAGTATGGCTCCAAAAAGTAGTCCCTGCTACTTATAGTACTGCTACTGAGTTGTCATGCTCGCTAGGCGAGCAGAATGGCTCGCCTAGCGAGCCCCAAAATGAGGCACCTGAGGCACCTGCGCCCAAAGAAATATCCTTTGCCAGATTGGCATGTTCGCTAGGTGAACAAATCCTTCGCTAGGCGAAGCCCACGCTTCACCCTTCGCTCCAGCGAGCTTAGGAGGTTTTGCTACTGAAATTGCTCGTTGGGAGCTCGCTAATGGCTCGCCTAGCGAGTGAGTGCTGGCTGCGCTTTTGACCAAGTCTGGACGTGTTCGCTACACCCTTCGCTGGCTGCTCGCCTAGCGAGTTTGTTGATGTTTGCTACTGTAAAATACTGGAGCTCTTCGCTGGGTTCTCGCTGGGTGCTCGCCTAGCGAGCTCTTCGCCACAGCCCTCGCCTAGCGAGCAAGCTGATGAATGCATCCTTTTTTGGTCCCTTTGCCAACTTTCTTGTGCCTTCATTTTCTATTATTTCATGCCTAATTCCTGCACAATAACACACAAATCAAAGGTACCAAGATCGTTTATCATTGTATTGCAATTCATCTAAAACAAAGGTGGTTTCAAACACATTAGCAAGGAAATGGAGTGAAAGATGCCCATGTTTGATAGCTCAAATAAGCATTTTTAGGTATCTAACAACATTCCACTTTATTTGTGGGATACCATTTGGAGATTTATTCTGATTACCTGTATTAACTTGCTTTCTTTGATGGTGCCAGCTCGAGAGATCTCTGGGTTTCTTATTTCTTTAGTCGCTGTTACTTCGGATCTTTATCCGTGTGGTAGATCTCTTGATCCTTTATCTTTCCCGCATTTTACCGCTTTCTTAGCTGGAAGACCTCAATAAGAGGCAATGTTTTCTTTTGTTTGTTTACTTTTGTGCCCAAAGACCTCCAAGAAGAGGCATCAGTGCTAAAGACCTCCCTCCGAGGCAATTGACGGATAAAAGGGATTAGTAATCAATCCCCCGTTATTCAGTGTGTCGTTCTTTATGCTCGCACTACGTGTTGATGCTTCAGAATAAAAGCCCAAGATCTTTTGTCCGGTCAGTCAGTGGAGAGGGTTCCACCTTTCTGAATCCCCACTTTTGTCATAAGCTCACCCCATCTAGGGTTAAGAGTTGTGAGGTCTTATCCTCATTACCCTTCTGATCTGCTCACCCTGACGTTCAATGTCAGTGGTTCAGAGCCCATTTGATTACCTATTCCATGGCTTGTTTGTCGAGGTTGGTATGACCCCCTCTTGACTAAAGCCCTACCCATGTATGTTTGAGACCCCTTTGTGGCATTTTACTTTATGCATGTTTGTTTTGTATGGTGTGATCGTCTCCCCATAGGATTTATAGGCTTCGTATAGTCTCTCGTTTGCATGTCAATTAAGGTAGCATTGTTCCTTCGTCTAGGACTTCCTTTTTGCATGAGCATTCCTAAAACACAAACAAACTCATTGATTTTTCTTCTCCTAAGAACATGTTAACTCCTTCTACTACGGGCGAGTAAGTCTCCAAAGGTCGAGCATCTGGTAGATTGCGTAGTAACGTCGTTCATCTAAAAAACACAACCCTTAACCCGTAGGTAGCCGAACTACGGCTTGCTCTGATTCTCATTCCAGATGATATACGTAGGCATAAGACGTGATGTCTTAGCGAGCACACTCCTCTTTAACCCCTAGGTAGCCGAGCTACAAAGACTCTAATTCTCATGTTCATATGAGATACGTATGCAGTGGATGCGACATCCATGCGAGTCATTTTCTTTTTACCCCCCTTTTAGTAAATAGTACATTAGATAAACCTACACCCTTTAGACAAGAACAACAAAAGTGGATCCTGTAGAATACTACGGATGCGTAGGGGTGCTAATACCTTCCCTTCGCATAATCGGCTCCCAAACCCAAGATTTGGTTGCGAGACCTTGTCTTTTCCTTTCCTTTTTTCAGGTTTACTTCGAGTGTTTCCTTTCCCTCCTTTGGGATAAATAACGCACGGTGGAGACTCTTCTGTCATTTCTTTCTCGCCGGTTGTTTTTTCGCATCTTCTTTTTCAGGTTGCGACAATCAGTAACACACTTATGATGCTCAAAAACCCGATACCACATGCATATTTTAGGAGACGTTAGTGCATTTCACATTTGCATTATAAATTGTATTATTGTTGTTGGTGTGTGAGAATGATCTGTGTATTTTTGTAATTGTCCTTCTATTTACTTTCACCACTAACATTTGTAAGGATTATTCTTACTCCATTTCCTTTCGTTGTGCGTGTCTTTTACGCCCATGTTGTAGATACAGGTAGCATGTAGTGTTATTGTATGGATGAATGACGTTTATTGCCTTCTTCATTATTTTTTTGTTTTGTTTTAATACACGTTATTTTGCTCTGGTATTGTAACACATGGGATGGGGCCCTGTTTCTTTTATTTGGAGGATTGTTGAGTTGTTTTTCGCAACTGATGTTTTAATTGAGTAATTTCGTCTATGAGACCATGCGAAGATGTTGTTTAATGTTTGATATTTCTGCTGCGAGTTGTTTAAATTCATAACAAGTGTTTTATTTGAGAATGTGTGACACCCTTGGGTGAATTTATACTCTGATTTATTGTATTATTTTGCAATTCAGGAAATAGAGTGTTACCGTTAAGACTTAAGACACCATCCACATGTCGAATCATATAAGTGAAGCTTCTAAGGACCCATTTGTACTTATAGTATCTCTTATAGGCGTGGATTTTTGTAATATGCTCATCGTTAGAGTTGTTGGAAGATTTTATATATTGCATAAAATAAATGTTAGTATTGATTAGACATTTTTCAAAGTCAAAATTATAAGAGGAGTAAAACACCTTCCACTAGGTCAAAAAAACTATTTCACACGTCATGTTTGTTTCTCAAAGGGATGCCATTAAGAGTTTCCAACAGCTCAACATTTTATCTCTAAAGACCTCTAAGTCAATAGTAAATGAACAAGAAATAACTTAGCAAAGTCCTATCGAACAAGCCACAGTGTTGGAGTTTTTAAAAGCGTGACTTCTTTCTTGGTGACAGAGTAACTAGATAACAAATTTTGCCACACAATAAGTAATGCAAAAGTTACTTATTGTGTTTGGACACGAAATCACTTCTTGTATCGCCAAACTTATTGCCTGGTTACTTTTACATATATCTTATAGACGTGTTAAGACAACATAAATTTTGATCCCTTGTTTAACAACTAAAACTTGAGGGTATCTTTTACTGACAATATTTCAAGCTTGTCGAAAAAGACTGAAAGTCAACTTAAAAAGTCAATATTCTTAAAGAAAACACTGAAGGATCTGATGTTAAAGGTTAATCGATAAGAGGAGACTTGTGAGGCACAATAATATGAAACAACAAACTTTGGTGTGCTTTCCACTAGAACTGAGTAGTGGAGTGTGCTACATGTTAACCAAAATTCAATGATGTATCAATTGATAAACATTAATTCGACAAAATATCAATCGTCGAAGACTAATTTTTAAAATGCGTGTTGATTTCTCACACACAATCTAGTGAGATAACTGCCACAATCGTGGTCTATCACATAAGTGACAGTTATCTAATTTCCTTTCGTTATAAATAAGAGTTCATACTAAAGGAGAATAGCCATCCAAGGCGCAGCGGAATTTAAAAATTTCTCCATTTAGTGATCCTTACGAATGGGCATGATTAGTGATAGAATCGTTACCTCTTGTGGCGATTCAAACCTTTGGTGCAGATCTCTGATAATGATCAAAACCTTTGATACAGATCCACGGGGCGATCACGAACGTTGAACGATGACAACGTCTCTACTCAGTCCACACGAACGGATTCCTTCAATCGCAGTGCTAGCTGTTATGAATGTAGGCTTTGAGTGAGAGAAAGAGGGAAACAAAATTCCAAGTCTCTACTTGAATTTCTGTCTGAGTGGATTGGAGTGACAATGCTTCTACCCAAGGGGTTCTATTTATAGAACCACTTGTGTGGGCTTCAAGCTAAAAGGCCCACTTAAGTGTATTTTGGCCCATATCTTATAATATGCCCAAAATCACTTAAGTATTTGGTACCTTACCATATTTCGTCTCCCACTTAAGTGCACCGTACCTTATGGTGTTCCTTAGTTACTCTATCTCTCATCAATCCGTCCTTTGTGTGTGACCCTATAGGTTTTCGCGGCGTTGGCAATTATATTAAATCACGCATTTAACATAATAAACAGTGAGCGGTATCTAGCAACACATCACTGCTACCCAAGTCACGAAAATGTCATGTGATCTGACAAAACCTCCTGTGATAATAATTATGTGTATAATTACCCCTTTGCCCTTATGTCTATATTGAACACAAGGTATAGACCGTGTCATCCTTGTCCAGTTCAATATTGGGCCCATAGACATTTATCCTGTTACGCAGGATGGGCAAATTCCATCTAGGACACTCATGTCCCTCAGCATGCTTTGTGGAGTACCCATCAACTGTCTTTATGGTTATCCAGTTACGGACAAACGTTGGATCAGCAATAAAGCACTCGACTCTACATCTAGGATCCATAGTGGTTTCAGGTCGAAGAGTGGTATACACTATTATCACCATGAGAATAACTTATGACACTTTGCATAACTTTCTATATAGTATTCTCATAGCGGGTCAATCCGGTATAAATATTACTCCTAATATTCATACCTATGTTTAAGACTTGATAACTCTTTATCCATGATCCATGAGATGTGATCATCAGTCTACAAACATAATAGTTTTAATGCTTTAATGTTATCCCACTTCACACTAAAGCTCGACTACGGATACTTTAAGAATAGTGTCCTTATGTTTAATGTGTTCTCATGATTAAGTCACACTTAATACATTAAACGGACTATCTATTCTAGGGACTTTATTAATCAACCATAATAAAGAAAATGCCTTTTTATTATTCGATACAAGTACCAAAAGTATTGGCCTCTAGGGCTTACACCAACACATACATATAACAAATCATCAAATACTTAAATTTGTAAGTTTTCTCCTAATTAGAAACAATCTCAAGATATATAGAACTTTATGGATATTTACCATATTCTTTAAATTCTTTTATATTTTCAACAAATTTATCTTTCACAATATTATCTTTTAAATTTAGTTATTTTATTTACACTTTAAATTTTTAGTCATTTACATGTCAACATATTTAGTTTCGTGCTCTTTAACTTCAATTGTCATTTTATTGCATTAATTTACTATTCTTATAACTAAGCCTCACATCGGACAATATATAATCTAAATGTGTGCTTATAAATGGGGTAATCCTTGCACTATAAGTCAAATTTGTAGGAATGAGTTAACCTCATCCATTTTTCTTAACATGGTATCAAGAGTCTCATTTAAGATTAGTGGATCACCTACTATCAGATTTCTCGGATCATACACTATTTATTTTCACGCTTCAATTGTCCAATCCTAACGTGAGGGGGTGTGTTAAGAGACTCACGTCGGACAATATATGATCTGAACATGTATTTATAAATGAGACAATTTTTATCCTATGAATTAATTTTTAGGAATGAGTTAGATTCAACTATATTTTTAACACAAATCAAACCTTCAAATATTTTTATAATAAAATTCGACTTTTAAACTCAACTCAAATTCAAATATATTTTCAAACCCACCATAAAACCTATAAGTTTCAAATTAAACAAAATAAAAAACTTCAAATCGCATTATTTAAAGACTTGTTTATATTTCAGATTTAATTGATTTAAATTAGAGTAAACACTTATCACTATCCTATAAAGTAAGACAAATTGTAAAAATAAAATTAAAGGCATGTATGATTTAGGTTTTCTTACCCAAATAACCCATTTTTTCAAGGAAATTCCCAAAATACCCATAGTTTCAAAAAAAATCCCAAAATACCCCACTTTTAGGAGGAGTCGCCAATTGAATTGGAGACTCCTCTTAAAACTTGAATGGAGGCGCCAATTGGATTGGCTAGGGAACCTGCCCTAGCCAATCCAATTGGCGCCTATGTGTAGGTTTTAAGAGGAGTCGCCAATTCAATTGGAGACTCCTCCTAAAATGCATTTTTTTGTGTTTTATGGTATAAGTGAAAGATAAATTTGATATAATACGACTTGAAATTAATAAAGTTTGGAGTTTACACAAAGAAACCTAATGGTGATGACCGGGATCACCTAACCGACCTCCGGTCCCACATCCTCTAGCTACCCTAACCCTTGGCCCTAACCCACGTTGACGATTTTGCACCGGTGTTTGATCATCTGAGGGGCCAGAAGTGTCACTACCAACTACAGGAGAAGGTCTGTTGAGATATTCAGACAAGTCAACATAGTCTTCAGTATGCAATGATGGTGTACCGCCGTAGCTGAGCTCATGACCCATGCCAGAGAAGTTGGGATGTGGTTGAGTCATGGATGGGCGACCGGGATGGTTGAAGGGAGACATGGGTGTGAATGATGCGTCGAGGAAAGGTTGGAAAGGTTGTTGGGGTGTTTGGTAGAGATAGGGTTGTGGGATGTTTTGGTTTTGTGATGTTTGGACTTCTTGGCTACGGTAGGAGGAGGGGCGGTTGGTGTTTTGGCTAAGGCGACTTTGGTAGGGTGATGGTGTGGGTGAGAAGCAATGTTGGGTCTCAGGTTGATGGTCAATTTGTTGGTGGTGATATGGGTTATGCTCTTGGTATTGGGGTTGGGTGAATGGCATGTTTTGGTTATATGTTTGTGTGTTTGTGGAACGGAAAGTTTGACGGATAGGGGGTTGTGAGTAACCGGGCTGAGAATGTTGTTGGGGGTTAGATGTTGATCCTTCTTGTGTGTAACTTGCCTGGCGTGGGTTGTATAGGTACATATCTTCGGCGATGAACTGAAAACCAACCGATCTGTACCAAGCCATATAAGTACGACTTGGTTTTACCTCAGTTGGCATGACTGCGTCAGTTAAGACATGGTCATGACGGTGCTTCCACTTGCGACACTCCGATCTTGCGAAGTTTTGCCATGGGTTGAAGTTCCATTGGTCGTTAACTTTACGCAGATGCCATTCTCCTAGGATAGCTGGGGGATCTGGGATATTCTGGACCATACCGAACTGCAGCTTCACACGATCGGTGTTATGCATCTCCACAGTTGTGAACCGTATTATCAGTGTGCATGTTGTCCATACGGCTGCGTCTTCAGCGTTGACCTCATGGTCATGATCCAAATTAAGGTATGGACGCCAAATGAACTGAAATGTTAAAGAAGATAGGATTATAATGAATGTAGAAAAAGTTAACAAAATATAATGAAATAATGAAGTTATTTTGCTTACGTCCGTCGGTCGAAGGTGATCCAACAGGTTGCAATACTGAGTAATACAGTGTCTCGGATATCTGTTGTAACTCATACCACGTGTCGACCATCTACACCAAAAAGTTAAAAAAAATTAGTTTGAGGTAATAAACTTTAAGGAAGTAAGTAAAGATATAGCAATTTAAACAACTTACTTTTGTGCATATGGAAAAGTGAAAGGGTTGCTATTAACTGGTGCTAGAGACTGTAGTCTTGACCAACCTCATGCTTGTAGCAAAACAGCACATCCAGAAAATGTAGATGTGTCTTTGTGGGAGTTTTTGCACAACGAGCTATAGAGATAGGCTAGACAAGCAGATCCCCAACTGTAACTTCCTATTCTATCTACATGTCTAAGTAGAGGTAAGTACATAATATGCATGCTAGAACCACTACCTTCGGGAAATAAAAAGGATCCTATTAACAACATAATGTAACACCTAGTTTTTATTATTCGAGCATCTTCGGTAGAATGCTCATCTAAGTATAAACTATTATAATATGACTTTAGGCGTGAGAGTAGTATACCTTGACCTCTAGCATTATCATCTAACAAATCAGTGTCTAAGAGCTCCATGCAAATTGAATTTGCATAGTTGGTCTTACCATTAACAGCCTTGCCTTCAATTGGTAGTCCTAAAAGCATGTAGACGTCTTCTAACGTCACGGTACACTCACCGGTTAGGAACCAAAATGTGTGTGTCTCTGGTCTCCATCTTTCGCATAAGGCTAGAATGAATTTGTTATCTATAGACCAAGACAAAATCTTGCTAATATGACCAAAACCGGCGAGTTCAACATAAGGTTGAATCATCGGGTCCATATGGACATATTCGTGGACCCGAGTTCGAAACCTTGATACATCCTATAAAAGAAAGAATAAAACACTTGACTAAGTTGGTATGTCAAAATAAAATCGGGTTGGTGAAGATGAAAGATAAAAAGTTAACAAAAGAAAAAACTTACATATGTTGCGATGTTTGCAACTGTTCCTCTATGTGCTTCGCCCATTGTGAGTAAAGACATTTTGTTGGGGGGTTGGTGTAGATGAAACTAGAAGATGTTGTTGAAGATGAAATTGTGAAAGAAGTATTGTAGAGGAAGTAGTGAGAGTGATGGTGTGGAAGAAGTGTTGATGGAGTGGATGTATTTATAGGCAAATGGATGGGAGCATGAAAAGTTGTGCTTGCATGGTGTCTCCACATGAATTGGCGACCATGTACAAGCTTTAAGAGGGGTCGCCATTCAAATTGGCGCCTCCATAGGGACATGCATGCAAGACCTAGGTTTGAATGCTTGGTTTCGAGGTCTGAATGCATGGTGTCTCCACTTGAATTGGCGACCATGTACAAGGAATAAGTGGAGGCGTCAATCCATTTGGAGTGTGTGTCTGCATGTCTGACACATGGTTGTCTTGTCTCCTGCATGCTGAACAAGTCACTTCTTGATAGCTTGCATGGTTGACACATCATCTCAGACTATCCTGCATGTCCGACACGTGGCTATCTTGTCTCCTGCATGCTGAACAAGTCACTTCTTGATAGCTTGCATGGTTGACACATCATCTCAGACTATCTTGCATGTCTGACACATCATCTCAGACTAGCTTGCATGTCCAACACGTCATCTCAGACTATCTTGCATGTCCGACACGTCACTCCAAACTAGCTAGCATGTGAGACACTGATACCATCTATTTAAGTGTCTTACTATCAACATCCAAGACACTTCACTCACATTTATCTGCAGTAAGAAAATAGTTTTCATTTGCACAATGTCATCTTCATCATTATACAGTGTCAGCGTTCACTGCAACGGTGAAACATTCGAGTCTGAGCTACATGGTTTTTATTTTCGAAACACTGATACCATTAGAATCACGATCAAGAGAAATGCAACCTTCTTGCATTTGAAAAAAAGAATACAATCCTTTATAGGATCGGGTATTGTGTCAAAGATCACATATCAAAATCCAATATTTTTTTAGAATGGTCAATGCAAGTATTTCCCCCTTAAGGTACGAGACGATGAATATGTTAAATACATGTTTGTTAGTCATGAGCATTCAGGCTGCAACTGTATCGAGTTGTACGTTACTCTTCAAGCATGTATACCATCTCAACAGTCTCAACTAACCGATCAGGATGAAGCTGGTGAAGATGATCCTCAATGGTCAGATGAACTCAACCCAGAAGCAGAAGCAGAAGTGGACGTTGTTGATGAAGAAGAAGAGGAGACCGAGATATAGGTTGATCACATGCTGAACAACGACGATGAAGATGATGATCAACCACCACCAATACCTCCTAGTCATGTTTACAATCCGCCTCAACATATGACAAATATGGATCTTCACGACGATGAAACATCCAACAGTGTTTTCTATAATCCGTATCCGAGATCAGAAGGCGAATTAAAGGTGGGAGACATGTTTCGTACCAAAGAAGAATATTTTATGGCAAAAAATTCCACATGAACAACTCTGCTGACTTTACAGTGAAACACACTGATGCTAGAAGGTATGTTATCGAATGTCGTAACATGTTTTGTAAGTTTCGTTTGGCTGCGTCTTACAAGAAGAAAAACGACTCTTGGGAGATCGCTTCAATAGACCCACCGCACAGTTGCATTGCAACTAACGTTGAACAAGATCACCGTAAACTAAGCGCAACTTTGATATGTCAAGACATTCTGCCGTTGGTTAATAAAGACCCATCAGTGAAGGTGAGTATAATTATATCCCATATCAGAACAACATATAATTATACTTCATCTTACAAGAAAGCCTGGATTGCAAGGACAAAGGTTGTTGAACGGGTTTTCGGCAACTGAGAGGATTCATTCAAGGAATTGCCACGGTTTTTATGGGCACTAAAAACATATGTCCCAGGAACTGTGGCAATTATGGAGACAGTGCCAGCAATGATGCCAGACGGAACCTGTGCTACAGGTAATAGAATATTTCACTGTCTCTTTTGGGCATTTGACCTGTGCATCAAAGGTTTCGCATTCTGCAAACCTATTATTCAAATTGATGGCACTTGGTTATACAGAAAATACAAGGGTACTTTGCTCATGGCGGTTGCACAAGACGGCAACAACAATGTCTTTCCCATTGCCTTTGCTCTTGTTGAAGGTGAAACGACTGGTGGATGGGGTTTCTTTCTTCGACCTCTCAAAACGCATGTGGCTCCACAAGCCAATCTCTGTTTGATTTCTGATAGACATGTTGCCATTGAGAGTGCCTACAACAACCATGACAACGGATGGCATGATCCTCCTTCTACACATGTCTACTGTATCAGACACATTGCACAAAACTTCATGCGTGCTATAAAAGATAAGAATCTTCGCAAGAAGGTGGTGAATGTTGGGTATGCTTTAACTCAACTGTCATTTCAATATTATCGTGATGAAATTAGACTGTCTAATGAAGACGCAGGGAGATGGATAAATAACATACCAGTAGAGCAGTGGACAAGGGCATTTGACGGTGGTTGTCGATGGGGCCACATGACAACAAACATTATGGAATGCATGAACGAGGTTTTCAAAGGAATTCGAAATCTGCCGATAACTGCCTTGGTAAGATCAACCTATTATAGGTTGGTTTCTATGTTCGCAACCAGAGGTGAAAGATGTAGTGCAATGTTAATGTCTGGGCAAGTATTCAGTGAGTGTTGCATGAAGGTCATGAAAGAGGAGAGCATCAAAGCTAGCACACACACGTTGTAACAGTCTTTGACCGTCATAGACAAAATTTCAGCGTCCAGGAAACAATGGGCAACAACGAGGGGAGACCAAATTTAGCCTACGTTGTTTGACTAAACAGAAGTTGGTGCGATTGTGGAAAATTCCAGGCCTTCCGCATTCCTTGCTTCCATGTCATAGCAGCATGCGCTTATACTCGTCAAGACGCTTACAACCATTTATCTGATGTGTACAAGGCCAAGACCATCATGAATGTATATAGTCAAAGCTTCTCAGTACTACCAATGGATGATTACTGGCCTCCATATGAAGGAGATATTGTTTGGCACAATGACGAGATGCGTAGAAAGAAGAAAGGAAGGTCAAACAGCACACGTATCAGAACAGAGATGGATTCCACAGATAAAATGATAAGATTATGTAGTATATGTCGTCAACCAGGACACAACAAGAACAATTGTCCCAATCGAGGAGCATCATCTAGGTCTTAAGCTTTTTGTAACATTGTATTTCTGTAACATTCAATCATTATATATCATTAAGTTCTTGTTACAACAAGGTTCACAACAAACATCAGTACAAAACATCTGAAAACATAAATATTTCTAACTGATTACAACAATCAAATTGATGTCGTCTCGACCGAACATCATTTCCCTAGCATCCTTATCAGTCTTCATTCGCACCCAACCAAAGATACTGTCAAGTCTCTCAATACTTCTGATTTTTTCTCCTTCTGGTATTTTCCCATCTAACCAACGAACTAGCTCCCTCTTCAGTTGATCGAACGTGGTGATGTTCCAAAACAACATCAGCATTTGAGGTTTGTCTCTCGTATAAATCACATTTCCGTATCGGCGACGAACACCAAACATGATAGCCAAATGATTATATGAGATGTGGAACAATTGGTCACACAACGCATCTATTTATAAGACAAAAAATGCATTTTAAGAGGAGTCTCCAATTGAATTGGCGACTCCTCTTAAAACCTACACATATGCCCCAATTGGATTGGCTAGGGCAGGTGCCCTAGCCAATGCAATTGGCGCCTCCATTCAAGTTTTAAGAGGAGTCGCCAATTCAATTGGAGACTCCTTCTAAAAGTGAGGTATTTTGAATTTTTTTTGAAATCAGGGGTATTTTGGGATTTTCCTTTAAAAACTGGGTTATTTTTGTAAAAAAATCTATGATTTATTATATATTTAAAGTTAATAGAATAAAGACAAAAACAAATAGTCGTAGACATGTTTGAAATCAAAATATCTCAATCTTTTGAATAAGAAGTGGCAATCATACTACTAGCTTGACCAACATTAACTAGAGCAAGAGAAAGTTTGGTGAAGTTGTAATTGTAATGGAGAGAGTAGTACTTGGTCAGTAATGCAGGAACCAATTTACGTCCTGCAGATGGCAACAGACTCTGTGTTGCATTTACAACCTGTCACTCACAACATTATCACTCATAATGGCACCTATCATGGAATTCAAATTTTCCCATCCATCCAATAATATTTATTTTCTAATTCAACTATTTAATTACTATTATATTTGCCTAATTGTTTTTAATAGCGTTAAATTAAAAGTGAGAGAAGAAAGTTACTTTAGAGAGAAAATGATTATGGAAATTAAAACGAAAATAAAAGAAGTTAAATAATTATAATAATCATTAGAGGAAATAAGTCAGAACAACTAACATAATTTATTAGATTTTTTTAAAATAAAAAAGACTTAACCTTTTTTATAAACATATTTAGTTAAATAGATAAAGTCATAAGTATCTTATGCTTATTAGACCGCTTTATTTTAATAAATATAAATAAATATATTACTTTATTTTGTATTTTATATTAAAATATAAAAGTAAGATCTAATTATTTTGAAAATTTTATAAAAATAAGTTGAAATTTTTTTATGAATAATATTAAGTTCTCATAAATAAATAATCTCACAAAATTTATGTTTTTATTTAAGTTCAAGTAAGTTTACATAAACAAATATTTAGTGTCATTGTATTTTTGATTATTTAGTATATTTAAATATTAGTTGAATTGTTTATTTATGTAGGTTTAAATGATAATATTTTTTAAATAGGTTAATAGGCTAATCAAACATTCAAAAAATAGTCTCAAATAAGCCATAAATCAAACTTAAATTTTTATTTCTTTAATAAATCAGACCCAAATTTAACAAATCTAACTCGATCCAACCAATTCTACATCATATTTTCTTTATATATATATATATATATATATATATATATATATTACTTTTAAAATATTATTATATAGAATCATATTTTAGGACTTGTAAGATGAACTATTATACAAACCTTCAAATTTATGAGAGTTAAAATATAAATAAATAAGATTTTATAAAAAGTTATTAAATTAAATCTTGATTAAATAAAATATCTATTTATTTTATCATAGTTAAACAATAACTGGTCTAAGTATAATCTCTAAAAAATTGAGACTGTTATATAATTGTGATAAATTGATCAAAAGTTAATATAATTAATAAAGTAAAATAGAAAATTAATCATATTTTTTAAATTTATGTGAATTGATCCATTTCTTTATTCAGTTTGAAACAGAGAATATTAAATACTCATCACCTACTATTTATTCTGGCTTCTATCTTACACCTAACATAGTCTCAGGTTTTTTATTTTTGCTATTTTTTGTGTGGAGGAAAGTTTGTTATTATAAGAACGAGACCCCACAAATTGTACAGTATTTGTTACGTCACAATCTTACTTAACATTTAACACTATGAAGAAGAAAAAACACTCTCTTTGATTCAACTATTTTATGAAAAATGAGGGGGAGAAGAAATTTTAAATAAATATTTGTATTTAGTTCATAAAAAAAGGAAAGGTTATGCATTTAATATTTTAAAAATTGAATAACTCATTAATCCGGTAAGTTCATGGATTCAAAGTTTAACTCTAAGAAATTTGTTGTGATAATCGTCTTTGTTTTTCGAAGATATTATAAATAAATGTAAGCAAAGTAACAAAATAAAAAAATATAAAACCATAAATATCAATATAACAGTATAAAAAATATATAAGATTTTTATCTAAATAATTCCTTTTTTTAAATAAATATTTAAACTAATTTACTTTCTTAAATATTTTTTAAACTAACTTATTTTTAAATAACCTTTTTTAATATAAAGGAGACATCAATCTAATTAGTGATAGTGTGGAACGTATAAGAAAAAACGTCAATCTAATTGATGATAATGTACAAAAATATAGAAAAAATTATCTCTCCTTTAGGATTCATCGTCTTTTTTATATTTAAAAATATGTTAGTTTGAAAAATACGTAAGTAAATTAGTTTGAATAACTATTTAAAAAATAAATTATTTGAATTATTTTATTAAAAACATATAACAATTTGGGAGTTTTCTTAATGGAGAAAAATAGACTCGTAGACATGCAGCATGAATTTTATTTCAAGCAGCAGTACTTAACATTCTTCTCGAGTAGTGAAGAGGAAATTAATATAACTACTTTTAAATAAAAAAGTTAACCATATAAATATAAATTTTATTTCATCTTTGTTTACAATTCAAAATTAGCTTATACAAAATAAATGAACCTATTATAAAATAAGATCAACCAACTAAAAGAAAGTGAAGGAGAAGTAAATAAATCAGATATACAAATTAAACGAAATATATAATAATTAGAAATACTAAAAAATTATGATTCATCGTTAATGTGATTGGTTGAAGAATAAAATCATTTTGAGATTGAAAAACAAACTTCAAGACATATTAAAAAGGGACAAGGTTTCAATGACTTTGCTTTAAGGTGACTTTAGTAACTTTAATAAAAAAACTATCCTCTTAAATCAATATAATATATATTAATAATTTACTCATTCATTTTATTAACTAAAAGTTACAAAGTTGCAATAAAGTTACTGAAATCATTCCTATTAAAGAGATTAGCGTTCAGACACCTTGTCCGTTCTTTTAATAAACATACGTGAAAATATATACGATGTTGTTTTATTTAATGTTAATTTTAATTGAAAGTTATATAAGAAATTAATAGTATTAGAATATCTCTATAATTAGTATAATTATTAGGATATCTCTATAATTGATATACGTCATAATTGTATATTATTAGCTTCCAAATATAGACACTGTCATACTTGTATATAATGAGTATTCTTGTCAATGAAAAGACAGGGATTAAATTACTTACATGGTATCAGTTTTGTCACGATCCTAACCTAAACCCTTCTCACCGTCGCTAATCCTTTGTTTTACCATTACAGAAACAAATTCTCATTCCTAATCTTCTGATGACACTTCATCAGCCTCTCAAACCAACCCTCCTCAGGCGGCGAAACCTAACTTCCACTCTGCATTCGCCATCAACAACGTCAAAACCATAATCTCGGTGATGTTGGAAAATGATTTAAACCTCTACCCCTCATGGTCTGCCCTCTTCAAGGTGCAAGCACGTGTTCACAACGTACTTTATTACATTATCCTATCATCGGATGCACAAGCCATACAAGCATCAACAGACCTTAAGGCTAATGATTCTGAACTTTGGAATCGGCTTGATACGGTGGTACTGCAATGGATGTACGCAACCGTCTCGCAGGATATTCTCCAATCAATCATCGTCGTCGATGACACTGCCGAAGAATGTTGGAAGCGCATCACCGCTATGTTTCATGATAACAAGCATTCACGTGTTGTACAATTACAAAATCAATTCAGCAACACAAACCTGGAAGATTTTCCATCGAGAAAAGCGTACTGCAACTGCCTCAAAACTATATTTAATCAACTTGTCAACGTCGACTCTCCGGTCACTCACACACGACTGGTGCTTAAAATGATATCTGATCTCACGGATGCATACGATGGGTTTGTCACCTATATACAACAACACGACCCTCTCCCCACCTTCGCCACAACATGATCACGGCTAGAACTCGAGGAATCAACCATGTTGCAGCATGCCGCTCGCTAATCACACGCCTCATCTGCTTCGGCCGCTCTCATGGCCAAAGCTCCAGCCACCGAACATGCACCCAAACCGTCATCCTATGCTTCAAACTCCCAACTATCTCCATCGACATATCGTGGTCATAGAGGAAAGAAACCGAATCGTGGCGGTCGAAATTCCGGAAGAGGAAATCACGGGCAGCAACAACAACAACAGTGGCAGCCATGGAATTACCCACCTTGGCAACAATTGGGTCCTTGGAATTACCCACCTTGCCCTTACCCAACCTCAAATTGGAATAGACCAAATAATGGTCCTAAGCCCCAACAAAGTGGAATTCTTGGGCCCAAACCTCAGCAGGTTGCTTTCAATGTTAATATTACCAGCCCTACTGACATTGAAAGTGCTTTCAGCACCCTCAATCTTGCTCAGCCAGACCCCTCTTGGTACATGGACACCGGAGCCACCTCTCACATGACATCCTTGCAAGGTAATCTCTCGTCTTATTTAAAATTGAGCAAAAATAATAAAATCATTGACAGAAATGGTCATTATGTTCCAATTTATGGTCTCGGTAGTACACATCTAGATAACCCTCACTCACCTCTTGTCCTAAACAATGTGCTTCACGCTCCAAATCTAATTAAAAATTTAGTGTCGGTTCGTAAATTTACTACAGATAACAATGTTTCAATTGAATTTGACCCGTTTGGTTTTTCTGTGAAGGACTTTCAGACGGGGATGCCTATCATGAGATGTGAAAGCCAAGGTGACCTTTACCCCATTACCAACCACATGACCAAAAATAAAGCTAAGCAGTCATCCACCTTTGCAGATTTGTCACCATCTATTTGGCATAATCGTCTAGGACATTCGGGCGAACATGTTTTGTCTTTTCTTCGCAAAAATAAATTGGTCGAATGTAATAACTCCAGTAAATTACATTCACATTTTTGTAATTCCTCTTGGTACACACATCAAATTGCCTTTCACTAATTCCCTTGATAATAGCTTGTTGCCATTTGATATTCTACATAGTGATGTATGGACATCTCCCGTTTTAAGCTCAACAGGTAACAAATATTATGTTTTATTCCTGGATAACTATTCAAATTTTTTGTGGACATTCCCTATTTCACAAAAATCTCAAGTTTATCCTATTTTCCAAAAGATAAGAGCATAAATTAAAACACAATTTCAACGGGAAATCAAAACAATTCAATGTGATAATGGTGGCGAATACATGTCTACTAATTTTCGAAAAATGTGTGAACTTAATGGCATATCTTTTCGTTACTCTTGTCCTTATACCTCCTCTCAAAATGGTAAAGCTCGGTAAAAAATAAGGTCCATTAATAACATTATTCGAACTTTATTAATTCATGCATCTCTACCTCCTTCATTTTGGAATTATGCTCTAGAAATGATTACCTATATTTCTAATATTTTTCCAAGTAAATCAATTAATTTCCAATCACCTCTCTACATGTTATATAACAAAAACCCGCCATACTCTCATCTATGTGTTTTTGGTTATCTATGCTTTCCTCTATTCCCCTCAAATACCATCTACAAACTTCAACCTCGCTCCACACCATGTGTCTTTCTTGGGTATTCATCCAATCATCGTGGTTATAAGTGTCTCGATATGACAACAAACAAAATAATCATTTATCGTCATGTTTTGTTTGATGAGTCCACCTTTCCCTATGCAAAGCTGCACACCCCTCAATCTACTACCTACATGTTTCTCGATAATGACTTATCCCCTTATCTCATCAACCATATCATGACCCAAGACCAAAATAATTCATCGGTCCCTCCTTCAAAACCAAACACCTCCCCAAACATGGCCCACACCACACCTTTGCCAAATACACTCCCTCAAACAATACAACCCACTACTCCCTCAAACCGGCCCCAATCAAATTCAACCTTTACTATAAACTCATCACTCCCCTCCCCACAATCAAATTATACCTTGTAAAATAATTTTCCCCCTATCTATCAACCTACCGCCCAAGCCAACACAAAACCCATCACTAGGAGTCAACATGGCATTTTAAAATCTAACCAAAAATACTACAGTTTACTCACTCATGTCACAAAATCCCCCCTCCCTAGGAATCCAAATTCTGTACTTAAGGACCCTAATTGGAAAATGGCCATGCATGATGAATATAATGCTTTAATTAAAAATGAGACGTGGGATTTAGTACCACGACCGCCTGATGTTAATGTTATTAGATCTATGTGGATTTTTAGACATAAAGAAAAATTTGACGGTTCCTTTGAGAGGCATAAAGCCCGACTTGTAGGTGATGGTGCAGGTCAAGAGGTTGGAATTGATTGAGGAAAAACTTTTAGCCTAGTTGTCAAACCGGCTACCATTCACACTCTTCTCAGTCTTGCTCTTTCTAAATCTTGGCACATTCATCAATTAGATGTCAAGAATGCATTCTTCCACAGTGAACTCAATGAAACAATTTACATGTATCAACCATTAGGATTTAGAGATTCCAAACATCCTGATCATGTGTGTCGTCTCCGCAAATCACTATATGGGCTCAAACAAGCCCCTAGAGCTTGGTAGAAGAGGTTTGTCGATTATACTTCATCGATTGGGTTTTACCAAAGCAAGTGTGATCACTCTCTATTCATCTACAAGAAAGGCTCTCATCTAGCCTACCTTTTACTGTATATAGATGATATCATCCTCACCACCCCCTCTAATGCTTTGCGGCAACCCATCATCTCTCTCCTTAACTACGAGTTTGCTATGAAAGACTTAGGACATCTCAATTACTTCCTGGGTATTACCGTCACTCGCCATAAGCATGGTTTATTCCTCATGCAGAAGAAATATGTCGAAGACATCGTCTCACGAGCTGGCACGTCTTCATGCAAAACTTATCCAACTCCAGTTGATACAAAACCCAAGATGAGTGTCGCACATATTGTCCCGTATGAGGATTTATCTCTCTACCGTAGTCTTGCAGGTTCCCTCTAGTATCTTACCTTCACACAACCTGATATCTCATATGCGGTTCAATAAATCTGTCTCTTTATGCATAATCTGATGGACACCCACATGCATGCTCTCCGTAGGATATTACGTTACATTCAGGACACAAAACACTACGGTTTATATCTTTATCCCTCATCTACTACTTCATTACTATCTTATACAGATGCAGATTGGGGCGGATGTCCTGACACTAGACATTCCACTTCCGGCTACTGCGTGTATCTTGGAGACAATCTACTTTCTTGGTCGTCTAAACGACAACCCACACTCTCACGCTCTAGTGCTGAAGCAGAATACCGTGGAGTTGTCAATGTGGTATCTGAACCCTGCTGGTTACGAAACCTTCTGCTTGAGTTACAATGCCCTATTCATAAAGTCACCATGGTGTATTGTGACAATGTTAGTGTCATTTACCTCTCAGGTAACCCAGTTCAGCATCAACGAATGAAACACATTGGGATGGACATTCATTTCGTTCGTGAAAAGGTCGCTCAGGGTCAAGTCAGGGTTCTCCACATCCCCTCGAAACATCAAATCACAGATATTTTTACCAAAGAACTTCCTCTCATACTTTTTCAAGACTTCAGAGACAGCCTCAACGTCCGTCCACCTCCCGCTCCAACTGCGGGGGAGTATTAGAATATCTCTATAATTAGTATAACTATTATGATATCTCTATAATTGATATACATCATAATTGTATATTATTAGCTTCCAAATATATATGTTGTCATACTTGTATATAATGAGTATTCTTATCAATGAAAAACCAGGGATTAAATTACTTATAAATAATATGAAGTTATGTGAAAGATGATAATAGTGATTTCAATAGAAGTTATTATGTAAGTTATCTAAGGGTAAAATTGATAGAAAAATAGGTTACACCAAAACCAAATTTTCCCTCTATATATTGTTATAGATTAATTTCTTTTCCCCTGGTTGCATTATTCTCAACACACTCTTTAACTAAGGTCGGTTTAGATTTTTTTTATTTTTAAAAATGATTTATATGACAATGTTTTCTTAAATCTGAAGAAAAAAAAACATTTTTAATAAATTGAAAAACTAATTTTGACATCCTATAAAATAAACATAAATTATTGAAGATTAAAACATAGTCGAAATTATAATTTTAAAAAAAATTATATCTCAAAAATGATTTTTACGAAAAGCTATTTGAAATAGTTTCAAAATTAAATATATATTTTTTAATTTTTGATATCCAGTTTTTTTCCAATAAAATAATAAAATATCTAAAATAATATTTTAAGAATAAATACTCAAATAAAAATTTTATTTAAGAGTTTTATGAAAATTTCTTTATAATTTTGTTTAAACAAAAATTTGTACCACTATAAAAATTATTTTAAAAAATTGAAAGGTCTCTAAAACTTATCAATTGTAAGAAAGATGAGAGTGACAAAGTCGAAGGGGATATGGAAAACGAATAGGCTGACATCGACGGAAATTTAGGACTAGTGTAGGGGTGGCAAATGGGTATTGCACTTTTTACCTAAAATTACAAAAATTCATATAAAAGGCCGTGCCCGGAAAAGTCCGTAAAAATGGGATGGAACAGGCACATTAGAGGGTATGGACCTAAATCTTTGACATATCTCGCATTAAACTGCGAAAAAACGGACATATTCAATGGATCGAATCCGTTTTGTATTTTTCTATTTTCTAATCCAAAAAGAAAACTTTTAATTCTCCATATTTTAAAAACGTTCGGTTCACCGATTTTTCCTGATTATGGCTAGTTTGCACCCATTCCATGACATAGAGGTTCCAATAATCTAATTGGATCGGTTATCCCTGATTCTCGATTCGGCCAATCAATCTAGTTTTTAAACGTTATGCATAACAATAATTTCTTCTAAATTTTCTCTAAAAGAAATGTGCTATTCATAAACAACACAAATGATGAAACACACATGGTTAAATATTCAAAGTAAATTAATACAATTAAAAATATGATCAAATAAATATTTGAAAGAAAAAAAACCGTAGTACATAATTCAAGGGAACAAAATAAAATACATAAAAAAATGGTTATAATAATAAAAATAATTAAGTTTTCGTAAAAAAAAAAACAATAAACATCAAAATATGGCAACGACAAGTAGCAAAAATTAACGTTAAAAAATGTGAAAATGGTGTTGATGTGAAAAAGTGAAATGAAAAACATAAGCAAGATTGTCGTAGCACACGAGGTTGAATTGAGTGATAAATAAAGCAGGAGCAAGTTTGTACAAGAAAAATGATACCTCTAAAATAAAAATAAATAAAAACAAAAAGCAATTGGATAAAAAAACTCAAACTTTTAATATTTTCTCAAGAATAAGTTCAATTTTTTATTTAAAAAATAAGGTTAATTTTATTGATATAATAAATTATTTGAACACTCTTCATCTAAAATATTTTTTCCCTTCTCACCCTTTCAAAAATTCGCAACCAAACATATCCTAAATATGATGTATTTGTAAATTGGATTTTGCATGATTCCAAGCTGAAAAATTATATGATTTAATTTGTTAGTTTTGTTATTCATTTATTCAATTTGGTTTGATTTAAAAATTGAATATGATATGATCTAATCTAACTCATGTCAATTTTGATCATTATCTATTTTTTTGTTTTGTTGTGTGATAATTTTTAAAGAACTATAAGAAATGGGCTACTTGTGTTCTTTTTTTGATTAAAAAAAAAAGACTTACTCATAAATTAACTTTGAAGAAAAACATAGAAAATTGGAGTATGAATTGTGAACTTAAAAACTTGTTTGAGTGTTTGAGATAGAAAGATAAAATATCTCAAAATACATAAATAAAGGTAAAGAGATAATGAGACAGTGACACAATGGTTTATTTTTGTTCAACACTAACTTAATAGATATGTACAATACATTTAAATTTTTTTCACAAAGATTAAGATTTAAAAAAATATTGTCTTTTCAAAAAGTTTCACACTTAAACAAACCCTTGGAAATATCACAAACATGGAATAAAAATGTTTGTTGTTTACAAGATATATAGTTCTTAGAAAAGAAGATATAAAATATTATTCAATATCAGTGATAAGTTTTCTAATAGAAAAAAAAAACTCAAACAAATCATTTCGTTGTTATAAATGGGTGTATTTTTATTTTAAATTTTTAAATTATTTTTTTTTAAAATAATTATTGAATATTAGATATTTTTAGTTTTATTTTTTGAAAACAAAATTTGCAGGATATCTACATGTTTTCTACGGAGTTTCCTCTTAAATATTTTATTTAGATTTTTCTTCGAATTTTTCTGCGGATTTTTAGTGTAGAGACTAACATCAAAATTATTTTAATATTTAAAAATTATTTTTTTTAAAACAATTTAGGGATTAAACAAAACACGCCAATTTACATTTACAAAACAAAAGTGTAATAAGGCTCATTTTAATTTTTGTATTAATGAGATTGGTGCTATGTGTCAAAGGTCTAATCTTCTCAAATGTTACCGTAAACTTTCGTTGCTTTCAAATTAGGTTGCAAAGGTTGTGTTTGATGAATTTATGTATTTATTTTCCATGCTTGAGTTGTATATATAGAAGGACATAACCAAACAATTGAGACAATATTCCTTGAAAATTGTGATGGTCGTAGAAAAATTACTATTGTTAGGAAAATTAGACACAACATATGCTATTTTGCAAGAAATGTCACGCATGACTTGTATTATTTGTAATATTTATATAATTAGGAGACAACTGCGATGATTGTAAAATGATTCACTGAGATAGAATTTTGAAATCTTAACATCAAGGTAATAAAAAATGTCTACTAGACAGTGTCAACTTTAAAATCCTCAACAAAACGAATTAACTTTTGAAAGGTTGACCAAATATTTCAAAGTTATTCTTCATATTAAGCGAATGACTATTAAAAAATTCCATAATTACTAGACAAAGTGATGTTATGTTCCTTCTGTATAGAGGAACTCAAGAGTTCACTCTTCTCATTAATTCTCTTTAGTTCTAACATAACTTGCATGCTTTGACTATAATTTTTAGACTAAAAAAACATATGTTGGAAATTAAATTATTCTCTTATAAACTTAGGAGGAGGAGGAAGAATTATACCACTATCTTGGGCTTGCTTGAGGTCATATAATATTTTACTTAATATATAAATAAATTTTTATTTATCTTTGACTTTGAAGACACTACGCCAAAAAGGTTTTTTAACAGCGCATCTTAGACAGCGCTTTTAAAAGAAAGCGCTGTCTAAGGTTAAAATAAAAATAAAACACGGAAAATGTTCTAAAAAAATAATGAAAGCGCTGTCTAAGGGGGGGTCTTAGACAACGCTTTTAGAAAGCGCTGTCTAAGACCCCCCTTAGACAGCGCTTTTAGAAAGCGCTTTTAAATATAGACCTTAGTCAGCGCTTTTGAGAAAGCGCTGTTTAAAGTCTTTCAATTAAAAAAAAAATTAAAACCAAAAGCGCTGTCTAAGGTGGGGGTTTAGAAAGCGCTTTTGGAAAGCACTTCATGCTTCCAAGAAACCCAATAGCGAGGGACACAGCAGAGCTTCCATCTTCATCAAGCCCTAGCAGCTCCGCCAAAACCAGACCCTCTTCTCGCAAACACAAACCCTCCAAAGAAAACGATCCTCCTTCAGATCACAACATCATCGTCCCTTACTCCCCCTCCCATGTCAAATCCAAGAGTCCGTTACCACCAAGACCTCCTTCTTCCAACCCTCTCAAACGCAAACTTGCTCTCGACACCATCGCCGCCGAAAATTCACTCCCGGCAACTACCGATTCCGGCGTTAAGGTTTTTCTCATCCATTTAGGGTTTTTAGATCTTGTTAATTTATTATCCGGTTTCTTATTTTGTATCTGTATGTGTTGTGTAGGTTATTGTGAGGATGAGGCCGTTGCGGAAGGATAAGGACGAAGGAGATCCTATAGTTCAGAAGATTTCTGGTGATTCGTTATCAATTAAAAAATCCATTAAAAAAAAAAGTGACATCATGAAAATATTTTTTGAAGAGTTGGTACTTTGGAATTTCTATTTCAGCTGGGTGGTATTTGGGTCACAAACTCTCGTATGCTAGCTACGGTCACTGTCTCCTTCTGAGACTTCATTGACTCTTTTTTTATCATATCTTATTTTCTCCATTCTCCTGATTAGTTCCAACTTGTTCCTTACTTCAGCATCCCAAACTACAGGTTCTCTCTCCTATTCATCTTACATTTACGTTAATTTCATTCTACAGGATCGGAAAAGTGGCTTCTGATGGTGGGGTGGTTCACCGGAATAGGCGGCAAAAGTGGTGCCCGGGCGGTGGTGACCGGAAAACAGAGGCCGGAAGGGGTCACGGCAGTGAATCATTTGTGTTAATTTCATTCTTTTTCTTACCTGGTTTAGATTGATGTTATTGAGTAATTATTCATTTTAATCTCACTTTCAGAAGATATTGTAGACATAACATAATAAAGTAACTTGACTATTATTAAGAAGATGGTGAATATAACAAATGTGAGCGAGTATGAAGCAATTGCAAAGGAAAAGTTGCCAAAGATGATTTATGATTACTTTGCGTCAGGGGCAGAGGATGAGTGGACTTTGAAAGAGAATCGGAATGCATTCTCAAGGATTATGTAATCTACTAACTTGTTTTATTTCATTTTCATCTTCTCTTTTGCTGAATCCCTTATTTCAATATCTATGTTTACCAACAACAGGTTCAGGCCACGTATTCTTATCGATGTAAGCAAGATAGATTTGACAACAACTGTCTTAGGCTTCAAAATATCAATGCCTATCATGATTGCTCCTACAGCCGCGCAAAAGATGGCTCACCCTGAAGGTACTCATTTTTCCGTTACATTAAGCTCATTGTTGTATGTACTTTTTGTTAATGCAAAAGAAGCTCTTGATTCTTCATGTGTTTGACATTGAAGTTTATTGTTTTCCTACAATATAGAAATACTTGTAAATTAAAACAAATTATGCATTTTTTGTGTGTAGGAGAATACGCTACTGCTAGAGCAGCATCAGCAGCTGGCACCATCATGGTTTGATTTCAACCATATTTATTAATTCTCTGCTCTAGCAAAAAAAAAAGTATAATTGGCCCAGATTTGGAAGGAAATACCTGTATTTTTATATATATTTTGTTACGGAGGGAGTATTTAATATTTGAGATATTCATTTTGATAATTTTGTGACAGACACTATCCTCATGGGCTACTTCCAGCATTGAGGAGATTGTTTCAACAGGACCTGGCATTCGCTTCCTCCAACTCTATGTGAGTATATTCTCTTCATTTCGTCTCTTCTTTATTATATTTTCTATGATGTGTGTGGGTGTCACTTGTCTCCTCCTCAAAACATTTCCAAGCAACTTAGTTTAAACCAGGAATCTGCTTTTGATGTATGATATAATCTTTGCTACATTCAAACAATTACTAACTTGATTATCTAACTTTTCAATTTATTAGTGGTATAATCTAATTTGTTTGTTATTTTCTTTTCCCAGCTGCTTAAAGACCGAAATATGGTTACTCAGCTTGTGAGAAGAGCTGAAAAGGCTGGTTTCAAGGCAATTCTCCTTACTGCAGACTCTCCGGTCATTGGTCGTAGAGAGGCTGACATAAAAAATAGGTTGACAATCATTGCGAAATTTCATTTGAATTGATAAGTCTTATATTTAAAAAATAGTACTAAGATACTGGTGCATGGAACACGCGGAGTTTGTAATCAGATTAAGATAAACACTATTAGAAGTTTGTACTGGAGATTTAAAAAACATATATATTCCTGGTTTGTTTATTGGAGATTTTTACAGATTTATACTGCCATCATATCTGAGAATGAAGAACTTTGAAGTCATGGATCTTGAAAAGTTGTATAAGGTGTGTGATCATTACAGAGATTTTAAATTAGATGATTTTTCTTCTTTTGTTATTGTCATCTTAATGTTGTTACTTTTGCTATAACTATTTGAGAAATTGGATATAACCTTGCAGATTAAAGACAATGGTGGTCTCATCTCTGTGACTAATGGTCTATATGACCAATCACTCACCTGGAAGGTGATACTATGATATATAGATCTTTTACATATATGTGACATTGAATGTGGAAGTCACAATAACTACTATGAAAAAACTTGTAACAGGATGTAAAATGGCTTCAAACAATCACCCCATTGCCCATTTTAGTGAAGGGAGTACTTACGGCTCAAGATGGTAAACTTATCAAAGAGATACGTTCTATAGAACCTAATGGGCTCCTAGTAATCGGGAGCTTCATGCAAGATTGGAAGCCATGCAAGCTGAGCTTGATGCATTGAGGAGAGAAAGAGAGGCTAGCGCCTCAACAGTATACAGAGATGCTTCGGACAAAGACAGTATCAACTGTACCTTTCAGCCGAACATTCCAGAGGTAATTACATATAATTGTCTTAAATTGAACTATTTGCTTAAATTATGTATTTGACATATATACACATTAACGATTTCTTGTTATTATTGGTTTTAGGGCATTTCCCATTGTCAGCTGTATTTGTCGTCACCATACTATCGGATGGTTGGCAAGGGAAAAGTGCATAACGTTAGCGGAGTATTACTCCACACTAGAGAGCTCCCTGCTGGATGTTTGAAGGTATCAGTTGATATTGCAGTTGAGCCGAATGCAGCATTACCATATCCTAGCGATGATTCGGATGCAACAACGGTGCACGAAGCAGTAGGTTCGTTTGTTGCATGGCCGACAAACCTCATATGCGTAGGATATGAGGTATGCTTAAAACTTATGTTAACGTTAATGTGTATATTCAAAGTTTAAAATTTATGCTTAAAATTTTACTTACATATTTTCCTTGGTTATGTTAAATAGACTCCCACAAAATCCAAATCAAAAGATAATGCGATTCCACGGCATACCGAGTCCACGGTTTCAAGAAAAGAGGTAATATACAATTATATGACATATATTCATGGAAGTTGTTACATTCTTAATTTGATCTAACTATTTTATACAAAGGATCAAGTGGACGAAATCAAAGAGGAGTGGTGTCAATTCATGATAAAGCTCAATGTTTGTTCATAAATTTGTGTAATTAATGTGTACATTTGTAGTATATGTTATGACTTGTAAATGTGTACATAAATTTGTATATATTTTAATACATTTAAGGCAAAATTGGTTTGAATTGGTATATATATATATTTGTTAGCCAAAAATTGGTAGAAAAAAGGCCAAAATGGCATATATAAAATGTGATAATTGTCTGTCAAAATCTGGTTGAAAACAGGTAGAAATTCTGGTTTATAAACCTGGAAAAAATGTGGTTTAAAACAAAAGCTTCAAAAATTTTCGTATACCTTAGACAGCGCTTTTGTAAAAAGCGCTGTCTAAAGGGGGGATTAGAAAGCGCTTTAGGCAAAAGCGCTGTCTAAGGGGGGGGCTTAGACAGCGCTTTTTGAAAAGCGTTGTCTAAGGTATACCTAAAAAAATTAAAATAGGAGGGTCTTAGAAAGCACTTTTGGCCAAAGCGCTGTCTAAGGGGGTGGGGCTTAGACAGCGCTTTTCAAAAGCGCTGTCTAAGGTATACCTAAAAAATTTAAAATAAGAGGGTCTTATAAAGCGCTTTTGGCCAAAGCGCTGTCTAAGGGGGGGGGGGCTTAGACAGCGCTTTTAAGATTTAAAAAAGCGCTGTCTAAACCTTTAGCAGCGGAGGTTTAGACAGCGCTTTAAAGCGCTGTCTAAGGCTAAAAAAAGCGTTGTCTAAGGTCTTGTTTGTTGTAGTGAGACTTAAAGTTTCTCGATATAAATATTTTCCTCTAAATCACCATGAAGGAAAAGAGTATTCACATCAAGTTGTTCAACCTCTAAATTTCTTAATTACTTCGCCGTTACAGACCTCATGCTTGAGGGACTTTGAAGCATTATACCTCTTCCTTAATCACTTTATCTTTCCTTGTTTTATGCTTGAAAGACTTCGAGCCACTCTATCTATAATAACTCGAGTCTATTTATCATCAAAATACATCGGTGCATTCACTTTATGACATACAAAACCCTCGGAGAGCATGCTAATTAGAATAAGTGGTGTGAATAGTTTGTAAGTCGCATGGGCTAACTTTCCATGTCATACTTGGTAGGGGAGATCATCATATGGCAAGATCGACTCTACCTCGATTCATGTAAGGATTCATATAGGAACCTCGCATCCAAATTTGAAACCAATAAGGGACAAGGTCAAGAATATCAATAATAAAGTAATATACATAAGAAGAAATGTAATAAAAGATAAATGAAAGAATAATAAATATAAATATACCGAAAAGAAAATCAAGAAGATTCATCACTTATTCACATATCATAAACATTGAGGCTTTTTTTTAATATGTTGTAGGCAAGATTATAAAAATTGTACTGATCACAAATAGATATAATATTGTTTGACATTTTATACATTCTCTTTAGTTCAAAATAATGATCTTTTAGAGTTATCAATTACTCTCCCCTATTAAATATATTTCCATTTCTCTTCCCCATAAGTTAAAAATGACTTCTTAATTTCTCTCCCCATTTGTTATCAAATAAAAATATAATCAAACAAGAAAAATAATTAGATGCCAAATTGATTGTTAGCATAAATTAAAAATAAATTCAATTCATTAAAAATATAAAGTGCCAAAAAAATTTAAAATATAAAATACAAATCCAAAAGTAAATAATTTCATAAACAAAACATAAACATGTGAAATAATAAAAATTAGGATTTTAAGAAAAAAAATCAAAATTAATGCACGAATTAGTTGGATCTGATATTGGATGTTGATCATATCTTCATGTTGCTTTGTAAAAATATCAATGAAGACCTTAGTTTAGTAGTTAACTTGCCTAATTATTTCTTTATCATTAATTGTTAGGAAAATGAAGAATAGGTATTAAAAGAGGCTTCATATACTGACATATATGGAATCTTTAAGTCAAATATGTTCAAACCATCATAGAGTTATAATTTAGGACATATATTTTCTACTCGTGAGTCGAGTATGAAATGGGATTTATTTTGAATTCATGTTGCGAATTTCGATACTTCGTGCTTTGGCCTGGTGATTGGAGGGTATCTACGAACATTCTCATGTCCAAGTTAGTGACAACAAAAAATGAGAGGTATTTAGTGTTAGAATAATATGTATCTGAATGTGGGGTCTTTGTTAAGCTCTTATGTTAGGGTTCTAAGGTTTGGATCCGTAGAACCCTTCATTGGGAACACCTGTCTCAAAGGATAAATAATCATAATTCTTGATTTGATGGTAAGACTTTATTCACAAAGTAATTGGACCCTTTGTTGTATGGGTTATTTCCCCCCCGTTTGGACTTCATGGGTTGGGGTTGGCCTAATACAAAATAGTAGCCCTTATAGCTTAGATCGGTGTAGTCGGGGTGTGGCTTTTAGTTCATATTTTTATCATATGCATGTGTCAAACTTTATGCTCTTATAATTGAATTTTATAAGGAGAATCAACTTTCGAGTATGTTTTAGTCTTTATTAGCACTTTGTTTTCTTTAATTTTCCCTTTTTAGAATTTTACAGGGTCTTAATAGTTTTTTTTCCGTACTTACCTTATATAGTGTGGTATCTACAACCCCTATATGACCAGGTGTGTTATGATTACTATCTAGGAATCGTTACTTCCTTTATGACTTGACACTGTTATCTTAGATGACATGTCTCCTAATTATTAGTGTTGGCGCAAACTCGAGGATTTTTTTATTTTTGCTTATTAAATTTCTTCTCCTTTCACCTTATGTCTTAAATAGAAAGTGTCTAAATGAGAGCAAATATTTTTATATTCTTTTATACTTTCTTCCTTAAACTCTCATTGTTCTCTTAGAGAAATTTTCTTGTGGTCTTTACTTCTCTCTATAGACATGGTCGTCTTAAAAATTCCTTTTCACATCTTTAACCACATTCATACTATATTTCTCCAATATATTTTCTTGCACTATTATATTGCTTGTATTTGTTATCTTTATGTTTCTTCCATTCTAGTTTTTGGTGGCCAGTGTATAGACGAGTTGATGATGTCGTATCAGATTATTATGTTTTCTCTTGAATACTTATTGATTTTATAAGTATGTTATTCAGTATCATTGAGTTACAGGTGGGTTACATATATGTGAATTGATAATTTTATTGAGTTGAGTTATTATAAGTGTTGGAGTTGTGTTGCTATACTGAGTATTATATGAGCTGTTATGGTAATCCAGAAGAGAGGGTTACACGAGTTTGTCAATGCATGTATGTTAGGATCAGAAGAGGGGTCTTAACGCGTTGAATTTTGTTAACATGTTCATACATTCATGTTGAGTTGTGTCAAGAGGCATGTTCGCTAGTTTAAAAGAGGGGACTAATGGCTTGTCCCAAGCTCATAGAGGGGCTTGGAGCTCAGAAAAGGGGGCTCAGGGGTTTAAAAGAGGGGACCTGGTTCTAGAGAGAACCAAATATTTAATTGGTATCACATGCATATGCATTGAGTTGCATAATTCAGTTGCATAGAGTTGTATCAAGTTGCATTGAGTTGCATTTTTATTATGATATGCATAATGAGATAAATGCATATGATATTGATGTTGTGTGTGATTGGTACGTGAATGATTTATGATTGATGAGTTGGTGTGAGAATATAATTGATATATTGTGATTTGAGATTGTGTGGATTATGATATGTGTGGATATCCAACCTTGCAGTATATGCTTGTTATTATTGAATGTGATTTCTCACCCATTATGTTTGAATGTTGCATTTACATGGGCATCGTGTAGATACTCAAGAGTAGCATTGCTGAAGTAAGTGGAAGTTGACTCTTGGAGTACTTCCTTAGTTTATCATTTTGATTGGTTGTGTCTTTCTCTGATTATGTAACATCGGGTATGAAACGCTTCTTTTACTTATTATGTTGCTTATGTTGAAGTTAAAGTTTGAGACTAAATGTCATGAGATGATATACCTTTAATAATTGTTTAATGATGATTTCGCTATGATGATACCCTAAGTGAAGGTGAGCATGCGATGACAGATTTTATGTGAATTAACGTAATATGTGTTACAGAGCAAGATATATTTGATGTGTGTGACACCCTATGTTATTGTACTTTTTATTAAATTTTATGATAATTTGTATGTGGAATTTTAGGGTGTTATAGACAACGCCTCTCTTGGTGGTCGTTCTATCATACTGGAAGTGTTAGTCCCCACATTCCTTATCACATAGCATTGGTAAATCAAACTAGTTTAGCTAAGTCGTTTGGAGGGGGGATTTTCTCGAGTGGACAAATGATGTTGTGAAGTCTCGACCCCTATCCCTTTTGATCAAAGTGTAAAGGTGTGTGGGTGGTGTTACCTTTTTTGAACTCACTATTTCAATTTGTGTGAACGTGTATGATAATAAGAACCATTAATATTATGCTTTAAGGCCTCTAGTGGATCCGGATATGCATGAGCCATTTTCTTAGGTCGATTAATTGTATTATGGGACTCCTTCTGATCAGATTTATTTAAAATTTCATTATCTTTATTTCTCAATGTATAATATGCTCTTCCTAAAAATGGGGGATTGTCTCTCTTTCACACATTTGAGTAGAAATCCTTACACTAGCTTAGGATGGAATTGTCGCAATTGTACCCATATTGTTGGGCATTTATCTAGGATTTCTAGATAGCATGTCACAATCTGGATGTTCAATAATAAACGATGACTTTCTTCTCATTATTTTCTAGTACTTGGTACTTCTCCGCGTCCCCATATGGCCCAATTTCCCTAAAATATTCCCCCAAGACTTTTTACTGAGTCTTTTAAATCTTTCAAGTTTATGTATTTGTGTGTGCCATTCGAGACTGACAATGTACATTGAACCATGTGTAAGTTTGGAGAGGAAATACCTCATAGTGTTGATGGTCTTGTTTTAAACTGATGCTTGCTCATCATATGAACTAACTTCACTTCAATAGGCTAACAACAAAGTTATTATTTAATGAATCAGATATATTTGAGCTTGAGAAGGAATGTATACCGAGAATTGGAGAGTTTGTCTGAGATTTTGATAAAGACGCATACACATAAATAAATACGAAAGAAGGCAAAGAAAAATACTAGTACACAGATACCCAATACCTAGTGACGATCCCTAATTTGGGAGATATGATTGAGATCATTGGTATGTTCTATAACCTTCTAAAATTGTTTATTTCTAATATTTAATTCTTGTTGATTTTTACGTTTTATTATGTAGATAACATGGGCAATGAAAGAAGATACAAGCTTACAAAAAGCTAAAATCTTTGCTTGAAACCAGGGTCAGTGATATGGAAGTTAACCATACCCATAACAATATTCTTCCTAAAGTCGACAATTCCTTTTTTGATCTGAATACAATGGCCTCACAATCAATCATGCCTTCATCTGAGACTGTGGTTGACGTTTCTTTGGCTATTAACTCCCCAAGGTGGTTCACCCCCCATAAAAGGAAAGACCCGTATATGAGGTTCAGTGGGAGTTGGCGAAAGGATACAAAATTAGTGTTGACCATAATTATTTTCCATATTCATCATATAATCTCTGAACTCTTATTCTAAATGCTAAAATGAGTCACATAGTTGAGATAAGGTTAATTGGTAGTCAAAAATCCTGTGTTGAATGCATGTTGTACATGGACAAACTATTTAACTAAATTAGGTTGATGTTTATTACAAATTGGGAGTTTTTGATTGAAAATATGGGATACAAATGGGAGTTTGCAACAAAAAGGAATATATAACAAACTTTTGACACATGACTTAAAATGTTCCTAGGCTTAGCAGATTCGTGCCTTCTTTCCTCTAATCAACTTTAAAAGGAACATAATGAGGCAATGGAGATTTCAAATGAGACAAATAAAGTTATGAATGATGTTGAGGTGAAGGTGACGGAGTCCACCATGGAGGTGGACTTGTCATCTGAAAATTTAGAGAAATATGGTGAATATGTAGGTTTGTTTTCACAATAGTTGGTGAAGGAAAAGTGGGAGTCGATGGTGTGGATCTATGTGTCTGTTGGTACAACAAATTGTAGCTGATGTTTTGATCATGTGCTAATCATGGTGGTTTTGGTGATGACTCTGATGTTCAGTGAAATCATGTTACTTGATCATGTTGGTCCCTGCTGATATATTTCTAGTTGTTTATAATGATAATGGTCATCCTGAAGTTATCTTAATCCTCATCAAGTAAATTATTCAAGGTTCTAATGAAGTTCTAAATTTAGCGATAATGTAACAAGGAACCTGAAGCTTCAAAGTTATGAAAGATAGTGTCGCGGTTGGAAAAATTACAGAGTTGCCATCATCCTTTATTTGTTCCTATGAAACAAGGAAATAATGATAAAACCTAAAGTTAAGGGTGAGATACTAGGATTCGGGAGTCAGTTAAGCAAGGGGAATGTGTTAGGCACCCCTCAATTATCTTGTACTCAATGAGTATCTTCTCTAATTCTAGGGTTAATGGTGTTTGTTCGCTAAAACTAATTATTCTTTGCTTAATTACTTATTTATAAGAAAATTATTTTATTATTTTTTAAGAAAATAATTGATTTAATTACAAAATGGACCAAAAAAAAGTTTTTTATAATTGTACTCGCTAGAGTATTTTAACTCTATGCCTACATACCATTAAGCGCTATGAGGGATCAGAGTGTCGTAGTTCGGCTAGAAAAGTTTGTTTGTTTGTTGTTTTTAGATTTTGAAAGTTCTCAACGCATTAGAGGCGGAGAAGTGTTTGGTTTGAAAAAACCTCGACGCACAAGGGCAGAGAGGACTTAAGATTTGAATGTGTGAAGGTTTATTTTAGTTGATTTCAGTTACAAAAATGTTATGATTTATTTTGATTTAGATATTAAATTAAATGTTATATACGTAATTGCTTATTTTGAATAATGAAATTAGAAAAATTAATATGGAAAAGGAAAAGATTAATATTATATTTTTAATTATGTTAATCTTAATTACTAATTTTAATTAGACTAATCAAAATCCTAATATTATCCTAAAATTACCTCTAACATTAATTGTCTTATAATTGTCTTAATCAACCCTAACTAATTAACATTAACTAATTAATTTTTTTTCGTCTTTTTATTTATGTTAAATATAAGAGAATAATTATAATAGTCCAGTTATTATTTCTAACTAAATATGTCTAATTAGCTTAATTATCCTTATCATAAAATTATCCTTAACTATATCCTAATTAAATATTTAATCATTTTTTGGTATATTTTATTATGTTAATAAACTAATTAATTATTAAACTTAATTAATCCTAATTATTCTATTAATAATAATTATAATTAATAAATAAAATAGAAAACAATTAATGTAAATAAGAAAATAAAATAAAATTCTAGGGGTGTATAATTAACTATGCTAGTAATGGGGCAGTGGTTGAGGTATGCAAATAGTAAGGCAGAAGGAGACCCATTATTTCTGAAAGTCCATGCACTGAGGGATGGTCCATAGAGAGAGTCAACGGTTGACTCTCTATGGGTCTCTTGATCAGGATCCGGGGGATCTTAGTGTGTGAAATCTCAATCTTAGATTGAGATGATCAATCAAAGTATGTAAAAGCAGTGGTTGTGATGAAAAGTCAAGGTAGGCTCTGAGTGGATGCACGTGTATTAAGGCTAGATTGAGTCAGCAGTGGTTGGTTGAGGGGAAGCCACGGTGGTGTGATGTGCAACATCCAGGGGGCATATTTAAATGAAATTCCTTCAGAGCATCTCGCTTTTTTTCCTTCCATTTTTTTCTCTCCATTCGCTCCCCCCTCTCTATCCTCTCTAATCCACCCTCCTCCGACCACCCTCAAACACCAACCACCACCCTGAGAACCATCATTCCCCCTAGTTTTCGATTGAATTTCAACCAAAAACTTCAAATGTTCTTCCTAAATTTACCCATAACACATGAAACCCTTAGAACCCTAACAATCTTCTACTTATCCAGACAAACCCTAGGATTCCCCAGATGAACCCTAGTAATACCCCATGAACCCTAATGCATAAACCCAAAAGCGATGAACCCTAAGAACCCTAACTCTAATCCAATCCCAGAAATACCCTAAACCTGCCCAGATCAACATCAAACTACCTCAAAACCCTAGATCGAAGCCTTTTAAACCTTAATCCCATATCCAAACAATAAATCAATAAATAAATTCCTGAAACCCTAAACCCCTTTTAATCCCAAACCCTAACCTCAATCGTCATACAAACACAACAACAACAACATTATGAAGGCAAACAAACAATAACAAAGCAACAATGGATTTCTACCAACCTATAAAAAGGTGGTGACTTTAAATTTTGTTTGATTTGTTTTATTTTGAATACTTCTTCTCATCTTTTTAACTCCTTCTTTCCCTTTTGCTTTATGTGCAAGATCCTTTGGATTAGTGATGGTCAAGCTCGAGTGCTTTAAGGTTTCAATGTGGAACCCTAATCACGGTTCAATCAGAGCTATGAGTGAAGGTTTTGGGAGTTGGAGAAGCAATTAGCTTTTTAGGGTTTTTTCCTTCTTGTTTCTCATCCCTGCTTATGATTTGGACTTAGGTTTATATAGATTAGAAAATAGGTTTAGAATTAAGTTGGGTAATTGTATTTTAGGAAGTTTGGAATTCGGTTTTATTATGATTTGATTTAATTAGCAATTAGGGTTTCTGATCTGTAATGTATTTGGTCCGATCCTCTTTGTAAATTTGATCTCTCCATGTATCTAAAATGATTTTAGCAAGTTTTGATCCTTTTGATTTCCCTGATTGCACAAGTTTAATGTTTTCGAATGCACTTTGGGTTTTGTTGACTGAATTTGGTCCTAAAGTTGACCAGGTTCACTTAAAGATAAATAATGACTTAATAATCTGCTTAAATAGCCCATCATATATCTTCCTAATCATATAACCAAATAAAAATTAATATCTAATAGTCTAAACACTTTAATAACCCTATAAAATAACTTATTAATATAATGAATCGGTTAATTAGTAATTTTTAATAACCAATTATTAAAAAAATTCTACTCATCAAATATCTAATAACAATAATAATATATAAATAAAAGTTTATATTATTAAAATGACTAAGTAATACACAATTATCAAATGACTTTTATCTCTTAACATAACTTCCTATCAATTAAATAGTAGTCCAGTTATTAAATTTTAATGACTAAAATAATAATGTAAATTAATCTAAAATAGTAATAGTAATACCCAGTGAGATATTCTAACTTTAAATTACAAATATTTTCCTAATGAGTTAGTCCTAATTTTCAATTAAACCCTAATTATCATTATCTTAACCCTAATTACATCTAGGCATTAGTCCTAATAATTAATCATAAGAACTATCCTACTAAATCCTAATTAGAAAATATGTTTTTGTGTTTTTTAATCTATTAATTTATAATAAAATAAAACTTTAATTAATTAATTTTAGTTTTTAACTAACTTAATCAATTATTAATATTAATCTAACAATAATTATCATATTATTAATTTTAAAATTAAATAAAATAAAGAAATTAAAATAAATAAACACACGGGGGTATATTATACTACACTAGTAATGTGATAGTAACTGGGGGTGTGAAAAGCAAGGGTGCGAGAGGCCCATTGGATTTGAGCCCATGCACTGGAGGGAGTCCACAGAGGGAAAGAGTCAATGGTTGACTCTCTCTTGACCTCCTGATCAAGATCTAAGGTGTTGTTTCTAAGAGTTGGCAGCAATTTTGGTAAAACAAAGAGTGTTCACAAGATGTCATGTGTGATGTCTTAACATGAGATATCCTATGTACCTGCTGGAGTTGAAGAACATATGCAAGCAGGATTGTTTCAGAATGCCATATACATTGACAAGGCTTCTGATATTGGATGTACCTGCTGGAGCTTAAATGGAAGACATATGCTGCAGGATTGTTTCAGTTGACATACTCATTGTCATGGTAACTGATATGACTGTACCTGCTATGAAAGGAAACTGGATTATGCAGGATTTTTCCAGATGTCAGACCCGATGTCTTGACATCTTGTACACAGAACATTCAGTATGAATGTCTGGTGTTTTGTGATTGCACAATTGATGGAAATCATTGGTTGATTGAAGATATGGCTAGCTGGCGCATTCTTTCAGAGATATCAACCAGATTTGTTGATTTTCCAAGGAGATCTTTACAGCTGATATGAAAAGATTTGATTGGAAAATATATCTAGGGTTTTCAAGGTGTCCTTTACTTCTATAAAAAGGGACTTAGAAAACCTGATTGTACACACAACCAAGACTGAGCGAAATTTAGAGAGAGAGCTAGGGTTTGTGTCTGTAGGTCATTCAAGTCATCCATTGATGATTGAATTGGACTGATTTGTCTTCTTGATCAAAACTTTGAAGCAAGATCAAGAGTGTGTCTTCTTGATTGAAACTGTGAAGTAAAATCAAGAATATTGTAATTGAAAAGTATTTTCTTTTCACAAGGGATTACTGTTTTCAATCACGGGTGTGTGATTGTAAGGGAAGTGAGTGGGTTCTCATATCTAAAAGTGCTTAGGTAGAAATTGCACGGGTAGAGATTAGGTGATAAAGACTGTAACTTGGTGAAGTGTACGGATAGTCTTTGAACTAATTCTATTATAGTTGATTTCCTTCCTGGCTTGGTAGCCCCCAGACGTAGGTGAGTTGCACCGAACTGGGTTAACAATTGCTCGTGTTATTTGCTTTGCCATTCTGTTTTTGTTTATCCATTGTTTATAACCAGATATCAGTGTCGTAACATTATCTTCAACATCTTATATCTGATACCAGAATTTCAATTGGTATCAGAGCAGGCATCCTGCTCTGGTTCTGGGTGAGATCTAGGGGCTATACTTTCTGGTACAATGGAAAGAGATGGAGGATCTGTTCATAGGCCACCAATCCTGGATGGTTCTAACTATGACTATTGGAAACCTAGAATGGTAGCGTTTTTAAAATCCCTTGATAACAAGGCTTGGAAAGTTATCTTGACAGGATGGGTGCACCCTGTAGTCACTAAAGAAGGAGAAGCCACGACTGAAAAGAAGCCTGAAGAACAATGGTCCAAGGAGGAGGATGATCTTGCTCTTGGAAACTCTAAAGCCTTGAATGCAATATTCAATGGTGTAGACAAGAATATTTTCAGGCTGGTAAATAACTGTGAAGTGGCCAAAGATGCTTGGGACATTCTCAAGACCACTCATGAAGGCACCTCTAGGGTAAAGATGTCTAGACTCCAGCTGCTCACCTCCAAGTTTGAAAACTTAAGGATGAAAGAAGATGAAAACATTCATGAATTTCACATGAGTATCCTTGAGATAGCTAATGCTTCAGGAGCCCTGGGAGAGAAGATGACAGATGAAAAGTTGGTGAGAAAAATACTTAGGTCACTCCCTAAGAGATTTGCAATGAAGGTGACTGCCATAGAAGAGTCTCAAGACATCTCCAACATGAGGGTAGATGAGTTAATTGGCTCCCTCCAAACCTTTGAGATGGGATTGATTGAGGGAACTGAAAAGAAAACCAAGAGCATTGCCTTTGTTTCCAACACAGAAGAGGAAAACAGTCAAGATGTGGATAAAGAATGGGCCAATGAAGTTGCAATGCTGGGGAGACAGTTTAACAGACTGTTAAAGAAAATGGATGTCAGATCCAAGGCAAATGTCAAGAACATCTCGTCTGACATCAGTAAATCCAACAATGCTGGAAGAAAAGCAAGAGCAGATGAGAAGCCCAAAGAAGGAAAAGAGGTTCAGTGCTATGAATGTGATGGGTATGGACACATCAGGTCTGAATATGGGACCTACCTTAAGAAACAGAAGATGAGCCTTGCTTCCACATGGTCTGATGAGAGTGATACTGAAGAGGCTGCAAATCTTGTGACTGCTTTGACAGGAAGATGTGAATCTGATGAAGAGTCAAGTGATGGTGAAGTAACCTTTGAGGAATTGGCATCTACCTACAGAAAGTTGTGTCACAAAAGTGTAGAGTTGTGCAAACAGGTTGAGAGCCAGAAGAAGGAAATTACTCAACTTGAGAATGAGAAGATAGAATACTTGGAAACCATCTCCAAGTTACAAACAGAAGCAGTAGCTCTGAATGCCAAGCTAGACAAAAATCCACAAGCTGAAAATCAGAAGATAGCACAGCTGGAAAGTGAAAAGGCAGACCATGCAAAAATCATCTCAAAATTGAAAACTGAAGTCATGTTTCAAAATTCTAAATTAGAAGAGATGACCAAGTATGTAAGAATGTTAAGCAATGGGTCTGACTCCTTAGACAAGATTCTTCAAATTGGACAAATAACAGGAGACAAATCTGGCATTGGGTATAATAACTCAAAACCTGAGAGCAGTAACTCTGATGTCAAGCCTCAAGCCAAATTTAGATGCATCCAAAAACCTGCGATGTCACATAATATGTCACAAAGGAGAAAGCAGTTGAAAGGAAAACACCAAAGATGGAGATGCCATCACTGTGGGAAATTTAGTCATCTAAAGCCTTTCTGCTATAAACTGTATGGCTATCCTAAGTTTGCTCAGCATCAGGATCACTATCAGTTCAGACCCAAACACCACTTCAAAAAGCAATGGGTCCCTAAGAATAATGCTACAGGTCTGATAGCTCAAATCCCTCTCAGAATCTCAGCCAAAGAAGAATGGTACCTTGATAGTGGATGCTCCAGACACATGACTGGAAACCAAAACCTGCTAACTGATCTGCATCAACATACTATAAGTCATGTAACCTTTGGAGATGGAGCAAAAGGAGAAATCAAGGGAACAGGTAAGCTTGATTGCCTTGGAGTACCTAGACTTGACAAGGTTCTACTAGTCAAAGGCTTAACTGCAAACCTCATAAGCATTAGCCAACTATGTGATCAAGGTCTGAATGTTAACTTCACCAAAACTGAATGTCTTATCCTGGACATAAAGAGTGAAGTAATTATGAGAGGAATCAGGACCAAAGACAATTGCTACATATGGAGACCTCAATTGGATTGTCCCTTAAAGTATTGGGTGAGTACAGATACCCCCAAGAGTGATGAAAAACAAGGCCGGGGAAAAGGTCACACAAAGATATCACACCAGAAGCCCAGAGGAGAAAAGGTCATGATGGCTCAAATAACTGAGAGGTTAGACCAAACAGATGGACATTTGACCTGTCACAGGGAGAATGGAACTGTAGGGACCAAGCCACAAAAGACTTTGTGCAAAAAGGCCAAGGATAATATGGAGAAGATTTGGATGACACCTGTGAAAGGTATAGAAGATGATAGCAGGTGGGCTCGACTGGGTTGGAAGAACCTATTACTGAGTGTATACAATGTCACACATGATGTCACAACATTGTATTATGACTTCCTGAATACTGAAGCCAGGTCCAAAAATCAGATTCAACACAGAGGGACAAAGTACTGGTCTAGCTATTATCACTCCATTAGGAAATTTGTGGAAGACAAATTCAAAAGTCTAAAGCTTGGACTAGAACTAGCAGACAAGCTTGCAAGGAATTTGGGTAAAAGTGTATGTGAGGAAGGGAAATTAGGGATTTGGAAATTAAAAAGAAAAAATAAAAGAAATAAAAATAATGTTTGCCCTTTTAAAAAGAGCCACATTAATAATAAACCATTTCCAAACTTTGAAAATAGTATCTATTCCCTCAGCACACGCTACCTAAACTCAGCTATCGCCATTTCCATTCAACTTCTAAGAGAAGCTCAGCTAGGGCAAAGAAACCTTCCTCAAAAGTCCTACAACATGTCTCAACATCCTTCATCATCTGGCTCCAAATCCTCCCAACATGCGAAGACTCCATCTATGGGGTTTGTAGATGAAGATGTAATGGACGTCACTCCTCTGTGCATGATACCGGGCGACACCACAGGTACCTCCTCCAATGCTGGAGATAAGCAAGGTAATACCTCTGGTAACTCCTCTCTTCCCAAAGACATGCATTACACTGATCGCGCTATAAGAAGACTGGTTACTAGAATTCTGAGTGAAGGACATATAGTTGAAGGGGTCTTTACCCCTCTGTCCAGAAGGGAACCCTCTCCTGAGGGTAAAACCCATGCTGATAAAGATGATGATTCATCTATATCAGAAAAGGAGGTGGCAGCTGAAGGGCTTTGCTCTCTAGGTAAAACCCTACCTAGCAAGAAACAAAATGTGCCTCAAGAAGATATTATTGATCTAGAGGAAGAAATCACTGAAGGAGAGGATGATTCTTTGGTTCATCTGGTTAAACCTAGCATAGCTGAGAAACTGAGAACTAAGAAAGGGAATAGTATGGCTAATATGAGAGCTGCTAGAGTGAAAAAGGCTGCAGGAATAGGACCCTCAAAACCCCGGAGCAAGGTCGAGGTTGGGAAAAGGAAAGAAAGAGACAACTCTGACTCTGAGGAGGATGTTAAAGACGATGTCCCAGACATCTCCCCTGCAAAAAGGCAGGTTGTTCAGAAATCTCCTGGCAAGGCTACTGCTGTTCATCTAGACAACATCTCCTTCCATTTGGAAGATGGAGCAGCAAAGTGGAAATATGTCATTCAGAGAAGAGTAACCATTGAGAGAGAACTTGGACAAGAAGCTGTAGAGGTAAAGGAGGTTATTGAGCTGATCAAAAATGTTGGACTCATGAAGATTGTGGTATCTCTAACCCAATGCTATGAGGGGTTGGTTAGAGAGTTTATTATTAATATCCCTGAGGATATTCATGATAAGAATAGCAGGGAGTTTTGCAAGGTATTTGTGAGAGGCAAATGTGTGAAATTCTCACCAAGTGTCATCAACAAGTTCCTAGGAAGAGGAATGGATGGAGGAGTAGACCTAGAAACCACAGACAATGAGGTCTGTAGGGTCATCACAGCTGGCCAAGTTAAGGAATGGCCTAGTAGAAACCACTTATCAGCTGGAAAGCTCAGTGTTAAATATGCCATCCTGCATAAGATTGGCTCAGCTAATTGGATTCCTACTAATCATGTCTCTACTATCTCCATCAATCTTGGAAGAATCATTCATGCCATTGGAACAAGGGTTAACTATGATTTTGGCAAGTTCGTATTTAAACAAACCATTAGACATGCTTCTACAAATGTTGTAAAGTTACCCATTGCCTTCCCTTCCCTTATTTGTGGCATTATCCTGAGTCAACAACCAGGGATCCTGAGGACAAGTGACATTCCAAGCAGGAGGAAAACCCCTCTGTTCATCCATTACAAGCTGTTTGAAGGAAGTCATTTCAAGGATGTCATGACATCTGGCAGAAGGGAGTCTACAGCTAAAGGAAGCTTGATTGACCAACTGAAAGAGACCTGCAAAGAATTGGAAGATGGTATAAGGGTGGCCAAGGCCAGAAAGGAAGCTTTAGATGTCCTCATCTGTAGCCTTGAAAGGGAAGACAGAGAAAACGCTGGGAAGGAATCAAATACAAGATCCCAATCCTGTTCTGAAAGCTCAGAAGACTCTGAAGGTGTAGCTGAAGATGAAGATGAAGATGAAGGTGAAGAAGATACCTCTTCTTCTGATTAATGGTTCCTGCCTGTATTAAAGACCTGGAGGGGTGCTGGAAGGTGGAAGTTGTTGCTGTTTGAACGGCTGTTGTCTTGAATGTTTTTTGTATTTTGTGGCAGTCCTCATGATGCCTGTTTTGTAATATTTAGGGCTCTTAATGAGTTCCTTGAATTTGTTCATTATCTCAGCTTTCTGCTGTGTATAATGATGATGTGTACTTCCTGAATATTCTGTTTTAACATGCTTAATGTTATAACATCTGTTTCTCTCTGCTAGACTAATAGACATTTATTTTGTCTGATTGGTCACCTTTGGTCAATTTTGACTAAAAAGGGGTGTCGCAACCTGAAAAATACAGTGCAAAAAAAAACAACCGGCGAAAGAAAAAGACAGAAGAGTCGCCACCGTGCGTTATTCATCCCAAAGGAGGGAAAGGAAACGCTCGAAGTAAACCTGAAAAAAGGAAAGGACAAGACGGGGTCTCGCAACCAAATCTTGGGTTCGGGAGTCGGTTATGCGAAGGGAAGGTATTAGCACCCCTACGCATCCGTAGTACTCTACGGGATCCACTTTTGTAGTTCTTGTCTAAAGGGTGTGGGTTTACCTAATGCGTTTATTTACTAAAAAGGTTAAGAGAAATGACTCGCGCGGATGTCGCATCCACTGCATACGTATCTCATCTGAATATGAGAATCAGAGTCTTCGTAGCTCGGCTGACCTATGGGTTGGGGGATGTGTGCTCGCTAAGACATCGCGTCTTATGCCTACGTATCTCATCTGGCCTGAGAATCAGAGCAAGACGTAGTTCGGCTAACTATGGGGTTATGGATTGGGTTTTGGACGAACGACGTCACTACGCAATCTACCGGATGCTCGACCTTTGGAGGCTTACTCGCCTGTAGTAGAAGGAGTTAACGTGTTGCTTTGGGTTTTAGGGTTTGGGATGCTCGAGGGCAAAAAGGCAGTCCTTGACGAAGGAACCGTGCTACCTGCAGGGATATGAATACAAAACACAAAACATGTATCTCAAAGTAAAATGCCACCAAGGGGTTCAAACATTGCCTCCTATCGAGGTCTTCCAGCTAAGAAAGCGATAAAGTACGAGAAAGGGAAAAAATTACCACACGGATAAAGATCCGAAGCTATAGCAGTTAAAGGAGCAAGAAACCCTGAAATCTCTCCAGCTGGACAGTCACAGTAAATCAGTCAACACGAATAATCAGAATAAAACTCCAGGGGTATCCCACAAATAAAGTGGGAAACCACGCGAGTGTCTCTGCAAAAGCCATGTGAGCCCTCACAAAACTCGACAAAGGGTTAGAGCAATAGGATGAAATCAAAAGAAAACAATGCCATGGAAACACAAGACAGGTTAGAATAAAGAGAACAAAAAAACGAATACTGTCACGTTCGCGACTGCTTCGCCTAGCGAAGGCTTAGCGAAGCTTCGCTACAGGCTCGCCTAGCGAAGCGGCTAGCGAGGGCCTGCGGGTTTTGGATTCCTCCTTGATAACAGTTCGATCTTTATGATCCGAAAACCCTGTGGTATCCAACTCATAAACGAAAATGATTAAAACATTCATGGTATTGTTACACATATTCATACATAAATATAAACTCACGGGCAAAACCAGATGTTACCTCATACATTCATAATATTCAAATTCGAGGTGTAAAGTAGTAGGAACAAAGGCATACCTGATGAGAGAGATCGATCGAACGGCGCGGCTGGATTTGTAAAGCTCTGTTAGGTTTGCGTGAGGCGGAGTGAACTTCTCAGAGTTGCCTGAAGGTTGCTGCAGAGTAGTTCCTAGGTTTCTTTCTCTCAAGATCTCTGGTCTTTTTTGTTCAGCCAGTGTTCAGGGTTTATTTCATTGACTACTCTGGTATTTATAGGCCAAATTTCGCAGCCTGTGGGCTTTGAATGAGGACAGCTCAGGCCCAAAACTTTTCTGATATTTTCTGAAATGCGCGTCCTTCGCCTAGCGAAGGATCTGCCCGCCTAGCGAGCATGACAGTACTCTTCGCTAGGCGAAGCATCTGCTCGCCTAGCGAGCATGACAGCTCAGCAGCAGATTCTTGCTTCTTCCAGCTTGGCGGTTTGTACGGTGAATAGGCCTCATCTGGCCCTGTTGGTAGTACCTAAAGTCTTTTCCTTGTGTTGACTGATCATTTGAATAAAACCCACAAAGTGTCCTGGATGATGTCCGAGCTTCTTGGAGCTAATTCCGATTGACATGATGCAATGTAATATGAAATGCTAAATGGCCTAAAAAATGAATGCATGAATGGGGATGGCAAATTTTGGGGTGTTACAGCTGCCCCTATTCAATCATCAGCTAACCCGAGTAGGATGAAAGCGAACAGCTTATCAGACAAACGGGGTGAGCTGTGATTGAATACCAAAGACATACCGAAAATTTGTGCTCCGAGAATACCACAAAAACGCGGAAATACACCGCGCTGTTTATTTTTCTTCCGATCCTCTGGCTGGATCTGAATCAGTCTTCTGGCTTAATCTGGAGTGTCGATCCTCTGGCTGAACCTATACTCAATTTAGTCCTCTGGTAGGATATTAATTTTGATCCTCGGGCTGGATACGATTTTGATCTTCTGGCTAGATCTTCTTCGATCTTCTGGCTAGATCTCCTTCGTTTCGATTCTCTGGCTGAATCTATTTCCTTTGATTCTCTGGCTGAATCTACTTCGATCTTCTGGCTAGATCTGAATTGTTGCGATTCTCTGGCTGAATCTATTTCTGGTCTTCGGGCTAGACCTGACTTCGATCTTCTGGCTAGATCTGGAGTGTCGATCCTCTGGCTGAATCTGAACTTAATTTGATTCTCTAGCTGAATCTACTTCGATCTTCTGGCTAGATCTGAATTGTTTCGATTCTCTGGCTGAATCTATTTCTGGTCTTCGGGCTAGACCTGACTTCGATCTTCTGGCTAGATCTTCTTTGTTTCGATTCTCTGGCTGAATCTATTTCCTTTGATTCTCTGGCTGAATCTACTTCGATCTTCTGGCTAGATCTGAATTGCTTCGATTCTCTGGCTGAATCTATTTCCGGTCTTCGGGCTAGACCTGACTTCGATCTTCTGGCTAGATCTGGATTGTTTTGATGATAAATTCCCATCATTAGGATCCCGCATCTGAGGCATGCGCTGGTTGACCCTCTTTTGAAATCTACACCCAACCTTCATATTAGATATGCAGCTTCGAGAATATTCCACTTTTGGGCTTCGTACATATTCTTCGGGCTAGAACATGTTGTAACGACTCCTCAATTAGACTTGCTGGGGAATAAAGCTTGTAGGCGACTTCACTGGGGAATCTTCAAATTGAGCCTCAGGCTGACTCTTGGGAAAACGATTCTCAGGCTGAATCTTCAAAAAGTGACCCTCATGTTGGATCACGGGAAAACGATTCTCAGGCTGAATCTTCAAAATGACCCTCAGGCTGGATCACTCACACTTGATCCTCTGGCTGGATCTCAAGACCTTGGTTGTAAAGTAATTCTTCAGTTTGCTTGGAAGAACCTGTTTATCAGCTTATGTGTATGCTTGATATGATATGCATGCGAATGCAAATGCTATGCATGGTGTAAAAAGAAATCTGCTTGGGGAAGCAAACTCCGGTAGGGAACAAATCGCTGTATCAACCCTTGAATACTATGTGGGGAATGATCCGTCTTCCGGGACCAATGAGCCACCAAAAATAAATTGGCAGCTTGAAAAGTTGACCTTGCGGGGGGAGTATCAACTATGGAAACTTTTCTCGGCGAGGCTCTGTGAGGAGAGTCTGTGGGGACAACACTTCCTGGGGAAATGTCGTAGGAAACGACCTTTGCTGGGGATATGAACTTGTTAATCGTCCTCAAGCTGGGGATTAGAACAAATCTGTTAGAAATAATGCTGGGGATGAGATGAACACTGGGAACACCACCCTCTTGTCCGTTGGGTATGCAACCACTCCGATGTTGCTAGGAAGATACAGTCTGACACCGTCAACTCCGCTGGGGATATATAGTCTGGATACTGTCAACTCTACTGGGGATAGACAGTCTGGATACTGTCAACTATGTTGGGGAACATGCTCTGCTGAGGAGAGACTTTGTCAACCGCTTGGGGATGAGGATTCATGACTTGGCATCCGGTTCCTGTGACCTGCAACCAAAAATACACGTATGCCTCGGGGGAATTACTCGGTTTGAATTCACCGTTCGGGATTAAGCACATTCAAAGCAATTTTAAATGTTTTCCTGTGCAAATCATCTGCAAAAGCCACCATTATGTTCATATGCAATATGTTTTATCAAAAATTCGGACATTTTTGCAAACAAACTGATAAATGAAAAATAAAGAGGCTCTTTAACTGAATTATTCGACTCTTAATGGGGAGGAAATTTGTGCCAGGAATAGGCGAGGGTATCAGGAAGCTGATCCCTGAAAAGAGGTGATCGCTATAAAAAGAGAACTATCCTAATGGCAATGGGGATACAGGGTCCCACTGAGTTTCGACTCTGCTATGACTCGTATGTCCTCAAGACGATCTGCTCATCTTGCTTTCTGAAGTGGATGATTAGTCGATCTTTAACCTTCGAAGATTGCCGGATTGAATGAAACGGTGATATAACACTGATGAACTCAGATCGCAGTCGTTCGCTTATTCCCTAACTTTTGCCTGGATCGCCCCTTTTTCGGGTTTTCAATCCATCGGGATACCCATGTTTGCCTGAGCCGCCCTTTTGGGTTTTCGACTCACCGGGTGTACTCTTTTTTATATCCCTAATTTTTGCCCGAACCTCTTTATTCTTTTTTTTTGGTTCGTCGGGATGCCCCTTTTTTGCCTGGACTATTCTTTTTACTTGTCCAGCGGGTCTATTTTATGCGAAGTATTTTTTTAACCGCGTCTGAGTTGACAGGGGACGGGAATCCTTCGCCATCCATGGTTGTTAGCATCAAAGCTCCGCCATAGAAAATCCTTTTAACCACGTGCGGACCCTCCTAGTTCGGTGTCCATTTGCCCCTGTGATCTGTGTTGGGAGGAAGAAATATTTTGAGTACCAATTCACCGACTCGATACTCCCGAGGGCGCACTTTCTGACCAAATGCTTTTTTCATTCGTCTTTGACCGAGATACGTCAATTCTGGGTACGTAGTTCCAGCATAGCACCATTTCCCGTTGGTTTGATTGATGACCAAAGCTGAGTCCCCGTATACATCCAGGGATTTAATCTGTATTTTGACGACTTCCTCAAGTCTTAGGATACAAGCTTCGTATTCGGCTTCATTGTTGGTGCAGGGAAAAGGTATTCTGGAACCAAATGGCATATGAACCCCTTCCGGTGTGATCAATACTACACCAACTCCGCGACCATTGACGTGGACCGCCCCATCAAACATCATAACCCATTTGGATTCAGGGTCAGGCCCCTCCTCCGGGAGTGGTTCCTCTCAATCTTTCGATTTGAGAAACATGATGTCCTCATCAGGAAAGTCAAACCTCATAGGTTGGTAATCATCAATCGGTTGCTCTGCAAGATAGTCTGACAAGACACTTCCCTTGATGGCTTTTTGTGAAGTGTATTGGATGTCATACTCTGTCAGTATCATTTGTCACCTAGTAACTTTTCCGGTAAGTGCTGGCTTTTCAAAAATATACTTGACTGAATCCATTTTTGATATCAATAGAGTCGTGTGAGTCAACATATACTGTCTTAGTCAGCGAGCAGCCCATGCCAAAGCGCGGCAAGTTTTCTCGAGCAATGAGTATCTTTGTTCACAGTCGGTAAACTTTTGCTAAGGTAGTATATTGCATGCTCTTTTCGACCTGACTCGTCATGCTGACCGAGCACACAACCCATTGACTTTTCTAACACAGTCAAGTACATGATCAACGGTCTTTCCTCTCGGCCTGTAGACTGGCCCCGATCTTGATCTCTTTCTTGTCGTCTTCGGTACCAACGTTGATGGTCTCAATCACCTCCTGATAAGGTGTAATAGCTTGGTCCTCCTGTTTCAACAATTTGGCTAACCCTTCAGGCAGTTCACAAACTTCCTCAGCCCCTTCTTCGGCTTGATAGATAGGATTGTCGAAGTCATACTTGGCCATAGCAGTGTCGTTAGCAGTGAGATCCGAGTGGTCGGCTCTGCATGATGGAGGATCATGCTTTACCTTAGAATGAGAGATTTTTTTTTTTGAAAGAAAGGAAAAACGAAAAAAGAAACATTGCCATTTTTTTTGTAAAAAGTAAAAAAACTGAAAGAAAGAGAACACAAAATTGTTTGCAAAAGCCGTCCTTTATTGATGATAAAAATAATTGCGAAACGTAACTAAATGGATGGCCCTACAAATGAGCCGTTACACCTTGGGCAAAGTGTAAGACTTTATTATGCATGTAATAAAAGGAAAACAATAAAAATCACTCTTTCAGTAGAATAACCCGGACGATTTTTCGGACGACCAATTGTCGAGCTTTTCTCCCGGGACACACGGGCGAATCCAGCTATCTACGTCACAGTTGCCGTCAACCTTGTCTTCTTTGATGACTGGCTCCACAAATTTGCCTCAGCCTTGGGCATTACCAGCTTTGACCACTTCAACAGCATTAATCCCCTGCCCGCCGTGAGCCGGCATCGGGTTCTGGATAACATTAGGCACCGGAGCAAAATTGATAGCCTGGGCATCTCTTAAATCTTGTACCTTTAACTGGAGAGCCTTGCAATTATCTGTAGTATGGTCAGGTGCGTTGGAGTGAAAAGCACATCTGGCGTCATAACCTCTAGGCAAATTATTGGGATCGATTGGCGGAGCCAGAGTTCTCAACGTAACCAGATTCATGTCGATCAACTTGGAAAGTAATACTGAATAAGGCATTGGGATTGGCTCGATGACCCGGTCCGTCTGCCTTGGACGTTGTTGATAGTGTCTCTGCTGACCCGGATTACCTCCTTGATTGTTGTACCTGGGTTGTTGTTGCGGATGATATTGCGGTTGAGGAACAGGTGTTGGAATGGTGACTGCGGCCACTTGATCTTGATAGTAATTAGGGCGTCCTCTACCCCTGCCTTTGCTGGCATACACAATGCTTGTCTCGCCTTCTTTTCTTCGCTGACCGTTACCAGCAAACGGTCTCTTGGGAGCACTATTGTCTTGAATTCGGCCCATCTTCAACAGACTCTCGATTCTTTCTCCAGCAATTACTATCTCTGCAAAGCTGATTGACGGGCAAGCAGCCAATCTCTCAATATAATTGCCTTGAAGAGTGTTCATGAACATGTCCGCCATCTCCCTTTCAGACATAGGGGGTTGGACGGACGCAGCAATCTGTCTCCAACGCTGAGCATACTCTCTAAAGGTTTCCTTGGCAGTCTGAGACATACCTTGCAACAAGGTCCGATTTGGAGCCATGTCCAAGTTGTATTGATATTGCTTGACAAAAGCCTCTGCCAAGTCTTTCCAGCTCTTGATGGTAGTACGAGACAAATGAGAATACCATTCACGAGAAGCTCCAGTTAGACTGTCTTCAAAATAGTACATCCACAGCTTTTCATCTTCCGTGTGAGCTCCCAACCTTCCCAGATAAGATTGGAGATGAGTGCGTGGGCAAGAAGCCCCGTTGTATTTCTCAAAAGTAGGGGGTTTGAACTTGTGAGGAATCCTTACTCCCTGAACCAGACCAAGATTTGTGACATCAAAGCCTAAGGAATTTTGAGACTCCAAAGATTTGAGCTTCTCAGCAAGCTCATCCATACGGCGAGTGGTCTCGAGGGCCTCATCGTGCAAAGAAAATTGATCATACTGATAATCTTCAGTAACGGGGTGCCCGTTAATCCGAATTCCTTGATTCACATTGTACCTTCCGCCAATACCATTTCCAACATTCCCTGTGTTGCCAACATTACCCGGGTTTCCATCAGCATTTGCGTTACCCGCGTTACCAGTGTTCACAGGGTTATCAGCGTTCCCAGGGTTACCAGGGTTTCCCTCAGCATTTGGTATCTCCAAATCTGGATTGGGCCTCGGTTGCTCAACCAATTCCCTCAGCTTTTCTTGGCCTGCTGCCATACCAGTCATCAATGTCATGAACTGATCCATCCTTTCACGCATATCAGCCAGCTTTTTCTGTACTTGGTCCATCGCTAGTCGTGGACGGTTTTCCTTTGTCGGGTATCTGTGAACTCTGGGACCAATAACTGCCTGATACAGGGAACAAACATTAGACACTGCGGTGACACCTGCAAAACAGACAAGGGTTAATATGCATGGTATGCGATGCACTGCTTGTTCAGTTTTAAGGCACCCCCGTTTTGAAAGGGAATACCCTGCAAATGAATAAGCATGAGATATTGGATGTAAATATGCAGATGATGTTATGCAATGCAAAGGCATGTCAATCAGAATTGATGGATCCGCTTGAACATCTGTCAGGTTGCACTGTCTGGAGAGAAATTAAGAGCACACCAAACAAAGGTCATGGGATGGATCATGTTATCCTTAATATCAACCACCCATTTTGGTGGATTATGGTTTACCCCTTATCAACACCCGAGTTTCATTGATATTAAGGATACCTGATCGGATTAACCATGAATCAAGAGTTTGTTGCAAGTCACGAGCATGGAGTTTAGGTTAAGAACCACCCAAAAGGAGTGTACTAAGGTTTAAACCTGCCAAACATGTTCTACAAAAAGGTTCCCATAGTCATAATCCCATCTTTCGGATATTTTCAGAGGAACGACTACTCGTATTCCAAAAATATTCTCAAGAGAGACTCTTATGAGTGTAGTATCGCGTAACAATCGTCTCAAATCTTACATTTGAACGACTTTCGCACTACGTCCTACGAATAGGCCAAGATGGGTTTGGTAAACTAAGGTCCTTGGCTTCTTAGGTCTATATTGGAACAAGTAATGTCTAACCACAACTTACTTATGTGACATTATTGATCTCAACATGACCTCCACCAAGTGAATGGGCTTGCAAGTCAACTCGCTAAGGAATACTCCACACAAGTTGACAGGACTATGCCATTCTCCTATCTTAAGTGCACTCGAGTTCGGGTATAGAACTCATCTCACAAAGATCACCAAGCAGCCAGCCAATAGAAACAGCAATGATATATACACAATGCAATAAGGTAAAGCAGGTAAATAAATAACCGTACAAAAGCATGAACACCCAATAAACAAACAAACTACAAAAGCTAGGAGGGACTCGCTTAGGGAAGATGGACCAGCAAGAGGTCAACTTCTTAGCATCCCTAGCAGAGTCGCCAGCTGTCGCAACCTGAAAAATACAGTGCGAAAAAAAACAACCGGCGAAAGAAAAAGACAGAAGAGTCGCCACCGTGCGTTATTCATCCCAAAGGAGGGAAAGGAAACGCTCGAAGTAAACCTGAAAAAAGGAAAGGACAAGACGGGGTCTCGCAACCAAATCTTGGGTTCGGGAGTCGGTTATGCGAAGGGAAGGTATTAGCACCCCTACGCATCCGTAGTACTCTACGGGATCCACTTTTGTAGTTCTTGTCTAAAGGGTGTGGGTTTACCTAATGCGTTTATTTACTAAAAAGGTTAAGAGAAATGACTCGCGCGGATGTCGCATCCACTGCATACGTATCTCATCTGAATATGAGAATCAGAGTCTTCGTAGCTCGGCTGACCTATGGGTTGGGGGATGTGTGCTCGCTAAGACATCGCGTCTTATGCCTACGTATCTCATCTGGCCTGAGAATCAGAGCAAAACGTAGTTCGGCTAACTATGGGGTTATGGATTGGGTTTTGGACGAACGACGTCACTACGCAATCTACCGGATGCTCGACCTTTGGAGGCTTACTCGCCTGTAGTAGAAGGAGTTAACGTGTTGCTTTGGGTTTTAGGGTTTGGGATGCTCGAGGGCAAAAAGGCAGTCCTTGACGAAGGAACCGTGCTACCTGCAGGGATATGAATACAAAACACAAAACATGTATCTCAAAGTAAAATGCCACCAAGGGGTTCAAACATTGCCTCCTATCGAGGTCTTCCAGCTAAGAAAGCGATAAAGTACGAGAAAGGGAAAAAATTACCACACGGATAAAGATCCGAAGCTATAGCAGTTAAAGGAGCAAGAAACCCTAAAATCTCTCCAGCTGGACCGTCACAGTAAATCAGTCAACACGAATAATCAGAATAAAACTCCAGGGGTATCCCACAAATAAAGTGGGAAACCACGCGAGTGTCTCTGCAAAAGCCATGTGAGCCCTCACAAAACTCGACAAAGGGTTAGAGCAATAGGATGAAATCAAAAGAAAACAATGCCATGGAAACACAAGACAGGTTAGAATAAAGAGAACAAAAAAACGAATACTGTCACGTTCGCGACTGCTTCGCCTAGCGAAGGCTTAGCGAAGCTTCGCTACAGGCTCGCCTAGCGAAGCGGCTAGCGAGGGCCTGCGGGTTTTGGATTCCTCCTTGATAACAGTTCGATCTTTATGATTCGAAAACCCTGTGGTATCCAACTCATAAACGAAAATGATTAAAACATTCATGGTATTGTTACACATATTCATACATAAATATAAACTCACGGGCAAAACCAGATGTTACCTCATACATTCATAATATTCAAATTCGAGGTGTAAAGTAGTAGGAACAAAGGCATACCTGATGAGAGAGATCGATCGAACGGCGCGGCTGGATTTGTAAAGCTCTGTTAGGTTTGCGTGAGGCGGAGTGAACTTCTCAGAGTTGCCTAAAGGTTGCTGCAGAGTAGTTCCTAGGTTTCTTTCTCTCAAGATCTTTGGTCTTTTCTGTTCAAGAACATATGCAAGCAGGATTGTTTCAGAATGCCATATACATTGACAAGGCTTCTGATATTGGATGTACCTGCTGGAGCTTAAATGGAAGACATATGCTGCAGGATTGTTTCAGTTGACATACTCATTGTCATGGTAACTGATATGGCTGTACCTGCTATGAAAGGAAACTGGATTATGCAGGATTTTTCCAGATGTCAGACCCGATGTCTTGACATCTTGTACACAGAACATTCAGTATGAATGTCTGGTGTTTTGTGATTGCACAATTAGTGGCAATTATTGGTTGATTGAAGATATGGCTAGCTGGCGCATTCTTTCAGGGATATCAACCAGATTTGTTGATTTTCCAAGGAGATCTTTACAGCTGATATGAAAAGATTTGATTGGAAAATATATCTAGGGTTTTCAAGGTGTCCTTTACTTCTATAAAAAGGGACTTAAAAAACCTGATTGTACACACAACCAAGACTGAGCAAAATTTAGAGAGAGAGTTAGGGTTTGTGTCTGTAGGTCATTCAAGTCGTCCATTGATGATTGAATTGGACTGATTTGTCTTCTTGATCAAAACTTTGAAGCAAGATCAAGAGTGTGTCTTCTTGATTGAAACTGTGAAGTAAAATCAAGAATATTGTAATTGAAAAGTATTTTCTTTTCACAAGGGATTGCTGTTTTCAATCACGGGTGTGTGATTGTAAGGGAAGTGAGTGGGTTCTCATATCTAAGAGTGCTTAGGTAGAAATTGCACGGGTAAAGATTAGGTGATAAATACTGTAACTTGGTAAAGTGTACGGATAGTCTTTGAACTAATTATATTATAGTGGATTTCCTTCCTGGCTTGGTAGCCCCCAAACGTAGGTGAGTTGCACCGAACTGGGTTAACAATTGCTCGTGTTATTTGCTTTGCCATTTTATTTTTGTTTATCCATTGTTTATAACCAGATATCAGTGTCGTAACATTATCTTCGACATCTTATATCTGATACCAGAATTTCATAAGGGATCTGATAGCGTGAGATCTCAACCTTTGATTATGCTGACTGGTCAAGGTATGCAGAATGAACGACTATGATTAAAGGTCAACGAAGGAACATGGTACGCATGAGTACACATTGGCTGACTTGAGTCAGCAAAACGATTGGATGGGAGCACGCCACGCAGGCCAAACATGGAGACACTCAACGGGAGTATATAAAGAAAACTCCTTAAGAATATTTCATTTCTTTCCCATTTACCTTTCTCTCTTCACTTTGTTCTCTCTCTTATTCTCTATATCTCTTCTCCCTTCGGCCACCGTCCCAAACCGAAAAACCACTATACCACCTAGGTTTCCGGTTGAACTCAACCGAAACCTTCAAACATAACCCAAAAACTCATCCCTACCCACAAACCATAGAACCCTAACAACTTATGGGTGAACCTCAATGCACCCAAAAGAACCCTACCCTTACAGCATGAACCCTAACCTAAAACTTGATGAACCCTAACAAATTTTCATAACCCAAACCTTCATCATATTCATCCTGAACATGATAAATATTCATCCTAAACATGATAAATATTCATCATCAACCTCCGAACCCTAACCCTTACCTACCCAGAAACCTCTAAACCTACCCAAAATTACATCAAACAACCCCTAAACCCTAAGTTGGAACCCTCTTAATCTTAATCATGCATCAAAATAGTAAATTAAACAAAAAAACCTAAACCCTTTAAACCCAAATTCTAACCCCAATCATCACAACACAACAACATCAATCATTATTTCAATACATGAGCACAAGCAAGCAAAAGTTAAGTTCTACCAACCTACGGAGAAGAGAAACTCTTTAGTCAAAAGGTAACGATTTTGAACTCTTTTCCTTTCTTTTGATCTGCTTCTCCTGACTTCTTATTCTCCTTTTTCTAAAATCTTCCTTTTTGATTGTTTGTGCGAGGTGATCCTTTGTCTGTGGTGGCCAAGCTCAAGTGCTTTAGGGTTTCAATGTGAAACCTTGGTCAATGTTCAATCAGAGCTCCATGTGAGGGTTTTTAGGAGTTGTAGAAGCAATGATTATGTTAGGGTTATTCTCTATTTTTTTTCGTCCCTCGTTATGTTTTAGCAATAGGTACTTATAGATTAAATTAGGGTTTTGTAATTTAATTAGATTGTTATTTTAGGAAGTTTTTTATTTGATTGGTTGTAATTAGAAATTTGATTCAATTAGGATTTTTGATTTGCAATGTATATGGTCTGATTTTTATTGTAATTTGTATATGTAATGAATCTATGAATGGATTTGGAAAGTTTTGATTAAATTTGAAATTGCAGACTTTTGATCTATTTATGTTTTCCGTTATGCGCCAATTAGGGTTTGGGATGAATTGGGGAATTGGGGACGAACCTGGGTCATGAGCTTGACCCGGTTCGGTGCTGGACTCTGGATCTTGCTTGACCCAATTGGGTTGGACTTGGGCCAGTTGAATTGTGGACTCGGGTCAAACGTTTGACCCAATTGAATTGGGCTTGGTTCAGTCAACCACTTGACCAGTTTCAAAGAAAAACTCAATTAAAACAATAAAAAAACAAGTCAACAACACTTAAAAAAATATTAAATTAATAGTATAAACTAATCTAATCTTAATCTTAATTAATCTTAATCGAAAAATGATTTAATTACACATTAACCAAAACCAAATTAATAAAATTCTTTTAATTCAGTTAATAAAAAATCTAATTAATTTAATTAATCAATATTAATATATTACTAGTGAAGACTCTTTAAACTATAATTAATTAGAAACTAAATCAAAAATTTTAATGATTAATGACTAAAGGTTCAAAAAACAACTTATTATGTTAAACTAAAACCTGGACTTAAATTACTATTTAATCAATATGGGACCAGAGACTTTAAAAAGTCAAAATGACTTCCTTTGACTTTTTATCTAATTGGGTTGACTGATGACTCATGTGCTCTAGATATGTTAGTGATCTAGATCCTAAGTTAGGAGAAGGATGGTCAAAATTTGAGGTACACCACTTTACATCAAACTTACCAAGATTATACTTTATGTTATTTAAAATAAAACAATTGTATCTGAAAATGTGAAAGTAGAAAATATTAGATTTCATGCCTTTGAGTAACTCATAATGTGACTTATCTAGAATTGGTCGGATAACCATCCTTCTTAAGACATGGCATGTGATATTAATCGCAACTGTCCGAAAGCACTTAGACAAACTCATTTCACTTATCATTGTTCGAGCCAATTCTTTTAAAACATGGTTTTTGCGTTCAACAAAACCATTTTGTTATGGAGTTCTCGATCATGAGAAGTTATGAGTAATCATATTTTCGTTATAAAAGTTTTTAAATTGATGGTTTATAGACTGAACACCATGATCATTACAGTGTATGATATTTTTCAAATTGTAAATATTTTGAACAAGCTTGGAAAACTTCATGAAAGCTTTAAAGTTTCTTCCTTATGGGCTAAGAAAAACTTCCAAGTAAATCTAGAATACTCATCAATAATTACAAACTCGTAAAAGTTACCACCTAAACTTTTTGTCCTCGAATGACCAAATAAGCCTAGATATATAAGCTTGGAAGGTTTTGAAGTTGAAACAATCTTTTTTGATTTAAAATTAAATCTCGTCTACTTTCCTATTTTACAAGCATCACAAAGTTTATATGTAGAAAACTTCATTTTTGGTAGACCAACTACTAGATTCTTAAAGGATGCCTTATTTATAATTTAAAATGTACATATCCTAAACATTTATGTTATAACAAAGAATCTCCATTCTTAGTGACTAAACATTTAGTACCATATATTGACACATTATCTAAGTCAAGCAAATAGATATTGTTAACCCTATAACCCTTAAACACAAGACTTTTACTTGCCTTATGTTTAATTCAACAACTTAAGGTATCGAAAACAATAGAATACCCCTTGTCACATAATTGACTAACACTACGTAAATTGTGTTTAATTTCTTTGACTAATAAAACATCTTCTATGGTAATTGTAGATGGATTTCCATAACATCTTCTGCTAATATTTTACCTATTGTGTTGTCTTCTTACGTGACTGACCGCTTTATTTATGATTGAACATGATAAACATCAAAATGTCTCTTATCACTTGTCTTAAGCATCCTCTATCTAAGAACTAAAACCTTTTGTAGAGACAAAACGTTCTTACAGACAATCAAACAGACAATTTAGGTACCCAGCTAATGGATCTTGAAGGGTTGTTTAAAGAACACTTAGGTATACAAGTTATGGTACCATTATGAACTTTGGCATTCCTAATGTGGCATATAGGCCTAATGTTTCCTTTGTCACCATAATAATGACATGTTACTTTAGAGGAAATAATCTTTCTATCTTCTTGCAAAATAAGTGTTTTTCTCAAAACGAATCCCTCTTTCACTTAGTATTAGATAGAAAAATAGCTTATGTTAATTTTCCTTTAAGTTTTCATTTTGAATTTTCAAAATTGGACAATCCATTTTTACTACCTTTTCAGCTAAAGTATCAAAAATATTAAACTGCTCATCAATGAGAGATGCGTGTTCTTCTTTTAAGGACTCTAAATAACTATTAAGATTGTTGGGTGGAAATATGGATAATAAAAGGTCTATAAGGGGGAGGGTTTAATATACCTTTCCCCTTTAAAAATAATTTTAAAACTTTTGAAATAAAATTAGAGATTTATGGGCGGAAGCAAAAATAAAACAAGATATAAGCTTAGAAACTCATAAAGAGGACTTCTAACCAAAATATTACAATGATATTACTAGAGAAATGAATCTTTTAAAGGCATAACCAAACTAGATAAACACGGTTTATTGATCCAATCAATATAAAACCTTAACATAGGAATACTTTGATCATAATTAAATTAAAGATAATTTAGTAGGTTTGATGCAACACAGAGCCATGCTTACACAATAAATTTCTATAAGCACAATATAATCTAGATGACATACAGGCAAAGTAAGAATGCAATAACTACATAACAAATTAATAAAATTAAAGAGATATAGGGAGAGAAAATGGTTGCACAGTGATATATAGTGGTTCACCAATTCGTCCTCTCTATGCCTACTCCACACTTCAATGGTTTTAAAACCATAGGGAAAATAATCACGTCTTCCACTATTTCAAAAGTTAATATACAAATATGTTGGTACAACAAACTATCGTCAATCTAAACATGAATAGCCATACTGCATTAGCCAACACAAATCTCGAATGATAATTCTTTTTGTTAATGTAGATACTCAATTGCTAACACTTAAGATTCTCAATGATCTTGATCCAATAATTTGATATCCATAATAACCTGCTTCAAGCTTTATTTTTGCAACCCCTTTTACTTGGATCTAACAAAGACTTATCTGAGCCACTTCCATTAGCCAAGAATGATTGGACAACTCCCGACTTTGTTATGTGATAACCTTGACTTGGTTTCACCAAAGTCTTTAATGGAGTATAGAGAAACTATTCTCTTCCTAGATAACACATAACTGTAGCGGTAACATATTTGAGATTAAGCTATTGATTAACTTAACTCGCAAAGCAAGAGTCTTCACCGCGCTTTTATTGTTTCCAAAGGAAAAGGGAAAAAATACGAACAAAACCCGAAGGAGTTTTAAAATAAAACTAATAAAAAAAGAATAAGGGTTCGGGGGTTAGTTATGCAAAGGGAAGGTATTAACACCCTAAACATCCATGGTACTCCATGGGAACCTCTTTGAAAATGTGTATATTTTGGTTTGAAAAAGATGTTGTTTGTTAAAAGATTTGAGGGATGAGGAAAGAGGCAACTTCTTTATTTTTGATGTTTGCCAAGACTTTTAAAGTCTCATGCCTACGTACCAACAAAGTGAAATGGAGGATCAAAACCTCGTAGTTCGTGGTAAAAATAACAAAAGGAGTTTGTTTTGGTTCATTTTTATGAAAAAAAACATTTTGTCATTTTAAGGAGAATACTCAACTAGTCACCCACAAGTATGAGAACTTTGCATCACTATGAGGAGGGCTTCAACTTGGATAAAATCAACAAGTATGCCACTAGCTCTCACAGATGGAAAAGAATTATCGTTAATACCATGAAGATAGAAGAATTATAACTCAACTATGGAAATGACTAATGTTTAATGCCTTGAGAAGAGTTAAAAAGAAAAAAGTGCAAAAAGGGGCACAAAATGGTTTAGATGGGTTATGCATTTTTTAAAGTCTTTTGAAATTGGTCTGAACATACTTATGATGGATTAAAATTTATTCAAGAAAAGGGTTTTTTAAAAATCACTTGACCAAAGTCAAGATTTATTGAGAAAATGGTTCAAGTTAAAAACAAGAAGGTTTTGAAAAAAGAGAAAAGATTTTGAAAATTAAAGAAGGGGAAGGAGAAGAAGAGACTATCCTAAAGCAGTAAAGTAAAAGCTAAGGAGGAAAGATCTAACCAAGAGATAGCAAACTTTATGACATAGGCCAAGCAATAATTATCTCCTTTGGACTAAGCCTCAAACAAGTCAAAATAGGCAAATAATAATCAATGTAGCAGATGAACCCAAAGTAACTAAGCCAAGTCTTCACAGAGAAGTCCAAAGTCAAATGTATCAGATGAATTCCAAGGTCTCTAGTCACAAGTCCCAAAGCTAGGGTCAAGATCCTAATTCTAAGTCTATAAATCCACAATGATGTCAAGGATAATAACCATAAGTCCATGAGTTAGGAGAAACAAGTTTCTTTTTAGCTTTTTTCTTATTAATGTCCTTTTTACAATGGTATGAAAGAAAGGTCCAAATGGGAAAAGAACAAAATGGTATAAACACAAATAATATGATATGAAATGTTAAACATAAATCATAAAGTAAATGACATAAAAAATAAAGGCATAAAGGTAAATGACTTGGAAGTAAATGTTAATATAAGTAAAATGTTAGTGAAGATGAAAAGGTATTTTGGTCATTTTTTAGAGAACACTCAATCATCCACTCACAAGCATGAAAATATGAACCTATACATCATTTATGAGAAGGACTCCAACTTGGATAAAATCAATAAGTATGCCATTAGCTTCCATGAATGGAAAAGGAGCAACATTTCCATACAATACCATGAGGAATATGAGACTTACAATCTCACTTATAAAAATGTCACTACTTTTGGAACAAATTTAGCGCTATGTTAAGCAATCATAATTGGACTTATGTAGAAGTCACAACTATCTGAGGCCGATCCATAATAATATTTGTGTTAATACGTGCTAGAGAAATGATATATAAACCATCCTCCTAAAGTTATTCCATACAAGAAAAGAAAAAGAAAGGGGATGATCAAGCACAAAGGCTAAGAGGATGGTCAATTACTTCAATCCATATTTCATGATACTTAGGACAAACTTATGCATCAATCCAAAGTACCTTAAATGATTCATGATCATTTAGAAGGTAGATTTGAAATGATGAAAGTTCATCAAGTACTAATCCACACATCATGAACAAGATGAACACAATCTATCCAATTGATCAAATGGAAAAGAAGGAGATGAAGAAGAAGGAGACAAGAGAAGTCACACCCAAATTGAATCACAAATTTGATCAAGTCATCATCAAAATCAACCATCCATTTTGGTGGATTAGGATTTTCACCCCATCAACACCCAAAATTCATTGAGTTTGATGAGACTTGAAGTCAAAATCATCATGATCCAAGGCTAGCAGAAGTCACAAGGTCATACAAATTTAAAATGCAATTAAATGAAATAAAAATGCATAAAAGGTGTTTTTAAATGATTTTTAAAATGGAAATAAAATGAAAAATCCACAAAGTCCTTCAAAACATCAAATAAATGGTCTAGAAAATTATGGAATGTTGAAAATAAAAGGAGAAACCTAAAATAAAATTTTCAGAATTTAAAAATGCAGAACAATATTTTTAAACCAATTAAAATAAAGGAGAAAAGAGAAAATTCATGAAAAGTAGAAAATCATTCAAATAAAATGTTGAAAAATAAAAATCAGATGAAGAAAAATAAAAAGAGAATTCTAGAAATTATTTTGGGATTTTTTGGATAAAAAATTAAATTACTAGGAACTTTTAAAGATTTTTTTTTAAATAATAAAAGAAAAAATCAGGAGCGTTGGATCACGCCTCATTAATTGACGTGGCAGATCCAACACTCCAAATGATGTGAAACACAATGGAACGCGCTACAATCAGACCACATGATCCAATTTGAATTTAATCAATCAAAACATTTCAAAATGCCAACGTGTCTGGTCCAAACTCAGGCCACTTGAGAAATACTCCGGTCGTCTTCCCCGGTGAGCTCTCATCGGAGTTTCATCATTTGGTAACCTCAAGATACGAGACCACCACCATTGTGATCCTCTTCTCATCCCGAATTCAACATTGTGCCTCAAATTCATTTATGTGAATTAAGCAAAGGGAATTACAAAGAAGTTTCTGAAACATGCAAGCCACGAAAAATTAAATTAAATGATGAACACGATCAATCAACACCAGATAAGTTAGGGGAAAGCATCAAAGAGTGAAGAACTACATTATGGTAACTTGTTTGAGTTCAAATGATGCTCAGAACTATCTTGTCCAGATGATGATCAGAAGTTGATGAAGCTTGATTTGGTTAGAGCACTTCAAAAAGTCTCAGAGCTTGGGAAGTGTTGCAAAAGTTTCAAAGGATGACGATGGAGCTAATGGAATCAAGAAAATGAATTGAAACAAACTAAAACTCAAAACACGATAGTTGAATTTTCTGGAAAAACTTCAAGTTACAACAGGGATTTCTTGGCTCTCCAAAGCTTACAAGTGAAAGCAATAGCTTCCTCTATTTATAAGGAATGTGATTGGATTCAAATATGTATGGAATGGTGCTGAATTTGTGCAAAACAAATTTGATCCAAGTGTGTGAAAAGTGTGACTCGAAACTCATCAAAACTCAGCCAAATGATGTGTTTTAAGTGTCAATTAACTTTTGGAGACTTGTTAAAACATGTTTAGGACTAAAACACTTGTTAATTTGGCTTGGAATTAAGATTAGTCATGATCAAATTTTGGGCAGTGGTGATTTCTTCAGTTCTAAGTCATCATGTTCAACTCAATGGGGCATCCTACTCAAGAGGTTTTTTGATCCCATTCTTTTGCAACGTGTTAACATCATGGCCAAGATAATAATGAGACAAGAAAGGTTGCATTTGAATGTTTTAGAACAAAGTTATGGTATGTTGAACTTGACATAAAATACTGGTCACATAACTTAGAAAAATTTGAGTGTTTCATGGCTGAAAATGACCTATAATGTCCCAATGAATTCCATGGCATTCCAAGCATATTTTGACATTGGTCCCTGAAGTAAACTTGTAGAGGGTATCACCAATGACATTGTGCAAAATGAGTTAGATTCATATGTTGACAATTGAAGAAGTTATGATCTTTGAAAGTTGGAAAAAGGTCACTTGAAAATATGTGAAATTTCACTAAGTCCACAAATAACCTATAATGTCTCCAAACTTTTGATGATCCTCCAAGCATAATTGGCTCTTATCGTGTAAAGAGAAGTTGCATAATATGTTGAGAAGAATCATATGCAAAAATGGGAATTCAAAAATGTTGAGAATTGAAGGAGTTGTGATCCTTGGAACTTTGACTTCAAAATGTTGACTTTTAGGTCAAACCCCTTGGAAAAAGCTTGTGTATTTGGACTTTCCTTGCATTTCAAAGCAAATGGGTGATAATATAAACTCAAAATAAAGTTTCCTTGATGATATCTTGATTATATTGCTCAAAGCTTGAAGTTACTTATTGAAGAAGGCATGGAAATAAACACATGAATCTTTGACTTTTCTTGAGAAGTAAGCCACAAGACTTTATATGCTCTTGGTTTTGAGGAGTCATACCTTGCACAATAAACTCAAGGGAAATAAGACATATTTTTGGTATTTTTATTAGTGGTTAGATAAGCAATTAATCAAGTAAACACAAAGGTAAAATAAAGAGGTGCTTGGTGATTCGTGCAAGAAGCAAAACCAAGGATGGATAAGGGAAGGACCAAAATGTGACCTTGCTTGTATGCAAAAAATGCAAATGAGATGTGGGATCTTAGGGCTAAAAATTAGGTTATGACAACAACCAATATCCATGAACAATAAACAATTCTTCTACCTGATACATGCAACAAAAACTTCAAAGAAAAACATTATATTCCATAATATACCTTTAATCTACCTCTCACACTCAGTCTTTAAAATTGGAGATTCATAACAATGGTTTCTAGACAAAAGGTTAAAAATGATAAATAGTATCTGAAGAATCTCACAAACACATAACTAATTCTTACAAGATCCACATTCTAAGTGGTTAATCACAAGGTATCAACAAGGAGATAAATGTCGGTGAATGAAGAACACACACTTGGGTTCTCCCAAGGTTCTCGGGAAAAATTGGTGCTTTATTCTTGGTGAATATCCCGAGATTGATCAATTCAATTCATGATTGATCAACTCTCATGTCTTAATTTTGTTCTACAATAATCACACATAAATTATGTAACAAGAGATTCGTTCATTTATGGATTCTCTCTCTCTCTCTCTCTCTCTCTCTCTCTCTCTCTCTCTCTCTCTCTTTCTCTCTTACACACACACACACACACACATACAGAGACAAAATGAAGAGGAATAATAAGGTGTTATAGGGTAGGCACACATAAGAAAACAAGAGACGATTACATTTTTTAGTTAAATCATGAGGTTATGATTTGAATCAAATAAAAAATGACTTGAATCAAAGGTTGGAAAGTAGGAAATTTAAGCCAGGATTCAGTCACTTGCTTCTTATGATCCGAGTCAAAGATGTTGTGATTCGAATCACACACTCTCATGATTCAAATCAAATGAAGAAGTGGGAAATTCTAACTTTCAAGGAAGGATATGATTCGAATCACAACATGTATGATTTGAATTAAGCTTCGCAATAACCTATATTTAAGTATTCTAACTTGTGATTCAATCTACGCTAAATATATTTACTTGAATCAAATTGATAGGCTCTGAAATGAATCATTACCATGGATTCAACTACTAATTTATTGAATGAGGAGGATCTAAAAGGTACAATATTAAACATATCCAAATTAAACAAATACAAATGAATTCTAACAATATACAAACACGCGATAAATCAAATAATGAACCTACACACAAATTGACAAATCACAAAAACAAAAACGATATCGATGACTACAATTTCAGTCTCCCCCTTTTTTGTGTTTGGAAAATTTGGAGATATCATTTGTTGATTTGATTTGAGCAGTTATTTGAATTTTAAAGAGAAATGAAAATCCGTGAATCCAATTTTATTGATCAGTAACACATAACACACAACATATGGTAATACAACACTTTGATACTTGAGATGACATCTCTTGAGGTCTTACACTCCCCTTGCATTAAACACTCAAAACACATGAATATATCAATAATATCTTGAAACCTTTTCCCCATTTGACAAATATCAAAAACATAAAAGTAAAAAAAAATACGCAAATAGATAACCATGCTAATCAAAAGCCTAAAACTCAATGCCATACAATAGCAAATTAATAAAGCACCAGAAAATTGCATACAAGCATGATAATAACATATACAATTTCAAAAAATTTAAGATACAAGAGATAAAATTTAAGATAACAAAAATCAGATAAAAAATAATCAAAAGATGGCTAAAACTATGCCACAAAAGATATTACTAAATAACATTCACTAGGAGCAATATTCATAAAGGATAGAAGATAATATTCAGAAGTATATAGATAAACAACAAAACAAAACAAAATGAAAATTATGACATGTCATGTGATGCATGGAAAATCATGGAAAATTAGTGGAGGAAGGAGCAAGAGCAGCAACGCCATCAACTTCAAGGTTAAAAAGAAGAGTTGAACCTTGAAGATGAGTTATGGCATCTTTCACAAAAGTGAGCTCAACCAAAATATCCATTTCACTCATATTTGCTTCCTCTTTAATCTTGTCTTCCCTTACATTGTATTCATGAATTCAAATCTCTTTAGCCATAGAGTCAACTAATATATTTCTAAATCACTCATCAAAATAAGCTTTAACAACAGAAGATAAAAACCTATCAAATGAAGAAGGAGGATCAGATGATGAACAAACATAATCAAGAGTAGAAGCAACTTTCTTCATTCTTGTCAATTTTTCCGTTGGTTCTTCAATTCTATCTTCATAGACATATCTGCCATGACTGTCAAAGGAGTAGTATACACCATCATTATTAGGATAATACCTCATTAATTTGATTATTGACTTATCAAAGACTTTTAGAGCTTCATGCAAATTAGCTTCATCAGAATGAATGCCATTAAGTTCCAAGATAAACTAAATAAAAGAGGAAATAATAATTATCTCTTTGGATTTCCTCTATAATGATGAATCGAGTCAATATAAGGTACAAATCAAACTCATCGGCCTTGGCCCAATTGCGAGGTTTTTTTATAGAAAATCTTCATAATTATCTAGTAGTGAATACACATTTCAAAATTGACTTGAATAATTTGGAAATTAGCTAAATCCAAACAACTTCTAGTAGACTTTGAAATAAACTTAACAATCTCTTATGTGACAAAATTAGCAGCCTTAAGATACAAACTTCATTTCCTTTGGATTCAATCCCAAAGTGATGCTTGAAATCCTCAAGAGTGAACTTAATATGTGTAACATCCCTTTTTCTACCCCAAAATACTTAACATATAATCAGAGTAAATAAGCACGCATATAAACAAAGGGCGTCACATCGACGTTTTCAAAAACTAAAAGCTTTCAAAAACCAAACATCATTCATCATCAATATACAATACACCTGGTCATTTCAAATAACACATCTCAATTATCATGAGTATTCCAGAATATGCGTTCGCAACAGAAAATAACGAATATCCATGCATTTCATAAAATGATCCATGTCCCATACCATGATCATCTCTCAATAATCTCTTCAATCAAACATGTTCACAAGTAATACCATAAAACGTATCCAAACAAGACACGAGTTCAATACTACCAATCTACCCAGTGTTACATGACCAGAGCATTAACTCACTACTTAGTCTCTAAAACAAAGCACCGAAGCTCTCCAGCTAACCTCGAGTGCTACCGTCCACTTACTTCAGCGATACTACTCCTGAGAATCTGCGCGATACCCATGTAAAGGTAACATTCAAACAGAAAGGGTGAGAATTCAAATCATTATGAAGAAGTACTAATCAAGCACAATGATTAAATCGACAATTAAAGGAATTCATCACACTTCATATAACCATGTAAATAATATTAACCAACATTTATTTCACATGTTTCAAGCACACATAAAAACTCAAGGAGTATAATATTCAAATCCAATATTATATTCTCAAATATACACATAACTACAATTATCACATAATCACATATTCAGTCAAGTTATGTATCCAAACATCACCAAATTCAATTACCATATCTCATACACACATCACAATCACAACAATGCAAACATTCAACTATCACATGACTCTAATGTGACTCAATACAAGACATATGACTCTATGCATGCGGTACCATAATGTGAACCCAACGTTTCACCGCTTTCCGATTCAATATCTAGAATCCAAGCCACCACGTCTATTTCCAATTAAGGATCAACGACTGCTACGCCTATTTCCAATTAAGGATCAACGTCTATTTACCACGCCTATTTCCAATTAAGGATCAACGTCTGCTACGCCTATTTCCAATTAAGGATCAACGTCTATTTACCACGCCTATTTTCAATTAAGGATCAACGTCTGCTACGCCTATTTCTAATTAAGGATCAACGTCTAATACCATATGAACCCACAGTTTCACCGCTTCCACAATGAAGCCGACCATGCCATGAATGAATGTATAAATACCAATACATATGCAATTAAGATCATCTCTACCATCTTAACATTCCACATATCACCATAATTAAACTCTATGAATCATACACCAATGGTACATATACACATTCATAACAATATATCATTCACAATCCACCAATGATACATATACACATTCATAACAATATATCATTCACAATCCACCAATGGTACATAAACACATTCATAACAATATATCATTCACAATCCACCAATGGTACATATACACATTTAAAATCTCAATTTTTCACTTTCAAACAGTGTTAACCGGTTAACGCATATGGTTAATCGGTTAACGCAAAACATAATCAATTTCCTGGCAATTTTCAACAGTGTTAACCGGTTAACGCATGTGGTTAACCGGTTAACGCATAACAGAATACACTTTCTAATAGATTTTCAACAGTGTTAACCGGTTAACGCTTTTGGTTAACCGGTTAACGCAAAACAGAATGTTATTCCTGCGTTAACAAAAAAACAGAACGCAGAATTTTCTGCGTTTTTCATCGTTGGAGGACCTTCGATTTCAATTCCGTAAAAAGCCACACGTTCAGAAATTTATAACTCACACAATACTCTCACATATAACGTTAATTCGCCGTTTTATCACAATCAATCACCACAATTCAAGAATAATCATCAAAACCTAATAATTTCAAACAACCATACAAAATTAGGGATTTTAACCTAAACATACATCTACCCATTGACCCAATCATACTAACCCATAATAATAAGGATTCCCCCTTACCTCTTCAATTTTCTGGAAACCCTAGCTCTTCTCTTTACTTTTCCTTTCCTCTTTCTCTATTGCCTTCAATGATCAAATGAATCCTAATTCTCACTCTCCTCACCTCTTACTATTTATATTAGTATTCTATTTGGGCTTAAGTCATTATACTTCTAATTTAATTAATAGGCCCAATAAGACCTAATATTTAAATATCTCTATTTAATTCAAATAAATTAAACTAACACCATATATCCACCAAGTTAATTAATTCAATTATTCATGATATCTCCTATCAACTAAATAATTAATTAACACTCCACATAAGTAATAACTAAAAATTGGGTTGTTACAACTCTCCCCCACTTAAAAGATTTCCGTCCTCGAAAATTCACCTTAAACGAACAACTCCGGATACGATTCCCTCATCTTATCCTCGAGTTCCCAAGTAATATTGCCATTGGTGACTCCGCCCCATATCACTTTCACCAAAGCAATTTCCTTACCACGAAGCTTCTTCACTTCTCGATCTTCTCTAATCTTGTCAAGAATGCCACACGTAAGCTTCAACATACCAAGCTTAACACATGAAGACGTCGCTTCACGAACCAATCTCCCTTAGCACCAACCTCAGGAAAATAACAGTCTTCTCGAAATAGTTGATATACACCCGATTAAATTCTAACCAATTCATACCCAAAATCACATCAAGTTACTCTAAAGGAAGACAAACTAAATCAATTCCAAAATCCCTCCCAAAGATACTCAACGGACAATTTAGACACACATAGGAAGTAAAAACAGAACCCATAGCAGGTGTATCAATAACCGTACTTCTACGCATATCAGATAATATAAGATTCAATCTCTAAGCACAATCCAAAGAAATGAAAGAATGTGTTGCACCGGTATCAATAATGGCAGTCAAAGGTGTACGATTAATAAAGCACGTACCTTGGATTAGCTTATCATCGGTAGTGGCCTCCGCGCCAGATAATGCAAACACCTTTCCCCTCGCTTGCTCCTTCTTTGGCTTATCACATTGGGTACTAATGTGACCTTTCTCCCCACAATTGTAACAAGTCACGCTCGAACTAACTCCACAATGGTTTGTTTTGTGACCACTCTTGCCACACTTGAAACACGTCGCAGGATCCTTACTATAATCAACAACACGATGACCTTCAACGCCACAGTTGAAACACGTAAGTGGAGTAGAAGATCCTCCCCCACTTGGCGTCTTGCCAAAACCAGATTGTTTCCTCTTGTCATCATACGGTTTCCCACGATCCTGGTCTTTCCCTTTCAAACTCTTGTAGAAAGAAGCACTTTCCCTACTATCCTCATCATAAATCTGACTCTTGTTAACCAACTCCGCAAAACGAGTAATTTGTTGGTAACCAATGGCCTTCTTGATATCATGTCTCAAGCCATTCACAAACTTCAAACATTTAGATCTCTCAGCATTAGCAGTATTGTAATGAGGACAATACTTGATAAGCTCATGAAATCTAGCAGCATACTCAGCAACAGTACCATTTCCTTGCTTCAATTCAAGGAACTCCGCCTCTTTCTTCCCACGACAATCTTCTGGAAAATAGTTCTCCAAGAAGACATCACGGGACAGAGCCCAAGTAACCTCAATGTTGTCTTCTTCAAACCTCTGAAGAGTGTTATTCCACCAATCTTCAGCTTCCTTCTCAAGCATATGAGTACCAAACTGCACTTTCTGAGCATCAGTACAGTTCATGACTCTGAAGATCTTCTCAATTGCCTTCAGCCAAGCTTGAGCTTTATCAGGTTCATGCCCACCCTCAAAGACAGGAGGATTGTTCCGTTGGAATCTCCCCAAAGCACGGAACTCATCATCATCTCCATTTCGGTTACCAGCATTCGCTTGAGGGATCTGACCAAGGGAGTCAGCCAACATCTTCAGCGCCTCAGCAACGACATCATCATTCCTTCCTGCAACCATCGTCCTGAACAGGCCGAACAACCAGACAAACAGTATCGATCGTGTCAGATACACAAATCAAATACCAATGAATGGAAAACCCTAACGACTATTGACCAACTGGTCGACCATGCTTTGATACCACTAATGTAACACCCTTTTTCTACCCCAAAATACTTAACATATAATCAGAGTAAATAAGCACACATATAAACCAAAGGGCGTCACATCGACGTTTTTAAAAACTAAAAGCTTTCAAAAACCAAACATCATTCATCATCAATATACAATACACCTGGTCATTTCAAATAACACATCTCAATTATCATGAATATTCCAGAATATGCGTTCGCAGCGGAAAATAACGAATATCCATGCATTTCATAAAATGATCCATGTCCCATACCATGATCCTCTCTCAATAATCTCTTCAATTAAACATGTTCACAAGTAATACCATAAAACGTATCCAAATAAGACACAAGTTCAATACTACCAATCTACCCAATGTTACATGACCAGAGCATTGACTCACTACTTAGTCTCTAAAACAAAGCACCGAAGCTCTCCAGCTAACCTCGAGTGCTACCGTCCACTTACTTCAGCGATACTACTCCTAAGTATCTGCGCGATACCCATGTAAAGGTAACATTCAAACAGAAAGGGTGAGAATTCAAATCATTATGAAGAAGTATTAATCAAGCACAATGATTAAATCGACAATTAAAGGAATTCATCACACTTCATATAACCATGTAACTAATATTAACCAACATTTATTTCACATGTTTCAAGCACACATAAAAACTCAAGAAGTATAATATTCAAATCCAATATTATATTCTCAAATATACACATAACTATAATTATCACATAATCACATATTCAGTCAAGTTATGTATCCAAACATCACCAAATTCAATTACCATATCTCATACACACATCACAATCACAACAATGCAAACATTCAACTATCACATGACTCTAATGTGACTCAATGCAAGACATGTGACTCTATGCATGCGGTACCATAATGTGAACCCAACGTTTCACCGCTTTCCGATTCAATATCTAGAATCCAAGCCGCCACGTATATTTCCAATTAAGGATCAACGTCTGTTATGCCTATTTCCAATTAAGGATCAACGTCTATTTACCACGCCTATTTCCAATTAAGGATCAACGTCTGCTACGCCTATTTCCAATTAAGGATCAACGTCTTATTACCACGCCTATTTCCAATCAAGGATCAACGTCTGCTACGCCTATTTCCAATTAAGGATCAACGTCTAATACCATGTGAACCCACAGTTTCACCGCTTCCACAATGAAGCCAACCATGCCATGAATGAATGTACAAATACCAATACATATGCAATTAAGATCATCTCTACCATCTTAACATTTCACATATCACCATAATTAAACTCTATGAATCATACACCAATGGTACATATACACATTCATAACAATATATCATTCACAATCCACCAATGGTACATATACACATTCATAACAATATATCATTCACAATCCATCAATGGTACATAAACACATTCATAACAATATATCATTCACAATCCACCAATGGTACATATACACATTTAAAATCTCAATTTTTCACTTTCAAACAGTGTTAATCAGTTAACGCATATGGTTAATCGGTTAACGCAAAACAGAATCAATTTCCTGGCAATTTTCAACAGTGTTAACCGGTTAACGCATGTGGTTAACCGGTTAACGCATGTGGTTAACCGGTTAACGTAGAACAGAATACACTTTCTAACAGATTTTCAACAGTGTTAACCGGTTAACGCTTTTGGTTAACCGGTTAACGCAAAACAGAATGTTATTCCTGCGTTAACAAAAAAACAGAATGCAGAATTTTCTGCGTTTTTCATCGTTGGAGGACCTTCGGACCTCCGATTTCAATTCCGTAAAAAGCCACACGTTCAGAAATTTATAACTCACACAATACTCTCGCATATAACGTTAATTCGCCGTTTTATCACAATCAATCACCACAATTCAAGAATAATCATCAAAACCTAATAATTTTAAACAACCATACAAAATTAGGGATTTTAACCTAAACATACATCTACCCATTGACCCAATCATACTAACCCATAATAATAAGGATTCCCCCCTTACCTCTTCAATTTTCTGGAAACCCTAGCTCTTCTCTTTACTTTTCCTTTCCTCTTTCTCTATTGCCTTCAATGATCAAATGAATCATAATTCTCACTCTCCTCACCTCTTACTATTTATATTAGTATTCTATTTGGGCTTAAGTCATTATACTTCTAATTTAATTAATAGGCCCAATAAGACCTAATATTTAAATATCTCTATTTAATTCAAATAAATTAAACTAACACCATATATCCACCAAGTTAATTAATTCAATTATTCATGATATCTCCTATCAACTAAATAATTAATTAACACTCCACATAAGTAATAACTAAAAATTGGGTTGTTACAATATGCATATCATGAAACTTGCATTCTAAACCCATCTTAGACAACTTAAGGTTGATATAAAAAACTTTAACATTATACATGTTAAACTTCTTAGCCAAACCAATAAATTTCATTTTGATTTTCAAACGACTTAAGAAATTTTAGCTTTAACTTAGATTTACCATTCCTATCCATATAATATTCAACTTCCACAGGTTTGTTCAGAAAACTATCAACATTCCTGTGAAGCTTAATCTCAGGTGACATATGGCTAACCTTATGATAAATTGCAGACAACTTTTGATTATGAGCAATTGATGCAGACACTTGAACATTTGATTGCATGTTCTGAGCACAAGGCACATATGCATTTGGAGTCTCTTTGCTCGCTTGCACTTTGGGTCTCCTGCCTTTTGGAAATGATGGAAGAGAACTAGATGATGATGAAACTTACCTTTTCCCTTTTTTCTTTTCAGATAACTTTGATGTTGATGAGAACGCATGATGATAATGATGAAAGATGAAGGTTGAAAATTGAAATGGGTATGAAGGTAATGAAATAAGAATGATAGACGAAATGAAATGTCAAATATTATGAATGGGTGAGAGAAATGATTTTAAAAAATAGTGGAGTTTAAATGATAGAATAAAATGATTTGGAAGGGAAAACCAAAAAATACGCGATTAAATGACTTTTTGAATCCTATGATTTGAATAAAGTGAACTTTGTGATTTGAATCATGTACTTACTCCCTCTGTCTCACAATGAGTAACTCAATTGATCATTTCACATAGATTAAGAAAAAAGAATAAATGAAAGATAGAGAGTTATATTTTTACTAAAGTACTCATTATCAAATACTAAGAATGAAAAAAATAATATTAATTATATGGTAGAATTAAAAAATGTGCATCTTAAAATGGGTCATTCAATTTGGGGAACCTTTTTATTTTATTTTAAATGGATCACTCATTATGGGACGTAGGGAGTAATTTTCATGAGAAGTCAGATGTGATTTGAATTAGATGGAAGTGTGAGTCGAATCAAATGAACTAGTGACCTTTCACACAAAAATTGAAGAATTGTGATTCGAATCATGAAACAGAAATTTGAAAAATTTGAATGCTTGAAAAAATAAATTTTATGAATGAAAAATAGTAACTAATGTTTTTAAATGCTAAAATGGTTTAATGTTAATGAAAAAAAACTTAATTCCAAATACAAAACAATTTTAATGATGCATGAACGCATGAAAAATGTTTGCACAAACGAATAATAATAACTCGATGCATAATGTGTTAATGTGAATGAGATATTAAATGCACACACAAAACATACACATATTTTAAACAAACAACACATTTAGAACACACAAATAATCATAAACAAGCATACTATAAGACTAACAAAGGAGGTTGAAACGATCATACAAATTTGATGATCTAGGCTTAACTTTATGCACATGAAATAATTAGTTAACGACAAATATGTCATAAGAAAAATACAATTAATCGTTAGCAAATGGATACGATTCCTCGTACAACAAATGTTTTAATCATCTTTAATTGATATAGAAATAATGAGCAAATCGAAGCTAATGGAACTCTCAGAACTACTGAACACGTGTAGCTCCGCTAATTTACAATCAACCATACAATTAGGATGATTTATGTTTCTATAACAATAATTCCACAAGGTTATATGCTTACCGCGAGTTGAGGGATCTACCAAGTTGCCATTCTCGTCTAAATCCCTAATTATTACCACAAAGGAAAAAGAAAGAGTATCAAATTTTCACTTGTAAAGAGGGTATTGAGCTTAAGAGGGTTGAACAACTAGTGAAGTATATGGAGGATGCTTTCAAGAGCTTTAGTGCAAAAATGCGTTAAAAGGTGAAAGGGTTAAAGTTGAATCCCTTCAATAGAGGTTTAAAAACTAGGATAATCAAAGGTCTTCCCATCAGAAACGAAAGGTTTTGCATGCTTCTAACATATGTGGGAGATTAAAGCTAATTTTGCGTCTCAAGACTAAATCATCATTGATCGTATTTAATATCTCGCATGATTTTTCCTCAATTGACATTTGGAGATTTTCCTCAACTAACGCACGATTCACCTCTTTGACACTTGGAGATGTATCCTAGATCTGCCTCATACTTGAAGGACTCATCATTTGAATGTTATATCCATCTTTCAGATTGATCGTCCTTCCTTGAAAAGATGAGACTTACGTGTCCCAAGCTCACAACGGTGCATAGAAGGAGTCAAAGGGAAACAATTCATGCTCTCCTAAAAGTAGGGGATTAACTATCTCATTATTACACTCTCTTGGAAGCTGTTGTTATTTTATGGGAGTCTGAGGTCCATGAACTTCTATAAATACCTCAACCCTCAAATTGAAAAGATAGAATCTCATTACGCGAATACCACATACAAAGCTTCTCACTTTCTTGCGTGAACTAGCTCTAAACCCCATATCGGATTATAAAAATCTCTAAATCCTTAATCATTAGGGGTTATCACGTATATACTTTTTACAAGTCCATAAACAAAGAACAAGTGCATCAAACATATGATTGACACCCGAAATAAAAAATATAGGTTTATCTCACTTGCAATATATGTGTGGGTGGCCGTAGGAAAAGAGCGTGTGAATAGTTAAAAGAGCATACATAGATAGGATGGGCCTTTATTGCAAGTTGTAACTTTTGATATGAAGTATTGACAGGCCCAATTAGAAAAGTAGCTAAAAAAGCACGTCAATGGTTCTCATTTTAACTTGCTTACAAAGCCAAGTAGAACGCTTCATCCTAATATCATTCTCTCTCTCATTTCTCATTCACTCTTCGAACCTCGCGATTTCAAAAAGGAACCATGGGTCAAGGAACACCAGGCGGTTTGAACCGGCAAGGTTTACCGGGTGACCGGAAACCAGATGGCAGCGACAAAAAAGACAAGAAATTCGAGCCGGCAGCGCCACCGGCTCGCGTCGGTCGCAAACAGCGAAAACAGAAAGGTTCAGAGTCGGCGTCGCGGTTGCCGACGGTAACTCCTCTGTCGAAATGCAAACTGAGGCTCTTGAAACTCGAACGAATCAAAGACTATTTGTTGATGGAAGAAGAGTTTGTAGCGAATCAGGAACGGCTTAAGCCTCAGGAAGAGAAGGCGGAAGAGGATAGATCTAAGGTCGATGATCTTAGGGGTTCGCCTATGAGTGTTGGTAACCTTGAGGAACTCATTGACGAGAATCACGCTATTGTTTCTTCTTCGGTTGGACCTGAATATTATGTTGGTATATTGTCTTTTGTTGATAAAGATCAGTTGGAACCTGGATGCTCTATTTTGATGCATAACAAGGTAGGGTTTTACACTTTTTTCTCGTTTTTATTTTACTTATTATGCTAATTATATGATTCTTAGTGTTTTGTTCGAATTTAATTGAAGTTTGTGATGAATTTTAGGTTTAGGGTTTAGGAAATAATAAATTGATTTTTTTCTAGTGAAGTGAAATTGAAACTCGTGTAACCCCTTTTGCTCAAATAGCATAGGTGAAGTTTGGTGAATAGTGGAGCTTTGTGATTTATACTAAGTAAAATCTTTCAACTGGACTTCATTGTAAACTGATTCTCTCTGATGAAAATTCTATGTGCTTTTGTCTATGCTCACACTTGTGGAACTCTTGAACTTTTAAGTGAGAAATAGTTGGTATTTTGCTTGGGAAACCTCAGGCTACAAGGTTTGTTTGGGTGTGTTTATGTTTGATTTTGATTGTTTTTTTAGGGGAAACACTTTTCCTTGAAAGTTTATCCTAATATGAGTTTTATTTCAATTTGCTTTGAACATAATACTATTTGAATCAACTTGTATTATTTGAGTTTTTTTATTGTATCAAGCTTTAAATGATACACATCTCATTGGGTTTTTAAATAGTTTGAACTATGCAGTATTAATTTCTTGAGACTAGGGTAGTCAAAATTGCAATTTGAGATTGCATGGTTCTATGATTTTATTATGGTGTCATGTTGGAAGGAATAATACTTACTATAATGCATGGCTCTTTACCAGGTTCTTTCTGTTGTTGGGCTTCTTCAAGATGAAGTTGATCCAATGGTTTCTGTCATGAAGGTAGAGAAGGCTCCTTTAGAATCATACGCTGACATCGGTGGTTTAGATGCCCAGATACAGGAAATCAAAGAAGCCGTTGAGCTTCCCCTGACACATCCTGAACTGTATGAAGATATTGGTATCAAGCCTCCAAAGGGGGTCATTTTATATGGAGAACCTGGAACCGGAAAGACATTGCTTGCAAAGGTGTGCATTTGTGTGTTTATGACAGGGCTGTTGAAATAGAAGTTTAATCTTCAATAATTCATTTTTCTGTTTCTCAATTTCTCTGCTTAGTGTTTGCTATCTCTACATTTAAGTTAAACATGCTCACAAACTAAATTAATGGCTAGGAGTGTGAAGTTATTTTCATGTATACTTTATCTTAATGAGATTTGTGTGTAGTTTTACGACTCAGCATTTTCAGTCCCTGTAAATGTGTCCTTGCATTGAGTTTACTCTGTTTTAAATTATTTAATTCTTTAGTATATGCTACTTCAAGTGATTTTGATGCAGACATAGTTAGTTGTGTCTAATATTATATTATTGTAGGTATTAAATACCTGCTACGACCCTGCTTGTTTTAGCAGTGCTTATTTCACCATGTATTCTCATTAAACTGTGTATTCCTTGTAGTACTTAAATACCATTTATTAACTCTAAAACCAAGTTAAAACATTCTGATTTCGAAAAAGCAAGTGACCAAACAAGGGGAGTTTTTGTTGCCTGTTAAATTACTATTGTTAATATGTAGTACATGATCTTTACTAGAAGTTTGCTTTGACATATGTGCAGTGATAATATTGCATTTTTTTTATATATACTACACTCTGCACTACCGGTCTGGTCTAAATACAAAGTTTTGTTTGCTGCCAGGCTGTGGCTAACTCAACATCAGCAACATTCCTACGTGTTGTTGGTAGTGAATTGATACAAAAATACTTAGGAGATGGTCCAAAACTTGTGCGGGAACTTTTCCGAGTTGCTGACGATCTTTCTCCTTCTATTGTCTTCATTGATGAAATCGATGCTGTTGGAACAAAGAGGTATGTTATTGGGTATCAACTTTAGGAGTCACTGGTTGTGAAAATTTGCTCTTTCTTGAATGTGGTATTTTGTCTTCGACAGAGGAGGTGTGGAACTAGTAGAGGAGTGGTATATTTAGGTCATGTCTTATTATATTTTTCTTGTGCGCCATGTAGGTATGATGCTCACTCAGGTGGAGAGCGTGAAATTCAAAGGACAATGTTGGAGTTGCTTAACCAGCTAGATGGTTTTGATTCTAGAGGAGATGTAAAAGTTATTCTCGCAACCAACAGAATTGAGAGCCTTGATCCAGCTTTGCTACGACCAGGTCGAATAGACAGGAAGATTGAATTTCCTCTCCCTGATATAAAAACAAGGAGACGCATTTTCCAGGTATGCATGACTCCTATGTGAAATGCACATTGGTTGCTGCTTTATCTGATACTGTGGTATTTTATATCTATATTCTGCTTATTTGTATGACTAAAAGCTCTTGTTCTTTTTATATTTAGATACACACATCAAGGATGACATTAGCCGATGATGTCAATTTAGAAGAATTTGTTATGACTAAGGATGAGTTCTCTGGAGCTGATATAAAAGCAATATGTACCGAAGCTGGCCTACTTGCTTTACGAGAACGCCGCATGAAGGTTAGAACTTACTTTCTAGCCAAAACACTTGTTCTGTGGAAATATTTGTTGTTTCTAGTTATGAATTTAGTACTATTGATTCCTGAGGAGCTCATTTTATGGCCCAAATTCATAAATTGTGCTAAAACAATATAATATAGCATAAATTGGTCAGATATCTCAAGTGTATTATAATGCCAAACCTTCTCATTTTCAACCTACACCTTTGAAGAAAGTGGCTGGAAAAATACAGGTGATGGATTTGGGGCTAGATATTGGAGCTCTGCACTTTTCCTAAGTAGCATTTGTTATTAGGAAGATGTTTCATGTACACCCCTTTTTTTTTACATCTGCGCGGCACTTGATTAATCACATGTAAAAGTGTAGTTTTTTCCAGTTGAGCAGATGGTTACCTTGACTCACTTTGTAAAATATGGTTAATTCATGCAGTTGAATTAACCAAAATTTTGACTGTGAATTGAATTAGCCATATGTTCCACTGAATTAGCCACATAAGCCCTTGTTATTCAGATGTTGAATGGGTGTAGTACCAAAAAGAGGTGTACATGTATCATTGCTCTATAAGCCCTTGTTATTAATAGCTCCGCAGCTTCAGTGCCCCAGCCTGAGGCTGCCCCCACTTTTATCTTCGTTGTGCAGTTACTTTTTTGGGTTATTTCAAGATTTCTCCCTTTTTTTTTCCATCAGAATAGATTAAATACTTCAAAAACCCTTGTTTGGATACTGTGTTTGTTTTGTATGTTTCATGTAAAGACCTTAGCCTTCTCAGTTATACGATGGTACATCCCCACTGCTTGCTGGCATAGTTCTGGCCAAGCAAGAAAGCAACCCATTTTCCCTTGCTCACAAACTCTGTTTTGAATGTTCTCCTCATTTTAGTTTTCATTCAAATACTGTGAGTTCTTTTCACAACAGCTTTCCTTTGATCCACTTATGATCGTTTATCCACCCTTCTGTTTTGTTTTATTCTGCGTGAGTTGTATTTTCTGACATTTATATTGGTCATTTATTATCATTGACTTGGGTGTTCTATTTTGGTTTTGATGTGATTCCTAATTTAAGTTATCAAAATAAAATACTTTTTTTTGTTTTGTACCATATCGTTTTATGGCTTTGTTGGAATGTGATTTTAAACCCTTCCTTGTTACCAATATTTTTGTCTTGTTTTTCAGGTGACACATCCTGACTTCAAGAAGGCAAAAGATAAAGTCATGTTTAAGAAGAAAGAAGGGGTGCCAGAAGGATTGTATATGTGAAATATCTTCCTCATTTACTCTGCCTCCTTTGTTTTATCATTGTTTTTTTCCTAGTAATCACAGGTGTACTATTCAGCATTGTGAATTGTGGTCGGTTATTGGGCCTGAACTATAGTTTTTTCAATTCAAAAAATGGGAATTCTTCCATGATTCTGAGCAGACTTTCATTCATATTAACAGCTCACATTCCTTTTCTTCATGGTATTGTTCACTGGTCACGACAATTTGGTTGTCTAAGCAGTATAAAGCTACTCATGAGATCGGATTTAGTTCTATGTAGAGATGACAACTAAACTCCTGTCCATTGTCAATAACTTATAAATATTAGTCAAAAAATATTTTAAAAAAGGCTTTATCATATTAGAGGTATGCTAGGCATCTCACTTGCTATAGCAGGTCAACCATTTGCTACTATAAATGCAACTAGTTGCTACTAGATACTAAGAAGGTCAATTAGTAGCAGCAGGTCAATCGATGAAAATTAGTTTATAATTGAAAATTAACAGTGTAACTACCAATTCTATCATGGTAAGATTTGATTGCTAACTTGATCTTTGGCCATTGCAACTCCATCACCGGTTTTGCATTCTGTTTCTGCGCAAGTCTCCACAACTCTGGTGTCAGCAGTGTCATGATTTGTGTTGTTTCAGTTTCTTGCTTAAGATTCCACACAAATTAGATGAAAATAATCTTCATCTATGGCGTCAATAAGTCGAACCGACTTGTAACTCTTGATCTTTGAATTGTGAGTACTGAGTGTGGCTCCAAAAGGATCAACACTTTTTCAGTGAGATTATCTCTCGTGTTTTAGGTTGTCCGCACGCACATCAACTATGGGATCAATTGTTTAGCTATTAAAGCAAATGTGTGCATGAGCTCGTCAATTGTGTGGAACTTCATGCGATTGCGCTTAATAGTTTGTCAATTTAGGACTATTTGCTTAAGATTCATACTATTGTTAATGCTTTAGCCTCCAATGGCGATCATTTACCATGCTCTCATCACATAAGTGTGATACTTGAAGGTTTGTCCGCAGATTATGCTCCTGTAGTCTTTGTTATTAAGAGCAAGTTTGACATTATGAATCTGGATGAAGTTAAAATTTTGTTAGTTGCTCGTGAACTTAGGCTTGCAAAGTTCAAGAAGAATTCAGTTCCAAACTTGGGTTCTCTAAATCTAAATCACATTTTCGTACTTGTATCGAATTATTTATTAATAATAAAAGACTTTTTCTTTATTACGTTTGTTTAATAAAGTCTCTAGAATAGCTAGTCCGTTTAATGTATCAAGTGTGACTTAATCATGAGATCACATTAAACATAAGGACACTATTTTTAAAGTATCCGTAGTCGAGCTTTATTATGAAGTGGGATAACATTAAAGCATTAAGACTATTATGTATATAGACTTATGATCACATCTCATGGATCATGGATAACGAGTTATCAAGTCTTAAACATATGTATGAATATTAAGAGTAATATTTATACTGGATTGACCCGCTATGAGAATACTATATAGAATGTTATGCAAAGTCTCATAAGTTATTCTCATGGTGATAATGGTGTATACCACCCTTCGACCTGAAACCACTATGGATCCTAGATGTAGAGTCGAGTGCTTTATTGCTGATCAAACGTTGCGCGTAATTGGATAACCATAAAGACGGTTGATGGGTACTCCACGAAGCATGCTAAAGGACATGAGTGACCTAGATGGAATTTGCCCATCCTGCGTAACAGGATAAATGCCTATGAGCCCAATATTGAACTAGACAAGGATGACACAGTCTATGCCTTGTGTTCAATATAGATATAAGAGCAAAAAGGTAATTATACACATAAGTATTATCACAGAAGGATTTGTCAGATCACATGACATTTTCGTGTCTTGGGTAGTAGTGATGTGTTGCTAGATACCGCTCACTGTTTATTATGTTAAATACGTGATTTAATATAATTGTCAATGCCGCGAAAACCTACCGAGTCACACACAAAGGACAGATTGATGAGAGATAGAGTAACTAAGGAACACCGTAAGGTACGGTGCACTTAAGTGAATTGTAGAACATCGTAAGGTACGGTGTACTTAAGTCGAATACGAAATATGGTAAGGTACCACGCGCTTAAGTGAATTTGGCATATTATAATATATGTGCCACATACACTTAAGTGAGTTTTTTAGCTTGAAGCCCACACAAGTGGTTCTATAAATAGAACCCTTGTGCAGAAGCATAATGTAGCGGGGTATTCGTTACTTTTAGATTTATTGACTAAATCAAAAGTAATCATACAATTCAAGTCGCCACCGCACTTCTATTTATCCAAAGGAAATGTTAGAAAGCGAACAAAAATCAAGTAAGAAGTTTTATCAAATCAAAAACTAATAAAAAAGTCAGAGATCTGGGTAAGGGGGTTGGTTATGAGATGCGAAGGTTTTAAGCACCCAAAACATCCTTAGTACTCTAAGGGAGCCCTTCTTGCAAATGTGTATTGTAGGTTGGTATTTGTGAACACATTTGTGCAAACAAGATTGGGGAGATGAGAAAAGAATATACATTTTTTACAATTTTGTTTGAATGGATAAACCCATTGCCTACGTACCATCACTGTCATACCCCAAAATTTTCCCGTTAATATCACAAGGCATTTTTCAAGGCACTCTCACTCATTTCGCAAGGCATTGATCTTAAAGGAACAAAGACCTAGCTCACAAATGGCCCAATCCAGAAAAAGACTCAAACTGGCATGCTCGCTAGGCGAGCAACTCCTTCGCCTAGCGAACCCTTCGCTACAATACTCGCCTAGCGAAGCTTGCGAATACCAGAAAATTCTGGGCTTCATTTTGAGCCCATTAGGTCACAACAAACCATTATAAATACCAGCATTTCAGTCAGAAAGAGGAGAGGAGGACGAAAACGAAAACGGAGAAAGGAGAACCCTAGCAAGCAAACCCTAACGCTCACAGACGGCAAACCCTGGAGGCCAACCCTGAAGGAATCCAGCGGCATCAAGGTTACCTCTGCCCAATTCAATCCGATTTGCCAATCCAAGGTCGCAATTCAATTTGCAAACAGGTTTGCATTGCTATTACCGCCTTATGTTCTTAATTTGCATGTGGCATTATGATTAAATTTATGAAAATATCTTAAGTCTGGCATGTGAATTTTTAGTACGTATCTGAATACCTCAAATGATTAACCATGTAATTGCTGTAATGAAAGCCATAAAGCATAAAATTGGCTGAAATTGTACTGTTATCAAAACCGGAATCCGCGGCCGTTCGCTAGCACATCACTAAGCGAGCATGCGGCGAGTATTCGCTAAGCCTTCGCTAGGCGAAGCAGGAGCGAACGCGACAGTAGCTGACTTTTCTGTTCTGATTTTTTTTTGCTCATCTGACATGTTTTATCATGGCCATGCATGGTTTATCTGATCCTATTACTTCTGTGATTTCTTTTGTGGTGTGATTCTCGATTGCACCCTGATTTGGTATTCTGACATGTTTGCTGAGTTTTGTAAAGGTTCACATATCCCCGGAAAAGATAGCTTGGTGGGTATTCCACTTTATTTGTGGGATACCCTTGTGGAGATTCACCTTACATCACTTAACTGATTTTAATGTATTAGTTTTAATGTGGAGACCCACCCTAAATTACCTAGCTGATTTTAATGTGGACCTAATTACTTAATCGATTACGGCTATCTAATTAATTGTAAAACTTTGCTTTTAAATATGCGATCTCGGACCTCTCTTTGTTACCCTACGATATTACGGTATTATGGTCATGTCCCGCGAATGTGGGGATATACTTAGCAAAGACCCTTCGATTAAATCATCATAAAATAAATCATAGTCCCTCGGATGTTGCCTTCGAATATATGATTTTGTCCCTCGATGACCCTTCGGTGTAGCCTACGGTTAAATGATGATCGTCCCTTCGAATGCTAAGGTATCCTTACAAATGTTGCCTTCAATGACCAATCGATGACCCTACGATGACCCTTTTACATCCAAAGGATAAAACTACTTACTTCTCAATAGTAAGGACAGTTTTACCCTCATAAGGATAGGAAATGCCCATAAAGACCTTGGGTAGGTATAACTCCTAAATGCTTGCTCACAACTAAAACTACTTTTCACACCTCACACTTTTCAAAACCTCCATTAGAAAATCACCACTCGGCATACATTCGTACTAGAATCATTGTCAAGTTATATTTTTCTAAACAGCTTTCAAAATTAAACGAGATAAATACTTTGTATACATTCGTACAAGAATCATTACAAAGTTAAACTCTCTTTTCAAAACATTTTCTAAACAGCTCTCACACACTTTTTTAGACAAGAAAAACATAAGTGATCAAGCAATTAAGAGCCCATGGATAACCATGGATACAAAGGGTGCTAACACCTTCCCTTTGTATAATGTACCTCCCGAACCCAAAATCTAATTAAGGTCTTTCCTGTTCTTTTCCACCTTTCCTTATTGGATAAAAGAAAAGTCGGTGGCGACTCTTGCTAACCGCGACATTTGCTTTCCAAAGCAAAAACACACGAAAAGTCAGTTCACCGTATGACAATCACAAAGGTAGGATCAAAACCTCGTAGTTCGGGGTAAAAATCTCAAAAAGATTGGTGAATTGATTTGATCAAAAGCCTTAAGGTCTTTTGTTATCAAAGGGAGAAAACTCAACCTAAACCAACAATCCACCATGTGAGGAGGGCTTCAACATACTAGTGAGGGGTTAACCCTATAATAAGTATGGAAGACTTATAGTCCAATCACTAAGGATAAGGTGAGGTTTACATCAACCACTATGATAACTCAAACCTATGGCTAATGTTTATGAAAAAGGTTTAATAAATGTGGCTATTGGAACCACAAAAATCACTTGAAGTGAGTTGGATTTACAAATTAGAAGTATTCACAAAATGAGGTCAAAGTATGAATTAAGGTTCATTTACAATGAGTATTAGTGAAAAGAGTTTTTAAAAAAATCAAAGGCATATGACCTAGGTTTCTAATTTGAAAACAATGTCAATGTTTGCACAAAATGAGTTTGGCTTGGGTTAAAGTGGAGAGAAGAAGAGAATGGCTAGTCTTAAACATGCAAAGATGAGAGAAGAGATAAAACCCTTGGAGTTCCTTTCTTGAGATCATAGAGATGATTCAAGATGCTCATTTCCTTTGGACTTAGCAATCAACTCAAACAATCAAACAAATAATTCAATCAAGCTCCTAGGATCTCCATTTGGCTTGTCTTTCTTAACTTGGATGCTTATGACAATGGTCCTTCTTACTATCTCAAGTTTGGAATCCCTACCACACAAGAACAAACAATCAAAAAGTTCACAATGCAATAAGAGAAATGGACAAAGAAAGAGTTTTGGATTAGGGGTCATTTGAAGTCAACTTTTAGATTTAGCATTCTAAAGGAATGAGGCCTAGTTGCTTTTCAACAAGTTTAGCATTCTAAAGGCATGAGGCCTAGTTGCTCTTGAACTCCATTAAGCATAGGTAAGGTCCTAATTCTAAGTCATTTCTCCTTTTTGCATTGGGTTCACACAAACAATCACAAAACAAGCACAAAGCAACAATATATTTATTCACAATAATGAGCTCAAATGAGCAAAAGGAAAATAACATAAACATAAAATATGAGCTCAAGTGAGCAAAGAAAAAAGGCAATATGAATAAATGAGCAAGAAATTAAATTGCATTAAAGTAAATTGCAAGAATTAAATGCTTGAATTAAAGTTAGTGTTAGTAGTTAGTGTTAGTGTGCCATAAGGCAATTTAGCGCTATGTTAAGCAATCGTAAGTGGACTAATGTAGTAGTCACACCTATCTGAGGTCGGTCAATAAACTTATAGGCAAATAAACACAAGTTAGAGATCATGACTAGTAAGCCAAGCTCCTACAACTTGCCATGCCAAAAGTAAAGAAGGAAAAACCTTGTATGGATTCTAGGTTTTTTGTTTGACCAAGAAGCAACCTACCTTGGACACAAAGCAATTCACTTGATCTTTGATCAAGTTGAATTTGATTTGGATCAAAGAAGGTTAAGCCTCTCATATGTCAAGGCTAACCACAAATCATTAACTCATTGGCCAAAATAAAAAGAAGAAGATGAAGATGAAATGAAATGGACAAAATGAGAATTCAAATGACATAAACAAAACACAATGATCAAATGTGAATGAAATCAACATCAACCAATGGTAAACAGAAGAGAAATGAAGATTAAAAGTCAATAAAGGGCAAACATATTTTTGGTATTTTTGGAATTAAAATAAAATGCAAAATAAAGTGAACAAAATATGGTCAAACTTCAAATTCAATTCAAATCAATTTGGATAAGTCCAATTGAATCATCATAAGTCTAACATGGTCAAACAAGGTTTGACAAATTTTCTCAACATTTTTTGAAAATAGAAACTATTTTAAAACAATTAAAAATCAAGAAAAATAACACAAATGAACTAAAAAATCAAATAAATCTCAAATCAATTAAGAAATTGATGAGAATATTTTTCATAGACTTATCATGATCCATATGTGTTAAGAAAATATTTTTGGAATTTTTGGATATCAAAAAGTAATTAAAATGAATTAAAAACTCTTAAAAAACAAAATAATTCACAAAAAATATTAAATGGAATCACAAAAATAATTAAAAATCAGATTATGAAACTAGATTTTTAAGGAAATTTTTTGGAATTGGTCTCATATTTTTGTGATTCCAAATAAAAGAGTTATGAATTTTTGAAAATAAATGGAATAAAAGAAAATAAAATAGAAATTAGAAAAAGAGAAAAATCAGCGCCCCTTAGATCAATTCATTAATTGACGTGGCAACATCCAAGGGTTCAGAAGCGCGCGCGTACCATTGTCCACAGTCAAATGCATCACACCATGAATTAAAAAAGTCGTAAGAAACAAAGGCCAGGATTAGAACGCGCGCATGAGATCCAATGGTCATGGAGGTATCCACGTGGGGACGGTGGTGGAAACCACCGTCTTCTCCGGTGAGCCAACTGATTCCAGCCACCAGTTGCAGGTTTTCAAACCTCAACAAAAATACATGTGACTTATACCAAAATGAAGCTGGGGTGATGTACATCACCCTTGTAACCTTGGATTATCCTCAAGATCTCTATGGAATGAGAAATCTGAGATGGAAAATCCAGGTGCATAAACTGAAGTGCTTCAAAACACAAAATCAAAGCCACCACTGGCTTGCCTCTCACACGAGGACTTCAGAAAACCAAATAAACACAAGCAATTCACATTATATTATGAGATTCAGATCAAAACAGTTGAGCAATAAACCTTTGGAGAGCAGCTTTGATCAACACGATTCCTTCCAACTTTTGCTTGCAATTTGATCTTGAGATATGATATGAGTGCAAGGCTAAGGAATAAGTGTTGAAGATCAACTGATTTTGTTGAAATTCAAACTTGAAATGAGAAATTAAAAATGAGAATTCCTTTGGTATGGTTGGGTTTCCAATTCTGCAGAGCTTCAGGTTGAATCCAGGGTCAAATTTGAATGAGGCAAGGCTCTTATTTATAGCTGAAGTGCAAGCAATGAGGTGCCAAACTCGTGTGCATGATCATTGGTGTTGGTGTAAGCCCTAGAGGCCAATACTTTTGGTACTTGTATCGAGTTATTTATTAATAATAAAAAGGCTTTTTCTTTATTACGTTTGTTTAATAAAGTCCCTAGAATAGCTAGTCCGTTTAATGTATCAAGTGTGACTTGATCATGAGATCACATTAAACATAAGGACACTTTTCTTAAAGTATCCGTAGTCGAGCTTTATTGTGAAGTGAGATAACATTAAAGCATTAAGACTATTATGCATATAGACTGATGATCACATCTCATGGATCATGGATAAGGAGTTATCAAGTCTTAAACATATGTATGAATATTAAGAGTAATATTTATACTGGATTGACCCGCTATGAGAATACTATATAGAATGTTATGCAAAGTGTCATAAGTTATTCTCATGGTGATAATGGTGTATACCACTCTTCGACCTGAAACCACTATGGACCCTAGATGTAGAGTCGAGTGCTTTATTGCTGATCAAACATTGTCCGTAACTGGATAACCATAAAGACAGTTGATGGGTACTCCACGAAGCATGTTGAGGGACATGAGTGACCTAGATGGAATTTGCCCATCCTGCATAATAGGATAAATGTATATGGGCCTAATATTGAACTGGACGAGGATGACACGGTCTATGCCTTGTGTTCAATATAGACATAAGGGCGAAAGGGTAATTATACACATAAGTATTATCACAGAAGGATTTGTCAGATCACATGACATTTTCGTGTCTTGGGTAGCAATGATGTGTTGCTAGATACCGCTCACTGTTTATTATGTTAAATGCGTGATTTAATATAATTGCCAACGTCGCGAAAACCTACACGGTCACACACAAAGGACGGATTTATGAGAGATAGAGTAACTAAGGAACACCGTAAGGTACGGTGCACTTAAGTGAATTATAGAACATCGTAAGGTACGGTGTACTTAAGTAGAATACGAAATATGGTAAGGTACCACACACTTAAGTGATTTTGGGCATATTATAAGATATGGGCCAAAATACACTTAAGTGGGCTTTTTAGCTTGAAGCCCATACAAGTGGTTCTATAAATAGAACCCTTGTGCAGAAGCATTCATTGTGGTTGCATTATTTTCATTTTCTCTCTCACTCTCTCTCACTCAAAGCCTTCATTCGTACCAGCTAGCACTGAGATTGAAGGAATCCGTTCGTGTGGACTGAGTAGAGACATTGTCATCGTTCAACATTCGTGATCGCTCTGTAGATCTGCATCAAAGGTTATGATCGTCACAAGAGATCTGCACCAAAGGTTTCAATCGTCACAAGAGGTAAATATTCTATCACTGATCATGACCATTCGTAAGGATCTCTAAAGGAGAAATTTTTAATTTCCGCTGCGTTTTGGACCGCAATTCTCCTTCAATTGGGTCATCCATGCATGGGCCTGTACAGGCGCATGTGAGGCCCAAAATCAATTGGAAATGCAAGTTGATATCACTCTGAAGTGAAATGGACATGTAGTTTGAATTGCAATTGCTTGTGCATGAAGATTCAATATGAATTCCATAATTGGGCATAAATGTTCCCCTCTTCGAAAGTCACTCATGAAAAATCCAAACATAGGCATGTGGGTAATGGTTGGAAAGATCTTGACATAAGGAACAAAAGCTATGTTGGGAAAAAATCAATTTGGAGTTTGGAAATTTGTGAAAACTGGCCGTGAAGTTTGATGTACAAAACATGTCTTTGCAAAATTTGTCAAAAGTGACCAACTTCAAGCCCTTCTGTTTCAATGATACAAGCCTCCAATGAAAAAACCTCCGACATCAACGTTGTAGATCTTTTCAATATGATCAATTTGGACTTAAATTTTGCATCATTTGGATTTTTTATGAGAAAGTTATGGGCACTTGAAGTTGGACTTTTTCAAGATTCAATGGCTTTGGTCCAAAGTGACTTATAATGTTTTGTATTATAACATGTGTTTCTTTTAGGATTATGAAATTTTGTCCAACATAACATTTGAAGTATACATATTAAGATTTCCAATTCACTTGGTCTCACCTCAAAATGAATAAGTTAGGTCCTTGGGAAGTTGACCCAAAATTAGGGTTTCAGTCAAAATGACCTATAATGTTTTGAAATGAATGATGACCTTCCAAGTTTCAAATGGATTTTTGATGATCATGAAAGTTGTTCATATGGTTCTTAAGAACATGTTTTCTCTTAGGGTAATCTTCATTTGACAAACATATCAAAAGTTAGGTCTTAGTGGATCTCAAAATAGTCATATGACTTTGACTGGTCAACTTCTCAAGTCCAAACTCCAAATCTTGATAAATGAATGATTGAGGATACTCACAGAAGCTCATATATGCATAAAATAATAAATGAAAGAACTTACCTTGATTGAATTTGATCATGGGTTGAGGTTGCTTCATGAGCAAGGCACAATCAACGCACAATTGAATTAGCGTTTCCTTGGGAAACAAGCCTCAAACCCTTTGGTTTATCTTGATCAAATTGGAAAATTGAGATACTTGGGAGACATATGTGATGATTGAGATATTTGGGAACCATTGTCATGCTTGCTTTCATCTTCATCTTATCCATTTCAATGGGCATAGGAGCCTCCTAGGGGCAAGGGCACATGTGATCACTTGAGCTTCAAAACAAAACAAGTTAGTGACATATTTTTGTGCTTTTGGTAGTTAAACAAAATAAGAAAAGCAATAATATACAATTCAAGCATGCTTGGTGGTCTCAAACCAACTCACAGAAGTCCCAACCCAAGGGTAAGGAACCAAGATGCTATGATCCTTGAGGCAAATGCAATGAGCAATGATATGATGCCATAAGGGATCTTAGGGTCAAAATTAGGGTCTTACAGATGCCCCTATTTAAGGTCATTCTAGCCGGAGATATGAAGGTTAAAATCTTCGTCTCGACGAGGTAGAATGGGCTTAAATAATAACAAAGAGACGAATTTTGGTCCCTAAGAGACCTCATGATGCAGATGTATGCATGCAAAAGTTAATACTCTATGGGGAAATATGTCCACAAAGAAAACAAGAGAAACTGAAAATCCATAGGAGTAATACATTCACTAGGGAGACAGAGACTCTGGGGAAACATAGGAACAAAATGCGTGAGCAGGTCACGACTTGAAACTTGCTGGGAGACACGAAGGGATTCCACGAAAATAAATCGATGGAAAGACTCGAGCTGACACAAAGATGCATGTATTGGGGAATATGCCAATATAGCAAACTATCCACAAAGGATACTTCGGATAAAAATCCGGACTCGGGTGGAGAATATCCACTAGGATTTCGTCGAGGAAGAAAAAATGAGATATTACCGGTTACTGGGTAATAAACTCAAAGAGAGACATGTGGTCAAATCACCGGTATAAGGGTGAAATAACAACACACTCAGGGAAAAAGAATATCTAAGACCGGTATAAGGGTGAGAGATATCAATCATCTAAAACATCTGAGGAAGACCTAAAAAGGCATATTTCAACTCAGGAAAATCTGACTCCACAGGGGACAAAAAGTCCTAATAGGGAGCAGAAGGAAGGAACACTAGAGATACCGGTTACTGGGCATATAATAGGTGACCAACCACACGTGAATTGGGAATAACTCCAAGACACTCATCATCCGAAGAGAGGGCTGAGAAAGCAAACTCGACTTATAGGATGGACATTCGATTCCGCAAAGGAAACACGAATCTTACTCAACTGGGGAAGAAAAAGACTTCGACTGAAGAGCGCATGAGATATATTATCTATTACCGTCAGAACATAGATAACATACTCGCATGGAAGATTATCCATAACCGGTTGCTGGGTTAATAAAGGATAAATCGACCGATAAGAGAGGACATTGGGATACCAGTTACTGGGTATAAAATGATGACCAATCCAAAGGAGAAATAATCATTACCAAACAAGGGTGAATGAAAGATGACTCGCTGGGAATACATTGACAAAAGCAATGATCCCAAAGGTATATCACCGGTTACTGGGTGGTATACTAAAAAATGAAGGAATATCAATACCGAATATTGGATAAAGATAACCAATAAAGATGGGATTACATCTACCGGTTATTGGATAGAAAACCATATAAATAGGACTTACAACTACCGGTTACTGGGTAGAAGGCCACAAAGATCCACTTGGGAAATATGGACAATTACTGGTTACTGAGTAATTGAACAACCGAACCACAGGGAACTGCAGGGGAATAACAAGAAGGGGGTCAATCCAGGAACAAACCAGAAAGACACAATGAAACAAGACTCAACCCAATGAGGATACAACTCAAGGGAGTAATTCCATCCCAATACATATTTAGGGAGGAAACTGAAATAATAATCATCCACGAGGACATAACTCAGTGGAGAATGATGAAGGAAAGATAGACATTTTCTGCCTATAGGGCTGACTCTATATGGAGAGATCAGACACAAACATCTGCTTGGGGAAGAACATTTCACCAATGGCAGGAGATAACAAGCAAAGATATATGGCAAAGAATGCAACATGAATATCTGAATGCTATGATTATGCATGTATATACATGGTTTATGTATGATTAATGCTGACAAACAGACATATCTAACACAAACAGGTCCTAGAATCAACGGACGGACATTCGGTATAACATCTCAAAAGAGAAAGGCCAGGTCCACAGGAGAAATCCCATCTGGTGGGGCGCATCAAATACCAGGAAACACCAATCACCACTGGGGATCAAGACCACTGCTGAGGATCAGAGACCGCTGCTGAGGATCAGCAAAATCTTGGCTACCAACTGTCGGGGATCCTCCAACAATTCTCGGGAACATGCAGAGATGTCAATAAGATCTGACATAGAAGAAGTCTACAGGGGATCTTATCAGGCAAAAAAATGAAATTCTGTAGGGAACAACCACCAAACAGAAACACATCAATCAAGCATTCTCTTCTAACTGCTGAAGAAACATCTCTGCCACCGGGAGAAGGAACAAATTGCTCCACTGGGGAAGCTACAGAGTCACCGCTAGGGATTTGCTGCTGAACAAACAAAAGATCCATCGTAGAGGAAACTCTAATGGGGAGCTCAACATAGATAAGATTTCGTCATAGAAGAAAATCTACTATGGAACTTATCACAGGATGATATGAAACTATATGGGGAACAACCACCAAACAGAAGTTCCAATAATCAACACACTTCCTCTTATCTGCTGGAGAGATATCTCTGCTAGGAGAGAGAGAACCAATTGCTCCGCTGGGGAAGGAAACAACATCTTCAACACCAGCTCTGCTAGGAGGAAAAAACTTCCAATAAGGAGGGGAAAACAAATTAAGTTCTGATCAGGAAACTCCACTGGGGATAGACTATAGGCGATCCAACCAGGGACAGTCTACTGTGAGCAACCCTACTGGGGGACGAGTTGTAAGTAAACTTGTTGGGGATCTTAGGGTCAAAATTAGGGTCTTACACATAAGTGAAGTTGCAATTTCGTTTTCTATCTCTCTTTCTCTCACACAAAGCCTTCATTCGTAGCAGCTAGCACTGAGATTGAAGGAATCTGTTCGTGTGGACTGAGTAGAGGCGTTGTCATCGTTCAACATTCGTGATCGCTCCGTAGATCTGCATCAAAGGTTTCAATCGTCACAAGAGGTAACTATTCTATCACTGATCATGCTCGTTCGTAAGGATCACTAAAGGAGAAAATTTTAATTTCCGCTGCGTTTTGGATCGCCCTTCTCCTTCAATGGTATTAGAGCCACTTACGAAACCATGCATTTGATAGCTGTTTATTTTTCTGTATTAATATGATTAAAAGACAGAATGAATCAAAGAATAAACGAATAATTAAATTTGGCATCATGTGTGTACGATTTGGATGATTGATGTTGACTATGCTTCGGAATCTGACATTAGTATGGTGAAGCATCGATACATCGATCGTCCATAGGTTACGCAATTGAGATCGATCAAGTTATATATATGATATAAGTAATCCTAATGCAAAATACGGTATATATGATATACTGTTTCTATTTCATTCATTCAAACACTTAATGGTTGTTTTCCTTTGAGCGATCAATGGTCATTTGCTTCGGAATCCGACATTAGTATGGTGAAGCAATGACCTGTTGATCAATCATACTGAATCAACAATCGAGGTGTGTTTGACGCTCTGAAATTGGTGCATTAGGGTTAGTGAAGGCACAAGGATTGTGCTGTCAAAGAGTTGTGAATCAAGGGCTTGTTGGATCACGTCTGTTGACTGTTTCAAAAGCGCTGATTTTGGCCGCGTGACGTTCGTCATGGGCCTGTAACGATCGTAACAAGCTGGACGTGACGGTCGTAACATGCTTTGTGACGGTCGTCACATTCACATATTCAGAGTTCTAGGTGTTTCTGTTATTTTGGCCGCGTGACGTTCGTCATGGGCCTGTGACGGTCGTAACAAGCTGGACGTGACGGTCGTAACATGCTTGTGACGGTCGTCACATTCACAGAGTCAGAATTCTCGGGGTTTCTGTTTTGTGACTGTGCAAGAGTTGTGTTGATGCAAAACGACGTCGATTTCAAATGAATTGTTCATTAAAATTTCGGGCAACGGAAACCCCGTTCTCGCTGACCGGGCAGCGGACCCCCGGCTAACTCTGCGTAGTGTGATCGGTCGCCAAAATTTAATTTGGTTTTAATTAATTAAAAGAATTAAAATTAATAATAATAATGTGTTTATTATTATTGTCTTGTGGTGATCGGTTATGGTCTTAGTTTTCCTTTATTTTATATTGGGATTTTAAAATACGACCTGCGTGTCGTGCCTCTCTTTTAATCTCTTAATGTAACTTCTTTTCTCATCTCACTCCCTCGTATGTAAAACGAGTTTCTTTTATGTAATGTAATGTTATGAAGAAAGAGAAGAATTCAATATCAAAGGAGGACAACCTTGAAGATCTTGCTTGGATAAGCTTAGATCGTTATTAGGTTAGCTTAGGTTCTCTCATTGGCTTGGGAGAACAATTGTGCTAGGGGCCATAACTGTTTCATTATGTATGTTGATGCATGTGAATGTATGTTGATGCATGTGAGAGACGATTTATATGATAAATAAGCCGGTGAGATCAGAATAATTGCAATTCCCTCAAATTAAATATTAAGTTTATGCTTTCCAAGTTTTAGCACTCATCAAGACTAGTATCGAATAATGTAGGTTTCGCTTACGTGAGGTGCATGTTCTATATTAGTAAGGTGCGATGGGATAATTGTAATATTCAATTGCTAAAACAATGGGTCAAACTTAACTAAACAAATTATAATAAGATTATATGTGTTTAGAAGCAAGAGTTGGAAATGATCCATGTGATGGATTGGAATAAGGAGTTATTTACCCAACTAAAATATTCGAGAGTTGTATTAGATACAATTGGAAGGAGTTCCTACCTAAATAACCTAGTTTTGTGTAATCCGCCTACGCGGACTTAAAACAAAGTGAAATGTGGATCTCGACCCACTAGAAAAATCTTCCAACGAAATTTTCCGAATCAAATGATGAGGGTCATTTGTTTTGAGTAAAATAGTGGGAGCATATTTAATTAAAGGCTTAATTAAATATGTTATTGATACTTATATTTTCATTAATTCTTATGTAGATTACCATGACAACAAACACCTCTAACAACATTTTGCGATCAATCCTTGACAAGGAAAAATTGTCTGGGACAAATTTTTTGGATTGGCACCGAAATCTGAGGATTGTCCTCAAACATGATAGAAAGTTGTATGTCTTGGAGAAACCTGTTCCTGAAGAGGAACCTCCTAGTTCTGCACCTAAGGCAGAAAGAGATGCTTATAAGAAGCATGTCGATGATGCCATTGAAACTTCTTGTCTCATGCTAGCTACCATGAATTCAGAATTGCAAAAGCAACATGAGAACATGGCAGCATTCAATATGATCGAACACCTGAAGATGCTCTATCAAGAGCAAGCAAGGCACGAAAGGTTTGAAGTTTCAAAAGCCCTTTTTAAAGGCAAGTTAGCTGAGGGAGCCCATGTAGGTCCCCATGTGCTCAAGATGATTGGGTATGTGGAAAACCTTGACAGGTTGGGTTTTCCCCTCGGAAAGGAACTTGCGACTGATTTGATCTTGCAATCGTTGCCAGATAGATTCAGTCAATTTGTCCTAAATTTCAATATGAATGATATGGACAAATCTCTTCCTGAACTGCTAGCCATGTTAAAGACTGCTGAGCAGAACCTGAAGTCAAAAGGGAAGTCCATTCTGATGATCGGAAATGGAAAGAGACAGAACAAAAGTCCCACCAAGCAGGGTGATAAAGGGAAAGGCAAGGAAGTTGCCAAACTCAGACCCACTATTGCTGCTTTGAAGCCTAGTGGAGGCATAGCAAAGGCAGGCACCTGCTTCCATTGCGGTAAGACTGGACACTAGAAGAGAAACTGCCCAAAGTACCTGGAAGATACGAAGAATGGAGTAAAGACTTCAACTTCAGGTATTTTTGTTATTGAAATAAATTTATCTACTTTTGCATCATGGGTATTAGATACTGGATGCGGTTCTCACATTTGTACAAATGTGCAGGGGCTAAAAGGAAGTAGAGATTTGGCAAAAGGTGAAGTTGACCTACGAGTTGGCAATGGAGCAAAGGTTGCTGCTTTAGCCGTAAGAACTTATGTATTGACTTTACCTAGTGGTTTAATAATTCAGTTAGAGAACTGTTATTATGTACCTGCAATTAGCAGGAATATTATTTCCATTTCTTGTTTGGACAAGTTTGGTTTTTCATTTATAATAAAGAGCAATTGTTGCTCAATTTATTTGAATGATATATTCTATGCTACTGCACAAATGAGCAATGGACTATATGTCCTTGATCTCGAAATGCCTATTTATAACATTAATACTAAAAGGATGAAACCTAACGAGTTAAATCCAACTAACCTTTGGCATTGTCGATTAGGCCCAATAAATGAGAAACACATTTCCAAACTCCAAAAAGATGGACTCTTGGACTCTTTTGATTATGAATCATATGAGACATGCAGATCTTGTTTAATTGGAAAGATGACAAAGTCTCCATTCACAGGAAAAGGTGAAAGAGCGAATGATCTTTTGGGCCTCATCCATACTGATGTATGTGGACCACTGAACATACCAGCCAAAGGAGGTTTTCAGTACTTCATCACATTTACTGATGATTTCAATAGATATGGTTATGTGTATTTAATGAAACACAAATCGGAGTCCTTTGAAAAGTTCAAGGAATTCAAGAATGAAGTACAAAACCAACTAGGTAAGAATATTAAAACTCTTCGATCAGATCGAGGTGGTGAGTATTTAAGCCTAGAGTTTGATGACCATCTGAAAGAGTGTGGGATCCTATCCCAACTTACTCCTCCTGGAACACCCTAATGGAATGGTGTATCTGAGAGAAGAAATCGAACCCTCTTAGACATGGTCCGATCCATGATGAGTCACGTCGATCTTCCAAACTCCTTTTGGGGACATGCACTATTGACATCAACTTACACACTTAACCGTGTTCCATCCAAAAAGATTGAGAAGACACCATATGAGATATGGTGTGGTAAGAAACCACATATGTCTTACATGAAGATTTGGGGTTGCGAAGTTTATGTGAAACGAAAAATTTCAACTAAGCTTGAGCCCAAATCTGACAAATGCTTATTTGTGGGGTATCCTAAAGAAACAAGAGGGTATTACTTCTACAATCCTTCTAAGGGCAAAGTGTTTGTCGCTCGAACTGGAGTTTTCCTAGAAATGGATTTTATTTCCAAAGGAATCAGTGGGAGGAAAGTAGAGCTTGAAGAAATTCAAGAATCACAAAGCATTGATACACCTATGGAGGAATTAGAGCAGGAAACACAAGTAGTTGTGGAAGAGCAACCTGCTCAAGTAGAACAAGACTAGCGTAGGTCAGGCAGGATACGTCACCTACCTGAGAGATATGGATATCTCATAACTGATAAAGGTGATGTATTACTCATGGATCAAGATGGGCCTTTGACCTACCAAGAGGCCATAACTGGTCTCGAGTCTGAGAAGTGGCTAGAAGCCATGAAATCTGAAATGGATTCCATGTACACAAACCAAGTTTGGAGCTTGGTAAAGCCTCCTGTAGGAGTTAACCCTATAGGATGCAAGTGGGTCTTCAAGAAGAAGACTGACATGGATGGTAAGGTACATAACTATAAGGCAAGACTGGTTGTAAAAGGATATAAACAAATTCATGGGGTTGACTATGATGAAACCTTTTAACCAGTTGCAATGCTTAAATCTGTTCGGATTTTACTTGCTATCGCTGCATATCATGATTATGAAATATGGAAGATGGATGTCAAAACTGCTTTCCTTAATGGGAATCTTCTTGAGGATGTGTACATGACACAACCTAAAGGATTTGACATACCAGAAGAAGCCCAAAAGATATGTAAGTTACAAAGATCAATCTATGGATTGAAGCAAGCTTCCAGAAGCTGGAATCTTCATTTTGATGAAACAGTAAAACAATATGGATTCATCAAGAACAAAGATGAGCCTTGTGTCTACAAGAAAGTTAGTGGGAGCATTATCATTTTCCTGATATTATATGTAGATGACATATTACTCATTGGAAACGATATCCCTACCCTACAACAAGTAAAGTCTTGGTTGGGGAAATGCTTTTCTATGAAGGACCTAGGTGAAGCAGCCTATATATTAGGAATCAGAATATATAGAGATAGATCACAAAAACTGATTGGCCTAAGTCAGAGTACATACATAGACAAAGTGCTGAGACGCTTTAATATGCATGATTCCAAGAAAGGATTCATACCTATGCAACATGGTCTGTGTCTATCAAAAACATAATCCCCTTCAACTAAGGAAGAAAGGGATCGCATGAATAAGATTCCATATGCATCTGCAATAGGATCTATCATGTATGCCATGTTATGTACTCGACCAGATGTCTCGTATGCTTTAAGTGCAACGAGTAGGTACCAATCTGATCATGGTCATGCTCATTGGATAGTTGTCAAGAATATCCTTAAGTATGTAAGAAGGACTAAGGACTCATTCTTGATATATGGAGGTCAGGAAGCGCTGGCTATAATTGGATACACCGATGCTAGCTTCCAAACAGATAAGGATGACTTTAGATCGCAATATGGTTATGTGTTTTGCTTAAACGACGGCGCTGTGAGCTGGAAAAGTTCAAAGCAAGATACAATTGTTGATTCTACAACCGAGGCCGAGTATATTGCTGCCTCAAGTGCAGCAAAGGAAGTTGTTTGGATCAAAAAGTTCATTAGTGAATTTGGCATAGTTCCTAGCATTGTGGATCCCATTGGTCTCTATTGTGATAACAATGGTGCTATCGCACAAGCTAAGGAGCGTAGATCTCACCAACGATCCAAACACATACTTAGGCGTTATCACCTCATTCGAGAGATAATAGATAGAGGAAATGTGAAAATATGTAGAGTACCTACACTTGACAATATTGCTGACCCACTGACAAAGCCTCTTGCACACCAGAAGCATGATGGCCATACTAGATCTATGGGCATTAGGGGTATGCTTGATTGGCTCTAGTGCTAGTGGGAGATTGTTGGTGTAAGCCCTAGAAGCCAATACTTTGGTACTTGTATTGAATTATTTATTAATAATAAAAGGCTTTTTCTTTATTACGTTTGTTTAATAAAGTCCCAAGAATAGCTAGTCCGTTTAATGTATCAAGTGTGACTTAATCATGACATCACATTAAACATAAGGACATTATTCTTAAAGTATCCGTAGTCGAGCTTTATTGTGAAGTGGGATAACATTAAAGCATTAAGACTATTATGTATATAGATTGATAATCACATCTCATGGATCATGGATAAAGAGTTATCAAGTCTTAAACATAGGTATGAATATTAAGAGTAATATTTATACTGGATTGACCCGCTATGAGAATACTATATATAATGCTATTCAAAGTGTCATAAGTTATTCTCATGGTGATAATGGTGTATACCACCCTTCGACCTGAAACCACTATGGACCCTAGATGTAGAGTCGAGTGCTTTATTGTTGATCAAACGTTGTCCGTAACTGGATAACCATAAAGACGGTTGATGGGTACTCCACGAAACATGCTAAAGGACATGAGTGACCTAGATGGAATTTGCCCATCATGCGTAACAGGATAAATGTCTATGGGCCCAATATTGAACTGGACAAGGAAGACACGGTCTATGCCTTGTGTTCAATATAGACATAAGGGCAAAAGAGTAATTATACACATAAGTATTATCACAGAAGGATTTGTCAGATCACATGACATTTTCGTGTCTTGGGTAGCAGTGATGTATTACTAGATATCTCTCACTCTTTATTATGTTAAATACGTGATTTAATATAATTGCCAATACCGTGAAAACCTACAGGGTCACACACAGAGGACGGATTGATGAGAGATAGAGTAACTAAGGAACACCGTAAGGTAAGGTGCACTTAAGTGAATTGTAGAACATCGTAAGGTACAGTGTACTTAAGTAGAATACAAAATATGGTAAGGTACCACGCGCTTAAGTGAATTTGGGATATTATAAGATATGGGCCACATACACTTAAGTGGGCTTTTTAGCTTGAAGCTCACACAAGTGGTTCTATAAATAGAACCCTTTGTGCAGAAGCATAAGTGCAGTTGCAATTTCGTTTTCTATCTTTCTTTCTCTCACTCAAAGCCTTCATTCATAGCAGCTAGCACTGAGATTGAAGGAATCCGTTCGTGTGGATTGAGTAGAGGCGTTGTCGTCGTTCAACGTTCTTGATCGCTCCGTAGATCTGCATCAAAGGTTTCAATCGTCACAAGAGGTAACTATTCTATCACTGATCATGCCCATTCGTAAGGATCACTAAAGGAGAAGGTTTTAATTTCCGCTGCATTTTGGATCGCCCTTCTCCTTCAATTATGCCTCCAACATCACCTTCAGCTAGCTCACAAAAGGCTAGTTAAGTCCTCTCCTTTTCAGGTCACTCCGCAGAATCTTGAGTATGATTATCAAGCTTTTAGAAGTGTTAAACCTAGTTGTGGTGGCATAAATGGCGGAGTATGATTACCAAGCTTTTAGAGGTGTTAAACCTAGTTGTGGTGGCAGAAATGGCGGAGGCATATGAGATTGTTTCTCCAACATACAATCAAACTTCCCGGTAGGGTTATCTCACTTCCTATGGCAATAATGTATGGACTAGGACACCTTCACCACCAATGCATGTTTCTCCTTTTCCAACTCCTATAATTACCTTTGTTGCAAACTCTTTTTCCTCCACCTATACATTTTGGTTTCCTGACTCGGTGCATCCTACCATGTCACAAGTGATGCAAAGAATCTTCAACAACACAATCCCATCGAAGGACATAACCAAATTTATATAGGTAATGGTCAAGGTTTGCATATACACTCTACTGGTTATAGTACTTTTTGTTCCCCCTTTCCATCCTCACACATCTCACACTTAATAAATGCCTTGTCCCTTCCATAACTAAAACCCATGAGAGTGAGTCAATTTTCAAGAGATAACAATGTATATTTCTTATTTATTGCTGATAAATTCCTTGTAAAATCACATGTATCTGATGTTGTCCTTCTTGAATGTTATGTTGGGAATGATGCCCTTTATGAGTTCCCATCTATAGTTATGTCCAAAATTTATAAGTTCTCTTTATTGCCTTATTCATTTTCTATTAATAAGTATGCACCTAGTGTTTACTTTACAAGTGTAGATGCACCTAGTGTTTACTTTACAAGTGTGGATGCTAATTTTCCAAATGTATTGCATCATAGACTATGGCATCCCAATGTTCATGCCTTAAGACTTGTGTTGCAAAGTTTTAATATTCCTTTTCACGATAAAGAAAATACTTTGTGTTCAGCTTGTTGCACGAGTAAATCCTATATATTACACTATTTTGCTTCACATACCATACATTATCAACCTTTATAACTTAGTGACTTGTGATGGGGCCTTCTCCAAATTCCTCCACCTTAGGCTTCAATTACTATATGTCCTTTGTATATGCTTATAAAAAGTTCACTTAGATTAACCTACTCAAATCTTAAGCTGAAGACCTCCCAACCATCAAACAATTCAAAACCATGGTTGAGCTTCAACATGATTTCTCTATCAAAGTTGTTCAATCTGATTGAGGATGGGAGTTTAGATCATTCACTAATTTTCTCACCGAATTAAGCATTATTCACAAAGTCATTTTCCCTCATACACATCACCAATATGGCGTGGTTGAGAGAAAACAAAGACACAAAGTGGACCTTGACCTTACACTTCTAAATCAATCTTCCTTACCCATATCTTTGTGGGACTATGCATTTTCCACTATTGTCTACCTCATCAATAGGCTACTTTCATATTCCATCAACTTTTAAGTCTCTTACATCTTGTTATTCAAGCTTAAACTTTATTATACATTCTTAAAATTCTTTTGTTATGCTTGATTTCCCCTCCGTAGGCCTTACAATGCTCACAAGCTTGATTTTAAGTCACAAGAGTGTCGCTTCCTTCGCTATTCAACCTCCAACAAAGGCTACAAATGTCTGTCATCTAGTGGAAGGTTGTATATTTCTAAAGATATTTTGTTTAACGAGTCTAGATTTCCATATCTTGACCTTTTTCCCAAGTCAACCATTAGTCACTTATCCATGAAAGAATTCACTATGTCACCTTCGTGCCTTAACCCCTCCATCATTTCCTCATCATTAAGTTTTAGTATTTTTGAGGGGTTATTGGAGGCTGGGTATAGTTTATATGAATTATCACTATTGTTTATTAATTAAAAATAATAGAAAATTGAGTAAAATATGAAATAGTGAGATCTGGGGGTAAAAATAGAATAATGAAGAAATTAGTGTGGTAATGAGTAAGAGGCCAAAAGATGAGGGGGAAATAGAAATGTTAATAATTGGAAATAAATTTTTATTTAAAATAAAAATAAGGAGAAAAGATTGGGGAGAAAAAATATAGTACATGAATTTGGTGCAAGGAGGCAAAGAGTGGAAAACCTAAGAGGGTACAAGTTAGAGAATTCCATAGACAAAGTGTGGATTTTGCTGGAAAATTAAGATAAAGGGGAAATTAATGATCTATGGGTGTAATGGTAGAGAGGGATCCTTACCCTTTTATTTGATTTCCTATGTTTTTACAATTGTTGATTTGTATGTGTTTTTGGAAAAGATTTGTGTGAAACCAAGAATTGTTTGATTGTAATCCATGTGAAATTCGTGTTATAAATCATATTGAATTACGTGCATGATTTGGATATATGATTTTGGATGTTGTTGTTCATGTGAATATGAATTGGTATGATGAACATGTTGATGAAATTGTGATAGATTGATGAGTTAAATGATTAATCTGTGAGTAACTGATGAAATGATCATAATATACATTATACATGTTGAACTCTATGCGATTTGGATGATTTGGGGTTGAAATCATAGCTTTGAAAGAGATCCAATGGCAAAAAACACAGTTCTGCATTCTGCATAGTGGTGACGGGCGTCACCACCATGACGAGCCGACCGTCACTATGCTGGGAGGGCTGACGACCGTCATCCAGATGATTGGCCGACAACCATGGTCTCTAGAGAAGATGACCCTAACGATCGTCGCTTGGATGACGAGTGTGTGATGAGGGAATGATGGACACATCATGATAACTATAATGACTTATGGGTTGCTTAGCTTTGGGCCGTCGACTCAATTTTTCGAGTTGTTTCCGATTCTAGCGGCTGTTGTTTGCTATTTTGTTGTGTTTTATGGGTTTGTGAATGAAAATTGGTATGCTTAAAAAGTTGTGTGAATATTTTATGAATGAATAAACATGTGTCTTTGAATGCTTGTATGATTATGCATTGGCGAGTCTTAATTATAAATCATGATTATTTATGTTGAGATGATGGCCTTATTGACGAGTATGTGGTTCGAAAGTGAACTAGTGAATGTTTATTACATGGGTGTGTTGGTGCATTGTCATGTATCATGGTGTACAAACTTCGGTTCAGTGTTGTATCGCTGGTTCAGAAGGGGAGACTAGTGATGGGTCGCTGATTCAGAATAGGGGATGAATGAAGAGTCCTTATTTAGAAGGGGGGTTAGTGGCGTTTATGGTTCAAAAGGGGACCATTAGGGAGTGGACTGAATCAATAACATACATCTGATGTTCGAATTGGTACCACATGCATATAGAGTCGAGAAGTTGATGTATTACATACATACATGCTTTTCGATCGAGTTATTATTATTATTATGAATAATTCATACATTGATAACTATTATGTATGATGCTACCCTTGTTATCTTTCGCACTGTTGACATATTTTGACTGTATTCTCACCATAGTTTGCTTTATTGTAGTGTTTTGTACTCTATTAGAGTACATATAATCAGGTAGATGCGTAGTTGCTTTTGTGTTGGAGGATGGCGTTGAGGCCTCTTCTTTGATTTACTATTTTTCGCGTTATTTAGTTTGCGTTGAACTCTGATCCGTAACACTGGGATGAGTTGCTTTATTACATGATATGTTCCTCAAAATGTTTGAATTATTTTATTAAGTACTTATGTTGAGACAAAATAAATGTTTTAATTGAAGTTTTTGATGTTCTGCTACTATTTACTATATGTCATAATTAAAAAAAATGCATGTGGTGAATGTGTAACACCGGTGTTGTGTGAAGTTATATATTTTATTATCGTAAATCAAAGGTGTCAGGTTTAGGGTGTTACATAGTTGGTTCAAAGTAGGTCAGTCCATTCGACCTAGGTTGTGATTAATTTGTACCCTTCTGCGCGACATGTGTGTGAACATTGTCGATGCTTTACAATTATTTGTTATACTAATTGTAATTAGTTAACTTGTTTAAGCTGGTTGTGCAAAGAGAAATGCCTGGCATAAACGATTGTGCGATTGTTGGTGGTTTGGAAGCAATGACTAATGTGATGGCGTAAGAGAATGAAGCTTTGCAAGTGTTCGCACATGTTTTCGCGCGAACAATCTCTAACCTCCTATTGAGGTTTATTTGCAGGATTGGCTACAAAATCCTAGACTAAGTGTTAAGTTTATGGGATGTTTTGTTTGGATGTTTGGATTAAGAAAATGATAGACAGGAAATGCTTGATCAAGGTGCAATTAAAATAGATGAACAAAAAGACAAGATAAATCGTAAATGGCAAAGCAGATAAAAAGACTTGGTAATTTCAATTGCTTAAAGGTAAATATGGACGCAAGCATACATTTTTGTAGGAATGAACTATTTTCTCTACATGCTTGATACTTTGAGTGTGTTTTTCTTTACAATGTTACAAATGCAACCCATAAAACTAACAATGAACTTTGCTTAAATAGGAAATAAAACTAGCTGATATTTAGCTCTTGATGATTAATAGCTTGACATGTGTCTGCCCACGTTCTTGCTATTTTCAAATCTTACCCGCATAAATTGTCCTTTGCTTCGACTTCGACCTGCACATTTTTTATTTGTTGGACATGTTTCAACTTGACTTGTGTTCCATGTCCGTCTTGTCTGTCGAACCCCTTCGACCATGTTCACTCTTCTCGATGTTTCATTTTGTGATTCCATACTTCTTGCTTCGATTTTCCTCTTTTGCATAGTCGAAATTTACTGGCTAACAAATTGCCCCCCTAAAAGGCCAATTTCGATTGAGAAACGTTTTAACCGAGAAACTTGGCATTTTGTCTTTCCCAATTTCGACTGGGTGTCTAATCATTGCTGACATCATGCACAATGATGACACCTTTCTGTGCCACAATTTCCAAGGGGAAATGTCATCATTTGCAGCTACTCCTTAGGCCGTAGGTTTTCAACCACCTTGACTAACTTTCCACTATAGCAGAAACTGAACAATTTTTTTACCTTAGATTGTCTCTTGGTTGGCCTTAACTTTTTCTTACAAATACCATTCTTTCACATTTTTTTTGTTTTCCTTCTTCTTTGTTTGCGCATATTTTTCTACAACTTTCAGAACATTAATACTTTCCTCATTTCCCTTCTCTCTTTCGTTGCAATGGCCTCTTCTGCTAACGATATGGACGCAGCCACCTACAACACTAGTAACAACCACATTGCTTTCAACCTTACTGAAGAAGAAAGTCTAAAAACCATTCATCAACCAACATCTATTGACGAAGCTGTAGTAGAGATTTGGCAACGTCAAATGCTCATATCCGGATACAAAAACGCAACCGAAAAATGTTCAATCATACTTTCCTTGTTTTACTCCAACTGTTCCACCGGCCTTTGAGAAGAATGGTTCCATCGATCTGAAGTTTATGGACCCAAAGGCCAGGATTTTTAGGTTGATGGCCACTCCTGGTAACAAAGAGTATGTGGTCTGGCTCAACAAACTCCAAAACAAACGTCAGGAATAATGGAAAATGGATGACGTCTTCAGCGCCACCCAAATTTCGAGGAACGCCCATCGAATCAACCCTTGTATGTTGCTTGCTTTGATGCACTTTTGGGAAGGTTTGACTAACACCTTCCAACTCCCTTGTGGCATGTTACGCCTACCCTTTTCGATGTGGCATCCATCACTGGTCTCTCACCTTTGGGAGAAACCTATGACCCAACTCTTCCGACGGAAAACACTTTTGCCTTCAAACGTGCAAATTTTTAGAATTACATTGAAGATCACTATGATCAGGACTCCACTAAAGTGTCCGACGAGGAACACATTTCTTTCCTAACTCTCTGGCTCTTAGATTATTTGGTTTGTCCTGGCTCTCTGCAGATAGCTAAGAGCTATATAAGCCTGGCGATCCAAATTCATGAAGGTCGACAAGTTTCTTTAGGCAAGCTTCTGCTAGCATCTCTTTACCACTCTCTAGGGCTCGCGACATTGAAGCTAAAGCTTCCCCACTCTAATTCTAAAGCCTTAAATTTGTTTGGCCCCATGTGGTTGCTGCAACACTGGCTAAATGCCACTTTCGAGTATCAATTAGGTTATCCTGTGTTGGCACATATGATGCGTTTGACCCATGATCGACCTATAGAAGGCGTAAGACTTACCTTGATGACCTTTTAGGAGACCCCCAACAAACATCTTTTCATGAAGTACATTAATATGTTCATTAAATCCACCTCTTTCGTTCTAGGCATGGCCCCTTTTGTGGATCTAAACTTTGGTCTGACATGGTTCAAAAACCCTTTTCTTGGCGACTTTCCACAAGCTACAGCGCCGTCGAGTGCTATGTGGAGGGAATTTCTGACTCCCACGATGTTATCCTTCAGGATAGAGACTGGGTGGAAGGGGTATGGCTTTATGAACTATCAGCCCAACTTGGTGGCTCGACAATTTGGCCGAAGCCAAATGCTGCCAAAATCTTTGGTGTATCATTCAACTGATATTATGTAGGTTGGTCGACTGAACTTTGAAGGTCACAAAGCTTGCCTCAAATTTCACAAATCGACTCAACACCTTGAGTTACCCGTTTTCAAATTTCACAAATCCTTCATAACCACCAAGGACTTCGACAAGTGGTGTTATGAATACCAACGCAAGTATTTCCCCAGTGCACTCTTCCTCCAAAATTTGATTGACACTTTTTCTGCCCTTGCTGGTGAAACATCGGCTTCATAGCCGAATACTAACACTCCCATCGAGAACATCAAAACTATTGATGCCAATGAGGACTAACCAAAGAAGGTAACTACTGCTCCCTTACCTTTCCTTTCTTTAAGAAGCAAAACCCACTAACCTTCTCTGTATTTGTTTTCTAGGGTCAAAATCGGGCTCCATCCCCAAACAAAAACCCCTAAAAAACAAAAAGCATCTACAACTTCGAAACCGCAGGTATTTCACGTCTTAGTGTTTCATGATGTTTTAATTCGATAAACCTCTTACATATCTCATGACTTAGGTTTTTGAAGAAGTGCATTCTGTTGAAAATGAGGCTTCTGATGGCAGCATCCATTCTCACATTTTTCCTACCACGAAGGCTCCACCATCTACTTCATCCACTCCGGCAAGAAAGAAAAAGAAAATTCCAGCCAAGAAACCATCTTTGAAAACTGTTTCTTCGACTGCAAAGATTTATGTCCCTGACGATCTTACTTAGATCTTTAAACCCATTAGTCAAGAAGAACCTACTCCAACTTCCCCAAAACATGTAGCTCCCGAGGTATTTGAACATTCTTGTTTTGTAACCTCGTGAATTATTCCTCAAAATTGAACGTAACTTCTTTTTCCAGGGAAAACGAATGATTCAATTCTTGCTGAGGCTAGCAACAATGTAAGGGTCAAAACTGAGAATACAACTGAGACTGCCACCCTTTCGAGTCCCCAAAAAATGGATGAGTTTCATGGCACGTCGACTAAAGACAATCAAAATCCTGACATACATCAAATTCAGGATCCTTCAACTGCTGTTGGCGAAGGTAATACAACTACTATTGGTGGCGAAAACCTTTTGACTACTACCAGAAATCTGATTGGCAAAGTAAAATCAAATCCCTTAGACTCTGAAAAAAGTGTCCCCCTTGTGTAAGACAAAAGTTCCAATAATACTCTTACTCCAGAGGAGATTCTATCTATGAAGCAGCAAAATCCAGCAGAGACTTTGAGAAAGCTATAGAAGCTTCGCCAAGCGTCGATTGATGTTTAGCCCTCTGGCTAGACTGCCATGCCTATTTCAGAAATGTATGCTTCCGTTTTTCTCAAACTTAAACAGCTGAAAACATATTTGTTTAAGCGTGAGATTTTGGCCGTCATTGTAACACCCTTCTAAAATACCCCAAGTATTTGATTAAAATAATAAAATATCAATCAGAGTAATTATGCCCTGAAGGGTGTCACACAATCATTTCACACCAATCATCAATATATCCTGTCATGCTCATTTATTCAATCAAAATAGGACACCTTTGCATAATTCGCAGCGGATACAAAATAACAACATTCAAATCATGTACTACATTACATGTAAAGTTGTTCAACAACCAAAAGAAAACATAGTAAAACATCCCATCCCGATGTTACATCTACCAGAGCATGACCCACTAAGGACTACACTAGACTCCCAGGACTAGCTTCTATTCAATCACTGCTCGTTACCTGAAAACATAGTTGTAAGGGTGAGTCCTTCAATCGATATAATAAGCATTATAAAATATCATGTAATGCTAAGTAATATAACACATATCATTACCCTAATCAGATTACACATATTCAGCAACGGCAATATCAACTCATAATCATCACCATCATCATACTCAACTCAAAACAACCATAAAACACACGTATAATATTGGAATACATCCATTCATATCATACGCCATACATACATATATTATGCAATGAGACTCCATGCATGCGGTACCGACTATTCGTGAACATATAGTTCAACCTCACCGACCAAATCCAGGTACGGCTACCAAGCTCACTAGTCCCACTCATTTGAGACCTAGTGACTCACATCACTAATTCCTCACCATGGGAATTAGCTACCACCCCAAGGGCTATGCTATGCACGCTAAATCACCTAGCATGCAAACATCAACAACAATCCACAATAACTCATCACTAATTCCTCACCATGGGAATTAGCTACCACCATAAAGGCCACAACATGCATGCTAATCACCTAGCAATGCTACATCATCAACAACAATTCAAGAATAGATATATGCTCACACTCTAAGCCATAAAACAGTCTATTCACCAATGCACACATAACTGATACATTCACAGCATCACGCATACTATCACACATCAGCAGTATTTTATCACATAAGCATATCATATCATGCCAAATAACAACCACAGTATTAGCACACTCTACTAATACCTATACTACTCAAAACAACGGGAAATGATCCCTAATATATCATACATCATCTGCATTACGTTACTCAGCTGAACAGCTAAAAACTGCACAACAACAGCTCAGGAAAATCACAATCCTGCCCATATGCGTATTGCCTAACCCCATACGCGTATGGCCCATCTCCTGACAAAATCCCATACGCGTAACACCATCTCATACGCGTATGCTACGCGTACCACTTCTCCATACGCGTACCAACAGAGACCAATCTACGTTCAAAACATCATCTTCCTCATCCATACGCGTATTGCCTAGTGCCATACGCGTACCATGCCATCTCATACGCGTATTGCCTAGTGCCATACGCGTATGACCAGAAACCAGACTTCCAGATCTGCTATGGCTTTCTCTGCTACGAGATCTATCCAATTCAACCTTCCACAGTCCAATTTTTCACAATAATTGTTCATATTATCTAACACGAATCATACCCTATTCGATTTCACAAAAATCTAACATTTTTACATCTAATTCCTACGAATTCCTCTCAATCATAACCCAATTTCGTTCATCCAATATTTCACAATTTCATCATAATCATCCAATTCAGAGATCAATCAATGGTTTATCACTACCCATGACATATTATCCCATAATACCCATTAAACGATGATAAACCCCCCTTACCTGAGTTAATCCGGCAAATCCTGCAGCTTCGAGCTCTTCCTCTCTCCAACCCTTGTTCTCTGGTTCTCTTTTGCCCTTTTTCCACTTTTCTGCCCCTTTTTCCTTTTCACGTGAAAAATAACTCTTTTTACCAAATGGAACCTTTTCTAATTCCAACTTTTATTCCAATAATAATAATCCAATTAATTAATTAAATTAATAAATATTATATTAATTTAAATTAAATAATTATCCTTATTTCATCGGGGTGTTACAACTCTCCCCCACTAAAAGAGTTTTCGTCCTCGAAAACATACCTCAAGTGAATAACTCCGGATAAGACTCCTTCATCTGACTCTCAAGTTCCCAAGTCACATTGCCACCTGCTGGTCCTCCCCAAGCTACCTTCACCAAGGCAATCTCTTTACCCCGCAACTGCTTCAACTCTCGATCCTCTATCCTCATAGGTGATGTTTCAACAGTCAGGTTATCTCTCACTTGTACATCATCTACTTGGACCACGTGCGACGGATCATGAATGTACCTCCTCAACTGAGACACATGAAAAACCTCATGCAAATTCGCAAGTGACGGCGGTAAAGCGATACGATAGGCTACCTCTCCTATCCTCTCCAAAATCTGATAAGGACCAATAAATCGAGGTGTCAACTTCTTCGACTTCAAAGCTCGACCAACCCCAGTTATCGGAGTAACACGAAGAAACACATGATCTCCCTCTTGGAACTCAAGTGACTTCCTCCTCTTGTCGTGATAACTCTTCTGACGACTCTGAGCAATTCTCATCTTCTCCTGAATCATCTTAATCTTTTCCGTAGTTTGTTGAACAATCTCCGGTCCAACCACAACACTCTCACCGGATTCATACCAACATAAAGGTGTCCGACATCTCCTACCATACAAAGCTTCAAACGGTGCCATACCAATGCTCGAATGAAAACTATTGTTGTAGGTAAACTCAATCAAAGGTAAGTAACAATCCCAAGCACCTCCCTTTTCCAAAACACAAGCTCTCAAAAGATCCTCTAGTGACTGAATCGTCCTCTCAGTCTGACCATCCGTCTGCGGATGATATGCAGAACTCAATCTCAGCTTAGTTCCCAAAGCCCTCTGCAAACCTTCCCAGAACTTCGATGTAAATCTAGGATCTCTGTCCGAAACAATACTCGACGGAATACCATGCAAACTTACAATCTTCTCAATATACAACTCGGCTAATCTCTCTAACGGATAATCCATTCTGATCGGAATGAAATGAGCCGATTTCGTCAATCTATCAACAATCACCCAAATGGCTTCAAAATTCTTATTTGTCCTCGGCAAACCAGACACAAAATCCATACTGATACTATCCCACTTCCACTCTGGAATAGTCAACGGTTGCATTAGCCCAGACGGCTTCTGATGCTCAATCTTTGACTTCTGACAAGTCAAACAAGAATAAACAAAACTCGCAATTTCTCTTTTCATTCCCGGCCACCAAAATAACTTTTTCAAATCATGATACATCTTCGTAGCTCCAGGATGAATACTCAAGCCACTACGATGTCCTTCCTCCAGGATACTCTTCTTAAGTTCGGTAACATCCGAAATACATACCCGATTACCAAATTTCAAAACACCATTCTCATCAACTCTGAATTCACCACCTAGACCTTGATTCACTAGAGTCAACTTATCAACCAAAAGCACATCGGATTTCTGACCCTCTCTAATCTCATCCAGAATACCACTCGTTAACTTCAACATTCCCAATTTAACACTATTGTGAGTACTCTCACACACCAAACTCAAGTCTCTAAACTGCTCAATTAAATCCAATTCCTTAACCATTAACATAGACATATGCAATGATTTCCGACTTAATGCATCAGCCACCACGTTTGCTTTACCCGAATGGTAATTCAAACCAAAGTCATAATCCTTCAGAAACTCTAACCATCTCCTCTGTCTCATATTCAGCTCTTTCTGATCAAACAAATACTTTAAACTTTTATGGTCACTGAAAACCTCAAATCTTGACCCGTACAAGTAATGTCTCCATAACTTCAGAACAAATACCACGGCTGCCAACTCTAAATCGTGCGTCGGATAGTTCCTCTCATGAACCCTCAGTTGTCTCGAAGCATAAGCTATAACCTGCTTATTCTGCATCAACACACCACCCAAACCCAACAATGAAGCATCACAGAAAACCTCAAATAGTTCTGACGGACTTGGTAATATCAAAATAGGAGCAGTAGTCAACCTTCTCTTTAACTCTTGGAAACCTTCTTCACATTTTGAGTCCCAAACAAACGCTTGCCCCTTTCTAGTCAACATCGTCAACGGTAACGCCAACTTAGAAAATCCCTCAATGAACTTCCTATAATATCCTGCAAGTCCAAGAAAACTTCTTATCTCAGAAACTGACTTCGGAGCTTCCCACTTAGATACCGCTTCTATCTTAGAAGGATCAACAGCAACACCACCTCTTGAAATCACATGACCAAGAAAGCTAATTTCTTCTAACCAAAATTCACACTTAGACAGTTTAGCAAACAACTTCTTTTCTCGTAGAACTCCTAAAACCACTCTCAAATGCTCAACATGCTCTTCTTCAGATTTCGAATACACCAAAATGTCATCAATAAACACCACAATAAACTTGTCTAGGTACGGATGGAAAATCCTATTCATATACTCCATAAATACTCCAAGCGCATTAGTCACACCAAAAGGCATTACAGAATACTCATAATGTCCATACCTTGTTCTGAAAGCAGTCTTCTGAATATCCTCAATTTTCACACGTATCTGATGATATCCCGATCTCAAATCTATCTTGCTGAACACACTCGCACCAACCAACTGATCCATCAAATCATCAATCCTCGGCAAAGGATACCGATTCTTGATCGTCACTTTATTCAGTTGCCTGTAGTCCACACACAACCTCATAGTACCTTCTTTCTTTTTAACTAATAACACTGGTGCACCCCACGGTGACACACTCGGACGAATAAATTTCTTATCCAACAGATCTTCTAACTGACTCTTCAATTCAGTTAACTCCACAGCAGACATACGGTACGGAGCCATCGATATCGGCCTAGTACCAGGTACCAAATCAATCGAGAACTCAACCTCACGCTCTGGCGGTAATTCATTCACTTCTTCCGAAAACACATCAGGAAAATCACACACCACAGCTAGATCGCAAATCACCAGTTTATCTTTAGCCTCCAAAGTCGCTAACAGCATAAACAACTCTGCCCCATCTGCTACTGCCTCATTCACCTGCCTCGCTGATAGAAACAAACTCTTTCCTTCCTCAATCTCAGGAAAGATCACAGTCTTATCAAAACAGTTGATAGAAACTCGGTTAAACACCAACCAGTTCATACCCAAGATAACATCGATCTGCACTAGTGGAAGACACACTAGGTCCACTCCAAAGTCTCTACCAAAAATACTCAAAGGGCAATCCAAACAAACCGAAGTAGTAGTCACTGAACCCTTCGCAGGAGTATCAATCACCATACTACCACGCATCTCAGATATCTCTAACTTAAGTTTCACAGTACAATCCAAAGATATAAAGGAATGAGTAGCACCTGTGTCGATAATAGCTACAAGAGGAAAGCCATTAATATAACACGTACCTCGGATCAAACGATCATCTGCAGAAGTCTCAGAACCCGATAAAGCAAAGACCTTGCCTCCCGACTGATTCTCCTTCTTCGGCTTAGGACACTGCGGACTGATATGACCCACCTCTCCACAGTTGAAACAAGTCATAGTCTTCAACCGGCACTCTGCAGCCAAGTGACCACCCTTGCCACACTTGAAACACTTCTTCTCAGCACTGGTACACTCATGGAAACGATGTCCAGCCTGACCACATCTGTAACACTTGGCAGGGGCACTAGAGTCTCCCCCACTAGGCCTCTTTATCCCACTCTGTCTCTGGAAACCTTTGCCAGCTGCATACGGTTTCCCACGATCATTCTGATTCTTGCCTTTCCTATCAACCCTTTGCTGATAGCTCTCTGCTCTAGCCTTGGAATCCTGTTCAAAAATCCTACAACAGTCAACCAAATCAGAAAACACTCTGATCCGCTGATACCCAATAGCCTGCTTGATCTCGGGACGCAACCCGTTCTCAAACTTCACACACTTTGAAAATTCCCCAGTAGCCTCGTTATAGGGAGTATAATACTTTGACAGCTCTGTGAACTTAGCAGCATACTCAGTAACAGACCTGTTACCCTGTTTCAATTCCAAGAATTCTATCTCTTTCTTTCCTCTGACATCCTCTGGAAAATACTTCCTCAGGAATCTCTCTCTGAACACTGCCCAAGTAATCTCAGCATTCCCAGCAGATTCCAACTCAGTGCGGGTAGTAACCCACCAATCATCTGCTTCCTCTGACAGCATATGCGTACCGAACCTGACCTTCTGGTTATCGACACACTCAGTCACTCGGAAGATCCTCTCGATCTCCTTCAACCACTTCTGAGCACCATCTGGATCGTATGCCCCCTTGAACATTGGAGGATTGTTCTTCTGGAACTCACTCAGTTGACGAGCAGCTCCCATTCCCACAACATTCGGATTTCCCCCAAGTACTCCAGCTAGCATACCCAGAGCCTCAGCAATTGCAGCATCATCTCTACCTCTTCCAGCCATCTCTATTCTGAAAACCCAACAAGCTAAACAATAAGTACTGATAGGGTTACACAACACCTATCCCGTACAGGGAAAACAGAATAATTACGACTCGACTCGACCGACTATGCTCTGATACCACTAATGTAACACCCTTCTAAAATACCCCAAGTATTTGATTAAAATAATAAAATATCAATCAGAGTAATTATGCCCTGAAGGGTGTCACACAATCATTTCACACCAATCATCAATATATCCTGTCATGCTCATTTATTCAATCAAAATAGGACACCTTTGCATAATTCGCAGCGGATACAAAATAACAACATTCAAATCATGTACTACATTACATGTAAAGTTGTTCAACAACCAAAAGAAAACATAGTAAAACATCCCATCCCGATGTTACATCTACCAGAGCATGACCCACTAAGGACTACACTAGACTCCCAGGACTAGCTTCTATTCAATCACTGCTCGTTACCTGAAAACATAGTTGTAAGGGTGAGTCCTTCAATCGATATAATAAGCATTATAAAATATCATGTAATGCTAAGTAATATAACACATATCATTACCCTAATCAGATTACACATATTCAGCAACGGCAATATCAACTCATAATCATCACCATCATCATACTCAACTCAAAACAACCATAAGACACACGTATAATATTGGAATACATCCATTCATATCATACGCCATACATACATATATTATGCAATGAGACTCCATGCATGCGGTACCGACTATTCGTGAACATATAGTTCAACCTCACCGACCAAATCCAGGTACGGCTACCAAGCTCACTAGTCCCACTCATTTGAGACCTAGTGACTCACATCACTAATTCCTCACCATGGGAATTAGCTACCACCCCAAGGGCTATGCTATGCACGCTAAATCACCTAGCATGCAAACATCAACAACAATCCACAATAACTCATCACTAATCCCTCACCATGGGAATTAGCTACCACCATAAAGGCCACAACATGCATGCTAATCACCTAGCAATGCTACATCATCAACAACAATTCAAGAATAGATATATGCTCACACTCTAAGCCATAAAATAGTCTATTCACCAATGCACACATAACTGATACATTCACAGCATCACGCATACTATCACACATCAGCAGTATTTTATCACATAAGCATATCATATCATGCCAAATAACAACCACAGTATTAGCACACTCTACTAATACCTATACTACTCAAAACAACGGGAAATGATCCCTAATATATCATACATCATCTGCATTACGTTACTCAGCTGAACAGCTAAAAACTGCACAACAACAGCTCAGGAAAATCACAATCCTGCCCATACGCGTATTGCCTAACCCCATACGCGTATGGCCCATCTCTTGACAAAATCCCATACGCGTAACACCATCTCATACGCGTATGCTACGCGTACCACTTCTCCATACGCGTACCAACAGAGACCAATCTACGTTCAAAACATCATCTTCCTCATCCATACGCGTATTGCCTAGTGCCATACGCGTACCATGCCATCTCATACGCGTATTGCCTAGTGCCATACGCGTATGACCAGAAACCAGACTTCCAGATCTGCTATGGCTTTCTCTGCTACGAGATCTATCCAATTCAACCTTCCACAGTCCAATTTTTCACAATAATTGTTCATATTATCTAACACGAATCATACCCTATTCGATTTCACAAAAATCTAACATTTTTACATCTAATTCCTACGAATTCCTCTCAATCATAACCCAATTTCGTTCATCCAATATTTCACAATTTCATCATAATCATCCAATTCAGAGATCAATCAATGGTTTATCACTACCCATGACATATTATCCCATAATACCCATTAAACGATGATAAACCCCCCTTACCTGAGTTAATCCGGCAAATCCTGCAGCTTCGAGCTCTTCCTCTCTCCAACCCTTGTTCTCTGGTTCTCTTTTGCCCTTTTTCCACTTTTCTGCCCCTTTTTCCTTTTCACGTGAAAAATAACTCTTTTTACCAAATGGAACCTTTTCTAATTCCAACTTTTATTCCAATAATAATAATCCAATTAATTAATTAAATTAATAAATATTATATTAATTTAAATTAAATAATTATCCTTATTTCATCAGGGTGTTACAGTCATCATAGAGGAAGAGGCCTTGGGGGTCGACGTCCTCAAGATGTTTGACGAGATTTGTTGACACAAGCTTCCTGCTCTTGTGGCCAAGTACCTGATTGAATTTGAAGCCTTCTTCACTCAACTTGTCAAAGACCTCACTCTTCATCGGCACTATGACTTCCAAATTAAAACAAAACTCAACAAGATGAGACGAGAATGGGACTTTAGTGAAATTTGTGAGAGGAAACTCAATGATTTTGAGGCCAAGAAGCAAGAACGTTTCAACAAGCAGCAAGCCTTCGACCAACAAATCTCAGACTATCAGACTCAAATAGATGAACTTACCAAGAAAAATGCTGAAGTCGAGGAACAAAAAGCTTCCTTGGACTCAACTGAAACTCTTTTGACTTAAGACGTTGTCGATTAGGAGATTCTCAAGGGAATTGCACATGGTGAGAAAGCCCTTGAAATTAAAATGAGGATTAGCCAACTGCAAGAAAAGATGGACCTTCTCGACATCCATATTGATCGTGAGAAGACTCTTTTTGAAGGCTTTAAGTTTATATTTCCCGCCTGATGTACTTTTCCTTGTCGAGACAATGTAATTCCGTCCAAGGATTTTGTATGACATCTTGGCTTTTTTCCATTTTGGCTTTGATAATTAATGACAAGTTTTACCGCATATTGATTTGAATCTCTTGGAGCAAAGGTTTATATTTCTTTAATTATTTTTCATTTACTCTTAATATTCGTCGATCAACACCTAACTCTTGAATTTCATAGACATTATTCGTAAATATTTGAGTCACTTGAAATGGTCCCTCCCAATTTGGTGACCATTTTCTCTTTAATATATAGGTAAAATTACCTTCCAAACATGATCATTTATTGCAAAAAAAATCTTCTTAACCTCTTTATTGTATGCTTTTGCCACACACTTTTTTTATCGTAATAGCACATCTAATGCAACCAACCTTTCTTCGTCTAAGTTGATGGTTTCGTCAAACATCAGGTTCCAATATTATTCAGATGGAATCTCATTTTTCCGTTGTACCCTAACTGGTTGTAAACATATTTCTACTGGCAACAAGGCATCAACCAAATGTTAAACGAAAAGGCGTTGAATTGGTTGCCTCCTTTGGGGATGTTCGACAAGCCCACAAAACTTGATCAAATGTTTTATGCCAATTCTTAGGTTTTTTGGCAACATGTTTTTTGATCAAACCAATTATCACTTTATTGGCCGTCTCGACTTGGCCATTTGCTTGGGCGTAGTAAGGTGTGGAAATAACTAACTTGAATCTTGTTTCAGCAGCAAACTCTTGCATCTTTTGACCAACGAAAACTGAACCTTGATATGTAGTAATGGTTTCAAGAATTCCAAACCTATACACAATGTATTTTTGAATGAATTCGATCACATCCTCTTGATCCACTTTTATCAAAGGGATAACTTCTATCCATTTTATGAAATAGTCTATACCTACCAGGATAAGTTTTTGTTGTTTCGACGAGGCTGGTCGAATCTCACTGATGACATCTAACGCCCAACCTCTAAAGGGCCAGAGCTTGATGATTGCATGCAACTCGCTGGCTGGAACATGTTGAATGCTTACATGTATCTGACATTCTTGACACCCTTTGGAAAAGTCAATACAGTCTTTTAACATACTTGGCCAGTAAACACCTTGTCAAAATGATAACCATTTCATTTTATGACCAGCTTGGTGAGCTCCACATATTCCACTATGTACCTCATACATTGCTAAGTATGCTTCTGTATCTCTAAGACACTTGAGCAACACTCCTTCTCGAGTATTTTTCAATAACTCATTTCTCATACATACATAACTTAACGTTTTATACTTGATTTTCAGGTCAGTTTTTCCGACTGGATTTTCTAAGTACTCCACGATTGGGTTCCTCCAATCTGACTGCAATAAATTGTCACTGGAAAAAACTTCATGTCTTTCAAAAATTTCAAAATTTTTACTTAAGACATCTGCCCCCAGTTTTTGGGATTGCCATTTTGGATGACGGCGAGACGTTCGACACCATCTTTTCTTTCACCTCAATAAATTCCTTGAGCCTATATTTTAACACTTTATACCCATATGCAATTTATGCTAAATCGTTAGCTTCTTGATTCTCTATTCTAGGCACATGTATGATGCTGATAACCTCAAAGCAATCTAATAGGCGTTTCGCCATTGTGAAATACATCAATAGATTTTCTTTAATGCACTGACATTCTTGTGTGATTTATTTGATCACTAGCTCAAAATCACCCTTTATCTCGACCTTCTTAGCTCCTAAATCCCTTAAGATTTTGAGGCCAATGATCAGGGCTTCGTACTTTGCTTCATTATTGGAACAATCTCCGTCGACTTTACATTTGAACTTCGTCGAAATGCCTTGTGGGGATAATATTAAGATCCTAACACCTGTTCCGTTTTTGTGACTTGACCCGTCGAAGTATAACCTCCACGGGTTTGTGTCGACCATGTTTAGTAATGGTTCGACTATTGCACGGTCTATAATAAAATCTGCCACTATTTGGCCTTTCATAGCCCTCAAAGGCATATATGTTAAAGAAAATCCAATTAATGCTAGTGCCCATTTCCTAATTCGACTATGTAGAATGGGTTTTAACACCATATGTTTAATAACACCAAAATGAGACGAAACATAAACATTAATTAGTTTTATATATTTCTTTAATTTCATACAGGAGAAGTACAAGCATAGGCACAGTTTTTCAATAATATTGTACCTAGTTTCAGCATCTATTAAAATTAGACTGAGGCAATAGATGGGTCTTTCGACACCAGTGTCATCCTCTTGTGCTAACAAACTTCCTATGGTTGTATCCGAAACGCCAATATATAACTTGATCGGGAAAATAGCAAGTGTACTATTTTGCCTTTTATAGTAATAATGGGGAAATTCCCCGAAACTTAATTAGTATTGAGTTTAAATTATCATTCAATTAAACAAAAAGTATTAATTTGGTTTTTTAGTGTAAAAATATAATAATAAAAGTAAAGGTAAAGAAATATGAAAATAAGGGTTTAGAGAGAAAAAGGAACAATGACAGGGAAAGTGTATGAGTTATCCCTGTAACAACTCTGAGTTATTATTGCATCAACAAATATCAATTACTACCAGTTCTCAAGGGTATTTTATCCTAAGTCCTTGGTGAGAAAACCTTTAATCAATCTATCCTAATTCCTATGTCCATAGCTGTAAGACCCCAATTTTGTCCCTAAGATCCCCTCATGGCATCATATCATAGCATTGCATAGCCTCAAGGATCATTTGAGCACCTTGCTTCCTTCCCTGTGGGTGGGATCTTTTTGAGAGTGATTCTTGATCATCAAGAATTGCTTGCATTTGTATATCATTGCTTTTCTTTTAATCACTAACCAAAATGTACAAAAATATGTCATTAACCTTTGTTACTTGCAGCTTAAGCAGTCAACAGGTCAAGGCAATTCAAGTGAATCCTTTGTGCAAGAGATGAGGTTTCCATTGAGATATGGATCATGTGATCATTATATTGAGCTTATATGAGCTATAGGTTCATTTTGGAGCAAATTCCCCAAGTGGTTGGGGCTCAAGTTCATCAGAACATTTTCAGGTCATCTAAGGACCAATGCAAGTCAACTGAAAGTCAACTGAAGGCTTTGAGTGTAAAAATTGAATTTCTTCATCTCATTCATGTTCAAACAAGGCCTATTCATCATGTCAAACATCTACCTTGAAGATTTTGAAGCCAGTACAAAACTTTCCCAAAATGGAAAGTGACCTATAATTTCAAGTTTCCAAAAATAGTAAGTTTTTGGTTCACATTCAACTTGACTTTCCAACATCAAAGAAGCTTCAAATGAATATTTGTCCAACATGATAGTTGAAGATCTCTCTCGCCCATTTCCAAAAAGTCCAAGATCATGAGCATCTGATGAATGGTTGAGAAGATATGGTCAAATGACTGCCAAGTGTGCATGGAACTTCAACAAGCCATAACTTTTGATCCAAAACTCCAATTTGAGCCACTCTTTTTGAATTTTGCTTGTTATGACCTATATTTTCCAAATCTATCATTGCATTGCATGAAATTTCATCACATGACCATTTGCTCATTCATGAACATTTTGGAGGAAAAATGCCAAATTCAAAATTGGTGCATCATATGAACAAAATTCCAATTCCAACATGTGCATAAGATGATTTTAAGTGAAATTACACATGCGCATGGTACTGTTCACGTTCATTCACCATGCATAGGGTGCATTTTACCATTTGTGCACTACATCTTATATCTTGCTAATTTCCATTAACCTTTGCCTAATGACAATTTCAGGGTGATTAGTAGAGAGTATAAATGCCAAATCATAACATAATTCTGGAGTTTTTTTCACACATTCTAGATCTAGATTCAAGTTCCCTCCAAATTTTCTCCAAATTGAAACTTCAAAATTCTTCACATAGCATAGTAATTTTCTTGCATATTCTAGTTTGTTGAGTGTTGTTGATGAAGATCCAAGCATTTATTTGAAGAATTCGAGCCAGAATCAAGCACATCAAGCTCAAGAACATGAAGATGGAAGTTGAAATCTGAGCTAGATCCAAGTCATCTCAAGCTTCAATTCACGCACAAAGCTTCAATATACGAGTGATAGAGGAGATCTGGACATTGCTAGGCCTTGAATTGCTTGTTTCCTCATTCTGCTCTTCAAGAGGTTAGGATTTCGAACCTCTTAATTCTCCATTTTATGCACATGTTTAGGTAGATCTTTTCATGTTGATCACGCTGATATGAACACTTTTGAAAATGGATGAGAATTGGCTGAGTTATGTTGATTTGAAGTTTTGAATGCAAAAATGTTTCTGTTCGATTCTCTTAATTCATGGAGATTTTCCATTGATGTATATATTGCTGTTTTCTGGAATTTTTTTGGATGAGTGTACTGTAGCTTGGACGGTCTTAAGGAAGAAGACGGTGGAAACCACCGTCCTCCACCGCGTGTGAATAGTGCCATGGCCTCTCTGGTTCAGCGCTTAGGGTTTCCCTGTTCACGCGCCTTTCACCAATGCATCATGTGTTCGATTCCTTCATATGGCATTTGTTTTGTTTTAATTTCCTTGCTGGCACTTGCGTGCGCGCTCCGTTGGCATATCCATTGGCTTAGGTTCCTTGACCGTGTCCACGCGTGCTTTGACCACGCTAACTGGACGCCACCTCAATTAATAATACGTTGCGTTTTGGTGTAGCGCCTGTGACTTACATGTCCTCAGTTCGAATCCTGGCTGATGCTTGTTTCCAATTTCATATTCATTTCATATTATTTCCATGCTTCACATGTTATTTTCATTTTATTCATGATAATTGTAAAAATCATAAAAAATAGCATGTTGATCCAATTAATTCCAAAAATTTTCCAACATCATCATGTGAATGTCTCTTATTTTGTGGTGTTGATTTTTTTATTTTATCATTTCTGGATTTTTAATTGTGTTGGATTATTTGAACATATATGCAAATGTACCATGCTTCATTCAATCTTTTGTGAAATGCTCAATAATTGTCCAATTGCCATGAAATTTTATATGCTGATTCCTAACATGATACATGATTTGTGAGATTTGGTTTGGCATTTTTAGCATTTTTCATCTCTGTTTTAGGCATGTGGATGTATGGTGTGACAATTTATGTCACACAATTTGATGTCATACTTGTTCATTTTCATTGACATGTCAATTGAGCTTTTCTGTTTCCAATTTTTGGCATGATGATTGTGTTTGACATGTTGAGCTTACATAAAAATTTTCATGATTGTTTGATTCATTTCTGTTTTAATATGGAATTTTCATTCTTGATGACCAATTGTGTGCTTTGTAATTGCATTTGCCTTATTTTGTGCTTTAGATGGTTTTGCTTGATGCTTTAGACTTGGTCCTTTTTAGGACATGTTCTTACTTGTTTAAATGTGCTTTATGTTGAATATTGGTTGCTGTTTTGACTTTTTGCTTTGCCTTTAACCCTAGTCTTTGCACTAGTGGTTTGTACTCACCTTTTGAGCTTTGCATTTCAGGTTCAAGCAATTAGTTCTAATGGATGATGTGATCTCCTTGCTTGAGATGCAATTCACTTTGTTTAACTAACCTTTGTTGTGTTATAGGTCCTTTGGTGGTGAATTCACTTGATTGATTGCCTTTTAGGACTTGCTTTGTGTACATATGGGAATGTCTTACTGTTGTTGACTGTTGGTTGTTTGTCTGAATACCATATTGACTTGTTTAGCTATTCATACAGGTACATTAGCCGCTTAAGCTCATTACTTGAGCTTTACTTTGCTTGTGGTTGGCATACCACTTAGGTAATCTCTCTAACTCCATGTAGTCTGGAAGCCCTGTCGTTTTCTTTTGGCAGGCATTTGGCTGAAGTCCTCCTTAAGAGCCAATGTATGTGATTGTTTATATTTGTGCCATGTACTTCAATTCCTCCTAAGTGAAGAGGCAATTGGCAGATAGAAGGGATTTGCAATCAATCCCTTGCTATTCAGTTGAGTCTTTCATTATGCTCGCACTATGTGCTGATGCATTTGAATAAACACCTAAGATCTTGTATAGAGTCAGTCATGTGGAATAGAGTTCCTCATTCTGGACTCCCACACCTTCTTTGATTCAAGCTCACCCAGGCCAGGGTTAAGAGCTATGAGGTCTAATCCTCATCTCCCATTTCATCTGCTCACCCTGACGGTCAATGTCAGAGGTTAAGAGCCTGAACACCAATAACAGTATTGGCTTGTTTGTCAAGGTTGATATGACCCCTTGACTAAAGCCTAACTTTGATTGAGCCTTTTGCTTGTGTATAGAGTGTGTTAATTGATTATTGTGATTGCTTGAGTTTGCTTTTGCATATTGTTTTTGCATATTGTTTGCATTTGTTATTTGCTTTGTTTGAGGAGTCAGATGTAAGACCATTGATTGGCTATATGTTTCCTGTTCCTTTTGGGGAGCTGGATATAAGACCATTTATTGGCACTCCATTTCTTGTTTTGTTTCTTTTGTGGAGTCAGATGTAAGACCATTGATTGGCTATCTGTTTCCTATTTTGTTTCTCTTGTGGAGTTAGATGTAAGACCATTGATTGGCTATCTGTTTCCCATGTTGCTTTGTGGAGTTGGATGTAAGACCATTTATTGGCACTCCGTTTCCCAGTTTGTTTTCGGAGTTGGATATAAGACCATTGATTGGCACTCCATTTCCAATTTTGTTGCTCTCTTATGAGACCCTGCTTATTTGCTTATTGCTTTGTGTTGCCTAATTCCAAAGGAACTTCCTTGGATCATTTCTATGATCTTGAGAAAGCAACTCCTATTTGTGGCCTTGTCCCTTAACCCTTTTGTGCTTAACCTTGAACCTTGTTTTCATTCTTAACCCAAACCAGAAAACTTTTGTGCAAACATTTTCACTCGTTTTCAAAACTAGAAACCTAGGCCTTAAGCCTTTGATTTTCAAAATCTCATTTCCCAATACTCATTAGTAATTGAACTTAATTCATACTTTAACTTCATTTTGTGAATAATACTCTAATTGGTTAATTCAACCCACACAAATGCTTTTTGTGGCCCTTGTCCACTTCTTAATCAAATTTTCATACATTAGCCATAGATCTGAATTATCTTAGTGGTTGATGTAAATCTCACTGCATCCTTAGTGATCGAATCGTAAGTCTTCCATACTGATAACAGGGTTAACCCCTCTAGTATGTCGAAGTTATTCTCACATGGTGGATTGTTGGCTCAGGTCGAGTGTTCTCCCTTTGATAATGAAAGACCTTAAGGCTTTTGTTTAAAATCAATCCACTCACTTTTAGAAATCTTTTAGCCAAACTACGGCGTTTTGATCCTTATCTTTCATGAAAAGGTACGTAGGCAATGGGTTCATCCATCCAAACACAAAAATAATAAACTTGTACATTCTTTTCTCACCTCTTCCCTCATGTTGGTGATCTCTGTGAGATGAGTTCTATACCCGAACTCGAGTGCACCTTATGATAGGAGAATGGCATAGTCTCGTCGACTTGTCTGGAGTTATTCCTTAGCAAGTTGATTTGCGAGTCCATTCACTTGGTGGAGGTCATGTTGGATTAATAATGTCACACGAGTCATTTGTGGTTAGACATTATTCTTTCAAAATAGACCCTAGAAGCCAAGGACCTTAGTTTACCAAGCCCATCTTGGCCTATTTTTAGGACGTAGTGCGGAGGTCGTTCAGATGTAATATTTGATGCGATTGTTACACGATACTACACTCATAAGAGTCTCTCTTGAGAATATTTTTGGAATACGAGTATTCGTTCCTCCGATAATATTCGAAAGATGGGACGATGACTATGGGAACCTCTGATAGAACATGTTCGGCAGGTTTAAACCATAGTACACTCCCTTTGGGTGGTTCTTAACCGAGACTCCATGCTCGTGACTCACAACAAACATGTGATTCATGGTTGATCCGTTCAACTATCGTTAATATCAATGGAACTTGGGTGTCGATAAGGTGAAAACCATAATCCACCAAAATGGATGATTGATATTAAGGATAGTCGAGTCGTTCATATATCGTTAATATCAATGGAACTTGGGTGTCGATAAGGTGAAAACCATAATCCACCAAATGGATGATTGATATTAGGGATAATATGAACCATCCCATGACCTTTGTCTGGTGTGCTTTGCTTGATCCTTGAGTGTGATTGGTGCATTCATGCATTCATGCATTCATTTGCATCCATATCATCAGATAAGATAAAAAGAAAATTTTCAAGGAACTTAAGGGGTTTATTTGCAAAATTTTCAGATATGGAAAGACAAAAAAGGCATACAAAGAAGTACAGCTTCAGACAGCCCGATCTGAAAGAGTTAAGGAATCTGACATCCTATGTATTAGATCCCTTGGGTTTCAAAGCTCGTTATGGGAAGCTTCTTCCTCTACTGACTACTCAGGTTGACGAAGGGTTGATGGGTACTTTGGTGCAGTTCTATGATCCTCTGTATCACTGCTTCTCTTTTCCAGACTTTCAGCTATTGCCTACCCTTGAGGAGTATGCTCATCTTGTGGGTATTCCTATTCTGGATCAGTTGCCATTCAGTGGCTTGGAGAGTATTCCTACTTCTCAAGAGATAGCTGACATGTTGCACATAGATGAATCCTTGGTTAAAGCTCATATGACTACTAAAGGTGGAATTCAAGGTCTCCCTTCTGAGTTCCTCATTGCTCAAGCTACCGTTTATGGGAAGGCCATCAGTGAGGATGCCTTTGAAGCCATATTCGTGCTTCTCATCTATGGATTGGTATTGTTCCCCAACATCGACAAATTTGTGGATGTGAATGCTATTAGGATCTTCTCAGCTCTTAATCCCGTTCCGACTCTGTTGGGTGATACCTATTTCTCTTTGCACCTGAGGAATGCAAAGAATGGTGGCGCTATTGTGTGATGTTTGCCTCTGTTGTATAAGTGGTTTATTTCTCACTTACCTCAGACGGTCGCTTTCAAGGAGAACAAGGGATGTCTACGGTGGTCTACGAGACTCATGTCTCTCACTAATGATGATATCTCTTGGTATGATCGTGTATATGATGGTGTCCAGATCATTGACTCTTGTGGTGAATTATCCAATGTGCCTCTTCTTGGTACATGTGGTGGGATTAGCTACAACCCCGTGTTAGCACGACGTCAGTTTGGGTTCCCCCTAAAGGATAAACCTAATAACATTCTGTTAGAAGGTGTGTTCTTTCAGGAGGGTAAAGATCCCCAAGGCCTGAAAGCCAGGATGGTCCGCGCTTGGCGCAAGATTCACAAGAAGGGTAGAAGTGAGTTGGGTCCGAAGAACTGCATAGCTTTGGAGCCGTATACTACTTGGGTAAGGAAGAGAGCATCCGAGTATCTTATGCCTTATGATTATCCGAGACCTACACCTTTGGTTGTGGCTGGGCCTTCAACCCTCCCTAACCAAGGCGTAGAGGAGTTGAGAGACGAAGACCTTTCACGTGCCTGGATCCGTGAAAGAGAAGAGTTGCTTCAACAGCTTAAGGAGAAGGATGCTCTGATCGAGTTCCTCGAGCATCATGTCATTGATGATCCGAATGATGCATGGACTTCTCTACTTCCTCAGTCTTCTAAGTTCTGGAAAAGGAGGTATGACAGACTCGCCAAAGAAAAGGCGGATATGGAAGCAGCATATGAGAGATAGGTTAAGAGGCTTCGTGCAGCTTATCTTCCGGCATCCCGAGCTTCTAGGGATCCATAGGATGTTTATTTTCCTTTTCTCTTGTAATGATTAACAATGATGTACTCCTTTTTCTCAAATATATTTGATGAGATATTTTCCATATGCGATAAAATGATTAATATTTCAAAATTTGCAAATAATACCCTAAAGTTCCTTCGAAAATAAAAACAAATCATGTGCACGAGCATTGCATGCATCATATGCATAAGCAGGTATTTTTCTCAGCCTCTGGTCTTGTGGTCTAACTCTGTGCTCTTCATTTATTTTGAAGACAAGATGACTCATCGGTACTACACCAGAGCCAACTCTTCCAGATTGATGGATCATCTTGAGCAAGAGAACCGCGAGCTCAAAGAGGAGGTCGCCAGACTGAGTGCTTTGATGGAGTCTTTCCTAGCTGCTCAAAACCAGCCGTCTCCAACACCTGCAACTCCTCCCCAGAGGACAGTAATCTCCGAGGTTGTTTCTTCTACTGTGCCTGCTGCCAGTGCCCATTTTGTGCCAACAGCCATGCCAGCCGGGTTTCCGTGGGGTATGCCTCCTGGCTTTATGCCTGATATTCCTGCGCCAACGTTCGCTTCTATGCCGGCATCTAGCTCGGTCATTGCTGTGCCTCCTCCTGTCGTGCATACCGTTCCCAGGGTAGACGACACCATCTATCATTCTGAGCCGTCTGAGGGCCCAGATGTTCATGAGAAAATGGATGCGATGAATGACCAATTTCTTGAACTCCGCAAGGAATTGAAGACCCTTCGAGGAAAGGATTTGTTCGGCAAGTCTGCTGTCGAGTTGTGTTTGGTTCCCGGTGTGAAAATTCCTGTCGAATTAAAGGTCCCAGACTTTGAGAAGTACAAGGGGAACACTTGCCCTCTCAGCCACCTGGTTATGTATGCCAGGAAAATGTCTACTCAAACGGATAATGATCAGCTGCTCATTCATTATTTCCAGGACAGTCTGTCCGGTGCTGCACTGCGTTGGTATATGAGTTTGGACAGTGCAAACATTCGTTCCTTCAATGATCTTGGCGAAGCCTTCGTCAAGCAATACAAATACAATGTGGATATGGCTCCCGACCGGGATCAGCTCAGGGCCATGTCCCAGAAGGACAAAGAGACATTTAAAGAGTACGCCCAGAGGTGGCGAGAGTTGGCAGCTCAGATTACTCCTCCGCTGGAAGAGAAGGAAATGACCAAGATCTTTCTGAAGACCTTGAGTTCATTTTATTACGAGCGGATGATTGCTAGCGCTCCTTCTGATTTCACCGAGATGGTGAACATGGGGATGCGTCTAGAGGAGGGAGTCCGTGAAGGACGGCTGACCAAGGATGAAGGCTCTTCTAGCAAGCGATATGGGGAGTTTGCGAAAAAGAAAGATGGAGAGGCACATGTTGTGCAATCCCATGTCAAACCCAGAAGACCCTCCGTGTGGAGGAAGCCTGTGCGTTCAACCAGCAACCAGCACCAGGTGGCTCACATAGCACCTGTCTTCAGAGACAACCAGCAATATCATCATCAACACAACAATAATCAACAACCACATCAACAGTATCAGCAACAACATCGTCCTCAACAGCAGGCTTACCAGCCTCGCAATAGTAATCAAGCTAGTACGAGTTATGAGAGGAAGAAGATCACCTTCGATCCGATTCCGGTGTCATACGCAGAGCTGTATCCCTCTTTGACAGAGCGGAAACTGATTACTCCGAGAGACCTGCCAGCTATACCGGCTAACCCTCAGTGGTGGTATAAGCCTGATTTGCACTGTGTCTATCATTCGGGTGCTCCGGGCCACGATGTGGAGAACTGCTTTCAGCTGAAGACTAAGGCTCAAGACCTTATGAGATGCGGCATTTTGAGCTTTGAGGACGCAGGTCCTAATGTTAAAAAGAACCCATTGCCCGAGCATGAGAAGTCAGTTAACATGGTCCAGGGCTGCCCTGGCAAATACAAGGTCAAATATGTTAGCCATATTCGACAGTCATTGGTTGAGTTGCATCGTCTACTGTGTGATTACAGTCATCTGGAGCACGACCATGACAAATGTCGTATCTGCTCTGTCAATCGTTTGGGCTGTCGCCAAGTGCGTAAAGATCTGCAAGAATTGCTGGACGATGGGACCATTGAGATTCTTCAAAACAGGAATGTTGATGAAGACGAGCCAGAGGTTAATGTGATTTCTCCTGTGTTCAGAATCCCTGAGCCTGTTGTCATTCGATATGATGGTAGCAAGCAGAAGGTTTCTCTTGCTCTGATTATCAAACCTGCCGGTCTTGTGCCTTATTCTTCTGACAAAGCAATTCCATTCCGCTATAATGTTGTTGCTGTGGAAGATGGGAAAGAAGTGCCCTTGCCTTCTCCATCTGTTATGAATATAGCTGATGTGAGCAGATTGACCCGTAGTGGTCGCGTGTTTTCAGCACCCCCGAAGCCTCAGGCTGTTGCTGACTGTGTTGAGCGTCCGGTTGGGAATGCTGCGAATTCTCCGAACCCGACACCTATTGCTAAACCCTCCTCTGTACAAAAGACTCCTACTTCTTCTGTTGGCCCTAGTGGCATTGTGAATGAAGACTGTGATGAGATGTTGAGGCTCATCAAGAAGAGTGAGTACAACGTTGTAGACCAGCTTCTATAAACGCCGTCCAAAATCTTTGTGTTATCTTTGCTTCTGAATTCAGAACCCCATAGGGAGGCTCTGCAGAAAGTTTTGGACTTGGCTTATGTTGATCATGATGTCACTATAGAACAGTTTGACAGCATTGTTGCAAACATTACTGCTTGTAACACTTTGAGTTTCTGTGACGCTGATCTCCCTGAGGAGGGAAGAGACCACAACATGGCTTTACATATATCCATGAATTGCAAGAACGACGCCATGTCTAACGTGCTGGTGGACACTGGGTCATCTTTGAATGTATTGCCGAAATCCACTCTCTCTAGATTGTCGTATCAAGGGCCTCCCATGAGGCAGAGTGGAGTTGTTGTGAAAGCTTTTGATGGGTCGCGCAAGACCGTGATTGGGGAAGTTGATCTCCCAATCAAGATTGGACCAAGTGATTTCCAAGTTACCTTTCAGGTTATGGATATCCACCCATCTTATAGTTGTCTCTTAGGCAGACCATGGATTCACGAGGCTGGCGCCGTGACATCCACCCTACACCAGAAGCTGAAATTTGTTAAGAACAAGAAACTGGTTGTGGTAGGGGGAGAAAAGGCTCTCCTGGTTAGCCACTTGTCTTCTTTCTCATACATAGATGCTGAGGATGAAGTTGGAACTCCTTTCCAAGCTTTATCTATAGCCGAGCCTGTTGAGAAGAGGACTCCTTCATTTGCTTCCTATCGTGATGCGAAATTGGCCATTGAATGTGGTGCAATTGTTGGTTTAGGAAAAATGATCGAGCTTGAAGACAACAAGTCACGGGCTGGCATTGGCTATTCTTCATGGGTCTTCAACGACAAAGGACTGTTCAAGAGTGGGGGTTTCATCCACGCCGATCAAGACGAGGAAGTTGCTGCTATTCTGGAAGAAGATGCAGAGGATACTGACAATTTTGTCATCCCTGGCGGGATCTGCCACAATTGGGTCGCTGTGGATGTTTCTACAGTTATCCATAAATCAAAGTAAATAATCACTTTGTTTAAAACCCTTCTCCCATGCCAAAAGGAGAAGTGATGACATTGTTGGCAGCATTTATACAATGATATTTCATTCAATAAATTCATGTTAAATGTTTGTTTTTCCAATTATTTTCACTTTTTGCTTTTTGCATGAAATCGGTGATCACAAAAAACCCTAAAAACAAGAATAAAAGCAATCTTTTCATCTGCATAATGATTGCCTTGTTTGATTTCTAAAAAGCTTTCATATTCAAAATCATTATGCAGGTTGATTCTTAAACCCATTGAACATAATGATCCAACGCCATCTCCCAATTTTGAATTCCCCGTATTCGAGGCAGAGGAAGATGATGTTGAATGGATTCTTGACGAGATTTCCCGTTTGCTTGAGCACGAAAAGCAGATCATTCAGCTGCATCTCAAGAACCCAGCAACAGTCAAACTGGGGCATTACAAAAATAATAAAAAAAAAGAGGGTGAAAAAATAAAATCAAAATCAAAATCAAAATCAAAATAAAAAAAAAGAAAGAAAAAAAAAGTATACCCTCAAACCCCAAGTTGACTGATGCTGAATGGATCCAGAGTCGTTACGACCAGTTGAATCTGATTGAAGAGAAGAGATTGACTGCCATGTGCCATGGTCAGTTATATCAGCAAAGAATGAAGAAAGCTTTTGATAAGAAGGTCAAACCTCGTGTGTTCCGAGAAGGTGACCTTGTGCTCAAGAAAGTCTTGTCTTTCGCACCCGATTCCAGGGGCAAGTGGACTCCAAACTATGAAGGTCCATATGTTGTCAAGCGAGCCTTTTCAGGCGGTGCTTTGATGCTTACAACAATGGATGGGGAGGATTTCACTCGTCCTGTGAATTCAGATGCAGTCAAGAAATACTTTGCCTAAAAAAACAAAAACAGAATAGCTCGCTAAGTTGAAAACCCGAAAGGGCGGCTTAGGCAAAAAAGAGCGTCTCGGTGGATTGAAAACCCGCAAGGGCGATCCAGGCAAAAGTTAGAGACATAAAAAAAACAAGTATTTGCATCCCGCTAGATTGAGTACCTCACCCTGGGGCAATCTAGGCAAAAATTAGGGATTTGGCAAGTAACTGCATCCTGACAAGACTGTGTTCTACATCTGTCATCCGCCAGAGATTCTCAATTCGTCGCCAACTGAAGCTTCGAATACATCGAATTCGGAATTGGTGGAGAAATGGTCATTATGTTCAATGTAGCCCTTTCCAATATATATCACCAATTTCAAACTTGTACAGATCTATGGAGTCTTGCCATTTGCAGACTACCATTCCATCAAATAAATTTGAGCTTTTAGCCAATTATTTGCACTCTTATTTGTTTCTTTTCAACAAATGTTTTGCATGTTTTAATTGATAAAATATCATTGTTTTCAAAATAAACAAATCTTTCACAAATTGTTCTTAAACAAAGTGAACATTCATGATGATCAAAGATACTTAGGAGATCTGCAGTGCTCTCCCAGGGGTGGTATGATTCCCAACAGGGTAAGACATTTGTTCATATCTCAAGATAACTGTATCTTTTTCCTGTAGAACCTTTTATGGTTTCTCCTCGGCAAGGTTGCTCAGTGCAGTGTTGGTTGAAGTTGTTCAGCTTCATTTCCCCGGCAGTATAGCATTCTTCCTCCAAGGCTCTATTAGCCCTATTATGGTTTACCTCCCCAGTAGAGTGCTGCTTTAGCCCTATTGAGGTTTTCATCCTTAGTAGAGTGATGTTTGAACATTTTTGTGGGTTAGTCCCGAGCAGAGTGTTTGTTGAAGACTTCAACTTTCCTCTCCAGCATTATTCTCTCCCCAACATGGGTGCTTTTCTTTGGAAGATTCGGTATTTAGTGGGTTGACATCCCAGTACTTCGTCATTTCCTCGGATAGATCCCTAGCGGAGTTGTTGGCATGATGAACTGCATCTATGTTATTTATCCCCATCAAAGATCTGGTTGCTTCCTGGCATCTCTGATCCCTAGCGTGAGTTACTGTTGCGGCGTTTCTGCCTGTGCATTGAACTCTTTTCTCTGGTTGTGACTGACGATCCCTCCGGAAACCTCTTGAGGCCTTCCTCTCCTACAGAGATTTGGTGATTTCCTGATACTTCTGATCCCCAATAGAGTTGCTTGTGTGGCAGGATCTACTTGTGTGATCTTTTCTCCTCAGATGGGTCTTCCCCAGTGAAGTTTGCTTGGAGTCGCTTTCGTGGCAGTTCTTGCCTGTGAAGCGAGGTCTCTTTCCCAATTGAGACTGATGATCCATCCTTGCAGATGATTTTGTTGTCTTTGATCCCGGCAGATTGGATGTTCTCCGGCGATCCTGGCTTTCTCTTTCGAGATGTAGTACCAGGCGTTCGATTCCTGGACCTGTTGGTGTTAGATATGTCTGTTTTGTCAGCATTCATCAAACATAAATCAAGCATATTCATGCATACTTTCAACATTCAGATATTCATGTTGCATCTTTTGCCATATATCTTTTGATTGTTGTCCCCTGGTAGTTAGGGATATAGATCTCTCCAGTAGATCTCCCCAAGCAGATGTCGGGTGCCTAATCTCTCAATATAGAGTCAGCCCCTTAAGCAGAAAGTGTCTGTCTTTCCTTCTGCATTTCCCCACTGAGTTATATCCTCGTGGATGACGGTTGTTTCCGTTCCCTCCCAACACACATAATGGGATGGGTTTTCCCTTTTGAGTTATATCCTCATTAGGATGAGTCTTGATTCAGTTTGCCTTTTAGTTCGATCCTAAATTGGCCTTTTGTGACTGTCTCTTGTGTTTCCCTGTGGTATAAATGAATAGTTGCTTACTAACCGACACTCATTCATCTTATCCTCAGTGGAACTCGTGGCTTTCTGCCTACAAACCGGCAGTCGTAAGTCCTATCTGTGTGGTTTACTGCCCACTAACCGGTAGTTATAAATCCTACTTTTCTCCCCTAGCAGAGGTAACCTTTGTGGTTCATTCTGGTTGATGGTGGATTTTTTGGGTTTTCTACCTACTAACCGGTGGTTGTAAATCCTATTTTCTCACTTTATTCCTCAGCAGAATCTTTGGTCTTCTACCTATCATCTCGGTAGTTGTAAACCCTATTTTCTCTCCTTGCAGAGTTAACCTTGTTGTTCATCCCAACCGATGACAGTTACTTTTCCGTGGTTTTCTGCCTACTAACCGGTAGATGTAATCCCCTCTTGGTGGTTATCATTACCCAGTTTTCGGTATTGATATTCCTTCCCCTTTTGGATATTTGCTTTGATTAAGCAATTTTATCCCCAACGGGTCTTCCCCTTCCTTGTGGATAATTGTTCCGAGTAAGCAATGTTATCCTCAGCGGGTCCTCTTTCATTCACCGTTTACCGGTAATGTTTGTTGTCCCTTTTGACTGGTCATCATTACATACCTAGTTTGGTATCCCGATGCCTTTCTTTTCGGTTGATTTATCCTTTAACGACCTACAACCCGGTTATGGATAATCTTCCATGCGAGTATATTATCTACGTTTTGACGGCAATAGATAATATATCTCATGCGCTCTTCGGTCGAAGCCTTTCGTGTTTCCCCCAGTCGAGTAAGATTCGTTGTCCCTTTGCGGAGTCGAATATTCATCCCTTTGTTCTGATGATTGCCTTGCTTGCAATTTATCCCCAGTGAGTCATCTCTCGTCTACCCTTTTGTTGTTGGTAATGATTGTTTCTCTTTTCGGTCGATTTATCCTTTAATAACCTACAACCCGGTTATGGATAATCTTCCATGCGAGTATATTATCTACGTTTTGACGGCTATAGATAATATATCTCATGCGCTCTTCAGTCGAAGTCTCGTCCTTCCCAGTTGAGTAAGATTCGTATTCCTTGTGGAATCGAATGTCCATCCTATAAACAAGTCTGCTTTTCTAGCTTTCTTCAGGATGATGAGTGTTTTGGAACACAAACCAATTCACGATTTCGGTTGATTTATCCTTTAATAACCTACGACCCGGTTATGGATAATCTTCCTTGCGAGTATATTATCTACGTTTTGACGGCTATAGATAATATATCTCATGCACTCTTTGGTTGAATCCTTTGTTTGTTTCCCCAACTGAGTAAGATTCGCATTCTTTACAGAATCAAATGTCCATCCTATAAACAAGTCTGCTTTTCCAGCTTTCTTCAGGATGATGAGTGTTTTGGAACACACATCAATTCACGCCTTGGTCAGTCACCTGTTATATGCCTACAACCCGGTATCCTTGGTGTTCCTTCCTGTCTGCTCCCTATTTGCGACCTCGGTCCCCTGCGGAGTCAGATTTCCCTGAGTTGAAATATACCTTTTTCAGGTCTTCCTTAGATGATTTGGTCGATTGATATCTCTCACCCGTACACAGGTCTTAGATATTCATTCTTCCCGAGCTTGTTACTCACTAACCGGTAACATCTCATCCTTTTGCTTCCCTTGGAGAGTCTTTTTAGATTTCCCCAGCGGAGTTGTTGTTGTGATTCGCTTTTTGTTGTATTGGCATAACTCCCCAATACATGCATTTTCCCGGCAGAGTTGTCTTGTCAGCTCTTTTCCCAGTCTGAGTCCGGATTTTCATCCGAAGTAGCCTTTGTGGATAGTCTTGCTGTGTTGGCGTATTTCCCATCACACGCATCTTTGAGTCAGCTTGAGTCTTTCCATCGGATGTGTTCCTTTGGAACTCTTTTCCCCAGTGTCAGTCCTTTACTCCCCAGTAAAGTCTCCAGTTTCAAGTCGTGTCCTGCTCACGCATTCTTTTCTTTTTCTTATCCCCATAAGAGTCCCGTCAGAGTCTCTGTTCCATTAGGAAGTGCATCATTCCTGTGGATTTGTCTTTTCTCTTGATTTTCTTTTCTTCTTTGTGGACCTATATTCCCCACAGAGTTTGTTTGTTTTGCATTCATACATTTGCATCATGAGGTCTCTTAGGGACCAAAATTTGTCTCATTGTTGTTATTTAAGCCCATTCTACCGCGTCGAGACGAAGATTTTAATCTTCATTTATCCGGCTAGAATAACCTTAAATAGGGGCATCTGTAAGACCCCAATTTTGTCCCTAAGATCCCCTCATGGCATCATATCATAGCATTGCATAGCCTCAAGGATCATTTGAGCACCTTGCTTCCTTCCCTGTGGGTGGGATCTTTTTGAGAGTGATTCTTGATCACCAAGCATTGCTTGCATTTGTATATCATTGCTTTTCTTTTAATCACTAACCAAAATGTACAAAAATATGTCATTAACCTTTGTTACTTGCAGCTTAAGCAGTCAACAGGTCAAGGCAATTCAAGTGAATCCTTTGTGCAAGAGATGAGGTTTCCATTGAGATATGGATCATGTGATCATTATATTGAGCTTATATGAGCTATAGGTTCATTTTGGAGCAAATTCCCCAAGTGGTTGAGGCTCAAGTTCATCAAAACATTTTCAGGTCATCTAAGGACCAATGCAAGTCAACTGAAAGTCAACTGAAGGCTTTGAGTGTGAGAATTGAATTTCTTCATCTCATTCATGTTCAAACAAGGCATATTCATCATGTCAAACATCTACCTTGAAGATTTTGAAGCCAGTACAAAAGTTTCCCAAAATGGAAAGTGACCTATAATTCCAAGTTTCCAAAAATAGCAAGTTTTTGGTTCACATTCAACTTGACTTTCCAACATCAAATAAGCTTCAAATGAATTTTTGTCCAACATGAAAGTTCAAGATCTCTCTCTCCCATTTCCAAAAAGTCCAAGATCATGAGCATTTGATGAATGGTTGATAAGATATGGTCAAATGACTGCCAAGTGTGCATGGAACTTCAACAAGCCATAACTTTTGATCCAAAACTCCAATTTGAGCCACTCTTTTTGCATTTTGCTTGTTATGACCTATATTTTCCAAATCTATCATTGCATTGCATGAAATTTCATCACATGACCATTTGCTCATTCATGAACATTTTGGAGGGAAAATGCCAAATTCAAAATTGGTGCATCATATGAACAAAATTCCAATTCCAACATGTGCATAAGATGATTTTAAGTGAAATTCCACATGCACATGGTACTGTTCACGTTCATTCACCATGCATAGGGTGCATTTTACCATTTGTGCACTACACCTTATATCTTGCTAATTTCCATTAACCTTTGCCTAATGACAATTTCAGGGTGATTAGTAGAGAGTATAAATGCCAAATCATAACAGAATTCTGGAGTTTTTTCACACATTCTAGATCTAGATTCAAGTTCCCTCCAAATTTTCTCCAAATTGAAACTTCAAAGTTCTTCACATAGCATAGTAATTTTCTTGCATATTCTGGTTTGTTGAGTGTTGTTGATGAAGATCCAAGCATTTATTTGAAGAATTCGAGCCAAAATCAAGCACATCGAGCTCAAGAACACGAAGATGGAAGTTGAAATCTGAGCTAGATCCAAGCCATCTCAAGCTTCAATTCACACACAAAGCTTCAATATACGAGTGATAGAGGAGATATGGACATTGTTAGGCCTTGAATCGCTTGTTTCCTCATTCTGCTCTTCAAGAGGTTAGGATTTCGAACCTCTTAATTCTCCATTTTATGCACATGTTTAGGTAGATCTTTTCATGCTGATCACGCTGATATGGACACTTTTGAAAATGGATGAGAATTGGCTGAGTTATGTTGATTTGAAGTTTTGAATGCAAAAATGTTTCTGTTCGATTCTCTTAATTTGTGGAGATTTAGGTCAAACAAATGCTAGATCCATGTTGTACGTAACGAGAGCTTTCCATTGATGTATATATTGCTGTTTTCTGGAAAAAAATTGGATGAGTGTACTGTAGCTTGGCCGGTCTTAAGGAAGAAGACGGTGGAAACCACCGTCCTCCACCGCGTGTGAATAGTGCCATGGCCTCTCTGGTTCAGCGCTTAGGGTTTCCCTGTTCACGCGCCTTTCACCAATGCATCGTGTGTTCGATTCCTTCATATGGCATTTGTTTTGTTTTAATTTCCTTGCTGGCGCTTGCGTGTGCGCTCCGTTGGCATATCCATTGGCTTAGGTTCCTTGACCGTGTCCACGCGTGCTCTGACCACGCTGACTGGACGCCACCTCAATTAATAATATGCTGCGTTTTGGTGTAGCGCATGTGACTTACATGTCTTCAGTTCGAATCCTGGCTGATGCTTGTTTCCAATTTCATATTCATTTCATATTATTTCCATGCTTCACATGTTATTTTCATTTTATTCATGATAATTGTAAAAATCATAAAAAATAGCATGTTGATCCAATTAATTCCAAATTTTTTCCTACATGATCATATGAATGTCTCTTATTTTGTGGTGTTGATTTTTTGATTTTATCATTTCTGGATTTTTAATTGTGTTGGATTATTTGAACATATATGCAAATGTACCATGCTTCATTCAATCTTTTGTGAAATTCTCAATAATTATCCAATTGCCATGAAATTTTATATGCTGATTCCTAACATGATACATGATTTGTGAGATTTGGTTTGGCATTTTTAGCATTTTTCATCTCTGTTTTAGGCATGTGGATGTATGGTGTGACAATGTGTGTCACACAATTTGATGTCATACTTGTTCATTTTCATTGACATGTCAATTGAGCTTTTCTGTTTCCAATTTTTGGCATGATGATTGTGTTTGACATGTTGAGCTTACATAAAAAATTTCATGATTGTTTGATTCATTTCTGTTTTAATATGGAATTTTCATTCTTGATGACCAATTGTGTGCTTTGTAATTGCATTTGCCTTATTTTGTGCTTTAGATGGTTTTGCTTGATGCTTTAGACTTGGTCCTTTTTAGGACATGTTCTTACTTGTTTAAATGTGCTTTATGTTGAATATTGGTTGCTGTTTTGACTTTTTGCTTCGCCTTTGACCCTAGTCTTTGCACTAGTGGTTTGTACTCACCTTTTGAGCTTTGCATTTCAGGTTCAAGCAATTAGTTCTAATGGATGATGTGATCTCCTTGCTTGAGATGCAATTCACTTTATTTAACTAACCTTTGTTGTGTTATAGGTCCTTTGGTGGTGAATTCACTTGATTGATTGCCTTTTAGGACTTGCTTTGTGTACATATGGGAATGTCTTACTGCTGTTGACTGTTGGTTGTTTGTCTAAATACCATATTGACTTGTTTAGCTTTTCATACAGGTACATTAGCCGCTTAAGCTCATTACTTGAGCTTTACTTTGCTTGTGGTTGGCATACCACTTAGGTAATCTCTCTAACTCCATGTAGTCTGGAAGCCCTGTCGTTTTCTTTTGGCAAGCATTTGGCTGAAGTCCTCCTTAAGAGCCAATGTCTGTGATTGTTTATATTTGTGCCATGTACTTCAAGTCCTCCTAAGTGAAGAGGCAATTGGCAGATAGAATGGATTTGCAATCAATCCCTTGTTATTCAGTTGAGTCTTTCATTATGCTCGCACTATGTGCTGATGCATTTGAATAAACACCTAAGATCTTGTATAGAGTCAGTCATGTGGAATAGAGTTCCTCATTCTGGACTCCCACACCTTCTTTGATTCAAGCTCACCCAGGCCAGGGTTAAGAGCTATGAGGTCTAATCCTCATCTCCCATTTCATCTGCTCACCCTGACGGTCAATGTCAGAGGTTAAGAGCCTGAACACCAATAACAGTATTGGCTTGTTTGTCAAGGTTGATATGACCCCTTGACTAAATCCCAACTTTGATTGAGCCTCTTGCTTGTGTATAGAGTGTGTTAATTGATTGCTGTGATTGCTTGAGTTTGCTTTTGCATATTGTTTTTGCATATTGTTTGCATTTGTTATTTGCTTTGTTTGAGGAGTCAGATGTAAGACCATTGATTGGCTATCTGTTTCCTGTTCCTTTTGGGGAGCTGGATATAAGACCATTTATTGGCACTCCATTTCTTGTTTTGTTTCTTTTGTGGAGTCAGATGTAAGACCATTGATTGGCTATCTGTTTCCTATTTTGTTTCTCTTGTGGAGTTAGATGTAAGACCATTGATTGGCTATCTGTTTCCCATGTTGCTTTGTGGAGTTGGATGTAAGACCATTTATTGGCACTCCGTTTCCCAGTTTGTTTTCGGAGTTGGATATAAGACCATTGATTGGCACTCCATTTCCAATTTTGTTGCTCTCTTATGAGACCCTGCTTATTTGCTTATTGCTTTGTGTTGCCTAATTCCAAAGGAACTTCCTTGGATCATTTCTATGATCTTGAGAAAGCAACTCTTATTTGTGGCCTTGTCCCTTAACCCTTTTGTGCTTAACCTTGAACCTTGTTTTCATTCTTAACCCAAACCAGAAAACTTTTGTGCAAACATTTTCACTCGTTTTCAAAACTAGAAACCTAGGCCTTAAGCCTTTGATTTTCAAAATCTCATTTCCCAATACTCATTAGTAATTGAACTTAATTCATACTTTGACTTCATTTTGTGAATAATACTCTAATTGGTTAATTCAACCCACACAATTGATTTGTGTGGCCCTTGTCCACTTCTTAATCAAATTTTCATACATTAGCCATAGATCTGAATTATCTTAGTGGTTGATGTAAATCTCACTGCATCCTTAGTGATCGAATCGTAAGTCTTCCATACTGATAACAGGGTTAACCCCTCTAGTATGTCGAAGCTATTCTCACATGGTGGATTGTTGGCTCAGGTCGAGTGTTCTCCCTTTGATAATGAAAGACCTTAAGGCTTTTGTTTAAAATCAATCCACTCACTTTTGGAAATCTTTTAGCCGAACTACGGCGTTTTGATCCTTATCTTTCATGAAAAGGTACGTAGGCAATGGGTTCATCCATCCAAACACAAAAATAATAAACTTGTACATTCTTTTCTCACCTCTTCCCTCATGTTTGCAGAATAAATATTTTCATAAACAATAACCTGATACAACAAGTTGTGAAAAGGGTTCCCTAGGAGTACCTAGGATATTGTGGGTGCCTAACACCTTCCCACAACATAATTACCCCCTTACCCAGATCTCTGTACCCCTTTTATTAGTTTTCTTTGTAAAACTTCTTAGGCTTTTGTTCGCTTTCTAGCCATTCCTTTGGATAAATAGAAGTGTGGTGGCGACTCTATCTTTGTATGCTTTGCTTTTGATTTAGTCAATAAATCTAAAGGTAATGAATACACCGCTATAATAGCCAATTAGGGCGAAGTTAAGCTGTATAATATCAAGAATGCTCTAGTTCATACAGGGTATCCCTAGTCCTAGGTGATATCTACTGTAGAGTAACCTTATGAAAACCTTATCAATGGGGGTCCAGCCTAATTGATAACCACAAATCAATCTCAATTGGTCCGAAAGAGAAAGCAATAAACACATCAAAAGATTACCGTAAACAAAATATTATAAATGCAAATGTAAACTCAAATTCATTACAATTCTAAATCAAGGACACCCCCCTAGCATTGGGGGGTTTAGCTACTCATATTGTTTAAAACAAATTCAAGATAAAAATTACACATTACAAGTAATTGGATGACTTTGATCTTCAATCGCTCCTGCTCATGAATATCTTCAGCTCTCCGAATGCCTTGATCTCTGTAATACTTGATTGCTTCACAATACTGTGTTTTGCTGTATTCCAAGATGATTTTTCCTTTGGCAGAAGACCTCTTTTTATTGTGAAAATTCCCAGCAACAGTTGGATAGGTCCAAAGATGTCTCTAAAAAGCCCGACGAATGAAAAGCCCGAGAAAACTGGAATTTTTGGGCTTGGGCTGACACGGGTGGCCGTGTCAGCCTACTATTTAAGCTGACACACCCATGGCAGGGGTGACACGGTTGAGGGCATTGCCTGACACGGGTGGCCGTGTTAGGCTACTGTTTTCTTCACTTGTCTTCCCTTGCCCTGACACGGGCCGTGTTAGGTGACACGGGTGGCCGTGTCAGGCCTCCTGTACCGGGGTTTTCTGCTCCTTTGCATGCCGGAATCTCGCACTGTCTGGTTCTAAGTTCTCTGGTTCCTCTACCTGGATCTGTCGGACAAAAACACAGCTATCCCATGCATAAAATCACAATAAAAAAAGGTAAAACATAACAAAGATTAAACACGCATAAATAAAATAACTGAAGTAAAATTAACTCGAAATGTACCATAAATGCTTGCACAGTGTGTCAAATGTCTCTCTTTTGCGTCGGATCAGTAATGAAAACTCAATGTAAATGGTGACTGATCACAACCCCTAACTTAGCTCATTGCTTGTCCCAAGTAATGTTTCATGATCACTCCCCAAAACTCTTTATGTTTTCCACCACTGTTGAGATCATTCGCTAACGTCTTCCCTTTTCCTTCCACAAGTCCTGCTTATCCTCGTAAGTCATTATTCACACTTCCACTTCAAAGCACCGTTTCACCTGTCAGCTTATATCACATTCTCACCAATTCTCTCGGGGTAAGCTGTTTACACTCATAATTCAAAGTATGCAATATCACTCACAAGTTTGAATAGTCTATCTTTTCTCATCACCTACACATAACACACACACTTTTGAGGTCTTTCGAGTTGTTGCTTGGCTTGGGTTAGGGTATGGATTAAAAAAGGAAACAAGAGGCTTTTGGTTCAGAGTCGATGTTACATCCTGTGTTTGTTTCTTTTATTTCCTCGGTTTTATTTTCTTATTTCTTTTTTGCTGACTGCCCTTTTCCGTGCTTCTTTCTTTTGAATCTTAGAGTTATCGAATTTTTATTTTTCTTTCTTTTTCTCGATTCATCATTTTTTTTCTTTTTCTCTTGTTTTTGCACTTTCTTGGGCTTTGCGAGCTTTTGGGGTTTTTACCCCAAACTTAGCTTTTCAACACAACTTTGAATGCATCATCATGACTCTGAACAGGGCGAGGAAGTGTTTTGGCCAATGGTTACATTTATGGTGTTTAAACAAAAAAAATGGATATAGGCTCAAAGGGGGTTAACGAGGGATATAATTATTCGGGATGGCTAGAAAGGCTCGGGGTTAATTACAAACAACGTGCCTTAGTGTGTGTATCATGCAGTGACAGTCCCAGAGAGTCTATGCAAATTTAGAGTGATAAAGACAAACCTGAATGACGCTCATGATGATTAACGTGTTTGGCTTTTTATGACTCACTTGGTTTGGTTCAGCTTTGACAGGATCCACAATGCTCCTTAATTTGGTGCGATTTCTTTCTTACTTCAGAATATGCAGGATACTCGTGTCGGTTAAGCTGTATACGTTGCGTCCGATCTTTACTTTCAACAGTGTCACTTTCTGGGGAGATCCTTCACAACAAGCCATGGTGAGTTGTGTGATCCTTTTATCCACTCTCAATTGTGATCATTACTTTTTCCAACCTGTCAACACAGACTTGACACACTTGCAGCATAATGTACCTTCAACAGACAAATTAAATCTATAATACAAAAGTAAAAAGTAAAAATAACACAATAACCAAATACTAATAAAAGACATAAAATCTCCCCCACACTTGAACTCAACATTGTCCACAATGTTTTTGAACAAGCGCGGAGGAGGGTACTCACAGGGTCCTACTGTAGAGGTGGTTGTGGGAAATGCAACATCAATTGTCGTATCATGTTGCTCATCTCATCCAACATCGCTCCTTGACGGGCTTGCTCGATGCCTTGCCGTTGTTGTTCAGTCCTCAAGTCACCTATCTCGGTCTGTACCCAGCTCCATTAGGCAGTTGACCAAGATGATGAACCTGCCGCCTGCTGGGTGGGTTCCTGATGCTGTGGGACAAACTGCTCAGGAGGTGCTTGAGGATCTTCTTCTTCTATTTCCGTTCCTTCTGCCTGGTCATCCACAAATTGCTCATCTACAGTGAAATGGTCAGTTTCGTGGCCTTCATCCGCATCGAGATCGGTGCTCACATACAACCAATTAGCACAGTCAATAATAGCAACTCTGACCGGGTCCGGAAGAGCGATGATAAACCTCTTATGGATGAGTACGAAATAGTAAGTAGGGGAAACATCAATCATACCTTGGGAAATTAGAACAGACATGTCAATTTTTGTGTTACCTGCAATTGGCGTGTCCTCGAGTAAAACAGCTTGATACCCGAAATGCAATGCAATTTTGGTGATCATTCCCCCTACGGATATGCCTCCGGAGTTTTCTCGGCCGAATCTGCCCAGGTAGTCTGCTGCAAAGGCAGCTACATTGATGGTTTTGGTTTGAGCCATCGAGTACATAAAGAATAGCTCTCTTTGAGTAGCTACCCCAGTGCTATCGCCTCTTCCAAACAGGGTATAGGCTAAACCTTTTTGGGCGTACCTGAAACATGGATTCTGGATGTCTGAGGCTTTCACACCTTTGGAGGAGTAATCCGTCCTCCCGGTGATGGTGATCCAGAAATCCTTAGGCGATCCACCGTTTTTCCAGTTGGAATTCCAACATGTTGAGGAACTCGAGAGTAATGCGCTCGTAGGTCGACGCTTCCAAACTCATGAACTCGAGCATTCCCAAAACATGGAACATTCGGTCTACCTCAATTTTTAGCCCTAGAGCGTTTAGAGTATGCTCACACATATACCTTGTCGGCGTGAGTTTGCGCTTCCGGTGAATTTGGTGTCGTCGTTCTTGTTCCGAATTGTCAAACACAATGTTGTGTGGGTTAGGATTCCGACTCGGGAACTTCCGTGACTTTGTCATCTCTGCAAGTTGTTGCTTTTCGGTGAGGATTCTCCGCGGGGGCATTTTGGACCTGCAAAAAAATAGAAATATTCTGAACTTTTGAGTTAGGAAAATCTGAAACCGTGGTTAGGACCGGGACGACGAGTGTGGAGTAATATTTGTGAAGGGTGTTTTGGCGATAGGTGAGTGGAAATTGGGGTTATGGAAGGTTTTGTGTGGTGAGGTTAGTGAGGTTTAATGGAAGTTGAAAGAGTGTGAGAGAAAGAGATGAAGAATGATGAGAGAGAGTAATGATGTGTGGGATGAAAATCAGATAATGATGAGGTAATTGGGGAAAAGGTATGGTTAAGAGTGGAGTAAGTAGGTGGGGCCCACGTGTCGCATCCGCGAAAAAACAACCGGCGGGCTAAAACAAAAACACAACACAGAGCCGCCACTGCGCGTTATTTATCCCAAGATAGGGAAAGGAAACGCTCAGAGAAACCTGGAAAGGAAATGGTCTTGCGACCAAAGAGAAAGGGTAAGGGAGTCGGTTACGCAAGGGGAAGGTATTAGCACCCCTCACGTCTGTCGTACTCGACGGGATCCACGTTCTAAAAGAAAGAATAGGTTGCTAAAACATCACACACACACACAGGGAACGCAGGTGGGGTTAAGAGAAGGGAGCTCGATAGGACGTCGCATCCTATGCCTACATATCTCGTCTGGAACGAGAATCAGAGCCACTGTAGTTCGGCTCACGCACGCCAAACAACGCACACACCCACAGGCAAACCTGGAGCCTGAATGCCAATCACTGGGCTTACATCAGCATCCGAACCAAAACACGCACACAACGGCAAACGTGGAGCCCGACCGCCAATCATTGGACTTACGTCGGCATCCGAACCAAACACACAACAGAAGATAACAAGCACACACACAAAAAGAAAAAAAAGTGCCCGGAGAGACCTCGCGCGGTCTCCTGCCTACATACCTCGTCTGGAACGAGGATCAGGGCGATGTAGTTCCCCCGAAAGGGAAAGAAAGAACATGCAAACTAGTAGGGAGTCGGGAACTCGAGCCTACAAGTCATCAAGCAAGCCAGAAGAGACGCTGAGACGTCAGAAGAAACGGCACACACAGACTAACAGGGAGTCGGGAACTCGAGCCTGATAGCTGCCAAACAAAACACACGCAAAAAAGAAAAGGGTGCCCGGAGAGACCTCGCGCGGTCTCCTGCCTACATACCTCGTCTGGAACGAGGATCAGGGCGATGTAGTTCCCCCTCAAGGGAAAGGATGAACATGCAAACTAGTAGGGAGTCGGGAACTCGAGCCTACAAGTCATCAAGCAAGCCAGAAGAGACGCTGAGACGTCAGAAGAAACTGCACACACAGACTAACAGGGAGTCGGGAACTCGAGCCTGATATCTGCCAAACAGAACACACGCAAAAAAGAAAAGGGTGCCCGGAGAGACCTCGCACGGTCTCCTGCCTACATACCTCGTCTGGAACGAGGATCAGGGCGATGTAGTTCCCCCTCAAGGGAAAGGATGAACATGCAAACTAGTAGGGAGTCGGGAACTCGAGCCTACAAGTCATCAAGCAAGCCAGAAGAGACGCTGAGACGTCAGAAGAAACTGCACACACAGACTAACAGGGAGTCGGGAACTCGAGCCTGATATCTGCCAAACAGAACACACGCAAAAAAGAAAAGGGTGCCCGGAGAGACCTCGCACGGTCTCCTGCCTACATACCTCGTCTGGAACGAGGATCAGGGCGATGTAGTTCCCCCTAAAGGGAAAGAAAATCTAGCCAGAAACCAAGGGAAGACACACTACCAGGGAGCTGTACTCGAGCCTAGTGTTGTCATGCATCATTACCCTACGTTGAGGTTTCTACCTACTTGCACAACTGCAAGCTAATCCTATCCAGGAAGAAAGCAAGCATACAAGCATACAAGCAAACAGAAAAAACAAATATCCACAAAGCACACACTATAGCCAATCAAGTGAGGCTCAAACAATGGGTTTGACTGCCGAAGCAAGTCGTCTGTACATGGGTAGTATTCGCTCTTAACCTTGCCATTACGAGGCTAAGGTGAAGCAGATGAAAAGGTGAAGTGAGGATGAGACCTCACAGCTCTTATCCCTGGCCAGGGAGAGCTTTTAGACAAAGGAGCGTGGGTCCAGAATGGAGGGACCCTTCTACGCTCAAAGACTCTGACTCGATTGTGCAACAGCACCAGATCTTGGGTTTGTGTCCCAATGCATCAACACACAGTCGTGTGAGCAGAGGGACGACTCACAGAATAGTGGGGGATAGATTGCATATCCCTTTGATCCACCAATTGCCTCATAGAGGTCTTCACCTGCTTGGCACAAATGTAAACAACCACAAACATCGCCTCTTAAGGAGGACTTCAGACAATTGCCCGGCCAGGTAACAGGCCGGGTCTCCCAGACTACATGAAGAATAGAAGTCCTACCTCAAGTGGTTTAAAAACCAAGCAGCAGCAAGCAAGTTCTTAAAGAACTGTAAGCAACTTAATGTACCTGAAATCAATCAAGTATCATCAGTACTCAGACAAACCATCAGTAAACAACAAATATTAATCAGTCAGACTATACAGATTAAGCAACACAGATTAATGCACACAAGTGCAAGCTATAAGCTCAAGCTCAAGCTTCACAACCTACAAAACAAAGTCAAATTAGTTCAAAACATCCAACAATCTCAATTTAATTGACTTGAAGCATTCTCCTTGAGCATTATGCATTTCATCCTGAAAATCCACACCAAATGTGAGAAACTAGACCACTAGGCCAAGCCTAGGGTCCAAAAGGGAGAAAAAATTCTAAACAGCAAGGGATTCTCAACCAAAACCAAATTAACACAAATAGAAAACAAATGCAATTGATCCCATACTCATATCATTCACCACATTCATTTCATGACCAAAACATCACAAACTAGGTCAAATGCAACATCCAATGTCCAAACAGAATAACTTCAATCAAAAGCATACCAAAACAATTCCAAAAATCCCCAAATAATTCACACCTAAACAGGACATATTAAAGGTATAACATGACAATTTTCAGCTCAATTGGACAAAAGTAACTAGGTCAATGAAAATCAAGAAATCCAGACACAATTATCCAAGCCAATTCAAGGTATCAACACATGCATTCACTTCAAAAATTCATAAATCAGTGAGAACAATTAAGAAATGAATGGGACCAAAATAGTGACGTCCTACAATGTGTCAACAATCAGCATACCAAATTTCATCTTCATCCAAAACCATATGAGAATTTCACACAAGATATACAAACATGTGTCACACAAGCTTGCACAATGAGCCAACAGAGAAGAAAAATATCAATCAAATTGAAAATGCCATAGAAAAATCCAGAAAAATTCATATAACATTTCAACATATCCACAATCATCCATGCAAAATTTCAATCCAATCCAACATCTCTAGGTCATGCAAATAAATCCAGAAAGTTGACCTAGCTAGGTGTGACACAAATTGTCACACCTAGATTCAAAAAATCATATCTCAAACATCAGATATCCAAAAATCACAAAATTTATATGTAAATCACTATCAACATGTCTAGAATGAGCTCAAAAAAATTCAGGAATTTCTTTTAATGTATGAGCATTTCACAATGAAAATGGCAAAACTTGTAAAAAATACACACAAGTCAAAGATCCCTAGGCCAGGTCAACATTTTACCATGCACAACTTGTAAAACCATGCCTATAAAAAACTAGAGGAAATTTGGAAGCTATCAAAAAAACTCTCATAATTTTCTGATTAGCCAATATTTTTTTGTTATTTTTTGAAGATTTAAATGAATTATGTAAATTATTATTTAAGTGTTATATTAAATTAAATGAACTCAGTGGCAATATTGTAATTAACACGTCCAAGGCTAAAACGACCGCGCTTCATTAATGCGGTGTCGGCGTGTGATTGGTCCAGATTTTGCGGGAAACACCATTCGAATTTGGCCAGGCACTGTAGCAAATCAAACACAAAAAAAATCCAGAACTCTTCTTCTTCTTCGCGCGGCCTACATGTTCATCACCTTCCAATTCGGTTTTGCTTATTTCTTCACCAAAATGCACAAATGAATAACCGTTCTCTTCCTCTTGCAACGTACATGACGAATATGCTACCTATTTCCTCTAACACTCACTATATCTCACGGATCGAACGATTAAAGGTTTAACAACACAACTTCAAATCGAAATATCTCTCTCTACAATCATCCATTTCACAAACTAAAGGCATCACAATCATCTACGTTGAACACTCTATAAAACGCATACAACAATTAACAAAATCATGAGATTCGAATTTCATGTACCTTGAGGTGGCAGCGTTGGTTCGTGTGTTCTTTGCGCGTAAAAGTCCAAAACAGATGGAGTATGAGCTTTAGGATGTTGACTGGAGCTGTTAGGTTCTCTCGAAATTGCTTCTAGTGGAAGAAAATTCAATTCACCATGAATGCATCAAGAATGGACAGTGGAGATTCGTGATGTTTTTGGTGAAGCTTTCTCAAAACAGTTGAAGAAGAAGATGAATGGAGATTGAATCAAAAAGAAATTCGTGATTTGATGGAGAATTGGAAGAGTTTTGTGGAATTTTGTTCTTGTGTGTTCTTGAGAAATTTGGAGAATTGGAGGGAAAATTGGTTGCAATTTCTTGTGAAATGTGTTTCTGATCAGAAGTTTGTTATGATTAGGATTAAGTACTTCCCACTAATCAAGCTCTAAATCACCAATTAGCAAAATGACATGTAATTAGCAAAATTCCACTTTTCTTAAGCAAGGGCAAAATAGTCTTTTCACTATGGGGCCCATGACAGCTGTATGACAGCTCACACATTCTCTAAATATCAGTTATGATGTGCTGCAACTTGTCCCATGGTCATTGGTTGTGTAATTTTGATTTTCACTATGTCATGGCAAATGGTATAATTTTCAAATGCAATTCACAAGTGACTTGACCAAATAATGAACCTCAACATGTTATGACAGTTCAAACCATTTTCAATTTGCATTTGTGAGGTGTTGCAAAAATCCCCATTCCAAAATTCTCATTATTTCTCGAGTTGGACCATTTTGCCCCTGGATTTTTAACTGTACACTTGAAAATTGACTTTTTGCATTGACCATTTTTGATGAATTCCAATTATGCACCATGAAAGTACATGTCAAATGGAGTTTGCACATAAAAAGATCATCCAATTTGGACACTCCATGTGGAAGTTATGCCCCTCTGATTATGGGTCATTTTTGAATTTGAATGGACCATAACTTGCCAACCATACATGGGAAATTCAAGTTCTTGGACTTTTTAGAAAGGTGAGAACAAGATCTACAACTTTCATGTTGAACAAATTTTCATTTGGAGCTTCTTTGGACATGTAATTTTGAGGTCAAAAACTTTCCATTTTTGGAAACTTCTATTACAAGTCACTTTCTATTTTTGGCAATTTTTGTCCTGACTCGATTTTCTTCATTCTTGAGCTTTGACATGTCAAATAACACTTGTTCCAACATGAATGAAGTGTATCCAACTCTCTCCCACCTCCAAATCCATAAAATCAAGCACAGGTGACCACAGTTGACTTTTTCAACTGATAGATGAATTTGGCAATGCATAGATCAATCTGAGCTCCAATCCTCTGATGAAATGGCACAAGGGTGAAACCCTAGCCTCAATTAGCTCCACACAATCATGAGATGATCCCCATCTCCATCATAGACCCCATCTCCTGATCATGCCCTGATTGGCCCAATGCAACTGATTAGGGTTGACCAGTGGTCAAAACCCTAATCTCAAGGAATCAGCTTCAACACTTGATGAAATCAAACCATGATGATGATGATGAATCATTGCAAACAAGATGAAAACCAATCTCCTTGAGAATCATGAAACCCTAATTCATAGCCCAATCCTCAGATGGCTAATGATCAGTCAATAAAACCCTAGGCTTGCATCTCCACCTCTTATCTTCTGATCAAGACTTGTGAGGATGACTTGCACAATGTAACCACATGATACGCAATATGCAATGCCTAATGACCTAAAAATGATATGCAATATGATATGCTAGTCCCAAGAGAGGAGGGCAAATTTTGAGGTGTTACACCACGAAAAATCAAAAATTTCAAAAAAAAATTCAAAAGTTCCGTCTGCCTGACACGGTCGTGTTAGCTGACACGGATGGCCGTGTCAGGCTACTATTTTACCACATTCCAAAAATTTCTTACAGTGCTCCTGGCACGGCCGCCCGTGTCAGGCCACTGTTTACAAATCCAAAAAATCCAATTTCTTACAGTGCTCCTGATACGGCCCGTGTCAGGCTGTCCTTTTGGCCGTTTTTTGGTTTTCTTGTCAGTTCAACTGCTGGTTCCTCTGGCTATGAGATGTTCTCTCCTTGTAGAGCTCCTGTATAAACCTACAGACACACACAACTGATTAGAAATAAAAAGCGTGGGTTGCCTCCCACGAAGCTCTTCGTTTAACGCCGCATGGCTCGACGGTTCTCCGTCTGCTTAGGTGAGACGGATTTTTTTCTATAGGACCACCCTCCTGGTCTTGTATGTAAGGTTTGACTCTCTGCCCATTCACCTTGAACGTGTCTTCGTTCGTTGGATTTCTTAGTTCAATGGCTCCATGCGCAAATACTTTTTGTATCTCAAAGGGTCCCGACCATCGGGACCTTAGTTTCCCTGGGAAGAGTTTCAACCTTGAGTTGAATAATAACACTAGTTGTCCTTCTTGAAGGTCTTTCTTTTGAATGCGCCTGTCATACCAGGTTTTGGTTTGCTCTTTGTATATCTTGGCATTCTCATACGCTCGATTCCTGAACTCTTCCAGCTCTTGTAATTGGAGGATCCGAGATTTACCCGCTTTGGCAAGATCATAGTTGAGGAATTTGGTAGCCCAAAATTCCCCATGCTCAAGTTCGAGTGGTAAGTGACAAGCTTTACCATAGACTAACTGATACGGGGACATACCTATTGGTGTTTTGAACGCTGTTCGGTATGCTCAGAGTGCGTCATCGAGCTTGATTGACCAATTCTTTCTTTAGGCACTGACAGTTTTTTCTAGGATTTGCTTGATCTGCCGATTGGATACCTCAACCTGTCCACTAGTCTGGGGGTGGTGTGGTGTGGCGATTCTATGCTTGATATTGTATTTCTGCAGTAGGTTTTCCAGCAATTTATTTAGGAAGTGGGTACCTCCGTCACTAATCTGTGCTCTTGGTACCCCAAACCGTGCGAAGATACAATTCTTGAGGAAATTGATTACCACCTTTGCATCATTCGTGGGCAGTGCAACTACTTCCACCCATTTTGACACATAGTCAACCACAACCAGAATGTATTGCTTTCCAAAGGAAGGTGGGAAGGGTCCCATAAAATCTATCTCCCACACATCGAACAGTTCGACTTCTAACATGGCATTCTGAGGCATCTGATTTCTTTTGGATATGTTGCCTGTTCTTTGACATCTGCCGCACTCTTTTACCACTGCTTGTGCATCTTTGAACAGTATGGGCCAGTACAATCCAGACTGGAGGACTTTGGTTGCGGTTCTGCCTCCGCTAAAATGTCCTCCATATTTTGAGTTATGACAGGCTTTTAAAATGTCCCTCTGTTCTTCCTCTGGAACACATCTCCAAACTAGGCCATCTAATCCCTTTTTGTAAAGGAATGGATCGTCTAATACATAGAACCTGCAATCATGCAAAAACTTTTTTCATCTGTTAGAGTCAAAGTCATCAGGTATCAGTCCACCTACCATAAAGTTCGCGTAATCGGCGAACCATGGGATATGCGTAACCGTTAGAATACGTTCGTCCGTGAACTCATCTTTGATGGGGTGCGTTTCTTCTGTTTCTTGGATCGGAGTCATCCGAGACAAGTGATCAGCAACAATGTTTTCACTACCCTTTCTGTCTCTGATTTCCATGTCGAATTCTTGTAGTAGTAGGATCCATCGCAGCAGCCTTGGCTTTGATTCCTGTTTAGCAAAAAGATATTTGAAAGCAGCATGGTCAGTATATACGATTACCTTTGATCCCAGCAGATAGGATCTGAATTTGTCAAATGCGTATACCACCGCCAGGAGTTCTTTTTATGTGGTTGCATGGTTCATTTGAGCAGGGTTGAGTACATGGCTTGCATAATAAATCACATGCAAGAGCTTCTCCTTGCGTTGCCCTAGTACTGCCCCGACCACGTTATCACTTACATCACACATTATCTCAAAGGAAGGGACCAATCTGGGGCAATAACTATGGGCGCTGACACCAGCTCCTTCTTCAAGGCCTCGAAGGCTTTCCTGCATTCTTTGTCAAATAAGAACGGGGTATCTTTTACCAGTAGACTAGTCAGCGGTTTGGCAATCTTGGAGAAATCTTTTATGAACCTGCGGTAGAAACCCGCATGTCCTAAGAAGCTTCAGATTCCTTTTTCATTCACCGGTGGTGGTAAATTTGCTATCACCTCCACTTTTTCTATATCCATTTCGATACCTTTATTGGAGATCTTGTGTCCCAAGACTATTCCTTCCCGGACTATGAAGTGACATTTTCCCCAATTCAGGATCAAATTTGTTTGCTGGCATCTTTCTAACACAAGTGACAGGTTAGTCAAACAATTATCAAATGAAAAACCGAATACTGAAAAGTCATCCATAAATACTTCCATATGCTTTTCGAGCATGTCAGCAAAAATAGAAGTCATACACCTTTGAAAGGTGGCCGGTGCATTGCACAAGCCAAATGGCATTCTTCTATAAGCGGAAATACCATAGGGGCATGTGAATGCAGTCTTCTCTTGGTCTTCAGGGGTAACCGCAATCTGGTTGTACCCCGAATAACCGTCTAGGAAACAATAGTAATCGTGTCCTGCTAACCTTTCCAGCATTTGATCAATGAATGGTAACGAGAAGTGATCCTTCCTTGTTGCCACGTTTAGCCTTCTGTAATCGATGCACACTCTCCAACCTGTAACAGTGCGGGTTAGAATCAACTCATTCTTTTCATTCTTTATTACCGTTGTGCCCCCTTTTTTTGGTACCACGTGGACTGGACTTACCCAAAAGCTATCGGAGATAGGGTAGATTAGGCCCGCATCCAAGAGTTTTACAACTTCTTTGCGCACCACTTCTTTCATGGCTGGGTTCAGTCTTCGTTGTGGTTGCACTACCGGTTTGTGGTCATCTTCCATTAAGATCTTGTGCATGCAAACAGTAGGGCTGATACCTTTTAAGTCCTCAATTGCCCATCCGATTGCACCCTTGTATTTTTTTAGCACTTGGATGAGTTCTGCCTCTTGGACACTCTGTAGACTAGCATTAATGATAGTTGGACATTTTTCTTCAGTGTCTAGAAATACATACTTCAGATTTGTTGGTAACTGCTTCAGATTCACTCCTTTTTTTGGTTCTTCAGTGACATCGGCTGGTGGTGGTCTTAGATCTTCCCACCGGTGTAGTCTAGATCTAATCCATTCAGGTTGTTTTTCCATCAGAGCAAGCACCTCAGATTCTTCTTCATCTTCATTACTTTCAAAAATGGATAAGCTTAAGACCCGGTTTAGTGGTGACCGGGGTCTATGCTGGTCATTTTCTTGAGCAATTACTTGGTCGATTATCTCTATAGTGTTGCTTGTGCCGATATCATTTTTGTATTGCATTGTATTCCTCACATCTATCTTTAACTCTTCATCATAGACCTTGAGGGTCATAGTTCCTTCCTTAATATCTATCATACACCGTCCTGTTTCCAAGAAAGGTCTTCCCAATATGAGAGGAATCTCATCATCCTCCGACATTTCCAGAATGACGAAGTCGACTGGAAAGACAAACTTGTCAATTTTTACAAGAACATCTTCCACAATACCATAGGGTCGCCTAACAGAACGATCCGCAAACTGAAGGGTCATTCGAGTATCTTGAACAGAACCGATGCCTAATTTCTTATAGATGGACAGTGGCATCAAGCTGACACTTGCTCCTAAGTCAATCAGAGCCTTCTTGAATTTTCTATCACCAATAGTGCAAGGAATAGTAATCGATCCCCTGTCTTTCTTTTTCACTGGGATTTTCATGCCTTGGAGAATGGCACTGCATGTTTCAGTCAGGATGATCGGTTCCGTATCAGTGGAACGCTTCTTGGAAATTATGTATTTCATGAACTTGGCATATATTGGCATTTGTTCCAATGCTTCAGAAAAAGGGATATTGATTTCAAGTTTTTTGAACATCTCCAGAAACTTCTCAAAATTCTTCTCATGTTGATTTTTCTTTTTCTGTGTTGGAGGGTAAGGGAGTTTGATTATGGGTTTAGGAACCTTCTCCTTCTCCTTGACAGGAGGTGGTATTGCTTCTTCATCTTGGACTTTTGTTTCCTTGATTTCTAAATCCACCTCTATTAATCCATCTTTTTCTATATCATTTTCCTCTGTTGACTTTCCACTTCGGGTTGTGACAGCGTTAACAGTGTTATGTTCCCGCGGATTTGTCACCGTACCACTAGGTAGGGTGCCCGGGGCTTGAGAGTTTGAAGCCAACTATTGTGCTATCTGTCCCATTAGAACTTCAAGATTTTTGATGGAGGTTGTGGTGTTTTTTTATTGGTCCTTGTTTCTTCTTGGAACTGTATGTTGTGGGCTGCTAACTTTTCAATGGCAATCTCCCATTCAGCCTTTTTAGGTGCCTGTTGTTGTTGCTGTTGTTGCTGATACTGAGTCTGATATTGCCATGTACCTTGTTGCGGAACATTCCCTCTCTGATCTTTCCAGGAGAAGTTTGGATGATTCTTCCAACCTGGGTTGTAAGTGTTAGAGTGGGGATTATTCTTCTTCAAAAATTTGATCTCTTCAATTTGATGGGGAGTCGCAAAGCAATAGACCGTGTGATGAGGTCCATTACAGATTTCACAAGTGCTCGCCTGAGTTGGCTGAACATGCGCTATCTGTTGAGTACCTATATTCATAGCTTTCAGCTTTTTGTCTACTTTGGCAGCAACAATGTCTTCACGATGGATTTTATTTGTCTCTAATTTTAGATCAATGACCCTGTTTGGCTGACCGGTACACCTGTCATATAGCTCTAGATGCTCATTGGCAGCTATTGCTTCAATAATCCTCTTGATACCAGTGGTTGTTGAGAAATTTGTCGAGCCACCGGCTGTTGTATCAATCAACTGCTTTGTTTTTATTTTCAGCCCATTAACGAACATCTGCATTTGTTCGGTTTGATCCATATTATGAGTGGGACACGCGACTAATATTCTTTTGAATCTTTTGTAAGTGTCTCCCAATGATTCACCATCCTTCTGTTTGAAATTCTGAATTTCATACCTTTTTCTCAGGAATACTGATACTGGAAAATACTCATTTAAGAATGCAATTTCCATCTCCTCCCAGGGTGGTGCTCACGGTCATAAATCTTTGCAGGTGTTTGTTGGCATCTTCATTAACCTTTCTGGTGAAAGGTTTTCTTTCCAATTGATTGATCGTGCTAGGATGTAGTTGAAAATTCGTCACATTCAACGGTTGGTTAACAATGGTCAGTCGACCCCCCGATGCATTTGCACCTCCATAGTCACCCAGGAGTCTTTCCGAAGGTGGAGGAGGTGGAATTGGAGGAACTTCAGCCATTGGTTCCTTGACTTCTGAGTAATCAGAGGTACTTTCTTCTATAGAATCCACTCTTTGTTCTCTGCGTCTTCTGTGAAGGGTTCTCTCGATCTCTGCGTCAAAAAGAAATTCAGCTGAGGGTTCTCCTCGCATACACAAATTAGTAAATTATAAATGACAGAAAAATAATTTTCTTGCAAAGCAACAAAATTTTTATTGAAATAAAATTAAACTCTATATTTTTGGCAGTCCCCGACAACGGCGCCAAAAACTTGATTGGGAAAATAGCAAGTGTACTATTTTGCCTTTTATAGTAATAATGGGGAAATTCCCCGAATGTCGATCTCAAGGACTGCACGTTAGTATTGAGTTTAAATTATCATTCAATTAAACAAAAAGTATTAATTTGGTTTTTGAGTGTAAAAATATAATAATAAAAGTAAAGGTAAAGAAATATGAAAATAAGGGTTTAGAGAGAAAAAGGAACAATGCCAGGGAAGGTGTATGATTTATCCCTGTAACAACTCTGAGTTATTATTGCATCAACAAATATCAATTACTACCAGTTCTCAAGGGTATTTTCTCCCAAGTCCTTGGTGAGAAAATCTTTAATCAATATACCCTAATTCCTATGTCCATAGCCAATTAAGATGAAGTTAAGATGTATAATATCAAGAATGCTCTGGTTTATACAGGGTATCCCTAGTCCTAGGTGATATCTACTGTAGAGTAACCTTATGAAAACCTTATCATTGGCGGTCCAACCTAATTGATAACCACAAATCAATCTCAATTGGCCCGAAAGAGAAAGCAATAAACACATTAAAAGGTTATCGTAAACAAAATATTATAAATGCAAATGTAAACTCAAATTCATTACAATTCTAAATCAGGGACACCCCATAGCATTGGGGGGTTTAGCTACTCAAATTGTTTAAAACAAGTTCAAGATAAAAATTACACATTACAAGTAATTGGATGACTTTGATCTTCAATCGCTCCCGCTCATGAATATCTTCAGCTCTCTGAATGCCTTGATCTCTGTAATACTTGATTGCTTCACAATACTGTGTTTTGTTGTATTCCAAGATGATTTTTCCTTTGGCAGAAGACCTCTTTTTATAGTGAAAATTCCCAGCAGCAGTTGGACAGGTCCAAAGATGTCTCTAAAAAGCCCGACGAATGAAAAGCCCGAGAAAAGTGGAATTTTTGGGCTTGGGCTGACACGGCCCGTGTCAGCTGACACGAGTGGCCGTGTCAGCCTACTGTTTAAGCTTACACGCCCATGGCAGGGGTGACACGGTTAAGGGCATTGCCTGACACGGCCCGTGTCAGTTGACACGGGTGGCCGTGTTAGGCTATTGTTTTCTTCACTTGTCTTCCCTTGCCCTGACACGGCTCGTGTCAGGTGACACGGGTGGCCATGTCAGGCCTCCTGTACCAGGGTTTTCTGCTCCTTTGCGTGTCGGAATCTCGCACTGTCTGGTTTTGAGTTCTCCGGTTCCTCTACCTGGATCTGTCAGACAAAAACACAGCTATCCCACGCATAAAATCACAATAAAAAAGGGTAAAACATAACAAAGATTAAAAATGCATAAATAAAATAACGAAAGTAAAATTAACTCGAAATGTACCATAAATGCTTGCACAGCGTGTCAAATGTCTCTGTTTTGCGTCGGATCAGTAATGAAAACTCAATGTAAATGGTGACTGATCATAACCTCATATTCTTATTCATAATAGGTGGTAATAAAATTGTATAGGCTTTGTGAGGTACTCTTTGATGGCGTTGAAAGCCTCATGTTGCTCTTGTTCCTGGTGAAAAATATTTTTCTTCTTGATCTTGAGCAATGGCGAGAAAACCTTCGTCTTGCCACTTAGATTTGATATAAATCTTCTCAAGAAGTTTATATTCCCTAACAAAGGCTGGAGTTGCTTCTTTGTCGAAGGAGGCTTGAGATCCAAAATTGCTTTTGTTTTGTTTTGATTGATCTCGATGCCTTTTTTATGCACCACAAAACTGAAGAAGTCTCCTGCATATACACCAAAAGCACATTTTAATGGATTCATTTTTAATCCATATTTTCTCATCCTCTCAAATGAGCATCGAAGATAGTCCAAATGACCACTTTCAGATGAAGACTTTAACACAATATCATCAATGTATACCTGCATAAAATTTTCAATAAAATCATGGAATATGGTATTCATGGCCCTTTGATAAGTTGCTCCGGCGTATTTTAAACCAAACGACATCACAACCCATTTGTATGTTCCCAAAGCTCTGGGGTATCGAAATGTCATCTTGGGAACATCATCTTTTGCTATGAGAATCTGATTATAGCTTGAATAACCATCAAGCATACTCAAGTATTCAAAACCTGCAGCTGGATCGACTAGCATTTCTGCCACTGACATCGAATACTAATCCTTTAGAGTTGCATTATTTAAGTCTCTAAAATCTATACAAACTCTAAGTGTTCCATTTTTCTTGATAACATTTACTATGTTGGCTAACCATTTGACTTACCTTGCAGTTTTGATGAACAAACTTTTGAGCAGTCTCTCGATCTCATGCTTAATCTTCAATGTGATTTCTGGAGCAAACAGTCAAGGATGCTGGTTTACTGGCCATTTTCCTGGCTGAATAGGCAATCGATGTTCTACTATGCTTCGATTTAAGCCATGCATTTCGCCATAGTCCCAGGCAAAACAATCTCTGTACTTTTTTAATACTTCGATCAATTTAACCTTCATCTTCGACCCAACTTTAGTGCTTATATAAGTTGGTCTTTTTATGACCCCATCTTCTAGATCTATCTCCTCGAGTGGCTCTTGCGCTTGCATTCTTTGCAGCTCGTTCAATGAGTCTTTCTCAAACCCCAAAGGCTCATTGTCATAAATGCAATCTAGCCTCCGACTTTCTGAAGCTATTTTTTGGCCTTGTTTGCCATTTTCACATTCTTCTACTTTGGCTTCGATAGCTAGATTTTGTAGTTTCTCAGCTTGTAATGCCGATTTTCTTTTGTTCTCAGCCAAATAGGCCAAAATTTGAGCCAAACTTTCTGACTCAATGGTCATCTTCTTTGACTGCAGGCCACCCCGTAGGTGGACTTACCATTCTAGGCTCTATTACCTCTTCAGCATCCTAGATAAATCCATAATCAGGATCTAGATTCAGGACATGACATGTGTTGATAGAAATGTAGGATAATGATTCATCATCACAAGGTGCGATATTCGCCAAATGTTGGTCGAAGGATTTCTTCGCGCCTTTGGCCTTGTCGATGTTGTAATAACTTTGATTAGCTTCAATATTATCAACAATGCCATCTTTCCTCTAGATAATTAACCTTTGGTGTAAGGTTGATGGCACTGTCCCTACTCCATGGATCCATTCCCTTCCTAAGAGCAGGTCGAAATTCGCTTTAGAGTTTATCACCATGAGAAGCATCGATTATGTGGTTGTACTAACGGCTAGTTCGACTTGGATAACCCTAAGAATGTTACTGGTTTTTTGTTCATAATTAGATAAAACCATGTTTTGTTGTCGGAGATCAGCATCACATTTTCCCATTTTCTTAAATAAAGTATGAGGCATTAAGTTGAAAGTTGCTCCTCCATCCATGAACACTTTATTCACTGCTACTCCATCGACCTTTGCCCTTATAAACAATGGTTTCAAATGATACATCATTCATGGGCTAGGATTTTTAAACATAGCCTTTTTTTCCTCCACCACGCCACTGTTCATAACATAGTAGCATAATGGTATGTCTTCAGCTGTTTCATCTGGTATGAAATCCCCGTCTATTTTTGAGACTTTTGACACCATATCATATTCGGTAGGCAATACTGACACGATGCCACAGTTGATGATGAAATCTTAACCATAAGTATCATCGTTAGTATCATCATACATATCGTCACAGATTGAATTCTTCATCAGACTAGGGGGAATACTCAAGTTCTTCCTCATCTGACGGAGGAGAATATTCAGGTTCATCCTTATTCGACTGAGGAGTGTATTTAAGTTCTTTCGTATCCTCACCAGATATGTGCATCTTATTCTTTGGGTTGATACCATTCCTTTCTCTTTTGAAGAGTCCATGGTCATAGCCATTGTCTGGTTCGCCACGATTTTCCCTTTTTTAACCCACATTCCTTTTGGATATTGTCTTTTTCTGTCCAGAGGTTTCGACAAGTTTCAGCTGTGAAGTCGAAACCTTTTCCCCAGCTTTCTTGTTTCTTTAATAATGCCTCAATTACGTTCTTGTCATAGGGTTTTTCCCTTTGTAATTAGGGGAAACCACCTAACCTCTGGGTTTGACCCTCCTCTCTGAAGTCTTTGTTTCTTTCTCCAGATAAAGCACTTTCTACTTTAGCCTTTTGCTCCCCTTCTGATTCACAGGTTCCACCCACTTCTCTCGTGGGATATTTGACGGAGGACGAAAGGTCTTTGGTCGAGGCTACTCGAATTGCCTTCTGTACTCTTCACTTCGACGAGGTTCCCCACTTTTATCAAACACAAACCTTGGGATCTTGGGCTTTTCCTCTTCCAGTTCCTTCTTCTTGTCAGCTTCATACTTTTCAGCGGCTTTTTCATCGAAAATAACATTGTACCTTGGACATAGCACCGCCTTTGACCCACTCACTCTGCATTTCTCTCGGAAATCAGTCAAGTCGTCTCCAGCTTGAGGATAAACTGCCTTTAATTCGTCTTCAGTTTTTTTGTTGAAACCATCAGTAGTTTCAAGCATCATGCATTCAAAAAATTCAGCAGCCAAAGACTCGTTGAGACCATCAGTAGTCTCAACCATCATGCATTCGAAAAGCTCGGAATATAAGGCTTCTTAGACCTTCAAAGGATCTGTGTCTACTTGCATCTTTTGCCTTTCTCCAAATTTAAGCCTACCCTTCTTCAAAGCTTTATGCACCAAATCCCTAAAAAGAACACATTGAGATGTTTTATGACCAAGAAAATTATGAAACTTACAGAGTCCCTTTTTTTTCTTGCTCTAATGAGGGATCTTTTAAACCTTGAGGAATAATAATTTGACAATCTTTAACTAACAAATCCAACATCTCGTCACATTTAGACACATCAAAAGTGTAAGTTTTAGCAACATATTTATCTGTTTTCTCCGTTTCGACGGGAATTTTCCTGTTTGATGGTTTCAACAATTTACACATGTAAGAAGGTCCTGACTTAAGCTCAACCATGTTTACCTCACTTTCGTCAACAAGCTCTTCATCGTCAAAAGAGTATTCGTCAGCTTCTACATAAGACACTTTCTCTTTCTTATGGTATTTACCAGTTTTGTTTTTTTCAACTATCAAGCATTCGATCTGTCGAACTTTATGAGTTAATTGTGCCATACCCCTAAAATATTGTGTGTCTAACTTTTTCCTGATAGAATAGTCTAAACCGCTTGCAGCTATTTCGACTAATTCGTGCTCAGGGACTTGAGTAAATCATCTTGCTTTTAAAAGTCTAAACCTATTGACATATTTATCGACTGACTCAGTGGTATTTTCTTTGACGCTGGCCAGTTCTTTCAAACTTATTTTCGACTATCCCATATAGAACTGTTCATGGAACAATCTCTCTAATTGCATCCACGTATGGACATATTTTGGAGATAGCATCGTAAACCAAGTGAACGCATTGTTTGTGAGGGAACTTGGGAAATATTTCATTTTCAAGTCCTCATTGTTTGCTATGTTACCAACTTCGGTTTGATATCAGGCAACATGTTCGACAGTGGACTCTTCAGTGTCTTCGGTGAACTTGGTGAACTTTGGAACCTTCCATCCACTAGATAATTCTATTTGTAAAAAAAATGGTAATGGAGACGAATACGTTGGCCTTTGAAGGCCTAGGTTTACCATATTTCAAACCATGATTCGTTCGACAATGGCCTCTAAAATTTTTTCCCTGGCCATTATTGTTAGAACAAGATTTTGGTTCTACAATATATCTCTAAGTTTTGATGATAACAAAGAATGAAACAATTTGGTACTCTAACAAATTTCTCTAAGTGCGCAGGTTTCTAAGGAAAAATAAATCTGATGAGAACATTATCTGACAACTAACGAATTCCAGAACAGCTGATCCAACAATGAAGAAATCATATCTGACTCTGAACAAGAACTCCTTTGAAAGTATTACATACAGAATATGTCATTGAAGACTTTACATCTGAAGACTCTGAAGATTGTACATCTGAAGACTCTAGAGACTTTATATTTTAAGACTCTATATGAAGACCAGTCAAGCTGACACTGAAGGCTACTCAACTATCTGAAGAATACAAGTTCAGTCCCAAGACTCTGAACTCCACTCACTCTGATTCACGCTCAATAAATGATCTGACTCATCAAAATCATAAACTTAATAAATAAGTATTCTAAGTATGATACAATTTTATATATGTATAGTATGGATTATACTCTAAGACTGCTTTGGAAAGGACAAGAAAGTTAATGTCATTAAGTCCCACAATTGGCAAGATATCTCCATTAATTTTCTCACTAACGGTATCATCACCAAGCTCTATATAAAGGCCTTATCATCATCATACCGAAAATAAACAATTCCACAAGAATTCCACAATACACTTCAATCTTCATACTCAATACCTTTTATTGTAAAAGTCAGTAATCACACAAAAGTTGTTGCTCATAGCGTGATCATTGATCATTGTTCTTAATCGTGTTCATCCTGCTTATCTAGAAGCACTAAAACAAACTCTTGTAATTCTTTATAGTTGTTGATTTTCCCCAAGTGACTTGTGAAGTCTATAGACTTGAGAGGGCTAAGAGACTGCTTAAATCTTATACATTTTTGTAATCTTTTGAGACTAAATGGTTAAGTCCTTATTGAAGGTGAAATCACCTTGGCTGGGTGGACTGGAGTAGCTTTGATTTTTAAGCGAATCAGGATAAATTTCTTGAGTTGTTTCCTTTTACTTTCGTGTGTGTGGTGTTGCAAAAAGTTTTAATTATTGTGAAAACAATTCAAACCCCTTTTTTTGTTTTTCTCCACCTTCAATTGGTATCAGAGCTTCGACTCTGTTATTGATTTTTGAATCAAACACTTAACAGTGTAGAGAGATCCAGTGTGAGAAAAACATCATGGCTAATATAAATGAAAGAGATAGCTACAACGCTAAATCTCCAGTTTTTGATGGAGAAAAACTTGACTACTAAAAGGAAAAAATTGAAAGCTTCTTCCTAGGCTACGATGCTGATTTATGGGACATTGTTACAAATGGTTATGAACCACCCATCTCTGCTCTTAGTATCACTATTCCAAGAAGCCGAATGAGTGATGATCATAAGTGTGATTTCAAGAATCACCACAAATTCAGAACTATTATGTTGAACGCAATATCCTACAATGAGTATGAGAAGATCACCAACAGGGAAACATCTAAAGAAATCTTTGATTCCTCGAAGATGACTCACGAAGGCAATAATCAAGTCAAAGAGACTAAGGATTTGGCCTTAATCCAAAAGTATGAAGCCTTCATAATGGAAGATGATGAATCTATTGAGGTAATGTTCTCTAGATTTCAAACTTTAGTTGCAGGACTCAAGGCTCTGGACAAAGGATACATTACAACAAATCATGTCAAGAAGATAATTAGAAGTCTTCCAAAGAAGTGGAGACCGATGGTTACTGCTATGAAGTTATCTAAGGATCTGAACAACATAAGCCTTGAAGAACTTATCAGCTCCCTCAGGAGTCATGAGATAGAGATAGAGGAAGATAAACCTCAAAAGAAAAGAAAGTCCGTAGCTCTAAAGTCTAGATCAGAAAGAAGAAATCCAGAAAGGAACAAAGCCCTTCGAGTTGAAGAAGAAGAAGAAGACGATGACTCTAAGAATGAAGATTTTGATGATGAAGAGGAATCATCTCTTCTATCCAGAAGAATCAAATAACTCTGGAGAAAAAGAAATAACAACTTCATAAAGCCCAGACAGAAGGGAGATCGTCCAGAGTCAACCTCTAGAGGCACACCCAACAAAGAAGTGACCTGCTATGAATGCAAAGAACCTGGACACTACAGAAATGAATGTCTAAAGCTCAAGAAGGACATCTCCAAAAAGGAAGGTTTCAAGAAAAACTCCTTCAAACAAAGAAGAAGGGACTCATGGCAACATGGGATGACTCTTAATTTGAAGCTTCAGAATATAATTCTGAAGATGAGCAAGCAAACATTGCACTTATGGCCACTACCTCTGGAAGTTCATCTGGAAGAGAGTCTGACTCTGAAGAGGTATTTTCTAACTTTCTTGTTATGATCTGGAAGCTTGTTTATCAGAATCTCTAAGTCTATATCAGAAGCTTCGATAGAAATTCAAGAACCTGAAAAAGGTTCATGAAGAAACTATTGAAGAGTGTGATAAGCTTGAGAAAGAAGTTTCTGAACTTAAAGAAAATAATTTTATCCTTGAAAAAGAAAATGAATTTTCAACCAAAAAATGTTCAAAACTTGAAGAAACTCTTTCTAAAGCTCCACCTACTTCTGACACCATCATATATAAATATGAAAAGGCTTTTCAGGAATTTCTGAACAACGAACTTGAAAGAAGCAAAATGGTTTCTATGATCTATGGCGTTAGTCATAATAAGAAAAGAGGAATTGGATATGATTATGGTGAAGATGATCTAAAACCTTCTGCAAAAAACAAACTTAAATCTCCTTTTTCTTATCATTACACACATGCACAAACACATAAATTTAATAATGCTAGAAAACCCAAAGTTTTTAGAAACTCTGGGAGAACTAATCATAAAGGATCCAAAATATTTTAGGCACCAAAAGATAAAATAGTATGTGTTGCAGTTATCTTGTGCAGTAGAGTTAAAACATCAATCATGGTACCTGGACTCTGGATGCTTGCGACACATGACAGAAAGAAAACATATGTTCCAAAGCCTGAAACTTAAAGATGCCGGCTTCGTAGGCTTTGGAGGAAATCAGAAAGGAAGAATCAGAGGGTCTGGAATAGTTGGTAATGGATCTCTTCCCTCTATTTCTGATGTCCTTTATGTTGAAGGATTGATGCATAACTTGTTATCCATAAGTCAATTAAGTGATATTGGTTATGATATAATCTTTAATCAAAAAACGTGCAAAGTTGTTAATCAGAAGAATGGCACAGTCCTTTTCACTAGTAAGAGGAAGAACAACATTTACAAAATTAAGCTTTTAGATTTAAAAGATCAAAACGTAAAATGTTTAATGTCTGTAAATGAAGAGCAATGGGTGTGGCATGGACACTTGGGTCACATTAGCTTGAGGAGGATTTCTCAGCTAAATAAACTTGAGTTAGTCATAGGCCTACCTAAGCTGAAGTTTTCTTCATATGCTCTTTGTGAAGCATGTCAAAAAGGAAAGTTTTCTAAAACAACTTTCAAAAACAAAAATGTTGTTTCTACCTCTAAGCCTCTGGAACTTTTACACATTGACTTGTTTGAACCTGTTAAGACAATGTCAGTCAATGGTAAGTGTCGCATCCGCGAAAAACAACTGGCAGGCTGAAACAAAATAACACAGAGCCGCCACCGTGCGTTATTTATCCCAAAAGAGGGAAAGGAAACGCTCAGAGTAAACCTGGGAAAAGCATGGTCTCGCGACCAAAGAGAATGGGATCGGGAGTCGGTTATGCGAAGGGAAGGTATTAGCACCCCTACGCGTTCGTCGTACTCGACGGGATCCACGCTCAAAAGATAGAAAAAGGTTGCTAAAACAAAACATCACACACACACACTGAAGACAACACAGGTGGAAAAGAGGGGAGAGGGCTCGCTAGGATATCGCATCCTATGCCTACGTATCTCGTCTGGAACGAGAATCAGAGCTGCCGTAGTTCGGCTCACGCACGCCGAAACAAAACACACGCAAAAAGGCAAACATGGAACCCGAACGCCAATAGCTGGACTTACATCAGCTTCCGAACCAAACAAACCCACATTGGAAACCAGATGCCACTTGATGGACTTATACCGGACTCCAAGCACACAACAAGAGGATACGGAATGCCAATGGCTGGGCTTACATCCGTCTCCTACACACACAAGAACAAACAAGCAACAAGTTACTAAGGAGTCGGGAACTCGAGCCTAGCAACTGTCAAGCAAACACACACAAAGAAAAGAAAAAAAAAGTGCCCGGAGAGACCTCGCACGGTCTCCTGCCTACGTACCTCATCTGGTATGAGGATCAGGGCGACGTAGTTCCCCTGAACGGGAAAGAAATTCTAACCAGATACAAAGGGAGACAGACTACTAGGGAGCTGGACTCGAGCCTAGATGTTATCATGCATCATTGCCTTATGTTATGGTTTCTATCCTAACTTGCACAGGCTGCAAGCTAATCCTAAACAGGCAAAGCAAAACACACATGCTCAATCAAAATAAAGCAAACATTCACAAGTAGCACACACTATATTCAATCAAGTGAGGCTCAAACAAGGGTGAGGCTGCAAGAGCAAGCCAACTGTACAGGGTAGTGTTCGCTCTTAACCCTGACATTGAGAGTCAGGGTGAAGCAGAGGAAAGGTGAGTGAAGATGAGACTTCACAGCTCTTATCCCTGGCCAGGGAGAGCTTCAGACAAAGGAGTGTGGGTTCAGAAAGTGGGAACCCTTCTACACTCATGACTCTGACTCAACTGATCTTGGGTTAATGTCCCAATGCATCAACACAGTGGTGTGAGCAGAGGGACGACTCAACAAGAATAGCAGGGGATGGATTGCACATCCCTTGTGTCTGCCAATTGCCTTAATCAAGGTCTTTTCCTGCTTTGGGACAAAGTTAAACAATCACAGGCATTGCCTCTTAAGGAGGACTTCAGACAGGTGCCTGGCTAAATAACAAGCCAGGTCTTCCAGACTACATGGAGACAAGAGAGTCTACCTCAATTGGTTTATACAACCAAGCAGCAGCACAGCAAGTTCTCAAAGAACTATTAGCAACTAATGTACCTGAAATCAATCAAATACAGTCAGTATACCAATCACAAAGTCAAAACAAACAAGATAAGAATCAACAGACAACACAATCAATCACAGGTGCAAAGCACAATCAACTCAAGTGAGCCAAGCATCCTACAAAATAAACCAAGTTAGTCCATAACAAGCATATAAACCAAACTCAATCAACTTGCATTAATCTCCTTAAAGCATTTGCTTCTTCAACCTGAAAATCACATTCAAACATGAGAAACAAGACCACTAGGACAAGCCTAGGGTCCAAAGGAGGTGAAAAATTCAAAACAGCAAGTGAAAATTAATCAAAACCAATATTTATCAAGCAAAAAGAGAATCCAATTGGTCCCACACCAAAACTATGCACCAAATCTATTTTATGAACAAAACATGTCAAACTATGCATTTTGGAAACACATTAGAGCAAACAGAATGATCACAATCAAATCAATATCAAAACAGCTCAATAAATTCCACAAAAATTCAAGCCTAAACAGAACACATTCAATGAGCAGCATATCAAATTTCAGGCTATTTGGACAAGAGGAAGTAGGTCAATGAAATTCATAAAGTCATGGTATGCAAATACAACTTCAAATAAGGCCACAAATCATGTGTCAACTTTAGGCAAGTGCAAAACAGAAATGGCATAAGATAAATGAACCACACCAAAGCCAAAATGAAATTAAACATGTTAAGAATCAATCCACCAAATTTCATCTTCATATGATAAGGTATGAGAATTTTACAAGGCATGTAAGTAGATCACTCAAGAAAAACCTAAAAATGACTAAACAGCAAACAAAAATACCAATCAAATAGGAAATGTATCAACAAATCCTACAAAAAATCATGGTTAAACCTAACATACAGATGGAATTACATGCAAAAATCCAGGGCAAAAGACATAGCATAGGCATGGAAACAAAATTCATGAACATGGCATAACATAGTGTGACACACATTGTCACACTCAACTTGATCACATCATATCTTTCAATCCAGAAAAGAAAAATTAGCAAACTATACATCAAAATCACCATAAAAGAGTCAAGAATATGCATGTAAAATTTCACCAATTTTGGATAAGGCATCATTATTTCATGATCAATATGGCAAAACATACACACAAATGACACATTCAAACAATCCCTAGGCATTTTATTTTTCCACACGTGCACAAAAATATTAAAAATCACCATAAAAAAACTACACATCACAAGGAGAATGGTGAAAAAAGTCTCATCAAATTTGGATTAAAAATGAATTACTTATGAATTTTTGAAGATCATAATCAAAATGAAATGAAATGGAAAAAAAGAAATGAAATAAACATGAAATAATATGTGATAATGGCATTTTTGTAAATATACAACGGCCAGAGTGAAACGCTGCGTTTCACTAATGCAGTGGCAGCATGGGATTGGACAGAAGCAACGGGAAACACCAAATTCAAAACGAAATGAAGCCACACGGATCTAACTACATTCTGGCATTGTTCTTGAGACATTCATACACATTCAACATTTCCAGAAATCACCAAGAACACATTTCAACCAAAATCATCGTGCCTTATATCAAAATGACCGTCATTCAACCTAGATCATGAAACTAACAAGCATTTGTCCTAACTCTAATCATGCTTCACGGATCGATCAAAAGAAGTTTCCTAGGTCAAAGTTCAAATCGCGATATCTCATTCAAAACCTAACGAAAATCAAAACTACAAGCTGCATGCTACTCTATGAACTTAGATCTACACAAGCCATATCATGATTTTGAGAATCAATAAAATCGAGTTCTAACCTCTTGATGAAGCAGCTGTTGGAATCGCGCGTTTCAAGGTCCAAAATGCCAAAACAGATGCAGTTTGATGATGTAGGAAGTGAATGAAGTAGGTGTCTCAGCTAAATTATGCACCGGTTCCAAAATCCTTCAAGATGCCATGGATGAATGAAACTTCAACAGTTGCGAATCTTCAATCTTAGCCACGATCTTGTTGCAAACAGTCCTTCACAAGCACTTGGAGATGATGGATCAAGCAAGAATGCACACGATGGAAGATGAATCTTGATGAAAAATGATGAAAAAGTGTGAAAAAGTTTTGAGAAAATTGAGAGAATTTTGGTGAAAAGTTTGTTAGATCTGAAATTGTGATTTCTGATTATGCATTTTCTGTTATGATTATCATTTTATACCATGCCTTAATCCACTTGTTAATCACAATTAGCAAATTCAAGTGAAATTAGCAAAATGCAAATTATGCATAAATGTCCAAAATGGCCTTTTGCAAAATCAGCCAATGCAACAGTAAAAACCAGTTCAAACAAGTTCTATTTGTCATTTGGAATGTGTTGAAATTGGTTTGGTATGCAAAAGCCATGTATTTCACAAAATCACCTTTTTTCCCACCAATTTTCAAAATGAATCACTTAAAAAATGACTTTTTGCTATGATGATTTTTGATGAAATGTAATGATGCAATGTGATAGTACATGTCAAATGTGACTTGCTCAAAGAAAGATCACCCAATTTGGCCATTCCATTCAAAAGTTATGCCACTTTGAATTTCAACATTTTTGGAAAATGATTTGATCGTAACTTGCCAACCACACATGAGAAATGAGTGTTCTTGGACTTTTTGGAAAGGTGAGAGCAAGATCTACAACTTTCATGTTGGACAAAATTTCATTTGAGGCATTTTTGGACACGTAATTTTGAGGAGGAAAACTTTCCATTTTTGGCAGTTTCCAATTACAGGTCACCTGCCATTTTTGGAAAGTTTCCATCTGATTTTATTTTCTTCATTCTTGATGTTTGAAATGCCAAATGAAACTTGTTTAGACATGAATGAAGTGTATCTAACTCTCTCCCACCTCCAAATCCATCATTTCAGGCACAGTTGACCACATTTGACTTTTCTGACTGATAGATGAATCTGGCTATGCACTGATCAAGTTGAGCCTCAATCTTCTGGTGAAATGGCTCAACCATGGAACCCTAGCTTCCATAAGCTCAATATAACCATGAAATGATCCCCATATCCATTGAAACCCCCATCTCCTTGCCAAGCCCTGACTGGCCCAATGCAGATGATTCAACTAATTAGGGTTGACCAGTGGTCAAAACCCTAATCCCAAGGTATCTGATCAATCTCTTGGATGATATCAAGACCATGATGATGATGATGTACCATTGCAACCAAGATGAAGCTCAACCTCTTTGAAGAACCATGAAACCCTAATTTGAATCACACATCCTCAGATGATTAATGATCAGTCCAATGAAACCCTAGCTTGCATACATCAACCTTTTATCTTCTGACCAAGACTTAGGGGGATGACTTGCTCAATGTAGCCTCATGATATGCAAACATGCAATGCCTAATGACCTACAAAATGATATGCAATGCTCAAGCTAGTCCCAAGAGAGGAGGGCAAATTTTGAGGTGTTACAGCTGCCCCTATTCAATCCACTGTGAACCTGTCGATATGAATAGCCTCGGCTTTCAGATGATCAGGATGAAGAGTGATTGAATACCAAGAACAGACGAACAATTTGCACTCTGATGGGAAAATAATTAACAATGCCTGTCAGAATCGGCAAAGAAACAATCTTGAAGAAAAACCCGTCTGGTACGGAGAAAGTCGGCCTGTTCACCGGAACAGAAACGTCGACCTGTATACCAAAATAAATGGTAACACAGGGATAACCATGGCCTGAACACCATACATCCGCTGAGGATTATCATCTCTTTCTTTGCTTTTCTTGAACCCCGAAATTTTTCGTCTTTTTTCATTTCTCGAACCCCGAAATTTTTCTCTTTTTCGTTTTCTTGAACCTCGAAATTTTCTTTCGCGCAAATGATCCCAGATCACTGCATTTGAACCCCAACATCTTGTTTGCCAACATAATGAACCCCATTCTCCATTTGAACCCCAGTCGTCTGACGATAACTTGTGATCGCCATTGTGAACCCCGTTCTCCAGAAAATGCCTCAACATTTCCCTTTCTCCATTTGAACCCCGCTCTCCAGAAAATGCCTCAACATTTCCCTTTCTCCGTTTGAACCTCGTTCTCCGTTTTCTCGTGATAATTCCGCTGGCAACGTCGGAAATAACACCAAACACCACTCTGAGGGCGACATATCAGAGGGTATACCTTCACAAAAGGAAGGTAACATGTGCATCTCTTCTTCAGAAGACACCCATAACGACTTCCATTGGCCTCAGCCAAAGTCTAAGGTGACACATGAACAGAAGATAATCCTGAGGACCTTATCCCGGATTTAATCTTCAACTCCAATCTCCATTTGAACCTCGTTCTCCAGAAAATGCCTCAACATTTCCTTTTCTCCAATTGAACCCCGATCTCCAGAAAATGCCTCAACATTTCCTTCTCTCCGATTGAACCCCGATAGTCGCGCTGATCGCGTAACGTCCTTTGATTTTATTTCCATCTCCGTCCGACGGAAAAGTTTCCTCCAGTATCGCACTACTGGGGAACATTGCTGATCTGACATCATGATGCTAAACTCCTCAGAGTAACATCTTCCAACTTCCGTCTCGCACGACAGAAAAGTTCCCTCCAGTATCTCACTACTGGGGAAGTACTGTTGATAAAAAAAAATGGTGCCAAACTCCTCGGATCAACACCTTCACCCTCAGGCAACCACTTCTCAAACGGTAATCACAGTCTGAGACTAGCTCATGCTTGCAATATGATGCATGATTGATTTTTCTGCGTAATGCTCCACAATTATGGAAATGCTACGCGATTTATTATGCAATATGCCATGCTATTTACATGATGCATGTATAAAAAGCATCCCTCTCAAGGGACTCTTCTGCGGAGCTCGAGACACTCTGCTAAGGAACTCGCCACCACTCCAATTTCCGCCCTGCTGGGGAATAGCACTGCTGCTGGGAAAAAGGCAACCCTTGCTGGGGAAAAAAACCTCCTTTGCACCCGATCCGCTTGGGGAATTGCTGGGGAAAGATCCACCAATGCACTCTGTGGGGATACAACAGTCTTTGACTTGCTGGGGATACAACACCCCAGACTCTGTTTGGGGAACCACCGCACACAGATACTTCCGCTGGGGAACAGCAACCTTCAGGCCTGGCGACTGGGGAAGCATTGATCTAAAACCTGCTGGGGATAACCATCCTGACCCTGCTAGGGAAGCCATAGTCCTTGGATCTGCTGTGGAGTTAGTCCTCACGAATCTGCTTGGGGAGATGAGGAAAGTCTGATACCGATCACCGGTCGACTCGTCAAACCATGGTATTCCATATCCAACCCCAATGTCAGCTTTCCAATTTTGAGAACTCCCAGACTCGTCTGGACCTTTCTGATTCATCACCTGGTATTCCCGACCGCTTTGTACCCGACAGAGGGAGAACTCCTGGGACTTATATAGACTTTTAATCTTCAGACTTTGAAGAGTCTTCTTGATTAATTCTCAAGGATCGTCGTACGTCTCGCCGTCTTTTTTCGTCATTCCTATTCATTCGTCCCTGATTGGACTCCATGGGGATTTGTTTTGTCAATAGCTTCCACATCACAACCTGCAAGTGAGTGAAGAGATCTAACAGTACCTGCAAAACAGATCGTTAGATAAAACCGTGCCCCAGGCGTGTCAAGATTTCAACACTTGGGTCACTCAACCTTCCGAATAAGATTTCAAACTTTCAATCTTATAAGCATGCATTGGAAGGGACCTGTATGTCTAAAAATGCAAAATTCTTTATCAAAATAATTGGATGTTTTTGCAATCAAAGCGGTAATGAAAAACAAAAACAAAATTATTTGACTGAATATGCATTTTATTGATTGAAAAAAAAGTGTGGCTCAAACTGAGCAATACAAAGGAAGCAATTCCTGAAAAGAGGTAATTGCGCACAAAAGGAAAAATCTATCCTAATGGCAATGTGAAACCGCGATCTCATCGAGTTCCAACTCGGTTACACCCCATATGTCCTCAGACTCTCCGTGCTTTCTGCCTTCTGAACAAGACGCTTCTGATTGATCCCTACCGGGTATTATCCATGATGCTTTAACTAAAGCACAAACGATCATGCCAGACGCAGTTGTTCGTTTCAATCCCTCTTTTGCCTGGACCGCCCTTTCGGGTTTTCAGTCCACCGGGATACCCTTTTTTACCCAAGCCGCCTTTTCAGGTTTTCGACTTGCCGGGTGTACATTTTTTCATTTTATCCCTAATTTTTGCCCGAACCTTTCTTTCTGTTTTTGGTTCGCCGGGATGCCCTTTTTTGCCTGGACTATTTTATTCTTTTCGTCCAGCGGGTCTCTTTATACGAAGTATTTTTTAACTGCGTCCGCATTCACAGGGGATGGAAAATCTTCACCATCCATGGTCGTTAGCAACAAGGCTCCGCCAGAGAAAACCTTCTTGACCACGAATGGACCTTCATAATTGGGTGTCCATTTGCCCCTTCGATCGTTTTGAGGAGGAAGGATCCTTTTCAGCACCATATCACCCACGTGATATACTCGAGGTCGTACCTTTCTGTCAAAAGCACGCTTCATCCGCTGCTGGTATAACTGCCCATGACAGATGGCTGCCAGCCTCTTTTCCTCAATCAGGCTTAACTCCTCATACCGGGTCCTTACCCATTCCGCCTCTTGCAATTTTACGTCCATCAGGACTCTCAAAGAGGGAATCTGAACCTCAACAGGTAACACGGCTTCCATCCCATATACCAATGAGAAAGGAGTTGCCCCTGGTAGATGTACGCACCGACGTTCGATACCCATGCAATGCAAACGGCAGCATCTCATGCCAGTCTTTGTAGGTTACCACCATCTTTTGCACAATCTTCTTTATATTCTTATTTGCTGCCTCAACCGCCCCATTCATCTTCGGACGATAGGGAGAAGAATTGTGATGTTCAATCTTGAATTCCCGGCACAGTTCTGCCATCATCCTATTGTTCAAATTGGAACCATTATCAGTAATGATTCTCTCGGGAACCCCATATCGGCAAATGATGTCTCTCTTGAGAAACCTGGCAACGACCTGCTTTGTCACGTTCGTATAAGAGGCTGCTTCCACCCACTTGGTGAAGTAATCAATAGCCACTAAGATGAACCGATGCCCATTCGAAGTCGTAGGCTCAATCTTCCCAATCATATCAATGCCCCACATAGCAAACGGCCATGGAGACGACATCAAACTCAACGGGTTAGGAGGCACGTGCACCTTGTCAGCATAAATCTGGCATTTATGACACTTCCGCACGAAATTGAAACATTGGGCCTCCATGGTCATCCAATAATAACCTGCCCTCAGCAGCTTCTATACCATCGCATTCCCACTGGCATGGGTACCGAACGATCCTTCATGAACCTCTTTCATCAATTGGCTTGCTTCTCTATCATCAACACATCTGAGCAAGACCCAATCAAAATTCCTCTTGTACAGAACCCCATCCTTATTCAGGTAAAACACCATGGCCAACCTCCGCAAAGTCTTTCGGTCCCTTTTCGATGCTCCCTCAGGATACTCTTGCGTCTCCAGATAGCGCTTGATATCGTAATACCACGGCTTCTCATCATCAGGCGCTGTATCAACAGCAAACACATAAGCCGGTCTATCCAGACGACCTACTTCCACACTGGGGAACTGATTCCACCACTGCACTTTAATCAAGGCGGCCAGAGTAGCCAAAGCATCTGCCAAAGGATTCTCTTCTCTGGGCACATGATGCATCTTCACCTTGGTGAAAAATGTCAACAATTACCTCGTATAATCCCGGTATGGAACTAAATGAGATTGATGCGTATACCATTTTCCGTTAACCTGATTAACCACCAGAGCTGAATCTCCATATATGACAAGGTTCTTGATTCTCAAATCAATCGCCTCTTCAATTCCCAATATACAAGCTTCGTATTCAGCCACGTTGTTGGTGCACTCAAATGTTAGCCGGGCAGCAAAAGGAATGTGGGATCCTTTCGGCGTAACCAAAACAGCACCAACACCGCTACCACTCACGTTAACGGCCCCATCAAACATCAGAATCCATTCGGATTCAGGGTCAGGCCCCTCCTCCGGGATTGGTTCCTCGCAATCTTTCGATTTGAGAAACATGATGTCCTCATCAGGGAATTCAAACTTCATCAGTTGATAATCATCAATGGGTTGCTGAGCGAGGTAATCAGATAATACACTCCCCTTGATCGCCTTCTGAGAGGTATACTGTATATCATATTCTGTCAAAATCATTTGTCACCTCGCAACCCGTCCGGTCAATGCTGGCTTTTCAAAAATGTACTTGATTGGATCCATCTTGGAAATCAATAAAGTGGTATGAACCAGCATATACTGTCTTAGTCGGCGAGCAGCCCAGACCAAAGCACAGCAAGTTTTCTCGAGCAGTGAATATCTTGTTTCACAGTCGGTAAACTTTTTGCTAAGGTAGTATATGGCATGCTCTTTTCGACCAGACTCGTCATGCTGCCCCAATACACACCCCATAGACCCCTCGAGGACTGTCAGGTACAGAATTAACGGTCTTCCCTCCACAGGAGGCATCAGAATCGGAGGCTCCTGCAAATATTCTTTTATCTTTTCAAATGCCAGTTGGCAATCACTATTCCACCTGACCGTTTGATCTCTTCTCAACAACTTGAATATAGGTTCACACGTGGCTGTTAGATGAGATATGAACCGTGAAATGTAGTTCAATCTACCTAAGAAACCACGAACCTCCTTCTCTGTTCTTGGTTCAGGCATTTCTCTTATCGCTTTTACTTTTGCAGGATCAACCTCGATTCCTTTCTCACTTACAATGAACCCCAACAATTTATCGGACCGCACTCCGAACGTGCACTTGTTCGGATTCAACCTCAGTCTGAACTGTCTCAGCCGGTCGAATAACTTGGCCAGATCTACCAAATGCCCTTCTTCTGTTTGAGACTTTGCTATCATGTCATCAACATAGCATTCAATTTCATGATGAATCATATCATGAAACAAAGTCACCATGGCCCTCTGATAAGTAGCATCGGCGTTCTTGAGACCGAATGGCATCACCTTGTAACAAAAAGTGCCCCACGGTGTAATGAACGTTGTTTTCTCCATATCATCTGGCGACATTTTGATTTGATTATAGCCAGAAAAGCCATCCATGAAGGAAAACACCGAGAATTGAGCTGTATTGTCTACCAACACATCAATGTGAGGTAGCGGGAAATCATCTTTCGGACTAGCTCTGTTCAGATCTCGGTAGTCCACACACATTCTCACTTTACCATCTTTCTTCGGAACTGGCACGATATTTGCAACCCATGGCGGATAATTAGTGACAGCAAGGAAACCAGCATCCCACTGCTTCTGCACTTCCTCTTTAATTTTCATCGCCATGTCAGGTCGAGTTCTGCGCAACTTCTGCTTCACTGGAGGACAATCTGCTCTCAAGGGTAGCTTGTGCACAACGATATCGGTATCCAACCCTGGCATATCTTGATAAGACCAGGCAAAGATGTCGACATACTCTTTCAACAATGCCACCATTTTGCTCTTGACACTTTCCTCCAAAGCAACCCCGATTTTCACTTCTTTCTTGACCTCGTCGGTACCCAGATTCACAACCTCAATCGGTTCCTCATGCGGCTGAATCACCTTCTCCTCTTGTTTTAACAACCTGGCTAACTCCCCTGGCAGTTCACAATCTTCTTCGTCTTCTTCTTCAGCATGATAGATTGGATTGTCGAAGTCATACGAGGGTGTAACAGGATTGTTATCAATGAGATCCGGAGAATGATCGCATCTGCATGAATGTGGATTCATGCATTGCTTTAGAACCGAAACGAGTCAAATCGAAAAAGAAAAATGAAACATTGCCATTTTTATTTATTTTATTTTTAAACTGTAAAAATAAATGAAAAACAGGGAACACCGCTTTTAACTGAAAAACATCTTTTTATTAATGATGCGAATTTGCAAATTAAACATGAGGTGCCCTTACAATGGACCAATACGTTTCGGGCAAAACGTATGGCTTTCATGCAAATAAAATCAAAACAGGAAAAATATTACTCTTCCAGCAGAGTGACCCGGATGATCTTTTCAGCCTTCCAGTTCTGGATTCCCATCCCTGGTGCGCACGGCTTTATCCATTGGTCTATTTCGTAGTCGCTATCAGCTTCCTCACTCATCATGCAGATGTGATCCGGATCCAGCATTCCGGCACTAGTGAAGGTGACTGACGGACGACGTCCTCTTCCTTGTCCTGAGCCTCGGCCCGGCTGATACCCCACTCCGAAGCGATCTTTCTTTGCAGAGATATCCATCATCCTGCCCCAACCAGGAGCCTCTCCATTCTTCACCACCTCGGCGGCCTGTTTGTACGAAGCAATGGACGGTTTCTCTTCTTCCTTTGCAAACAGAGCATTCTCCACCTTGACGGTTTCAAATTCTTGACTGGGCGTCTCCCATATCTCGCCGTCCATTTCAACATATTTGAATGAGGACAGGTGGCTGACAAAGATATCCTCTTCTCCGCACACAGTGACAACCTGTCCTTCCCAGATATATTTCAACTTTTGGTGCAAAGTCGAGGTCACTGCCCCAGCAGCATGGATCCACGGCCTACCCAACAAGCAACTGTATGCCGGCTGAATATCCATGACGTAGAAAGTCGACTTGAACACCTCCGGGCCTATCTTCACAGTAAGCTCAACCTCTCCAAATACAGCCCGCTTTGACCCGTCAAACGCCCTTACTATTAGATCAGTGGGTGTCAGAATCAGCCCGTCACAATTCAACTTTGCCAGAGCCTTCTTCGGCAACACATTTAATGAGGAGCCGGTATCAACCAGCACATGCGAAAGCACGGCCCCTTTACATTCCATCGCAATGTGTAATGCCCGATTGTGATTTCTCCCATCTACAGTCAGGTCCATGTCAGTAAAGCCTAACCCATGGCTGGCAATGCACATTAGACACTACTGTCTCCAACTGGTTTATGGTAATCTCTTGAGGAACATAGGCTTTCTTCAAGATCTTCATCAAAGCCTCTCTATGCCCCTCAGAACTCAGCAACAATGACAGAATCGATATTTTGGAGGGAGTCTGCTGCAGATGGTCCACAAGCTTGTACTCGGATTTCTTGATGATCCTTAAAAGTTCCTCTGCATCATCATCATGCTTCTCTTCCGACCCCACGGGCGCCGGTGTCACATCAGGAGTACCATCGCTCACCACTGCTTTCCCTTTCGCCCTGGCTAAAGCCTCGGCCTTTTCTGTTTTCTCTTTTTCTCCTTCTCCTCCCCTCAAGGCATCAGGAGCAAACAGTCTGCCACTGCGAGTGAAACCACTGGGACCGGCATTATCCACCTTTGAAACGGTGGTTTCACTTGCAGTCTGGTCTTCCACCCTCTCTCCGTTACAGTATACTTCCCCACCATAATGCCAAGGCACGGCATCATCTTTGTCATACGGAATTGGCCCAGGTACCGTGATGGTAACTGGAGCCACTTCCGCCAGGGTTGACAAATCCACCGGGTCAAAATAAATTGTTATGGTGGAGACTTCATCTTTCCCCAAATCAGCCTTCTTCTCAATCAGAATACTTCCATTGTCCATCAAACCCTGAACAGTCTCTCTCAACAATTCACATCCATTGACAGAAATAGGGCACACAGCACAATCATCACCACAGCCCGGATGAACCCCATTTAACAACAACTGCCGTTTAACCTCAGCCAATGGAGTCTTCAGTTGATCAACAGACAACAGCCCCACTCTGTTCTCCTCTGAGACAGCATTCACTCCCCTTTGACCATGCGCGGGCATGGGATTAGCATTGACGTTGGGAGATGGTGCAAAGTTGATTGCCTTCGAATCCACCAGGTCTTGAACTGTGTGCTTAAAAGCTTTGCAGTTCTCTATATTGTGTCCGGGCGCACCTGAGTGAAATTCGCATTTTGCATTCTCATCATAATTGGCTGGCCTTTGATCAGGTCTCAAAGGTGCCAGAGTCCTTAACTGTACCAACCCCAAGTCTTGCAATTTCTTGAACAAGAAAGAGTAAGTCACAGGTGGCCTGTCGAACTGACGGTCATTCATTCTCCCCCGCACCTGATAACCAGCCCTCTGAGGCCTCTGCTGAAATGGTTGTCTTTGTTGTTGAGGTTGTTGTTGTTGCTGTTGCTGCTGCTGTTGCTGATTATCAGCAGGAATGGTTACTGCAGCAGTGTGCTGGAAGTAACGATCCCTACTGGGTCCTCTCTGAGCATAAAGCGCGCTCGTATCACCCTCTTTTTTCCTCTGGCCATTACCGAAGGGCTTCTTCGATCCTGAAGATGAAGCATTACCCTGAATCTTCCCAAGCTTCAGCCAGCTCTCTATCCTCTCACCAGCCACAACTATATCTGAGAAGTTTGTCACCGGACAACCAACCATTCTTTCGGCGAATGCCCCCTGCAGGGTCCCCATGAAGAGATCAGACATCTCTCTGTCCACAAGTGGAGGTTGCACTCTGGCAGCCAATTCCCTCCATCTCTTAGCGTATTCTTTAAACCCTTCGCTATTCTTCTGAGACATACCCTGCAGCTGGGTACGACTCAGAGCCATATCAGCATTGAACTGATACTGTTTAAAGAATGCGTCCCCAAGATCTTGCCAGTTCTTTATATCAGAGGACTTCAGCTTAGTGTACCACTCCAGGGAGCCTCCGGACAGGCTGTCCTGGAAGAAGTACATCCACAGCTTTTGGTCCATGGTGTAAGCTGAAATCTTTCGGACAAACGCTTGCAGATGAGTCTCGGGGCAAGAACTCCCATTGTACCTATCAAATGCGGGCGCTTTAAATTTCTGCGGGATCACGATCCCCTCCACTAGCCCCATATTTGACATATTGACCACCCCAGGAGTGGCATAGCTTTCCAATGCTCTGATCTTCTCAGCCAGCAGCTGAATCTCTTTGTTCTGTGGTGGGGCACCGTACTGTCCGAACGGTTCATTGTGCATCGAGAACTGATCTGCCTCTCGGTCTTCCTCTCTGTCGTCTTCAACCCCGAAGAATGGAGGGAATAGACTGTCCTTCAGATTCTGACCATGTTGACCACCCGCAGCACCAAAACCAGCAGCGTTATTCACTATACCCACTGTTGTTCTCTTGCCACCATCTCGAGAACCACCCAGCCCCTGGTTGGAGACACCATCCAAGTTCACACCACTATTAGCCGTTGAAGCCCGCTCGAGCTTCTCGACTTTGTCAGCTAGAGCTTTCTGACCAACTGCAAAACCTTGCATGATGTTGATCAGCTCGGTCATCTTGTCCTTCAGCTCAAGAATATCTGAATTCGGGAGATCCATTAGTCTGGGAGTATTGCGTCGCGTGAAGTATCTGTGCGGGCGTGTTGAGTGCAAAGGTACAGTTCTGCGAGCACGAGCAATGATTCCTAAAACAATCAAGCACGTTAGAACTGATACCTACAAAATAAAACACAAGTTATTATGATCATGCATGGATGCAGTGTTTATCCATATGAGGAACACTTTGTCTCTCGATCCTGGTTTCATCGAGACAAATAATAATCCGGCAGCAATATTCTGACATTCAGCATTCGATTTCATCATACAGATCAGAGATATATGATTTAGCAAAATACCGCCCAACCATGTGTGTGTGCTGTGTGAGTGCATACGGGAAAGCAAATAAAGCTTGAAGATCAATCACTGAATGCAAATAACCATCACATAGCAAAATGCACAATAAGTGCCATAGTCATACATCAAATCAGATACAAATCTCCAGAATCAGGAAAGAAATACAAGCAAATGAATTCCGTCAACAAGCCTGACGGTAATCCACACAAATGATAAAGCTAGCCTGATGAGGGTCCCACAGAAGGCCCTATATCATCAACCATCTTCACGAACTCTGCGGCGAACCTGAGCTCGGTATTCTCTTGCTGTAATCTCACCACCTCTTTCTGGTGGATCTTCATCTGCCTGAAGTAATGATCTCTCTCAGCCATGTAATGATCCCTCTCAGCGATGCAATGATCTCTCTCGGCGATGATCTTCACATTCTCTGTTTCCTTGATCTTCAGTTTGGCCTCCCACTCAGCAATGAGAACTCTGACTCTGTCATCCCTCTGATCCCTCACGAGAATTTGCCTCCTCTTCTGATCTTCAATGACCTTTGAAGCCCTAGCCAATCTCTCTTTGGTGATGTCGTGCTCCTTTATTGAAGATGCCAAAGCCTGACTGACCTTCCCATAGTAAGCAGTATCCATCTCAAAGCGCTTTGCCTCCAATGCATGTCGCTTGTCTTGATCTTCCATCTTCACTCTGATCTCCTGGTTGGCCGTCTGAATCCGAGCAACACTCATCTCCAACTCAGTTTTCTCCGCTAGCAACTGATCTCTGGCTCTCTTCATCTCGAGGAATTCTTCCATACTGACAGAAGAACGTGGACCCTCAATCATAGGACACCAAGGATCACCTCCCGGAAATGGTAGATGTGTGATCTCAATCCTCTTCCGAAGCCAATCATCGAATAGAGGAAAATACCGGCTGTTAACCTTGCCAAAAGGAACCTTTCCTTTTCTTTGAATGTTACGCCATGACCCAGACGCCTGCATCAGCTTGGCCTGATTGCCCTCAACCGGGAAGTAAAAGGACTCCTGAGTCTCACACTCAAGGGGAGGAACTTCCATAGCGAACCCCATCTGTCTCCTAAGAAGCGTTGGGTTGTAATTAATGCAACCCTGAACTCCTATAAGAGGCACATTGGGAAAATCCCTGCAGCTATATATAAAATTTCGTCCAGCCAAACCATTATGAGTCCATGCTATATCAGCAGCCTGCAAACCCATCAATCTGACCGACCACTTGACCGTAGGATCAAGAGAAGCAAAAACACCTCGGGAAGGCAAATACCCCATAAACCATCTGAATAACATCTGAGCACAACACCTGATCAAACCACCACGTCTCTTCTCGTTCCTGTTATGAACCGAGTAATAGACATCTCCGACCAGAGTAGGAATAGGGTTCCTCTGCATGAACAATCTGATAGCATTATGGTCGACAAAACTCTTCTGATTAGGAAACATAATGATCCCATAAATGCTCACAGCAACCAAAGCACAAACCGTCTTCCAATTACCCGCAGCAGCATGTTCCTTGGCCTTAGCCTCCAAGAAACTCAAATGAAATCCAGGTAATTTTCCTTTCTCCTTCAAACCTTCTTTGGTCACTTCCGGACTCAAATAAAGAGCACGGGAAATCCCAAGGACATCAGGCTCTCCCCTAATAGCACAGAAAGGAATCTGATCTCGGATCGGAATACCCAAGATGCTAGCATAATCCTCCATCAGAGGTCCCAACAGATAGTCCGGGAACACAAAACATCTCAAACCCGGGTCATAGAACTGGAGAAGTGTATGGATGGCGCTCCTATCGCTGTCAGTGAGTCTGAAAACCATCTTCAGAATACCACCGTATGCCTCACGGAACATCCCCACATGGTCGGGCGTAATCAATGTTATCACATCTCTCAGCTCGTCAATCTCTGGGTTGAAGAAGCTATAGACAACATCGTCTTTCAAACCGGTCCTCATATCTGAGCAGAAAGTCTCTCAACCAGGATCTCGATCAAAAATGTCCCTGCATATGGATAAACATGTGTTAAATGCAAGTAAATGCAAGATGTAATGATGCTGATGAATGAATGCAATGCATTGCCATCCTCTAAGTCATCTGATTGACTGTTGCTCTGAGTCACAACCCTGATCTCTGAACCGATCACAACCATCTGAAGGAATATGTAACCACAAATCCACCTCAAGGGTTCCGAAATAAACGGAAGATACATCACCATCATCATCAAACAATCTCTGAGCAGATAACCTCAATCCTCTGAATCGGCCCGGGGAATCCTGAAATAAACGGATCCCCACTGATAAATAACTCGGACAGCACTCCGGCGTCTCTGAAACAAATGCCCATAAATCCGACTTATAAATATGACTCTGGAACCAATAGTCACCATCTGAGTCACCAACAGAGCAATGCATCTGTAAGAATCACCCTCCCCTCACAGGTAAATTCTAATCAGGTCATCCTAAGGCGGACAATAGTCTCGACAATCGGGCAAAGATACTCAATGGGTTTGCCCTTTCGGGTGTGCCATTGTAGCTCTCCTGAGATCGTCTAAACCAAAGATCCGGGAATGATCGGTCACCGAAGTCAATAGTTCAGATGAAGTGACACAACCAAAGTGGATACTCCACAAAGGAAGGGCACTATCAAATGAACCTCGTCCGGCTTGTGGTATGTCACGTTGCAACAATATGCTGATAAAGCAAATGAGGAACGTGAGACCACACTAATCCTAGGTGTATACTCGGGCCTGGGTTTTAGCCTCACTCAGAACACCCACCCCAAACAGAGGAACCACCTGCAAGGAGGACAGCAACATGATAGTATGATGCATGCAAATATTTATGCAAATATATACACAGTCAGAATAGTAAATGCAATAAATAAAGCGGCACAAGCAACCTAAACTATCCTAGAACACTAGGAGAGACTCGCTTAGGGAAGATGGACCAGCACAGGTCAACATCAGTATCCCCAGCAGAGTCGCCAGCTGTCGCATCCGCGAAAAACAACCGGCGGGCTGAAACAAAACAACACAGAGCCGCCACCGTGCGTTATTTATCCCAAAAGAGGGAAAGGAAACGCTCAGAGTAAACTTGGGAAAAGCATGGTCTCGCGACCAAAGAGAATGGGATCGGGAGTCGGTTATGCGAAGGGAAGGTATTAGCACCCCTACGCGTCCGTCGTACTCGACGGGATCCACGCTCAAAAGATAGAAAAAGGTTGCTAAAACAAAACATCACACACACACACTAAAGACAACACAGGTGGAAAAGAGGGGAGAGGGCTCGCTAGGATATCGCATCCTATGCCTACGTATCTCGTCTGGAACGAGAATCAGAGCTGCCGTAGTTCGGCTCACGCACGCCGAAACAAAACACACGCAAAAAGGCAAACATGGAACCCGAACGCCAATAGCTGGACTTACATCAGCTTCCGAACCAAACAAACCCACACTGGAAACCAGATGCCACTTGATGGACTTATACCGGACTCCAAGCACACAACAAGAGGATACGGAATGCCAATGGTTGGGCTTACATCTGTCTCCTACACACACAAGAATAAACAAGCAACAAGTTACTAAGGAGTCGGGAACTCGAGCCTAGCAACTGTCAAGCAAACACACACAAAGAAAAGAAAAAAAAAGTGCCCGGAGAGACCTCGCACGGTCTCCTGCCTACGTACCTCATCTGGTATGAGGATCAGGGCAACGTAGTTCCCCTGAACGGGAAAGAAATTCTAACCAGATACAAAGGGAGACACACTACTAGGGAGCTGGACTCGAGCCTAGATGTTATCATGCATCATTGCCTTATGTTATGGTTTCTATCCTAACTTGCACAGGCTGCAAGCTAATCCTAAACAGGCAAAGCAAAACACACATGCTCAATCAAAATAAAGCAAACATTCACAAGTAGCACACACTATATTCAATCAAGTGAGGCTCAAACAAGGGTGAGGCTGCAAGAGCAAGCCAACTGTACAGGGTAGTGTTCGCTCTTAACCCTGACATTGAGAGTCAGGGTGAAGCAGAGGAAAGGTGAGTGAAGATGAGACTTCACAGCTCTTATCCCTGGCCAGGGAGAGCTTCAGACAAAGGAGTGTGGGTTCAGAAAGTGGGAACCCTTCTACACTCATGACTCTGACTCAACTGATCTTGGGTTAATGTCCCAATGCATCAACACAGTGGTGTGAGCAGAGGGACGACTCAACAAGAATATCAGGGGATGGATTGCATATCCCTTGTGTCTGCCAATTGCCTTAATCAAGGTCTTTTCCTGCTTTGGGACAAAGTTAAACAATCACAGGCATTGCCTCTTAAGGAGGACTTCAGACAGGTGCCTGGCTAAATAACAAGCCAGGTCTTCCAGACTACATGGAGACAAGAGAGTCTACCTCAATTGGTTTATACAACCAAGCAGCAGCACAGCAAGTTCTCAAAGAACTATTAGCAACTAATGTACCTGAAATCAATCAAATACAGTCAGTATACCAATCACAAAGTCAAAACAAACAAGATAAGAATCAACAGACAACACAATCAATCACAGGTGCAAAGCACAATCAACTCAAGTGAGCCAAGCATCCTACAAAATAAACCAAGTTAGTCCATAACAAGCATATAAACCAAACTCAATCAACTTGCATTAATCTCCTTAAAGCATTTGCTTCTTCAACCTGAAAATCACATTCAAACATGAGAAACAAGACCACTAGGACAAGCCTAGGGTCCAAAGGAGGTGAAAAATTCAAAACAGCAAGTGAAAATTAATCAAAACCAAGATTTATCAAGCAAAAAGAGAATCCAATTGGTCCCACACTAAAACTATGCACCAAATCTATTTTATGAACAAAACATGTCAAACTATGCATTTTGGAAACACATTAGAGCAAACAGAATGATCACAATCAAATCAATATCAAAACAGCTCAATAAATTCCACAAAAATTCAAGCCTAAACAGAACACATTCAATGAGCAGCATATCAAATTTCAAGCTATTTGGACAAGAGAAAGTAGGTCAATGAAATTCATAAAGTCATGGTATGCAAATACAACTTCAAATAAGGCCACAAATCATGTGTCAACTTTAGGCAAGTGCAAAACAGAAATGGCATAAGATAAATAAACCACACCAAATCCAAAATGAAATTAAGCATGTTAAGAATCAATCCACCAAATTTCATCTTCATATGATAAGGTATGAGAATTTTACAAGGCATGTAAGTAGATCACTCAAGAAAAACCTAAAAATGACTAAACAACAAACAAAAATACCAAGCAAATAGGAAATGTATCAACAAATCCTACAAAAAATCATGGTTAAACCTAACATACAGATGGAATCACATGCAAAAATCCAGGGCAAAAGACATAGCATAGGCATGGAAACAAAATTCATGAACATGGTATAACATAGTGTGACACACATTGTCACACTCAACTTGATCACATCAAATCTTTCAATCCAGAAAATAAAAATTAGCAAACTATACATCAAAATAACCAGAAAAGAGTTAAAAATATGCATGTAAAATTTCACCAATTTTGGATAAGGCATCATTATTTCATGATCAATATGGAAAAACATACACACAAATGACACATTCAAACAATCCCTAGGCATTTTATTTTTCCACACGTGCACAAAAATATTAAAAATCACCATAAAAAAACTACACATCACAAGGAGAATGGTGAAAAAAGTCTCATCAAATTTGGATTAAAAATGAATTACTTATGAATTTTTGAAGATCATAATCAAAATGAAATGAAATGGAAAAAAAGAAATGAAATAAACATGAAATAATATGTGATAATGGCATTTTTGTAAATATACAACGGCCAGAGTGAAACGCTGCGTTTCACTAATGCAGTGGCAGCATGGGATTGGACAGAAGCAGCGGGAAACACCAAATTCAAAACGAAATGAAGCCACACGGATCTAACTACATTCTGGCATTGTTCTTGAGACATTCATACACATTCAACATTTCCAGAAATCACCAAGAACACATTTCAACCAAAATCATCGTGCCTTATATCAAAATGACCGTCATTCAACCTAGATCATGAAACTAACAAGCATTTGTCCTAACTCTAATCATGCTTCATGGATCGATCAAAAGAAGTTTCCTAGGTCAAAGTTCAAATCGCGATATCTCATTCAAAACCTAAACGAAAATCAAAACTACAAGCTGCATGCTACTCTATGAACTTAGATCTACACAAGCCATATCATGATTTTGAGAATCAATGAAATCGAGTTCTAACCTCTTGATGAAGCAGCTGTTGGAATCGCGCGTTTCAAGGTCCAAAATGCCAAAACAGATGCAGTTTGATGATGTAGGAAGTGAATGAAGTAGGTGTCTCAGCTCAATTATGCACCAGTTCCAAAATCCTTCAAGATGCCATGGATGAATGAAACTTCAACAGTTGCGAATCTTCAATCTTAGCCACGATCTTGTTGCAAACAGTCCTTCACAAGCACTTAGAGATGATGGATCAAGCAAGAATGCACACGATGGAAGATGAATCTTGATGAAAAATGATGAAAAAGTGTGAAAAAGTTTTGAGAAAATTGAGAGAATTTTGGTGAAAAGTTTGTTAGATCTGAAATTGTGATTTCTGATTATGCATTTTCTGTTATGATTATCATTTTATACCATGCCTTAATCCACTTGTTAATCACAATTAGCAAATTCAAGTGAAATTAGCAAAATGCAAATTATGCATAAATGTCCAAAATGGCCTTTTGCAAAATCAGCCAATGCAACAGTAAAAACCAGTTCAAACAAGTTCTATTTGTCATTTGGAATGTGTTGAAATTGGTTTGGTATGCAAAAGCCATGTATTTCACAAAATCACCTTTTTTCCCACCAATTTTCAAAATGAATCACTTAAAAAATGACTTTTTGCTATGATGATTTTTAATGAAATGTAATGATGCAATGTGATAGTACATGTCAAACGTGACTTGCTCAAAGAAAGATCACCCAATTTGGCCATTCCATTCAAAAGTTATGCCACTTTGAATTTCAATATTTTTGGAAAATGATTTGATCGTAACTTGCCAACCACACATGAGAAATGAGTGTTCTTGGACTTTTTGGGAAGGTGAGAGCAAGATCTACAACTTTCATGTTGGACAAAATTTCATTTGAGGCATTTTTGGACACGTAATTTTAAGGAGGAAAACTTTCCTTTTTTGGCAGTTTCCAATTACAGGTCACCTGCCATTTTTGGAAAGTTTCCATCTGATTTTATTTTCTTCATTCTTGATGTTTGAAATGCCAAATGAAACTTGTTTAGACATGAATAAAGTGTATCTAACTCTCTCCCACCTCCAAATCCATCATTTCAGGCACAGTTGACCACAATTGACTTTTTTGACTGATAGATGAATCTGGCTATGCACTGATCAAGTTGAGCCTCAATCTTCTAGTGAAATGGCTCAACCATGGAACCCTAGCTTCCATAAGCTCAACATAACCATGAAGTGATCCCCATATCCATTGAAACCCCCATCTCCTTGCCAAGCCCTGACTGGCCCAATGCAGATGATTCAACTGATTAGGGTTGACCAGTGGTCAAAACCCTAATCCCAAGGTATCTGATCAATCTCTTGGATGATATCAAGACCATGATGATGATGATGTGCCATTGCAACCAAGATGAAGCTCAACCTCTTTGAAGAACCATGAAACCCTAATTTGAATCACACATCCTCAGATGATTAATGATCAGTCCAATGAAACCCTAGCTTGCATACATCAACCTTTTATCTTCTGACCAAGACTTAGGAGGATGACTTGCTCAATGTAGCCTCATGATATGCAAACATGCAATGCCTAATGACCTACAAAATGATATGCAATGCTCAAGCTAGTCCCAAGAGAGGAGGGCAAATTTTGAGGTGTTACAGTAATAAGTATGGACTTGCCATTGTTGATGATTATAGTCGTTGGACATGGGTCAAATTCTTAGGGCATAAGAATGAGTCACATTCTGTGTTCACTAGTTTCTGCTTAAAAGTACAAAATAAATTTGACTCTAAAATCATCAAAGTCAGAAGTGATCATGGTGGCAAATTTGAAAACAAAATTTTTGAAGAACTTTTTTACTCTAATTGAATATCCCATGATTTCTCCTATCCTAGAACTCCACAAAAAATAGAGTTGTAGAAAGGAAGAATAAGACTCTCCAAGAAATGGCCAGAACCATGATCAATGAAACAAATGTTACTAAGCACTTCTGGGATGAAGCTGTGAATACAACATGTTACATTCAAAATTGAATCTCTCTCAGACCTATTCTGGAGAAGACTCTTTATGAACTGTGCAAGGGAAGAAAACCCAATATATCTTATTTTCATCCCTTTGGATGTTTCTGTTTTATTCTAAATACTAAAGAAAATCTGAACAAGTTTGACTCTAAAGCACAAAAGTGTATTATGTTGGGATACTCAGAACATTCTAAAGGATACAGAAACACAAATTGTGGAAGAATCAATACATGTCAGATTTGATGATAAGCTTGACTCTGAAAAGTCAAAGCTAGCTGAGAATTTTGCAGATTTGGAGATAACACTTGCAGGCTCTAATGAAAAGACCAAAGAATCTGAAGAAGAAGAAAAAGAAATGTCAAAAGCACCTGAAGTCACAATCAATCAGAAAAGATCAAGAAATAGACTGAATGTTTCTGAAGATATGATTCTGGGAAACAAAAATGAACATGTCAGAACAAGATCAACATTCGAAGTTTTTGAAGAAACACTTATGTGACTAGTATCTCTGATAGAGACAACATCCTGTGAAGAAGCTCTTCAAGACAAAGAATGGATTTTGGCAATGAAAGAAGAACTTGATCAGTTTGCCAAGAATGATGTCTGGGATATTGTACTAAGATCCAAGGTAACCCATGTGATTGGAACCAAATGGGTTTAGAAAAACAAACTCAATGAAAAGGGTGAAATGGTCAGAAAGAAAGCACGATTGGTGACACAAGGTTATAGTCAACAGAAAAGTATTGACTACAATGAAGCCTTTGCTCCGGTCTCCAGGTTAGAATCTATTTGTCTACTTGTATATTTTGCTATAAATTACTCTATCAAATTATATCAGATGGATGTCAAAAGTGTGTTTCTGAATGGATATATTTCTAAAGAGGTGTATGTCCATTAACCTCCTGGTTTTGAAAACTCAAAATGTCTAGAACATGTTTTTAAACTGAAAAAAATCTCTTTATGGTCTGAAATAAGCTCCTAGAGCTTGGTATGAAAGACTTAGTTCATTTCTTCTAGAAAATTATTTTATTATAGGCAAAGTGGACTCCATTCTCTTATATAGAAACATCAGAAACGATCTTATGATATGTCAGATATATGTTGATGACATAATATTTGGTTATGCTAACCCCTCTGTTTGTCAAGAATTTTCTGAGCTAATGCAGGCAGAATTTGAAATTAGTATGATGCAAGAACTAAAGTTTTTTATGGGGATTCAAATTAACTAAACTTCAGAAGCCACATATGTATATCAAAGAAAATACATAAAAGACATTCTGAAGAAATTTGAAATGTCATAAAGCAAACCATCCAAGACTCCCATGCATCCTACTTGCATTCTGGAGAAAGAAGAGGTAAGTCAAAAGGTTTGTCAGAAACTCTATCGTGGTATGATAGGTTCTCTTCTCTATCTAACTACTACACGTCCAAATATATTATTCAACGTATGTCTCTGTGCTAGATTTCAGTTAGATCCAAGGGAATCTCACTTAACAGTTGTTAAGAGAATCCAGAGGTATCTGAAAGGAACACCTAACCTTGGCCTGATGTATAAGAAAACATCAGAGTATAGGCTTTATGGGTACTGTCATGCAGATTACGCTGGAGACAGATTGGAACACAAAAGCACATCCGGGAACTATCAGTTTCTGGGAGGAAACCTCATTTCATGGGCTAGCAAAAGACAATCAACTATTGCACTCTCAACTGTAGAAGCAAAATACATTTCAACTTCAACATGCAACACTCAGATGCTCTAGATGAAGAATTAGCTTGAGGACTTTCAGAACTATGAGAGTAACATCCATATCTTTTGTGACAAACTGCTGCTATATGCTTAAGTAAGAAACCTATTTTATATTCCAGAGTGAAACACGTAGAAATTAAACATTATTTTATAAGAGACTATGTTCAGAAAGGGATAATAATATTAAATTTTATAGATACAGACCATCAATGGGCTGACATCTTCACAAAACCATTAGTTGAAGATAAATTTCTTTTCATTCTGAAACATTTAAATATGGCAGATTGCCCATAATGAATCTGAACTCATGTTTCTCCTCTCTAATGTTAAAATAGACCTTGACTTAAACATAAGGTGTATCTAGTTCTGGTTCTGATACTTCTACAAGTTAGATGTTATCTGGATTAGAAACCTTCTGAATCAGAAACCCTTTGGTATTATTGATTTCAGAAACATCAATACGTGGTCTCCCTAACGTGTGGCTTTGGATCTTCTAGACAACTGTCTATCTCATAACTCAAGAGCCAAACTATTGAGATCCCATCGAGCAGTGTGCATATTCTTGAGATTATACAACCATCATTATCTGCAATTAATTCTCCCCACGCTTGTCAACTCAGATTTCAGAAATTATCATTACTTTGTCTTTAACATTGTCGTTTTGCATGTATTATGTATATATATTACCATATTTCCCATTTTCCCACTTTTCACTCTCACAACATACACAAACCCCTTGCCTTCATTCTCTCTGCAACTTTAACCTTCTTCATCTCCATAACAACTTCATCTCCTTCAAACTGCAAATGGATCCTCAACAATAACAGGTCTTTGAATTCTCAGCAAATGAACGCTGTTGAACAACGAGTTGAAGCTCCACAATAGGTTACAACCCCAACTGCTACAACTTCAACAACTGCATATCAAGAACCTCATGTTCTTGATCGTCCCCCTCACATCAATCCTGCCACTCCATTTGAAAAGCTGGAGGCGTTATGTGAACTGTTGGTTGACTTTGACAACCTTAAAAGAAATGGAATTAATCTTACTAAAGAATTGGAGAAACAAGGTTGGGGAAACTACTTCAAAAGGCTTTATGGTTCAGATTACACATTCCTTGTAAAGGAATTATGGAGGTTCACTGACTGCGAGGACAACTGCATTGTCTCCTATGTCCTAGGGGTCAAGATGGTAGTCACAAAAAAGTCCATTGCGAAGCTTCTGGACATGGAAACTGTAGGGGGAAGAAGGACATATAACATCAACCCTAGGGCAAAGTATACGTCATAGGAAATCATCCCTACAATATTCAATCAGAACCCAGAAGGGAAAACTTCAAGGAACAAGGAACTTCACCAGAATCTGAGGGTTTGGTTGAATATCATTATGGGACTTATCCATCATCGTCCAATGTCCAGCTCCTCTGACTACATATATACAAATCAGAAGTGCATTATGTATTATCTGCATAAAGGATTGAAGCTGAATCTTACCTCTCTTCTGTTCAAATATCTGAGGGACTCAGTCAGAGATACAAGGAATAATATGAAGCCCAGAAAGTACATCCCCCTGGGATGGTGGACCACCTCATTTCTATTAACATGATGGAAGATGTTATGGTGGATATGGGCAAACCTCTGAATGCCAAAAATCTGAAAAGTATGGAGATTATTGACAAGGTCAGAGTCAAACCCACCTTGGGCACCTCTTGAGATGCTATGAAGGATCACATAGAGATATCTCATGGTATGTATCTTTTCTCTAAGATTAATCCCTCAGAGGTAATCGCTCATTACCTTCAAGATCTGGTTGCCCAGAGTATTGACATCTCTAGATTCACTCTGGATTGGCTACCAGAACAACCTCCGAACTTTATGAAGAGGAAGAGAGAGCCCTATGAGAATAAGAACAAGAAGAAGACTCTGAAGCTTGGAGATTCTTCAGCATCTCAAAAGCAACCTGTGCCTCTGAGCTCCTCTGCCCCAAGTAAGTCCCCTATTTATAAAGATCCCTTAAGTTCTAGATCTAGGATCTATCATCCTTACCTCAATCCCCTCCAATAATCTCTCCTTCTGAACCTACTATCTCTATCCTAATTCCTTCAGAACCTCACACCTATGAAACCCATAACTTTGAACCAAACACATCCTCATCCCCACTACAAAAATGTAACCTCACAACCACAACAATCCCTGCATCTAAGACTATTTTATTCAATGAGACCATTTCACCTCCCTCATCTACTCCCCCATCTCCTTCATACTATGACCTTACCTCAGACTCTGAACACTCAGAATTCCCTGACCCAACCTCCCCCACTCAGGCACAACTACAAGTCAGATCAGAATCTGAACATACTAAGTTTGTACCAGAAACCTCTGAACCAATACCACCACCCTCTACACCCACTTCAAAACCCTCTGAAACCCTTCCACCCACTTCAGAACCCTCTGAAGCCCTTCCACCTACTTATGAACCTATCTCTGAACCCATTTTTGAACCCACCTCTGAACCTATCCCTCGAACTTCTGAACCTGATCTTACCCTTCCAACCCTGGATGAGAGTTTTGCCAAGTTCTCAGAAAGCACTGATGGACGACTCAGGCAACTATCTGAAGAGTCCAGACTAAGTGACAATCCTTCTGAAGTAAGGACCCACTAGAATGAATTTCTCAGGTGGATGGCATCTGAGATCTTCAAGCTAAAGGGAATCTCTAAACAAGTCAGAAATGACTATATCAAAGACGCTGAGGAAAGACTGGAGGCGCGTCCGGCGCAGGAAGCTGGAGAACGGACTAGGAAAGAAGCTGAAGAGAAGGCCAGAATATAATTTGAAGAAAGAGATGTTGTTGTCGCTGCTGCTACTGCAGAAGCTGAAGCTAAAGCTAAAGCTGACACTGAAGAGGCTGTTCACATAGCTGCAGAAGAAGTTGCGAAGACTTATGAGGTTGCTCTGACTCAAAGTGAGTCATCAACATCCATTCTAGCTCATATGGTTCTCAAGACTCTGGAAGAGCTTCAGAAGAAACAACAACTTGTGAGAGTCAGACTCGACCAACAAGATCAAGTTAACTCCAGCATCCAGAGCCTACTTGCCTAGCTACTTCAGAGGATGCCTCCTCCTCAAAACCCTTAGGCACTATAGGATTATTTGATTGTATCTTTTAGTTCTAGTACTTTTTGCCTACGGGGATATCTTTTTCTATGTTTTTCCTCCATGTATCTCTCTGAATTTTAAATGAAGTGTTGTTTGGCTTCTATGATTTTTATTTATATTTACTTAACTTTTTGAGTCTGACAAAAAGGGGGAGAAATAAATAATAGTCTTTCTGATGAAATAAAATATCTAACTCTCAGAATGCACTGCTTCCATTCTAATATTATAAATCAATTACACAGTCTAAGTGTTTTTACAGGATATATCTGAACAAGGAAAACTGAATCAGTATTAGAATCTGAACAAGCAAAGCAACCTAAGAAACTCTCTAACCCTGAAAACCCGTCTAATACAAATACTCTAAATTTTTTCTTAGTATCATACTGTCGCATCCGCGAAAAAACAACCGGCGGGACTCAAATAAAAACACAACACAGAGCCGCCACTGCGCGTTATTTATCCCAAGATAGGGAAAGGAAACGCTCAGAGAAACCTGGAAAGGAAATGGTCTTGCGACCAAAGAGAACGGGTAAGGGAGTCGGTTACGCAAGGGGAAGGTATTAGCACCCCTCACGTCCGTCGTACTCGACGGGATCCACGTTCTAAAAGAAAAGAAAAGGTTGCTAAACATCACACACACACACAGGGAACGCAGGTGGGGTTAAGAGAAAGGAGCTCGATAGGACGTCGCATCCTATGCCTACATATCTCGTCTGGAACAAGAATCAGAGCCACTGTAGTTCGGCTTACGCACGCCAAACAACACAAAACACACAAACAGATGGCAAACATGGAGCCCAACAGCCACTCGATGGACTTACGTCAACATCCGAACCAAAACACACTCAAAGGGGCAAACGTGGAGCCCGACAGCCAATCACTGGGCTTACGTCAGCATCCGAACCAAACAGACACAATCAGATGACAAGTAAACACATACAAAAAGGAAAAAAGGTGCCCGGAGTGGTCTCGCACGACCACCTGCCTACATACCTCGTCTGGAACAAGGATCAGGGCGATGTAGTTCCCCCTCAAGGGAAAGAAAATCTAGCCAGAAACCAAGGGAAGACACACTACCAGGGAGCTGGACTCGAGCCTAGTGTTGTCATGCATCATTACCCTACGTTGAGGTTTCTACCTACTTGCACAACTGCAAGCTACTCCTATCCAGGAAAGAAAGCAAGCATACAAGCATACAAGCAAACAAATATTCACGAAGCACACACTATAACCAGTCAAGTGAGGCTCAAACAATAGGTTTGACTGCCGAAGCAAGTCATCTGCGCATGGGTATGATTCGCTCTTAACCTTGCCATTACGAGGCTAAGGTGAAGCAGATGAAAAGGTGAAGTGAGGATGAGACCTCACAGCTCTTATCCTTGACCAGGGAGAGCTTTTTAGACAAAGGAGCGTGGGTCCAGAATGGAGAGACCCTTCTACGCTCAAAGACTCTGACTCGATTGTGCAACAGCACGAGATCTTGGGTTTGTGTCCCAATGCATCAACACACAGCGGTGTGAGCAGAGGGACGACTCACAGAATAGTGGGGGATAGATTGCATATCCCTTGGCTTCCACCAATTGCCTCATAGAGGACTTCACCTGCTTAGGCACAATATTTAAACAATCACAAACATCGCCTCTTAAGGAGGACTTCAGACAGTTTGCCCGGCCAAATAACAGGCCGGGTCTCCAGACTACATGAAGAATAGAAGTCCTACCTCAAGTGGTTTAAAAACCAAGCAGCAGCAAGCAAGTTCTTAAAGAACTATAAGCAACTAAATGTACCTGAAATCAATCAAGTATCATCAGTACTCAGACAAACCAACAGTAAACAGCAAATGTTAATCGGTCAGACTATACAGATTAAGCAACACAGATTAATGCACACAAGTGCAAGCTATAAGCTCAAGCTCAAGCTTCACAACCTACAAAACAAAGTTATGTTAGTTCAAAACATCCAACAATCTCAATTTAATTGACTTGAAGCATTCTCCTTAAGCATCATGCATTTCATCCTGAAAAGTCAATCCAAATGTGAGAAACTGGACCACTAGGCCAAGCCTAGGGTCCAAAAGGGAGAAAAAACTCTAAACAGCAAGGGATTCTCAACCAAAACCAAATTAATGCAAATAGAAAGCAAATGCAATTGATCCCATACTCATATCATTCATCATATTCATTTCATGATCAAAACAAGTCAAACTAGGTCAAATGCAACACCAAACGACCAAACAGAATGAATTCCATCAAAAGCATACCAAAACAATTCCAAAAATCCTCAAATGAATCACACCTAAACAGGACATATTCAAGGTATAGCATGTCAATTTTCAGATCAATTGGACAAAAGGAACTATGTCAATGAAAATCAAGAAAAACAGACACAATTATTCAAGCCAAACCATAGCATCAACACATACATTCACTTCAAAAATTCATAAGTCAATGAAAACAATTAAGAAATGAATGGGACCAAAACATGGATGTCCTACAATGTGTCTACAACCGGCATACCAAATTTCATGTTCATCTAAAACCATATGAGGATTTCACATTAAATTTACAAACATGTGTCATATGAACTTGCATAATTGACCAACAGAGATGAAAAATACCAATCAAATTGAAAATGCCACATAAAAATCCAGAAAAATTCACATAGCATCTCAACATATCCATAATCATTCATGCAAAATTTCAATCCATTCCAACAATCATAAGCCAGGCAAAAATATTCATGAAGTTAACCTAGCTAGGTGTGACACAAATTGTCACACCTAGGTTCAAAAAATCATATCTCACTCTACAGGTATCCAAAAACCACAAACTTTATATGTAAATCACCATCAACATGTCTAGAATCACCACAAAAAATCTCAAGAATTTATTTTAAAGCATGAGTATTTCACAACGGAAATGGCGAAATGCACACAAAAATGACCTAAGTCAAACATCCCTAAGCAAAGTCAACAATTCACCATGCACAACCTTGAAAATCATATCCATAAAATTCTAGAGGGAATTTGGAAACTATAGAAAAAATCCTCATATTTTTCTGACTTTCCATTAATTTTCTATGATTTTTCTAAGGTTTATGTGATTTTTAAAATAATTATTGAATGTTTTAATTTAATTAAAATGATTTTAATGGCAGTATGGTAATTATCCTCTTCCAGATCAAAACGCGCGCGCTTCATTTATTTGTTGTCATGCTGTGATTGGTTAAAGCATGGAGGGAAACAAAATTCAAAACGAGCACACGAGCCACACGGATCAAACAAGAAAAAATTCCAGAAATCTCATCATCTTCATCGCCTATTTCCAGAATCCACATGAACATGAAGAACATCAAAACCTAACCAAAATCTACAAACTAATAACCGTTGGAAAGGTCTGAGAACGTAGAGTACGAATATCATCATAAAAACGTCCAGAAATTCACGTATCTCACGGATCGAATGAAATAAGTTTTGACATCACAACTAAAATTCAAGATAACTCGAGCTATGTTTCACCAATCCAAAAACCAATTACATCATGATAATCTATGCCAAACACACTATAAAACGCATATAACAATTAAGGCAATGGCGAATTTCGAATTCCAACCTTGATTTGAAGGCAGTGTTGGTTCGTGTGTTCTTGTAGCTTCTTGATCCAAAACAGATGGAGTATAAGCTTCAAGATGTTGACTGGAGTGCTTTGCTTCGATTGAAATCGCTTCTAGTGGAAGAAATCCTCAAACACCATTGATGAAGCTCACATGAACAGTTGCGAATGGTGAGGCTCTTGATGTTGCTATGCCAAAACAGCAGAAGAAGATGATGATTGGAGCTTGGATCAAGAAGAAAATCCCGAATTGATGGAGAATTGGGAGAGATTTTGGATTTTTTTGCTTATGTGTTCTTGAGATTTTTGGTGAATTTGGAGGGAAAAGAGATTGAGATTTTTGGGAAATGTGTATTCTGTTAGAAGTTTGTTAGGATTAGGAATATATACCTCAGCTTAATCCACACTTAATCACCTAAATTAACAAAATAGAATGTGTTTAGCAAAATGTCACTTTCAAAGGCAAGGGCAAAATGGTACTTTCATACAAGCCTTGTGACAGCTCATTGCCAGCTCACACATGCTCTAAATATCTGTCATGAGCTGTTGCAACTTGTCTCATCTTCATTGGTTGTGTATTTTGGAATTTCACTATGGCATGGCACTTTTATGCATTTTCAAGTCCATTTCAAAAGTGAGTTCTCAAACCATGAGGCCTTGACATGTTATGAGCATTCAAACCATTTCCAAATATCATTTGTGAGGTGTTGCAAAAATCCCCATTCAAAAATTCCCATTATTTCTCAAGTTGGACAATTTTGCCCCTGGATCTTTAACTGTACACTTGAAATTTGACTTTTTGCATTGACCATTCTTGAAGAATTCCAATTATGCACCATGAAAGTACATGTCAAAAGGAGTTTGTGCATAAAAAGATCACTCAATTTGGACACTCCATGTGGAAGTTATGCCCCTCTGATTATGGGTCATTTTTGAAATTGACTGGACCATAACTTGCCAACCATACATGGGATTTTCAAGTTCTTGGACTTTTTGGAAAGGTGAGACCAAGATCTACAACTTTCATGTTGAACAAATTTTCATATGAAGCTTCCTTGGACGTGTAATTTTGTGGTCAAAAACTTTCCATTTTTGGCAGTTTTTTGTTCTGACTTGATTTTCTCCATTCTTGAGCTTTAAAATGTCAAACAACACTTGTTTCAACATGAATGAAGTGTATCCAACTCTCTCCTACCTCCAAATCCATTAAATCATGCACAGTTGACCACAGTTGACTTTTTAACTGATAGATGAATCTGGCCAAGCATAGATCAACCTGAGCCCTAATTCTCTGATGAAATGGCTCAAGGGTGAAACCCTAGCCTCAATAAGCTCCATACAATCACATGTTGGTCCCCCTATACATCATAGACCTCATCTCCTGATCATGCCTTGATTGGCCCAATGCACCTGATTAGGGTTGACCAGTGGTCAAAACCCTAATCTCAAGGGAAGTGCTTCAACACTTGATGAAATCAAACCATGATGATGATGATGCATCATTTCAAATAAGATGAAGACCAATATCCTTTGAGAATCATGAAACCCTAATTTGAACTTCCACATCCTCAGATGATTAATGACTAGTCCAATGAAACCCTAGCTTGTATATTGACTTCCTCGTCTTCTGACCAAGACTTGAGAGAATGGCTTGCACAATGTAACCACATGATATGCAATATGCAATGCCTAAAGACCTACAAATGATATGCAATATGTTAAGCTAGTCCCAAGAGAGGAGGGCAAATTTTGAGGTGTTACACATACTTAGGGGGAGTTTTCCAATCTCAGGGGGATTCATACGGTATCTGACTCTGATTCAATTTTTTTGGTAAAGTATCATTGTTTCATAAAAAGTCTAAGTTTTTGTCATCATCAAAAAGGGGGAGATTATTAGAACAAGATTTTGATTCTGCAATATATCTCTAAGTTTTGATGATAACAAAGAATGAAACAATTTGGTACCCTGACAAATTTCTCTAAATGTGCAGGTTTCTAAGGAAAAATAAATCTGATGAGAACATTATCTAACAAGTAACGAAGTCCATAACAATTGATCCAACAATGAAGAAATCATATCTTACTCTGAACAATAACTCCTCTGAAAGTATTACATACATAATCTATCATTGAAGACTGTACATCTGAAGACGCTGAAGACTGTACATCTGAAGACTCTAAAGACTTTACATCTGAAGACTCTATCTGAAGATCAGTCAAGCTGACACTAAAGACTACTCAATTATCTGAAGAATACAAGTTCAGTCCCAAGACTCTGAACTCCGCTCACTTTGATTCACGCTCAACAAATGATCTGACTCATCGAAATCATAAAATTAATCAATAAGTATTCTAAGTATGGTACAATTTTATATAACGACGGTATGGATTATACTCCAAAACTGCTTTGGAAAGGACAAGAAAGTTAATGTCATTAAGTCCCATAATTGGCAAGATATCTCCATTACTTTTCTCACTAACAATATCATTTCCAAGCTCTATATAAATGCCTTATCATCATCATATTGAAAAGAAGCAATTACACAAGAATTCCACAATACACTTCAATCTTCATACTCAATACCTTTTATTGTAAAAGTCAGTAATCACATAAGAGTTATTGCTCATAGTGTGATCATCGATCATTGCTCTTAATCGTGTTCATCCTGCTCATAGTGTGATCATTGATCATTGTTCTTAATCGTGTTGCATCTTGTCGAACCTGCCTGGCCACATGGTTAGGATCTTGATTTCTATTGACTAACACAACGAGAGGTTTTTGGGCCACCCTGGTTATTGGTTCGATCACTTGGTGTTCTTGGTCAATCATTTCGTCGAACAACTCCTCATGTCGGAATGGGGTTTTCCGGTCGAGGTGGATGTGAGGGAGTCTGTCAAACTTGTACTTTGGGAGCCCCTAGGAAATCCCCTATTCGGGTCATTTGAGTTTCCAGTTGTTGGTAACTCTAAGGCGAGTCTTGAATTAACGGTCCAAGTATGGTACCCAGTTGCTGAGTCAACATATGGACCATTACGTGATTACTTTCGTCCATCTGTTGTCTTATGACCATGATAGAGCTGGATGTGAAAGTTGGGATTGAATGAGATGAAAAATCTAAACTTGCGGGTTGACTGAATTGGTTTACCAAAGGTCTTAACCCATGGTAGGGTGGTAATGACGACAATGGATTTTCTTAAAATGTTGAACTGATATTATGTATACTTGCCATAAAATTCGGTTGGCATTCCTAAGGTTCGATGCATGGGCACTGTGAAACTGGGCATATATTGCTCTGAAATTCCCATCATCGTCGGCCTTGGAGTCTCAGGCTGATGTGGTGTCAATATTGGTCCACTATGTGCAGTCAAAACCGTAGACACAATAACATAACCAACATCAGTTGTTTGTGACACAATTGTACTTCCTCCCAAAGATGGTTCTTTGTTTGGATTTTGACGTGGTGTTACCATATACTTAACACAATGGGTCCGACCAGGTATGCAAATTTGTTCGCACTTGTTTTCGCGCGAACAATCTCTTGCCTCCTATTGAGGTTTACTTGCAGGATCAACTACAGAATCCTAGACTAAGTGTTAATTTTATGGGATGTTTTATTTAAATGTTTGGATTAAGAAAACGGTATACAGGAAATGCTTGTAAAAGGTGCAATTAAAATAGATGAACGAAATACAAGATAAACCGTAAATGGCAATGCAGATAAAAGACTTGGTAATTTTAATTGCTTGAAGGTAAATATGGACGCAAACATACATTTTTGTAGGAATGAACTCTTTTCTCTAAATGCTTGATACTTTGAGTGTTTTCCCTCTACAATGTTACAAATGCGACATCCAAAACTAACAATGAACTTTGCTTAAATAGGAAATAAAACTAATTTCTATTTCGCTCTCGATGATTAATAGCTTGACATGTGTCAACTCACTTCCTTTATAACTTCCCATGTTCTTGCTATTTTCAAATCTTACATGCGTAAACTTTCCTTTGCTTCGACTTCAACCTTCATATTTTCTATCTGTCGGACTTGTTTCGACTTGGCTTGTGTTCCATGTCTGTCTTGTCTGTCGAACCCCTTCGACCATGTTCACTCTTCTCAATGCTTCATTTTGTGATTCCATACTTCTTGCTTCGATTGTCCTCTTTTGCATAGTCGAAATTTACTGGCTAACAACAAGCGAATCAGAATCAGAATGTTGGTGCTGATGAATTTTGTGGGCTGAGAAAGTTTCAGAAGAACAATTCGCCTACCTTTAAGGGGAGATATGATCCAGAGGGTGCTCAGAGTTGGCTGTAGGAGATTGAGAATATCTTTCGAGTTATGGGTTGCACGAATGAGAAAAATTGTTATTTGGTACACATATGTTGTCTAAAGAGGTTGAGTATCAGTAGGGTAATGCCAACCAGAGGTTGGAAATTGTAGGTACTGAGATTACTTGGGAGAACTTCAAGAAAGAGTTTCTGGAGAAGTATTTTCCAACTAATGTTCAGAGTAAGAAAGAGATTGAGTTCCTTGAGCTAAAGCAAGGAAATATGATTGTTGCTGATTATATGGAGAAGTTTGAAGAGTTGGTGAGATTATGTTCCCACTATAATGGTGTGGAAGCTGAAGGGTCGAAATGCATAAAGTTTGAGAGTGACTCACGTCCTAAGATCAAGCAATTTATTGGTTATCAAGAGATTCACCGATTCTTAGTGCTAGTGAATAAGTGTAGAATCTATGAAGAAGATATCAGGGTCATATTTGTTCACTACAGCAGTGCTAGTGAAAAGAAGAGTGCTAGTTGATAAGGGAAAACATAAGTTCCATCAGAAGGCTGCAGGTGGGAAAGAGATAAGTCGGGGAGGAGCTCCTGCTCCTCTGAAATGCTTCAGGTTTGGAGAGTTGGGCCATCGTGCCATTGAGGGTAAGAGTGAAGGTCATAAGTGTTTTAATTGTGGGAAACAAGGGCCACTGTACTACTGAGTGCAAGAGTAATGTTTCGACTTGCTACAACTGTGATGAACCTGGACATATAAGTACCCAATGTCAGATAATTCTATAATATAGTTTTAGAAGAAAATACATCACTTGGAAACTTTTAATAAGATTCTATAATAATAATTTTGTCAAAGTAACAATATTCGGTAAAAAATACCATTTTTTTAGCTCTTGATTCTTCATCTCGAGTGGCATCCTATGAAAAACATATATGAATATCAACATTGACAAAATTAAACTCAATAATATATAATCTAACACTAAAATTGACAAAATTGAGAGAAGATCATAGGATGGAGTGATGAAAAAGTGAATACATTCATACTCTTGTTGTGTGTGTGAAAATTTGTAGAGAAAATATTGGTTTAAGAAAATAACATTAAACGTTGACAGAAAATGTGGTTAATAAAGAACATCCAGGTTCCATAACCATAACAAAGTAAGCCATAAAATACAATGTGTGTAAACCTCAAATATTCAAAATTTAAAATCAAAATGGATAAAGAAATTTCCATTGAAAAATATAAAACAAGAAATGATCTGAAATGCAACGTTGAAATAACGTAAAACATAAAAATGAAATAGGAAGAAAAAAGATAAAGCAGAAAAAATGAAATGACCTTTATATAAAAGGTCGGGAGATGAAAACGACTATAATAGCTCTAAGAGTACGATCTAATAAATGTTGCTTTCATCCTTCTATTAAGGATTTTACATGAGATATTTCAGAACAAAGGGTGTGAAGAACTTTCCTAAAATAATTTTGGAGCATCTTAGAAACCCTACATTTTTTATGTGTTCTTGAGATTTTTGGTGAATTTGGAGGGAAAAGAGATTGAGATTTTTGGGGAATGTGTATTCTGTTAGAAGTTTGTTAGGATTAGGAATATATACCTCAGCTTAATCCACACTTAATCACCTAAATTAACAAAATAGAATGTGTTTAGCAAAATGTCACTTTCAAAGGCAAGGGCAAAATGGTACTTTCATACAAGCCTTGTGACAGCTCATTGCCAGCTCACACATGCTCTAAATATCTGTCATGAGCTGTTGCAACTTGTCTCATCTTCATTGGTTGTGTATTTTGGAATTTCACTATGGCATGGCACTTTTATGCATTTTCAAGTCCATTTCAAAAGTGAGTTCTCAAACCATGAGGCCTTGACATGTTATGAGCATTCAAACCATTTCCAAATATCATTTGTGAGGTGTTGCAAAAATCCCCATTCAAAAATTCCCATTATTTCTCAAGTTGGACAATTTTGCCCCTGGATCTTTAACTGTACACTTGAAATTTGACTTTTTGCATTGACCATTCTTGAAGAATTCCAATTATGCACCATGAAAGTACATGTCAAAAGGAGTTTGTGCATAAAAAGATCACTCAATTTGGACACTCCATGTGGAAGTTATGCCCCTCTAATTATGGGTCATTTTTGAAATTGACTGGACCATAACTTGCCAACCATACATGGGATTTTCAAGTTCTTGGACTTTTTGGAAAGGTGAGACCAAGATCTACAACTTTCATGTTGAACAAATTTTCATATGAAGCTTCCTTGGACGTGTAATTTTGTGGTCAAAAACTTTCCATTTTTGGCAGTTTTTTGTTCTGACTTGATTTTCTCCATTCTTGAGCTTTAAAATGTCAAACAACACTTGTTTCAACATGAATGAAGTGTATCCAACTCTCTCCTACCTCCAAATCCATTAAATCATGCACAGTTGACCACAGTTGACTTTTTAACTGATAGATGAATCTGGCCAAGCATAGATCAACCTGAGCCCTAATTCTCTGATGAAATGGCTCAAGGGTGAAACCCTAGCCTCAATAAGCTCCATACAATCACATGTTGGTCCCCCTATACATCATAGACCTCATCTCCTGATCATGCCTTGATTGGCCCAATGCACCTGATTAGGGTTGACCAGTGGTCAAAACCCTAATCTCAAGGGAAGTGCTTCAACACTTGATGAAATCAAACCATGATGATGATGATGCATCATTTCAAATAAGATGAAGACCAATATCCTTTGAGAATCATGAAACCCTAATTTGAACTTCCACATCCTCAGATGATTAATGACTAGTCCAATGAAACCCTAGCTTGCACATTGACTTCCTCGTCTTCTGACCAAGACTTGAGAGAATGGCTTGCACAATGTAACCACATGATATGCAATATGCAATGCCTAAAGACCTACAAATGATATGCAATATGTTAAGCTAGTCCCAAGAGAGGAGGGCAAATTTTGAGGTGTTACACATACTTAGGGGGAGTTTTCCAATCTCAGGGGGATTCATACGGTATCTGACTCTGATTCAATTTTTTTGGTAAAGTATCATTGTTTCATAAAAAGTCTAAGTTTTTGTCATCATCAAAAAGGGGGAGATTATTAGAACAAGATTTTGATTCTGCAATATATCTCTAAGTTTTGATGATAACAAAGAATGAAACAATTTGGTACCCTGACAAATTTCTCTAAATGTGCAGGTTTCTAAGGAAAAATAAATCTGATGAGAACATTATCTAACAAGTAACGAAGTCCATAACAATTGATCCAACAATGAAGAAATCATATCTTACTCTGAACAATAACTCCTCTGAAAGTATTACATACATAATCTATCATTGAAGACTGTACATCTGAAGACGCTGAAGACTGTACATCTGAAGACTCTAAAGACTTTACATCTGAAGACTCTATCTGAAGATCAGTCAAGCTGACACTAAAGACTACTCAATTATCTGAAGAATACAAGTTCAGTCCCAAGACTCTGAACTCCGCTCACTTTGATTCACGCTCAACAAATGATCTGACTCATCGAAATCATAAAATTAATCAATAAGTATTCTAAGTATGGTACAATTTTATATAACGACGGTATGGATTATACTCCAAAACTGCTTTGGAAAGGACAAGAAAGTTAATGTCATTAAGTCCCATAATTGGCAAGATATCTCCATTACTTTTCTCACTAACAATATCATTTCCAAGCTCTATATAAATGCCTTATCATCATCATATTGAAAAGAAGCAATTACACAAGAATTCCACAATACACTTCAATCTTCATACTCAATACCTTTTATTGTAAAAGTCAGTAATCACATAAGAGTTATTGCTCATAGTGTGATCATCGATCATTGCTCTTAATCGTGTTCATCCTGCTCATAGTGTGATCATTGATCATTGTTCTTAATCGTGTTGCATCTTGTCGAACCTGCCTGGCCACATGGTTAGGATCTTGATTTCTATTGACTAACACAACGAGAGGTTTTTGGGCCACCCTGGTTATTGGTTCGATCACTTGGTGTTCTTGGTCAATCATTTCGTCGAACAACTCCTCATGTCGGAATGGGGTTTTCCGGTCGAGGTGGATGTGAGGGAGTCTGTCAAACTTGTACTTTGGGAGCCCCTAGGAAATCCCCTATTCGGGTCATTTGAGTTTCCAGTTGTTGGTAACTCTAAGGCGAGTCTTGAATTAACGGTCCAAGTATGGTACCCAGTTGCTGAGTCAACATATGGACCATTACGTGATTACTTTCGTCCATCTGTTGTCTTATGACCATGATAGAGCTGGATGTGAAAGTTGGGATTGAATGAGATGAAAAATCTAAACTTGCGGGTTGACTGAATTGGTTTACCAAAGGTCTTAACCCATGGTAGGGTGGTAATGACGACAATGGATTTTCTTAAAATGTTGAACTGATATTATGTATACTTGCCATAAAATTCGGTTGGCATTCCTAAGGTTCGATGCATGGGCACTGTGAAACTGGGCATATATTGCTCTGAAATTCCCATCATCGTCGGCCTTGGAGTCTCAGGCTGATGTGGTGTCAATATTGGTCCACTATGTGCAGTCAAAACCGTAGACACAATAACATAACCAACATCAGTTGTTTGTGACACAATTGTACTTCCTCCCAAAGATGGTTCTTTGTTTGGATTTTGACGTGGTGTTACCATATACTTAACACAATGGGTCCGACCAGGTATGCAAATTTGTTCGCACTTGTTTTCGCGCGAACAATCTCTTGCCTCCTATTGAGGTTTACTTGCAGGATCAACTACAGAATCCTAGACTAAGTGTTAATTTTATGGGATGTTTTATTTAAATGTTTGGATTAAGAAAACGGTATACAGGAAATGCTTGTAAAAGGTGCAATTAAAATAGATGAACGAAATACAAGATAAACCGTAAATGGCAATGCAGATAAAAGACTTGGTAATTTTAATTGCTTGAAGGTAAATATGGACGCAAACATACATTTTTGTAGGAATGAACTCTTTTCTCTAAACGCTTGATACTTTGAGTGTTTTCCCTCTACAATGTTACAAATGCGACATCCAAAACTAACAATGAACTTTGCTTAAATAGGAAATAAAACTAATTTCTATTTCGCTCTCGATGATTAATAGCTTGACATGTGTCAACTCACTTCCTTTATAACTTCCCATGTTCTTGCTATTTTCAAATCTTACATGCGTAAACTTTCCTTTGCTTCGACTTCAACCTTCATATTTTCTATCTGTCGGACTTGTTTCGACTTGGCTTGTGTTCCATGTCTGTCTTGTCTGTCGAACCCCTTCGACCATGTTCACTCTTCTCAATGCTTCATTTTGTGATTCCATACTTCTTGCTTCGATTGTCCTCTTTTGCATAGTCGAAATTTACTGGCTAACAACAAGCGAATCAGAATCAGAATGTTGGTGCTGATGAATTTTGTGGGCTGAGAAAGTTTCAGAAGAACAATTCGCCTACCTTTAAGGGGAGATATGATCTAGAGGGTGCTCAGAGTTGGCTGTAGGAGATTGAGAATATCTTTCGAGTTATGGGTTGCACGAATGAGAAAAATTGTTATTTGGTACACATATGTTGTCTAAAGAGGTTGAGTATCAGTAGGGTAATGCCAACCAGAGGTTGGAAATTGTAGGTACTGAGATTACTTGGGAGAACTTCAAGAAAGAGTTTCTGGAGAAGTATTTTCCAACTAATGTTCAGAGTAAGAAAGAGATTGAGTTCCTTGAGCTAAAGCAAGGAAATATGATTGTTGCTGATTATATGGAGAAGTTTGAAGAGTTGGTGAGATTATGTTCCCACTATAATGGTGTGGAAGCTGAAGGGTCGAAATGCATAAAGTTTGAGAGTGACTCACGTCCTAAGATCAAGCAATTTATTGGTTATCAAGAGATTCACCGATTCTTAGTGCTAGTGAATAAGTGTAGAATCTATGAAGAAGATATCAGGGTCATATTTGTTCACTACAGCAGTGCTAGTGAAAAGAAGAGTGCTAGTTGATAAGGGAAAACATAAGTTCCATCAGAAGGCTGCAGGTGGGAAAGAGATAAGTCGGGGAGGAGCTCCTGCTCCTCTGAAATGCTTCAGGTTTGGAGAGTTGGGCCATCGTGCCATTGAGGGTAAGAGTGAAGGTCATAAGTGTTTTAATTGTGGGAAACAAGGGCCACTGTACTACTGAGTGCAAGAGTAATGTTTCGACTTGCTACAACTGTGATGAACCTGGACATATAAGTACCCAATGTCAGATAATTCTATAATATAGTTTTAGAAGAAAATACATCACTTGGAAACTTTTAATAAGATTCTATAATAATAATTTTGTCAAAGTAACAATATTCGGTAAAAAATACCATTTTTTTAGCTCTTGATTCTTCATCTCGAGTGGCATCCTATGAAAAACATATATGAATATCAACATTGACAAAATTAAACTCAATAATATATAATCTAACACTAAAATTGACAAAATTGAGAGAAGATCATAGGATGGAGTGATGAAAAAGTGAATACATTCATACTCTTGTTGTGTGTGTGAAAATTTGTAGAGAAAATATTGGTTTAAGAAAATAACATTAAACGTTGACAGAAAATGTGGTTAATAAAGAACATCCAGGTTCCATAACCATAACAAAGTAAGCCATAAAATACAATGTGTGTAAACCTCAAATATTCAAAATTTAAAATCAAAATGGATAAAGAAATTTCCATTGAAAAATATAAAACAAGAAATGATCTGAAATGCAACGTTGAAATAACGTAAAACATAAAAATGAAATAGGAAGAAAAAAGATAAAGCAGAAAAAATGAAATGACCTTTATATAAAAGGTCGGGAGATGAAAACGACTATAATAGCTTTAAGAGTACGATCTAATAAATGTTGCTTTCATCCTTCTATTAAGGATTTTACATGAGATATTTCAGAACAAAGGGTGTGAAGAAGTTTCCTAAAATAATTTTGGAGCATCTTAGAAACCCTACATTTTTTATGGGTAAGGAAAGTCAAAAATTCATCATTGATATATTTTTATTATTAAATTATATCTATACAGATTAGAGTTCAGTTTATCAATATATTAACGATAAATTTATAAAAGAAATTATATATTTCGATCCGTTTTTATTATACTTGCCTTGACAAGTTAACAGAAAAAATAACAAATTTTATAAAAATATGATTAATTATATATTTGTGTTTAACCAGTATAAATGTATTATTTATACTTCAAATATTACGTGGAGTTATGAAGTTGAAATTGTGACAATTGAACGGAAAATTGAATATTATCACGCATCCTTTTATGTCACGTGTTATGTTTTTTCAGAAACCGCCACGTCATCGATCCGCGGGAAAGGAGCTATTCGAGCATTATAGCATCAAGGAAGGGATACCGTCCATCACCTAACATCAACAGTAGCGCACAAACCAAACAAGACGACGCGGATCGCCATCATCATCCATCGATTGTATTCTAAATCGATGGCTGAAAGTGCTCATCCCACTCGTAGTCTTCATATATAAACACGACCTCAACCTTTCATTTCAATCATTCTCAATTCAATCTTCTTCATCAAATCTTTACAGTTTAAATTTAAGAGAAAAATGTCAGGTCGTGGAAAAGGAGGAAAGGGTTTGGGAAAGGGAGGAGCAAAGAGGCACAGAAAAGTGCTTCGTGACAACATCCAGGGAATTACCAAGCCTGCAATTCGCCGTTTGGCCAGGAGAGGTGGTGTCAAGAGAATCAGTGGACTCATCTATGAAGAAACTCGTGGTGTTCTCAAGATCTTTCTCGAGAACGTTATTCGTGATGCAGTGACATACACTGAGCACGCTAGGAGGAAAACCGTTACAGCCATGGATGTGGTTTATGCTCTCAAGAGGCAGGGAAGGACTCTCTACGGTTTCGGCGGTTGATTTTAGGATACAATTTAGGGTTTCCTACGATCTAGCTGCGGTTAGATGTAAATGTTTGTTAAATTTCAGGGGATTTTCTGATTTGTAATCTTGTTTTTGGTTCATTCAGGTTAGGTTAGTTTTGGATCTGTTTGAGCTGAACTGTTACAAATAGTTGTGATTCTTGTATTTGGAAGTTTATCTTAATGAAGAATTCTCTCTTTTCTTCAACTTCATTATCGGATGAAATATTGTCTGATGTTCATTTGATTATTAACTGTTAATTTCATGATATAAACCTATATTAGAATGTATGCTTTTGGTTGAAATTGCTGTTCTTTAGTGATTTGAGCTTAGTATCTTTTTTTGTTGTTTTTTGATTCTTTGTAGTGTAGAATTCGAGTGTTTGTTTCTTCAGCACAAGTTTTGAATGTATGCTCTTAAAACAGAATGCGGCTATTCGTAATATGTATTGATATTTCAAAATATTTTTCTTTTCCAATTTCGTTCAACTGTTTGTCATTTGTAAAATTAGTCTCTGTCTCCTTTCTAGATTACTTTGAATACAAATTCCAGCCAATATAGATTAATGTATCTCATTATAGGATATTCCTAACTATGCTGCAATATGTTTTTTCAATCTGTTGAATTGTGGCGTCTATTGTTTATTTGATGTTGATCCTTCCAAACTGTTTGTTCTTGAGTTTCCTTTTCAATTTAGAAATGGTTATAATTTTTTCAATTATGTCTTTTTTTAATTTGTATTCTTTACACTATTTTTAAAAATTCTTTTTACACTATTTCTTTTGTATTTAATAAGACTAATTTATTAAATGTGTAAAATTCAACATTATATATTTTTTAATAATTTAATTATGTCTTTAAATTAGTACTTTTTACACTTGTGTTAATAGGGTTAATTATATGTGTTTCTTAATCATTCAATTATATTTTTTAATTAGTATTTTTTACACTCTAGCTTTTGTATTATTAAAAGGGCTAATTAATTAGTATTTTCTACACTATTTCTTTTATATTAATAGGATTATTTAATAAATATGTACGTACTTTTTAATCTGATAATCATTTTAAAAAATGAAAGTTGTCCATACAAATATGATTTTTCAAAAATTAATCTATTTTTCAATTAAAATTCTAAAATATTTATCGAAATAGTTATTTTTCATGAAATATGCGTTAGATGGACGGACACATCCAATTTGGCAATGGGTATAGGTGCCCATTGATGCATGCATGCAATGAAGACAATACAATTGACGCATACTTACTATATATATCATGTGTATGCGTCATTGCATGTTGCGTAACCTGTATACAATTTTTTTTTAAATTTATATTTATAAATAAATAAATAAAATAAAAAGGTAAATGAAAAATAATTATTAATATTATGATATAAAGTTAACATACATAACAATTGACAAGAAAATCAATGATCTGCCCGATTGAAACGTCCCCCAGTACCACCTCCCAGTGTGTTAACCTTCCTTCGAAGTCTCCTATGATTTTCCTAAGGTGTTGTGGTCTTTGAGTGTTGACATGATGCAATGACAACTGCTATGAAAGTTCGGTGGAAGATCCATCAGTATTTGACAGATTTGTCATAATTTCTCCCAAATAGCTGGGGGATTGTCGTCAACGACACTGTTGTCGTAGTTGGGTCGTTGTGGCTGAGTGATTTGTGGACGATATGGTTGCCCGAATTGAGACATTGAATCGTGTTGAAAACGAAGCAATGGTTCATGTGGTGTATTAAAGTTAAATAATGGTTGGGTATTATGACGATGAGATGTTTGAGTGTTCATAAGTGGGGGGCTATGATGGCATAAGGTTGAATCGTATGAATCATCCGGGCTATAGACAAATGTGATGGCTGCGTATGGTTGTTGGTGGTTAGAGTTTGGTTCCTTGTTTTGAGTTTGGGTGTGTGGCATGAATTGGTTGCGAGGTTGGGTGTTTGGTGATTGGGTGTATATGGTAGGGTGATGGTGTGAGGTTGATCGTTGGGTTTGGGTGGGTTGACATTGTTCTTGGGAGGGGATTTGTTATTAGACTTTTGATGGAGAAACTCGTTGGCGTGGATCAATCAAATACCTTGATTCAGACACAAACGGTGGCGTTGTAATCGACCTAAATCATGTCATATAATGTTGAGTTGGTCTAGCACCAAGTATGATTGGTTCGTTTAAGATGTGTTGCCGTCGATTCCTCCAATGACGATCTCTTTTGCGAAGTCTCTCTAATCGGAATAATCCCATTGATCGTCTACTCTTTGTTGATGCCAATATCTCAAACAAGTCGGAGATTCTGGAATTTGTTATTGCATGCCGAACTACAACTTTATGTTAGACGGTGTGGCTAGTGATCGAGAGGGGGGGTGAATAGATCACCTCTTTAAAATTTAACGGATTTAAAGTTTTATCAGAGTTTTTAAAGTTGGCGGAAAATATCAGTCCCGAATCGACTTCCGTCTATTCTGAACCGCTACTAGAAAACCGGACACACGAGTTTAATGCTGGATTTGAATAAGAATGACAGAAACTATCAACACCAGAATTTTAGCTAATTGAATGCACTTATCATTAAAGTCTATTTCCAATGAATAAAACCTAGCTAACAATTTTGTCAAACAATTGGTGTGTATGTGATCAATGATAAACAGCAGTGGAGTTTAGTTAAAGAAGTTTTCTTGCCACTGCTGTCTTGCAAAAGGTACAATCACAACACACTAACTGAAATTGCGAAAACTGTTTGAAACGTAAAGAGGAGTAAGGTAAGAATACAATACGCAGAGATTTGGTAAGGAAGTTCCCCACGTCGTCCTCGCGTGTGGGTACGTCTCCCTCTCAATTTCAAATGAAATTGAGAACTTTGATTATCAATTATTGCCGAATTCGTTGATACAAGGTTATGATACAAAGACATAATTCTAAATTCCAAGAACTTCTTCTTGTATGAAACCTCCACTTGATCTGAGCACAATCAAGAATTTCCTGCACGAAATTGCAAACAATTCACCGGTTCCACGACCTGCTTGCGAAATCCCCCGATCTCCAAACGCAACGCTGCGGCTGAATCTGTTCTGCAAACGTGACTAACAAACCCGCAAGAACACTCCAGTTCTTGAAGGACAAACCAGTAGGTTTTTCCTCGAAACCCCCTTCAATCTTCAACTCAGCTAGATCCTCGATCGTTCCACTGAAAACCTCAGCTAGATCCTTGATCGTACCGCTGAACGTTATCTCTTTGATCCTTTAATCCGAAGAACAAGAATGATTATGTTTTGATGTTCTTGAAGAAAAGTGATTGAAAAGATGAAGAAGATGAAGTCTCTTTCAGGTTTCTATCTGCTCTCAAACAACTGCTGCTACACTGCTTTGATCTTGTGTACAATTGTTTTTCCCTCTAAGAATTCGTGTTTTGCACTGCTGTCACAACATCTCTTATATATGCTGAAAAACAGAAACTGTTAGAGCACAAAACAGACTTATGCATTGATACATGAGAGTATGCATCGATGCATACTGTAAGATAAGTGAGTTTTTGGTGAATTAAATTAAGCATGGATCGATGCATAATTCGTATGTATTGATGCATATGACATTTCCACTAACATGTATCGATGCCTAATACGTATGCATTGATACATAGGCTGTTTCAACTGATCATGCATCGATGCAAGGATCGTATGGATCGATCCATAGAGCATTTTGCCTTTCATGTGTCGATACATGACTCGTATGCATCGATGCATACTGAACAAAAAAAGTTTTGTGATTTACCACATGCTGTATGGATCGATGCATAGGCTTATGTGTTGATGCATACTGACACAAAATGGATTTTATGTGTTATTTTAAGAGATGTATCAATGTAGGTCTTTATGTACAGTTATGCAACAATAGAATGGGATAAAAACACAAATGTATCATGTAATGTAATGCACAACCAACATTTGGATGATGATCACACAATTTGCTATCATTCAAAATTAATTCAAAGTAAAGAATTTTCTCACAAACTCCCCCTTTTTGATGATGGCAAATTCTTGGCAAGATGTGTGATACTCCCCCTGAGTTTGTGCATATCTGCATTTTCTCCCCCTTTGTCAACATCAAAAAGAGGAAGAAACAGGTTTATCAAGGTAGCATGTTGTAGCAGGGCATGGCAAAAAAATTGATAAAAAGCTATCATTCACAAAGTAAAGAATCATTCACAAAGAATGACGAATAAGGGCAATAACAATAGACATAAACAGAAAGTGAAAAGCATTTAAGGATTCGAACGAGTTTAAGAATTACATAAGCTAAACCATATATTGTGCAACAAAATAAAAACTTGAGCAATATGAGATGAAATGCAGTGAGATGAAATGATGGTGGGTTAATTGGGATTGTGGCCACCACAGGACTCCTCATCATCTCTGGCAGGATCTCTGTAGCTTGGCGGAGGCGGAGGAGGAGGCATTGTGTCTGGATTTTGGCCCATGAAGGAGTATTTCCTAAATCGGTCCTGGACTTCAATGCTTCTAAATCTGTCCATAATACCAGGATTTTCGCGGCAGTCGTCCATAAAGCCAGACATTTCATTGTAGAAAACTTGGTGCCACTTAACCAAGTCTTGGTGCCAAGAGTGTTGATTCTGATACATCCGTGTATACTCATCATGCCAATCATGATGCTCCTGATGCCACTCATTTTGTTGTACATGCCAATACCGTGCCTCTTCATGACGCTCTTTGTTGGCAAGTTCCATTTGTTGAAGCATATGAGTGATATCCGCAGAAGGTGTTGAGGTTGAAGTGCCACCGGAGAACGGAGGAGCCGTAGGTTCAGGCAAATAGTTGGTTGGAGACCACCTTCGTGGCACCCAATCACCCCAACCGGCATTGGCCTCAGCTGGAGGCACATCTGTTTCAGGCGCATCCTGCATTTCTTCATCAGGCTGATCTTCAGCAACATGGATTCGTTCCGAAGGCACGTCAAAGTTGTAGATTCTGGTTTTGGATTTTCTTTCAAAGAAGTAGAAACATTTACGGTCCTTGTCCCACCTATATGCCATATGCGATAGAGTGGAAGAGTCAAACTCTTGAGCAGCAGATGGAGATAGGAGAGGAACAATAGGTATTGCAACTTTCCAAAACTTAAGAATTTTCATTATTTGAGAAGCATAACCTAGAGCCACATTCTTGGAGCTGTCTCGCACGAAAAATAGACGTTTTACAAAGTAGTTTGCCCAATTTAAGAGAACCTTATTTTGCAGAATGTAGAGAAGATGTATGCTTGGCCTATCCAACCGAGAATGTCCACTGTTTGTTGGACGCAGAATGTGTGTGATAATCCAGTGAAGAATACGCGGAGTTTGCTTAATCATACCAGACGTGACGTGTTCATCCTCACTCAGCGGTCTGTCTATCTTTAGGATAGATGGAGTAAAGTCCTTCATGTCAAATTCAGTATCAAAATGCAGGTCATGCCAGGACTTGAAATTCAGCGACGGAGGCGGAATTTGAAACACCGTTTCCCAATCAGAGGCTTCAAAGGTATATGTTCTGACACCGATAGAACACCGGAACATATAGCCTCTACCAGTTTGTAAGCCAACATAAAAGGCCCGGATGAAATCCTCATGGTAATCATCCTTTGTAGACAGAAATGACCCAAGTCTTTGTGCATGTAGGAGTTCAACCACCTCATTTAGATGCAGGTGAATAGCATTTGTTTTATCAAAGACATGGGGTTTCATAACTAACCTTGTCTTGAAGGATTCCTCAAATTCAGCAGCAATAGCAGGATGAAGTAAGTCTAAGGCATTTGGAGGAACATCTGGTGGTTGCTGAGAAGTACCGGCTGTTTCCTTTCCTTTTCCTTTTCCTTTTGCTCTGGCTGGAATAGTGCGTGGAGGCATGGTGATGTGAGATTTAGGGTTTTAGAGAGAGTGAAGATGAGGAAGATTAGGGTTAGGCACTGGTTTTGGGGTTTTTGAGGACAGATGATATGAAGTCTTGAGATAGGAAGTGATAGGGTTGGCTGATGTGTCGATGCATGAGAGAGAAAAAAAATGAATTTAATTCAAATAGCATCAGTATGTGTCGATGCAAATGGCCATGGATCGATGCCTATCATTCATTTTTGTTTATAACAGGTCTGTGTATCGATACATGCGATGGATGCATCGATGCATCCTGAACCAGTTGTTTTAAAAGAAGTTGAAATCCAGAGTATATGGATCGATGCATACATGTTTTGTGTCGATGCATACTGATGCCAAACCAAATTTTAATGAATTTTGATGCAGTATGGATATGCATTATGCACTATGTCATGATGGTTATGCCCAAGAAAGATTCATAAGTCAGATTTTTAATGTGCAAACAATATAGGCAAACAATATATGCAACCAAATTTATATCAACGAGAGTAAGAACATTTGTTCTAACATACACAACCACTTAGCAGTAAGAGAATTGTAGAAAGGAGTGATATTACCTCTGTTGGCGTAATCTTGTGATGGATAATTGACATCTAAAACGAATCTTATCAACCAAGGTGAGGCATAATATAATTAAGAGCCAACATGCTTAAGACATCAAATAAGAAAGATCTAAGATCCCTAATTCACGACGAATGTTGAAGAAAGGTTCTGTTGCCAAAGGTTTAGTGAATATATCAGCAAGCTGATTTTTGGAGTCAACGTGCTCAAATACAACGTCTTCTTTTTCAACATGGTCGCGAAGAAAGTGATGTCTAATCTCTATGTGTTTAGTGCGTGAGTGTAAAACAGGGTTTTTAGTAAGGTTTATGGCACTAGTGTTGTCACATTTTATAGGAATACGTTTGAGTTGAATGTTAAAATCTTGTAGTTGCTGCTTCAGCCATAAAATCTGAGCGCAACAACTACCGGCTGCAACGTATTCTGCCTCTGCAGTTGACAAAGCCACTGAAACCTGCTTTTTGCTATGCCAACTTACCAAGGAATTTGAAAATAGGTGACATGTACCACTTGTGCTTTTCCTATCTGATTTGCAGCCAGCAAAATCAGAATCGGAGTACCCTACTAAACTACAATCACTTCCTTTGGAATACCAAAGCCCATATTTAGGTGTTCCGTGAAGATATCTAAATATGCGTTTAACAGCTTTTAGGTGTGATTCCTTAGGATTTGATTGATAGCGTGCACACATACAAACACTAAACATGATGTCAGGTCTAGAAGCAGAAAGATACAAGAGAGATCCGATCATACCTCTGAACTTTTTGACATCTACACACTTACCATGCTCATCCTTATCTAGATTTCCGTTGGTAGGCATTGGAGTGTCAATTGATTTTGAGTCATTCATTCCAAAGCGCTTGAGTAGTTCTCTGGAGTATTTTGTTTGACATACTGCTGTACCCTCATCAAGTTGCTTAATTTGCAGTCCTAGGAAGTAATTCAGCTCCCCCATTAGACTCATCTCAAATTCACCCTGCATAACCTTAGAAAATTCTTCGACCAAGTGTATGTTAGTTGAACCAAAAATTATATCGTCTACATAAACTTGAACTAAAAGAATGTGCTTTCCTTTGTGTTTAATAAAGAGAGTATTATCCACTTTACCTCTTGAATATCCATGATCAATTAGAAATTTGCTAAGCCTTTCATACCAAACCCGAGGGGCTTGTTTAAGACCATACAAGGCTCGTTTTAATTTGTAAACATGATCTGGATTTTCAGCATTTTCAAAACCAGGAGGTTGTGAAACATATACCTCTTCATTTATGACACCATTAAGAAAAGCACTCTTTACGTCCATTTGGTAAAGCTTAAAATCATTAGAACACGCATAGGCAAGCAAAAGACGTATAGCTTCAAGGCGAGCAACTGGAGCATAAGTTTCCTCATAGTCTATGCCCTCCTCTTGGTTATACCCTTGTGCTACTAAACGTGCCTTGTTCCTAGTAATCACTCCGTTTTCATCAAGCTTATTTCTAAAAACCCACTTAGTGCCTATGATATGATGATCTCGCGGACGAGGGACAAGTTCCCAAACGTCATTTCTTTTAAATTGATTAAGCTCTTCTTGCATGGCCATTAGCCAAAATTCATCAATCAAGGCCTCTTTGGCATTTTTAGGTTCTACTTGTGAAACAAACGCGAAGTGAGAACAAAAATTACTTATCTTAGAACGGGTCATTACTCCCTTTGAAATGTCTCCCAAGATGTTGTCAATGGGATGGTCTTTTGAGGATTTCCAAGTTGTTGGAAGATCATTCACTTCAGCTGTCTTTTCTTCCTCATTTTCTTCATGACTAGTATCTTCCTCCTTCTCATGGGCAGCTGTTTTGGACTGATCAGTTTCCTCAACAGCTTCCTTGAGTATGTCTTCTGTAGATACCCCTGCGTCATCAAAAGAAATACCTTTTCCGACATTTTTCGGATAAGACTCATCAAAAGAAACATGAACAGATTCTTCAACAGTAAGTAAACGCTTATTATACACTCTATATGCTTTACTTGACAGTGAGTAACCAAGAAAGATACCTTCATCCGCTTTTGCATCAAACTTCCCAATATTTTCCTTACCGTTATTCAAAACAAAACACTTACAACCGAATACGTGAAGATGTGACAAGTTTGGTTTTCTTCCTTTCAAAAGTTCATAAGGAGTTTTATTTAAAATAGGGCGAATTAAGATTCTGTTTAAAACATAACAGGCTGTGCTGACAGCATCAACCCAAAAGTATTTTGGTAATCCACCCTCAATAAGCATTGTTCTTGCCAACTCCTCTAAAACACGATTTTTACGCTCCACAACGCCATTTTGTTGTGGAGTTCGAGGAGCTGAAAAATTATGCTCAATACCATACTTGTCACAGTACTTCTCAAAGTGATAATTTTGAAACTCACCACCATGATCGCTACGAATTGTAACTATTTTGGAATTCATTTTGTTTTGGGACAGATTTGCAAAATTCTTAAAAGCAGAAAAAGTTTCATCTTTGCTATGAAGGAATATAGTCCAAGTAAATCTAGAATAGTCGTCAACGATTACAAAACCATAGTAATTTCCACGTAGGCTCTTTGTCCTAGAAGGTCCAAAGAGATCCATATGGAGAAGCTCAAGGGGTCGTGAGGTTGAAATTACATTTTTAGATTTAAAAGAGACCCTCGTTTGCTTTCCCATTTGGCACGCGTCACATAGGTGGTCTTTTGAAAATTTTATTTTTGGTAGACCGACTACTAGATCCTTAGATACAACCTTATTAAGCAAATCGAAATTAACATGCGCTAAACGTCTATGCCAAAGCCAAGAATCATCATTCAAGGTGACTAGACATTTAGTACTTGTTAAAGGTACATCAAAAAGGTCAAGCATATAGATATTGTTTACTCTTACACCCTTAAACACAACGTCCTGTTCAGCATGTTCAATTATGCAGCAAGTTTCTGTAAAAGAAACTTTATAGCCCATGTCACATAATTGACTTATGCTTAACAAATTGTGTTTAAGTCCCTCTACTAGATGGACATTAGAAATAGTAGTGGTGGAGGGATTACCTACACTACCTTTGCCGAGTATGGCTCCTTTGTTATTGTCTCCATAAGTAACATATCCCTTCTTCTTTGCCTTGAAGTCTATAAAAAGCGATATGTCACCGGTCATGTGCCTTGAGCAGCCGCTGTCAAGAAACCACCTTCTATCTGCGGAAGCAAGGCACTCATCCTACAATATCAAAAGAGATAAGTTGGTACCCAATTTTCATTGGGTCCAAGTGGGTAAGTGCTAACATGGTTGTCTTTTGGCTTCCATTGATAAATACCTTTAGGAACAAGAAATCTCCTAAACTTGCATTTCTCAATGGTATGGCCAACACGACAACAATAATGACATAAACCATGATGATGTGGTTGTTTATTCTTGTTCATTAAATCCTTTGGAATGAAAGAGTATTTTGCATATGGTGGATTTAACGACTTCTTAAACAACCTAGAGTCAACGGCATAAGTGACCTTAGGTTGCAACGCTTTTTCTAATTTGACCTTAAGAGTGTTTACCTCTTTTTGCCAAATATGACAAGCGTCACAATACCTAACTCTACTACATCCATCAATGTCAATATCTTTTGAATTTTCTGCAATACTATCTTTCAACGCTTCTAAATCATTTTGAGCTTTGTATACTTTTCCTTCCAAAAATGAAAAAATATGTTTGTCGGAAGATAGTCTTTTAAAAGCATCTACAACTTCATTATGCAGTTTTTCAAAAGCTATTTTTAGTTCGGAAAAAGACATAGAAGAGAAATTATTGTAATAGGCTTGTTTTACCTTTTTGTCATTGTTTTTCTTCTTGTGGTAGGACAGATTTTTTGTGTGAGCCATAAGGCACAGATTTGCGGCTTCATCACCATCACTTGAGCTTTGTGTGCTTGATGAATCACTATCACTTTCCCATGCAATGTACGCTCTTCTTTGTTTGTTGTACCCTTTTGGTGAAGCTTTTCTTTGATCCTTATACTTCATAGGGCAATCCGTTTTATAATGTCCAGATTTACCATAATTAAAACAAGATCCTCTTCCTCTACTCTTCTTGTTCTCTTCTTGTTTCGAATCTGTAGATTGTCTTTGAAACTTCATGAGATTTTTGTCGGAATGCTTGACTCCATTCTTTCGAATGAATCTATTATATCTCCTTACAAACAGTCCCATTTCCTCATCATCCGAATCTTTGTCACTACTAGAATCATTTTCACTTTGCTCTTTTCGTGAGGACTTAGAGCTAGAGGCCACAAGAGCTATTGGCTTCTTCTCTCCCTCTTTGTCTCTTTTCTTCTCCTTTTCCTTCTTACTTTTGTTCTCATATTTTTCAAGACTTTCCAATGCTTGCTGATGTTCTTCCAGCTTTCCAAACAAAGTTGTAATCGTAAGTCTCGTTAGATCGTTGGCTTCCTTAATTGCTGTTACTTTAGGTTGCCATTCCCTGCTAAGACACCTGAGAATTTTATTAGTAGCAATTTCATTGGAAATAGGTTTTCCAAGCGCATTCAATCGGTTAGTGAGATGAGTGAATCTCTTTTGCATGTCGGAGATAGATTCTCCTTGTTTCATGCGAAAGAGCTCAAACTCTTGATTGAGTGTGTTAATGCGGGACTGTTTTACTTCAGTAGTACCCTCATGGGCAACTTCTAAAGCATCCCACATTTCTTTGGCTGTCGTGCAATGGGATACCCGATAATACTCATCAACACCAAGTGCTGAAATTAGCATGTTTCGAGCTCTCCAATCACACGACCACTTTTTCTCATCTTTCTCATTCCAATCATCTTCTGGTTTAGGAACTATGGCGCCAACCGCATTTGTCATAGTGATTTGAAAAGGACCATTTTCAGTGGCAACCCATACTAGCCTATCCACAGAATTTATATGAACTCGCATGCAGTCTTTCCAGTAGCCGTAATTTTCACCGTTGAAAATAGGCGCTCTATTATACGCCCCATTTGGTTCAGAATCCATACTGTTACAGGCAGCCACAGAGCACCAGCGAACCGGCGCTTTGATACCACTTGTTAGACGGTGTGGCTAGTGATCGAGAGGGGGGGTGAATAGATCACCTCTTTAAAATTTAACGGATTTAAAGTTTTATCAGAGTTTTTAAAGTTGGCGGAAAATATCAGTCCCGAATCGACTTCCGTCTATTCTGAACCGCTACTAGAAAACCGGACACACGAGTTTAATGCTGGATTTGAATAAGAATGGCAGAAACTATCAACACCAGAATTTTAGCTAATTGAATGCACTTATCATTAAAGTCTATTTCCAATGAATAAAACCTAGCTAACAATTTTGTCAAACAGTTGGTGTGTATGTGATCAATGATAAACAGCAGTGGAGTTTAGTTAAAGAAGTTTTCTTGCCACTGCTGTCTTGCAAAAGGTACAATCACAACACACTAACTGAAATTGCGAAAACTGTTTGAAACGTAAAGAGGAGTAAGGTAAGAATACAATACACAGAGATTTGGTAAGGAAGTTCCCCACGTCGTCCTCGTGTGTGGGTACGTCTCCCTCTCAATTTCAAATGAAATTGAGAACTTTGATTATCAATTATTGCCGAATTCGTTGATACAAGGTTATGATACAAAGACATAATTCTAAATTCCAAGAACTTCTTCTTGTATGAAACCTCCACTTGATCTGAGCACAATCAAGAATTTCCTGCACGAAATTGCAAACAATTCACCGGTTCCACGACCTGCTTGCGAAATCCCCCGATCTCCAAACACAACGCTGCGGCTGAATCTGTTCTGCAAACGTGACTAACAAACCCGCAAGAACACTCCAGTTCTTGAAGGACAAACCAGTAGGTTTTTCCTCGAAACCCCCTTCAATCTTCAACTCAGCTAGATCCTCGATCGTTCCACTGAAAACCTCAGCTAGATCCTTGATCATACCGCTGAACGTTATCTCTTTGATCCTTTAATCCGAAGAACAAGAATGATTATGTTTTGATGTTCTTGAAGAAAAGTGATTGAAAAGATGAAGAAGATGAAGTCTCTTTCAGGTTTCTATCTGCTCTCAAACAACTGCTGCTACACTGCTTTGATCTTGTGTACAATTGTTTTTCCCTCTAAGAATTCGTGTTTTGCACTGCTGTCACAACATCTCTTATATATGCTGAAAAACAGAAACTGTTAGAGCACAAAACAGACTTATGCATTGATACATGAGAGTATGCATCGATGCATACTGTAAGATAAGTGAGTTTTTGGTGAATTAAATTAAGCATGGATCGATGCATAATTCGTATGTATTGATGCATATGACATTTCCACTAACATGTATCGATGCCTAATACGTACGCATTGATACATAGGCTGTTTCAACTGATCATGCATCGATGCAAGGATCGTATGGATCGATCCATAGAGCATTTTGCCTTTCATGTGTCGATACATGACTCGTATGCATCGATGCATACTGAACAAAAAAAGTTTTGTGATTTACCACATGCTGTATGGATCGATGCATAGGCTTATGTGTTGATGCATACTGACACAAAATGGATTTTATGTGTTATTTTAAGAGATGTATCAATGTAGGTCTTTATGTACAGTTATGCAACAATAGAATGGGATAAAAACACAAATGTATCATGTAATGTAATGCACAACCAACATTTGGATGATGATCACACAATTTGCTATCATTCAAAATTAATTCAAAGTAAAGAATTTTCTCACACTTTACACGGTCACTCTGGTGCGTCTCCGCAGTAGTGAACCAAATGATTGATGTTTTTGCTGTCCAAACTACGACATCATCATAGTTAACCTGATGATCAAGACCCAAATACAGTGTCCAGATAAATTATATAAGAATTTGACATGATTAGATGATATTTAATTGAATAATTTTTTAAATCAAAAGTAGAGTCGATTAGAGGATACACGGTCATGGTGTTTGACCGTACTAAAAGTTGATAGTGTTGCTGAGTCAATGGATCACAATGAAGGCATGCCGATGGGACACTATCGAGTGGAACTATATAAATGGTGGTGCGACTGCGGAAAATTCCAATCCTTTCGTATGCCCATGTTATCGTAGTTGGGTCGTTGTAGTTGGGTCGTTATAGTTGGGTGGTTTATAGACGGTATGGTTCCCCGAATTGAGACATTGAATCGTGTTGAAAATGAAGCAATGGTTCTTGTGGTGTATTAAAGTTAAACAATGGTTAGGTATTATGGTGATGAGATGTTTGGGTGTTCATAAATGGGGGGCTATAATGGCATGAGGTTGAATCATATGAATCATCCGAACTATAGACAAATGTGATGGCTGCGTATGATTGTTGGTGGTTAGGGTTTGGTTCCTTGTTTTGAGTTTGGGTGTGTGGCATGAATTGGTTGTGAGGTTGGGTGTTTGGTGTTTCGGTCTATACGATAGTGTGATGGTGTGAGGTTGATCGTTGGGTTTGGGTGGGTTGACGTTGTTCTTGGGCAGGGATTTCTTGTTGGACTTTTGATGAAGAAACTCGTTGGCATGGATCAATCAAATACTTTGGTTCAGACACAAACTGTGGCGTTGTAATCGACCTAAATCATGTCATATAATGTTGAGTTGGTCTAGCACCAAGTATGATTGGTTCGTTTAAGATGTGTTGTCGTCGATTCCTCCAATAACGACACATCTCTTTTGCGAAGTCTCTCGAATTAGAATAATCCCATTGACCTTCGCCTCTTTGTTGATGCCAATCTCCCAAACACGTCGGAGGTTCTGAAATTTGTTATTGCATGCCGAACTACAGTTTTACACGGTCACTCTAGTGCATCTCCGCAGTAGTGAACCAGATGATTGATGTTTTTGCTGTCCAAACTACAATATCGTCATGGTTTACCTGATGATCAAGACCCAAATACGACTTCCAGATAAACTATATAAGAATTTGACATGATTAAATGCTATGTAATTGAATAATTTTTTAAAATCAAAAGTAGAGTTGATTAGAGGATATGTGGTCATGGTGTTTGACCGTACTAACTGTTGATAGTGTTGCTGAGTCAATGGATCACAATAAAGGCATGCCGATGGGACACTATCGAGTGGAACTAGATAAAGGGTGGTGCGACTGCGGAAAGTTCCAATCCTTTCGTATGCCCTGCTCCCACGTCATAGCGACATGTTCAAAGGTTTGATATGATCCTTCCAACTTACTATCCAACGTTTACAAAGTCATAAACCTTTGTAATGTTTAAAAAATTAGCTTTTCGGTGGTAGAAAAGGAGGATTACTGGACTGTATATCAAGGGGATACTTTCTGGCACAATGAAATAATGCGAAGAAAGAAAAAGGACCGCCCAAACAGCATCTGTATTCGAACCAAATGGATACAGCAAATAAAATGGTTAGATTATGTAGTTCATGTCGCCATCCCGATCATAATCGTACTAACTGTCCTAGTGTTGGAACAAGCAAAATAAGATAATTTTAATTATAACTTTTTTGCTTTATATTAAAAACAACATTCATTTCATATGATAAGCATTATAAATACAATAATTAAACAACAACACAAGAAACTACAACAAATAAAATAACATCACAAACAAATACAACACATAAACAACATAACTATGTGATTACAACCATCAAAACAATTTTGTGAGAAGTATACATCATCCTGTGAACGTCTCTCTCAGTTTTAATATTGACCAAGAAACGAACTTCTCCGTTTTGGTTGAACGTCGTATCAAGCCATTGAATTCTTCCGATCCTTTCACCATCTGCAATGTCTCTATCTAACCAAGGGTTCAAGGTCCTGTTAAGATGTTTGAACGTATCTACATTCCAAAATCGGATCTTGATCGGAGGTTGCATTGCTGAAAAGATTAAATCGACATTTCTCTTGTGAATATAAGGACACAAATATGAATATGAAGACAATTTAAAGAAAATGGAAGGAGATAGAAGGAAAATGGAATGAGATAATAAGAAGTTGTGTGAAAAATTATGGGAGGATGGTGTTGTGTATTTATAGATGCAGTGGTGGAGCAGTAGCCATATGTATTGACGCACACATAAAGTGGACTATGCATGCGCCATTGCATGTGGCGCCTACACATGCATGCGTCAATCCTACTAGCGCCTAGATCATGGATGCGCCAGTGCATGTGGAGCTAATGACTAACATTTTCATTGGATGCGCCAATGCAACTGGTGCTAGGTTAGATATTCTTTGAAAAATGGTTTTTTTCAGTAAATATTTTGAAAAAATAATTATTTTAGAGTTTTAATTAAAAAAATAAATTATTTTAAAAAAATGGATAAACCTTCTAAAGATTTACCTTCTCTTAAAAAGACTGAATTTTCTTTTCGATGGTTGGAGGTGACATTTTCTTGCAAGTATTGACTAGAACTATGTTAAACAAATCAAATATTGAAAAAATATTTAACCGAAGCCATTAATCTAACTTGCTATATTTTTAACCGTATACCTATATTAATTTTTTAAAATAACAAGGACATTTTGGAGGTTGCTACTACATTTTAAATAACAAGGCAAACGTAACTCAAAAATCAATAAGAACCACCTTTTTAAGGATACTCTATTAATCCTAAAGACTATAGAATATTAACCTTAAAACTCAGACCATGAAGTATGCGTATTTTTTTTTATGTTCTTGTTAATCTAAAGATTGATGATGAAGAAAAATTCAAGATTAACCACAAATGGCATAATAAAAAAATCTCGAGTCAAAATTTATAAAAGAAATCAATACTAATAAGTGTTGTTATATAATCTAAGTTGTAATCCAAGTCCAAAATAGTCGGGGTTAGAGTTTGTTATATTAGTTACTTAATATATAAACAACTTAGTTGTATATATACATTTAATTATAATTTAGTTTTTAATAGCTTTTATAACATTCAATAATAACAATCCTTATTTTTTATTCTTTTTTTTCTCTCTCATCACTAAAAGTGTCTCATACACTAACAAATTGGTATATAGAACTCCAGTTAGTTTCTTGACCGTGTTTTCAAGAATCACACGTTTGTGATCGTGTTTTCGGGATCGTGGATTCTTAATCGCGTTTGCTGCAAAGATGAATGATAACAATGACATTTCAAATTCTCTTCCAATTCTTGACAGCAAGAATTGGATTGGATGGAGAAAATAAATGCAATCCCGATTTGACTTCTATCAAACCCTAGAAGTGATTACTAATGACATCCCTGAGCTTATTGAGAATACAACTGATGCTCAGAGAGTCGCGGACAAGGAGGCCAAGAAGAAAGACTACAAGGCCGCGTTTTATATTCAATCAGCGATATACGCGGTGAATTTTGATCGAATTTCTCATACTAAATTGGCAAAGGAGGCATGTGGTATTCTTGTCAAGTATTACGAAGGGGGTGAAAAGATTAAAGTCGTCAAATGACAGACGTTGCAAAGACAATATGAATTACTATAAATGGGAGAAGAAGAAAATATTGCAGGCTATGTCTCGAAAATGCAGAATCTTGTCCTTCTCATGAAAGGTTGTGGTGAAATCCTAACTGATAACTTGATAGTTTAGAGGATAATGCGTAAGTTGACCTCTCACTTTGATCACATTATCATTGCTATTAAAGAGTCTAACAATCTTGAAACATTAAAGTTGGAATATTTGGTCATTTCGTTAGAGGCACATGAGATGGGGATTGTCGAAAGGAAAGGTGTTCAAAATTCGATACAAGCACTACAGACTCAAACATGAAAGAAACATGATGGTTCTAACAAGTTCAAGGGTAAAAGAGACAAGCCTCAAAGCAAGAAGTCTGGGTCGAACCTCAAAAGCATAAGGTCGATGATAGGGATTTTGAATCCTCGAAAAGAGGAGAAGGAAACTCCTATCAGAAAGACAAAGAAGAAAAAAAAGGTGTGGAGTGCTATAACTGTGAAAAATAGGGTCACTTGGCCAAAAATTATTGGTATAAGAAATGCAAGAATGAAGGATCTAACCTTGCACGCCAAGATTCAAATGATTCTGAAGACATGGTGGTTATGGTTGCAGTTGTAGATGAGCACATCGACACCAAGATCTGGTTTCTCGACATAGGTTGTTTGAAACACACGACTGATCAAAAAGTGTGGTTAGAAGATTTTGACGAGTCAAAGACGAGCAAGGTCAAACTTGATGATACTCCCTCCGTTCCTTTATAAGTGTCACTTTTTTGTAAAAAAATTGTTTCTTTTTAATTGTCACTTGCAAAGTTCAAGGTAGTATTAATTGCAATTTTGTTAAAATTACCCCTAGATAATGATTGCAGAGAGAGAAAAAGTAAAGTGAATGTAATAAATAATTAAGGGTATTATAGGTAAAAGAAGAATTATTGTTTGAAAAGTAACAATAATGATTAGCTTCCTTGGTATGTGTAAAAAGTCAAAAAATGACACTTAAAAAGGAACGGAGGGAGTAATAGATAGTTGCAAGCAGAAGGTATATGCGACATAGTTATTCAAAGAAGCAATAGAGCAAAAGCTATGATCAAATATGTACTCTTTGTACTTGGAATGAAGTTCAATCTGCTAAGTGTTGGATAACTGGTTGAAAAAGGTTTCTCAGTGGTTATGAAATATGGAGCCTTGGAATTGTTCGACACCCAAAATAGTTTGGTATTAAAATCTCCTTCGCCGAAGAACATGACATTTAAGACCATGATTAGTTTGGCTGAGGTACAATGCCTCAAAATAGTTGTCGACCACAAGAATAGTCGGCTGTGGCATTTGAGGTTTGGCCACTTGAATTTTAGGTCACTCAATTAAATGATTACTCAAGATACGGTATTTGGTATACCAAGTTTTGAAATGTTCGACAAACTCTGTGAAGGTTTCTTAGTAGGGAAGCAATCCATAAAGTATTTTGTTTCTACTATGTCAATGAGGTCCTCTTGCATACTAGAAATAACACATTCAGATGTATGTAGTACATCACAACTACAAACAATATTAAAAATCACAAACAAAACAAAGTTTCACCCACATCACATCATCATACCCAAATATACGATATCTCAAACTAGTATTCATAATGTTTACAAGGATCCACATTTATCAAATAAGACTATACTTTAATTATCTCTTCTCTATAGAACAATCATGCATTATATCTTTTTGTTCTATAATACCTAACTATTAATCTCGTTAAAATAAGTATGTGGAAATGCCCTTACCTTTGCGAGTAAAAATCCTACACAACAATCTTTATTCCAAGGGTCCATAAAGATTATACAATATGCGCATCTACTTTTCCTTCCAGTCGTAGCTTGTTTCTCGTACTATAATCCATGCATTCCTTGGATAACCATTAGCTCTCGATTCCGCACTTAAACTAAACATAATTACAACTTCGTATGCCTTATGATCCCACAACTAGCCCAACGTACCCTCCTTAACACATGCTTTGTGTTCTACGGCTAGCAAATATGAAAATAGTGGCAGCCCCATAATTTTCCACAAAATAACAAAGGGAACACAACTAGGACTAGACATAAATTAAATTAACCAACTTCAAATATTTTAATATCAATCCAAAAATTTCAAAATGCAAATATTAATTCCTTCCGATCCTTCCAAATAAATCAAGGATTAAATTAGTTAATTATATGCAACAAAATCTAAAAACATCATAGTAATTTTTTTGGATTTAAGACAAAATGAGAAGTTTTGTATTTTAACTGATCGGGAAGTTTAAGCAATTTTTAATTTTGGAACTCATAAAGTTTAAGACAAAAGTTAAAGTTTATGATTTTATTCAACAGTCAACCAGGGACAACTAAAATAACTTAAGCAACCACCGTATGTTTTTTTTTACCATAACAACTTTAGAGAAAGAGGAAAAATTAGGATTTTCATACACCATTGAGAGCTAAAGTTTTTCTACTCCAAATAAAAACAAAGATGAAAGTTAACATAATTTTACAACAAAAATTAGAGAGCATCATATCCAATTCCCGTTTAATATCCTTTATTGCTCCTTCTTAATGTTGGACAAACAATTGTCTTTTATCCCTTTGTGGCGTTGATATACTTTTCACAAATATGGTCAATTCAGGATAAATGTCATATGATAGATTATAACCCATGTTGTATTCATTACGATTGATTGTATCATCGAAAGCTCTCCCTTGCAGAACATCGTTGAATACACTGGATTGGTTCAACATATTAATATCATTGTTTGAACCCGTTTCCCCAAAAAATGCATGCCAAATCCATAGATTTTGTGAAGTTACTGCTTCAAACATAACAATGGGTTTTCCATGATCATCTTGAACATACAACCCTTTCAATGCAACATGACAACTTTTTAATTCCTAATGCATATAATCAATGCTTCCTAACATACATGGAAAGCCTCGTGCCTCCCCCATTTGCAGTAAGTGTTCAATATCTTCAGCGTTTGACCTTCACAAATATTATGCTCTGAATACGATGGTCACACCTATTGTAAACTTATCAAAACATTTTAGTGTAGTGGTTTCACTAATTCTCCAATAATCATTTACACTATCAACAGATGTTCCATATGCCAACGTACGAATAACAACAATGCATTTTTGTAGCGGTGAAATACTTGATCTACCAATTGCATCAACCCTCATTCAAAAATACTCATCATCATGACCTTGAGCTTCCATAATACGAAGGATCACGTGTTTATGCATTTGGTACCTTCAACAAAATTGCTCATTCGTGTAAATTGGAGTTTTTGAAAAATAATAATTGAATATTCAATCATGTCCCTCTTCACGGTTCCTCTTTATATTTCTTATTTGATGTCTAGGCATTCTAGAATTTGAGGATTCTTCTTGCTTTTGAGTTTCAAAGAAAATTCCCATGAGTTCTTCATCCATATCATCATCCATATAATCCATGAATGTGGGAAGAATTGTAATTATCCATGTGAAAAGAAGTTTGATATTGAATAAGATGACAATAATTTGAAGAAAGTGAAATTAGTTGAGAATGATTATGAGACTTATTGTGTTATTAGTGATTATTTATAGGACTACTCAGGGGCTTGGCCAATATGTGATGAGGGGATGCAAATGAGCCTCATGTGAAGTTTATTATTTTCGGCTAATAATTCACATTTTTTTCCTTTTTGAACCCCCTAAAATTTCCTAATTGCACCACTTGTTGATTTAATATTGTGTCACCTATTGATTTATTGATTTAATATTGTGCCACCTATTGATTTAATGCTCAACCAATTAATAAGATGCATGATGTGCATTAAACCTCTTTAATCATTAAATCCAATATATATGAGCATTTAAATTTAAAATCTTTGTTCAAAATGGTACTAATGTGGAATCAAACCCAAGTCTTGTAGGTAAAATAAATACAAAATTACACCAGAGGTTCTTTAAGTTTTTTTTGTAACATGTTGGTCCTTTAAGTTTTTTTTGTAATAATTTGGTCATTTAAGTTATCAAACGTGTACACCGTTACCATTTTATAATAAAGTGAATGTGTTAATTGTCGGTGTAATTATTTTGAATGGTATAAAAATGATGAAGTGCAACCAGAAATACAAATGTCACACATTTCTAAATGTTCTAAATGTGAGAAAAAAGATGTAAAAATCACCCAAAAAGACAAGATTGTTACCAAAAAAAACTTAAAGGATCAAGATTTAAAAAAAAAAAAACTTAAAGGATCAAGATTTAAAAAAAAAAAACTTAAAGGGTCTATAATATAATTTTGACCAAAATAAACTCTCTATAACTATTTACCACTTTGTTTATGAACATTTAATGACAAATATATGTTTAGAATTTTATATATACACATATAAAACCTATTGAAATTCGAATATTAAATATAAGAGAAAACAATTATAAACTATATAAACTTTTATCAAATATATATTAAATTTTATATTTCAAATATTTATATATCTTTATCATATAAAAAATTTATAATCTTATCTCCACTTACGTATAATTATAAAATGTGTTATTATTTAAAATAATTTGCACCGTTTGTCTTAGGGTCCTGACTCTGCCACTGAGACTACTTTGTAACGCCTAGTTTGAATAATGACTAGTTTAATAACGATTAGTTCTAAAATACATAATCATATCAATTATTAGGATATTTTTAAGAATGCATAATCTTACCAAAAATATCAAAAATACATAATCATATTAATTAAGTCTATATTTTCCTTAAATCATGTCGCGTAAGAATTCATGAGGTTGTAGTTATCTTGGATTCATATTTGATGTATCCTTTGTGAGGATTTGTAGATCATTGATTTTCAATCTTTCCTATTTTTTCTCAACCTTCTTAATCTTTGCATCGACCCTTTTTTCTTTCGATCTCGACTTTTTTGTGAGTTCACATCCTCTTAGAAATATTTTGAATGATGTCAAAACTAGAATACTTAGTATTTGTGTATATTAGACATTTCTCTTTATGTCTAGATGTGCATTTTCATCTTAGGACATTTAAAAATAGGTTAGAAACATCTTTGCAAGTTAAAAAGTGAGTTTTATGTGAAAACATGGTTTTGGATCGCCACATACGTGTCATGGGTCGACACATACTGAAGGCAATTTTAAAAAGAGAAATTATATCTTGTATGTGTCGACACACTAGCGTCTTGGATCGACACAAAGCTCGGGTGATTCGACACATGACTCTTTGAGGTCGACTCCAACTGATACATTTGCAAGCCAAAAATTCCTGCCTTGTTTGGGTCGACTCCTACGCTGTATGGGCCGACACATAGAAGTTGGAATACTTCTATGGGTTGACTCCAACATCCTTGAGGTCAACACATTCTATTCTAATTTTTTCCAAACTTGTAGTTTTCCAAAAATATGTTTTTTTGTTATTTTCTTTCTTACATATACACAGGTATATATATGCATTCATGCATCATTTCTCATTATTGAAACCAAGAATGTACAAAGAAAATTCTCATTATATTCAATCTTCTTTTATGCATACATGCAAAAATTACACATAATCATTCTTGTTGGGTGTCATCTAGATTAGATTGGTAAGGTCCAATTTAGGATTGTTGTAATCAAATTGGATTGAGAATTCTTTGGGGGTTTCTTTGATAAAACCAGTTAGGGTTTTTCCTCCAAGATCAAGGTTCATTTGGGGGGGGTTTTGTACAAGATTTTGCAACAAGGATTCAGCTGAGTGAAAGTTTTGAAGAACAGAAAGGTGTAGCGGTAATAAGAGATCAAATTGGAAACCTTGGGTCACTTGATCTTTCTTAAGGTTAATTACATCAAACACAGGTTTTAGGAATTTGAATTTCTACTTTTTCTCTTGTAAACAACTTTTACAAAGGTTAATTACATATCTCAATTCTATTTGGAATTGGGGCAGATGTATCTAAAGTGAGGACAATTAGGGAACTGCCTAAACAAATCTTTGAATTCTCTCTCTCTCTCTCTCTCTCTCTCTATATATATATATATATATATATATATATATATATATATATATATATATACACACGCGCGCGCACACACACACACACACACACATATATATATATATAAACAAATCTTTGTATTCTCTCTCTCTCTCTCTCTCTATATATATATATATATATATATACACACACACACACACACACACACACATATATATATATATATATATATATATATATATATATATATACATATATATATATATACATATATATATATATATATATATATATATATATATATATATATATGTATATATATATATATATGTATATATATATATATATATATATATATATATATATATATATATATATATATATATATATATATATATATATATATATATATATATATATATACATTTTGATAATTCACTTAGTGTGCAATTTGATAAACTGATAATTTTGTTTGTGTTGAAGTAATTCAAACCGTTTTGTAACATAATTGCAATCTGAATAATTGCAATTGGGATTTCATATCTTCAACACAAAGGAAAATCAAATTGGTGTTTATTGCAGACCAAATGTTTGATAAATTGTCTTAGTTAATATTTTTTTCTGATACGTCTCGTGACTATATATAGAATATAGTCTATCAGGTACTTGATTGCAAATGCACAATTCAATCGTTTTAGTTTTAAAAGATATCGAACCCACAAGGACTGATGGTCAAACTAATGCTACCGACGTTACTATGTTTAGCTAAGAGAATGATTTAGAAGTTTGGTTGAATAAAATTAAATCTAAGGGAAGTTAAGTTTTAAGAAAATATTAATAAAAGGATATCAGTATGCAACACATTAATCGTCAGGGATTCGATAAGTCACTGGTGTATAATTTAAGTACCAAATATCTTTCAGTAGAAAATACTTATTTAAAAGGCTTTATCTCACACTCTCGTGATTATTGATTTGGACTATACCTTTAAGTGAGAATGTACGCTCTAGCTGTCCCATTTGAAGTTAAAAATACTTTTTGAAAATAAGTAAGTTCTAATTGCTTTTAAAGTGCTCTCGCTGTTTTTAAAATCAATGCCTAGTTTTTATTATCCATTTTGACCCTCATGCTCTCGCGATTGTTGGTTCACACCTTAGTTAATTTCCCACTCTCGTGGAAAAATCGTATTAAATAGCTTCTCACTCTTGTGACAAATTTAATTAAATTCCAATTAAAAACCACAACCAAAAAGATTGTTTGAGGAAAGAAGTTTTACACCGATTATTATTAAATCCCGTCTAATTAAATTGTTAGATACCGATATTGGTAGTTTAGCCAGACATGTTAAACAACGCAAACAGAGACAAACATAAACAAATCAACAATAAAGAAAACATGATTACAATAATAATAAAGCAATAACAATTGAATAAAAACCTGGAAATCGGATTAATAGAATACGCCGAATCTTGAAATACTTGAGCAGTCCTCCACAGGTCGGTAGGATTATGCCTCTTCGAAATAATAGCTTAAACCAAATTAAATAAATTATAGTAGTTTCCCAGTGTAGGAAACTACTACTTTGGCTAAATGAAAAGCGAAAAGGAAAAAGGGAAAATCAAAGCTCTGAACGGTAAAAGAAAATAATGTTGCTGAAGAAAAGTAAAAGATAAAATAGAATTGCTATGAAAAAATGTAGAGAGAAAAAGGTCTTCAAAGCTGGCTTCAGAGAGAAAAATTAAGCGTCCGTAGGTTTCCAACTTCCATCCTTTTATATCCCCCATTAGGTCTTGGCAGTTGAGATAAACAAGGATGACTTGGTTGAGTGAGGAATCCACGGGAAAGTGGCTGAGGAACGAGAATGAAGGACCCATTGGATCACTTCTATTGACTGTTTCAAAACGCTGATTTTGGCCACATGACGTTCTTGATGGGCCTGTAACGGTCGTGACAGGCTGGGCGTGACGGCCGTGACATGCTTTGTGACGGTCGTCACATTCACAAAGTCTGTATTATCTATTTTTCTGTTTTTCTGCTGCTTTCTCTTCTGTTTCTTCTTCTTTTCCTTCCTTTTCTATACTTTGCTCATTTAAGCATGGGGATTGAAATACCTGCAAAAATAACTCGAACACTTGCGGAATAATCGGAATATAAATGAAAGTGTTACGATTTTTGAGTGTAAATCAAGGCAAATATAGGATGTATTTTCGCGTTATCAAACTCCCCTAAACTTGAATCTTTGGTTGTCCTCAAGCAAATAAAACTTGAAAACACTAGTTAAACGCGAATACATAACACATTTCCAATTTGTACGTGGTTGCTAGGTACTTTGTTAAGATGACAAATACTCAAGTAAAACACTAAAGATACAGTGACGACACAAACAATAAGCATTAACGTAGATCTCTCCTTTGTACAAACCAGCTCGAATCATGCTATTATAGCTCAACCTAGTGCTTCTCGTTCCTATTTCACCCAGTTTCATTCTAGCACAATCACATTAAGCCCTTTTCCTTCACACGCACTTAGTGAAGTAGCCTGTTAGTGACTTTGATCCTTTTTTAGCACGGGATCTGGTACACTAGTGTGGTACCCCTTTATATATCCCATTTGAAGGTTGTGGGGGATCGAACTGTAGTTCGCCCTACCGAGTCCAGTACTAGGTACCTCTGAACCAACCAGCCAGGTTTTTCTATTCCTTCCTTTTCTATATCTTGCAACCGTTTGTATGGTGCATTTTTCAATTTCTCTGGCAGAAGTATGGAGGATTTTTTAATTCGTAGGCATCAATCACTTATATTCATCGGCTCTTCACATGGTTTGTGCTTAAGACAATGCTAACTGCTAGTATAAACTACTAGGGGTTGTCATACCCTGAAATTCTCCTCACCCTTCACATTGATTTTATAGGTCACTAATCCCAAATATTTGCATATCATCCTCATTCATTCATTTCATTGAATAAGCATGGTTCGCCATATGCAGGCATCCTCTTCGCATCGTGTTAATAATGGTTCTGATTAATTATAACTTCGTGTTGATTTCAATTTCAAATTAACTTTTGAAGTTTGAATTGATTTTGAAGTTAGATTTGATCTTTGAAAATAAATTTGGTTTTAGAAATCATTTCGTTCTTTCTTCGAATTAATTTTGGAAATTCAAGTTGAGTTGGATGATCCGAGTTGATTATTGAAAAGTTGAATTGGTTTTGGAGATTTAATCGTGGTTGCATTGAGCCCATTCATTTCTTTTTTGTTAAGCCCATAATTTTAGCCCATTAACCATTTTCTAAACATTCATTCAATATCCGCATTTGTCCATATTTCATCCTGATAATCCATTTTCAAAAACCAATTATTCATTTCCATTTAAATCCATTCATAATCCAATTTCATTTTAACCAGATCCATATTTCATTTTATATCCAATTTAGTTTATCCATTTAAAACCAATTACCAATATCCAAAATTCAAGTCTAAAATAACAATCCATTCATTAACCAAAACCATAATCCAATTTGAATATCCATTTTCAATATCCATTCGCCAATTTCTAAATCCAATTTGTTTCTTAAATCCATTTTAGCTCTCCATTTCTTATCCTTTTAGTAATTCAAAAAAATCCATTTTTATTATCCAATTTTCCAATTTAAATCCATTTCTATCCAAATAACCATTTGAGCCCATTTAAACACTCATTTTTGGTATTATCCAATTCACGAATCCAATTCCATTTTCATATTCACATTTTAAGACCAAAACCAAATGTTCAATTCCAATTCATTTTCCAAATTAACTCGTATACTTATTATTCCATCAGCTTGAATACAAGAAAAAAGAAGAAAATAATAAAATGAAAAGGAGCTTGCAGTGCAAAAGCTGCTTACAGCAGTACAAGCTGCATAACGCAAACCCGACTGCACCAAAGCCACTTCCAAGAAGCTGCTACAGCAGCACAACAATCAGCAAGCGAAACGCCAAACACGCTGCATTGCCAAGGCTTCCAAGCGGTAACTCAAGCCTAACGCCAATACAACAAAAACACAAGCGTAACATCCAAAATGCAGCTTAACACGAGTTGCTATCAAAACGCGAGCCAACAAACTGCAGTAAACTCGCACCAGTTGCAAACGCACGAGCCAAAAGCAACAAGCCATTTTGGAAAATAAAAAAAAAGCTGCAAACAAAACACAACCCCATCATCAAAACGGCAACGGGAAATTGAAGTAAACGGCAACAGGAAATTGAAGTAAACGGCAACAGAAAAATCAAACTTAACTCTATAAATTCTTCTTCTTCCCACTCTCAAATCCCCTTCTAGATTCTTCTTCTTCTTCCTCCATCACCTAATTTTATTCAACCTTCCAAGAACCGCCACCACTATCGAATCCAACAACCTCTTCATTGGACGCACCATATCTTGCACGCATATGAACTGCAGAATCATTACACCACGCCAATTTCCACAAACCACAGCATCACAATTCCTACGAATCGAACTACAAATCATTCATAATCGAATCATGATTCATTATTAAAGCGGAGCAATCACGAATAGCAACGAAGTCATCGTGATAGAAGCAATTCGCAATAGAACAAGAGAAGAAGATCGGAGAATCAGAGTTTCGTGATACCTGAGTTCCGAATCCGGCTTCACTGGCGGATCCTCTTTTGCCATTGCCAGTAGGATCTCTTATCCTTTCGTGTTGTTAATTCATTCACAGTGGTATATCAGTCTCTTTTTCAATTCGCTGTTTGCTTTGTTTCGTGTGAGAGCCATCGCGGTAGCTCCGTTCGATTAGGCGGATTTTTGTTTCTCGTGTCGGTCAGGAGGTGTGGGGCGGTGTAAGGTGTGACTTCGCGTAGGAGTGCCGCCGCCGTTGGCTTAGGCCGGCGCGTCTAGGGAGGTCGTGGAGATATGGTTCTCCCTGTTTCTGTTGAGTTTGACCGAAGAAGGTGAAGGAGATGGAGCCTCCGTTCCTTGTCCATCTGCTTGGGCCTTGCCTTCACATTTTAGGCCCAAGCTGTTTGCTATTCCAATGCTTCACTGGCTAGTGTACCCTCCCTGTGCTTGGGCCTTTGCCTTATCCTCCATTCCAGGCCCGATCTGTTATGGTTAGCACTAAGCCTAATGGATCTTTAATTAGTTTAGCTTGATAATATCATATTTTAGATTCCTATTAGGTCTTAATTAGGATAGTTAGATAATTTTAGATCTTGATTTGTTAATTGTGGATATTAATTGATTGTTAATTGTGAATATTAATTGTGATTAAAATATTTTAGATTTAACTTTGATTTTTGATTTTAGATCTTGATTTGTAAATTGTGGATATTAATTGATTGTTAATTTTGGATATTAATTTTGGTTTGTTGTTTTAGACTTTAATTTGGTAATGATTTTTGATATTTGTTTGGAATTGATAATTGTTTAGGTTGATATTTGGTTAATATTCTAGAATTGATATTTTTGTTAATTCTTTTCTTGAACATCATTTTACTTCAATTAACGTCTAAGAATTAACCTTTAACTTTTACAATTTCGCAATCTAACATCTAACTCATTTAAATTCCGCATCTAACTCCTAACATTTATTTTTATCAAATTTACTTTACAATTGCTTTTATTTTCTTTATATTCCATATTGTACATAGTCATCTCATTCTAAAATGAACATAAAAAAGGCAAAGACTTAAAAAATACAAAAATAAGATAATTCCTCAAACATGTAATGGACATTGGACAATGGACTTAGAGACTCATTAGGACCCTTTGCATGAGGCCTTGGACAATCATTCAAACCAAACATGGAAAGGAGCATTCAAAGACAAAATTGTAATCTTTTACTTGCTTTCTAGTTTAGGACACAATTGCACACACATGGCTTTCTCTTGGGCTACCTGACAATGAGACCTTTTATTTCCTACAATCCCTTGTACTTTACATGTACCCCCTCCCCTTTCTCATGTACGCATTTACTCGCTTTCTTTTATTGCTTGATTAGATACTCCTTAGGCATTAGAAACGCGCATCATTCAAAATCAATAATTAAACCCTTGATCCAACGTCAAGCGGTCTCTTTTTCAAATCAAATTCAATAAACAAACCCTTGATCCAACGTCAATCGGCCTTTTCCAAATCAAATTCAAAAATACAATAAATGGCGATTAGGATCGTACGTCACGAGCCTTAAGCGATAAAGAAGGGATGAGACTGGAGCTTTCTTACACTCATTCTAAATGCTTCGAACACAAGACGTTTGGCTTGACCGTTTAAGGTATTCACCTTTATCCATAGTCTTTAGTGCAATCCAAATCAATAACACTTTCTCCAAAGCTTAAAAACAACTCAACACATTCAAACCTTTTGTTTGAGCCTTAGGGCGACACCATCGAAAATCCTTCTTCAAGGTAATAAAATCAACAAAACAAACCTTACAATTTCAAAACCACGAACTACGAAGGCTCTGATTTCCCACTTCAACAAGTGAGCATACGTAGGCACGAGGATCCATTCCTTGGCGAGCACACTAATTTAAAACCTACCTCCACTCCGCAAACCTTTGGCAAGCAAGCATTCGATAAATAATACACACGTAAGCGCAAACATCCTAGATGGTTCCCATGGAGTACCATGGATGTGAGGGGTGCAGAAATTCTAGTATCAGATATAAGATGTCGAAGGTAATGTCACGACACTGATATCTGTTAACAAACAATGGATAAAAAATACAGAATGGTAAAGCGAATAACACAAGCAATTGTTAACCCAGTTCGGTGCAACTCACCTACGTCCGGGGGCTACCAAGCCAGGAAGGAAATTCACTAAAATAGAATTAGTTTAAAGACTCTCTGTACACTTCAACAAGTTACAGTCTTTCTCACCTAATCTCTACCCGTGCAATTTCTACCTAAGCACTCTTAGATATGAGAACCCACTCACTTCCCTACAATCACACACCAGTGATTTTAAACAACAATCCCTTGTGAAAAGAAAATACTTTTCAATTACACACTCTTGATTTTACTTCACAGTTTCAATCAAGAAGACACACTCTTGATCTTGCTTCACAACTTTGATCAAGAAGACACACACTCTTGCTTAACAACTTTAGAGTGACAAATTACAACCACAAATCAGTCCAATTCAATCATCAATGGATGACTTGAATGACCTACAAGTCTCACGACTAAACAGACACAAACCCTAGCTCTCTCTCTATATTTTGCTCAGTATTGGTTGTGTGTTCAAACAGGTTTTCTAAGTCCCTTTTTATAGAAGCTTTCAGCTGGGCTTGGACATCTTGAAAACCCTAAATATATTTTCCAATCAAATCTTTTTATAACAGCTGGTTATATCTCTTTGGAAAATAAGTAAATCTGGTTGTAATCCATGATTGAATGCGCCAGCTAATCAGATCTTCAATCATACAAAGATTGCCATTAATTGTGCAATCATAAAACACCAGACATTCATACTGAATGTTCTGTGTACAGGATGTCATGACATCGGGTCTGACATCCTGGAAAAATCCTGCATAATCCAATAATTCCTTTTATAACTTCCAGCAGGTACAACCATATCAGATGCCATGACCTTGTGTATGTCATCTGAAACAATCCTGCATGAACATGTGTTTCATTTAAGCTCCAGCAGGTACATCCAATATCAGAAGCCATGGCATTGTATGTGGCCTTCCGAAACAATCCTGCATGCACATGTTCTTGAACTCCAGCAGGTACATAGGATATCTCATGTTAAGACATCACACATAACATCTTATGAACACTCTTTGTTTTACCAAAATTGCTGCCAACACTAAGAATCAACAAACTCCCCCTTTGGCAAATTTTGGCTAAAATATATATCTGTCCTTTTTTTTTGTTCACAAGGTAAACTATCAGCAGTTAAACAACTTAACAGTTGTTTAAACAGCAACAGAAGCAAATACAATTACTAGCTATGGCTACTAGTAATGCAGACATGCACAAGGGTACTTCTCCTCCCCCTAAATCTGTGCAACAGAAACAGAATTATTAGTTATGGATGCAACTAGTAAGACACACAAATGCACAAGGATACTCCTTCTCCCCCTAAATCTGTGCACACAACAAACATCCTCCATGAACATAACAGCTACTGTAACTCCAGCACCTGTACCAGCCAGAATGTCATTCTGACATCTGCTTCAACAACAACACCTGTGCACCATATCAGACATCTATAAACAGAATAACATTCTGTTTCAACACCTTGTGCACTTCATCTCACAACTTCCACAACAACTTCCATATGAGCACTTCTCCCCCTTTTTAGTCAAAATTGACTAAAGGTGACCTTTTTCAAAATAAAAAAAAACTTCAATCCTTCAAACATCAGCATCAGAATAGCTTCCAGCCACACAGTCTAGTCCTTGCCACATCACAGTTTACCCAGTCAGAAATATCCTCTGGGATAACCACAAACTCCTTTACTTGCTATAGGTTCTCATGAACACAGATCCCCAACTTCCCCCTTAAACATTCAAATTGATTGGCATCCAAAGCTTTATTGAAAATGTCTGCTAGTTGCTTTTCAGTTGTAACGTGCTCTAGAGTTATGATCTTCTCTTCTACAAGTTCTCTGATGAAGTGATGAAGAAAGTCAATGTGCTTTGTCCTGCTATGTTGAATAGGATTTTTGGAAATATTTATGGCACTCAGGTTATCACAGTATAATGTCATGACTTCTTGTGTGACATTGTATTCAGACAGCATCTGCTTCATCCAGACCAGTTGAGAACAACTACTCCCAGCTGCTATGTATTCAGCTTCAGCAGTGGATAGAGATACACAGTTTTGTTTCTTGCTAAACCATGAAATCAGATTGTTCCCCAAAAAGAAGCATCCCCCAGATGTGCTTTTCCTATCATCAGCACTTCCAGCCCAGTCAGCATCACAGTAACCAGTCAACATGGATCCAGATCCATGAGTATACAACATCCCATAGTCACTGGGGCCATTGACATATTTCAGTATTCTCTTTACTTGGTTTATGTGACTGACTTTTGGTTCAGCTTGATACCTGGCACAAACACCTATAGCAAATGCAATGTCAGGTCTGCTTGCTGTGAGATATAGCAGACTTCCTATCATGCTTCTGTATAGACTCTGATCTACACTGACACCATTTTCGTCTTTGGAGATTTTCACATGAGTAGGAGCAGGTGTCCTTTTATGGCTTGCATTTTCCATTCCAAACTTCTTCACAATGTTCTTGGCATACTTGCTTTGAGATAGAAAGATAGAGTCTTCCATCTATTTGACTTGTAGCCCAAGAAAGTCGGTCAGTTCTCCAACAAGGCTCATCTCAAACTCAGATTGCATTTGTCTAACAAAATGTTCAACCATCTGTTATGACATCCCACCGAAAACAATGTCATCTACATATATTTGTGCCACCATGAGCTTTCCTCCTTCATTCTTCACAAACAGAGTTTTGTCAATACCTCTTTTCTTGTATCCATTATCAGTGAGGAACACTGTGAGTCTCTCATACCAAGCCCTGGGAGCTTGCTTCAACCCATAGAGGGGTTTCTTTAATCTGTACACATGTTGTGGAAGATTTGGATCTATGAATCCTTTAGGAAGATTTGGGAGTTCCTTTCTTTAATGTCACTCTATTGTGAACATAGCAGGTTGTGTTCATGGCTTCAGCCCAAAAATGATAGGGCAATTTCTTAGCATGAATCATAGCTCTGGCTGATTCTTGAAGAGTCCTATTTTTTCTTTCCACCACACCATTTTGCTGGGGAGTGATGGGAGATGAGAACTCATGATGAATTCCTTCTGAAGAGCAAAAATCAACAAATTTGCTATTCTGAAACTCCTTCCCATGATCACTTCTAATTTTGACAACAGGACTTTCTTTTTACCTTTGAAGTTTCAAATAAAGCTCCTTAAAGACTTCAAATACATCAGATTTTTCTCTTATAAAATTGATCCAGGTGTATCTGGAGAAATCATCCACCACCACATATGCATATTTCTTCCCACCAAGGCTTTCTACTTGCATGGCTCCCATCAAGTCCATGTGAAGTAGTTCCAGGACTTTGGTAGTTGTGTCATGTCTAAGCCTCTGGTGTGACATCCTTGTTTGTTTTCCAATCTGACATTCTCCACATATTTTTCCCTCATCAATCTTTAAGTTGGAAATTCCTCTAACAACTTCAACTGATATGATCCTTTTCATACCTTTAAGGTGCAGATGGCCCAATCTTTGATGCCATATCTTCACTTCTTCTTCTTTGGCTAAGGTACACATTGAGGAGTATCCAGTTTCTTGAGAGCTCCACATGTAGCAGTTGTCTTTGGACCTAACTCCCTTCATGATTACTTTATTTTCTTTGTTAGTAATCAGACATTCAGTTTTGGTGAAGTTTACATTCAGACCTTGATCACACAGTTGACTGATGCTTATAAGATTAGCAGTTAATCCCTTAACAAGTAGGACATCATCAAGGTCAGGAACTCCAGGGCAATCCAGCCTACCCATTCCCTTGATTTCCCCCTTTGCACCATCACCAAAGGTAACATAACTCATGGCATGAGGATGAAGTTCAGTTAGCAGATTTTTGTTCCCAGTCATATGTCTGGAGCAACCACTGTCAAAATACCAATCTTCTTTGGCTAAAACTCTGAGGGAAGTGTGTGCTATTAGACTTGTGACCTTTGTCTTAGGAGCCCATTTCTTTTTGTTGACAGTCTTGTGATGCTTGGACCTTGATTGGTATTGAGGCTGAACAGGGCTAGGATAGCCATATAGCTTATAGCAGAAGGGCTTTAGGTGGCCAAATTTTCCACAGTATTGGCATTTCCATCTTTGATGCTTCCCTTTTTGCTGTTGTGACATCTGATGTGACATCTCAGGTTTGCTTTTAACATGGCTGCACTTTAGGTTTGGATTTTGGTTTGCAACCAGTGTAACTGCACTCAGCCTTGAATCCAATACCAGATTTATTTCCTATTATTTGACCAGTCTCGAGAATCTTGTCTAAGATGGCAGATCCATTGTTAAGCATTCTTACATACTTAGTCATCTCATTTAGTTTGGAATTCAAGAATACAACTTCCACCTTCAATTTTGAGATGGTTTCCACAAGCTCTTCCTTTTCATTTTCCAGCTGAGCTATCACTTTCTTCTGGCTTTCAACTTGTCTACACACTCCTGCACTTCTGTGGCACAACTCTTTAAGGGTTCTTTCATCATCAATTGACTCTTCCTCAGACCCCCATCTACCTGTCAGTGCAGTCACATGGTTTGTAGCTTCTTCAGTTTCACTTCCATTAGACCAAGAGGCCACAAGACTCCTTTTTTGTTTCTTGAGGTAGGTCCCACATTCAGTTTTAATATGACCATACCCATTACACTCATAGCACTGAACTTCTTTGGGTTTTTCTTCAGACTTTGGTTTCTTACCAAGGCTGTTGGATTTACTGATGTCAGATGTGATGTTCTTGACATTTCCCTTTGCTCTCACATCTACCTTTTTTATCATTCTGTTGAACTGTCTTCCCAACATTGCTATCTCATTTTCCAGGTCTTCATCAATATCTTGACCACCTTCCTCATCTTCCTCTTCATTGTTTGACATAAATGCTATACTCTTGGCTTTCTTTTCAGCTCCATCACATATTCCCATCTCAAATGTTTGGAGGGATCCAATTAGCTCATCAACTCTCATATTTGAGATGTCTTGAGATTCTTTTATGGCTGTTACTTTCATAGCAAATCTCTTGGGGAGTGATTTGAGTATTTTTCTTACTAACTTTTCATCTGACATCTTTTCACCCAAGGCTCCAGAGGCATTGGCAATTTCAAGGATACTCATGTAGAATTCATGAATATTTTCATCTTCTTTCATTTTTAAGTTTTCAAACTTGGAGGTGAGCAACTGAAGTCTAGACATCTTTACCCTAGAGGTGCCTTCATGAGTGGTCTTGAGAATGTCCCAAGCATCTTTGGCCACTTCACAGTTGTTTACCAGCCTGAAAATATTCTTGTCTACCCCATTGAATATAGCATTCAATGCTTTAGAGTTTCCAAGAGCAAGATCATCCTCTTCCTTAGACCATTATTCTTCAGGTTTCTTCTCAGTAGTGGCTTCTCCTTCTTTAGTAATGACAGGATGCACCCAACCTATTATCACAACTTTCCAAGCCTTGTTATCAAGGGATTTCAGAAACGCTACCATTCGAGGTTTCCAATAGTCATAGTTAGAACCATCCAAAATTGGTGGCCTATGAACAGATCCTCCATCTCTCTCCATTATCCTAGAAAGTATTGCCCCTAGATCTCACCCAGAACCAGAGCAGGATGCCTGCTCTGATACCAATTGAAATTCTGGTATCAGATATAAGATGTCGAAGGTAATGTCACGACACTGATATCTGTTAACACATAATGGATAAAAAATACATAATGGTAAAGCGAATAACACACGCAATTGTTAACCCAGTTCGGTGCAACTCACCTACGTCTGGGGGCTACCAAGCCAGGAAGGAAATTCACTAAAATAGAATTAGTTCAAAGACTCTCCGTACACTTCAACAAGTTACAGTCTTTCTCACCTAATCTCTACCCGTGCAATTTCTACCTAAGCATTCTTAGATATGAGAACCCACTCACTTCCCTACAATCACACACCAGTGATTTTAAACAACAATCCCTTGTGAAAAGAAAATACTTTTCAATTACACACTCTTGATTTTACTTCACAGTTTCAATCAAGAAGACACACTCTTGATCTTGCTTCACAACTTTGATCAAGAAGACACACACTCTTGCTTAACAGCTTTAGAGTGACAAATTACAACCACAAATCAGTCCAATTCAATCATCAATGGATGACTTGAATGACCTACAAGTCTCACGACTAAACAGACACAAACCCTAACTCTCTCTCTATATTTTGCTCAGTATTGGTTGTGTGTTCAAACAGGTTTTCTAAGTTCCTTTTTATAGAAGCTTTCAGCTGGGCTTGGACATCTTGAAAACCCTAAATATATTTTCCAATCAAATCTTTTTATAACAGCTGGTTAGATCTCTTTGGAAAATAAGTAAACCTGGTTGTAATCCATGATTGAATGCGCCAGCTAATCAGATCTTCAATCATACAAAGATTGCCATTAATTGTGCAATCATAAAACACCAGACATTCATACTGAATGTTCTGTGTACAGGATGTCATGACATCGGGTCTGACATCCTGGGAAAATTCTGCATAATCCAATAATTCCTTTTATAACTTCCAGCAGGTACAGCCATATCAGATGCCATGACCTTATGTATGTCATCTGAAACAATCCTACATGAACATGTCTTTCATTTAAGCTCCAGCAGGTACATCCAATATCAGAAGCCATGGCATTGTATGTGGCCTTCTGAAACAATCCTTCATGCACATGTTCTTGAACTCCAGCAGGTACATAGGATATCTCATGTTAAGACATCACACATAACATCTTGTGAACACTCTTTGTTTTACCAAAATTGCTACCAACACTAAGAATCAACATGTGCTAATACCTTCCCCTTGCATAACCGACTTCCGAACCTGTTCGTGGTTGCGACGACCATACTTTGGGGTTTTCTCGATATTTTTCCTTTCCTTTGGAATAAATAAAAACCGATGGCGACTCTGTATTTTTTGCGTAGCGACAACTGGCGACTCTGCTGGGGATACCTCCCTAAGAAAGTCAAGCCTAATCTAGGTGGCTTCCTCGTATGTGTGTATGCTTATCCTTTTGATATTGCTTGTTTTATTTATCACCTTTTGCTTTAAATTTTGTAATATATTATATGATTCCATGGTTCTATGGTATCGATGGATACAAATCCGATTGCAAGTAACCTTGTGGGAAAGACTCTCTACCCGAGTCTAGAGTGTAAACTTGAGATATGAGAGGTTGAGTAGTATGGGCCACCGAGAAGCTTTTATCGTAAGGGTCGATACGAGAACCTCACTTAGAGTAGATTCTCTTGGAGACGTCGACGACCATCAAGCTTTTGACGTAAACGATCGATGTCTTCATTTGGATCCATGACTCTAAGGACCTTTGTAGAACATTAAACCTATGGCCCATTAAGGTTGATGGTCACGTAGTACGGGTCCCCGAGAAGCTTTTCTCGTATGGGTGTTAGATGCCTAAAAGTGCTTATTTGAGCTATCAAATATGGGCATATTTCACTCCTTTTTGTTGCTAAAGTGTTCGAAACCGCCATTGCTTTTGATGATTTGAAATACAATGTTAAATGATCTTGGTACCTTTAATTTGTGTGTTATTGTGCAGAAATTAGGCATGAAAGAATAGAAAAAAAAGACACAAGAATGATGGCAAAGGGACCAAGAAAGGAAGCATTCATCAGCATGCTCGCTAGGCGAGTGCTGTAGCGAAGTGCTCGCTAGGCGAGCACCCTGCGAGCTTCCAGCGAACATCCCCAGAATTTTACAGTAGCAAAGTCAGCAAACTCGCTAGGCAAGCACCCATCGAAGGAGGTAGCGAACACTCCCAGACTTGGGCAAATTCACAGCTAGCACTTACTCGCTAGGCGAGCACCTAGCGAGCTCCCAACGAGCAATTCCAGTAGCAAAACCATCTAAACTCGCTGGAGCGAAGGAGGAAGCGTGGGCTTCGCCTAGCGAACATGCAAACAGGGCTTGGAAGATTCTTCTGGCGCAAGTGCCTCAGGTGGCCTATTTTGGGGCTCGCTAGGCGAACCATTCTGCTCGCCTGGCGAGCATGACAGCTCAGACAGCAGTACTATAAGTAGCAGGGGCTACTTTTTGGAAGCCATGCCTTTAGACTTAGATATTTTTCTGCATTTTTCTTGGGATCACTTTGTAACCTAGAAACCCATTTTTCATATTTTCTTCATCTCTTAACAATATTCTACAAAAAGAAGGTGGATTCCCATCCAACCTCGATTCTTCGACTTGGATGTTGATCAACCTTCAACCAAAACTTGTTGTACAAGCTACCATGAAAATGAGTAGCTAAGTCCTTCATTTTGTCAAGGTTAGATGTAGATGATCATAAGCTTTGTGTGTATATGGGATGATATTCATTTGTAAACTCTTTAATGATGAATATATGGTGAAAACTTTGTTTTATCGATAACTCTTTGTGTTGGTTTATGATCGAGAGATGTTTACCAACTCTTTACCTAGGTTTTCATCCAATCTTGTTTGTTAGCTAGAGATAGTAATGAATGATTTTGTTCACCATAAAGTTGAACCAAAAAGTTGTCATTTTGATAGATTGTGTGAGAGATCAACAATGGATCAAAATGGGAAAACCCACAATGTGTGTTAGAGATAAACACAATGGGAGGACTTTGTGAAATAGTTTATCATCTAAAGGAGTTTATAAGTTTTGTTGATCGAACATATGTATGCAAAGTGATCGTCGAACCCTAACTTTGACAATCTTTATCAAATAGAAAAACCAAAACTTTTACCGCATTTTCTTACACTTTTATGCAAGCTACCGTGACTAAAACCAAAACCCCCCTTGTTACTACGAGTTAAGAATTAAAACAACTGTCGAACGGCGGCGATATCTCACAATCCCTGTGGAGACGATAACAAAAACCCGACATACCAACCCTATTCGAACAGTGGGTCGGTACGAAGATCTCACTCAAAGTAGATCTTCTTGATGGGGTTGACGACCGACAAGCTTTTCCCGTAGGCGGCAAACAGTCAAGGAGGTCCGTGAATTTGAGACCCTTGTCTAGAACCCGATGTCGATGGTCGTATAGTGCGGGCCCCCGAGAAGCTTTTCTCGTGTGGGTCGGTACGAAGATCTCACCCAGAAGAGGCTCATTTGAGGGAGTTGACGACCAGTAAGCTTTTGCCGTAAGCGGCAAACAACCAAATGAATCGATGACTCTGGGGTCCATATCTAACCCTAGACCCCGACCGGTGATATCCCCATTGTGAGTAAGCAATCAGAGTTGTCCTCCATCCGTATCTCGAACATGTGATACCATGCCAACTTGTGTGTTCGACTCGTGGGAACCATGCTTATGTATCACTCATGCATTCATGCATCATAAAAAGTATTCAAATACAATATTCATGCATCATTCTGCATATCATCAAACAAAAGCCAGAAAACTTACCATTTGACCATTCTATCCAGAATCATCCACAGTCAAGCTGACTTCCCGACATTCATACTACACGCGCAACAATCAAAGATTGCTCATGGATCAATTGGAGCAGAATCAAGCTGCTATGAGGGAGGATATGACCACTGTGAAGGCTCAGATGGGTCAACCTATTGAAGCCCTACAAGCTCTGGCTAGGGGACAAGAGGAAATGCGTCAGGCTAATCTGAGAGCCTCTACTGCCAACCCTGCTGTTGTGATGATACCAGTGAATCCACCAGGAGGAGCTGGTACGCCTGCTGTAGCTCAGCCACCTCCTGACAAAGGTCCAGTATACCAGAATGATAATCAGACGTTCAATCTCCCCGTCAATGGGAGATTCCAGCCTGAGATTGACGAGCAGCAAGACACTTTCTTCACTATAAAGGCTGACTCGGTTTATGAAGCTTTTGGTCCTTCTCCTGCTGACATCGAAAGGAGATTTCAAATGATGGAGGAGAGATTCAAGGCGATGCAAGGTCCTGATACCTTTGGGTTGGATGCTGCTGACATGTGCCTAGTGCCAGACGTGAAAATTCCTCCCAAGTTCAAAGTCCCGAGCTTTGAAAAGTATCAAGGGGTCACTTGTCCAAAGGCCCACATCCGAGCTTTCTGTAGAAAGATGACCGCTCATTCTAGTGACGAGAAACTCTTAATGCACTTCTTCCAGGACAGTCTTAGTGGAGCTTCTCTGGAATGGTATATGCAGCTCGAGCGCATGCATATACGAACCTGAAGGGAACTTGCTGAAGTCTTCTTGAAGCATTATCAGTATAACTCAGACATGGCTCCCAATCGGACTCAGCTCCAAAGCCTTTCTCAGAAGCCGGATGAATAGTTCAAAGAGTACGCTCAATGATGGAGAGACTTGGTTGCCAGGGTTCAACCCCTCTTCTTGAAAAAGAGCTGATAAACATGTTTGTGGACACCCTTCAAGGGCAGTATTTTGAAAAAATGATTGGGAGTACCACCTCGGGATTCTCAGACTTGGTCATTGCCGGCGAGTGAATTGAAATGGCTTGAATATCGGCAAGATACAAGACACAACCGCTGTGGCTAATGGAGCGAAGAAGCCTTATTCCATATTCTCAAAGAAGAAGGAAGGAGAGACCAATGTTGTCGCTCAAGGGGGGGATGGAGGTTACCAAATGTCATACTATCCGGTGGCAGCAGTAACACCTAACCCATATCCGCAGCCAGCGTATGTCATTCCAACCGGTCCTCCAGCGATGCAATATCAGCAGCCCTATGCTCCTCATCAACTCGTTGCTCCGCAACAACATAACTACTATCAGCAGGGTAGACAAGGACCAAGGAGGCCTCCTAGAAGGTTTGATCCAATTCCCATGCCGTATGGACTTCTGCTAGCTCACTTGCTCAAGGATTCGCAGGTCCAGCTGAGAGAAGCTAAGGCTCCTCCTGTACCTCTTCCTCCCGGGTATGACATGAACGTCAGCTGCGAGTATCACTCTGGAACGCGAGGGCACTCGATCGAGAATTGCAATATATTTAAGCACAAGGTACAAGACTTGATTGACTCAAAAGCAATATTGTTCAAGCCAGTTGTTCCAAACAACCCCGTTCAGGCAAGTACATCTGCAGCGCCTTAGTCAGAGAAGCGGTAGATCTGAAGGATTGGTATCTGTGGAATTGTCTCGTCAACTTTTTCCAGAATCAAGGCCCCAAGCAGTGGGAGAATAAAGCGGATCATTCCAACAATCTCTGGTTCAATCATTCATGTGTGATTTTCTTGTTTGTCATTTGTAACATTCATTTGTAATAAACTCGTTTGTTTTTGAATAATAATGACATTGAAATAAATATGCATGATTTGAATAAATTCATTCGTGTCCACTCGTACTTTATCTTGTCAATATTCAAATGTTGGTTTTTGGAGGAGGATGATGTAATTAAAAACACGAAACGAATTCACTGCTCGTACGCTTTTGAATAAAACCATGTTGATGATGTAAGGCATTGTTTCAAATCCCTAAACACCGAAGATATAAGGAAGATAATCCCTAGTCAACCCCTTAGAGCCGAGGAGTAGGAGTTTCTTTCTTAAAATATAAAACCCTCAATCTCAAACCGGGGCAGGGTAGTCGTTAGTCAGTTTGACCAAGCGTTCAAACTTCAAAAGAGGAGTGTCCTATCTGAGGACCAACCATATCTTATCCCTCATAAGAGGTCGGAAACCACCAAATTCCAAATGGTTGTCCCTCACCCACAGAGGCAGGAGGCGGTCGTAACCCATTCAAATCAATGGACAGATGTCACACGATTTATTTCAGCAAAAAGAAACAAAGAAAGAAAACAAAAACAAAAAAGAGAGAAAGCCCGTTAAGTCGAAAACTCGAAAACGAGTGACTTAGGCAAAAATTAGGGCATCCCTGGGGATTGTAAATCTGAACCAATCCAGCAAAAATAGGGAGATGAAAAAACAAATCTGCAAAAGAGGAATCAAAAGAAAATCCTCAGCAAGAACAAAATCGTATGACTACAAACAACAGAAGGTGCATGACTGCCACACCAAAAACCTCTTGGGTTCATTACCCATCACTCCTAAGTCCATTTTGGAAGAAGAACACTTGTTTCAAACTTGCTGAACGTAGGACTGGAGAACATCACGAAGAACGGGTGGGTTATGATAGGTTCGAGCTTTATTTCGAAGGTGTATTATAGTCAGAACGATCATGTTAAAACTGACTCCTCATCAATTTGCTCATTTTATATGTTGATATTGATATGACATTCGTTATCAATGATGCATTCATTAAATGTCAGAATTTCAGTGAGCATGTTTGGATTTCAAAACTGCATAAAAATGACATTGCATTATCATTCCAAAAATGAACTTGTCTTACTCGTGAGTAAGCACCTTACATCAAGAGATTCGCCACAATGAGCGTGAATTGAGTTACCTGATGATTCCAAAGCGCATAACGCCTGAGACCTCCGTTGAGCAGGGGCAAGCCACTTCTTTTGATCACATCAATCAGAATGTCTGAAGACTCTGTCGAGCAGAAAGACAAACCGCTTTGAGATCTCGCCGATTAGATGCAGTCACATCGATAAATCTCTACAATATTCAGTCAATCTGAAGTAGTCAAGGTGAGATTCAATCAATCTCTCTGAAGATTAGTGAATCAAGGGCATTCCCTCAAAAATCAGCCAACCAGAGGCAAAGCTACTCCAAGGCTCGTACTGGGACAGGCCACCCCAAGGGCACAAGAAGTCAATCTCTCAGAAATGGTTAATCAGAGGAATGCAGTTCCGAGACACTGGGGAAGATCCGATTGAGATAATCCACGACGAAGTTGCTTCTTAACTAGTGATTAGGGCAATCCTTGCAGATACCCAACCAACTGGGGCAAGATGTCCAAGAGATGAAGGTTCTCTCCCTACCTGGGAAGGCATTTCAGATTCAGCATGGGGCATCCAAAGGCCTACGTCAGATCCATCCTCCAGCAATATCAAGAAGTCAGATGTCGGGAAGTCATGCAAGACACAACCCACCTTCCATAAATCAAAAGCCTTGCAACCCAAAAAACTTCCTCAACATTCATTGCATCGTACCTAGGATTGGGGCATCCATAGACCCTCATATCATTGTATCAATCTGTCATGCATAATTCATATCATTCATACATATAATCCAACATAGCACAAATCTCTCTAACAAGGAAGAATCAAGCCCAAAGCTCTCTTGGCACTATTCAACTGCCCATTTTCGTGGGCATCTTTCCATAATCCACCCCGTTGGCGTTACACAATAGAAAATAAATGACCTTTTTGACCCTTGCAAAGCTCCTAGTCGGCAACCCCGACAGGATTGTTCGAAGTCATTCCTTTTTCGCTTACTTGCCGTAAGCCTGTTGCCTCCTTCATGGAAATGATTTCCCCTCGTTACCTTTTGCACGAGAAGGGTTGTCTCTGTCAAGACTTTGCCTTTTGATTTGTTTCAAAATACCCAATGTAGGTTTGGTGAGTCCTGGGAAGGGTAGTCATATGTCGAAAACTCCATCCCCGCCGGTGTGCCTGTGGGACCCCTTGAGGTTTTCGTATCTACAACAAAGTGCCCAATTGACATAGCCTACCAAAGCCCAGACCTTATTTGGAAAACATCTTGCAAAGTCCAATTCTCATTGGCAAAACCCTTACCTCCCAAATTTGGAAGACCAATTAAGCAGTAATCATCAGTGTCTATCACTTTTTTCAATACCTGTCGGTATTGATTTCCCTTCGCTCGTCAGTGTCTATCACTTTTTTCGATACTCGTCGGTGTCGGTATCTCTTCCCCAACCGCAGAGTTGTAGATGATCACCTTTTACTCAGTTTTAGATTCCATTACCTCTAACCCCAGAGTTGAGAGACTATCTTATACCCAATCTCAGAGTTGATGTCAGTTCCCACTCCAACTTCAGAGTTGTTGCTTCTTCCTTCTTTCCAGCCTCAGAGTTGTTGTCTATTTCTCTTATTCCCAACCTCAGAGTTATCGTCTATCCCTTTCATATTCGACCTCAGAGTTGTGTGTTTCCCATTTCCAACCTCAGAGTTGTATGTTTCCTTTTTCCAACTTTAGTGTCGTCGCCCTTTTGCAGCCTCAATGTTGTTATCTCTTTTTCAGCCTCAGAGTTGTTGTCACTTTTCTCATTGACCAACCTCAGAGTTGTATGTTCACCTTTCCTTATCCCAGCCCCAGAGTTGATGGTAACCTTTCTTATTTACAGCCTCAGAGTTGTTTCCCCTTTCTCCAACCGCAGTGTTGTAGTCTCTTTTTCCAACCACAGTGTTGTAACCCATTTTCCAACCGCAGTGTTGTCGTCCCTTTTTCCAACCGCAGTGTTGTCGTCCCTTTTTCCAATCGCAGTGTTGCCAACCACAGTGTTGTCGTCCCATTTTCCAACCGCAGTGTTGTAGTCCCTTATTCCGACCGCAGTGTTGCCGCCCATTTTCCAACCACAGTGTTGTCGTCCCTTTTTCCAACCGCAGTGTTGCCAACCACATTGTTGTCACCCCTCTTTCCAACCACAATGTTGTCGTCCCCTTTTCCAACTGCAGTGTTGCCAACCACAGTGTTGTCGTCCCTTTTCCAACCTCAGTGTTATCGCCCTTTTCAACCTCAGAGTTGTATGTTGCCTTTCCTTATCCCGACCTTAGAGTTGTTGTTCCTTTTCCAACCACAAAGTTGTTGTCAGAGTTGTTGTTTACCGTTTATTCTCCCAATCTCAGAGTTGAGTATCTGCTTGTTTCCAACCTCGAAGTTGACGTTTACCATTTTTCGCTCCCGACCTCAGAGTTAGGCAGTTACATTTTTCTAACTTCGGAGTTGGTGTATCTCTTTCAAGCCTCAGAGCTTAGGACCTACTTTCTTTCCAACCTTAGGGTTAACGATCACCTTTTTTCGACCTCAGAGTTGAGTACCTACCTTTTTACACTTCAGAGTGAATGTACCGTGTTACCCCTAACCTCAGAGTTGTATTTCTCCTTATTCCCCGACCTCAGAGCTGAATAGTTATCTTTCTTCAGCCTCAGAGTTGAACGACTGCCTTTTTCCAACCTTAGAGATGACAACTACCTTTTATACCCTGAAATTCGCCTCACCCTTCACATTGATTTTATAGGTCACTATTCCCAAATATTTGCATATCATCCTCATTCATTCATTTCATTGAATAATCATGGTTCTCCATATGCAGGCATCCTCTTCGCATCGTGTTAATAATGGTTCTGATTAATTATAACTTCGTGTTGATTTCAACTTCAAATTAAATTTTGAAGTTTGAATTGATTTTGAAGTTAGATTTGATCTTTGAAAATAAATTTGGTTTTAGAAATCATTTCGTTCTTTCTTCGAATTAATTTTGGAAATTCAAGTTGAGTTGGATGATACGAGTTGATTACTGAAAAGTTGAATTGGCTTTGGAGATTTAATCGTGGTTGCATTGAGCCCATTCATTTCTTTTTTGTTAAGCCCATAATTTTAGCCCATTAACCATTTTCTAAACATTCATTCAATATCCGCATTTGTCCATATTTCATCCTGATAATCCATTTTCAAAAACCAATTATTCATTTCCATTTAAATCCATTCATAATCCAATTTCATTTTAACCAGATCCATATTTCATTTTATATCCAATTTAGTTTATCCATTTAAAACCAATTACCAATATCCAAAATTCAAGTCTAAAATAACAATTCATTCATTAACCAAAACCATAATCCAATTTGAATATCCATTCGCCAATTTCTAAATCCAATTTGTTTCTTAAATCCATTTTGGCTCTCCATTTCTTATCTGTTTAGTAATTCAAAAAAATCCATTTTTATTATCTAATTTTCCAATTTAAATCCATTTCTATCCAAATAACCATTTGAGCCCATTTAAACACTCATTTTTGGTATTATCCAATTCACGAATCCAATTCCATTTTCATATTCACATTTTAAGACCAAAACCAAATGTTCAATTCCAATTCATTTTCCAAATTAACTCGTATGCTTATTATTCCATCAGCTTGAATACAAGAAAAAAGAAGAAAAATCACCTAACTCTATAAATTCTTCTTCTTCCCGCTCTCAAATCCCCTTCCAGATTCTTCTTCTTCTTCCTCCATCACCTAATTTTATTCAACCTTCCAAGAATCGCCACCACTATCGAATCCAACAACCTCTTCATTGGACGCACCATATCTTGCACGCATATGAACTGCAGAATCATTACACCACGTCAATTTCCACAAATCACAACATCACAATTCCTACGAATCGAACTACAAATCATTCATAATCGAATCATGATTCACTATTGAAGCGGAGCAATCACGAATAGCAACGAAGTCATCGTGATAGAAGCAATTCGCAATAGAACAAGAGAAGAAGATCGGAGAATCAGAGTTTCGTGATACCTGAGTTCCGAATCCGGCTTCACCGACGGATCCTATTTGCCATTGTCGGTAGGATCTCTTATCCTTTCGTGTTGTTAATTCATTCACAGTGGTATATCGGTCTCTTTTTCAATTCGCTGTTTGTTTTGTTTCGTGTGAGAGCCATCGCGGTAGCTCCGTTCGATTAGGCGGACTTTCATTTCTCGTGTCGGTCAGGAGGTGTGGGGCGGTGTGAGTGTGACTTCACGTAGGAGTGCCGCCACCATTGGCTTAGGCCGGCGCGTCTAGGGAGGTTGTGGAGATATGGTTCTCCCTGTTTCTGTTGAGTTTGACCGAAGAAGATGAAGGAGATGGAGCCTCCGTTCCTTGTCCATCTGCTTGGGCCTTGCCTTCACATTTTAGGCCCAAGCTATTTGCTATTCCAATGCTTCACTGGCTAGTGTACCCTCCCTGTGCTTGGGCCTTTGCCTTATCCTCCATTCCAGGCCCGATCTGTTATGGTTAGCACTAAGCCTAATGGATCTTTAATTAGTTTATCTTGATAATATCATAGTTTAGATTCCTATTAGGTCTTAATTAGGATAGTTAGATAATTTTAGATCTTGATTTGTTAATTGTGGATATTAATTGATTGTTAATTGTGAATATTAATTGTGATTAGAATATTTTATATTTAACTTTGATTTTTGATTTTTGATTTTTGATTTTAGATCTTGATTTGTAAATTATGGATATTAATAGATTGTTAATTTTGGATATTAATTCTGGTTTGTTGTTTTAGACTTTAATTTGGTAATGATTTTTGACATTTGTTTGGAATTGATAATTGTTTAGGTTGATATTTGGTTAATATTCTAGAATTGATATTTTTGTTAATTGTTTTCTTGAACATCATTTTACTTCAATTAACGTCTAACAATTAACCTTTAACTTTTACAATTCCGCATTCTAACATCTAACTCATTTAAATTCCGCATCTAACTCCTAACATTTATTTTTGTCAAATTTACTTTACAATTGCTTTTATTTGCTTTATATTCCATATTGTACATAGTCATCTCATTCTAAAATGAACATAAAAAAGGCAAAGACTTCAAAAATAAAAAAATAAGATAATTCCTCAAACATGTAATGGACATTGGACAATGGACTTAGAGACTCATTAGGACCCTTTGCAAAAGGCCTTGGACAATCATTCAACCCAAACATGGAAAGGAGCATTCAAAGACAAAATTGTAATCTTTTACTTGCTTTCTAGTTTAGGACACAATTGCACACACATGGCTTTCTCTTGGGCTACCTGACAATGAGACCTTTTATTTCCTGCAATCCCTTGTACTTTACATGTACCCCTCCCCTTTCTCATGTACGCATTTACTCGCTTTCTTTTATTGCTTGATTAGATACTCCTTAGGCATTAGGAACGCGCATCATTCAAAATCAATAATAAAACCCTTGATCCAACGCCAAGCGATCTCTTTTTCAAATCAAATTCAATAAACAAACCTTTGATCCAACGTCAAGTGGCCTTTTCCAAATCAAATTCAAAAACACAATAAATGGCGATTAGGATCATACGTCACGAGCCTTAAGCGATAAAGAAGGGATGAGATTGGAGCTTTCCTACAGTCATTCTGAATGCTTCGAACACAAGACGTTTGACTTGACCGTTTGAGGTATTCACCTTTACCCATAGTCTTTAGTGCAATCCGAAATCAATAACACTTTCTCCAAAGCTTAAAAACAAGTCAACGCATTCAAACCTTTTGTTTGAGCCTTAGGGTGACACCATCGAAAACCCTTCTTCAAGGTAATAAAATCAACAAAACAAACCAAACAATTTCAAAACCACGAACTACGAAGGCTCTGATTTCCCACTTCAACATGTGGGCATACGTAGGCACAAGGATCCATTCCTTGGCGAGCACGCTAATTTAAAACCTACCTCCACTCCGCAAACCTTTGGCAAGCAAGCATTCGATAAACAACAAGTAAGCGCAAACACCCTAGATGGTTCCCATGGAGTACCATGGATGTGAGGGGTGCTAATACCTTCCCCTTGCATAACCGACTTCCGAACCTGCTCGTGGTTGCGACGACCATACTTTAGGGTTTTCTCGATATTTTCCCTTTCCTTTGGAATAAATAAAAACCGATGGCGACTCTGTATTTTTCGCGTAGCGACAGGGGTTAATCTAGAATGGAGACTTTAGGTATTGGTATAATGGGTATTCAAACTGATCTCGTAAAAGTGAGAGATCTAAGGTGTCAGGACGGTATCAATCTTGTTAGATTTTTCTCAGCTTCCTAACAGAACCTTTGTAAGGCAACCTATATACTTGTAGGGTATGCATTTAACTTAAAAACAAAATTCTTGTTATGGAAAATTAGATATAAACGAATGAATGTTAGGGACCAATTAATACTACTTTTTATATAATTTTATTGGTCCCTTTTACCAATTTTTGATGAAAATTACACACTTTTATTCTCACTATTTTGTATAAATGCAATTGGGTTTAATTTATGTTGTTTTGAGTAGTTATTTCACATATTTGTTAGTTTTGTAGAATTTTTGGACAAGAGAGCTTCAGAATGCTTAATCATAACTTGGAAGAAGTGTTGAATGCAATTTAGAGGCCTAATTTTGAAGAATACCACTTGGAAGATTAATTGGATGAAGCTTGCAAGGCAAGGAAGCTGAAGTAGCTTCAGTTCGCGCCGCGAACCTTGCGAATCCAGCAAGCTGTTTTGGCCAAGTGTGTTGTTTTCAAGGCCAACTGTGTTTTTCCATTTCTGTATCTGTTTTAGGGGGCTTTTCAGCTTTAGATGAAAATGAGCATTTTAGGAAAGGTCGACCCTTTTTAGAAAACAGAATGGAAATTGTTGATTCATTGATTCATAGCTTGATATTTTGTGGGAGAAAAACAGAGTTTTATTCTCCATCCCCTTTTGCTTTCAAAAATGATGAGGAGGAGCTAAACCCCATTTTGTCAAGATTGGAGGTAATAGTTATTCTTATTTGTTTATGTATTCCATTTAACTCTTGTATATGATAAAAGATTGTTGATGTATTGAATGATATTTTTGCCCTAAGTTGAATATTAGATTTGAGTAGTTGTTGAAAGAGATTATTTAAGTCTTGACATAAAATATATTTTCAAGTAGTGAATAAGTTGTAGAGATAGATTTATTCACTACTCTTCTTTTGTATCAACCATTAAAGATTGCTATATTGATAGTTAGGTGGAGAAATCGTCTAAAGATTAATATAGTGATTATCACAATATCATTTAGACATAAATGATATTGAGAGGATACTTGAACATCATCAATAATCTTGAATCTATATAGTTGTCATAAGGAATCATAAGCAATTTGAATAGTAAACTCCAATCTTGCCAAGCCTTTTAAATTTGATTAAAACCATTTTATTGTTTTAGTGATATTTTACTCAAAAGATAACTCTTCAAACAAAACAACTTGGTTACTTTCTAAACTTATAACAATTTGGATTATAGAACGGCGGTAATAACAACCAATCTCTGTGGATACGATTGTAAGACCCCAATTTTGACCCTAAGATCCCTCATGGCATCATAACATTGCATTTGCATAGCCTCAAGGATCATGAGCATCTTGGTTCCCTTTGCCTTTGGGTAGGACTCCTTGTGATTGGTTTGAGATCACCAAGCATGCTTGAATTATACATCATTGTTTCTCTTACTTTTGTTTACTAAAAAAAATAATAATAATAATAATGAAAAATAAATAAATAAATAAATAAATAAATAAATAAAATATAACAAAAAAAATTTGGACTTGGGTCTCCCTCATTTGAGCCCACAGGTCCACAAAAACCAGGTTATAAATTCAGAGTTTCAGTGAAACAAAAGGACATGCCATTCCTATTACCCTAGCAGGAAAAAGAAAGTGAGAGAAGAGCTAACAGAGTTCAGAGCAACCTCCAGAGGCTGAAGGGAACTCATCGGCAAAGAACCAATTCCCTCTCATATAAACCCTCAGATTGCTCTGCAAACCTCACGGGTGCAACTCAATTTCAATCGATCCTCCCCAATCAGGTATGCCCTATTTCCACTACTTTATACTTTCAACCTGAAATTTTTTTATACCCTTTTAATGTATGTGTTTGACAAGAGGTTTAGGCCTCCTACCCTTGGTTGCTTTTTGTGAGCTTTTTTGTGAATTTTAATGGCATGATTCATGTGGTTACATTTTGATTTGGGGGCAACCCTTGATTACCCTTTTTTTTTTCTCTAACCTGTTTGTTGAGTTTTTTTTGTGAGGGCTCACATGACTCTTGCAGAGATGGCCTAGTGTTCCACTTTATTTATGGGATACCACCTGGAGGTTTATTCCGATTACCTATGCTTAATGGCTTGAGATATTTGTTTGTGACTGCTTATTCCAAAGGATGGGAGCTACTTGGATCATCAATATGATCTCAAAAGGGGAACTCCTAATGTGGTTTTTTTCTTTTTCTCCCCATTCTAACCCAAGCCAAAACTTTTTGTGCAAACAATAACTTTTGTTTTCAACATTAGAAACCTAAGCCTTATGCTTTTGATTTTCAAACTTATTTTTTATAACACTTATTTTGAATTGAACCTTTTAATCCACTTTAACCATATTTTTGTAAATACTTTTAATTGGTAAATATAACCCATTCAAATACTTTTTGTGGTTTCAATGGCCACCTTCTTAATTAAACCTTTTTTTTATAACCATTAGCTATTAGGTCTGAGTTATCCTTGAGGTAGATATAATACTCACCTTTATCCTTAGTGATGGACAATGAGTCTTCCATGCTTATTATAGGGTTAACCCCTCACTAGCATGTTGAAGCTATCCTCACATGGTGGATTTGTGGTTTTAGGTTGAGTTTTCTCCCTTTGATAACAGAAGACCTTAAGGTTTTTGGACCAATCAATTCACCAACTTTTTTTGAATTTGTTTACCCCGAACTACGAGGTTTTGATCCTAATCTTTTTTTAAGATGGTACGTAGGCAATGGGTTCATCCATTCAAACACAAAATGTAAATAAATTTGTATATTCTTTTCTCATCCCTTCAATCATGTTTGCACAAATAAATTTTCACAAAAAATAATAAAAAAACAACAACCTTACAACAAATGTGAAAAGGGCTCCCTAGGAGTACCTAGGATGCTTTGGGTGACTAACACCTTCCCATTGCATAACCAACCCCCTTACCCAGATCTCTGACATTTTTACTAGTTTTTGATTCGATAAAACTTTTGGGTTTTTGTTCGCTTTCTAACCATTCCTTTGGATAAATAGAAGTGCGGTGGCGACTCGACTTGTATGATTTACCTTGGATTTAGTCAATATCTCTAATGATAACGAGTACCCCGCTACAACGATATAAAAATATTTTCCGAAAATATACTTTTCAACAAATTGGCGCCATTGCCGGGGATTGGTGTTCGATATTACAAGCATTGCAATAATTCATTGTTCTAAGTTTTGTTACTTTTATTACTATCCCTCTTGTGTTTCACTTGGTTTGTTAGTTTTGTAGATTCTAGTGCATGCGAGGAAAAGCTACCGAGGAGCAATTTCAATTCGATCCCGAAATTGAAAGAACACTTCGAAAGCTCAATAGCAAAACACGAAGAAGAAGGAAACTAGCCGAAGAGAGGAACCGGAGAGAAGAAGCATCTACTTCCGCACTTGTTCAAATCGAAGAAGTGGTTGTAGAGGCTTGTGACGGAAACATGGAGGATGACAATCGTACCGAAATGTCCGCTAATAGCTCAAGAAGGAATGCTCAATTTGCTCGTGGAGGAAGGAATACTGAAATGAAGACCGGAATCTCCAACTTCTCTATGCAAATCCATTCACCGGAATGGACCATGAAGATCCGTATACCCATCTCATCAAATTCTATGAGATTGCGAGTTCTACGGGAATTGATGAAACGGGTGAAGAGGCATTATTCAAAAGGATGTTCCCACACTCCTTAGTGGGAAAGGCAAAAGAGTGGTACCTTGATCAAGCACCAAGAGTGATGACGGATTGGAATTTGCTAGAAGAAAAGTTCTTAGAAAGATATTTCCCTCAATCCCGATTCATGAAAGCCAAAACGGCTATTACGGTATTCACTCAAGGAAGCAACGAGTCTCTAAATGAGGCTTGGGAAAGATTCAAGTCAATGTTGAGAAAATGCAAGGGTCATGGTTTTGATGAGCTCACTCAAATCCATATTTTTCTAAATGGGCTCCAATCAACTCACAAGACACTTTTGGATGCTACCACGGGTGGCTCTCTTATGTCAAAGAATGCGGAAGAAGCTAAAGTCATTATTGACCGGATGACACTCAATGATCGTCAAAGTCAACATGACAGTAGTCCTTCACAACGTAAATCGGGAGTTCTTGAGTTAAATACCAATGACGTCATCCTTGCTCAAAACAAGCTACTTTCTCAACATGTGGAGTTGCTTACTCAACAAATGGCCAAGCTTCCACAGCAAATAAAGGAAATTCAAGGGTCTCAAGTTCGACATCAAGTAGCATGTTACGAATTATGTCAAGGAGATCATCAAACCGGTTTTTGCCCTCCACTAGAAGAAGTGAGTTATGTGAACAATCAAAATCAAGGCTATCAAAGGAACAATCAAGGTTATCAACCATCAAGGTTCAACAACCAAAATTTTCAGCAGCAAAGTCCTTATGAACACCCAAATTCTCAAGGACAACAATCGCAAGGAGGAAATTCAAAGCTAGAAGACACTCTCCAACAATTCATGCAAGCCTCCATGGCAAATCAGAAGAGCAACGAGGCAGCAATCAAGAATTTGGAAAACCAAGTAGGTCAACTTGCGAAACAATTGTCGGAACAAACTGCGGGTTCCTCTTTCTTTGCTAACACTCAAACTAATCCAAAGGAGCATTGTAAAGCAATTTTTACTAGAAGCGGTAGAAAGTTGACAAGTGGAAAAAGTGAGGAAATTACAGTAGAGAATGATATGGATGCTGTACTGGAAAATGAGGATGTGGCTTGTGGAAAGGAGAAAGTGGCAGAAACTGCTCAGTTCACGCCGCGATCTTCCTTCGCGCCGCGAAAACAGAGAACCAGCAATTGATAGCAGAACAGCAGTGTGAAGCGGAAATGGAGAAGGAAATCGAACCGAGAAAGAAGAAAAAAAGAGACAAAGGAGTGAATGTCATTCCAGTTCAACATCTACCCTATCCGCACGCACCATCAAAGAAGGATAATGCTAGACACTATGCACGGTTCATGGACATATTCAAACAACTTCAAATCAATATTCCATTTGCCAATGCATTAGAGAAAATGCCACGATATGCAAAGTTCATGAAGGATATTCTCACAAAGAAAAGGAGACATGTGGAAGACGAGACAATCTTGCTCGATGTACGTTGTAGTGCCATCATTCAAAAGACTCTCCCAAGGAAGGAATCTGATCCGGGCCGAGTCGTTTTACCGTTAACCATTGGAGACACTTACATTGGTAATGGTTTGATTGACCTGGGATCTAGCATCAATTTAATTCCTCTATCCATTGTCAAAAGATTGGGAAATGTTAAGATCAAATCTACAAGGATGGCTTTGCAACTAGCCGATAAATCTACCACTTCACCATATGGAGTTGCTCAAGACATGTTAGTGAAGGTGGACAAATTCTTGTTTCCGGTAGATTTTGTGATAGTAGACATGGATGAGGATCGTGATGTTCCTCTAATTCTTGGAAGACCATTCATGAAAACAGCCCGAATGATGATTGACATTGATGATGGACTAATGAAAGTAAGGGTGCAAGATGAAGATGTAGCCTTCAGTCTTTTTGAAGCCAAAAAGCATCCTAATGATAAGCATGATTCTTTCCGAATCGATGCCACCAAGGAGGAATTAGTGGAGATCGCAAACCAGGTTCATGTTTCTAATCCATCAGAGAGATCTCTTGTCGGAGTCTACAAAGTTTCGACCAAAAATGAAGGAAAAGAGATTGAAGCAATGTTGCATGAATTAGAGTCTTGTGGAGAGCTTGTTTATCATGAAGAGACAAACAAAGGCTTGGATATGACAAAGAAAGTGGAAGAGCCAAAACTAGAGCCACATTTGAAGTATGTGTTCCTTGGGGATGACTGTACTAAACCGGTGATCATTAGCAATACCTTGTCCACAAAAGAGGAGAATCAATTGATACGAGTGCTGAAAAAGAAGGAAGTTGTCAAACTATTGGAGGCCGGGATGACTTATCCTATCTCCGATGGTGAATGGGTGAGCCTGGTGCAAGTAGTTCCGAAAGAGGGTGGTATCGGATTTTATCGAAGGTTCACCAAGAACCTCTTAAAGACAACAAAGCCCTTAGGTAAGTTGCTCAGCAAAGCCGAATCATGAAGAGAATCATCGAACCGTCGAGCTCTAAACGACGTTAACCAAAGAGCTTGTTGGGAGGCAACCCAACGTTGTAAGTCTACATTTTATATTTTCTCAATTCTGCTGTCATGATATTCTGTTGTGTTAATTTTTGTGAAACTTGGGTTCTGTCCACTGCAAATTAATTTTTTCAGAAATTCCTTCAGTTCGCCCAGCGATCATCTTTCGCCCCGCGAACTGAATGGAGAGCTTTAGTTCGCGCCGCGAACAAAGTTCGCCCAGCGAACGGAGCGTGGCAGAACCACTTAAATTCTGTTTAGGTTGTTTTTCTGTCCACTCTCTTTTATTTTTCAAAACAGCAAAACAACAACTCTTTTCCACTCCCACTTCCAAAACTTCCAAAACTAAAAAAATTTCCCTCTCCATCTCCCAAATCCCAACTGTCAACAAAGATTCAAGTGCACTTCAACAAGGTATGTTTGTTCTTTTCATTTTCTCTTCCCATTCCTTTTCAGTCTCTCACTTGGGTAAGAGTAGGGTTTTGCTAAGATTGGAATGTGACACTTGAAATAACCTTGCATGTCTAAAGTGAATTCAGATTAGGATTAGGATAGGGATTGTGGTTATGACTGTTGGTAGTGCAAACCTTAGGAACCCTAGAAGGCTCCTGGTATTTTCCTGGTTCGCAGGGTTCGCGCCGCGAACTGGGAAATTCCAGTGTCATGTTTTATGCTGTTGATTGCTAACTCTCTTCATGTTTTGTTGTGTGGTTGATCTGATGTTTATTGCAGATGTCTAAGAGAACAAAAACCACGGCTTCTGGTCCTTCTCGTTCATTGAGACGATTCACAAGTGACGAACATGAATAACGATTTGAAAACTTAATCAAGAGAACCATCCAACCGGAAAGGTTCATCCGTTTATCACCGGGTGGGACTTATCGGAATTTGGTATCAAATTTTGAGAGAAGAAGGTGGACCAAACTTTGTGAACTAGAGTCGGCAATCAATTATGATATTGTACGAGAGTTTTATGCCAACGCTATGCATCTTGAAGAGGGAATAGCTTTCAATTACCAAACAAGAGTAAGAGGCAAGATTATTTCTTTCGGCAGAGAGGCAATTAACTCATATCTTGGTAATCCTCTCACCTTGGGAGAGAATGAGCGGTGCGAGTATCGTACCCAAGAATTGGCCAATGTTTGGGATCTTCCAGCGGTGAGCCCTACCTTATGCCTTAAAGGAAAGACATTTGACCTAAATGATCAAGGACTTCCAAAGTCATGGAAAAGAGAAAATCTGAATCTGGAAGCAAGGGCATTTCTGGTGCTGCTGTTGAACAATATCCGGCCAAGGAGCCACAACACCACTATCCCTTTGGGTGTCGGGTGTTTACTATATTACATCATGATCGGCAGATCTGTTGATGTAGCATCAATCATTACGGGGGAAATGTGCAAGATGGCTATAAGCGGAACAAAATTTGGTGGTAAAGCATGTGTTCTTGCATACCCGGGGCTGATTATGGGACTTTGCCGACGGGCGAATGTTTCCATTCCGGATGAAGTACATTTCTCTATTACTAGTGTTATTAACGATGCTTATCTGAATAGGTTCTGCCAGAGCCAGATGGACAAAGCTGAAGGAGCTGGGACTTCGTCCTCTAGACCCCGACCCCGCACTACTCTAGCTTTCGATCAGATGGCATTTGCTAATTATTGCTGTGAGAGCTTTGAGGCCTCTAGGAGGTCTCAATCATTTATCTTTGATGCTATGCAGCAACAATTTCAGAACACTTTCCTTGCACCTGAAGCCCGCACATTTCCTTCCCAAGCGGAACATGTTGCTTATGCTAATTGGCCTGAGGGCAGGCCAACTTTTATGGGGGGTGCAGGAGGTGGTGCAAACCATGGCAATGAGATAGAGGACTTCCTTGGATCTGTTGGTGGTAGCCAAGAGGAGGAAGATTGAGGAGTTTGTGAATTTGAGGAGTTTGTGAATTTGAGGAGTTTGTGAATTTGAGGAGTTTGTTTTTATTTTGAGTTTTCTTTGTATTATTATTGCTTTTGTAAAATTTTGAATGTACTTTTGGGTGGCTCTAGTTCACCAAAACTTTGGTTTGTTAGTTGTTTTGATAATTGCATGAATACTCTTTGAGATTTAAGTGTGTTACAATCAAATTGGTTTACCAACATTTTTTTGTTTAATTGTTCTTACTCTTAAGTCAAGCTTAAAGCAACCAAGAAATGTTCGCAAAGAAAGAAGCATAGGACACTTCGAGTGGTGATGATAAGAATTAGTGTCGGCATTTCAAGGTACACTTTATCGCCTTCTAGACTTAACATGAGTAGTTTGATGGTGTGTGCAAATTCCATATCATAAATTCATTGAAATATATGTCATTTTTGAATCAAAATAGGACTTAACCAATTGTGAGGAAGCTTTCCAATGTACACTAAAATACGGGAAACCAAGCATTATTTCAACTCATTCTTATCATTCTAAATCATGCATTAATCTATTTTTGTGTGAAAATTTTGAAAATGATAGAGGCATTGTTTGTTATGAGAAAAACCACTTGACCAAAAAGTTTGAATCAACTAACCTTGTGAAGAGTGATCCTTAGTTAACCCCCTTTGAGTTTACTTTAGGATTCATTTGATTGATAAGTGTAAAATCAATTGAAAATTTTGGAATAAATGAATCCTAATTTCTTTCGTGTCAATTGAACCCTAGAACCGAGTTGTTTGCAAATTTTGCCTTTTGTTTATGTCTAAGTAGGGAGCATTATTGAATAAATTTGGTTTTGGAATCTAAAGTTGGGGAGAGTAAAGTAAAAATATTTGATTAGAAACTTGGAAAAGTGAGTTTTTATGAAAGGATGAAAATATGAAAAGAAACAAGAAAAAGAAATCACCCTTGAAATCATAGAGCAAAGAAAAAGAAAAGATAGAAAAAAAAACAAAGAAAATGCTCATGGTTGTGTGGATGTAAAAAGAAAAAGAAAAGAAAAAGACGGGGATCAAAGAAATGGAAATTGTGTAGAGTTGAATATATGGAAATGCTCCCTTAGGATAGGCAACTTTGTTGAATTCTCTTAATCATATCCTTTCTTGTAACCCAAGCCACATTACAACCCTTGAAAGACCTCTTGATTCTCATTTTTCACATGATTTGGTATTTGTTTTGATGACCGCATGATTTGAGTTGTTGCTGATTTAATTGCTTGGATGAGTGAAAGTAACCCTTCATGTTATTCATCATTATTATGATGTGTGTGTAAGTTTGATTTAATTTTGACATACATGGCTTTGAATTCCTTGGTATGATTTTTGCACTCAACCATTTCTCTTATTCATGTTTTGTCTAGAATTGAGATAGGTGGATTGAGAAAGTGCCAAACACTTTTGAACCATTTGAATGTCCTTGGTTAATCCTTGTTTCAATCTTTTGTGTCATTGCTTTGGTTGTGATGGTGGAAACTTTTGTTTAGGGACAAACAAAATGCTAAGTTGGGGAGAGTTGTTAGGGACCAATTAGTACTACTTTTTATATAATTTTATTGGTCCCTTTTACCAATTTTTGATGTAAATTACACACTTTTATTCTCACTATTTTGTATAAATGCAATTAGGTTTAATTTATGTTGTTTTGAGTAGTTATTTCACATATTTGTTAGTTTTGTAGAATTTTTGGACAAGAGAGCTTCGGAATGCTTAATCATAACTTGGAAGAAATGTTGAATGCAATTTGGAGGCCTAATTTTGAAGAATATCACTTGGAAGATTAATTGGATGAAGCTTGCAAGGCAAGGAAGCTGAAGTAGCCGCGAACTCCCTTTTATCATTGATTCATTGATTTGAGTAGTTGTTGAAAGAGATTATTTAAGTCTTGACATAAAATATATTTTCAAGTAGTGAGTAAGTTGTAGAGATAGATTTATTCACTACTCTTCTTTTGTATCAACCATTAAAGATTGCTACATTGATAGTTAGGTGGAGAAATCGTCTAAAGATTAATATAGTAATTATCACAATATCATTTAGACATAAATGATATTGAGAGGATACTTGAACATCATCAATAATCTTGAATCTATATAGTTGTCATAAGGAATCATAAGCAATTTGAATAGTGAACTCCAATCTTGCCAAGCCTTTTACATTTGATTAAAACCATTTTATCGTTTTAGTGATATTTTACTCAAAAGATAACTCTTCAAACAAAACAACTTGGTTACTTTCTAAACTTATAACAATTTGGATTATAGAACGGCGGTAATAACAACCAATCTCTGTGGATACGATATAAAAATATTTGCCGAAAATATACTTTTCAACAATGAACGATTAGATAAAGACAATTTTTTTTGTTATGGATAAAAATAGAAACAAGTAAAGGAAAGATAAGGATTTCCTCCCACATTTAAACAAAGCATTATCTTCAATGCGACAATATAAAGAAAAAGGGAAGAAACACAAAGATCAATACTCGTCGTCACGACGTTGGCCTCTGCGCGATCTGGCTCTTGCTCGTGCACGCTCGCTTCTTCCTCGCCGGGTAGGATCTAACCCCACATGCTGAGTGTACTCCTGGATGGTATCAACGCGATGTGTCAGGGCACTCATCTCTTCGGAAAGCTCCGTCATCCCCTGGTCGTGCCAGTTCGCATAATCATGTTGATCCCTCTGTATCAGCTAGATCGTTTGCATCAATTCTGTCTGGTGCTCCTCCATCCTCTAGTTGTGTCGCAACATCTCAGCGTAGATGTCTTCCATGGTGGGGGGTCGTCGCTCATTTCTTCGCTGGCCTCGGGAAGATGTCTCTGCAGCGTACTCATGAGGTGGTTGTGGCATTTCTCAGTCAAGTTCCTCTTCGACTTCATCTGCTCCATTATTAGGATCTCCTTCATTTGGCTCAGGGGCGTTCAGATCAAAAATCCAATTCGCCATATTCTGCGGATCTGTGTGGTTCCTGTTGGGTATAATGATGCTTCGAACTATCTTGTTTCTAACCACAGGATGGTACTTCCCGTCATCTCTAGCCTTGATGAGGTGTGAGGAACGACAATAGTCGATGTTTAGGAACTCGGCTGGCAAGGCGGGTAAGTCGGTGAGCCTATCCCTCAGTTTCAGGCCTAGTGCTATGGAGGTGATGATTCCTCCAAAACAGAACGCCTGACTGCCTCTCATGTATGCAGCCTGTATGTTGGCCAATAGGGATGGGGTGGCATTGAATGCGATCGGGGTGAACACACAGTGAAGAAAGAAGAGCTCCTTAGAGTTTACCTTGTGATTGTTGACTGTAACAAAAACCGTGTGCCCTAAGACTCGGTGGAAATATCTTATAGCTGGGTTGTGGATGTAAGTTGCGTTGAGCGCATCCCAGCTTGTGACATTCATGTTGGTAAGGCTATGCCACACTCCAAATGCTATGTCTGACCATCCGTCAGGGATACAGCAGTGAACTCCCTCTCCATGTCGAAAGCCAAGCATTCACGCTATTTGAGTTTGGTTCAGGGAATACTCGGTACCGAACATTCTAAATGTGGCGACTCCGGTGAGAAACTGAGTTGCACAAGGAGGGGTAATGTAGGAGAATGAACTCAGGAATTCCAAGGTAAGCGCCTCGTAAGTTGGTTGCGGGTTGGTGCAAAGCTGCGTCAAACTGGAGTTGTTCAACATCCATTCCACGCCAGCTGAAAGTCCCAGCTCCATCAGACATTCGTTATCAACATACCTTGTAGCTTGGATTGAACATTGATAGAACCTAAGGTAGTTATCTCTCTGTCGCTCGTCGGCTTCTCCATTTCTGAATACGATATTTGAGAGGTCGGGAGCAACTCTCTTGACGGGCCATTTAGTGCGTTTATGAAAATATAGGATTTGGTGGGAGAGATGGATTTTGTGAGTTATAAGGTACTCACATGTTTCTCGCTTAAAAGGATGTGAAGAAAGGGTTAATAAAGAAAAGGGTGGCGTGAGTGGGATGGTTAAGGAAAGTAAGATGCTTGGATGAGGAAGAAGAGAGGAAGTGCGCTTGTTTTTATAGGCGCGCCCTCTGGATCCGTGACGATCGTCACAGGGAGGTTACGATCGTCACACGTAACGGTTGCGTAACGGTCGTCTGCAACGGTCATCTATGTGTAACAGTCATCTGCATAATGTGTGACGGGCGTCACACTACATGTGTATCCGTGGTGGGCGTCACGCCTTTGTGACGGGCGTCACACTACATGTGATGGGCGTCACATGCAACGTTCACAATTTTTTTATTTTTGGAAAAATAGGCCAAAAGTATATGGATTGTAACAGCAGTATAAAAGCAGTAATGATAGCATTAACACAGTATGGTAGCAGTATAAAAGCAGTATAAAATTAACAACAGTAAAAATAAAATGACTGGAAAATTGAATTTATTGTAGAAGCAAAAAGAAATAACAATGTTATTTAAATTAAATTAAAAGATTAAAGTTAAATGTAACATTAAAAGAAATAATAACAATAAAAGTGCTAAATAATAGCAATAAAAGTGCTCCCTCCCCACACTAAAACATAGCAGTGTCCTCATTGCTTTAATGTGAGTAGGAGAGGTTAGCGGTCGATGTAATTAGCCACAGTTCTGTCCCAAAGCAGCTACAGTCTGGTTCAAGTGATCAAATTGTTCAACGACGACATCCATTAGGCCTAAGACATCAAGGCGCGTGCTCTTTGGTTCTTCCTTCACATTGGTAATGTCAGTGTGGAAACCATCCAGACGGGTAAGGATTATGGCAAGATTTTCTGCATAGGATGGAAGTTCCGGTTCATCTATGTTATAGTAGTTTAGAGGGGTTTCAGGGTCAGAGTCATAAATAGGGGTAGGGTCATCTAAATATTCATATATAGGCGGTGTCTCAGGAGGTGATGGTGGAGAAATGTGGTGTTCATCTAAATCATAAAGCCAGTTATTTCGGTTATGAACACTTGTTCTCTCATGGTTTGGTAAGGTAAATAGTTGGACAAATTTGTTATTAATTAGGTAATCAAAAGTGTCCGGCCCAAGGTTTCCTATGATTCTACGGTCAAAGAAAAATTCAATGTCCATGGGTCAGATGTGTCCAAACGGTATATGCTCGTAAAGTGGGTGTCTAAGTCCAATGGAATCAGTTATCATGGTTACTAGGCCTCCTATTATGATTAGGGTGCAATTGTTCTTTGCAAGGTGAATGAATCTTTCCATCATAAATGTCACAACATTGACATGTCGACCTTGGTCGACATAGAGTAAGATGAAAAGTTCATCTCCTGACACTATGGTGTTGTTCGCTTCTTTTCCAAATAGGGTGTGGGCTAGTATTTTATGGAAGTAGCGGATAGCAGGATTGTGTATCATTTGGGAGTGCATCTCGTTTGGGTTAGGGTGGTAGTCTCCAGTTAAACTACCTCAAAAGTGATCTAGGTCGATGTCATCGATTAATTCCTCCTGGTGGGTAGTGAAACAAATGGGCCACTAGGAAATCCTAGGAGGTCAGCAAGGTCTCTACGGTTATAAGTGAAGTCCATACTAAACAGCCTAAAGGAAATAAACCCTTTGTTGAGTCTATAACAATGCTCGGGGTTATAAACTAGGGAGCTAAGGAATTCTAGGATGAGTTCACGGTACGTGACAAACCTTCTCTTAATAGCAGTATTCTCCCATCCTAGCTGGTTAAACATAAACAAGATGCTATCTCGGATACCTAACCTATCCATGGTAGGTCCATCATCATATATGGATAAAGCCATATCCTTCTGAGCTAAATAATCATAGTGCCTTCTCTGAACTCTGCCTTTGAAAACTGTATCTACTGGTTGCATGATGAAAGTTAGTGACTAACTAGTTATAAATTTGCCTGTTAATCAGTATCCAATGTTTCTAAGTTAGTAACTAGAAGAAACAAGTATTACTGCATAGAATCAAGGAAAGGGAGCAAAAATACAGATGAAATTCAAAGAAGGGAAATACTTAAAAATAAAGATAACAAATTAAAGAAAAGGCGGGTTGTCTCCCACTAAGCACTTTGTTTAATGTCGTAAGTTCGACAATAACGTTGCGTTGTACTAGTTTTGGGGTTGAGTGGGCAGCTCTATAAGTCTTAGACTATTTGAATAGTCTTTGTTGTCAATATTATGATAATGTTTTAATCGCTGCCCGTTTACCATAAATGGTTCGCTATTCCGACCTTTGATTTCTATCGCACCGCTTTTAAAGACTTTTGTGATTTCGAAAGGGTCTAACCACCTACATTTAAGTTTTCCCGGAAAAAGCTTAAGTCTCGAATTAAATAGTAGTACTATGTCACCGACATTAAACTCTTTCCTAGATATACGTTTATCTTACCATTTTTTGGTTCGTTCTTTGTATATCCTGGCATTCTCATAGGCGTCTAGTCGAAGTTCTTCCAATTCGTGAATGTCCAAAATTCGCTTCTCACCTGCGGAAGTATAATTTATATTTAGGGTCTTAATTGCCCAGTAAGCTTTGTGTTCTAATTCCATAGGAAGATGGCATGATTTGCCGTAGACTAATTTAAAGGGTGTGGTCCCTATCGGGGTTTTGTATAGGCCCACAGAGCTTCGTTTAGTTTAGATGACCAGTCTTTTCTAGATATTCCAACAGTCTTTTCTAGAATTTTTTTGATTTCTCTGTTCGAACCCTCGACTTGCCCACTAGTTTGTGGGTGATAAGGTGTTGCTACACGGTGTCGGACTCCATACTTCAGAAAAACTTTTCCAAATATATTCGATCTGAAATGGGAGCCACCGTCACTAACGACTAGTTTTGGCACACCAAATCTAGGAAAGATTATGTTCTTGAATAACTTAATCACTACTCGTGTGTCATTTGTCGGAGAAGCTACGGCCTCGATCCATTTTGAAACATAATCGACAGCTACGAGTATGTACTTATTACCAAAAGAAGATGGGAATGGTCCCATGAAGTCAATCCCCCACACATCAAAGACTTCCACTTCTAAGATGCCTGTTTGTGGCATTTCATCGCGTCTTGAAATGTTACCAGTGCGTTGGCACCGGTCGCAATTTTTCACCATAATATGGACATCTTTCCATAGAGTAGGCCAAAAGAGGCCCGATTGTAATATCTTAGCACAAGTTTTTGATGTGCTTGCGTGCCCACCGTAGGGGGCGGAATGGCAATGAGAGATTATGTTGTCTATTTCATCCTCAGGAACACATCGACGGAAAATACCGTTGTTACCTCTTTTGAAAAGCAGAGGTTCATCCCAGTAGTATTGTTTTAGATAATGAAAGAATTTCTTCTTTTGTTGGTAAGATAGGTCCGGTGGAAGTACTCCAGGAGCTAGGTAGTTGACAAAGTCAGCATACCATGGCAGAGTTGCATTCGTATGAATTTCTTCCACGGATTCTTCTATTTCGGTATCATTTATTGTTAGTTCAGATATGTCACTTTCCATTTGGGATATAAGTCGTTCGTAAGGGAAATCATCATTGATTGGAATTTGTTCAGGTTTATTCCCTTTGATTCGTGATAAGTGGTCTGCTACTACGTTTTCAGTACCCTTCTTATCTTTTATCTCTAAGTCAAATTCTTGTAAGAGTAGGATCCATCTTAAGAGTCTTGGTTTGGCATCCTTCTTACTTAGCAAATATCTAATAGTGGCATGGTCAATATAGATAATGATTTTCGCTCCTACTAAGTAGGAACGGAATTTGTCTAAAGCGAACACGGCGGCTAGAAGTTCCTTTTCAGTGGTGGCATAGTTCATTTGGATTGGATCTAATGTTCTACTTGCGTAGTAGATAGCATGAAGTTTTTTATCCTTTATTTGTCCTAGTATTGCGCCTACGGCATAATCACTCGCATCACACATGATTTCGAAAGGTAATCTCCAGTCAGGTGGTTGCATGATAGGTGTGGTGATTAACGATGTTTTTAATTGCTCAAACGCTGTTAAACATTTCTCATCAAAGATAAAGTCTGTGTCTTTCATTAATAAACCCGTAAGTGGTTTGGTAATTTTCGATAAATCTTTGATAAAGCGTCGGTAGAAACCGGTGTGTCCTAAAAAGCTTCGTATTTCTCGTACGGTTTTCGGAGGTTGAAGATTCTCTATGATTTTGATCTTAGCTTTGTCTACTTCAATTCCTTTATCAGATACTACGTGTCCTAACACGATTCCTTGTTGGACCATGAAATAGAATTTCTCCCAGTTCAAGACGAGATTCACCTTTACGCATCTTTCAAGTACCATTTCAAGGTTTGATAGACATCCTTCGAAGCTCTACCCACAAACAGAAAAGTCGTCCATAAAGACTTCCATAATGTCGTCTATAAAGTCAGCAAAGATTGACATCATGTATCTTTGGAATGTTGCGGGAGCGTTGCATAGTCCAAATGGCATTCGTCGGTAAGCGAATGTACCATAAGGGCATGTGAAGGTTGTCTTCTCTTGGTCGTCAGGATGGATTGGAATTTGAAATAATTCTGAATAACCGTCTAGATAGCAGAAGTGGGAATGCTTAGCCAATCGTTCAAGCATTTGGTCAATGAAAGGCAGAGGAAAATGATCCTTCCGAGTGGCTTTGTTTAGTTTTCTATAATCAATTCACATTCTACTTCCGGTCACAACTCTTTGTGCTATAGATTCACCCTTCTTGTTCTTAACAACTGTAACACCCCCTTTCTTGGGTACTACATGAACAGGCTAACCCATTGACTATCGGAGATCAGGTATATGATTCTAGCATCTAGTAACTTCTTTACTTCATCTTTGACTACAGTACTTAAGATTGGGTTGATCCTTCTCTGGTGTTCTCTAGAGGTTTTACAATCTTCCTCTAGCATAATGTGATGTATACAGATAGAAGGACTTATTCCTTTTAGATCGGCGATGTTGTAGCCTAACGCAGTTGGATATTTTCTTAAGACATCTAGTAACTTTTCAGTTCCATCTGTCCCAAGTCAGCGTTGACTATTACTGGTCTTTTGAGTTCAATGTCTAGGAATTCGTATCTTAGGTTCTTTGGTAGTGTTTTTAATTCCAAGTCTGGTTTCTTCGGGCATGGCATGTGGTTGGGTGTAAGTGCTAAGCATTCACTTAGACTGTCATTTTGGTATGGTTCACGCCAATTATCATCTTCAAAGATGGGAGGGATTTGGATTTTCATTATAGCGGAATATGTGGTTTCTTGTATCTCCATCTCTCTTACGCACTCGTCTATGACATCAAGTAGATAACATGTATCGTCTATTGCTGGCGCTTGTAAGAATTGTGTCAAGATGAATTCAACCTTTTCTTTTCCAACTTCGAACGTTAGCTTACCTCTTTTCACGTCTATTATGGCTCCGACGGTGGCTAAGAATGGCCTTCATGATATAATATGTGTACTGACATCTTCTTTGATGTCCATGATTATAAAGTCTGTAGGAATGTAGAATTGTCCTACACGTACTAGGACATTCTCTAGTATACCAACAGGATATTTGATTGAGCAGTCAGCTAGTTGAACAAACATCTTGGTTGGTCTTAGTTCTCCCATGTTAAGCCTTTTACAGATGGTTAAGGGCATTACACTAATGCTGGCTCCTAGGTCGCATAGAGCTTTGTCTAGAACGAATTTTCCAATGACACTGGGTATTGAGAAACTACCTGGGTCTTTTAGTTTGGGAGGCATGTTATTTTGGATTATTGCGCTACACTCAGCAGTAAGTGTAACTATTTCATTGTCCTCGATCTTTTTCTTATTGGATAGGATCTCCTTAAGAAATTTGGCATATGAGGGCATTTGTGTGATGGCTTCTGTGAAGGGAATTGTAATGTTTAGTTGCTTCAGAAGTTCAACAAATTTCCTAAATTGCCCTGCAGTTTTAGAATTTGTTAGTCTTTGAAGATACAGAATGGGTGGTTTATAAGGTGGTGGAGGCACATAAGGTTTTTCTTTCTCTTCGGCCTCTCAGATATTATCTTCCTTCTCCTTCGGTTCATTTACCTCCTCAGTTGTGGTTTTGTCTGGTTTTTGGTACATGGAAGGATTTTGGAGTCTTGGATATACGGGTCCGTCTACTTCTTTTTCCACTCCTCAGTATAACGACATTTGTATGTCCTTTTGGATTAGGTTGCGGTTGTCCAGAAAATGTGCCAGCGGGAGCGGCAGTAGGTGCTTGTTGTTGAGCCACTACTGAAATCTGTGTTTCAAGCATTTTGTTATAGGTGGCTAAGGCGTCTACTTTGCTCGCTAATTGTTTAAGTTGCTCGCTAGTATGTATGTTTTGGTTCAAGAAGTCCTTGTTTGTCTGAGCTTGGGTAGTTATGAAACTTTCCATCATTAGTTCAAGGTTGGACTTCCTAGGCATGTTAGGAGCATTATTAGCTGGCTTTTGATATCCAGGCGGAACAGCGGGTGCTTGGCCAGGTGCATATAGGGCGTTGTTATTCTTATACGAAAAGTTATGATGATTTTTCCAACCTGGGTTGTAGGTATTTGAATAAGGATTTCCTTGTGCGTAATTCACTTGATCGGTTGGGACTCCTGCTAATATCTGACATTCTGGTGCAGTGTGTCCAAGAGTTCCACATAACTCACAGTTTGGAGTCACGGTAGCCACGGTGGTTGCGGGTGGTATGGTCAAGTTGTCTAACTTTTGAACAAGGGCATCTACCTTTGCATGGACGTGGTCAAGGCTACTGATTTCGTACATTCCACTTTTTGTTGTGGACTTTTCTAATGGAGTTCTTTCACCTCTCCATTGGAAATGGTTTTGGGCCATGTTTTCAATGAGTTGATAGGCTTTGTTGTATGGCTTGTCCATAAGTGCACCGTCTGCGGCAGCGTCTACTGTCAGTCTTGTGTTATACAGAAGCCCATTGTAAAATGTGTGAATGATCACCCAGTCTTTGAGACCGTGATGTGGACATATCCTCGTCGTGTCTTTGTATCTCTCTCACGCGTCGTAGAGAGATTCTACATCCTTTTGTCGAAATCTGTTGATTTGAGCTCTCAGCATAGCAGTTTTGCTTGGCGGAAAATATCGGGATAAGAAAACGTTCTTCAGTTCTTCCCATGTTGTAATTGAGTTGGATGGCAAGGATTGCGACCAAGCCCAAGCTCTGCACAAACTTGGTCAAATGTTCATTAGGGTCTTCCGTAGGATTTCCAACAAATTGATGTTGTTGGACGACTGATAATAATGAGGGTTTCAACTCGAAATCATTTCGACTGATAGCAGGGGCGACAATGTTGCTGTGAGGTTCTAGTTGCGACGGGGTAACGTAGAACTTAAGAGGATGATTATGTGGATCTACTGCAACCATGATTGGTTTTTCAACTGGTTCAACAGTAGGAAAGAAGATATTGGGAATATTATACCTTCGTCGGTACTCTAGTATTCGGCGTCTTAAATATAAGAAACGCTCTAATTCAACGATTGGTGGTGCTAAATTATCGCCTTGTGAGCGAGTACTTGGCATACAATCGAGGGAAATAAAGGAAAGGAGATTAGTTTTTACCTTAGTCTATACTATGCAACGAAAGAATCGCACTATTTGACTAAATCAGGTCCCCGGCAACGGCGCCAAAAACTTGATACGTCTCGTGACTGTATATAGAATATAGTCAATCGGGTACTTGACTGCAAGTGCACAGTCCAGTCGTTTTAGTTTTAAAAGATATTGAACCCACAAGGACCGATGGTCAAACTAATGCTGCCGACGTTACTATGTTTATCTAAGGGAATGATTTAGAAGTTTGGTTGAAGAAAATTTTAATAAAAGGATATCAGTATGCAACGTATTAATCGTCAGGGATTCGATAAGTAATTGGTGTATAATTTAAGTACCAAATATCTTTCAGTAGAAAATACTTATTTAAAAGGCTTTATCTCACACTCTCGTGATTATTGATTTGGACTATACCTTTAAGTGAGAATGTACACTCTCGCTGTCCCATTTGAAGTTAAAAATACTTTTTGAAAATAAGTAAGTTCTAATTGCTTTTAAAGTGCTCTCGTTGTTTTTAAAATCAATGCCTAGTTTTTACTATCCAGTTTGACCCTCACGCTCTCGCGATTATTGGTTCTCACCTTAGTTAATTTCCCACTCTCGTGGAAAAATCGTATTAAATAGCTTCTCACTCGTGTGACAAATTTAATTAAATTCCAATTAAAAACCACAACCAAAAAGATTGTTTGAGGAAAGAAGTTTTACACCGATTATTATTAAATCTCGTCTAATTAAATTGTTACATACTGATACCGGTAGTTTAGCTGGACACGTTAAACAACACAAACACAGACGAACATAAACAGACCAACAATAAAGCAAACATGATTACAATAATAATAAAGCAATAACAATTGAATAAAAACCTGGAAATCGAATTAATAGAATACGCCGAATCTTGAAATACTTGAGCAGTCCTCCACAGGTCGGTAGGATTCTGCCTCTTCGAAATAATAGCTTAAACCAAATTAAATAAATTGTAGTAGTTCCCCAGTGTAGGAAACTACTACTTTGGCTAAATGAAAAGCGGAAAGGAAAAAGGGAAAATCAAAGCTTTGAACGGTAAAAGAAAATAATGTTGCTGAAGAAAAGTAAAAGACAAAATAGAATTGCTTTGAAAAAATGCAGAGAGAAAAAGGTCTTAAAAGCTGGCTTCAGAGAGAAAAATTAAGCGTCCGTAGGTTTCCAACTTCCATCCTTTTATATCCCCTATTAGGTCTTGGCAGTTGAGATAAACAAGGATGACTTGGTTGAGTGAGGAATCCACGGGAAAGTGGACGAGGAACGAGAATTAAGGACCCATTGGATCACTTCTATTGACTGTTTTAAAGCGCTGATTTTGGCCGCGTGACATTCGTGATAGGTCTGTAACGGTCGTGACAGGCTGGTCATGACATGCTTTGTGACGGTCGTCACATTCACAAAGTCTGTATTCTTTACTTTTCTGTTTTTCTGCTGCTTTCTCTTTTGTTTCTTCTTCTTTTCCTTCCTTTTCTATACTTTGCTCATTTAAGCATGGGGATTGAAATACCTATAAAAATAACTCGAACACTTGCGGAATAATTGGAATATAAATGAAAGTGTTACGATTTTTGAGTGTAAATCAAGGCAAATATACGATGTATTTTCGCGTTATCAGTTTCCTAATTCATTGGAAATTGATTACAAAGTGTTAAATTGTTCAAACATTTTTTTAGAAAACATATTGATTCGTTTATCATCATTGTCTTACATTTTGTTACGGTTTATATGTATATCTGATTCTTTCGATAACGATTTGGGATAGACGAGTGTCGATCCGGAATTGCTTTTGCTTGCCATGGTAAATAATTTTTTTAAACATATTTTTATATCGAAGAAATTTTTATTTGCGATCTATTCACCCCTTCTAGATCGTTGCCCTCATCTAACAAGTGGTATCATGAGGACCAATTTATCTTGTGCTTCAAAATCGCTTATTAGATTATGGCTTCCAAACCTAAATAGGCGTATAATATAGCGCCTATTTTCAATGGCGAAAAATATGATTATTGAAAGGATTGCATACACGTCCATATCAACTCAATTAATAGCAATGTATGGAACGCCATCCAAAATGGTTCATTTGAAATTAATATGACCAATCCGGATGATGTTGTTGTACCTAAACCAGAAGCATAATGGAACACAGATGATGAGAAAAAGTGGTCATGTGATTGGAAAGCAATGAATATTCTAATCTCCTCTTTAGGACTTAATGAATATTATTAGGTTTCTCATTGCTCAACCGCTAAAGCTATGCGGGACGCATTGCAAGTTGCCCATGAGGCCACAAATGAAGTCAAGCAAGCTAGAATCAATACTTTGAACCAAGATTTTAAACTTTTCTATATTAAGCATGGTGAAACCATTGCCGATATGCAAAAGAGGTTCACTCATCTTACAAACCGTTTGAATGCACTTGGTAAATCGGTTCCCAATTAACTTGCTACTAACAAAATTTTAAGATGTCTTAATAGGAATGACAACCTAAGGTTACCGCAATCAAAGAAGCTAACAACCTCTTGAAATTAGACACTAATACTTTGTTTGGTAAGCTCGAAGAACATGAGCAAGAGCTCATTTTCATAGAGAAGCATGAGAAGAAGATTAAGAAGGAAAAGAACAAAGAAAAGAAGATGGACAAGAAGTCAATTGCTCTAGTGGCTTATAGTTTTAAGTCCTCTACTAAAGAGAAAGATGATGGTCGAGCTAGTGATAATTAGTGTTTGGATGATGAAGAAATGGAGTTGTTTGATAAATGGTACCGTAAGTACATCAAGAAAAATGGAGTGAATCACTCAGACAAGAATCTCATCAACTATAGAAGACAATCAAATTTCTCAAAGCAAGATGAAAATCAGAAAGAAAAATATAGAGGTTCATGTTATAATTATGGAAAAGTCTGTCATTATAAGTTGAATTGTCTTTTGCTTAAGAAGGATAAAGGAAATGGTCAACACAAGAAGTATAGCAAGCCTAGAAGAGTATACATCGCTTGGGAAAGCAATAGTGAATCCTCAAGTGAAGGTAGCTCAAGTGAAAGTGATGAAGCGGAATATTTTTGCCTCATGGCCCATGATCATAATAAGAAGAATGCAAGTCATTCTAAATATGAACCTATTGATAAAGTGTCTTATTCGGAATTACAAATTGCTTTTGAAAATCTACATGGTGAAGCCGTAGAAGCTTTTAAAAGGTTGACTTCAAATAAAAGAATATTTTCATACTTATAAGCCAAATTCTTAGAAACTGAAATACAAATGGAAGCTTTTAAGCAAACCATGTTAGAGGTTTCAAAAGTTGATATTGAGGATGAGAAATCTTCTTGGTTTGGTTGTGAAACTTGTCACGTTTGGAAAAAAGAGGTTATTACTCTAAAAGCCAAATTGAACAAGGATTTAGAACCAAAATTTACCTTCTCTATTAATCCAACAAAATTTAAAAGATATTTAAATGTACCATACAAATGTATAATTTTGTTGTAAAGGAATCAAATAGTGAAAGTCACTTTCATCATCACTTGACTTATCACTATTGTTGCAAGAAAGGCCATATAATTGCTAAATGCAAATTTAGGAGATACTTGGTCCCTAAAGGTGTATTCCAATGGTTGCCCAAGTGCAACAGTTTTTCCACTCACTCTCAAGGACCCAATCGAAATTATGTACATATCACTCTTGTTTGATCTTGTAGGTTGAATGTCTTGGCTTTATGGAAAGAATGTGGTTTCTTGATAGTGGATGCTCAAGGCATATGACATGTTACATCTCCATATTCATTGACTTCACGCCAAAGAAGAAGGGTTATGTGACCTACTAAGACAATAATAAGGATGAAATACTTGGTAAAGGTAGTGTAGGTAATGCCTTTTCTATTACTATCTCTGATTTTATACTTGTCGAAGGTCTTAAACATAATCTACTTAGCATTAGTCAACTATGCGACAAAGGATATAAAATAACTTTTACAAATAGTTGTTGTATAATTGAACATAATGAAAAGAAAGATTACTCGTTTAAGGGCTTGAGTGTAAATAACATCTATATGGTTAACTTGAATGATGTGTCATTAACAAATATTAAGTGTTTAGCAACCATGCATGAAGACTCTTGGTTATGGCATAGACATTTAGCACATGTTAACTTTGATTTACTAAACAAAGTGGCTTCAAAGGATCTAGTTATCGGTCTACCAAATATTAAATTTTCAATAGACCACCTATGTGACGCATGCCAAATGAGAAAGAAAACAAGAGTATCTTTTAAATCAAAAATATTGTTTCAACTTCTATACCTCTTGAGCTTCTCTTTTAGGTGGTAATTACTATGGTTTTGTTGTTGTAGACGATTATTCTAGATTTTGTTAGACCATCTTTTTGCATAGTAAAGGTGAGACTTTTTCAGCTTTCACAAAGTTTGCAAAGTTGTCCCAAAATAAAATGAGTTTAAAAATAGTTATGTAAGACCCCAATTTTTACCCTAAGATCCCTCATGGTATCTCATCATTTGCATTGGCTTTGGGATCACACATTGGCATCCTCCTTACCCCTCATTCATTAGACTTGTATTAGGAGAGATCACAAAGCACATTTGATTGTATCACACTTTCTTTCTTTGTTTGCTAACCAAAATACCAAAAATATGTCTATATATGTCTTTATTTCTTTTGTAGGTAGTGTGTATGTCCACCTATGCCCTATCAAGTTCACAACTAGGGTTTGAGACCCTCAATGCAAAGAAATAAATCCAAAATGATCCATATTGGTTCTAAACATCATATATGGATCTCCATGTCCTTAATTTGTTAATTTTATTAAGAATTCATCAAAAGTTTGGAGCTTGTTGCCCTTGGAAGCCCTAATTAATCTGGGTATCTTGTGTGACTTCCTCAGCAAGTTTCTTCAACATTTGGTCATAGATATCAAGGGATACTTCATTTTACACCATCAAAAACATATATGATCCTACATGAGTCCCAAATATCAAGAGAACTTAAAATTTTCAAGTTGGTTCAAAGAAGTTGACAAGAGAAAGTCAACTGATCAAAATTAGGGTTCCCTAGACCCTATCTCCTACAGTTTGTGTCATATGAAAATGATTCCAAGAGAAAAGTTACTATTTATGACATTCCAAACAATTTTAATGTTGGCATCAAGAGCTATGTTTGCTTGTAAAGTCACTTTTTACGGTGAAAGATTATAGGTCATTTTGTTCGTGCCCTAGTTAGAAGGTCAACTTCCAAGGACCATAACTTTCTCAATATTTATGATATGAAGGCCATATAATTTTCATGATCAATTTCAATATGTCTTATCCAACTTTTATTCTTTAATAAATGGCAAAATCAACTTGAAGGGGCATGTGCCAAGAGGAAACATTATAGGTCATTTTGGGTCATTACCATTGGACAAGCATTTTTCCTCAAATTCTAAAATGCATAACTCCCTCATGCCAAATAAAAATAATGTCAAATTTGTGATCAAATTGAAGAGTAATTAAATAGCTACAACTTTAATGAAGGAGCCATTTTTATTTTAAACTCATAGCAAAAGTTATTCAAGGTGGAAGAAGTGGTCATTTGACTTGGGACTTAAAAAAATTGCAATCATGTTTGATTTCTCAAACTTCCACCTCAAAATTAATCATGATACAAGCTCCAAGTGAAAACATGTTCAACATCAAAGTTGTTCCCCTTGATGTCACCTTTCCAAAACATCCAAGATCACTTCATTTGGACAAGAATTGAAGGACTTACGCATGGGTTCTTTATAAGACTTCATTTGGTAAGATCAATGTTCAATTTCCATTTCCATAATACATGATCACATGATATCATTTCAGGTTGATTTACACACAATGTTGGACCATTTGGCATCATTCAAGAGGCCTTGTACACGCCCATGCAACCATGCAACCAAGGTTGCTATTTTTGACAAATCTTTGGAAAGGTGTGGAAATCAATTCATGAGCTTATAAATAGAAGTGCATTACTTCATAACTTCACACACACATTGCCCAAGCCTTGCCAAGCCATCCAAGAATCCTACACCATAGAATACCTTGAGGATTTCTTTGAAATTGAGTTTGAATTTCACCTTCTGTTTTAAGATTCAAACTCCAAAGATTCATTGCCATTTTCATCCAAATTGGTCACTGCAAGCAAGAGGAGGAAGAACCAAGTGAATTCAGATCAAGATCAAGCCAAATCAGTGCTACCCGAAGGTGAATTTTCTCAAAATTCTCTTCTTCGATTCTCCCTTATTTCTCAACTATTTTGATTGATTGTTGGTTGTCTGAAGACCTACCAATGTAAGCAATAAGATTGAGTTGCTTTGAGGCCAAATCGAAGCAACTCAGATCATGCTCCTCAAATTTCAAATCCATGTATCTTTCAATATACTTAGAATTGGAAGAGAATTGAGGCCAGATTCGAGCTCCTGAGCATTTTTTCTTTAAAATAGTGTACTCACTTTTTATTTTAGTGGTGGTTGATGGTGGACCAGTCCGGTGAGGTCCACTAGAGAAGACAATCGGAGCTAGGACTCTGGTGATGTATTGGCAATGTTCCAACCCTTTGATCTCATGCCCATGTTTTAATCGCAGTCCTTCTTTCTGATTACCACTCGTGTACACACGTTGACTGTGGCATATGATGGAAGCACGCGTTTGCCCATCAGATATGTCACCTCAATTAATGAGGGAGATCTGATGGCCCTTTTTTTCTCATTTTATTTTATTTTCTGATTTTTCATTTAATCCTCTTATTTTATTTAATTCATAGAAATTTCATTTTTAATCCAAAAAATATGGGACTTTCACCAAAAATCTTTAAATATTTTTCTTTTTCATATTTTGAACTAAAATTGTTTTTTGGATTAATTTTGATATTTTTCATGAACTAAATGTTTTTGTGCATATTTTTAATTGTTTTAAAATACTTCTAACTTTCCAAAAATCATGAATTTTTTTTGTCTAAGATCATTTGACCTTGTTTGACTTAGGATAAATCTCTTGGCCGTTTATTTGGTGTTTTGTAGGGATTTGAGGTTTTGTCCATATTAAAATCACTTTTAATTTGATTGTTAATTGATTAAATGTTTTAAAAAAAATGAGCCATTTTTATGGTCTTGTGATGTTTGACTTTCTGTTTAGGCCTTGGTCATGGTTGATTTGACTTTTGTTTAATCAATACCATTGGATTTAGGGGATTGATGAAATGTACATTTCATCTACCAAAATGAATGGATGGTATTGATCAGATGAAATTCCTCCATTGATCAATTTGTGTTTCTATTTCCCCTTCCCTCTTTATCTTCATCCCTATTCTTCCTCAATCCTTCATTTGACCAATGATTTCTCTAATGCCTAAATGCTAGTTAATTCATCAATGACCTTGTGTCAGATGTATCAACACAAGTCTGACTGAGATAGGTCCTTCCCATTTCTTTTAGTGTGTGGTATGTTTTAGGAGTTTGCTTCTTTTTACTAAATCTCTAACATGCATTAACCCCTATAATTTTATTTCCCGGTCTCAGATAATTGTGACTTCTACATAAGTCCAATTACGATTGCTTAACATAAAGCTAAATTTTCCCTTCAAAGCATAATATTCTAGTAAGTGAGATTGTAAGTCTCCCATTCTTCATGGCATTGTGTGGGATACTTGTCGATTTATCCAAGTTGGAGCCCTTCTCATGGGTGATGTCTTGGTTCAAGGACTTATACTTGTGAATGAATGGTTGAGTGTTCTCCAAAGAATGACTTAATCAATTAAAACTCACCACTAACATTTGGCCAACCATTGACTAATTATTATTAATATTGCTTCACTTTCAAGTCATTTACTTTATGCACTTTAAATTTCAAGTACCTTTATCATTAATTGCCATTTACATTTCATGCAACTTGTTTATGCTTCAGTCTTTTTTTGCACTTTGCTAACTTGAGCCATGTCCTGTGATTGTATATATTGTTTGCTTGTTTTTGTTTGTGGTCTTAGCACCTTAAAACACATAATAACAACAAATACCCTAAAAAAATATGTTGGTGGACTATTGAACTTGATCTGAACTTTTGGACTTAGGATAGGCAACTTCTCTTTGCTTTGAGGACTTGGCCAATGCCACTATCTGAGACTGAGTTATCCTTGATTGTACCTTTCCTATGATACAAGAGACTTGATTGACTTTGACTCATCTATCACTTTGACTTTGTGTTTACTTGTTATATTGGTTATTGATGATGTCTGATGATTGTTCTGAGTTGATCAAGGAATATTTCATCTGATGCATTGGAAGAAATTGAAGACTGCTAGCTATTGGAGTTGCTTGCTTGAATATTCTGGTCATCTTTATTTGATGCCATGGCTTTCATATAATTGCTTTGATATTGCTTATGCTTGTTGCCTACTAAAGTCCAAAGGAAAATGGGGTTTCTATATGACATTCTTGTTTGCTGGATTGCATCTCACTGGTAAGATCTTTTCAACTCTTAACTTTTAATTCTTGTCTAGGATAGTCTCTTCATTTCCTCCCATTTCTTAAATTTTCAAATCTCTCCCTCTTTTCAGAAAAAATCTTTGCTTATGATTTCAAACTTAGACATGTTTAATGATTAGAAACGTTGGCCTTATGCCATTGAATTTTTAAACTTTTTCTTAAATCAAACTTATAAATAAACTTAGCCATATTGACTCAAATTTCAAAAGACAAAAAGAACTAACAACCTCATTCAAATCTTTGGCCTTTTGTTAAAATCAAGTCACCAACCTCTTTGAAATATTTACCATGAACTACGGGGTTTTGATCCCTCATTTTTATGTTGGTACGTAGGCATAAGACCGAAGGTCTTGTCAAACACAAAATATAATGAATGAATTCTTTTCTCATCCCCTCACTCTATATTTTATCAAACATCATTTATATCCAAAAACATATGCACACAAAAAGGGCTCTCTAGGAGTACCTAGGACACTTTGGGTGCTAACACATTCCCTATGTGTAACCAACCCCCTTACTTGTAATCTCTGGCATTTTATTAGTTTTGATTTGAAAACTTATTATCTTTGGATTTTATTCGTAATTTTTCCCTTTTCCTTTGGAAACAATAAAAGCATGGTGGCGAATCTGATTTTATTGACGTTAAATTTATTCATAGTTTGATGGTCATGAGTTTACTGCTACAAGTTACAATTCGAAGCGATCATGGATGTCAATTTCAAAACCACCTCTTTGAGGATTATTGTGATAAATATGGTATTGAACATAATTTTTCCGCTCCAAGAACACCACAACAAAATGGTGTTGTGGAGTGCAAAAACAAAATTTTAGAGGAGTTGGCAAGAACTATGATCAATGAGAGTAGTCTACCTAAATATTTTTGGGCATGTGCTATTAGTATGGCATGTTATGTTTTAAATAGTATATTTATTCTTCCTATTTTAAACAAAACACTTTATGGACTTTTAAAAGGTAGAAAACTAAATTTATCACATCTTCATGTATTCGGACGCAAATGCTTTGTATTGAATAATGGTAAGGACAACCTTGGAAAATTTGATGGAAAAGCTGACGAAGGTATCTTCCTTGGATACTGCCAGTCAAGCAAAGCCTATAGAGTGTATAATAAGAGATTACTTATTGTTGAGGAGTCTGTGCATGTCACTTTTGATGAATCTTATCTGAGAATCTTCTCTCTCTCTCTCTCTCTCTCTCTCTCTCTCTCTCTCTCTCTCTCTCTCTCTCTCTCTCTCTCTCTCTCTCTCTCTCTCTCTCTCTCTCTCTCTCAGTTAATTTTTATTTCCAATTCATTGTAAATTGATTACAAAGTGTTAAATTGTTCAAACGTTATTTTAGAAAACATATTGATTTGTTTCTCATCATTGTCTTACGTTGTGTTGCGATTTATAAATATATATGATTCTTCCGATAACGGTTCGAGATAGACCAGTGTCGATCAAGAATTGCTTTCGCTTTCCATAGTAAATAATTTTTAAAACATTTTTTTAATTGAAGAAAATTCTAATGCAATCTATTCATCCCCCCTCTAGATTGTTGCCCTCGTCTAACATTTTTCATCCTCAATACGTGCATAGTCTTGGGAAAACACTGACATTAAATCTATTTTTTTAATTCATCTTTGAAATTATCATATTTAATATTGGGAGTATACATTTCCACAAGGTTTTATTTCTCCTTCCTTTTGTCTGCCTTTTGATTGAGTTTACGACGTAACAAAGTAGGTGATGGTTGATTTTATTCATTGCTCGTTGGTGTCACTGGGCTAGAAGACGAAGAATATGCATTTTGAAGCTCAACTCTTTGTTCTTTTTGCAAAAGATTCTAATGAACCTGCGAGTCATTTAGGTTCATCTTTCAATAATCTCAATGCAGACTCAAATGTAAACTTTTCACCTTCATCTTGGAAAAAGATTTTATATGCAGCTTTCAAGATATTATTCTCGGAGCTCTCATTTTTCTATGTAGATACAACTCGTTTGTAGCATCCAACAAACATTTGAACTGATGGATAAACTTTGTGTCATCTATCTTTTAGTATCATTAGTTTCCTCTTTATAACTGACGTCACGATACTTATTAAAAGCTTCACAATTTCTCTGCTAGAAACTATCACATTTTTTAGCAACCCCGACAGTTGAATCCTTTGAAAAGTTGAGTCATGAGGAATGAGAGTTTCATCATCTTTCAATTGGAATCTTTGTTTAGGCGTATTCATAATTAGTACAAATGCAACTTCTTCATCAAAGTCAGTATTTCCTAAGCTACCTTTAGTGCAAAATTATGGTGTTTCATGTTCTTGATCACTTGATTGCACACCATTATTACCTATTTGAACCATATGGTACATATTGGGGTGAGTTGATTTAGATGAAAATTGTTGATATTGATATGGATAAGAGTAATTTCTAAAGTGTGTGTTATTTTGTGGATTTGGGATAAAGAATAAGTTTTGAAATTTGGGTTATGGTGTGGATTTAGGTAAGACGAGAACTTCTAAAATATGGGTTGTTTTATTGATTTGGAATACAAAGAGGAGTTTCACCTTTCTGCATAAAATTGGACTAAGTGTTATGTTAATTGAAGTCCATTATCAAATAAAATGCGTAGACGAAAAATTAAAAAGAGATGAAATAAATTGATCAAATTTAGACTAAATATGAATGAAAATGTGATGAAATAAATTATCAATTTATATTAACTAGGGTCCAAACGGACACTCCCGTGCCCGCTTGTCCACTTTTTTAATAAACGCACGCATCAAAAATATAAACGGTTTTATTAATTTTGATTTTAATTTAAATCATTTATAAAATAATTTTTGTGATATGCAATATTATGTTTATCCTTCCGTTTGGAGAAGGAAAGAGAAAGAGAAAATCGAGAGAGCTCTCCTCTCTCTCCTCTCTCTCTCTCTCTCTCTCTCTCTGAGCTCTCTCTCTCTCTCTCTCTCGATTCTCTCTCTAGGAGAGCTCTCTCTCTCTCTCCTCTCTCTCTCTCTCCTCTCTCTCTCTCTCTCCTCTCTCTCTCTCTCTCTCTCTTCTCTCTCTCTCTCTCTCTTCTCTCTCTCTCTCTCTCTCTCTCTCTCTCTCTCTCTCTCTCTCTCTCTCTCTCTCTCTCTCTCTCTCTCTCTCTCTCTCTCTCTCTCTCTCTCTCTCTCTCTCTCTCTCTCTCACACATATATATATATATATATATATATATATATATATATATATATATATATATATATATATATATATTAATTAAAATAGGTCGTTATGTATATCTTGTTACTAGTTATTGTCATGCTTAACTTTTAAGGTAAGAGGGAATTAGAGGGTGAAGTTGGTAACCTATAGAAGTTATTAACCATCCAATTTTAAACTTATAATTTATTATTTATTAGAAAAATAAAATAAATAATATTTTTGGGAGAGTCCAAAAACTCTTATCTTTTTTATTTACACTTATAGATACAGACTCCGGTACTCTATTTGAAAATTAAAAAGAAAATACAATTGTCAATGCTTATTATTGGTATTCAAAGCAATTAATGAGGCTAAAGTCAGGGTACTTTTGAAAAAGAAGAATTAAAAAATATTTAAATGTCCATACTTACACACGAGTTATATTTTTCTTAATTCTCAATCAATTTGTTGAATGATTCTTCTGCTGCAGTTTTAATTTTAATTTCCTAATAATTAACAAAGTGTGTGTGAGTGAGATAATTTGCGAGAGAAAGAAAAAGAATTGCTCTAAAAGTTAAATATAAGGAGGAAGAGATAACATTGTGACAATTTTAAACTTGAAAAGAGATTATTATCAATTCATGGGTGTATTCGATATTTGGTTGATTTTAAAGCAACAATTAATAATTCTCACTGCATCATTGTTGTTCATATGATGCAATATAGATCAAAAGAAAGAGAATTTATCTGGCGAAGATTGTTGATTTTACATTTTTAATATAACATCTTCAGCGACCAAGGAATATAAAGAAAATTGCAGTGAAAGAAAAATATTTAGGAATTAACTAAAAGGGAGAGAGTAAGAGAAAAAAAATAATTTGTATGTAAAAGAAAGTGAGAATTAATTTACAATAAAAGATACGGGAGTTCCTAACCATCTAATTTTGTAATTGATGAATTGTGTTATTTATTTAAAGGGGGATGTTGCTCTTCTTCTTGTCATATCAAACACTCGAAGGTTTTAACAGAAGACATTGAGGAAATTATCAATGGATGTTATTTTAATATCAAAATTGTTAAGGACTCTCAAGGACAACTGAGAATCCAAATTTCAGTTTTCTCTTCCTTGTGTTCATCGAGTGAAGTTTCTGAAAATTGTCTAAATAATTGACAAGATGAAGTTGAGGTCATTGCTGAAGTTGAAGTAGAATAGGGAGGTGACGAAGATGAAATTATTTCCCTAGTTAGGAGCAGAAATAATTCGTGAAGTGTTGAAAAGGACTGCAGGCAAATGAGGAGTTGGAGGCGACGACTTTTAAAAGTCATGATGGTGATATTATTGGACAAGTGACTTCAAACACATGATGAGAGTGAATTATGGTATTTAAAATTTGTGATTAATTTTATATTTTTCTCGATTAAGATCGTGTTAGTAATTTTGTTTGAGTAAATTGCAGCGGAAATAAATAATGAAAAGTAAATAGCATAAATTAAAAGGATAGGGTTAGAGAGATTGCACTAAATAGTTATCCAAGTTTGGTCGAACGATGACCTAATCCTGTCCCCAAGAGGTCGTCTTGAAATTTTGACTATAAACTTGTAAGGTTTTTAGGTTATGTCTAAGAACCTTTATACAATTGCTCTTGAGATTTTAACAATCTCATCCCCAACCACAAATAGTTTTTACCACAGGCTAAGCTTAAACCTTCTTAGATATTTTTCAGGATGATCTCAATAACCAAGGCACAACCTTTTCCGGAAAAGCTCAATAAACCACAACAAAGATTTTATGACTTGTTTATCTTACGAAGAAAACTCAATTTTCTCAAGAGTGTCACATTTCCAAGAATTAAACAAACAGCACTGCCACTTACAAAAATCTTCCTCCCAAGCAAAGTTTCACTCGCAAGCACTAAGACAACTTTAAGTGGAAAAAAATTCTCTTGAGAGAGGGAGTGGAGAAACTAGAGAGAGAGATTTCAAAGAAAATGTAAATAGTTGAAAAATGGTGTGAAATGATGTGGAGGGGAGCCTCATTTATATAGAAGTTGGAAAATTAAAAAAAATTAATCCATGGGCTGAGTTAATGAGTCAATCAATTAACATAAATCTCCAATCTATTGGCCAACTCATTTTTAATCGATTAGCATGCCCAAATAGGATATTATTTTTATATAGTCGTTGCAAGTCATTAATGTGTTGTCATAATCACTTGGTTAATCGATTAGCTCTTCTCCAATCGATTGTCTTAATGCCTCAATCGATTGGCTGGCTAAAAAAAGTTTTTTCAATCGATTGGGACAACTTACCAATCAATTGGTTAGTTCAAAATTGGTTTGAAAATCGGTTTGGACAACTTTTTAATCACTTGACTTGGTTTAGAAAATCATTTTCAAGATAAAAACATTTGAAAAGATATTTTTAGGTATGTATGTGAGTTGTCTTAGTACTTCTAAGTTACTTCCTTACGTTTACAATACTCAGGCCACTTAGACGGACAAACATGACCTAAAAAACTTTCACGCTTTTGTTTGAGGCTTCAAGATTCTTTGCTAGATTTCTTATTATCATATAAGAACTTTGATCTTGAGTCTCCTTTTTTTGATGAGTCATGATATGTTTATTTGGTTAGATCACCATCATCAAGGTTGAAAGTTATTGTCACAGATTTTAATCACTTTTGTCGTCATCAAAACTTTAGATAGATCTTCAACGAGATTTTCAACTTTATACCTACAAGCACATAGAGCCACTGATATGTTAAAAGGTAAGGATATTATAGGTACTAGGTTACGTTTGTGTCAGAGAATGGTGGATTATTCAAATGATATGTTGTCAAAGCATATGGAGACATGTGCCCTTGCTTCCTTGTTCATTAAAACCTCAAAGTCAAAGTTAGTCGTGAAATTTTGTGATAAGAATCCTACCTCTCTAGAACTTATCAACCCAATTCTAGTCGGTCATTAAAATAATAAAAGACTTTAATCAATGTCTGTAGGGCCTGCTAGTTCGCCTGCTTTTGTGGCTCAGCCTAAAAGAAAAATAAAAGACTTTAGAGAACTTGATGATGCATCTGAGAAGGTCTCTGATGCATCAACTTGCATTCCTCGGGTTTCTAAACTATTACCTTACATATATCCCTCCTATTTCTCCTCATTAATTCCTCCTAAATCTAAACCATCTCCGATTCAATCACATTCATTCCTTCTTGTGAGAGATTTTTTTGGAGGATCGAATCTTTGTTGTGAATCAACATGGGACAGGGATTTAACTAAAGGAAATGTTGGGTTTTAAAAGATAAGATCAATAGAAAGTTGGGGCATTTATTATAACTTTCTACTAGTCGATTTGGCTCGTTAGGAATGATATTCTTTTCAAAAATCATTGCAAAGGAGCTCAAGAAATTGTGTTGTTATCTAAAACTCTAGAATGCGTTGATTGGGATGTTGGTTACAAAGTCCTTTTCTATTTAATAGTTAAGTTCATTTGTAAGCTTGTTCGCATAGTTTTCTTTATTGTACTTAGATTAAGCACCCTTTGTGCTTTCTTTAATACAATATATTTTGCTTATAAAAAATTGAAGGAAAACATATATTGACCAAACAAAAAATAACAATAAGAAAAATAAAGGGTGATGACAAATAAGTAAAAAAAATGCAAGGAACCGGTTTGTAATAAAACCTTTTTTAACATGACAACCACAAGTTATGAGGAAACAAAAATTAGACTTGCCAAGCGATAACTATAGGTAAAAAGACATAATACAGTACTTATTCACATTTTCTTGCTAATCACTATGAATAGAGCATCCATATTCATCATACCTGCTTATTTATATTATATTACACTTTTAAATTATTTAAACAACTTTATCACATTATTCAAATACTCATACAACGTATTGAAAACTTTAAACTGATCCCACCAAACTCTACCTTTTATTCGACATTCATATTATATTATAAATTTTGGTTCTTAATGAAGATTAGAAACATTTTCAAACTTGAGGACACGCCTACAATATAGAATTTTTTATTCAAATGATTCAATTTTTTTTAAAAAAATCCAAAATAATTCACATTTTAGATAATTTCTCAAACTACCCCATTTTAAAGCACGCGAGCCGGATAAATTGGCGTCTACCCTTAAATTTTAAGAGGAGACGTCAATTGAATTGACTTCTACACCTAGTGTTTCCAATCCAATTGGCGTATGTGTGTAAGGAATGAGAGGAGGCGCCAATTGGTATGGCGCATGTGTGTTATGTAATTTTAGTTTGAAAATAATGGACATTTTATTTAAAAGTCAAAATCGGACCAATTGGTATTAATATTAATATGTGTTTACATAAGAATGCGAAAAATACTAATGTCGTTGACTGGGATGACCCAACCGACCTCCGGTACCACATCCCCTAGCTACCCGAACGCGTGACCCTAACCCACGTTGATGATTCACCCCAGGTGTTTGAGGATTTAAGAGCCCATGAATCTCACCACAAGCTACAGGAGATTCTCTAAGATATTCAGATAAGTTCGCGTAGTCTTGTGTATGCAATGAAGCGCTACCGTCATAGCTGAGTTCGTGACCCATGCCAGAGTAGTTGGGTTGTGTTTGAGTTATTAGAGAGCAACCAAGATGATTGAAGGGTGACATTGGTGTGAATGATGCGTCGAGGAAAGGTTGAAATGGTTGTTATGGTGTTTGGTAGTCATATGATTGTTGCATATTTTGGTTTTGTGATGTTTGGACTTCTTGACTATAGTAAGAGGGACGATTGGTGTTAAATCATCGCTGAGTGTTTTGGCAAAGTCGGCTATGGTAAGGTGATGTTTGGGTACATAGAAATGTTGGATGTCTTGATGATTATCTTCTTGTTGGTTGTGGTATGAAGGATACTCTTGGTATTGTGATTGGGTGTTTAGCATGTTAAGGTCGTAGGTTTGTCTGTTAGTGGGCCGATAATTTTGATGGGTAGGGGGTTGTGGGTAACCGGTCTAGAAATGTTATGGGGGGTAGATATTGAACATTCTTGTGTGTAAGTTATCTGACATGGGTCGTATAGGTTCATATCCTCGGCTTCACTTAAGACATGGTATTGTCATCACAACGTTGGTTCATATCCAACCGGTATATACCAAGTCATATAATTACGAGTTAATTTTCTTCGGTTGATATCACATTGTCACTTATGACATGGTCTTGTCGGTGCTTCCATTTTCGACACTCAGATCTAGTGAAGTTTTGCCAAGGGTTAAAGTTCCATTGGTCGTTAGCTCTTAATAGATACAATTCTCTGAGGTTTGTCGGGGGATATGGGATGTGTTGAAGCATATTGAACTGCAATTTAACATGGTCTCTATGGTGCATCTCCATAGTGGTGAACCTTATGATCGGTGTGCATCCAGTCCAAACGACTACATCTTGTTCATTGATTTCATGGTCATGATCCAAGTTTAGATATGGACGCCAAATAAACTGAAATGTAACAATATATTAAATTATAAAATAGGTAATACTAAAAACAAATTATTATGAATTAATTCGGTTAATGAAAATACTATGATGGTCGAAGGTGATCCAAGAGATTGCGATATTGGATAACACAGTGTCTAGGACATCTGTTCTAACTCATATCACGAGCCAACCATCTGCACCAAAAAATTAAATATATTATTTAGAGATAATAATCGGTAAAGTAAGTAAATATTGTTAATTGTTAAGAACTTACTTTTGTGCATACGGAAATGTGAACCGGTTGTGGTTGACGGGCGCTAGGGACGGTAGTCTGGACCAACCCCATGCTTGGAGCAAAACAGCATATTCAAAAAATGTAGATGTGTCTTTGTGTACATTTTTACAGAGAGGGCTATAAAGATAAGCCAAACAAGCGGACCCCTAACTATAACTTCTTATTCTATCTACATGTCTTAATAAAGGTAAATACATAACATGCATACTAGAACCACTACCTGCGGGAAATAAAAGTAAACCAATTAAAAGCATAATATAACACCTAGTTTTTATTATTCGAGCGTCTTCGGTAGAATTTTCTTCTAACTGTAAGTTTTTGTAATATGCCTTAAGGGGTGAAAGGAGTATACGTTGACCTCTCGAGTTATCATCTAACAAGTCAGCACCCAAGAGTTTCATGCAAATTGAATTTGCATAGTTGGTTTTCCCATTCACCGCCTTACCCTCGATAGGCAACCCCAATAACATCTACACATCTTCTAACGTTACGGTACATTCACCGGTTGGAAACCAGAACGTGTGTATCTCGGGACGTCATCTTTCACATAAAGCTAGAATACACTTATTATCAACCAACCAAGACATGATTTTGCTAACATGTCCAAAATCGGCGAGGTCGACATAAGGTTGAATCAACTCGTCGATGGAAGAAAATTCGTTGACACGAGTTCAAAACCTAGAACATCCTAAAAAATAAATAACAAAATAAGTCTTTTCATAAAAAAAATGTGTTAGAAAAATATAAGAAAATATGTTTTTACATAAGTCGTTATGTTGGCGACAGTTCCTCTGTGTGATTCACCCATAGTGAGTAGATACATTTTTTCATAGTGTTGCAGATGAAGAAGTGTTGGTGATTGATGAAAATATGAGAGATAAATGTGAAGAATTGTTTGTTGTTGATGAAGAAGTGTTGGTTTATATGTGTATTTATAATGAAAAGCATGCATGTGTGCCCATGTTGGAAATAAATGCTAGCGCCATCCAAATTGGCGAGCACATGTAACATTTCCATGCTAACGCTGATGGAAAAATAGCAAGTGTACTATTTTTCTCACTGTAGTAATAAAAGGGAAATTCCCCGTTTGTCGATCTCAAGGACTGCTTGACGATACAAAGTTTATAGATTGTTTCAATTAGACAAAAGCCTTTGGTTTTTGTGTTGTGAGTAAATATATTACCAATTGCAAATAAATAAAACAAGTAAAAAGGTTGAACAAGAGACAAATGAGAGAAGATTGCTAGGGTTTGGTGAATGAAACTTCCTGTAACAGATATCATTTATGAAAGTTTAGACAATATTCCTGTCCAATTAATTCCGGTCCTCAAGGGTATCTATTCCTAATTCCTTAGTGAAAAGACCTTTGATTATGTAACCTAATTACTATGTCCATAAATAATTAAGTTCATCCTCAAGCATTCAAATATCAAGAATTACCGGTCAGATAGAAAATCCCTAGTCCTAGGTTATTTTTACTATCCAAAGTTCTTATCCAGATCAATGAATAATCGCTGTCCAGCTTAAACTATTCATATTAATCATCATTCGTTGGTCCGACGAATAAAGCATAAAGAACGGTAATAAGAACAAATCAATGGAAAAGAAGAAATAGTCAATGCACTCATAAACATAAAATTTGTCACATTCAGAATCAGGGTCACCCCCTAGCAATGGGGGTTTAGCTACTCATAATCTAAATAAAAACAAAGATTAACATTGTTGTCATTACAGAATTTCGTGAGGAATCAATCTTCAATCGTCGGAAAACTCTTGAACATATGAATCCTCTGATAATCGTAGAGTCTCCAGCTCTCAAAACGCGTCTTTTTTCTCTCCAAAATCGTCCAACCCCTGGAAAATCGTGTTCTGCCCTCTAAATAGCTATTCAGTTGGACTTTTCCTGATTTTGTGCTCCATACGCGTATTGCCCAGTCTCATACGCGTACTGCCTAGTCTCAAACGCGTATTGCACGTAAGACAACCTCTGATACGCATATTGCCCAGGCTGGTACGCGTATTGCCCAGGCTGGTATGCGTACTGCCCAGTCTCATACGTGTATCACCATAGGCTTGCTATTTTGCTTGATTTTCCATCCCTCTTGTCATATACGTATGCTACGCGTACTGGGCAGGTCCATACGCGTATCATGTAAGGCCATACGCGTATGGACAGCAGGTTCTCCAAAATTTGATTTTTTCTTCCGTTTTCTTGCTCGGGCTCAATTTCGCATCTGACGTTTGATTCCCTGAGCTTCCAAACTAGTTTTTTACTTGCTAACATACCCAAAAGTGTAAAATATCCTCAAGAAACTCATAAGTAACAACACACTTAATATTATAGAATTGAGCTTATATCTAACTAAAAATGCTTCAGTTTACACAGTTTACCTGACTTATTTACGGTTAAATAGTGGAATGTCTAGCATAAATGGTGACTGATCACAACCCCAAACTTAGCTTGTTGCTTGTCCTCAAGTAACATTTTATTACCATCAAAGATCATGTCACCCCAAACTTACTGTAAAACAGTTCTTACCACAATACTGCTGAAATCTTTCGCATTGGACCTCTTGATGTTTTTCAGGTTTTCTGATTCTTCCACATAGCCAACGAGCTAGAAACTCTTTCCCTCAGAGATATGACTTTACCTGTCAGCTTATATCACACTCTCACCAAGTCTCTCTGGGTTAAAGTGTTATCACTCTCAAATCACAATATGCAATATCAAATCAGAAGTTTGAATAAATTCTCTCATCCTATCAACATGTACAATCACACACACTTTTTGAGGTCTTTTTGGGTTGTAACGGGGCTTTGGTTTAGGTAGGGTATGAAATTGGAACAACGGTTTTTGGGTCTTTTGGTTCAGAGTACATGAAATCATTCTCTCACTACGTTTCTTTCCTATTATTCCTGTAGGGTTTTGCAATCCTCTTTTCCTTTTATCTATAATGAATGTAGCATTTTTCAAAAGCTGTTCTTTTATTGTTTTTCGCTTTTCTCTTTCTTTCTTTTCATGTTGTTGTTGTTTTTTTTTTTTCTCTTTTTCTCTTCTTTTTTTTTTATTTATATACGACATTCACTTACTATTCACGTACTGCAAAGCTACCCCAAACTTAAAGGTTGCTATTCCAACAGCAACCCCAAACTTAGATAGAAACGTAGAGATGAAATCAATCCTCACATACTCTGAACAGGGTAGGATAGGTACAAGGTCATGGATTTAGAACAAACGGGTATATCAGAAATAAATGATTAGCAGGCTCAACAGGGTAGGATAGGTACAAGGTCATGGATTTAGAAAAAAAACGGGTATATCAAAAATAAATGATTAACAGGCTCAACAGGGTAAAACAATGGATAATAATAATAATGGGATGGCTAGAAAGGCTCTAGGTGATAAACAAAAACATGCCTCAGTGTGTGTAGTCGTACAGCTAATAATAATAAAAGAACATACGCAAACCAAGATTGATAAAGACATACCTGATATCTCTCATATGATGATAAGTGTTTGGCTTTTTATGATCTCACCAGGACGGGTTAAGCTGACTTGTTCTATCATACCTCTGAGTTCAAAGCTCATGCTCGTGGTTCTGATGTTAATCTTAACCAGTGCGTCCAATCATAAACAACAGTATCTACAGTCAGGGGACTGAAAGAGAGGACGCCCAAGTATTTGGTGTAAGTGATCAAGAAAACCAATAGCCAGACATAGTCACATATCTAACGAAATAAACAGGAAAATGGAGGTAAACCAAATCAAATTCATTAGATTAAGCCAACCCATAATAGGTGATTACATCCAAGCAAAAGAAAATAAAAACTGAATAACCCAAAAAGAAAAATACACAAAGAAATTTCAAACCTCCCTTGGGTTGCCTCCCAAGCAGCGCTTCGTTTAACGTCGCATGGCTCGACGGGACACCTCATACTCAGATGAGTTTAACAGTTTCAATTGGTCCCCCTTCACCGGGATCATATGGTTTCAACCTCTGACCATTAACCTTGAAGGTGTCGCCATTCTTCTCATTTAAAACACCAATACCACTTTTATGTTTCTTCAGTACCTTTTCATCTTCTAATTCTGGTGAAGCCCTCAGATCCTCCCACCTGCGTGGGTTGTATTTCCTCCAAGGGGTTTGTGTATCCAGCATAGCAAGCACTTCTTTTTCTTTTTCCTCATCCTTCTCCTCCATCTCTCTGACCGACAGACTAAGAACTCTTTCTAACGGTAATTCAGGAAACTTTCTTTGAATTGTGCTAGTTACAATTTGATCAATCACTTCCACGGAGTGGTTTGTACACATATTCTCTTTATGTTTCATAGTATCTCGGACATCAATTCTGAGCTCTTCATCATACACCTTTAGGGTCATGGTACCTTCCTCCATATCTATATTGCATCTCCCTGTTTCTAAGAAAGGTCTGCCCAGAATCAGAGGTATCTCTTCATCTTCTGGCATTTCCAAAATTACAAAATCAATAGGAAAAACAAATTTATCAACTTTGACCAGAACATCCTCAACTACCCCAAAAGGTCTCTTCACTGAGTGGTCAGCAAATTGAAGTGTCATTCTGGTATCTTGAACATTTCCAATTCCTAGCTTCTTGTAAATAGACAAAGGCATTAGGCTAACACTAGCCCCCAAATCAATCAGCGCCCTTTTAAAAGACCTATCTCCAATGGTACACGGGATGGTCACAGAACCTCTATCTGACTTCTTTACTGGAATCTTCATACCCTGCAAAATAGCACTACAAGTTTCAGTTAGTATAACAGGGTCAGTGTCAGTGGTGCGCTTCTTGGAGATGATGTTTTTCATGAATTTCGCATAGATAGGCATCTGCTCGAGTGCCTCAGAGAATGGAATATTGATTTCTAATTTCCTGAACAACTCCATGAATTTCTGAAAAATTTTCTCATCTTGCTTCTTCTTTTTGTTTCTTTGTGGGAATGGAAGCTTAATGATGGGTTTTGGTTCAGGGAGATTTTCTTGTACCACCGGCGGTATCACAATTTCTTCCTCAGATGGTGTCTTGTTTTCTAAGATTTCCAGGTCCACTTCAAGCAACTGATCTTCTTCTTCATCCTTCTTCTTACGATCTTCAACATATCTTCCGCTTCTTGTTGTTACCGCACTCACATTATGGTGCTCCCTCGGATTTGTCACTGTTGCACTAGGTAATGCGCCCGGTGTTTGAAAATTTGTTATCTGTTGTGCTATCTGACCCAATTGAATCTCCAGATTTTTAATGGATGCATTGGTGCTCTTCTGATTATTCCTGGTCTCCTCCTGAAATTGCATATTCTGAGTTGCCATCTTCTCTATAGCAATCTCCCAATCCGCTTTCTTCGGTATTTGTTGCTGATAAGGTTGTTGTTGCGATTGATATTGTGGTTGGTAAGGTGGTTGTTGTTGTGGAGGTCCTTGATTCTGAATATTACCTTGCTGATCTTTCCAAGAGAAATTAGGATGATTTTTCCACCCCGGATTATATGTATTTGAGTAGGGATTATTTTGCCTCAGGTAATTTATAGCTTGCACTTGTTCTGCGGTTGCAACACAATGCATGGTAAAGTGTGGTCCACTACAAATCTCACAAATCATGGTCGGAACCGGTTGAACTTGAGCAACAGTCTGGGTACCTAAATTCATTGCTTTCAATCTTCTTTCAACCTCAGCAGCAATCTGGTCTTCCATTTTCACTACCTGATTTGCTAATTTCAAGTCAATTTTTCCCTCCAGCTGATTTACAGTACGGTCATATAATTCCAAATGCTCATTCGCTGCAATAGCTTCGATGATTTTTTTGATACCGGTTGCTGTTGAAAAATTAGACGAGCCACCAGCAGCTGTATCAATGAGTTGCTTAGTTCTCATCTTCAGCCCGTTTACAAAATTTTGCATTTGTTCAGTTTCATCCAGATTATGTGTAGGACATGCAACTAAACATCTCTTGAATCTTTTGTATGCATCTCCAAGTGTTTCTCCGTCTTTCTGTTTAAAATTCACAATGTCATACCTCTTACGGATATACACAGAAGCAGGAAAATACTCGTTCAAGAATGCTGTTTCCATTTGTTGCCAAGTAGTAATGCTTCCTGTGGGTAGGGAATAGAACCATTCCTCAGCGTCCTCAGATAACGTGAATGGGAACATGACCAATCTCTTTGCCTCTTCAGAATGCCCATCAATTTTTAATGATGTAGTCATAGTTAGAAACCTCTGCAGATGCTTGTTTGCATCCTCATTGATCTTTCCTGCAAAAGGTTTGCTTTCTAACTGGCGGATAGTTGAGGGGTGTAACTGGAAGTGAGCAACATTAACAGGTTGGTTAACAATGGTCAACCGCACTGCTGGGTTATTTTGTCTGCCATAGTCACCTAAAAGTCTTTCCGCTGGGGGTGGGTCTGCAGCCATGTTTACAGTGTCTGGATGTGAAGCTGTGTCTGACTCAGATTTTTCGGAGTGAACAGAAACTGGTGTGATAGGTGTGGCCGGTTCTTCGGTGTCAGAGTTTTCCAGTTTCTTTCTTCTAGCTTCTCTGAGCTTTGCGCGCAATGTTCTCTCTGGTTTTGCGTCAAAATGAAAATCAGCTGAGGCCTTACCTCGCATACACAGATTAGACAGAAGTTAGTTATAATAATAATGAAAATAAAATTAACAGTAAATAAAATTTTGGATGCAGAGCAACAAAATTCTAATTGAAAATAAATTAATAAACTCTATTATCTTTGGCAGTCCCCGGCAACGGCGCCAAAAACTTGATGGGAAAATAGCAAGTGTACTATTTTTCTCACTGTAGTAATAAAAGGGAAATTCCCCGTTTGTCGATCTCAAGGACTGCTTGACGATACAAAGTTTATAGATTGTTTCAATTAGACAAAAGCCTTTGGTTTTTGTGTTGTGAGTAAATATATTACCAATTGCAAATAAATAAAACAAGTAAAAAGGTTGAACAAGAGACAAATGAGAGAAGATTGCTAGGGTTCGGTGAATGAAACTTCCTGTAACAGATATCATTTATGAAAGTTTAGACAATATTCCTGTCCAATTAATTCCGGTCCTCAAGGGTATCTATTCCTAATTCCTTAGTGAAAAGACCTTTGATTATGTAACCTAAATACTATGTCCATAAATAATTAAGTTCATCCTCAAGCATTCAAATATCAAGAATTACCGGTCATATAGAAAATCCCTAGTCCTAGGTTATTTTTACTATCCAAAGTTCTTATCCAGATCAATGAATAATCACTGTCCAGCTTAAACTATTCATATTAATCATCATTCGTTGGTCCGACGAATAAAGCATAAAGAACGGTAATAAGAACAAATCAATGGAAAAGAAGAAATAGTCAATGCACTCATAAACATAAAATCTGTCACATTCAGAATCAGGGTCACCCCCCTAGCAATGGGGGTTTAGCTACTCATAATCGAAATAAAAACAAAGATTAACATTGTTGTCATTACAGAATTTCGTGAGGAATCAATCTTCAATCGTCGGAAAACTCTTGAACATATGAATCCTCTGATAATCGTAGAGTCTCCAGCTCTCAAAACGCGTCTTTTTTCTCTCCAAAATCGTCCAACCCCTGGAAAATCGTGTTTTGCCCTCTAAATAGCTATTCAGTTGGATTTTTCCTGATTTTGTGCTCCATACGCGTATTGCCCAGTCTCATACGCGTACTGCCTAGTCTCAAACGCGTATTGCACATAAGACAGCCTCTGATACGCGTATTGCCCAGGCTGGTACGCGTATTGCCCAGGCTGGTACGCGTACTGCCCAGTCCCATACGCGTATCACCAGAGGCTTGCTATTTTGCTTGATTTTCCATCCCTCTGGTCATATACGTATGTTACGCGTACTGGGCAGGTCCATACGCGTATCATGTAAGGCCATACGCGTATGGACAGCAGGTTCTCCAAAATTTGATTTTTTTCTTCCGTTTTCTTGCTCGGGCTCAATTTCGCATCTGACGTTTGATTCCCTGAGCTTCCAAACTAGTTTTTTACCTGCTAACATACCCAAAAGTGTAAAATATCCTCAAGAAACTCATAAGTAACAACACACTTAATATTATAGAATTGAGCTTATATCTAACTAAAAATGCTTCAGTTTACACAGTTTACCTGACTTATTTACGGTTAAATAGTGGAATGTCTAGCATAAATGGTGACTGATCAAACGTCATCTCAATTGGCGACTTCCTAGGTGTCTAGATGCATGACTGTTCTCATGGCAGGTCTTCCATGCATAGTCTTTTCAATAGGTTTCATGGCTAAGGTATGCAATGAAGAATCTCGAGAGCATGCACAGAAGGCGCCAAATGGACTAGCGACTATGTACAAATTTCCAAAGCAGTTACCAATTGGACTAGCGAATTCTCTTGCATGCATGGTCTTGTCATATTCTTCTATTAATGCTCTTACTCTTGCTCATACCAACACAAGTTCATACTCTTACTCAAATTAACACATCTTCATTGTCAAACCAACACAAGTTCATTATCATACTACCTCATCTGCACCTAAATATATTATCAATGCTCACTGCAACGGTGAGACATATGACTCTAATGTATACATGTTTAGTTTTTGAAACACCGAAACTGTCTAATTTGCAATCAAGAGAAATTCAAATTTCTTGTATTTGAAAAAACAAATAGAAACACATCTAGGATCTTTTCCTATGTCACAAATCACATACTAGAATCCAATTTATTTCGAAAACAACCAATGTAAATTTTACCCGCTAAAGGCGGGAGACGATGAAGATGTTGAATATATGTTTGTTAGTCACGAACATTCTGGTTTTAACTCTATTGAGTTATATATTAATCTCCAATAAAATATACCATCTCAACAATCACAGATAACTGATCAAACTTATCACACCCCAAATTTTACCCCTATATTTCATAATCATTTGCATCTTAGACATCATTCATGCATAGTTAATTTCAAGATCAAGATATGTTTGGTTTTGCTTCATGTGTGAATTACGTTTTCCCTCAAAGAGCTCAAAGGATTTATCAGTCAAAGTTTTGGATTGATCATCAATAAATCAAGTTTTGATACACTCAATAGGCCTCTCTCCGTCAATAAATAAGTGTATCGTGGCCTAAACAAGTGCATCAAGCTTCACTTTCATCTCGCTCACCAATTAGGGTTTTTAAGCAACATTCAATTTCATCTGAGAATTTTGATCAAGACATGATCTTAATCCTTAAGACATGACTCAAGACACTCAAGAACATCCTTAGAGCCCATCCATGATGTTCAATTGTCTCAAGAGTTTGAATTCATTGAAGATCAAGAAATTCAAATTCATCTGATACACAACCAATGCACTGCAAAGTCAAACCTTTGACTTTTGATATTTATGATCAAATATGAAATTCTCAAGTTAAATTTCATGAAGATGTGTTTAATTAATGAATTTGATCAAGCAGAATCAAAAGAATCGAGGTTACTTCCAAAAGGGCAATCTTGAAGACATTGAAAATTTCACTAAGTATCCAAATTTCATGTCAAAAGTGGCAAACTTCCCAAAGCCATAACTTCCAATCCAAGAAGCCATTTTATTTGATCCAAATCATAAATGAAATCTCCTATTCCATACTTCAACTTTAATCTATAGGTTTGATTCCCTAAAAGTGCAAGGATTTTGAGTTATGATGAAGTTGGTGTCTCAAGTTGAAACTGTAACAACCCAATTTTAGTAATTATTTTTTATATTATTATTACTATATTTTATTTTATTTATTTAGAGTGTTAATTAATTAATGGGTTGTTAGGTAGTATAATAATCGATTATATTCATTAATTTGGTGTATTAATTAATTATTTAGTTGATATGAGATATAGTTGAATAATTAATTATATTAATTAACTTGGTAGGTATATGGTGTTAGTTTAATTTAATTGAACTAATTAGAGATATTTAAATATTAGGTCTTATTGGGCCTATTAATTAAATTTGAGGTATCATGCTTTAAGCCCAAATAGAATACTAGTATATAAGAGGTGAGGAGAGTGAGAATTAGGATTCATTTGATCATTTGAAGGCAATAGAGAAAGAGAAGAGGAAAAGTAACGAGAAGAGGGGAAGAACAAGAGAGGAGCTAGGGTTTCCAGAAAACTGAAGAGGTAAGGGGAGAATCCTTATTATTATGGGTTAGTATGATTAGGTCAATGGATAGGAATATGTTTACATTGAATTCCCTAAAACCTAACAATTTTGATGAGTATTAGTTATTTGTAGTGATTTGATTGTGTTAAACTACAAATTAACGTTATATACTTAGAGTATTGTATGAGTCATAACTTTCTGAACGTTTGGCTTTTTACGGAATCGAAATCGGAGGTCCGAAAGTCCTCCAACGATGAAAAATGCAAAAAATTCTGCATTCTGTTTTATGTTAACTGGTTACCCACCGAGCGTTAACCGGTTACTTGCTAAAAAATCTGTTGATTCTGTTTTATGTTAACCGGTTACCCACCGAGCGTTAACCGGTTACTTGCTTAAAAATTTGTTGATTATGTTTTTGTGTTAACCGGTTACCCACCGAGCGTTAACCGGTTACTTGCTTGAAAATCTGCGCAGGAAATTAATTTTGTTTTATGTTAATCGGTTACCCACCGAGCGTTAACCGGTTACTTGCTGTGAAAAATGAAAAATTGAGATTTTAAAAGTTGTATTCAATTTGTAATGAAATCTAGTTGTGCGTATTTGATAATTAGCACATATTTGTGAATGATATATTGTTATGAATGTGTATGTGTGCTATTGGTGGATAATTCATAGAGTTGAATTATGGTTATATGTGGAATGTTAAGATAGTAGAGATTATCTTAATTGCATATTATGTGAATGGTGTAATTGTTATGAATGTGTATATGTACCATTGGTGGATAATTCATAGAGTTGAATTATGGTGATATGTGGAATGTTAAGATGGTAGAGATGATCTTAATTGCATATGTGTTGGTATTTGTACATTCATTCATGGCATGGTCGGCTTCATGGTGGAAGCGGTGAAACTGTGGGTTCACATGGTAGCATACGTTGATCCTTAATTGGAAATAGGCGTAGTAGAAGTAGCATACGTTGATCCTTAATTGGAAATAGGCGTAGTAGACGTAGCATATGTTGATCCTTAATTGGAAATAGGCGTAGTAGACGTTGATCCTTAATTGGAAATAGACGTAGTGGCTTTGATCTTGTTCGGATCAGAAGCGTGGCTTGGATTCTAGATATTGAATCGGAAAGCGGTGAAACGTTGGGTTCACATTAAGGTACCACATGCATAGAGTCACATGTCTTGCATTGAGTCACATTAGAGTTATGTGATAATTGAGTGTATGCATGGTTGTGATTGTGATGTGTGTGTATGAGATATGGTAATTGAATTTGGTGATGTTTGAGTACATAACTAGACAAATTATGTGATTATGTGATAATTGTAGTTATGTGTATATTTGGGAATATAGTATTGGATTTTAATATTATACTCTTTGCGTTTTGATGGATGTTTGGAACATGTGAAATAAATATTTGTTAGTATTCTTTACATGGTTATACGAAGTGTGGTGAATTCCTTTAATTGTTGATTTAATCATTGTGCCTTATTATACTCCCTCATAATGATTTGAATTCTCACCCTTTCTGTTTGAATGTTACCTTTACATGGGTATCGTGCAGATACTCAGGAGTAGTATCGCTGAAGTAAGTGGAAGGTAGCTCATTCGAGATTTAGCTGGAAAGCTTCCGTATTCTAGTTTGGAGACTAGGTAGTGAGTCAATGCTCTGGTCATGTAACACGGGGTAGATTAGTAGTATTAAACTCATATCTTATTTGGATACGTAGTATGTTATTACTTGTGAACATGTTTGATTGCAATTGCTGGTTGAGAGGCCATAGTGCCAAATATTCTGGATATGGTTTTATTTTATCTTGAGGAGATTATTGAGAGATGATCATGGTATGGGACATGGATCATTTTATGAAATACATGAGTATTCATTATTTTCCGCTGCGAACGCATATTTCTTGAATATTCATGATAATTGAAATGTGTTATTTTAAATGACCAGGTGTATTGTATATTGATGATGAATGAGGTTGGTTTTTGAAAGCTTTTAGTTTTTGAAAACGTCGATGTGACGCCTTTTTGTTTATATGCGTGCTTATTTACTCTGATTATATGTTAAGTATTTTGGGGTAGAAAAAGGGGTGTTACAGAAACACTTAGAAAATTTTCAAGTCGGCTTTGATCCCTAAAAAGTAATAAACTTTGGAGTCATTTTTTATTTTGATCCATTTTGATTAAGCAAACACTCAAAACTTGAAAGTTGTAGAGCATGTCTTGGGCTTTCCAAATAGTACAAGTACATTTTTTCCCGTGCATGAGCTATGAGTTTTGAAAATGGGAAATTAGGGTTCTACACTTGAATTTCAAGTCATGTTCATGGTGAATTATTGGAGGAAAACCATTTCAAATGTGCAAATCCCTTGATTGTATGTCCTTTTGTGTACAAATATCTCCATAATCAGATGTTTACATGAATCCTAAGTGCATTACACAAGGAGTTGAGGTTTTGTCCATTGCATTATACCATTTATGGATGAATTTGCAAAAGGTCACATTACTACTTTCATAAAGCAAGCTTTATGTCAACAACTCTCTCTTTCACCCTTGAAACTTGTCCCTAAAGATTACAAAGAATCTTAAGTGATCAGAAGCAACCTTGTAGAGGCTAGAAAAGCATGACAAACTCCTTGAAACTCCACAATTCATGCAAACTTCTCATTCATTCTCAACCAAAACCATAACTTCACAACTTTTGTTTCTAACCAGTAACAATTCCCACTCTTTTCCTATAAATAGAGGGATCCCTTAAGCCTTAAAACACACAACAATTACCCCTCAACACTTCAGCAAACTCCCATTCCATTAGAATTTGCAAAAACACACTATTTTTCACAAGTTCTCTAACCAAACTTATTTCCCATGTTTATCTTCCAAACAAACACCACAAATCATATTTAGACACTATTTAGAGCTTGTTTAATAACTTGGACAAGTTTTGTATCCTCTATTTTATCATTCACCATTTCACTTCTTCATTTGGCAAAAATATTTGTGTGAGGCAATACAAGTTGTTTCTGGCCATTCTCATTATTCAAACACTTTCCTCAAGGATCAACAAGGCTGGTAGAATCTCTCTCTTATCTCTGTAGTAGCTAAGAAGAAGCATTGGACTTTCTCCAACAGGTAAGTGCATTTACACTTGAAAACTCTTGTGTATGCATCAGTCTGAAATATTTATTGAAGTAAAAATGTAGTACATAATGTGTTTCTTGTATGTTTTCTACTGTATGCATTATACCATGTTGATACGTTGAGATTTTATTGTTAGAAAGTTAAAAGTGAAGTTCTGGATTTTCCCTTGGCACGCTTTGTACATTGAGTTTTAGGATGAGATAACGATACCATTATATTCCTTGCGAAAAATAGAGCAATTTAGGTTCTTACGGTTTTTAATTTCATGGGAAATTGAGAGTTATGGTTGTTGGAAGTTTGAGCAAAAAAATGAAAAGAAATTGAAACAACTTGTTGTTGTTGAGAAACGCAAAGAGAGAGAAACAAATGCAAGAGTGTGAGGTTAGTGGTGATGACATGGCACTGACCTTGTCATCTTATGCATTATTTTAAGATATATATTAATGAATGTGATTAAATAATCGAATGTAACAACCACCCTAGTGGCAAAGAGCATGCGTTTTAAGAGTGTTTATGCCTTGGGTCTAGGATTCGAAACCACCTCGCCCCAGACCCATTTTATTCAATGTATTTTTTTGCCTATTTATTTTTGTTATTTTTCATAACTTTAAAGGCTCATAACTTGATGATCCCTAGGCCTTTTTGAGCCGCTCTTTTTGCTATGTGCTCATAATTTTGTCTATTTTATGATGGAGAAAGAAATTTTAGAATTGATTTATTTTTCACATATTTATGCTTGTCCAAAGTTGGTACCTTTTTAGGATTATTTTAGGGTTTCAAATAACTTTCTTTGATTGATACTTTAATTTTTCTTGATCACCATGACTTGTATGAATGTTGTGCATCATATTTGAACTTTGTTTGATGTTGTTAATATGTGACTCTTGGTTTTGACCTAATTTTGACTTACTTTAATATATCTTTACATGATTATGTGTTTTGAACTTTGTTACTATGCCATGAACTTTTGTGTGTTTATTTTGCCGTTGATCCATGATTCACATGTCATTCTTTCATGTCTTGTTGAACCTTTGTGTGCATGTGTGCCCTTGTGTTTGTCTTTGTTTATGTGTTTGCAAATGCTTTAAACTTGTGATAACATGTCTTTGTATGACTTGTATGCTTACATGTTCAAACCTTTTTTTATGATGTTGAACCTTTGATTGTGATCATATTGAACCTTAACATGCATGTCTTGAATACCTAACTTGTTTTCATGATTAAGTTGATGTTATGTCTAAACCATGTCTTACTTCATGCATATACATGTTCATTCATACTTATTGTGGCATCCGTATACATGTTCATGCATTATTATGTCATTCATCTTTGTTTCTTCATGATAATATATCCATGTCATTCATATGCATGTTAACTTTATACATCTTTGATTGATGTTGTTGTATCTTTGTTCATGTTCACATGTTGTACATATGTGTTTACATACCATGCTTGATATTGTTATGAACATCTTTCTTTACCATTTGTTTACCTTCGATGTCATGCTCGAATATCTTTGTTTATCATTTGCTTATCTTGGTGGATGTCATGCTTAAACATCTTGTTTATCTTTTATTTATCGTTTTGTCCAAATCCAAGGGAAAGAACTCTTTATTGAATTAATGTTATAGGTAGTTTAGAAATTCCTAGTTCCCATTTGACCTTGTTAGAGTCATTTTCACTTTTAACTTTGATTTAAGTAAGAGTTTGTAACTCTTGTAAGTGCGTTTGTTATGAACACTTACTTCCCCTTTGGAACCTTGATCACTATCAAGTGTTCTTTTACCCTTAGTTAGGTGAATTACAGTTGCTCTGATTCCATCCTTATAAGGATACGAAGGCTCATGACCGCGAAATTTTGGCGAGCAAACTTAATAAATTGTAAATAGTAAATTATTATTTACTATTTACAATTTATTATAAATTATTATTTACTATTTACAACAGTTGCTCTGAATTACAGTGCTACTGATTCCATCCTTAAAATAAATAATAAATAATTTATAATAAATTGTAAATAGTAAATAATTATTATTATTATTATTGTAAATAGTAAATAATAATTTATAATAAATTGTAAATAGTAAATAATAATTTACTATTTACAATTTATTATAAATTATTTATTATTTATTTTAAATATTTTTTTATAAAAAAATTATTATTATTTTTAATTAAATCAATTATATTAATTTAATATAGATTTAATATTTAAAAAACAATTATATTAATTATTATTATTATTTAATATATTATTTAAAATAAAAACAAACAAAAAATTTCCTTTAACACCTCGTCACTTCAAGTGACGAGGCCACACGTCAAATTTTTTTTACTGACCCCTCGTCAAACCAAGTGACGAGACCCAACTAAAAAGGGTTTTCAAAAAATAGGATATTTGAAGGAAAAACTCACTATAGGACCCATCTGTTTCATCTGTGAAGGCCAGTATATGACCCATCTGTTTCATTATACAAAAATACTTGAAAATACAAGATGGAATTCGATTCGGTATAGTCTTGAACCGAACATTTGGATCTCCAAAACATCTTATAAAAAAATTTCATCCTGTAAACATAATTATTGTTCTTTCAAGACCCTGTTAAACGGAAGAAACCATAATAACTTACACGTCCATATTTTAATAAAACCTAGTCATAACTAAAAACTCTTTCAAAGATTTGTCATTCATAATTAAAAACTCTTACAAATCCACATAATAAAAACATAGAACAAGTTGTTCAAGTTTAATTCAAACAGATCTAAACCTAATTTTATCAAATGAACCAAAACAGAGCAGCTGAAATACGTCGAAATTAACCAACATTTACAACTAAACCAGCAAGGGCTAACAAAACCCCTAATTTGAAGACTACAATCAACCACCGAAACCGTAAAGAGTCCTTCCCTGCCTCTTCAGAGCATAAACCACATCCATGGCGGTAACGGTTTTCCTCCTAGCGTGCTCAGTGTAGGTCACTGCATCACGAATAACATTCTCGAGAAAGATCTTGAGAACACCACGAGTTTCTTCATAGATGAGACCACTGATTCTCTTGACGCCACCTCTTCTAGCCAAACGGCGAATTGCAGGCTTGGTAATTCCCTGGATGTTGTCGCGAAGCACTTTTCTGTGCCTCTTTGCTCCTCCCTTTCCCAAACCCTTTCCTCCTTTTCCACGACCTGACATTTTTCTCTTAAAATTATTAACTCTAAGAATAAGATTGAAATGAGAATGAATGAATAAGATTACTCGGGTCGTGTTTATATATGAAGACTGCGAATGGGAAGAACACTTTCAGCCGTCGATTAAAATCAAATTGATGGAGGACGATGGCGATCCGCGTCGTCCAATTTGGTTTGTTCATGACCGTTGATGTTATGCCATCGACAGTATCCCTTCTTTAATGTTGTTATGCACGAATGGCACTTTTCTTGCGGATCGATGACGTGGCAGTGTCTAAAAAAGGTTATTTTACTTTAATTTAATCAAAGGGGCGTCATACTATGATTTGGATTCAACTCTAGTTAGCTTCTAATCTTAATTCAAATAGATATCTATAAAATCATTTAAAAAAATACATTTGGAACAATTATATGGGCTTACCAACAACTTAGACAAGATATGTTTTTAGATAAAGTAATATAATATTTAAATTCAACTTTGGTCCAAAAACTAATACGGAGTATTTAATAAAACTAATGTATAGTCCTTCTGATTTTTATAATAAATCGTTTTTAACTTTTCATATTTATTAAGAAGTGTAATAAATGATATGAAAAAGAAAATTTAAGAAAGATTTTATTAAATTGCTCTTAATTAATAATATTGAAAAAATAAATTTATATAATTATAATAAAAGAGAATAATAAATATTAAAATTATAATAGAAAAATGATATTAATGATTTATTAATATTATAAAATGATTTATATTGAGGTATAACTTTTTTCCAAAATAATTTATAAAAAAATTGATGTAGTATTTGATTATGTTTTTGGGAAGAATCAAAATTAATGATAGATAAGGGTGGCAAAGCAAAGTGGGTGGCCGCCTCGTTTAGATCAGTTACGTTTAAGTCCTCAAAAATAGAATGGAGTCGGATTTATCAACTTAAATGTTTGAGCTCAAAAGTTAAACTCACCTTATTTATTAACGAGTTGGCGAGTCGGCCTGCTATTTTTTTTTATAATTTAATTTACTACATAATTTATAAAATTGATAATCATTATCAAAGATGCCGACAAATTTTAATAACACATAATAAAACTCTAACAATTCTTAATGTAAATGTCATATTCTTTAACATAAATAAAAACAATGTAACTATAATACAAAAAAAAAAAACACACTAAAATTCCAAAATAATCCATTTGATTCATCCTAGTTAAGGTCTTTGTTGCTTTGTTGCTCCTATTGTAATAGTTATTTCTTTTAAAAATATAATAATAATAATAATAATAATAATAATAATAATAATAATTCTCTAAATCTCTAAATTCATCAATCATTCATCTCCTCACAAGCCTCTCAACTCACAAAATTCTCTAAATCTCTCTCGTTCATCAATCATTTTCGACCCGAAATTCAGATTATCATAATCATCACCTTAGAATTCTCCCAAAACTCTCTCACCTTTTTCGCTCATTCTCAATCTCTAAGCTCCTCACCCTGAACCTTTATAATCTCTTTGTAACAACTCATCATCATCATTATCTCTTCATCTCTCTCATTCAAAATTTATGCATCTCTCATTCTTCAACCTCACACCACACAGATTCAACAGCAACCAATAGAAGAAGAAGAAGAAGAAAGTCACAAAAGACAAAACAAGGAACTTAGAGTTTATCTAGATAAGTTTTTGCGCTTGATTTTTCATCTTCGATTTCAATAACATTTGGGGCAGCCTCCATCTGGAAGGTAGGTTCTGAATCCTCGTCCTCGTGCTTGATTTTCGGTGTCACGATGTAGTAGATAGACAATCGAACCAAACCCATATGGTTTGGGTTCGACTTGTGCATTCTTTACCTTTTCTTTTCTAGTTCCATCGCTTTAGGGTTCGTTTTGTATTTCATTCGATTTGCAGTGATGTTTGTGAATTTGGAAATGATGATTTGATATATCGAAATAGAAGGAAATACGAGCTTGTTGATGTATGGTTTGCTTGGTTTGAAGGATCCCTGCCACCGAAAGTGATTTCTGGCGCGACGGGGTTTGTCTTCGGTGAGTGGAGGTGATAAAGTGACTAAAACGAATGAGGACGATTTGAAGTGTAATATGAACCCTCTCATTCCTCATTTAGTCTTGTGTGATGGGCATCAGGCCCATCATTTTACTATCTACACCCCAGTTCCGCACTGAACCACCCATTTTGAAAACTCCTGCAAAAAAACACATCATGGGCCATAACCACATGGGATTGCCCCCCTTCTTACTTTCCGCAACCCTTGCGCAACACCTACACCTCATGGCTTTGTTTGTTTGTTTTTATTTTGTTTGACTTAATGGTTTTTTTATTATTCTTTTATTTCCATTTTATTTTTTCTTTTACATAAAAAATACTTCGAAATAACATGTGTTTTAGGTTTTATTTGTTTATCTTCATTTAATTCATGTTTTAATGAAAATAATCAAATTAGTGAATTGTTATAGATTAATCTCGATTAACCTTCTAATTGGATTTTGATCATTAGATGTATTATTAGAATTTTAACCTAATCTTTAGGATTAACTTTGTATCTAGTTTCTAATCAACAATATGTCATGATCGCTTATGTTCTACATTAATTTTGTCATACCCTAAAATTCACCCTACCCCGAAACAACTTTCATCAGATCTATGATTCTATTACACATACATTTATTCATTGCTCCATCACCATAATTATATTAACATTCATAACCAAAGGCATGTTGCATTGGCTCAAGGCATGAATTAAAAATAATAATAATAATAATTTAAAAATAGGGAAATCGATTTACCCAATTAGGTAAATTGATTTCCACTACGCAGACACAAAAAATAAGCATTTTTTGTGCACAAAGGGTATTTGGTTCCCCCACTTACCCACTTGTTTTCCCTATAAATAGATGCATTATTCCCCTCATTTTTCATGCTTTTTAGCCCCTAAAAATTCTGGAGGAAAATCATCCAACCCCCCTCTTCTCCAAACCTAAATCAAAACCAAAAACATTTCTCTCTCAAAAGTCACTCCCACCAAGTTTTCTTCCATTTTCACATTTTTTTCCTTAAAATTTCTCACTCTCTAACACTCATAACTCAGCCCCTTTACTAAGCTTTCACCACAAATATTTTCATCCCAAACCTCTTGCTTCACATTTAAGCTAAACACCATTTCTACCTAGCTTTTTTCACATTTTTGGGGTAATGATTTTAACTTAAACTTTTTAACTTTTGGGTTCTGTTTTTTTTATTAAAAATTGTTGCTTGTTCTTGGTTGGTCTTTTGAGATGATTTAGATTCAAGCTTGAAAAAATGATTAACTTTGGTTTACTCACTTTTTTTTAGATTTTTTACTCTTACTATCTTTTTGTTCACCTTTTTTGTGGTTGGTTTGTGTGTTATCATTTTCTTTTATTGTGGACTTGTTGTTGTATTTGTTTTGTTGATGAGGTCTATTAGATCATGATCATGGTTGTTTAGAGTTAATTAAATCTTCAATGTTTCAAACCTATTAATGGTTGATCAATAGATCGTCCATGATACTTTGAGGCATTGATAGATAGTCTCTATTTTACCATATTTGGGTCATTTGATGCATAGACGAAACCATGTTTTTACATTAACTTGCTAATTCATTTGCTTATTGTTACTAACTACTAATTACTAACTCCTAACATTTATATTATTGCACTTTAATTCCTTACAATTTATTTTATTGTTCATTTTATTTCATTTACTTTATGTTTATGTTCACTAACTACTAACTTCTAACATTTATATTATTGCACTTTATTTTTTTTGTTATTTTATTGTTCACTTTATTTCAAGTATTTTATGTTTATGTTTATTGTTGTCTAACTATATCATTTACATTATGCTAATTTATTTACTACCTTATTATCTTGCTAAATAAAATAGGAGTACAAATAAAAGAAAGTGAACAAATCACTTTTTTTTAAATATCATTAGATGGACTTAAGGTTGCATAACTTTCTTTGTTACAAATCTATTGTTAGTTGATTTTTTAATCATCTTCAATACTTTGCATCAATGATAAGCTATCCCTTAATTTGTCATATTTTAAGTCTTTTTGGCCTATTGTCTTAAAAAAATATTCATTTTTGTACATGTTACTAACCACTAATTATATTTCATTAATTTTGTTTATCATTAACCTTTGTTATTGTGATTTTGGTATTATTGACTTATATTTGTTTTATATCATTTATATTCACTAACCATTATTATTGTGATATTGTTTCTTTATCTTGTAATTTACTTTTATGTCATTACCTTGTAATTTACATTAAAGTACTCATTATCATCATCATTGTACAAATTCATCATGCATGTTTATTTACTTGTTATTTATTTTATTGTCATCAAACATTAAAAACAACAAAAACATGATAAAATGATAGGACAAAAATAGTCATTCCACTCTTAATCAACTTGGACTTAGAGGATTTCATTTTAGGACCCTTGTTTGGAGGTCTTTTCCTTATCTTTGTGATACTTTGTAAATATTGGATTTTATTTGTAACTTACATTCATATTGTAAGAATGGCATCATGGCACCACCTTAGGGGGACATGTTTGTAAGACCATTATCCTTTGTTTAGCTTAGGTCACTTTTGCATACAAAAGGCTTTCTCTTGGGCTACCTTACAATGAGACTCTTTAATTTCTTGTTGGTTACTTTGCATTCATGTTGCATAAGTCAAATTTCATAATCAAAATAAAACAAACCCTTGATTCAACGTCAAACGGCATTTTCATAACCAAATTCAAAAATACTTAATAATTACGATTATTATTGTGCGCCACGAGCCTTAAGTGGTGGAGAATGAGTAATAATGGAGCATTCCTACCCTTACTCTAATTATTTTGGACGCAAGACGCTTGGCTTGTTGTCTAGAATAGTCACCTCCGCCCATAGACTTTAGTACAATATAATCACAAACACTCATTTCATAAAACCCTTATTCAAGGTAAAAATAATACAACTCATCAAAATCATTTTTGTGCCTTAGGGCATCATCCCAAAACCTCTTTTTTCAAAGATAAAATCAACCAACACACAAATATTTTCTACTCCGAACTACGGAGCTCTGATTCCTCATCCCCGAATGAGTGATACGTAGGCCCAAGGGCCTCAATCCTTGGCGAGCACTATAATAACAAAAACACTCCCCTTTTCCACACATTTTCTTTTGGAAATAAAACAATGATAGATAAATCCCATGTATGTAAAACAACCCAAATGGTTCCCATGGAGTACCATGGACGTAAGGGGTGTTAATACCTTCCCCTTACGTAACCGACTTCCGAACCAAATCTCGATTACGAGACCAATTCCTTATTCTCTTTTAGCGCTTCCCGCGCACGCCTCCTTTCCGAGGGTTTTATCGACTATTTCCTCTCTCCTCTCCGATAGAGGTAAACTAAATAAAATTCGGTGGTGACTCTTTTGACTTTACCTCTCTTTGGGGTCTCTTTAGTCCTGGTTTCGTTACCGTGAAATCCCGGTAGCGACAGCTGGCGACTCTGTTGGGGACACCAAAATTCCTTAAGCAAGTCAAGCCTAGTTTGGGTTGTTTCTCTTTTACATACGTAGAGATTTATCTATTATCTATTTTTTTTCTGTATATGCTGCTTTTGTTACTAACCTATACATATTTTCTTTGTTTGCCTGTTGGGCTGAAACTTTGGTTTTGTGACGAAGAATTTTTGGAAGCAATAATGATTGTAAAGAAAAAAACCTTGTGTGAAGGACTCCTTACCCGAGTTTGAGAGTTTTGCTTCAGATAAGAGAGGTTGAGTAGTATTGATCCGCGAGGTGCCTTCCTCGTTAGGGTCGTACGAGAACCTCACTTAGTGGTAGATTCTCTTGAGGGGATTGATGACCGTCGTGCTTCGGCGTAACCATCTTTTCTTTTACTAGAGTCAATGACCCTAAGACCCCTTTTAGAACCTTTAAAACTATGGCTAGCCTAGACCGATGGTCGCGTAGTATAGGCCACCGAGGTGCCTTCCTCGTAAGGGTCGATACGAAGATCTCACTTAGAGTAGATGACTTTGATGGAGCAGTCGCCTGACAAGTAAATTGACATAAGCGGCTGACAGTCAAGGAAATCCATGACTCTAGGGGCAGTGTCTTACACCCAATTTTCCAAAAAGTCTTAGATCACACAAAACAAGAACCTTGGTTTACTAAGCAGTTATTATTAACTCCATGCTTCGTCACGATGGTCCAAAACCATGAACCCATGCCTAAAATCCTGTGGAAATAATAAACCAATCATTCATTCATACATTCATTCATCATCAAAATAATACGAAAAGCTCTTAATATTTTCGTTTGTTCGGATGAAGAATTACAAGACTATTTTCTGACACAATCATGGATACTTCAACAAGGAAAAGCACTTCTACTTTCCGCTTCAAGAGTCCCGACATCAGTTCATTAAAGGTCCTCTGTTCAAAGGTCGTAGCTCTCAAAGACAACAAGTTTAGAGCCAATTTTGGGAGCATCGTAGATCTTCTAACCGAAAAGGTTGACTATGGTGCTATCACTGCAATGTCCCAATACTATGACGTCCCTTTAAGATGCTTCACTTTCCCTGACTTCCAAATCTCTCAAACCTTGGAAGACCTCGAGAGACTCCTTAATCGACCAATCAACGAGTACAACCCTTTCCCGAAGTTGGAAGAAGGCTTCTGTTTGACCGAGCTCTCACTCACCTTGGGTATCAACGCCAACAAGCTAGTGGATAATTGGGGCGTTAAAGGATCCATTAGAGGTTTAACTCAAAAGTTCCTAGAAGGCCATGCTTGGGAAATGATTAAAAAAGGAAGACCCGACTTTTGTAGTGCAACCTTGGCACTTTTGATTCATGGAATTGTCCTCTTCCCAAATGTGGACAAGTTCATGGATCACTTAGCAATTGAAGTCTTTTTAACAAAGAATCCGGTGCCTTTTTTACTTGCCGATTTCTACCATACCTTCCATACAAGGCATGAGAAGAAGGGATGTACTTTCCTTTGTTGCGCTCCTACGCTACACCTTTGGATGAGGGCCCGCATGCCTCAAAGTGGACCCTTCGCCGAAAACAAACTGACATGGCCACGAAGGTTCGCATCTCTCTCTACCAACTCAATTCTATGGTACAATAGGGAATGGGATACAAAGGACGGCATCGCAAGATATGGAGAGTTCTCTAACGTACCCTTAATAGGAACACAAGGTTGCATCAACTACAACCCTGCTATACTCAAGAGACAACTAGGGTACGCCATGATGAGTCCCCCCGAGGCAAGAGATTTCATTCCATTTGTCATCAATATCGTGGATCTGCTTGATTCAAATGTGAAAAGAGTGAGAAAATCTTGGACAAGCATAATCCGTATTGACCATGAATGGGGTAAGAAAAACATCCTAGCCAAGGAACCCTACTATGTGTGGGTAAAAGAGAGGGCTAGGGTGGTTAAGATGCCCTTTCTGTTTGATCCTTCTTCATTCCCTTTGATGCCTTAGCCCGAGCCTATCCTAGAAGAGGACATGGATAAACTTACAAGCCAAATCAAAGAGCTCGAGTTGGAAAACACTCAACTATGAGTCTAGCTCAATCGTACCAAGGAACGTAACCACGTCTTGGAGGATAAGGGTAAGCAAGTCTGTGAAAGATTTGAAGATAGCAAGAAAAAGCTCCGATTAGCCGAGGGACAAAGAGTTTGGGTTGGTGGAGCTCTACAAGGAGCTAATTCTGAGCTAGACTTCCGCAACGAAGAGTTGGATCGAGCGTCCCGAATCATCAAGGACCTTGAAAATACTGCTGAGAGGTCTAATGCCATGAAGAAAGAAGCGAGGGAAGATTACGAGGCCCATATTCTCGAACTAAGGACCACTCTTAAAGAGTATAAGGACTTTCTAGCCAAGGAGCAATTAGAGAAAGAAAAGATTCACTGAAGCTTCATGCGTGAGCAGTTCAACCTTGAACGAGCTTGCGAGTAAATCAAGAACTTGAAGAGGGGAATCTATGACCAAGCCTATATAGAGTTGCAAAACAACTGTAAACATTGGGAGGGGCGTTGCCATGGATTCGAAGCTGCCATTGCTCAAAGGGACGAAATCATCCATAATCTCCAAGCCCTTTACGAAGAATGGAGGGACAAGTACACCAACATGACGGTATTAACTAACTATGCCCTTCAAGACTTTCCCGACAAGTTGAAGGAGGCGGATCTGATCATGTGCCCAGATAATACCCCCGAAGATCGTCAAGTTCTGCAAAAGAACAATGGCTGAACTCATCACCGACATTGAGGCTCTCTGCAAGTCTCGAAGGGTCACTTTTAGTGTGGATATCTAGTTGTTTCATTTGCTTCCATTACTTGTATTTTGCAACTTCTATGTATTGCAGTCTATTTCCCCTTCAAAGGATAAATGAAAGTTGTGATTTTTCTCTATTGTGTTTTCCTTTATTTATGATTGTGAACGTGAATCGTCAAGTAGTTTTTGCAATGAATAAACACGAATAACTAAAAAGAGCTTTGCTTTAACACAAAAAAATCATGCATCATTTGCATCCTTCGAAACACAAAAACATAAAAAACTCATCCATCCACCTTTTTCTTCTGACCATAACCATTCTCCAAAGCTGACTTTTCAATACGATACATGAGGACATCGACAAGTTGTCATGGAGCAACTTCAAGAGAACCAAGTTGTCCTTCAGGAGGAAGTATTTCAGATGTGGTCCCAAATGTGGCAGTTGATGGAGACTATTCAAGTAGTCTCAAGAGGCCAAGAGGTTATGGCAAAAATGCCAGAAGAAATGAACCAATGTGCCAGTACTACCAATCCTTCTACCCCTTCAGCGGTCAAGACTCCGACTCTAGTTCCTCAAGTTGATCCTCCAGTTAACATTAATACACCTAATGATGTTCCAAACAACAATCCTTGTCCTCATGTTTTTGAGATAGACGACCAACACAATGCATTCTTAAGCCCAAGGGATGCTTCTTAGGATGACGCCTTCGGTTCAGCAACCAACGAGGTGGAGAGGAAGGTGAAGGCTATCGAGGAAAAGCTCAAGGCAATGGGGAACACTGATGTTTTGGGCCTTGATGTGGCAGAAATGTGCTCAGTACCTAGGGTCATCATTCCAGTCAAGTTCAAAGTTCCGGACTTTGAAAAATATAAGGGAAATAGCGACCCTAGGACGCACATTAAGGCATACTGCCGAAAGATGGCTGCCTATTTCAGCGATGATCAACTTTTAATGCATTTTTTCCAGGATTCCCTTAGCGGGGCATCTTTGGATTGGTGCATGCAACTTGAGGGCAACCATATTCACACATGGAGGGAAATGGTTGAGGCATTCCTCAAGCACTATCAGTATAACACTAATATGGCACCTAATCGCACGCAGTTGTAAAATATGACTCAGAGGTCTAAGGAGTCCTTCAAAGAGTATGCCCAACGGTGGAGGGAATTAGTTGCTAGGGTATAACTCCCATTGCTAGAAATAGAATTGGTAGACATGTTTATGGGAAACCTGCAAGGTCCATACCTTGATAGAATGGAAGGGAGAACCTCTTCGGGCTTTTCCGACCTGGTGTTAGCCGGTGAAAGGATAGAAAATATGATTAAAATGGGAAAGATCCAGAACTCTGCCAATACTTCTAGTGCATCGAAGAAACCTTTTGTTCCCTACGGTAAAAACGAGAAGGCAAGAGCAATGCCGCCTCCATCATTCGAACAAGAAATCCCACTTATCCACAAGTAGTCGCCATAGCTCCCGTCCAACAAGGTCAACAACAACCATTTGCAATTCATGTTCAAACTTAATAACAACAATGGTATCAACAACAACCGCAACGTCAACAACCACAATATCAACAACAACAACAACAAAGGATGCGAAGGCCCGATAGAAGATTTGACACAGTTCTCATGCCTTATAGCCATATTCTACCATATTTATTGAGGGGATCACTTGTACAACTAAGGGAGTTAGGACCCCCACCAGCGATTCTTCCTCCCGGTTATGATGCAAATGCCTGCTATGAATTTCATTCTGGCGCTCCTGGGCATTCGATTAAGAATTGTAAAGCATTAAAGTATAAGGTTCAAGATCTTATTGATTATAAGGCAATCACGTTCGCCTCCAAGGGGCCAAATGTAAACAATAACTCGATGCCCCCTCACAACAATGCATCCGTGAATATGATGGAAGCTGAGAATGGAAGGAGATTGATGTCCTGTGTGGATGAGTTAAAAACACCACTCATCGAGATCAAGAATGCTTTAATGAGGGATAATGCATTTTCCATTTGTAGTAATGACTGTAAACACTATCTGATTAACCCATAACAGTGTAGGACGTTGAAGTCTGCCATACAACAATTAATACACCAAGGGATCTTGGTGGTAGACTACCCGTCCACAAAAGAAGATGTGTCTACCCTCGAGATACCATACGACGAAGTCCCCCCTCTACAAATTCCATATGACTTCTCTCAGTTAACTCTGTTAATAAATCATGTTACTCCGATCATAATAACGGTTCCCACACCATTCCCGTATGTTGAGACCAAGGCAGTCCAATGGGTGTATGACACCTCAGTCTACATTCATGGCCAAAAAATTCAAGAAGAACCGTGGAAGTCTAGTGATCCAATGATCAATATCACTGACACTGGTGGAATTACAAGAAGTGGAAGGATATTTGCACCGACACTCACTCCAATTGGAACTATCAATCCTTCAACTTCAGACAAAGGCAAACAAATTGATGGCGCTAATCAAAGACAAGACCCTGCACCTTCTAATGAAGTAGACGAGTTCTTATGCATCATCAAGAAGAGCGATTATCGAGTAGTTGATCAGCTTAACCAGACATCCTCGAAGATCTCAATGTTGTCTTTATTAATGTGCTCGGAGGCCCATAGGGATGCTTTGGTAAAATTTCTGAGGACAGCTCACGTACCGCAAGAGATCTCTGTTTGTTAGTTTGAAGGAGTAGTTAACAATATTGCTACTAGCTTAAGCTTGGGTTTTAGTGATGAAGAGCTTCTTGCCGAGGGGAGGAATCATAACAAGGCTCTCCATATTTCTATTGAGTGTATGGACACAGTCCTATCAAGAGTTTTGGTAGACATTGGGTTTTTCCTCAATGTGATGCCTAAGAGCTCCTTTGCTAAACTAACTGTTGAAGGACTCGTAATGAAGTCGAGTGAGCTTATAGTAAGAACATTTGATGGGACTAGAAGGAATGTAATCGGTGAGGTGAATTTGCCTATGAAGATTGGTCCTCATACTTTCCTTATCACTTTCTTTGTAATGGACATCTATCCAGCCTACAGTTGTCTGCTTGGGAGGCCTTGGATCCATTCAGCTGGTGTAGTCACTTCAATGCTCCACCAAAAATTGAAATTCTTAGCTGATGATAAACTAGTTGTTGTCGAGGGTGAGGAGGATATTGTGGTAAGTCACCTCGCATCTTTCCGATACATTGAAGGATAAGGGGAGATGGGGGAAATCCCATTCCAATCATTTGAAGTTATCAATATTGAAATGGTTTGCCCAGCAAGGGATGAATCAAAAGATGCTGAATCTCCAATGGCATCTCTTAAAGACGCCCTGACAATTATAAAGGATGGACACCCCCAAGGATGGGGAAGATTGCTTGAACTTCCTGCCAACAAGGACCGTACCAGTTTAGGTTACAACTCCCAGAATTTGAAGAAGCCCGCGCCGATAGCTACAAGGGGATCAGTGTTCCCGCTATCCGAAAACTTCTCAAGTGTTGGTTACCTTGATGACAACCGTATATGTACCGTAAAAGAAGAAGAAGAAAATGCTGGGCTGATCTTCACAAAGACTGATGGAAAGGGTGCCACCAAATGGACCGAGATTAAAATACCTAAAGTGACCTTGATTGAAATGTAATTCCCAATGTTGTTTTCCTTCCTTTTTATCAAAAGAACTCATGTCAAGCCCAAGGCATGGGGGAATCATTTGCAGGGCCTCATCAAATTTCCTTATTAATCATTAATGAAAAAGGTTCATGTTCGCAATCAATTATGAGATCATTGCCTTTCATTTATTTATTTCACCTTTTTCAAAATGGCATTTTTTTTATAAAAAAATCTTCAAATCATCCTTTCTTTCATACCAATAAAAGCGTGGACCTTAAATCATGCAGATCATCCTCGACAACCACCAATGACAATTCTGCTACAGTCTCATACGACTTTGACAACCTGATTAATCAAGCCGATGAAGAGTGTGAGGAAGAGGACGAACTCCCAAAAGAATTGACAAGGCTGCTCAAGCAGGAGGAAAAAGTCATCCAGCCGCACGAAGAATCAGTGGAAGTGATTAACCTTGGGACAGATGAGGAAGCGAAAGAAGTCTGAGTCGACTCCACTCTATAAGACGAGGTGAAGGCAAAATTGATTGAGCTCTTGAAGGAATACAAAGACATGTTTGCATGGTCATACCAAGATATGCCTGGCCTCGATACTGACATTATGGTCCACCATCTACCCCTTAAAGAAGAATGCCCTCCAGTAAAGCAAAAGCTACGAAGGACCCATTCCGACATGGCTATGAAAATCAAGGAGGAGGTACAAAAGCAACTCAACGCCGGCTTCCTAGCGGTCTCCAATTATCCTTAATGGATAGCTAACATTATGCTTGTACCTAAGAAGGATGGCAAAGTAAGAATGTGCATAGATTATAGAGATCTAAATAGAGCAAGTCCCAAAGATGACTTTTCACTACCACAAATTGACGTGCTAGTAGATAATACCGCTCAGTTCTCTGTTTTCTCTTTTATAGATGGTTTCTCCGATTATAACCAGACCCGCATGGCTCAAGAAGATATGGAGAAAACCACTTTTATAACACCATGTGGCACCTTCTGCTACAAGGTGATGCCTTTTGGATTGAAGAACACCGGCGCCACATACCAACGAGCCATGGTGTCGCACCTCGAAAAAATGGGGATACGACTTCAAAGCGAAGCGCGATCGCACGCTCGCAATGATGGACTGAACAGAGTCGCCACCGAACTTTATTTATTCCTAAAAATGAAAGGGGAAATATCGATAAAACCCAAGATAAAAGAAAGGATAAGATATGGTCATCGCAACCAATATCAGGGTTCGGGAGTCGATTACGCAAGGGGAAGGTATTAGCACCCCTCACGTCCGTTGTACTCAACGGGAACCATTAGGTCAGTTGTGTGCGTTAGTGTTAGTTTAAAATGTTAGGCTTTTCAAGTTTATTAGGTGGGAAAGAAAGAATAGAAGAGAGAAGAAATGTTTTTGGATTTTTGACGAAGGACTAAACCTAAGTTTTTTATTAGTGGGCCTGACAAGATTTACGAATCCTGCTCCTACGTATCTCAAAAGAGAAATCAAGGCTTACGTAGTTTTGGGTAGAAAAATGTTTGTTTGTTGGTCGATTTTAGAGAAAGCTATATTGTATTAATCGAAGAAAACATTGTCTTACCCAAAACAGATAAGGAGTGGACGCATACCACACATCGAACGGATTTATAAATCTACATTCGGAAAAAGCGTCATTTATCTTTACTCAACAATCGTGGCCGAAACATTGTTTTGTATCGCTTAAGACAATATATCTTTCATTTATGAAAAAGGTTCTTTGATTAGTCGCACGACGGCGAGAAAAGATTTTGATTAGTTGGATGTATTTTGAGTGATGGCGAGAACTTAGATGAGCATGATATACATCTCGAATCCTAGCCTCAGGAGTGCACGATATACACCATGTTCCATTTCCATCTTTATTGAAAGAGGTTAAGATAGGAATTAAGTATTTTGGAATTTGATTGAGAAAGGGTTTGAAGAAACCGCATTGACAATTTTAGGCGATGGCGAGAGTTAAGATTGGCGAGGCATACGTCTCGAATCTTAACCTCAGGAGTGCATGGTATACACCATGTTCCATTTCCACCTTTATTGAGAAAGTGTTTAAATAAGAATTAGGTATTTTGAGTTTTGTTGTGAAAATGACTTGACCTAGATCAAGTATTGATGGACGTTTAAGAGAAATTTGGATAAGTGTTTGAGAGAGAACAAAGTGGATGAATTTGGATGATGGCGAGAGCTAGGATTGGCGAGATATACATCTCGAATCCTAGTCTCAGGAGTGCGCGGTATACACCACGTTCCATTTCCACCTTATTGAAAAGGTCTTAACTATAAATTAATATTTTTTGAGTTTTTATCAGAAAAAAAGTGGCTTGACGTTGAATCAAGCGTTTGATGAAGGTTTTTGAAAGAAATGGAATAGAATGGGAAAAAAGAAATGAATTGATTTGTTTTTTTGAGAAAATACTCGACGTTGGATCGAGTCATATTTTAGTATTTTTGGAAATGGTTGATTTTATTCTTGTGTTAGTATCTAACTAAACAGTCAAACAACATAAAGAAATAAAACAGTACAAAATTATTACACATCGGGGGAGTGGGGTACATCTTGTTAAAATGGGAATTCAAAAATCATGAAATAATTAAATCGGGCCCAAACAACAAATAATGCAATGCATGAGTGTAAGTGCAAGAGAACCGGCTCATTGTAAGAAAGCCCAAGAGTAAGCTATGTGAGGTTGATGACGATGCTTAAAAGCAATCGACTTACAAGGGTATGAAAATGGGCTCGACATTGAATCGAGAAAAGTGTGATTTTAATAGTTTAAAATGGTTTTGAATGGATGATGAAATTAAAAGAAAACAAATATGTGTTATTAAATGTTAATGAAACTATGAGTACGGGAGAGATTATACTAAAACATAAACATGGAAAAAATGAATGCTAAAAGAAAAAAAATGTCGTATGTGGGTATTGAACCCACTCCACTAAAGACCTAAAAACTACCCTCTCCCCACTAGGCTATTTATAATTAGTTATTATTTACAACAACCATTTGAGTATATAAACCAGAAAGGATTGGAACAAAAATATTAAAAATAAAAAAGCTAAAATAATAATAAAAGATCTGTTGGATTACCCAAAAGAAACCCAGCCGCCTGGCTGTTGGGTTCTTCAATGGCATATGAATTGAAAATGTAAAACCATTTATTAACTAAAACTTAGGAAGTTTAAACATAAAAAAAAATAATGGTTTCCAAAACTTATTCTGTTTAAAATAAATTAAAAAAAGGAAATAAGGAAACAAAGCAAAAGACACTTCCGTCTCTCCGTCTCTCACAATCTCATGAACTCTCTCTCACGACCTCAAACCCCCCGATTTTTCTCTCTCGTTCTCAAAATCGCTCATCCTTGCTCACTCAAACCAGATGCTCAACAATGTTAAACAAAAAGGGCGTAAATCCACGGTTTCAAAGAGACATCAAGCGGGAATCTCACCTTTGGCGACGACGACGAATCAGGTGAGCTCGAATCTTCCTCCTCCTCTCTTCCAATACTGGTTTTTGCTTTGATTTTTGGGATTAGGGTTTTTCCTTTTTGAAACTTTTTTTCGCCCCTCTCACTGATTCTCTTCCCACTATTTATGTTCTGCTGATTAGGGTTTCAAATGGTGTCTTTGGTGTTCAAAGGAGCATCCCTGCAAATTACTTTGGATGTACTCAGAAACGAATTGCCCTGTTTAATGCTAAACCCGAAAATGATATTTTGAGCTCGTGCTTTCTTCTTCATTTTTGTCTCTATTCCATTTTGGGATATTTTGAAATCTTAACAGCTTTGACTAATTAATTTGTGTTTTTTTTGTGTGTTGTATTGTCATGAAGGTTCTATTTTGTGAATTTGAAAATTGGATGTAACAAATGAGAATCCGCTGTAATTTCGGGAATTGCCCAAGGTTGTAGCAGCTTTGAAATGTGAATGTGTTGGTTTGAATTTTGCATTTCGTTTCAAACATTGTAATCAAAGGTCCGTGAAATGAAGCAATGGCTTTGGTTTGAATGAGTCATGGTTTGTAATTAGGATGCTTTTACTTGGTGAAATATGGTTTACTGTTGTAAAAATGGACGTGCATTTGGGAGAAACATGTATGTATGAATATGGTTTTGGAAATGCTTGAAAGCTAAATATTGTTCAATGTTATGAAATGTCTGTATGTGCTATTTTGGTTTGAGATGAACTATGGATGGAAGATGGATCATGTTTGGTTATAAAATGGATATGGATTTTTAGGAATAATCCGAGACTAATCAAAATGTCAATTAAAAATCAAAAAAGCCAAATAAAACCAATTAAAATCAACTTAATCTATAATTTGCTAAAATTACTTTGATGTCAAATTCTAACATTTATTTGGATATTAAAAATCAATTAGAATTTGAATCATTAGTAAAAATACAATTAAGATTAAATTGAAATTTGGAATTAGACTTAATTTGAAATTAAAATTGAAAAAATAAAAAAGAGTCAAATATTTAGAATCCATTTCATAATCAAACCACACCATGATCAAAAAAACTAGATAATGACCAATATTTATCGAAAATATATGGATTTGGGAATGGATGGTTGCCTTTGGTCATGAATGTATGCAAATGAACTTTAGGCCAAGTGCCAAATAAAAATGAAAAAATGAAAAAAATTCAGGACCAAAATCGGGGTATGACACATGGTCACTCTCTTTCATGATATGATCCATAAAGAGATTGAGGTTTACGTTGATGACATGATAGCCAAGTCTCAAACCGAAGAAGAACACCTTGTAAATCTATAAAAGTTGTTTGAGAGGTTGAGGAAGTTCAAATTAAGGCTTAATCCTAACAAATTCACATTTGGGGTAAGATCCAACAAATTGTTAGGTTTTATCTTCAGTCAACGTGGCATCGAAGTAGATCCTGAGAAAGTAAAGGCCATACAAACTATGCCTGCACCCAAAACCGAGAAGGAAGTCTGAGGATTCCTAGGTAGATTGAACTACATCGCTAGGTTCATATCTCACCTCACTGCCACTTGTGATCCAATCTTCAAACTTCTTCGAAAGGATCAAGCCATCATTTGGAACGATGATTGCCAAGATGCATTTGAGAAAATAAAGGAATATTTGTAAGAACCTCATGTGTTGATGCCTCCTGTACCTGGTAGACCATTGATCATGTATCTCACTGTTCTCGAAGGATCAATGGGTTGTGTTCTCGGCCAACATGACGAGATTGGTAGAAAAGATCATGCAATATACTACTTGAGCAAGAAGTTCACTGATTGTGAGAGTAGGTATTTGATGCTTGAAAAGACTTGTTGTGCACTAGCATGGGTTATCAAACGTTTAAGACAGTACGTGCTCACTCATATGACATTGTTAATCTCTAAGATGGATCCTATCAAATACATCTTTGAGAAGTCGGTTATAACCGGTAGAGTAGCCCGATGGCAAATGACTTTAACCGAGTACGATATCCAACATGTCACTCAAAAGGCCATCAAAGGGAGTGTATTGTCTGATTATCTTGCACAACATCCCTTAGAGGACTATCAGTCTATGGGTTTTGAATTCCCCGACGAGGATATCATGTTGATTAGGGATTGCAACATCCTAGGTCCCGAGGAAGGACCCGAGCCTGGATCTCGATGGACCATGGTTTTTGATGGAGCTTATAATGCTCATGGCAATGGCGTTGGGGCAGTAATCATTTCTCCAACTAATTTCCACCTCCCCTTCACCGCCCGATTATATTTTGAATGTACAAACAATATGGTCGAATACGAGGTTTGTATCTTTGGTATTGAAGCTGCTATCGTACTTAGAATCAAAATCCTAGAAGTCTATGGAGATTCAGCCTTGGTAATCAGCCAAGTCAAAGGAGATTGGGATACTAGAGATCACAAGCTCATTCCTTACAAAGAGCATATCTTGAAACTAGTCCCCTACTTCGATGAAATTACATTCCACCACATCCCTCAAGAAGAGAATCAGCTAGCTGACGCTTTGGCAACTTTGGCGTCCATGTTTAAAGTTAAGTGGAAGAACGAAGCGCTGTCCTTTCACCTAAACTACTTGGACGAACCTGCTTACTGTCTGGCAACAGAAGACGAAGCTGACGTTTATCCTTGGTTCTATGACATCATGAAATTCTTAGAGAACCAAGAGTATCATGCGGACGCGTCCATCACCGACAAGAAGTATCTTCGAAAACTATCATCCAAATTCTTCTTAAATGGAGGGGTATTATACAAGAGAAATTATGATTCGGTTTTGCTTAGATGTGTGAACAAGCAAGAAGAAAACCAGATTATAATGGAAATTCATGAAGGATCCTTTAGGACGCATGCCAGTGAGAGCACTATAATAAAGAAAATTTTAAGGGCCAGATACTACTGGATGACTATGGAGATTGACTGTCATCGCCACGTCCAAACCTGCCACAAGTGTCAGATCTACGCCGATAAGATCCATGTGTCGCCAACGCCTCTCAATGTCCTAACATCACCTTGGCCTTTCGCCATGTGGGGCATTGACGTGATCGGACGCATAGAGCCAACTGCCTCGAATGGACACTGCTTCATCCTTGTAGCCATTGACTATTTCACGAAATGGGTAGAAGCAGCCTCGTACGCCAACATTACCAGACAAGTGGTGACTTGATTCCTCAGGAAAGAAATCATCTATCGTTATGGGGTCCCCAACAAGATCATTACTGATAATGCATCTAACCTCAATAATAAAATGATGAAAGAGCTATGCCAAAATTTCAAGATTGACCACCACAACTCATCGCCTTATAGGCCTAAGATGAATGACGTTGTTGAGGCAGCTAACAAAAACATCAAGAAGACCATGCAAAAGATAGTGGAAACCTACAAAGATTGACTCGAAATGCTCCCATTCGCATTACACGGCTATCGTACTTCCGTACGCACTTCCACTGGGGCAACTCCCTTCTCCCTTGTGCACGACATGGATGAAGTCTTACCGGTCGAAGTAGAGATTCCTTCCTTAAGGATTTTGACAAATGTTAAGCTTGAGGAGTCTGAGTGGGTACAAGCTCGACTTGACCAACTAAACCTCATTGATGAGAAGCGCTTAACAACCATCTGCCATGGCCAACTCTATCAAAAACTTATCAAGAAGGCACATAACAAAAAGGTTTTCCCCCGTAGCCTAAAGGCTGGAGACCTCGTATTGAAGAAGATTTTTCCAATCCATACTGACCCAAGGGGAAAATGGACGCCAAACTACGAAAGCCTATATGTTGTAAGAAAGGTCTTCTCCGGAGGAGCCTTGATCCTTGCAACTATGGATGGTGAAGATCTTCCATCCTCGATGAATGCGGATGCAGTTAAAAAATACAATGCTTAAATATATATATATATATATATATATATATATATATATATATATATATATATATATATATATATATATATATATATATATATATATATATATATATATATATATATATATATATATATAATATTAAAAAAAAAAGCCCGATATGTTGAAAACCCAAAAGGACAACTTATGCAAAAATGGGTATCTCAGTTGACTGAAAACCCGAAAGGGCGGTCTAGGCAAACATCAGAGATTTAATAAGAGCAAGAGGCTGCATCCCGCAAGGAATCCTTCTTCATTCCTTGGCGAGTCAATTATGTGGGTCCCCTAGCAAGTCAATCCTATCACCCTCCTTCAAAAAGCAAGATCAAAGGGCGACCAAAGGCATAGAGGCTATAACAGAGTTGGAATTTGGTGGAAACCCGAGATGTTTCATTGCCATTACAATTATCGTTTTCTTTTCGCAATCACCTCTTTTAGGAATTGCTTCCTTTGTACAAAATCCCCATTTTTGGGGGGACCACTTATCAATAAAATCAGTTCCCTCACATGTGTTCCATATTTTTACTTTTCTTGCTTTGTCTGTGAAATATGACTTTTTGCCTAAATAATATTACATTGGAAATTTTTTCGATTAAAAGACCCTTTTAAAAAAAAACTATAAGAGAGACAATATCGAATTGCAACTCTTTCCGAAATTTGCTAAAGGTAACCAAAACACATTTGAAATTTCCAACCTGAGGGTGCCACACAGTCCCTTGGACTTGGCCAATCATTTCTCCCCCTAGTAGGAATTCCCAAACATTACATTCAGCGCTTGCTTGAACGTCGAGTTCCAATTTCTCAAGTATCGGAAAGTCAGTACACTTCCCTCAATCACCCTTTTTAAAGCCCAATCGCCATTGGCATTCCCCAAATACACTCATTCGCAAAGCCCAAACATACTTGGCATAACTTGTAAACCCTGCATTTTATATATTTCCCACGAAAGCCCAAACACGCATTGGCATACATAACATCACATAATAAGTATCTCCTTAACTTACTCAAATTAACTCGTCAGAGTTTGGAATTTCCCAACTATTGTTAGGAATTTTCCCCAGTAAAATCAATGTTCACCCTTAAAACATTTCCCAAGCACAGTCGCGCGTCCCAGCCGTTGTTGGGAATCGTCGCTAAGCTGTTTCGTTTTATTGTCAAGTTTCCCTAGAGGAGTCAGGCCTTCTAGTCATTGCTGAGAAACATCATTGTACTTCTTCTATCCCTAGAAAGTCATCAACATATTTTCTTCGTAGAGTCAGGTATTCTTAGTCGTTGTTAAGAATCGTCACTCAATTCACATTTTTTAGATTAGAGGCCTTTTGGGCTCATTCCCTAAGCCGAGTCAGACATTCATAGCTGAGAATCATCCTTGAATTCATTTTCTCCAGTAGATGTCAAGTATTCCAGTCATTGCTAGGAATCGTCACTTGAGATTTATATTCTTCTCAGCAGAATCAGGTATTATAGTCGTTGCTAAGAATCATCACTGAACTGTTTGATCTTTTCGGCGGATTTTAGGTATTCTTGTCGTCGCTAAGGATCATCATTGTACCATCATGAAGTTGTATCTCTAGTCGAGTTGAGTAAACTAACCATTGCTAAGAATCACCATTGAACAACCCCTTTTTCCCCTCAAGAGTCGGGTATTCCAATTGTCGCTAGGAATCGTCATCGTACCTTGTCTTTTCTCCCCAAACGGTTTAAATGGTACATCCGTCGCCAAACATCATCATTTGAAATCATTTATCATCCCCACTAAGTCGGGTATCCTAGACATTACCAAGAATCATCACTGAATTCGTTTGTTTGACCCCCAATACATGTTAGGTGTTCCAGTCGTTGCTAAGAAACACCATGTTATTTTTCCCTGGCCGTTGCTAGGAACGACCACCATTGTTCTCATTCCCTAGTGAAGTTTTATTCCCTTATTTTTTTTCTTGGGATTTTCACATCAAAGTTTTCTCATTAAGAAGATACTTAGGGTGCATACATCACATTGCATGCATAATCATCATAACCACACATAATCCCCAACAAATTCTAACATTCTCCAACAGGTAAATTTCTGGTTACTCCCATTAGTATTTAATTTTCTCTTACCTTAAAACACATTGGAAGCCGTCGCTATCCATATATTCAGGTCCGAGAAAATTAAATATGGGCAGCTGTCATACCCCAAAATTCACCTTACCCTGAAACAACTTTCATCAGATCTATGATCCTGTTACATATACATGTATTCATTGCTCCATCACCATAATTATATTAACATTCATAACCAAAGGCATATTGCATGGGATAAAGGCATGAATTTAAAATTAAAAAAAAATCGATTTACCCAATTAGGTAAATCGATTTCCACTGCGCAGACACAAAAAATAAGCCTTTTTTTTGCACAAAGGATATTTGGTTTCCCCCACTTACCCACTTGATTTCCCTATAAATAGATGCATTATTCCCCCTCATTTTTCATGCTTTCTAACCCCTAAAAATTCTGGAAAAGAAATCATCCAACCCCCCTTTTCTCCAAACCTAAATCAAAACCAAAAAACTTTTCTCTCCCAAAAGTCACCCCCACCAACTTTTCTTCCATTTTCACATTTTTTTCCTTAAAATTTCTCACTCTCTAACACTCATAACTCAGCCCCTTTACTAAGCTTTCACCACAAATATTTTCATCCCAAACCTCTTGCTTCACATTTAAGCTAAACACCATTTCTACCTAGCTTTTTTCACATTTTTGGGGTAATGATTTTAACTTAAACTTTTTAACTTTTGGGTTCTGTTTTTTTTATTAAAAATTGTTGCTTGTTCTTGGTTGGTCTTTTGAGATGATTTAGATTCAAGCTTGAAAAAATGATTAACTTTGGTTTACTCACTTTTTTTTAGATTTTTTACTCTTACTATCTTTTTGTTCACCTTTTTTGTGGTTGGTTTGTGTGTTATCATTTTCTTTTATTGTGGACTTGTTGTTGTATTTGTTTTGTTGATGAGGTCTATTAGATCATGATCATGGTTGTTTAGAGTTAATTAAATCTTCAATGTTTCAAACCTATTAATGGTTGATCAATAGATCGTCCATGATACTTTGAGGCATTGATAGATAGTCTCTATTTTACCATATTTGGGTCATTTGATGCATAGACGAAACCATATTTTTACATTAACTTGCTAATTCATTTGCTTATTGTTACTAACTACTAATTACTAACTCCTAACATTTATATTATTGCACTTTAATTCCTTACAATTTATTTTATTGTTCATTTTATTTCATTTACTTTATGTTTATGTTCACTAACTACTAACTTCTAACATTTATATTATTGCACTTTATTTTTTTTGTTATTTTATTGTTCACTTTATTTCAAGTATTTTATGTTTATGTTTATTGTTGTCTAACTATATCATTTACATTATGCTAATTTATTTACTACCTTATTATCTTGCTAAATAAAATAGGAGTACAAATAAAAGAAAGTGAACAAATCACTTTTTTTTAAATATCATTAGATGGACTTAAGGTTGCATAACTTTCTTTGTTACAAATCTATTGTTAGTTGATTTTTTAATCATCTTCAATACTTTGCATCAATGATAAGCTATCCCTTAATTTGTCATATTTTAAGTCTTTTTGGCCTATTGTCTTAAAAAAATATTCATTTTTGTACATGTTACTAACCACTAATTATATTTCATTAATTTTGTTTATCATTAACCTTTGTTATTGTGATTTTGGTATTATTGACTTATATTTGTTTTATATCATTTATATTCACTAACCATTATTATTGTGATATTGTTTCTTTATCTTGTAATTTACTTTTATGTCATTACCTTGTAATTTACATTAAAGTACTCATTATCATCATCATTGTACAAATTCATCATGCATGTTTATTTACTTGTTATTTATTTTATTGTCATCAAACATTAAAAACAACAAAAACATGATAAAATGATAGGACAAAAATAGTCATTCCACTCTTAATCAACTTGGACTTAGAGGATTTCATTTTAGGACCCTTGTTTGGAGGTCTTTTCCTTATCTTTGTGATACTTTGTAAATATTGGATTTTATTTGTAACTTACATTCATATTGTAAGAATGGCATCATGGCACCACCTTAGGGGGACATGTTTGTAAGACCATTATCCTTTGTTTAGCTTAGGTCACTTTTGCATACAAAAGGCTTTCTCTTGGGCTACCTTACAATGAGACTCTTTAATTTCTTGTTGGTTACTTTGCATTCATGTTGCATAAGTCAAATTTCATAATCAAAATAAAACAAACCCTTGATTCAACGTCAAACGGCATTTTCATAACCAAATTCAAAAATACTTAATAATTACGATTATTATTGTGCGCCACGAGCCTTAAGTGGTGGAGAATGAGTAATAATGGAGCATTCCTACCCTTACTCTAATTATTTTGGACGCAAGACGCTTGGCTTGTTGTCTAGAATAGTCACCTCCGCCCATAGACTTTAGTACAATATAATCACAAACACTCATTTCATAAAACCCTTATTCAAGGTAAAAATAATACAACTCATCAAAATCATTTTTGTGCCTTAGGGCATCATCCCAAAACCTCTTTTTTCAAAGATAAAATCAACCAACACACAAATATTTTCTACTCCGAACTACGGAGCTCTGATTCCTCATCCCCGAATGAGTGATACGTAGGCCCAAGGGCCTCAATCCTTGGCGAGCACTATAATAACAAAAACACTCCCCTTTTCCACACATTTTCTTTTGGAAATAAAACAATGATAGATAAATCCCATGTATGTAAAACAACCCAAATGGTTCCCATGGAGTACCATGGACGTAAGGGGTGTTAATACCTTCCCCTTACGTAACCGACTTCCGAACCAAATCTCGATTACGAGACCAATTCCTTATTCTCTTTTAGCGCTTCCCGCGCACGCCTCCTTTCCGAGGGTTTTATCGACTATTTCCTCTCTCCTCTCCGATAGAGGTAAACTAAATAAAATTCGGTGGTGACTCTTTTGACTTTACCTCTCTTTGGGGTCTCTTTAGTCCTGGTTTCGTTACCGTGAAATCCCGTTAGCGACAGCTGGCGACTCTGTTGGGGACACCAAAATTCCTTAAGCAAGTCAAGCCTAGTTTGGGTTGTTTCTCTTTTACATACGTAGAGATTTATCTATTATCTATTTTTTTTCTGTATATGCTGCTTTTGTTACTAACCTATACATATTTTCTTTGTTTGCCTGTTGGTCTGAAACTTTGGTTTTGTGACGAAGAATTTTTGGAAGCAATAATGATTGTAAAGAAAAAAACCTTGTGTGAAGGACTCCTTACCCGAGTTTGAGAGTTTTGCTTAAGATAAGAGAGGTTGAGTAGTATTGATCCGCGAGGTGCCTTCCTCGTTAGGGTCGTACGAGAACCTCACTTAGTGGTAGATTCTCTTGAGGGGATTGATGACCGTCGTGCTTCGGCGTAACCATCTTTTCTTTTACTAGAGTCAATGACCCTAAGACCCCTTTTAGAACCTTTAAAACTATGGCTAGCCTAGACCGATGGTCGCGTAGTATAGGCCACCGAGGTGCCTTCCTCGTAAGGGTCGATACGAAGATCTCACTTAGAGTAGATGACTTTGATGGAGCAGTCGCCTGACAAGTAAATTGACATAAGCGGCTGACAGTCAAGGAAATCCATGACTCTAGGGGCAGTGTCTTACACCCAATTTTCCAAAAAGTCTTAGATCACACAAAACAAGAACCTTGGTTTACTAAGCAGTTATTATTAACTCCATGCTTCGTCACGATGGTCCAAAACCATGAACCCATGCCTAAAATCCTGTGGAAATAATAAACCAATCATTCATTCATACATTCATTCATCATCAAAATAATACGAAAAGCTCTTAATATTTTCGTTTGTTCGGATGAAGAATTACAAGACTATTTTCTGACACAATCATGGATACTTCAACAAGGAAAAGCACTTCTACTTTCCGCTTCAAGAGTCCCGACATCAGTTCATTAAAGGTCCTCTGTTCAAAGGTCGTAGCTCTCAAAGACAACAAGTTTAGAGCCAATTTTGGGAGCATCGTAGATCTTCTAACCGAAAAGGTTGACTATGGTGCTATCACTGCAATGTCCCAATACTATGACGTCCCTTTAAGATGCTTCACTTTCCCTGACTTCCAAATCTCTCAAACCTTGGAAGACCTCGAGAGACTCCTTAATCGACCAATCAACGAGTACAACCCTTTCCCGAAGTTGGAAGAAGGCTTCTGTTTGACCGAGCTCTCACTCACCTTGGGTATCAACGCCAACAAGCTAGTGGATAATTGGGGCGTTAAAGGATCCATTAGAGGTTTAACTCAAAAGTTCCTAGAAGGCCATGCTTGGGAAATGATTAAAAAAGGAAGACCCGACTTTTGTAGTGCAACCTTGGCACTTTTGATTCATGGAATTGTCCTCTTCCCAAATGTGGACAAGTTCATGGATCACTTAGCAATTGAAGTCTTTTTAACAAAGAATCCGGTGCCTTTTTTACTTGCCGATTTCTACCATACCTTCCATACAAGGCATGAGAAGAAGGGATGTACTTTCCTTTGTTGCGCTCCTACACTACACCTTTGGATGAGGGCCCGCATGCCTCAAAGTGGACCCTTCGCCGAAAACAAACTGACATGGCCACGAAGGTTCGCATCTCTCTCTACCAACTCAATTCTATGGTACAATAGGGAATGGGATACAAAGGACGGCATCGCAAGATATGGAGAGTTCTCTAACGTACCCTTAATAGGAACACAAGGTTGCATCAACTACAACCCTGCTATACTCAAGAGACAACTAGGGTACGCCATGATGAGTCCCCCCGAGGCAAGAGATTTCATTCCATTTGTCATCAATATCGTGGATCTGCTTGATTCAAATGTGAAAAGAGTGAGAAAATCTTGGACAAGCATAATCCGTATTGACCATGAATGGGGTAAGAAAAACATCCTAGCCAAGGAACCCTACTATGTGTGGGTAAAAGAGAGGGCTAGGGTGGTTAAGATGCCCTTTCTGTTTGATCCTTCTTCATTCCCTTTGATGCCTTAGCCCGAGCCTATCCTAGAAGAGGACATGGATAAACTTACAAGCCAAATCAAAGAGCTCGAGTTGGAAAACACTCAACTATGAGTCTAGCTCAATCGTACCAAGGAACGTAACCACGTCTTGGAGGATAAGGGTAAGCAAGTCTGTGAAAGATTTGAAGATAGCAAGAAAAAGCTCCGATTAGCCGAGGGACAAAGAGTTTGGGTTGGTGGAGCTCTACAAGGAGCTAATTCTGAGCTAGACTTCCGCAACGAAGAGTTGGATCGAGCGTCCCGAATCATCAAGGACCTTGAAAATACTGCTGAGAGGTCTAATGCCATGAAGAAAGAAGCGAGGGAAGATTACGAGGCCCATATTCTCGAACTAAGGACCACTCTTAAAGAGTATAAGGACTTTCTAGCCAAGGAGCAATTAGAGAAAGAAAAGATTCACTGAAGCTTCATGCGTGAGCAGTTCAACCTTGAACGAGCTTGCGAGTAAATCAAGAACTTGAAGAGGGGAATCTATGACCAAGCCTATATAGAGTTGCAAAACAACTGTAAACATTGGGAGGAGCGTTGCCATGGATTCGAAGCTGCCATTGCTCAAAGGGACGAAATCATCCATAATCTCCAAGCCCTTTACGAAGAATGGAGGGACAAGTACACCAACATGACGGTATTAACTAACTATGCCCTTCAAGACTTTCCCGACAAGTTGAAGGAGGCGGATCTGATCATGTGCCCAGATAATACCCCCGAAGATCGTCAAGTTCTGCAAAAGAACAATGGCTGAACTCATCACCGACATTGAGGCTCTCTGCAAGTCTCGAAGGGTCACTTTTAGTGTGGATATCTAGTTGTTTCATTTGCTTCCATTACTTGTATTTTGCAACTTCTATGTATTGCAGTCTATTTCCCCTTCAAAGGATAAATGAAAGTTGTGATTTTTCTCTATTGTGTTTTCCTTTATTTATGATTGTGAACGTGAATCGTCAAGTAGTTTTTGCAATGAATAAACACGAATAACTAAAAAGAGCTTTGCTTTAACACAAAAAAATCATGCATCATTTGCATCCTTCGAAACACAAAAACATAAAAAACTCATCCATCCACCTTTTTCTTCTGACCATAACCATTCTCCAAAGCTGACTTTTCAATACGATACATGAGGACATCGACAAGTTGTCATGGAGCAACTTCAAGAGAACCAAGTTGTCCTTCAGGAGGAAGTATTTCAGATGTGGTCCCAAATGTGGCAGTTGATGGAGACTATTCAAGTAGTCTCAAGAGGCCAAGAGGTTATGGCAAAAATGCCAGAAGAAATGAACCAATGTGCCAGTACTACCAATCCTTCTACCCCTTCAGCGGTCAAGACTCCGACTCTAGTTCCTCAAGTTGATCCTCCAGTTAACATTAATACACCTAATGATGTTCCAAACAACAATCCTTGTCCTCATGTTTTTGAGATAGACGACCAACACAATGCATTCTTAAGCCCAAGGGATGCTTCTTAGGATGACGCCTTCGGTTCAGCAACCAACGAGGTGGAGAGGAAGGTGAAGGCTATCGAGGAAAAGCTCAAGGCAATGGGGAACACTGATGTTTTGGGCCTTGATGTGGCAGAAATGTGCTCAGTACCTAGGGTCATCATTCCAGTCAAGTTCAAAGTTCCGGACTTTGAAAAATATAAGGGAAATAGCGACCCTAGGACGCACATTAAGGCATACTGCCGAAAGATGGCTGCCTATTTCAGCGATGATCAACTTTTAATGCATTTTTTCCAGGATTCCCTTAGCGGGGCATCTTTGGATTGGTGCATGCAACTTGAGGGCAACCATATTCACACATGGAGGGAAATGGTTGAGGCATTCCTCAAGCACTATCAGTATAACACTAATATGGCACCTAATCGCACGCAGTTGTAAAATATGACTCAGAGGTTTGAGGAGTCCTTCAAAGAGTATGCCCAACGGTGGAGGGAATTAGTTGCTAGGGTATAACTCCCATTGCTAGAAATAGAATTGGTAGACATGTTTATGGGAAACCTGCAAGGTCCATACCTTGATAGAATGGAAGGGAGAACCTCTTCGGGCTTTTCCGACCTGGTGTTAGCCGGTGAAAGGATAGAAAATATGATTAAAATGGGAAAGATCCAGAACTCTGCCAATACTTCTAGTGCATCGAAGAAACCTTTTGTTCCCTACGGTAAAAACGAGAAGGCAAGAGCAATGCCGCCTCCATCATTCGAACAAGAAATCCCACTTATCCACAAGTAGTCGCCATAGCTCCCGTCCAATAAGGTCAACAACAACCATTTGCAATTCATGTTCAAACTTAATAACAACAATGGTATCAACAACAACCGCAACGTCAACAACCACAATATCAACAACAACAACAACAAAGGATGCGAAGGCCCGATAGAAGATTTGACACAGTTCTCATGCCTTATAGCCATATTCTACCATATTTATTGAGGGGATCACTTGTACAACTAAGGGAGTTAGGACCCCCACCAGCGATTCTTCCTCCCGGTTATGATGCAAATGCCTGCTATGAATTTCATTCTGGCGCTCCTGGGCATTCGATCAAGAATTGTAAAGCATTAAAGTATAAGGTTCAAGATCTTATTGATTATAAGGCAATCACGTTCGCCTCCAAGGGGCCAAATGTAAACAATAACTCGATGCCCCCTCACAACAATGCATCCGTGAATATGATGGAAGCTGAGAATGGAAGGAGATTGATGTCCTGTGTGGATGAGTTAAAAACACCACTCATCGAGATCAAGAATGCTTTAATGAGGGATAATGCATTTTCCATTTGTAGTAATGACTGTAAACACTATCTGATTAACCCATAACAGTGTAGGACGTTGAAGTCTGCCATACAACAATTAATACACCAAGGGATCTTGGTGGTAGACTGCCCGTCCACAAAAGAAGATGTGTCTACCCTCGAGATACCATACGACGAAGTCCCCCCTCTACAAATTCCATATGACTTCTCTCAGTTAACTCTGTTAATAAATCATGTTACTCCGATCATAATAACGGTTCCCACACCATTCCCGTATGTTGAGACCAAGGCAGTCCAATGGGTGTATGACACCTCAGTCTACATTCATGGCCAAAAAATTCAAGAAGAACCGTGGAAGTCTAGTGATCCAATGATCAATATCACTGACACTGGTGGAATTACAAGAAGTGGAAGGATATTTGCACCGACACTCACTCCAATTGGAACTATCAATCCTTCAACTTCAGACAAAGGCAAACAAATTGATGGCGCTAATCAAAGACAAGACCCTGCACCTTCTAATGAAGTAGACGAGTTCTTATGCATCATCAAGAAGAGCGATTATCGAGTAGTTGATCAGCTTAACCAGACATCCTCGAAGATCTCAATGTTGTCTTTATTAATGTGCTCGGAGGCCCATAGGGATGCTTTGGTAAAATTTCTGAGGACAGCTCACGTACCGCAAGAGATCTCTGTTTGTTAGTTTGAAGGAGTAGTTAACAATATTGCTACTAGCTTAAGCTTGGGTTTTAGTGATGAAGAGCTTCTTGCCGAGGGGAGGAATCATAACAAGGCTCTCCATATTTCTATTGAGTGTATGGACACAGTCCTATCAAGAGTTTTGGTAGACATTGGGTTTTTCCTCAATGTGATGCCTAAGAGCTCCTTTGCTAAACTAACTGTTGAAGGACTCGTAATGAAGTCGAGTGAGCTTATAGTAAGAACATTTGATGGGACTAGAAGGACTGTAATCGGTGAGGTGAATTTGCCTATGAAGATTGGTCCTCATACTTTCCTTATCACTTTCTTTGTAATGGACATCTATCCAGCCTACAGTTGTCTGCTTGGGAGGCCTTGGATCCATTCAGCTGGTGTAGTCACTTCAATGCTCCACCAAAAATTAAAATTCTTAGCTGATGATAAACTAGTTGTTGTCGAGGGTGAGGAGGATATTGTGGTAAGTCACCTCGCATCTTTCCGATACATTGAAGGATAAGGGGAGATGGGGGAAATCCCATTCCAATCATTTGAAGTTATCAATATTGAAATGGTTTGCCCAGCAAGGGATGAATCAAAAGATGCTGAATCTCCAATGGCATCTCTTAAAGACGCCCTGACAATTATAAAGGATGGACACCCCCAAGGATGGGGAAGATTGCTTGAACTTCCTGCCAACAAGGACCGTACCAGTTTAGGTTACAACTCCCAGAATTTGAAGAAGCCCGCGCCGATAGCTACAAGGGGATCAGTGTTCCCGCTATCCGAAAACTTCTCAAGTGTTGGTTACCTTGATGACAACCGTATATGTACCGTAAAAGAAGAAGAAGAAAATGTTGGGCTGATCTTCACAAAGACTGATGGAAAGGGTGCCACCAAATGGACCGAGATTAAAATACCTAAAGTGACCTTGATTGAAATGTAATTCCCAATGTTGTTTTCCTTCCTTTTTATCAAAAGAACTCATGTCAAGCCCAAGGCATGGGGGAATCATTTGCAGGGCCTCATCAAATTTCCTTATTAATCATTAATGAAAAAGGTTCATGTTCGCAATCAATTATGAGATCATTGCCTTTCATTTATTTATTTCACCTTTTTCAAAATGGCATTTTTTTTATAAAAAAATCTTCAAATCATCCTTTCTTTCATACCAATAAAAGCGTGGACCTTAAATCATGCAGATCATCCTCGACAACCACCAATGACAATTCTGCTACAGTCTCATACGACTTTGACAACCTGATTAATCAAGCCGATGAAGAGTGTGAGGAAGAGGACGAACTCCCAAAAGAATTGACAAGGCTGCTCAAGCAGGAGGAAAAAGTCATCCAGCCGCACGAAGAATCAGTGGAAGTGATTAACCTTGGGACAGATGAGGAAGCGAAAGAAGTCTGAGTCGACTCCACTCTATAAGACGAGGTGAAGGCAAAATTGATTGAGCTCTTGAAGGAATACAAAGACATGTTTGCATGGTCATACCAAGATATGCCTGGCCTCGATACTGACATTATGGTCCACCATCTACCCCTTAAAGAAGAATGCCCTCCAGTAAAGCAAAAGCTACGAAGGACCCATTCCGACATGGCTATGAAAATCAAGGAGGAGGTACAAAAGCAACTCAACGCCGGCTTCCTAGCGGTCTCCAATTATCCTTAATGGATAGCTAACATTATGCTTGTACCTAAGAAGGATGGCAAAGTAAGAATGTGCATAGATTATAGAGATCTAAATAGAGCAAGTCCCAAAGATGACTTTTCACTACCACAAATTGACGTGCTAGTAGATAATACCGCTCAGTTCTCTGTTTTCTCTTTTATAGATGGTTTCTCCGATTATAACCAGACCCGCATGGCTCAAGAAGATATGGAGAAAACCACTTTTATAACACCATGTGGCACCTTCTGCTACAAGGTGATGCCTTTTGGATTGAAGAACACCGGCGCCACATACCAACGAGCCATGGTGTCGCACCTCGAAAAAATGGGGATACGACTTCAAAGCGAAGCGCGATCGCACGCTCGCAATGATGGACTGAACAGAGTCGCCACCGAACTTTATTTATTCCTAAAAATGAAAGGGGAAATATCGATAAAACCCAAGATAAAAGAAAGGATAAGATATGGTCATCGCAACCAATATCAGGGTTCGGGAGTCGATTACGCAAGGGGAAGGTATTAGCACCCCTCACGTCCGTTGTACTCAACGGGAACCATTAGGTCAGTTGTGTGCGTTAGTGTTAGTTTAAAATGTTAGGCTTTTCAAGTTTATTAGGTGGGAAAGAAAGAATAGAAGAGAGAAGAAATGTTTTTGGATTTTTGACGAAGGACTAAACCTAAGTTTTTTATTAGTGGGCCTGACAAGATTTACGAATCCTGCTCCTACGTATCTCAAAAGAGAAATCAAGGCTTACGTAGTTTTGGGTAGAAAAATGTTTGTTTGTTGGTCGATTTTAGAGAAAGCTATATTGTATTAATCGAAGAAAACATTGTCTTACCCAAAACAGATAAGGAGTGGACGCATACCACACATCGAACGGATTTATAAATCTACATTCGGAAAAAGCGTCATTTATCTTTACTCAACAATCGTGGCCGAAACATTGTTTTGTATCGCTTAAGACAATATATCTTTCATTTATGAAAAAGGTTCTTTGATTAGTCGCACGACGGCGAGAAAAGATTTTGATTAGTTGGATGTATTTTGAGTGATGGCGAGAACTTAGATGAGCATGATATACATCTCGAATCCTAGCCTCAGGAGTGCACGATATACACCATGTTCCATTTCCATCTTTATTGAAAGAGGTTAAGATAGGAATTAAGTATTTTGGAATTTGATTGAGAAAGGGTTTGAAGAAACCGCATTGACAATTTTAGGCGATGGCGAGAGTTAAGATTGGCGAGGCATACGTCTCGAATCTTAACCTCAGGAGTGCATGGTATATACCATGTTCCATTTCCACCTTTATTGAGAAAGTGTTTAAATAAGAATTAGGTATTTTGAGTTTTGTTGTGAAAATGACTTGACCTAGATCAAGTATTGATGGACGTTTAAGAGAAATTTGGATAAGTGTTTGAGAGAGAACAAAGTGGATGAATTTGGATGATGGCGAGAGCTAGGATTGGCGAGATATACATCTCGAATCCTAGTCTCAGGAGTGCGCGGTATACACCACGTTCCATTTCCACCTTATTGAAAAGGTCTTAACTATAAATTAATATTTTTTGAGTTTTTATCAGAAAAAAAGTGGCTTGACGTTGAATCAAGCGTTTGATGAAGGTTTTTGAAAGAAATGGAATAGAATGGGAAAAAAGAAATGAATTGATTTGTTTTTTTGAGAAAATACTCGACGTTGGATCGAGTCATATTTTAGTATTTTTGGAAATGGTTGATTTTATTCTTGTGTTAGTATCTAACTAAACAGTCAAACAACATAAAGAAATAAAACAGTACAAAATTATTACACATCGGGGGAGTGGGGTACATCTTGTTAAAATGGGAATTCAAAAATCATGAAATAATTAAATCGGGCCCAAACAACAAATAATGCAATGCATGAGTGTAAGTGCAAGAGAACCGGCTCATTGTAAGAAAGCCCAAGAGTAAGCTATGTGAGGTTGATGACGATGCTTAAAAGCAATCGACTTACAAGGGTATGAAAATGGGCTCGACATTGAATCGAGAAAAGTGTGATTTTAATAGTTTAAAATGGTTTTGAATGGATGATGAAATTAAAAGAAAACAAATATGTGTTATTAAATGTTAATGAAACTATGAGTACGGGAGAGATTATACTAAAACATAAACATGGAAAAAATGAATGCTAAAAGAAAAAAAATGTCGTATGTGGGTATTGAACCCACTCCACTAAAGACCTAAAAACTACCCTCTCCCCACTAGGCTATTTATAATTAGTTATTATTTACAACAACCATTTGAGTATATAAACCAGAAAGGATTGGAACAAAAATATTAAAAAATAAAAAAGCTAAAATAATAATAAAAGATCTGTTGGATTACCCAAAAGAAACCCAGCCGCCTGGCTGTTGGGTTCTTCAATGGCATATGAATTGAAAATGTAAAACCATTTATTAACTAAAACTTAGGAAGTTTAAACATAAAAAAAAATAATGGTTTCCAAAACTTATTCTGTTTAAAATAAATTAAAAAAAGGAAATAAGGAAACAAAGCAAAAGACACTTCCGTCTCTCCGTCTCTCACAATCTCATGAACTCTCTCTCACGACCTCAAACCCCCCGATTTTTCTCTCTCGTTCTCAAAATCGCTCATCCTTGCTCACTCAAACCAGATGCTCAACAATGTTAAACAAAAAGGGCGTAAATCCACGGTTTCAAAGAGACATCAAGCGGGAATCTCACCTTTGGCGACGACGACGAATCAGGTGAGCTCGAATCTTCCTCCTCCTCTCTTCCAATACTGGTTTTTGCTTTGATTTTTGGGATTAGGGTTTTTCCTTTTTGAAACTTTTTTTCGCCCCTCTCACTGATTCTCTTCCCACTATTTATGTTCTGCTGATTAGGGTTTCAAATGGTGTCTTTGGTGTTCAAAGGAGCATCCCTGCAAATTACTTTGGATGTACTCAGAAACGAATTGCCCTGTTTAATGCTAAACCCGAAAATGATATTTTGAGCTCGTGCTTTCTTCTTCATTTTTGTCTCTATTCCATTTTGGGATATTTTGAAATCTTAACAGCTTTGACTAATTAATTTGTGTTTTTTTTTACCGCAGTGAAGATTGGAGGTGAGGGAAAGTGAAGCTAGTTGATCCGCTGGACTATTGCCTTGTTGGGAAACATTTCTCAGGACATCCGTGGCTTCAACAACTTTAGCCTTGAGAGCATCAGGTGATTCTATCAAATGCAATACTTCAGGCTGGTCCATCTCCAAAAGCATGCCGGTAACCTTAGTTGCTGAATCATGTTCCAACAGGTCTTAATCAGAGGATACAAAGCCTCTCCAAGCATCGTCCTTTACTGTTCGGGGGGAGCATTCGCAAGAGCCGTAGCCAAAGCATGAATTGGCATAGGTGGTACATCACGGAGTGGAAGACCTCTCATGTCTTAGGACATCATTCCTCTAGCTATGTTTTGCAGGTTGGATGTTGTTTTGACCAGCCCGGTTTGATGCCTATTCCATCATGGGCGAATTCCATCGGTAAGCCGGCAAATTAATGCATTTCCTTAAACTCGTTCTGTTTCCGCAGGTTCGGTGGTTCCATGCAGAGTAGCTCTTGGTCATAGTCGAAATCACGCTCTCACACCAAGCTTCCTAACAACATCACCAACTGTGGAAATTTGAACTTACAATGGGACTCAACCTTTCTACGGCATCTGTAATATGGCTAATGGTATTGGAATCATTATCCATTTTCTTTAAATTATCATGCACGCAGGATTTAGAGGTTGAGTGTGATTTTGTTAAGGATTGTTGCAGGGCCTGCTATCACTACCGTTATGACATTTTGGGCGATACAAGGCATAGCTCCAGTTCAAGGATGTTAAGTTCCCGCAAATTGGATACATGACAATAAGGCCAGCACCAGTAATGATCTTATCGTTGGATGGAGAGAAACTAGTGCCAGCAGTTGGTGGACTTAGGATCATTGGTGACCTTATCCCTCTCTAAAACTATTTCTTTTGACAGCTTGTCAATTCCAGTGGTGTAATGATCAATAGAATCTACTTTCGTTCCACAACAACCAAGGAAACCAATCTTCATTTCTGGTCTTATTGAAGTTGTTTAAGAGGAAACAGGTAACTTCCCTTGTGCAAAAACAAAACTTTTCGGTATCTTCTTACCCGTAATGAGATCAACACTTGACTGTGACTCCGATCGCTTGTTGTTTTTGTTTTTCTTATATGTCCGTGGAGCATCATAGTTGGAGCACTAGACCTCATTTTATTGCAAGCTCCAAGAATGGTAGACAGTGTAAAGGAATTCGGTTGTACTCCTGCTGCTCGCATCTCAGCAAACAACTGGAAAGATTCTTCTTCTAATCCATTTTCTGTAAAACCAGCAGTCAAAGAAGTCCAAGAGATGACATTTGGTGATGCTGCCCCTCTAAAAGCTTTCACAGCATTTGAAGTGCTGCAGGAGCATTTCATGTACATATCAACCAGTGTATTTCCTGCAAATTTTGATCAAATCCAGAGATAACGGTGGTCCATAAGCACACATCGTATTCAGGTGTCAAATTGGAGACCTTAATAACATCTTCCATCCTTCTGCATTTTGAATACATATCAACAACAGCTGTTTTTAACACCAAATTCATTTCAGCCCCAAATATAATTAGCTGAGCATGCTTGGTTTGGCTTTTAAACGACTTTTTGAGCATGGCCATGGTTAGGATTAGTAACTAGGATTATTTGTGTTAGCTTTTTGTGTGTTGTATTGTCATGAAGGTTCTATTTTGTGAATTTGAAAATTGGATGTAACAAATGAGAATCCGCTGTAATTTCGGGAATTGCCCAAGGTTGTAGCAGCTTTGAAATGTAAATGTGTTGGTTTGAATTTTGCATTTCGTTTCAAACATTGTAATCAAAGGTCCGTGAAATGAAGCAATGGCTTTGGTTTGAATGAGTCATGGTTTGTAATTAGGATGCTTTTACTTGGTGAAATATGGTCTACTGTTGTAAAAATGGACGTGCATTTGGGAGAAACATGTATGTATGAATATGGTTTTGGAAATGCTTGAAAGCTAAATATTGTTGAATGTTATGAAATGTGTGGATGTGCTATTTTGATTTGAGATGAACTATGGATGGAAGATGGATCATGTTTGGTTATAAAATGGATATGGATTTTTAGGAATAATCCGAGACTAATCAAAATGTCAATTAAAAATAAAAAAAGCCAAATAAAACCAATTAAAATCAACTTAATCTATAATTTGCTAAAATTACTTTGATGTCAAATTCTAACATTTATTTGGATATTAAAAATCAATTAGAATTTGAATCATTAGTAAAAATACAATTAAGATTAAATTGAAATTTGGAATTAGACTTAATTTGAAATTAAAATTGAAAAAATAAAAAAGAGTCAAATATTTAGAATCCATTTCATAATCAAACCACACCATGATAAAAAAAAACTAGATAATGACCAATATTTATCGAAAATATATGGATTTGGGAATGGATGGTTGCCTTTGGTCATGAATGTATGCAAATGAACTTTAGGCCAAGTGCCAAATAAAAATGAAAAAATGAAAAAAATTCAAGACCAAAATCGGGGTATGACAGTTGCCCCTATTTAAGTATCTCCAACTAGAGAATATGAAGCAGGACACTCTTCATATGATCATAGTGGGAGATGGTTAAATACTAAGAAGACCCGGATTTTGATCCTGAATCCCTATGACATGATGTGATATGATATGATATGATATGATATGATATAATATGATATGCATGGATGTATGATTCTTTTTTTTTTTTGTAATTTTTATCTGCTAGGGATATGGTGGACCCTTAACAGGAGATGTTACTAAGCGGACCAAATCGGTGGGGAATGCTGATGGTCCACAGGGAGACAAGACAAATGGTAAAAAAACAAACTCGCTGGAGAAAACAAATCCGGCTGGAGAATCAGACACAACGGGGAGTACTCAAAGTGAAATTTGATAATCGATACTTGGAATACAAGAGGTTTCGGTAGTAAGTTCACATATGACCTACTAACCCGAATAAAGGAAAAGATGCTACAACAGGTTCATATATGACCTGACAACGCTGGGGAACATCAAGAAGTTCTGACAGCAGGTTCAGGTATGACCTAACAAACTTAGAAAAATTCAAGAAGAGTGTATCAACAGGTTCATATATGATCTGATAATACTGGAATGAAAACTTATCAGCAGGTTCATATATGACTTGACAACACTGAAACAATCATAGAGAAGGACTCTTCAGAAAAGGTTCATATATGACCTGACACTGGAATAAGGTTCAACAACAGGTTCATATATGACCTGAATAGTATTGAACAAACAGAGAAAAAAATCTTCAGAACAGGTTCAAGTATGATCTGACACCGGAATAAAGCTCAACAACAGGTTCATACATGACCTGAATAGTATTGAACAGACAGAGAAAACAAATCTTCAGTACAGGTTCGTGTATGACCTGACACCGGAATAAAGCTCAACAACAGGTTCATACATGACCTGAATAGTATTGAACAAACAGAGAAAAAATCTTCAAAACAGGTTCAAGTATGACCTGACACCGGAATAAAGCTCAACAACAGGTTCATACATGACCTGAATAGTGTTGAACAGACAGAGAAAACAAATCTTCAGTACAGGTTCATGTATGACCTGACACCGGAATAAAGCTCAACAACAGGTTCATACATGACCTGAATAGTATTGAACAAACAGAGAAAAAATCTTCAGAACAGGTTCAAGTATGACCTGACACCGGAATAAAGCTCAACAACAGGTTCATACATGACCTGAATAGTATTGAACAGACAGAGAAAACAAATCTTCAGTACAGGTTCATGTATGACCTGACACCGGAATAAAGCTCAACAACAGGTTCATACATGACCTGAATAGTATTGAACAGACAGAGAAAACAAATCTTCAGTACAGGTTCATGTATGACCTGATACCGGAATAAGGCTCAACAACAGGTTCATATATGACCTGAATAGTATTGAACAAAAGGAAAAAACTTCAGAACAGGTTCAAGTATGACCTGACACCGGAATAAGGCTCAACAACAGGTTCATATATGACCTGAATAGTATTTAACAAAAGGAAAAAACTTCAGAACAGGTTCAAGTATGACCTGACACCGGAATAAGGCTCAACAACAGGTTCATATATGACCTGAATAGTATTGAACAAAAGGAGAAAAAATCTTCAGAACAGGTTCAAGTATGACCTGATACCGAAATAAAGCTCAACAACAGGTTCATATATGACCTGAATGGTATTGAACAAAAATTGGATTTGAAAATGACTGCGAAAACCGGATGTGGGTTTAAGGGCACCAAATACAAACTGGAATCAAAGGTCAAAGGATCATAGGATCGACAACAAGACCTGAGTCAATGCAAAATGAGCACGAAGTACATTTCGGCTATGCATGATTTGAATTTCCTTTTATGCATGATATATGAATGATCATGATTATGAGAATGCTGACACTGGGCAGACTGGGAGTTTGTAAAGGCTTTTTATGGAAGCTCATGATTCCTCAACACCGAGAACTCAACCAAATATTTTATGATAGATGTTGCCAAAGGAGGATTCTATCCAGTTTGATAACCACAACTTTGCCAATGGGATCCTTTTGGAGGATTAATGAATCGTGCTAGCATAATTTTCGGGCACTCGTCTTAAACTCAATAGTTGTTGACGTATGGCAGAATTTGTTTGAGCAGTTTGAAAGCACGAAGAAAGAGGTTATGCCCCTCTGTGGCTCATCTTGCCCCAGTTTGTTGGGTCTTTGGAAATGTTCATCTTGAAAGTGAGTTTGGAAACAACTTGCCATGAGACTACCTCGAGATGGCTTGCCCCAAGTGTTTGAAACTTGCAATGGTCCGAACTTGACTAACCAAATGTTGGAATGGTAGACTTTTGGTCGACTTTCCTTGGATAGTTGGACTTATTGAGCTCTGAGGTGGCTTGCCCCGGTCTGAGTCTTGAAACAAATTACTCTTGGCTAATTGAACCTTGGAGTGATTGGATCGGATTAAATGATACTCAAAGTGATTTCCCCTGTTTGGACTTTTTTTTCACTCCATCAAGTTCCTCAACTGCATATTGTTGGAATTTCTTTGATGCTAAGTGTTGACTCGCAAATAAGATTGTTCATTCAAAAATGGTAATTTAATTCCATGCTTATGCAAAAATTTGAAATCAAAGTTTATTGATATGAATGGGTGAAATACAGTGAACGAGTCATTGATAAGAACACAATGGTGATCAAGTCATTCATAGTATGCAAGTTGGTGCCATCAAATGATTAACAAAAACCGTTTGGAGTCAAGTTAACACAACCTTGTTATGGTATGCTTTCAAAATAAACCATGTCTCAATTAGGTCTTTTAAGGGTTGTAACGTGGTCTGGTTCACGGTTTTTTGAAACAAAAGGATATAAGGCTCAAAATTGATTTTTACCCATCCCTTCTTCTTGATGATCTCCAGTTCCTATGTTCAGTTAATTCAATACACGTATTCGACTTCCAAGAGGGTTCGAAGGTGTGATGAGGGTTCAAGACGAATTTTCTTGAAATGGCAGTCACTTTATTTTGTTTTTGTCGAGGATTTAATGACCTCTTTTGATTGTTTTTCCTTATCCCTGATTTTTCCTGGACTGCTTCTTTGAAGCTTTCGGTCCATCGGGATGCCCTAACTTTTGCCTCAATTATTTCGTGGTACTTGATTTAGCGGGCTTCTTTTTTTCTTTAAAGGTATTGACTGCCACATTATTGGTGGATAAGGATCAACCAACACTAATTTTAGCTTTTCTTACCTTCTTCGACACTTCAACATGTGCGCGAAGGATAACATGTGGTTGAACCTAATTGGAGGATGTATATATGGACAATTTTTGAAAGATCGACTGCATGATCAAACTATCTGAACATAACTACCCTGCCCCAGGTTAAGATTAAGGGTTTTAGATCCGAAATAAACACCAACTTCTAGGCTCAAAGTGGTTGACTAGGGATTAACGCCTTATCTCTTCAGTGTTTGGGGATTTGAAACAATGCCTTACATCATCGACAAGGTTTTACTCAAAAGCATACCACAACAATTTCAGGTGTTTCGTTTTCATCATCCTTCGTCCAATCTTTGTTAACACAACAGTTTGATAAACAAAAGTGAATGAGAGGAGTATTTTATTTTTGTTTTTTAACATAAATGAAAAACGAGTGAATACGAATGGATTAATTCAAAAGATGCATAAACATTTCATTAATCTTACCAATTAAAATAAAACAACAATGCTTAAAAGCAATTAACAATCAACATGCAAGGAAACTACAAAGAAATGCTGAGACAGCCAAATGATTGCCAACTTTAGGGAATTTACTTCTTCAAACTTGAAGGTTGGGATCAACAAGCTTTTTGACATTGGCATGATGATCTTCAAATTCTTTTCCTTCAATCTCATCGTTGAACGCAACCTTCTTGAATCCACTACTCACTTCTCCTTTTCTTTCATTGGTATGGGTCGTGACATTGGAAATCCAAGGCGGTATCTCAATGCTCTTACCAGGAAACAACGATAACTCATTAGCCACATCCCTGACATCTTCCTTGTGGTACAAAACCTTGAGGGGTCTCAAGGGTCCTTTCCCTTTCTCATTACCTGGCTCAGAAATCAAGGTATATATACCTGAGCCTTCCTCCTTGAGTGTTAGTGACCCTATGTCAATCAATCCTTACAGCTTGAGCTTAAAACTCTTGCATTCCTCGATGGAGTGCCCCATTGTTCCAGTATGGTATCCGCACTTGATCTTCGGGTGATCTTCTTCAAAAACTAAGCTCTTTTTGTTAATCAGTCCTCGTACTAAGGCTTTTAGCGCTAAGCAAGAATCTAGGTCATGTCCCAATGCCCCTTTATGGAATTCACATGTTGCATTTGGATTGTACCATGGCAGGTATGGTGACACAGGTGTGAGAGCTCGAGGGGTCACCAAAGCATTTTGGATCAGTTACGGGTAGAGCTTGCTATATGGCACCGGAATCGAGTCATTATGATCCTTATTCCTCTTGTTCTGATTCTGATTTTTGTTCTGAACCTGACTTCGGTGATTTTGAGGAGGAATAGCCAGAAGATGTTGATGATGACGTCTTAAGGGAGGTCCATATACTGGTAAATGAGGAGTTGCCACATAGAATTTCCCTTTACTTGGGGTAACACTAGATGGATGTGGGGTAGTAGCTCTCTTTGTTGCAACAGTGTATATTGGGTGACCCTCTTTTCTCAACAAGACTTGCAGAGTTTCCAAGACCCATCTCATTTGGCTCTTCAAAAGATTAAGTTCCTCCTTTAGTGCTTCTTGGCTTTTCCTTAGCTCGTCCATCATCTCCTGAGACATGGTTCTTTGTTCTAAATGCGTGTTGAGAATCACTTTGCTTCACGGACAAAAGATGGATGAGTTTTTTTTTGTATTTTTTCTGGAAAATGACATGCGTTATGATGCGATGCAAATGCAATGGAATGCGAATGAATGCAATGCAAGCCATGCACATTTTTTTCATACACGGGTTCAAAAGTCTGAGGTACTGATGAATCTGATTGTTTTCCAAGAATAGGTTCTCACCGGGTAAGATTTAAGGTTTTGTTACAAAGGATCCCCAGAGTCATTGATTCACAAGAATGTTTGACGGTTACGGAAAATACTTTCTGGTCGTCAACTCCATCAAGGGAATCTATTCTAGGTGAGGTTCTTGTACCGACCCTTACGAAGTATTCACCTCGGGAGTCCGTACTACGCAACCATCAACTGGGTTCTAGACAGGGTACTCAGAGTCATGGATTCAAAAGACTGTTTGACGTTGACGGAAAATACTTTCCGATCGTCAACTCCATCTAGAGAATCTATTCTGAGCGAGGTTCTCGTATCGATCCTTACGAAGTATCCACCTCGGGAATCCATACTACGCAACCATCATTTCTAGTTGGCCAAAGGTTCAATGTTCTAAAAGGTCCTTAGAGTCATGGACCCCTTTGAAACATCGAAGCTTACGAGGTATACACCTCGGGCGACAATATTTGCAAAAGAATCTACTCTAAGTGAGGTTCTCATACCGACTCTTACGAAGTATCCACCTCGGGAGTCCGTACTACTCAACCATCGTCCTATCTTATGTTTTTTCACTCTAGACTCGGGTGTAGAGTCTTTCCCACATAGTTTGCAATCAAAATCCAAGTACCCAACACGGTGGAACCAATATACAACAAATATCAATATAACAATAAAGATATTAAAAAGCAATAAATAAGGGAAAACCCACAAAATTAAACAAACAAAGGCACACAAACGTCCTAACTAGGCTTGACTCACTTAGGGATTTAGGTCCCCAGCAGAGTCGCCATCTGTCGCACCTCGAAAAAATGGGGATACGACTTCAAAGCGAAGCGCGATCGCACGCTCGCAATGACGGACTGAACAGAGTCGCCACCGAACTTTATTTATTCCTAAAAAGGAAAGGGGAAATATCGATAAAACCCAAGATAAAAGAAAGGATAAGATATGGTCATCGCAACCAATATCAGGGTTCGGGAGTCGATTACGCAAGGGGAAGGTATTAGCACCCCTCACGTCCGTTGTACTCAACGGGAACCATTAGGTCAGTTGTGTGCGTTAGTTTTAGTTTAAAATGTTAGGCTTTTCAAGTTTATTAGGTGGGAAAGAAAGAATAGAAGAGAGAAGAAATGTTTTTGGATTTTTGACGAAGGACTAAACCTAAGTTTTTTATTAGTGGGCCTGACAAGATTTACGAATCCTGCTCCTACGTATCTCAAAAGAGAAATCAAGGCTTACGTAGTTCTGGGTAGAAAAATGTTTGTTTGTTGGTCGATTTTAGCGAAAGCTATATTGTATTAATCGACGAAAACATTGTCTTACCCAAAACAGATGAGGAGTGGACGCATACCACACATCGAACGGATTTATAAATCTACATTCGGAAAAAGCGTCATTTATCTCTACTCAACAATCATGGCCGAAACATTGTTTTGTATCGCTTAAGACAATATATCTTTCATTTATGAAAAAGGTTCTTTGATTAGTCGCACGGCGGCGAGAAAAGATTTTGATTAGTTGGATGTATTTTGAGTGATGGCGAGAACTTGGATGAGCGAGATATACATCTCGAATCCTAGCCTCAGGAGTGCACGGTATACACCATGTTCCATTTCCATCTTTATTGAAAGAGGTTAAGATAGGAATTAAGTATTTTGGGATTTGATTGAGAAAGGGTTTGAAGAAACCGCATTGACAATTTCAGGCGATGGCGAGAGTTAAGATTGGCGAGGCATACGTCTCGAATCTTAACCTCAGGAGTGCATGGTATACACCATGTTCCATTTCCACCTTTATTGAGAAAGTGTTTAAATAAGAATTAGGTATTTTGAGTTTTGTTGTGAAAATGACTTGACCTAGATCAAGTATTGATGGACGTTTAAGAGAAATTTGGATAAGTGTTTGAGAGAGAACAAAGTGGATGAATTTGGATGATGGCGAGAGCTAGGATTGGCGAGATATACATCTCGAATCCTAGTCTCAGGAGTGCGCGGTATACACCACGTTCCATTTCCACCTTATTGAAAAGGTCTTAACTATAAATTAATATTTTTTGAGTTTTTATCAGAAAAAAAGTGGCTTGACGTTGAATCAAGCGTTTGATGAAGGTTTTTGAAAGAAATGGAATAGAATGGGAAAAAAGAAATGAATTGATTTGTTTTTTTGAGAAAATACTCGACGTTGGATCGAGTCATATTTTAGTATTTTTGGAAATGGTTGATTTTATTCTTGTGTTAGTATCTAACTAAACAGTCAAACAATATAAAGAAATAAAACAGTACAAAATTATTACACATCGGGGGAGTGGGGTACATCTTGTTAAAATGGGAATTCAAAAATCATGAAATAATTAAATCGGGCCCAAACAACAAATAATGCAATGCATGAGTGTAAGTGCAAGAGAACCGGCTCATTGTAAGAAAGCCCAAGAGTAAGCTATGTGAGGTTGATGGCGATGCTTAAAAGCAATCGACTTACAAGGGTATGAAAATGGGCTCGACATTGAATCGAGAAAAGTGTGATTTTAATAGTTTAAAATGGTTTTGAATGGATGATGAAATTAAAAGAAAACAAATATGTGTTATTAAATGTTAATGAAACTATGAGTACGGGAGAGATTATACTAAAACATAAACATGGAAAAAATGAATGCTAAAAGAAAAAAAATATCGTATGTGGGTATTGAACCCACTCCACTAAAGACCTAAAAACTACCCTCTCCCCACTAGGCTATTTATAATTAGTTATTATTTACAACAACCATTTGAGTATATAAACCAGAAAGGAATGGAACAAAAATATTAAAAAATTAAAAAGCTAAAATAATAATAAAAGATCTGTTGGATTACCCAAAAGAAACCCAGCCGCCTGGCTGTTGGGTTCTTCAATGGCATATGAATTGAAAATGTAAAACCATTTATTAACTAAAACTTAGGAAGTTTAAACATAAAAAAAAAATAATGGTTTCCAAAACTTATTCTGTTTAAAATAAATTAAAAAAAGGAAATAAGGAAACAAAGCAAAAGACACTTCCGTCTCTCCGTCTCTCACAATCTCACGAACTCTCTCTCACGACCTCAAACCCCCCGATTTTTCTCTCTCGTTCTCAAAATCGCTCATCCTTGCTCACTCAAACCAGATGCTCAACAATGTTAAACAAAAAGGGCGTAAATCCACGGTTTCAAAGAGACATCAAGCGGGAATCTCACCTTTGGCGACGATGACGAATCAGGTGAGCTCGAATCTTCCTCCTCCTCTCTTCCAATACTGGTTTTTGCTTTGATTTTTGGGATTAGGGTTTTTCCTTTTTGAAACTTTTTTTCGCCCCTCTCACTGATTCTCTTCCCACTATTTATGTTCTGCTGATTAGGGTTTCAAATGGTGTCTTTGGTGTTCAAAGGAGCATCCCTGCAAATTACTTTGGATGTACTCAGAAACGAATTGCCCTGTTTAATGCTATACCCGAAAATGATATTCTGAGCTCGTGCTTTCTTCTTCATTTTTGTCTCTATTCCATTTTGGGATATTTTGAAATCTTAACAGCTTTGACTAATTAATTTGTGTTTTTTTTTTACCGCAGTGAAGATTGGAGGTGAGGGAAAGTGAAGCTAGTTGATCTGCTGGACTATTGCCTTGTTGGGAAACATTTCTCAGGACATCCGTGGCTTCAACAACTTTAGCCTTGAGAGCATCAGGTGATTCTATCAAATGCAATACTTCAGACTGGTCCATCTCCAAAAGCATGCCGGTAACCTTAGCAGCTGAATCATGTTCCAACAGGTCTTAATCAGAGGATACAAAGCCTCTCCAAGCATCGTCCTTTGCTGTTCGGGGGGAGCATTCGCAAGAGCCGTAGCCAAAGCATGAATTGGCATAGGTGGTACATCACGGAGTAGAAGACCTCTCATGTCATAGGACATCATTCCTCCAACTATGTTTTGCAGATTGGATGTTGTTTTGACCAGCCCGGTTTGATGCCTATTCCATCATGGGCGAATTCCATTGGTAAGCCGGCAAATTAATGCATTTTCTTAAACTCGTTCTGTTTCCGCAGGTTCGGTGGTTCCATGCAGAGTAGCTCTTGGTCATAGTCGAAATCATGCTCTCACACCAAGCTTCCTAACAACATCACCAACTGTGGAAATTTGAACTTACAATGGGACTCGACCTTTCTACGGCATCTGTAATATGGCTAATGGTATTGGAATCATTATCCATTTTCTTTAAATTATCATGCACGCAGGATTTAGAGGTTGAGTGTGATTTTGTTAAGGATTGTTGCAGGGCCTGCTATCACTACCGTTATGACATTTTGGGCGATACAAGGCATAACTCCAGTTCAAGGATGTTAAGTTCCCGCAAATTGGATACATGACAATAAGGCCAGCACCAGTAATGATCTTATCGTTGGATGGAGAGAAACTAGTGCCAGCAGTTGGTGGACTTAGGATCATTGGTGACCTTATCCCTCTCTAAAACTATTTCTTTTGACAGCTTGTCAATTTCAGTGGTGTAATGATCAATAGAATCTACTTTCGTTCCACAACAACCAAGGAAACCAATCTTCATTTCTGGTCTTATTGAAGTTGTTTAAGAGGAAACAGGTAACTTCCCTTGTGCAAAAACAAAACTTTTCGGTATCTTCTTACCCGTAATGAGATCAACACTTGACTGTGAATCCGGTCGCTTGTTGTTTTTGTTTTTCTTATATGTCCGTGGAGCATCATAGTTGGAGCAACAAACCTCATTTTATTGCAAGCTCCAAGAATGGTAGACAGTGTAAAGGAATTCGGTTGTACTCCTGCTGCTCGCATCTCAGCAAACAACTGGAAAGATTCTTCTTCTAATCCATTTTCTGTAAAACCAGCAGTCAAAGAAGTCCAAGAGATGACATTTGGTGATGCTGCCCCTCTAAAAGCTTTCACAGCATTTGAAGTGCTGCAGGAGCATTTCATGTACATATCAACCAGTGCATTTCCTGCAAATTTTGATCAAATCCAGAGATAACGGTGGTCCATAAGCACACATCGTATTCAGGTGTCAAATTGGAGACCTTAATAACATCTTCCATCCTTCTGCATTTTGAATACATATCAACAACAGCTGTTTTTAACACCAAATTCATTTCAGCCCCAAATATAATTAGCTGAGCATGCTTGGTTTGGCTTGTAAACGGCTTTTTGAGCATGGCCATGGTTAGGATTAGTAACTAGGATTATTTGTGTTAGCTTTTTGTGTGTTGTATTGTCATGAAGGTTCTATTTTGTGAATTTGAAAATTGGATGTAACAAATGAGAATCCGCTGTAATTTCGGGAATTGCCCAAGGTTGTAGCAGCTTTGAAATGTGAATGTGTTGGTTTGAATTTTGCATTTCGTTTCAAACATTGTAATCAAAGGTCCGTGAAATGAAGCAATGGCTTTGGTTTGAATGAGTCATGGTTTGTAATTAGGATGCTTTTACTTGGTGAAATATGGTTTACTGTTGTAAAAATGGACGTGCATTTGGGAGAAACATGTATGTATGAATATGGTTTTGGAAATGCTTGAAAGCTAAATATTGTTCAATGTTATGAAATGTCTGTATGTGCTATTTTGGTTTGAGATGAACTATGGATGGAAGATGGATCATGTTTGGTTATAAAATGGATATGGATTTTTAGGAATAATCCGAGACTAATCAAAATGTCAATTAAAAATCAAAAAAGCCAAATAAAACCAATTAAAATCAACTTAATCTATAATTTGCTAAAATTACTTTGATGTCAAATTCTAACATTTATTTGGATATTAAAAATCAATTAGAATTTGAATCATTAGTAAAAATACAATTAAGATTAAATTGAAATTTGGAATTAGACTTAATTTGAAATTAAAATTGAAAAAATAAAAAAGAGTCAAATATTTAGAATCCATTTCATAATCAAACCACACCATGATCAAAAAAACTAGATAATGACCAATATTTATCGAAAATATATGGATTTGGGAATGGATGGTTGCCTTTGGTCATGAATGTATGCAAATGAACTTTAGGCCAAGTGCCAAATAAAAATGAAAAAATGAAAAAAATTCAGGACCAAAATCGGGGTATGACACATGGTCACTCTCTTTCATGATATGATCCATAAAGAGATTGAGGTCTACGTTGATGACATGATAGCCAAGTCTCAAACCGAAGAAGAACACCTTGTAAATCTATAAAAGTTGTTTGAGAGGTTGAGGAAGTTCAAATTAAGGCTTAATCCTAACAAATTCACATTTGGGGTAAGATCCAACAAATTGTTAGGTTTTATCTTCAGTCAACGTGGCATCGAAGTAGATCCTGAGAAAGTAAAGGCCATACAAACTATGCCTGCACCCAAAACCGAGAAGGAAGTCTGAGGATTCCTAGGTAGATTGAACTACATCGCTAGGTTCATATCTCACCTCACTGCCACTTGTGATCCAATCTTCAAACTTCTTCGAAAGGATCAAGCCATCATTTGGAACGATGATTGCCAAGATGCATTTGAGAAAATAAAGGAATATTTGTAAGAACCTCATGTGTTGATGCCTCCTGTACCTGGTAGACCATTGATCATGTATCTCACTGTTCTCGAAGGATCAATGGGTTGTGTTCTCGGCCAACATGACGAGATTGGTAGAAAAGATCATGCAATATACTACTTGAGCAAGAAGTTCACTGATTGTGAGAGTAGGTATTTGATGCTTGAAAAGACTTGTTGTGCACTAGCATGGGTTATCAAACGTTTAAGACAGTACGTGCTCACTCATATGACATTGTTAATCTCTAAGATGGATCCTATCAAATACATCTTTGAGAAGTCGGTTATAACCGGTAGAGTAGCCCGATGGCAAATGACTTTAACCGAGTACGATATCCAACATGTCACTCAAAAGGCCATCAAAGGGAGTGTATTGTCTGATTATCTTGCACAACATCCCTTAGAGGACTATCAGTCTATGGGTTTTGAATTCCCCGACGAGGATATCATGTTGATTAGGGATTGCAACATCCTAGGTCCCGAGGAAGGACCCGAGCCTGGATCTCGATGGACCATGGTTTTTGATGGAGCTTATAATGCTCATGGCAATGGCGTTGGGGCAGTAATCATTTCTCCAACTAATTTCCACCTCCCCTTCACCGCCCGATTATATTTTGAATGTACAAACAATATGGTCGAATACGAGGTTTGTATCTTTGGTATTGAAGCTGCTATCGTACTTAGAATCAAAATCCTAGAAGTCTATGGAGATTCAGCCTTGGTAATCAGCCAAGTCAAAGGAGATTGGGATACTAGAGATCACAAGCTCATTCCTTACAAAGAGCATATCTTGAAACTAGTCCCCTACTTCGATGAAATTACATTCCACCACATCCCTCAAGAAGAGAATCAGCTAGCTGACGCTTTGGCAACTTTGGCGTCCATGTTTAAAGTTAAGTGGAAGAACGAAGCGCTGTCCTTTCACCTAAACTACTTGGACGAACCTGCTTACTGTCTGGCAACAGAAGACGAAGCTGACGTTTATCCTTGGTTCTATGACATCATGAAATTCTTAGAGAACCAAGAGTATCATGCGGACGCGTCCATCACCGACAAGAAGTATCTTCGAAAACTATCATCCAAATTCTTCTTAAATGGAGGGGTATTATACAAGAGAAATTATGATTCGGTTTTGCTTAGATGTGTGAACAAGCAAGAAGAAAACCAGATTATAATGGAAATTCATGAAGGATCCTTTAGGACGCATGCCAGTGAGAGCACTATAATAAAGAAAATTTTAAGGGCCAGATACTACTGGATGACTATGGAGATTGACTGTCATCGCCACGTCCAAACCTGCCACAAGTGTCAGATCTACGCCGATAAGATCCATGTGTCGCCAACGCCTCTCAATGTCCTAACATCACCTTGGCCTTTCGCCATGTGGGGCATTGACGTGATCGGACGCATAGAGCCAACTGCCTCGAATGGACACTGCTTCATCCTTGTAGCCATTGACTATTTCACGAAATGGGTAGAAGCAGCCTCGTACGCCAACATTACCAGACAAGTGGTGACTTGATTCCTCAGGAAAGAAATCATCTATCGTTATGGGGTCCCCAACAAGATCATTACTGATAATGCATCTAACCTCAATAATAAAATGATGAAAGAGCTATGCCAAAATTTCAAGATTGACCACCACAACTCATCGCCTTATAGGCCTAAGATGAATGACGTTGTTGAGGCAGCTAACAAAAACATCAAGAAGACCATGCAAAAGATAGTGGAAACCTACAAAGATTGACTCGAAATGCTCCCATTCGCATTACACGGCTATCGTACTTCCGTACGCACTTCCACTGGGGCAACTCCCTTCTCCCTTGTGCACGACATGGATGAAGTCTTACCGGTCGAAGTAGAGATTCCTTCCTTAAGGATTTTGACAAATGTTAAGCTTGAGGAGTCTGAGTGGGTACAAGCTCGACTTGACCAACTAAACCTCATTGATGAGAAGCGCTTAACAACCATCTGCCATGGCCAACTCTATCAAAAACTTATCAAGAAGGCACATAACAAAAAGGTTTTCCCCCGTAGCCTAAAGGCTGGAGACCTCGTATTGAAGAAGATTTTTCCAATCCATACTGACCCAAGGGGAAAATGGACGCCAAACTACGAAAGCCTATATGTTGTAAGAAAGGTCTTCTCCGGAGGAGCCTTGATCCTTGCAACTATGGATGGTGAAGATCTTCCATCCTCGATGAATGCGGATGCAGTTAAAAAATACAATGCTTAAATATATATATATATATATATATATATATATATATATATATATATATATATATATATATATATATATATATATATATATATATATATATATATATATATATATATATATATATATATATATATATATATATATATATATATAATATTAAAAAAAAAAGCCCGATATGTTGAAAACCCAAAAGGGCAACTTATGCAAAAATGGGTATCTCAGTTGACTGAAAACCCGAAAGGGCGGTCTAGGCAAACATCAGAGATTTAATAAGAGCAAGAGGCTGCATCCCGCAAGGAATCCTTCTTCATTCCTTGGCGAGTCAATTATGTGGGTCCCCTAGCAAGTCAATCCTATCACCCTCCTTCAAAAAGCAAGATCAAAGGGCGACCAAAGGCATAGAGGCTATAACAGAGTTGGAATTTGGTGAAAACCCGAGATGTTTCATTGCCATTACAATTATCGTTTTCTTTTCGCAATCACCTCTTTTAGGAATTGCTTCCATTGTACAAAATCCCCATTTTTGGGGGGACCACTTATCAATAAAATCAGTTCCCTCACATGTGTTCCATATTTTTACTTTTCTTGCTTTGTCTGTGAAATATGACTTTTTGCCTAAATAATATTACATTGGAAATTTTTTCGATTAAAAGACCCTTTTAAAAAAAAACTATAAGAGAGACAATATCGAATTACAACTCTTTCCGAAATTTGCTAAAGGTAACCAAAACACATTTGAAATTTCCAACCCGAGGGTGCCACACAGTCCCTTGGACTTGGCCAATCATTTCTCCCCCTAGTAGGAATTCCCAAACATTACATTCAGCGCTTGCTTGAACGTCGAGTTCCAATTTCTCAAGTATCGGAAAGTCAGTACACTTCCCTCAATCACCCTTTTTAAAGCCCAATCGCCATTGGCATTCCCCAAATACACTCATTCGCAAAGCCCAAACATACTTGGCATAACTTGTAAACCCTGCATTTTATATATTTCCCACGAAAGCCCAAACACGCATTGGCATACATAACATCACATAATAAGTATCTCCTTAACTTACTCAAATTAACTCGTCAGAGTTTGGAATTTCCCAACTATTGTTAGGAATTTTCCCCAGTAAAATCAATGTTCACCCTTAAAACATTTCCCAAGCACAGTCGCGCGTCCCAGCCGTTGTTGGGAATCGTCGCTAAGCTGTTTCGTTTTATTGTCAAGTTTCCCTAGAGGAGTCAGGCCTTCTAGTCATTGCTGAGAAACATCATTGTACTTCTTCTATCCCTAGAAAGTCATCAACATATTTTCCCCGTAGAGTCAGGTATTCTTAGTCGTTGTTAAGAATCGTCACTCAATTCACATTTTTTAGATTAGAGGCCTTTTGGGCTCATTCCCTAAGCCGAGTCAGACATTCATAGCTGAGAATCATCCTTGAATTCATTTTCTCCAGTAGATGTCAAGTATTCCAGTCATTGCTAGGAATCGTCACTTGAGATTTATATTCTTCTCAGCAGAATCAGGTATTATAGTCGTTGCTAAGAATCATCACTGAACTGTTTGATCTTTTCGGCGGATTTTAGGTATTCTTGTCGTCGCTAAGGATCATCATTGTACCATCATGAAGTTGTATCTCTAGTCGAGTTGAGTAAACTAACCATTGCTAAGAATCACCATTGAACAACCCCTTTTTCCCCTCAAGAGTCGGGTATTCCAATTGTCGCTAGGAATCGTCACCGTACCTTGTCTTTTCTCCCCAAACGGTTTAAATGGTACATCCGTCGCCAAACATCATCATTTGAAATCATTTATCATCCCCACTGAGTCGGGTATCCTAGACATTACCAAGAATCATCACTGAATTCGTTTGTTTGACCCCCAATACATGTTAGGTGTTCCAGTCGTTGCTAAGAAACACCATGTTATTTTTCCCTGGCCGTTGCTAGGAACGACCACCATTGTTCTCATTCCCTAGTGAAGTTTTATTCCCTTATTTTTTTTCTTGGGATTTTCACATCAAAGTTTTCTCATTAAGAAGATACTTAGGGTGCATACATCACATTGCATGCATAATCATCATAACCACACATAATCCCCAACAAATTCTAACATTCTCCAACAGGTAAATTTCTGGTTACTCCCATTAGTATTTAATTTTCTCTTACCTTAAAACACATTGGAAGCCGTCGCTATCCATATATTCAGGTCCGAGAAAATTAAATATGGGCAGCTGTCATACCCCAAAATTCACCTTACCCTGAAACAACTTTCATCAGATCTATGATCCTGTTACATATACATGTATTCATTGCTCCATCACCATAATTATATTAACATTCATAACCAAAGGCATATTGCATGGGATAAAGGCATGAATTTAAAATTAAAAAAAAATCGATTTACCCAATTAGGTAAATCGATTTCCACTGCGCAGACACAAAAAATAAGCCTTTTTTTGCACAAAGGATATTTGGTTTCCCCCACTTACCCACTTGATTTCCCTATAAATAGATGCATTATTCCCCCTCATTTTTCATGCTTTCTAACCCCTAAAAATTCTGGAAAAGAAATCATCCAACCCCCCTTTTCTCCAAACCTAAATCAAAACCAAAAAACTTTTCTCTCCCAAAAGTCACCCCCACCAACTTTTCTTCCATTTTCACATTTTTTTCCTTAAAATTTCTCACTCTCTAACACTCATAACTCAGCCCCTTTACTAAGCTTTCACCACAAATATTTTCATCCCAAACCTCTTGCTTCACATTTAAGCTAAACACCATTTCTACCTAGCTTTTTTCACATTTTTGGGGTAATGATTTTAACTTAAACTTTTTAACTTTTGGGTTCTGTTTTTTTTATTAAAAATTGTTGCTTGTTCTTGGTTGGTCTTTTGATATGATTTAGATTCAAGTTTGCAAAAATGATTAACTTTGGTTTATTCACTTTTTTTAAAAGATTTTTTAATCTTACTATCTTTTTGTTCACCTTTTTTGTGGTTGCTTTGTGTGTGTTATCATTTTCTTTTATTGTGGACTTGTTGTATTTGTTTGGTTGATGAGGTATATTAGATCATGATCATGGTTGTTTAGAGTTATTAAATCTTCAATGTTTCAAACTTATTAATGGTTGATCAATAGATCATTCATGATACTTTGAGGCATTGATAGATTGCCTCTATTTTAACCATATTTGAGTCATTTGATGCATAGATGAAACCATGTTTTTACATTAATTTGCTAATCCATTTGCTTATTGTTACTAACTACTAATTACTAACTCCTAACATTTATATTATTGCACTTTAATTCCTTACAATTTATTTTATTGTTCATTTTATTTCATTTACTTTATGTTTATGTTCACTAACTACTAACTTCTAACATTTATATTATTGCACTTTATTTTTTTTTGCTATTTTATTGTTCACTTTATTTCAAGTATTTTATGTTTATGTTTATTGTTGTCTAACTATATCATTTACATTATGCTAATTTATTTACTACCTTATTATCTTGCTAAATAAAAGAGGAGTAAAAATAAAAGAAAGAGAACAAATCAATTTTTTTTAAAAAAATATTAATAGATGGACTTAAGGTTGCATAACTTTCTTTGTTACACATCTATTGTTAGTTGATTTTTTAATCATCTTCAATACTTTGCATCAATGATAAGCTATCCTTTAATGTGTTATATTTTAAGTCTTTTTGGCCTAGGAAAATAGTCTTAAAAAATATTCATTTTTGTACATGTTACTAAACACTAATTATACTTCATTAATTTTGTTTATCATTAACCTTTGTTATTGTGATTTTGGTATTATTGACTTATATTTGTTTTATATCATTTATATTCACTAACCATTATTATTGTGATATTGTTTCTTTATCTTGTAATTTACTTTTATGTCATTACCTTGTAATTTACATTAAAGTACTCATCATCATCATCATCATCATTGTACAAATTCATCATGCATGTTTATTTACTTGTTATTTGTTTTATTGTCATCAAACATTAAAAACAACAAAAACATGATAAAATGATAAGACAACAATATTCATTCCACTCTTAATCAACTTGGACTTAGAGGATTTCATTTTAGGACCCTTGCTTGGAGGTCTTTTCCTTATCTTTGTGATACTTTGTAAATATAGGATTTTATTTGTAACTTACATTCATATTATAAGAATGACATCATGGCACCACCTTAGGGGGACATGTTTGTAAGACCATTATCCTTTGTTTAGCTTAGGTCACTTTTGCACAGAAAATGCTTTCTCTTGGGCTACCTTACAATGACACTCTTTAATTTCTTGTTGGTTACTTTGCATTCATGTTGCATAAGCCAAATTTCATAATCAAAATAAAACAAACCCTTGATTCAACGTCAAGCGGCATTTTCATAACCAAATTTAAAAATACTTAATAATTACGATTATTATTGCGTGCCACGAGCCTTAAGTGGTGAAGAATGAGTAAGAATAGAGCATTCTTACCCTTACTCTGATTATTTTGGACGCAGGACGCTTGGCTTGTTGTCTAGAATAATCACCTCCGCCCATAGACTTTAGTGCAATATAATCACAAACACTCATTTCATAAAACCCTTATTCAAGGTAAAAATAATACAACTCATCAAACTCATTTTTGTGCCTTAGGGCATCATCTCGAAACCCCTTTTTTCAAAGATAAAATCAACCAACACACAAACATTTTCTACTCCGAACTACGGAACTGTGATTCCTCATCCCCGAATGAGTGATACGTAGGCACAAGGGCCTCAATCCTGGGCGAGCACTATAATAACAATAACACCCCCCTTTTCCACACATTTTCAATTGTAAATAAAATAATGATAGATAAATCCCATGTATGTAAAACAATCCAAATGGTTCTCATGGAGTACCATGGACGTAAGGGGTGCTAATACCTTCCCCTTACGTAACCGACTTCCGAACCCAAATCTCGGTTGCGAGACCGATTCCTTATTCTCTTTTAGCGCTTCCCGTTCACGCCTCCCTTCCGAGGGTTTTATTGACTATTTCCCCTCTCCTCTCCGATAGAGGTAAACTAAATAAAATTCGGTGGCGACTCTTCTGACTTTGCCTCTCTTTGGCATATCTTTAGTCCCGGTTTCGTTATCGTGAAATCCCGGTAGCGACAAACTTTAGAACTAAAACATTGATTTTCCCTTAGAAATTAGGTCTAGAATTTCCTTGCGCCTGATTTTCAATTGGATTCTACCCTGTTTGATTTAAGTTGATCAAAGTTTTCTTTGATCAACTAAATCCTTAAACTGTGCTTATTCCCTCAGTCTAGTCAAGTGATCAGAAGTCTCTTGATCACTTGATAAGACTAGTCCATTGTACTTGAGTTGCCTTGGATCTCTAAAGACTTCACATTCAAATCAATATAAGTCAGACAGAATATTACAGACATACTGGAGGCCATATTACTATTCAAGCACAACAAAGGTCTTGCTTCAACACTTATCAATTATGATTGTATGTCAGGAGTCTTAAGTAGTAGAGAAGGGGTGAGAGGGAAAATTCCTATCCTCATTCTGAATATCTTTGGGTACAAGATGAATGACCTGGGAAGCTCGTTTCCTCCAAGAAGCAAAAAACATCTGATGCATGACCTTCGTCTGTGCCTAGGCCTAGAGCTGGTAGTTTTAACCGAGATAAATTTCTAGGACCATAGAAGCAAGATAGGTACAAAGAGTTAGCAAGTCTGAATATATGGTATCAACGAACTTTCAACATCAGTCATCAAGGAGAATTTAGGAATTGTCTAGAAATCATTGAAGCCAAAAATTAACAAAGGTTGTGTATTCCCCCAACCCAGATGAATTATAAGACCGTGAGAGAGTTATATGCTAATGCTTTACTAGTTGAAGACCATTTATACTCATTCATGTCTGTCGCATCTCGAAAAATACGATTCCTCGCGATGGTCACGGAAAAAATTAGTTCGAACAGAGTCGCCACCGAACTTTATTTATCCCAATGAAGGAATAGGAAAATATCGATAAAACCTTTTAAAAAATGGAATAATGGTCGTCGCAACCATATTCGGGTTCAGGAGTCGATTACGCAAGGGGAAAGTATTAGCACCCCTCACGTCCATTGTACTCAATGGGAACCTTTTAGTCTAATTTGCTATTTGAATGTTAGTTGATTGTTATCCGCTTTCTTCGAGTAATTAGAGTTGATAATAGAGATGGATGAAGACCTTAGGAAGGGGAAATGAGAGGTTTTTTATTAGTGTGCTCGCCAAGATCTCGCAATCTCGTGCCTACGTATCCTTATGGTGCAATAAGGAAATCAGAGCATTCGTAGTTCGGGGAACTACCGTTTTGGGTGTGTTTTGTTTGGATGAACGACTGTGTAGGTCGGCGTTCTAAAGGCTAAACGCTGGCTTGTCTACTCTCGGTGGAGGCTTAGACACTGGTTTGTTGTGCGCATTAGAAAGGATTGACAGTGTTCTTTTGAAGAGGTTTTGGTCGCGCGGGGGTGACAAGTTGAATTAATGTGTTTGGGTTTGATTGGTTTCGATCGCTCGGGGGCGAGAAGCTAGGTTTAATTTGTTTGAGATGTTTTTGAAGAACGACGAAAGATTGAGCAATGTGGTGTATACCAATTATCCAATTCTTTCGAGGAATAATAAGGCGACCGCCTTCTATTCCTTTTTTCGTTCGAATTATTTTAAAAGTTGCGTTTGTGGATGTTGAATATGCACGGTAATAAGGCGTACGCCCCCTACTTGCTTATTCAAGGAATAATGAGGCGTACGCCACCTATTCCCTTATCCAAGTTTATTTAGCGTGTTTTAATCGGAAGTCGATAATTTGTGCAATATGGCGTACGCCAATTATTTAAATAATCGAGAGATGGCGAGGCGAACGCCTCCCATCTTTTGTCACCCGAGGTTTAAATTGTAAAAGATATATTTGGATGTTGCACTTGATTTGTAAAGATAGTTTGAATTTATTCGATTGTGTTTTAATTTGATGACGAAGATTCGAGCAATGTGGCGTACGCCAATTATTCGAATAATCGAGAGATAATGAAGCGGATGCTCACTATTCTCCTTTTCATTCAAAGATTAATTATTAAAAAAACTTTTAGAATTTATAATTAATTGAGGGAGTAATTTTAATTTTATGGAGTTTTAGGGTTTTAATTAAATGACAAAAATTCGAGCAATATGGCGTACGCCAATTATTCGAATAATCGAGAGATAATGGAGCGGATGCTCATTAATCTCCTTTTCATTTAAAGATTAATTATTTAAAATAGAGACTTTTAGAATAATTAAATTGGGTAAATGATTTTAATTTTATAGAGTTTTTTAAGGTTTTAAATGAATGACGAAAATCCGAGCAATATGGCGTACGCCAATTATTCGAATAGTCGAGAGATAGTGAAGCGGAAGCTTACTATTCTCCTTTTCATCCCAATGTTTATGTTTAAAAGAGAAAATTCTTTTGAAATTGAATGGTTCGGAAAAATGGTTTGAATTCGTGTTTATAAATGAATTGAATTTTATTTAGTGTATTATTTCATCTACTCGATTAATCAATAATCAAGTAGGTTTCATTGTAAGGAAGCCCAAGAGTAAGCTATGTGAGGTCGATGGCGACGCATAAGAGCGGTCGACTTACAAAGGTGTTTTTGAAAATGGGCTCGATATTTGAATCGAGAATTGTGGTCTGTGTTTTTTGAAATTGGTTTGAATTGATGAACAATTGAAATTGAATTTGTTTATTATGCAAACATAATGGAAAAGAAAATCCTTTGATTATTAACTCATCAGAATTTGGTTAAGTTTGATTAATTGAATTAATTAAGATTAATTATCAAAATTATTTAATTATCTCAAATAATAAAGTTAATTAAGATTAATTAATTAAAAGAATCAATCAAACAAAAGTTCAATTAATTATTATTATTATTATTTTTTAAGAAAAATAAAATAGTGACAATGTTGGTTTATAGAAATTGAACCGGAATCGATTACAAAATGTGCTCAAGAACCGGTTAGGGCGAAATGACAATAAAATTGATGTCATACGCGAGGTCATAACGCGGTGAAAAATATACTATTGATTTATTGCGGTTTTGGTGGCATAACGGCATGAACTTGTCGAATCCATTAATCAAAAATATGATTTAACAATAATAGCAGCTCAAACATTTTTTACTAATTGACAACTTATTTATAGTAACTACAATGCTTTTCGGTAACTTATAAATGACGCTTGCAAAGACCGAAAACCTCTTAACGTAGCCAAAGGCACATTTATAGCAGTTTAAGAAATAAACTGCAAGCATAACCAGTATAAACCAAAAGCTCATTTATAGCAGTATAAAAGATAAACTACAAGCAAAGGCACATCTTTAGCAGCATAAGCCAAAAGCTTATTTATAGCAGTATAAAAATAAACTACAAGCATGCATATTACAGTGAGATAAAACGTTTGAAGCTTTATTTAAACAAACAAGAATTTCATTAATAATTTAAACATTAGATCCACCATTTCATTAATTGAAATCTATGATTGCAACAGGTCATAAAGTATTACAAAGGATACAAGTTACTCAATTAAAATTCCAAAGGTATATAATCAACTTAAAATAGTACAGAGAAAAATGATTCTCGTACCCAGTATTCAAAGAAAGGCCTGTACATTTTAATTACCACATGCAATTTGGCATTTGCGTTTTACTAGTTCATGCTTTCAAGTCAGAAATCAAAATCAGATAATCAACATAAACAATAAGCCACGACACATCATTAAACATGAAAATCAAAGCAACAGATATGGGGCAATGCAACACAAAACCAAGATCTTAAGATAAGTTTATCATTGCAACAATATTCCTACCGAGTGCGAAACCGTTGCGATCGTCGGAGGCTGTTTAATCCATGTGGATGAGTCGGGAAGCCGGAGAGCGTTGTTGATGAGGAGCTCGCGACGACGTTATGGATGGAGATGCTGTAAGAGTTGATCGCTGGAGACAGAGAGGAGTGGAGAAGAATGGAAGATAGACCTCCTCGCGGAGTTGTTGACGGCGGCGACGGTTGAGGTAAGTCACCGGTGAAGGTGGGTCATAGATCTGTGGGTTGAGGCTGATGAAGATGAAGGTGAAAGGGTTTATGGCGGCGGAGAAGGAAGATTGGCGGAGAGGTGTGGGGATCTTCGTGTGGGAAGAAGGTTGAGTGGTGGTTGATGGATGGTTTGAGAGAAGCGATGAGTAATTTTGTGGGTTTGTGAAGAAGATGAAGGGCGAAGGATCTCGACGGAAGAAGACGATTTTTCTTCTCTTATATGGGTTTGCAAAGAGAGACGAGAGATTTTTTTTTTTTTTTTTGGATTTTTGAGAGTAGTGAGAGCATTAGGAATGTGAGAGAGGTCGGTCCCCCCAAAATGAAGAGAGAGGTGTCAGGTAATTAGTAGTGGAGAGTGAGGATAAGAAAACGTGATGAGGGAGACACGTGGAGGAAGGAGGAAATTTCTGAATGGGTGTGGTGGAATAACCGTTGGGTGTGCTGTGTGGTCCTCATGAGTGGATACCAGCTGGCATTTTTAAAAGGATCCAATATTCAACCAATATTATTCATTTTTGAAATTTGGAAACTATAAAGTATTTAGTGATTATTTTAAACAGTGAAATCAATTCACCAAATATAAATTCAAATTAATTATGTAATTAATTCTAATTCATAAAATGAAATTCAAATTAATTATTTAATTAATTCTAATTTATTCAAATGATATCTTGATTAAAAAAAGTAAAAATAAACGGATCAAAAATGAATTAAGATCGGGCGAGAATTTGCCCAAAAAAATAAAAATAAATCGGACACACTAAAATGATCAACACAAAATATACTTATTGAAAAATTACAGCGTTTCTTCAAATTTTGATAATTCAACCGATTTGTCTGTATTCTCAAATAAATTCATTCTGACTGACATTTTAGGTATTATTCATGATGAAATGTATGTCATGCTATGCATATGATGCAAAATAAAAATGAAATCAATTCTATGAAAATTTAAATATGCCCGGACAAAATTGGGGTATGACAATGTCAATGGTGAGAGGGAGGCCAATTTCTTTCAGTTGGGATGCTATCAATGCATATCTTGGAATTCCTCTCTCTCTGGAAGATGATGCGCTATGTGAGTACGGGAAAAGGCTTGTTATGGGTAATTGGAACATTGAATTGGTAAAGGAAACACTTGTATGTGCAGGTAAGTCATATGAAGTGAATGTTGCAGGGGCTCTCAAGAAGTTCCTTAGGAAAAATCTAACAACAGAAGCTCAAGTATTGATGACCTTAGTACTTTACAATATAAGGCTAAGAAGTCATACCTCACTCATTACTTTGGATATTACTTGTCTATTATACTACATTTTGGATGATAGACAGGTGGATGTTGCAAGAATCATTTCTAATAAGATTAAAATGATTACTAAAAGCAATCACAAATTAGGAAGTAAAACTCCTTGCACTTTGGCGTTCCCTGGGCTGATCAAGGGGATTTGCCAAAGAGCTTGTATTCCTCTTCCAATGGTGGTTTATGCGACCATTAACGGGGTTGTTGATGACAAGTACATAGAGAGGTACTGCGTGACAAAAGTAACCAGCTTTTTAAGTACTCTGACACCTTTTGCTCAATAACCTTTTGATGAGAGAGATGCTTGTACTTATACTTGGGATATGTTTGAGGCTAATTAGAGAGATTTTATGTTTATGCATGATTTCATGCATCAGGTGCACTGTAGCTGCAGATTAGGGAGCCTCAGGTTGATCATAGTCTTCCTTTTCGAGAAGCATTTTGGCAGCATGCTAATTGGCCTAAGGGCAGGCCATTTTATCCGGAGGGGACAATTGATGAAGAAAGCGAAGAAAATGATGAAAGTAGAGATGAGAATTGTTGATTCTAAGTGTTGGCAGCAATTTTGGTAAAACAAAGAGTGTTCACAAGATGTCATGTGTGATGTCTTAACATAAGATATCCTATGTACCTGCTGGAGTTCAAGAACATGTGCATGCAGGATTGTTTCAGAATGCCACTTACAATGCTAAGGCTTCTGATATTGGATGTACCTGTTGGAGCTTAAATGGAAGGCATGTTCCTGCAGGATTGTTTCAGATGACATACACAATGTCATGATATCTGATATGGTTGTACCTGCTATAAAAGGAAATTGGATTATGTAGGATTTTTCCAGATGTCAGACCCGATGTCATGACATCCTGTACACAGAACATTCAGTATGAATGTCCGGTGTTTTGTGATTGCACAATTAATGGCAATCATTGTTTGATTGAAGATATGGCTAGCTGGCGCATTCTATCAAGGATTTCAACCAGATTTGTTTATTTTCCAAGGAGATCTATACAGTTGTTATAAAAAGATTTATTGGAAAATATATTTAGGGTTTTCAAGATGTCCAATGTTTCTATAAAAAGGGACTCAGAAAACATGTTTGTACACACAACCAAGACTGAGCAAAATTTAGAGAGAGAGAGCTAGGGTTTGTGTTTGTAGGTCATTCAAGTCATCCATTGATGATTGAATTGGACTGATTTGTCTTCTTGATCAAAGCTTTGAAGCAAGATCAAGAGTGTGTCTTCTTGATTGAAACTGTGAAGTAAAATCAAGAGTTTGTAATTGACAAGTATTTTCTTTTCACAAGGGATTGTTGTTTAAAATCACGGGTGTGTGATTGTAAGGGAAGTGAGTGGGTTCTCATATCTAAGAGTGCTTAGGTAGAAATTGCACGGGTAGAGATTAGGTGATAAAGACTGTAACTTAGTGAAGTATACAGATAGTCTTTGAACTAATTATATTATAGTGGATTTCCTTCCTGGCTTGGTAGCCCCCAGACGTAGGTGAGTTGCACCGAACTGGGTTAACAATTGCTTGTGTTATTCGCTTTACCATTCTGTTTATTTTATCCATTGTGTATTAGCAGATATCAGTGTCGTAACATTACCTTCGACATCTTATATCTGATACCAGAATTTCATATGGTATTAGAGCAGGCATCCTACTCTGGTTCTGGGTGAGATCTAGGGGCTATATGTAACACCCTTCTAAAATACCCCAAATATTTAATTAAAATAATAAACATATATCAGAGTAATTATGCAGTTAAGGGTGTCACACAATCATTCACACCATGTTCCAAAATAACTGTCATGCTCTTTATTTAATCAATTAAACATTTGCATAAATCGCAGCGGATATAAATCAAATTAATCAAAACATGTAACATACTACATGTAAACTGGTTCCACAATCATCAATAACACATTTAAAATGTTCCCTCCCGATGTTACATCTATCAGAGCATGACCCACTAAGGAGACTACACTAGACTCCAAGCATTCGCTTCTACTCAACTCATTTCTCGTTACCTGAAAAATAGTTGTAAGGGTGAGTTCCTCAATCGATATAATAAGCATTATAGAATATAATGTCATGTTACGTAATTTAACACATTAATCACCCTAATCACAACATACTATCAGTAACAGCACATCAGCTCAACATCATACTCAACATCATACTCAACACCAACATAAAACACAAGTATAATCTTAAATCATACTCCATAACAACACAAACACACGTATAATATTGGAATACATCCATTCATATTATACGCCATACATACATTATGCAATGAGACTCCACACATGCGGTACCGACTATTCTTGAACATATAGTTCAAGCTCACCGATCCCTCCAGATACGGCTACTAAGCTCACTAGTCCCACTCATTTGAGACCTAGTGACTCACTCACTAATTCCTCACCATGGGAATTAGCTACAGCCCCGAAGGCTAGACTATGCACACTAATCATCTAGCATGCAAACATCAACAACAAATCCACAATGATTCACTCACTAATTCCTCACCATGGGAATTAGCTACAGCCCCAAAGGCTATGCTATGCATGCTAATCATCTAGCAATGCAGCATCAACAACAATTCACAACGGACATATGCTCACACTCTAAGCCATACAACAGTCCATTCACATATACATGCATAATACATACATTCACATCATTATGCATACCATCATACATCATCAACACATGTATCAACACATCATTATCATGTAAATCAATTAAACACAGTATTAGCACACTCTACTAATACCTATACTGCTCAAAACAGCGGGAAATAATCCCTATTACATCATACGCCAACATAGGCCAACTCTCAATTATGTACACAACATTAAAAAGCCAATTTTTCCACTCTGCAACAGTGTTAACCGGTTAACGCCCTGGGTTAACCGGTTAACGCAGGCAAAACACGCTCACTGCCCAAAACTTAACAGTGTTAACCGGTTAACACCCTGGGTTAACCGGTTAACGCAGGCAAAACAGCACCAATTTCACAAATTATAACAGTGTTAACCGGTTAACACCCTGGGTTAACCGGTTAACGCAGACAAAACAGCAGTTCCTGCGCTAACACAAGGCAGAATGCAGAATTCTTCGCATTTTCCGCCATTGGAGGACTTCCGGACCTCCGATTCCAATTCCGTAAAAAGCTACACTATCGGAAAATCACGACACATACAATCACGGATTCAATTTCAGTCTACATACAATTTATCCAACATGATTCTTCAGCATCAACAATCCCAATTAGGGTCAAATAACGGCTTATCACTACCCATTATATATTATCCCATAATACCCATTAATCGACGATAAACCCCCCTTACCTGATTAATCCGGCGAATTTCAAGCTCCAAGCTCTTCTCTTCTTCAACCTTCTTCCTCTTGCCCTTTTCCTCTTTCACGATCGCTTTCTGCTTTTCACGTAAAACCTTATTTTCCAAAAATGAACTCTTTTCTCTTATTTCCAACTTATATATTTTCCAAATAATAATAATAATAATAATCCAGTAATAATAATAATAATAAAATTTCCAATTATTTAATTAAATTAATAAATAAATTATTAACTCAATTTAAATAATTATTTTATTATTATCGGGGTGTTACAACTCTCCCCCACTAAAAGAGTTTTCGTCCTCGAAAACATACCTCAAGCGAACAACTCTGGGTAAGACTCCTTCATCTTACTCTCCAGTTCCCAAGTCACGTTGCCACCTGCTGGTCCTCCCCAAGCTACCTTCACCAAGGCAATCTCTTTACCCCGCAACTGCTTCAACTCTCGATCCTCGATCTTCATAGGTGATGTCTCAACAGTCAGGTTATCTCTCACCTGTACATCATCTACTTGGACTACATGCGACGGATCATGAATGTACCTCCTCAACTGAGACACATGAAAAACCTCATGCAAATTCGCAAGCGACGGCGGTAAAGCGACACGATAGGCTACGTCCCCTATCCTCTCCAAAATCTGATAAGGACCAATAAATCGAGGTGTCAACTTCTTCGACTTCAAAGCTCGACCAACACCAGTTATCGGAGTAACACGAAGAAACACATGATCTCCCTCTTGGAACTCAAGTGACTTCCTCCTCTTATCATGATAACTCTTCTGACGACTCTGAGCAATCCTCATCTTCTCCTGAATCATCTTAATCTTTTCCGTAGTTTGTTGAACAATCTCCGGTCCAACCACGGCACTCTCACCGGACTCATACCAACATAACGGTGTCCGACATCTCCTACCATACAAAGCTTCAAACGGTGCCATACCAATGCTCGAATGAAAACTATTGTTGTAGGTAAACTCAATCAAAGGTAAATAACAATCCCAAGCGCCTCCTTTTTCCAAAACACAAGCCCTCAAAAGATCCTCTAATGACTGAATGGTCCTCTCAGTCTGACCATCAGTCTGCGGATGATATGCGGAACTCAATCTCAGCTTAGTTCCCAAAGCTCTCTGCAAACCTTCCCAGAACTTCGATGTAAATCTAGGATCTCTGTCCGAAACAATACTAGACGGAATACCATGCAAACTTACAATCTTCTCAATATACAACTCGGCTAATCTCTCTAACGGATAATCCATTCTGATCGGAATGAAATGAGCCGATTTTGTCAACCTGTCCACAATCACCCAAATGGCTTCAAAATTCTTATTTGTCCTCGGCAAACCAGAAACAAAATCCATACTGATACTATCCCACTTCCACTCTGGAATAGCCAACGGTTGCATTAGCCCAGACGGCTTCTGATGCTCAATCTTTGACTTCTGACAAGTCAAACAGGAATAAACAAAACTTGCAATTTCTCTTTCTTCATTCCCGGCCACCAAAATAACTTTTTCAAATCATGATACATCTTCGTAGCTCCAGGATGAATACTCAGGCCGCTACGATGTCCTTCCTCCAGAATACTCCTCTTAAGCTCAGTAACATCCGGAATACACACCCGACTACCAAATTTCAAAATACCATTCTCATCAACTCTGAATTCACCACCTTGACCTTGATTCACTAAAGTCAACTTATCAACCAAAAGCATATCGGATTTCTGACCCTCTCTGATCTCATCCAAAATACCACTTGTTAATTTGAACATTCCCAATTTAACACTATTGTGAGTACTCTCACATACCAAACTCAAGTCTCTAAACTGCTCAATCAAATCCAATTCCTTAACCATTAACATAGACATATGTAATGATTTCCGACTCAGCGCATCAGCCACTACGTTTGCTTTACCCGGATGGTAATTCAAACCAAAGTCATAATCCTTCAGAAATTCTAACCATCTCCTCTGTCGCATATTCAGCTCTTTCTGATCAAACAAATACTTTAAACTTTTATGGTCACTGAAAACCTCAAATCTTGACCCATACAAGTAATGCCTCCATAATTTCAGAACAAATACCACAGCTGCCAACTCTAAATCATGTGTCGGATAGTTCCTCTCATGAACCCTCAGCTGTCTCGAAGCATAAGCTATAACCTGCTTATTCTGCATCAACACACCACCCAAACCCAACAATGAAGCATCACAGTAAACCTCAAATGATTCCGACGAACTCGGTAATATCAGAATAGGAGCAGTAGTTAACCTTCTCTTTAACTCTTGGAAACCTTCTTCACATTTTGAGTCCCAAACAAACGCTTGCCCCTTTCTAGTCAACATCGTCAACGGTAACGCCAACTTAGAAAATCCCTCAATGAACTTCCTATAATAACCCGCCAAACCAAGAAAACTTCGAATCTCAGCAACAGACTTCGGAGCTTCCCACTTAGACACCGCTTCTATCTTAGAAGGATCAACAGCAACACCACCTCTTGAAATCACATGACCAAGAAAACTAACCTCTTCTAACCAAAATTCACACTTGGATAGTTTAGCAAATAACTTCTTTTCTCGTAGAACTTCTAAAACCACTCTCAAATGCTCAGCATGCTCTTCTTCAGATTTCGAATACACCAAAATGTCATCAATGAACACCACAACAAACTGATCTAGGTACGGATGGAAAATCCTATTCATATACTCCATGAATACTCCAGGCGCATTAGTCACACCAAAAGGCATTACAAAATACTCATAATGTCCATACCTTGTTCTGAAAGCAGTCTTCTGAATATCCTCAGTTTTCACACGTATCTGATGATATCCCGATCTCAAATCTATCTTGCTGAACACACTCGCACCAACCAACTGATCCATCAAATCATCAATCCTCGGCAAAGGATACCGATTCTTGATCGTCACTTTATTCAGTTGCCTGTAGTCCACACACAACCTCATAGTACCTTCTTTCTTCTTAACCAATAACACTGGCGCACCCCACGGTGACACACTCGGACGAATAAACTTCTTATCCAACAGATCTTCCAGCTGACTCTTCAATTCGGCTAACTCAACAGCAGACATACGATACGGAGCCATCGATATCGGTCTAGTACCAGGTACCAAACCAATCGAGAACTCAACTTCACGCTCTGGCGGTAATTCATTCACTTCTTCGGGAAACACATCAGGAAAATCACACACCACGGCTAGATCGCCAATCACCAGTTTATCTTTAGCCTCTAAAGTCGCTAACAGCATAAACAACTCTGCCCCATCTGCTACTTCCTCATTCACCTGCCTTGCTGATAGAAACAAACTCTTTCCTTCCTCACTCTCAGGAAATATCACAGTCTTATCAAAACAGTTGATAGAAACTCGGTTAAACACCAACCAGTTCATACCCAAGATAACATCAATCTGCACTAGGGGAAGACACACAAGGTCTATCCCAAAGTCTCTACCAAAAATACTCAAAGGACAATTCAAACAAACTGAAGTAGTAGTCACTGAACCCTTTGTAGGAGTATCAATCACCATACTACCATGCATCTCAGATATCTCTAACTTAAGTTTCACAGCACAATCCAAAGATATAAAGGAATGAGTAGCACCGGTGTCAATAATAGCTACAAGAGGAAAGCCATTAATATAACACGTACCTCGGATCAAACGATCATCTGCAGAAGTCTCAGAACCCGATAAAGCAAAGACCTTGCCTCCTGACTGATTCTCTTTCTTCGGCTTAGGACACTGTGGACTGATATGACCCAACTCTCCACAGTTGAAACAAGTTACAGTCTTCAACCGACACTCTGCAGCCAAATGACCACCTTTGCCACACTTGAAACACTTCATCTCAGCACTGGTACACTCATGGACCCGATGTCCAGCCCGACCACATCTATAACACTTAGCAGGGGCACTAGAGTCTCCCCCACTAGGCCTCTTCATCCCACTCTGTCTCTGGAAACCTTTGCCAGCTGCATACGGTTTCCCACGATCATTCTGATTCTTGCCTTTCCTATCAACCCGTTGCTGATAGCTCTCTGCTCTGGCTTTGGAATCCTGTTCAAAAATCCTGCAACAGTCAACCAAGTCAGAAAACACTCTGATCCGCTGATATCCAATAGCCTGTTTGATCTCAGGACGCAACCCGTTCTCAAACTTCACACATTTCGAAAATTCTCCAGCAGCCTCATTATAGGGAGTGTAATACTTCGACAGTTCTGTGAACTTAGCAGCATACTCAGTAACAGACCTGTTACCCTGCTTCAATTCCAAAAACTCTATCTCTTTCTTTCCTCTGACATCTTCTGGAAAGTACTTCCTCAGGAATCTCTCTCTGAACACAGCCCAAGTGATTTCAACATTCCCAGCAGTTTCCAACTCAGTGCGGGTAGCAACCCACCAATCATCTGCTTCCTCTGACAGCATATGCGTACCGAACCTGACCTTCTGGTTATCGGCACACTCAGTCACTCGGAAGATTCTCTCTATCTCCTTCAGCCACTTCTGAGCGCCATCTGGATCGTATGCTCCCTTGAACATTGGAGGATTGTTCTTCTGGAACTCACTCAGTTGACGAGCAGCTCCCATTCCCACAACATTCGGGTTCCCTCCAAGTACTCCAGCTAGCATACCCAGAGCCTCAGCAATCGCAGCATCATCTCTACCTCTTCCAGCCATCTCTATTCTGAAAACCCAACAAACTAAAACAATAAGTACTGATAGGGTTACACAACACCTATCCCGTACAGGGAAACAGAATAATTACAACTCGACTCGACCGACTATGCTCTGATACCACTAATGTAACACCCTTCTAAAATACCCCAAATATTTAATTAAAATAATAAACATATATCAGAGTAATTATGCAGTTAAGGGTGTCACACAATCATTCACACCATGTTCCAAAATAACTGTCATGCTCTTTATTTAATCAATTAAACATTTGCATAAATCGCAGCGGATATAAATCAAATTAATCAAAACATGTAACATACTACATGTAAACTGGTTCCACAATCATCAATAACACATTTAAAATGTTCCCTCCCGATGTTACATCTATCAGAGCATGACCCACTAAGGAGACTACACTAGACTCCAAGCATTCGCTTCTACTCAACTCATTTCTCGTTACCTGAAAAATAGTTGTAAGGGTGAGTTCCTCAATCGATATAATAAGCATTATAGAATATAATGTCATGTTACGTAATTTAACACATTAATCACCCTAATCACAACATACTATCAGTAACAGCACATCAGCTCAACATCATACTCAACACCAACATAAAACACAAGTATAATCTTAAATCATACTCCATAACAACACAAACACACGTATAATATTGGAATACATCCATTCATATTATACGCCATACATACATTATGCAATGAGACTCCACACATGCGGTACCGACTATTCTTGAACATATAGTTCAAGCTCACCGATCCCTCCAGATACGGCTACTAAGCTCACTAGTCCCACTCATTTGAGACCTAGTGACTCACTCACTAATTCCTCACCATGGGAATTAGCTACAGCCCCGAAGGCTAGACTATGCACACTAATCATCTAGCATGCAAACATCAACAACAAATCCACAATGATTCACTCACTAATTCCTCACCATGAGAATTAGCTACAGCCCCAAAGGCTATGCTATGCATGCTAATCATCTAGCAATGCAGCATCAACAACAATTCACAACGGACATATGCTCACACTCTAAGCCATACAACAGTCCATTCACATATACATGCATAATACATACATTCACATCATTATGCATACCATCATACATCATCAACACATGTATCAACACATCATTATCATGTAAATCAATTAAACACAGTATTAGCACACTCTACTAATACCTATACTGCTCAAAACAGCGGGAAATAATCCCTATTACATCATACGCCAACATAGGCCAACTCTCAATTATGTACACAACATTAAAAAGCCAATTTTTCCACTCTGCAACAGTGTTAACCGGTTAACGCCCTGGGTTAACCGGTTAACGCAGGCAAAACACGCTCACTGCCCAAAACTTAACAGTGTTAACCGGTTAACACCCTGGGTTAACCGGTTAACGCAGGCAAAACAACACCAATTTCACAAATTATAACAGTGTTAACCGGTTAACACCCTGGGTTAACCGGTTAACGCAGACAAAACAGCAGTTCCTGCGCTAACACAAGGCAGAATGCAGAATTCTCCGCATTTTCCGCCATTGGAGGACTTCCGGACCTCCGATTCCAATTCCGTAAAAAGCTACACTATCGGAAAATCACGACACATACAATCACGGATTCAATTTCAGTCTACATACAATTTATCCAACATGATTCTTCAGCATCAACAATCCCAATTAGGGTCAAATAACGGCTTATCACTACCCATTACATATTATCCCATAATACCCATTAATCGACGATAAACCCCCCTTACCTGATTAATCCGGCGAATTTCAAGCTCCAAGCTCTTCTCTTCTTCAACCTTCTTCCTCTTGCCCTTTTCCTCTTTCACGATCGCTTTCTGCTTTTCACGTAAAACCTTATTTTCCAAAAATGAACTCTTTTCTCTTATTTCCAACTTATATATTTTCCAAATAATAATAATAATAATAATCCAGTAATAATAATAATAATAAAATTTCCAATTATTTAATTAAATTAATAAATAAATTATTAACTCAATTTAAATAATTATTTTATTATTATCGGGGTGTTACACTATACTTTCTGGTACAATGGAGAGAGATGGAGGATCTGTTCATAGGCCACCAATTTTGGGTGGTCCTAACTATGACTATTGGAAACCAAGAATGGTAGCGTTTCTGAAATCCCTTGATAACAAGGCTTGGAAAGCTGTGCTAACAGGTTGGGTGCATCCTGTCATTACTAAAGAAGGAGTAGCCACCACTGAGAAGAAACCTGAAGAACAATGGTCCAAGGAGGAGGATGATCTTGCTCTGGGAAACTCTAAAGCCTTGAACGCAATATTCAATGGGGTAGACAAGAATATTTCCAGGCTGATAAATAACTGTGAAGTGGCCAGAGATGCTTGGGATATTCTCAAGGTAACTCATGAAGGCACCTTTAGGGTAAAGATGTCTAGACTTCAGTTGCTCACCTCCAAGTTTGAAAACTTAAGTATGAAAGAAGATGAAAACATTCATGAATTTCACATGAGTATCCTTGAGATTTCTAATGCTTCAGGAGCCCTGGGAGAGAAGATGACAGATGAAAAGTTGGTGAGAAAAATACTCAGGTTTCTCCTTAAGAGATTTGCAATGAAGGTAACTGTCATAGAAGAGTCTCAAGACATCTCCAACATGAGGGTACATGAGCTAATTGGCTCCCTCCAAACCTTTGAGTTAGGGTTGAATGATAGTGTTGAAAGGAAAACAAAGAGCATTGCATTCATGTAAAACACAGAAGAGGATAAGAGTCAGGAGGGCGATGAAGATCTTGTCAACGAAGTAGCTATGTTGGGAAGACAGTTCAATAAACTGTTGAAAAAGATGGATGTGAGATCAAAGGCAAATGTCAAGAACATCTCATCTGACATCAGTAAATCCAACAATGCTGGAAAAAAACAATAGCAGATGAGAAGCTCAAAGAAGAAAAAAAAAGGTTTAGTGCTATGAATGTGATGGGTATGGACACATCAGGACTGAATGTGGAACCTACCTCAAGAAGCAGAAGATGAGTCTTGCTGCCACCTGGTCAGATGAGAGTGATACAGAGGAGGCTGCAAATCTTGTGACTGCTTTGACAGGAAGATGGGAATCTGATGAAGACTCAAGTGATGGTGAAGTAACCTTTGAGGAATTAGCCTCTACCTACAGAGAGGTGTGTCGGAAAAGTGTAAAGCTGAACAAGCAGTCTTTGAACCAGGAGAAAGACATAACTCAACTTGAGAATGAGAAGGTAGAATACTTGGAAACCATCTCCAAATTGAAAACAGAAGCTGTGGCTTTAAAGGTCAAGCTAGATGAAGATCAACAAGTTGAGAGCTAGAAGATAGTTCAACTGGAGAAAGAAAAAGCAGAACATGTGGAAACCATCCTCAAGCTAAAGACTGAAGTTGTGCTCTTAAACTCAAAACTAGAAGAGACAACCAAGTATGTAAGGATGTTGAACAATGGATCTGACTCCTTAGACAAGATTCTTCAAACTGGACAAATCACAAGAGTCAAATTTGGATTTGGGTACCATAAAACTAAGGCTGAAAGTAGTTACACTAGCTGCAAACCTCAAGCTAAACCTAAATACAACAATAATAAGAGCAGTTCCAAGATGTCACATCATATGTCACACCATCAACAGCAGAAAGACAGAAGATGGAGATGTAATTACTGTGGGAAATTTGGACACTCAAGGCCCTTCTGCTATAAGCTGTATGGTTACCCTACCTCCTTTCATCAACATCATTAGAAGAGAAAACAGCAGGATGGCAAACACCAAAGATGGAGATGTCAATACTGTGGGAAATCTGGACACTCTAGGTCTTCCTGTTATAAGTTGTATGGTTATCCTAGCCATGTTCATCAACAGACTCACTATCAACCCAGACCCAAACATCACAGGCCTATCAACAAGAAGCAATGGGTTCCTAAGACTAATGTTACAAGTCTAATAGCTCACAAAGAAGAGTGATATTTTGATAGTGGATGCTCTAGACACATGATTGGGAACTCAGACTTGATAACTGACCTTCACCCTCATGACTTAAGCTATGTAACCTTTGGTGATGGAGCTAAAGGTGAAATAAAGGGGATGGGCAAGCTTGAGTGTCCTGGAGCTCCTAAACTTGACAATATTCTACTGGTCAAGGGCTTGACTTCAAATCTAATAAGCATCAGTCAGCTAGGGGATCAAGGTTTGAATATCATCTTCACTAAAACTGAATGTCTGATTGTGAACAAAGACAGTGAAGTAATTATGAAAGGAATCAGGACCAACAACAACTGCTACTGTGGAGCTCTCAAATGGATAACCCGTCTAAGATGAGTACAATTGCAAGAAGAATCATCAAGGGAAAGGAAAAGTGTCAGATAAGGGTGCTAATACCTAACCTCAAGGAAGAAAAGGTCATGATTGTAACACCTCAAAATTTGCCCTCCTCTCTTGGGACTAGCTTAGCATATGGCATTTCTTTTAGGTCATTAGTCATTGCATCTTTGCATATCATGTGGAGACAATAAGCAAGTCATCGACCTAAGTCTTGCTCAGAAGAACAAGAGGTTAAAAGATTCAAGCCTGAGGGTTTTCATGAGTTGATCACTAATCATCTGAGGGTTGTGCTTCAATTAGGGTTTTCTTGGCTCCTCAAAGAGATTGATCATTATCTTGGTAGAAATGGTACATCATCATCATCATGGTCTTATCATCACCAAGAGTTTCATTGTGCCTGATCAGTTTCCTTGGGATTAGGGTTTTGACCTCTGGTCAACCCTAATCAGTTGAATTGTGCCTATCAGGGTTTGTTAAGGAGATGAGGTCTTCATTGAGATGGGGATCATCACATGGTTTTATGGAGCTTGTGAAAGCTAGGGTTTCATTTTGGAGCCATTTCATCAGAAGATTGAGGCTCAAATTCATCTGTGCATGACCAAGTCATCTATCAACTGAAAAAGTCAACCAAAAGTCAACTGATGGATTTGGAGGTGGGAGATGGTTAGAAATACTTCATTCATGTTCAAACAAGTATCATTTGACATTTCAAACATCAACATTGGAGAAAATAAAGTCAGGACAAAACTTTCCAAAAATAGAAAGTGACTTGTAATTCAAAATTGCCAACAATGAAAAGGTCTTCTCCTCAAGATTACATCACCAAGCAAGCTTCAAATGAAATTTTGTTAAACATGAAAGTTGTAGATCTTGTTCTCCCATTTCCAAAAAGTCCAAGAACATGAATTTCTCATGTATGGTTGAGAAGATATGGATCAATCTTGGTCAAGAGAATTTGAACTTCACAAGTGCATAACTTTCACACCAAAAGGCCAAATGAAGTGGTTCATTTTGCAACATTCTTGTTTTGACATGTACTATCCAAATTATACATCATAAGCCATGCATTTTGATCACAAAAATATTTGAATTTCCATTTGAATTTTGGAGGGAAAATGGTAATTTGAAAAATATGCTTTGTTTTCACTTTCCACCAATTACATTTGCCTCCAAATATCATTTCATGTGGATTTCAAACCAAAATGTACATTGTTTCATTGGTCATTGTATGCATAGGGTGCACTTGCAAAATTGGCCAAAACACTTTCAATTTCACTAATCACTTGCATTAGCCTAATTGTGATTACCAACATCATTAGCACAGCATATAAAAGCATAATCATAACTGTTTTTGTGATTAACATAACAGAATTCTCAGATCTAGATCTAGTTCCAAAATCTCCACAATTTTTCTCTCTCACTTTTCTTCGATTTTCTCCATAAACCTTGCATTGTTCTTGATTGATCCTTCATCCATAAGGATAATTTGACACTTTGGAAGCAAGATCTATCCATTTTCGTGCTGGTTTTGGAACTGTTGCAACATTCATCCATTCATGGCAGTTGAGGATTTGAGCAATATCAAGCATAATTGAGCATTGAACCTTCATCCATTCATTCATCCAAGAGATAAGAGGCATCTGTTTGGACTTCTCAAAGCTTGAATCAGCTTGTTTCACTTCTGCACTTCAATTAAGGTTAGAATTCGATCATCACCATTCATGAAATTGTTGTATGCTTTTGGTAGATCCTTCATTGGTGATCATACTGAGCTTTGTACCATTAGATTTCATTAAGAAATGAGTGAGTTATGTTGAATCTAAGTTTGATGTATGAACTTTCTTGTGCTCGAATCTTTGCATACGTGTAGAATTAGGTCAAAATAATTATTGATTGTTGATGTGTGATGAAAGCTGAAGCCATTGGTATGCTCATTATGAATTTCTGTGCGAAATTGTTCTTGACCTGGAAATTAGGATGAACTTGCATGAACGCGTATGAACACCTAGGGTTTTTTTCCAGAACTTGATTTGATCCGTTTGAGCGCTGTGTGCATGCGTTTTCATGTTTAAGCTCATGTATTGGTTGCATGGAAGTCAGCGTGGCTATTTGATTGGCCAGGATTCATTCTCATCGCCACATAAGCTTAAGTGAAACGGTGCGTTTCACTTAAGCGCGCCTTAGTTCAAAAGCGCACATGGATCGATCCTTGGCTCGGGCTTTTCCAAATTGGCCTTGGCATATTATTCCTTGTTCACCATGCCATTCACATACATGTTTCATCTTGTTTTTTTAATTTTTTCATTCATTTCAAAATGCATAACTTCTTGAATAATTGTCCAATTGGCCTGGGATTTTTTGCACTTTGTTCCTCATCATGTCTAGTATTTTATGAGATTTTTTCCAGGAATTGTGCACGCATGAATTTTGTTTTGGCTTAGGGATTGTGTATGAATGTGCTTTCTTGACCTACCTTGCCAAAAGCTTTGTGAAATGATGAGATTTTACCCAATGATTGTGAAAATTTTCATGCTTAAAATAGACACCTTAATGGACATTTTGGTATAGAGTTTGCATTTTTCTCATGTCTGGTTGTGGAGTTATGATCTGATGAATGTAGGTGTGACAATGTGTGTCACACCTTTGCTTGCTTGACTTGTGAATTTTCTTTTCCATGCCAATTCAATGCCAATTGATGTGATTTTTTGTATGATGCTACTCATGGATGTTAGGATTGATCATGAATTTTTGTGGAATTTTTGGATTCACTTTTGATTTGTTTGGGATTTTTCTTTTTGGTTGACCATTTGTGGACTTTGGAATAGTCATGAACTTAGATGATTTGTGAAATGATGGATGTTTATCATATGGACTTGAAATTTTGTACATTGTTTCTAGACACATTGAAGTTCATTGTGGCTTTGGTTTGAGACATTTATAATTTGTCAATTCTGTTTTAGGCTTGTGTTAAGTTGATGTATGAAATTGTGCCTCAATTGAGCTTGTTTGCGCTTACCTTGCCTTATGGAATTTATTTGCCATGTTTAAACTTGTACAAATGCTTTGATTTTTGGTATGATGATCATGTGATGTGTGCTGTTTAGCCATGATTTTTCTAGAGATTTATTGAATTATGTTTGAGTTGATGTGGATTGGTTTATTCTGGTTGCTTCAATGAGCTTTGAACTTGCATGCCTTGCCTTAGATGCTTTGTGAAATGAATTTGGTGGATGCTATGAACATGAGACCACTTGGATATTGTTCTTAATTGATTAAGTTTGATTCTTGTCAATTTTCATGTTCTGTTTTGAATTATTTCTCCCTCTTTGACCCTAGGCCTTGTCCTAGTGGTTTGCTTCTCATGTTTGAGCTTGGTTTGCAGGTTAAGAAGCATATGGCCTTGAGGAATTGATTCATTGGCTTGAGTGGCCTATTTGATTGATGTTGATTAACATTGAGTTGTTTTGTAGGTGGATTAGCTCCTTTGAGTTGAGCTTGCACTCATTGCTTATTTGTTTGTTTGACTGTGTACAGTTAACTATTGACTGTTGACCATTGTTTGTTTGGCTTTTTGAGTTGTATACTGATTGAATTAGATTGTTTTCAGGTACATTAGTTGCTTAAGTTCTTTTTAACTTGCTTTTGCTGTTGCTTGGTTGCTTAACCAATTGAGGTATAACTCACTGACTTCATGTAGTCTGGAAGACCTGTCCTGTTACTTGGGCAGGCACCTGTCTGAAGCCCTCCTTAAGAGGCAATGCTTGTGTATGTTTATTTTTGTGCCAAGCAGGAAAAGTCCTTTGATAAGGCAATTGGCAGATACAAGAGATGTGCAATCCATCTCCTGCTATTCAGTTGAGTCATCCCTTTGCTCACACAACTGGTGTTGATGCATCGTGGATATTAACCCAAGATCTCTGTTGAGTCAGTCATAAGTGTAGAAGGGTTCCCACTTTCTGAACCCACACTTTCATCTGTTTAAAAGCTCTCCCAGGCCAGGGATAAGAGCTGTGAGGCACACCCCTCACTTCCCATTTCATCTGCTTCACCCTAACTCTCAATGTTAGGGTTAAGAGCTAACATCACCCGATTCCAGTGGGCTTGTGTTTCACAGTCTAACCCTTGTGTGAGCCCACTTTGTTTGTATATAGTGTGTGCTAATTGTGTATGTTTGCTTTGTTTTGATTGTGCTTGTATGCTTTGCTTCGTGCTGTTTAAAATAGCTTGCTGCCTGTGCAAGTTAGATAGAAAACTCAACCTAGGACCATTGTGGATTGCATGATAACTTTTAGGCTCGAGTCAGTCTCCCTTCTAGTTTGTCATTTCCCAGTCTCTGGTTAGGAGAAAGTTTCTCCCCTGTTCAGGGGAACTACGTTGCCCTGATCCTCATACCAGATGAGGTACGTAGGCAGGAGGTCGTACGAGATCTCTCCGGGCATTCTTTTTCTTGTTGTGTGTGTTAGGAGACGGATGTAAGCCCAGCGATTGGCATTCCGTATCCTATTGTCGTGTGCTTGGAGTCCGATATAAGTCCAGCAATTGGCATTTGGTTTCCAGTGTGGGTTTGTTTGGTTCGGAGTCTGATGTAAGTCCAGCGATTGGCATTCGGTTTCCATGTTTGCTTGTTTGCGTGTGTTTTGTTTCGGCGTGCGCGAGCCGAACTACGGTAGCTCTGATTCTCATTCCAAATGAGATACGTAGGCATATGATGCGATATCCTAGCGAGCCCTTTTCCCTCTTCCTCCACCTGTGTTGTTTCCAGTGTGTGTGTGTGATGTTTGTGAGCAGTTTTAGCAACCTTATTCTTTCCTTCTGAGCATGGATCCCGTCGAGTACGATGGATGCGTAGGGGTGCTAATACCTTCCCTTCGCATAACCGACTCCCGATCCCATCTCTCTTTGGTCGCGAGACCATGTCTTTTCCAGGTTTACTTCGAGCGTTTCCTTTCCCTCTTTTGGGATAAATAACGCACGGTGGCGGCTCTGTTGTTCTGTTTTCCCGCCGGTTTTTCGCGTAATGCGACAGCTAGCGACTCTGCTGGGGAATCAACAGGTTGACCTATTGCTGGTCCATCTTCCCTAAGCGAGTCTCTCCTAGCGATCTCTAGGATAGTTTAGGTTGCTTGTGCTGCTCTATTTATTGCATTTATTATTATACTGTGCATATGTATATTTGCATAAATATTTGCATGCATCATACTATCATTTTGCTGTCCTCTGTACAGGTGGGTCCTATGATTTGGGGTGGGTGTTCTGAGTGGGGCTAAAACCTAGGCCCGAGTATACACCTAGGATTAGTGTGGTCTCACGTTCCTCACATGTTGGTTGGGCATGTTGTTGCGACGTGACATACCACAAGCCAGACGAGGTTCATCTGAGAGAGCTCTTCCATAGTGGGGTTCCCACTTTGGTTGGGTTACCTCTTTTGAGCTATTGACTTCGGTGACCGTTCTTTCCCGGATCTTTGGTTTAGATGATCTTAAGAGAGCTGCAACGGCACACCCGAAAGGGCAAACCCGTTGAGTATCTTTGCCCGATTGTCGAGACCATTATCCGCCTTAGGATGACCTGATTAGAATTCACCTGTGAGGGGAGGGTTGATTTTTACAGATGCATGTTCTGATGGTGACTTTGATGGTGACTAATGGTTCCGTTATTGATCAGAGTCCTATTTATAAGTCGGATTTATGGTTTTATTTCCGAGACGCCGGAGTTCTGTCCGTGGTATTTATCAGTGGGGATCCGTTTATTTCAGGATTCCCCGGGCTGGTTCAGAGGGTCTTATGGTTATCTGTTCAGAGAATCTCTGGTGATGATGGTGATGTATCTTTCAGTTCCGTTTATTTCGGAACCCCAAGTCGGATTTGTGGTTGCTCAGTACCTCAGATGGTTATGATCGGTTCAGAGGCTGTAACTCAGTGCAGTAAATGTTCAGATGACTTGGAGGATGGCACAGTGCATTGCATTCACACATCTGCATCATTCCACGTTTTGCATTCATCGGCATCTAACTCATGTCTATCCATACTCAGGGTACATTCTCGATTGAGAATCTGGTTGAGAGACATCCTGAATGTCAGAATGTGGATGTCAAAATATTATCTGTCTCGATGAAACCAGGATCGAAAGACAGAAGCTTCCTCATATGGATAGACGTTGCATTCATGCATAATAACCTGTCTTCTGTTTTGCAGGTGTCAGTTTCTAACATGTTTGGGTTTACTCAGGAATCATTGCTCGTGCTCGTAGAGTTGTACCTTTGCACTCAACACGTCCACACCGATACTTCACCAGGCGCAATATACCTAGGCTGATGGATCTACCCAATACATATGTTCTCGAGCTGAAGGAGAAGATGAATGAACTGATTAATATCATGCAAGGATTTTCCGTAGGGCAGAAAGCACTTGCTGATAAAGTAGAGAAGCTCGAGCGGGCTTCAGCGGCCAACAGTGGTATTAACCTGGATGGTGTCTCTAACCATGGTCTGGGTGGTTCTAGGGACGGTGGAAAGAGGACAACTGTGGGTGTGGTGACTAATAATGCCGGTGGTTTTGGTGCTGCCACAGGTGGTGGACCCGGTCAGATGGGCAATAACCTCAAGGACAGTCTGTTCCCTCCTTTCTTCGGGGCTAAGGAGGATAGAGAGGAGGACCGAGAAGCGGATCAGTTCTCCATGCTGAATGGGCAATTTGGTCAGTACGGTGTTCCGCCGCCAAACAAGGAAATTCAGTTGCTGGCAGAGAAAATTAGGGCTCTGGAAAGCCATGCTACTCCGGGATTTGTCAATATGTCGAATATGGGGCTGGTCGAGGGGATTGTGATCCCACAGAAGTTCAAGGCGCCCGCATTTGATAAGTACAATGGGAGTTCCTGCCCGGAAACTCACCTCCAAGCTTTTGTCCGTAAGATTTCTGCCTATACAATGGATCAGAAACTATGGATGTACTTCTTCCAGGATAGCTTATCCGGAGGATCCCTGGAATGGTACACCAAGCTGAAGTCTGCTGACATCAAGAGCTGGCAGGATCTGGGAGATGCATTCTTTAAACAATATCAATTCAATGCTGATATGGCTCCTAGCCGTACCCAATTGCAGGGTATGTCTCAGAAGCCGAATGAAGGGTTTAAAGAATATGCACAAAGGTGGAGGGAGTTGGCTGCCAGAGTTCAACCTCCGCTGGTGGATCGGGAGATGTCTGATCTGTTCATGGGTACCCTGCAGGGTGTTTTTGCTGAAAGGATGGTGGGTTGTCCCGTCACTGGCTTTGCAGACATAGTAGTGGCTGGTGAGAGAATTGAAAGTTGGCTGAGAATGGGGAAAATACAGGGAAATGCTCCGTCGTCTGGAGTAAAGAAGCCATTTGGGAATGGTCAGCGCAAGAATGAGGGTGAATCGAGTGCTGTGTATGCCCAGAGAGGACACAGTAGGGATCGTTACTACCAGCACACTGCTGCGGTAACCACCCCTGCTGGTAATCAATTGGTACAACAGCAGCGTCAGCCACCTCAACAGAGAGCACAGAGAGATGGGTACCAAGTGAGGGGAAAGGGGATGGATCGTCAGTTTGATAGGCCACCCGTGACATATGTTGTTCTGTTTAAGAAGTTGATGGATCTTGGGTTGGTTCAGCCGAGGACGATGGTTCCGTTAAGATCAGATCAGAGGCCTCCTAACTATGATGAGAACGCCCAGTGTGAATTCCATTCTGGAACACCGGGGCATAACATTGAGGGCTGTAGAGCTTTTAAGCATGTTGTCCAGGATCTGGTAGACTCCAAGGCCATCAATTTTGCACCATCACCGAATGTTAATGCTAATCCCATGCCGGCGCATGGTCAGGCGATGGTGGGTGCAATTGCTGAAAATTCGGATCACGCCTTTGCGGTAGGTGAAGAGACTGACAGTGACTGCGAGTTTGATGGTTGGATAAAACCGTGCGTACCAGGGATGGAGATCCAGAACTGGAAGGCCTGAAAAGATAATCACTATCACTCATCCTGAAGAGTAATATTTCTGTTTTTTAATTCTGTTTGCATGAAAGCCATACGTTTTGCCCGAAACGTAATGGTCCATTGTAAGGGCCACCTCACATGTTTCATTTTGCAACATTTTGCATCATTAATAAATGGATGTTTTTCACATTTAAAGCGGTGTTCCCTGTTTTTCATTTATTTTTGCAGTTTAAAAACAAATAAAAATGGCAATGTTTGTTTTCATTCTTCCCTTTTTTTGATTGGTTTCGTTCCGACTTCAAAACAATAATCCTCCGGATCTCATTGATAACAATCCTGTTACACCTCTGTATGACTTCGACAATCCGATCTATCATGCCAAAGAAGAAGGCGAAGAAGATTGTGATCTGCTGGAAGATTAACTAGGTTGTTGAAACAAGAGGAGAAGGTGATTCAGCCGCATGAAAAGCGAGTTGAGATCGTTAATCTGGGCACCGTCGAGGTCGGAGAGGAAGTGAAAGTTGGTTCCGCCTTCGAGGCGAGTGTCAAGAGTGGAGGTGATGCCATTCGGTCTCAAGAACGCCGGTGCCACGTATCAGGGTGACTTTGTTTCATGATATGATTCATCCTGAAATGGAATGCTATGTTGATGACATGATAGCAAAGTCCCAAATAGAAGAGGGGCATCTGGTGGATCTGGCCAAGTTGGTCGACCGGTTGAGACAATTCAAACTGAGGTTGAATTCAAATAAGTGCACTATCAGAGTGCGGTCCGGTAAGCTGCTGGGGTTCATTATAAGTGAAAGAGGAATCGAGGTTGATCCTGCTAAAAAAAAAAGAAAAAAAAAGCAATAAGAGAAATGCCTGAACCGAAAACAGAGAAAGAGGTTTGTGGTTTCTCAGGTAGATTGAACTGCATTTCACGGTTCATATCTCACCTAACAGCCACGTGTGAACCCATATTCAAGTTGTTGAGAAAAAAGATCAAACGGTCAGGTGAAATAATGATTGCCAAGGGGCATTGAGAAATAAAAGAATAAGTTGCAGGAGCCTCCGATTCTGTTGCCTCCCTATGGAAAGAGACTTTTAATTATGTACTTGACAGTCCTCGAGGGGTCTATGAGGTGTGTACTGGGGCAGCATGACGAGTCTTGTCTAAAAGAGCATGCAATTTACCTTAGCAAAAAGTTTGCCGACTGTGAAACAATACATTCACTGCTCGAGAAAACTTATTGTACTTTGGCATAGGCTGCTCGCCGACTGAGACAGTGTATGCTGGTTCATACCACTTTGTGGATTTCCGAGATGGATCTGATCAAGTACATATCTGAGAAGCCAGCAGTGACCGGACGGGTTGCGAGAGGGCAAGTGATTTTGATTGAATACGATATTCAGTATACCTCTCAGAAAGCAATCAAGGGGAGTGTATTGTCTGATTACCTCGCTCAGTAACCCATTGAGGATTATCAACCAAGGAAGTTTGAGTTCCCTGATGAGGACATCTCGAGGTGCTCAGATCGAAAGATTGTGAGGAACCGATCCCGGAGGAGGGGCCTGACCCTAAATCCGAACGGATTCTGATGTCTGATGGGGCCATTAACATGAATGGAAGCGGAGTTTACCGAATGCACCGACGGTGTGATTGAGTAGGAAGCTGGTATCCTGGGTATCGAACTTCGTTGCGTACTTCTAATGGGGCAACGCCTTTCTCGTCGGTATATGGAATGGAAGATGTGCTACCGGTTGAGGTTCAGATCCCTTCGCTGAGAGTCCTGATGGACGTGAAATTGCAAGAGGCTGAATGGGTAAGGACCCGATACGAAGAGTTGAGTCTGATTAAGAAAAAGAGGCTGGCGGCCATCTGTCATGGGCAGTTATACCAACAGCGGGTGAAGCGTGCTTTTGACCGAAAGGTACGACCTCGTGTGTATCACGTAGGTGATATGGTGCTGAAAAGGATCCTTCCTCCTCAAAACGATCGAACGGGCAAATGGACACCCAATTATGAAGGCCCATTCGTGGTCAAGAAGGTTTTCTCTGGCGGAGCCTTGTTGTTAACGACCATGGATGGCGAGGATTTTCCATCCCCTGTGAATGCGGGCGCAGTTAAAAAATACTTCGTATAAAGAGACCCGCTGGACGAAAAGAACAAAATAGTCCAGGCAAAAAAGGGCATCCCGACGAACAAAAAAAAATGAATGAAAAAGGTTCGGGCAAAAATTAGGGATAAAAAGAGAAAAATTGTACACCCGGCAAGTCGAAAACCCCACAAGGGCGACTTGGGCAAAAAAGGGTATCCCGGTGGACTGAAAACCCGAAAGGGCGGTCCAGACAAAAGAGGGATTGAAACGAACAATTGCGTCTGGCATGATCGTTTGTACTTTGGGTATCACATGGATAATTCCCGGTAGGGATCAGTCGGAAGCGTCTTGTTCAGAAGGCAGAAAGCACGGAGAGTCTGAGGACATATGGGGTGTAACCGAGTTGGAACTCGATGAGATCACGGTTTCGCATTGCCATTAGGATAGATTTTTCCTTTTGTGTGTGATTACCTCTTTTCAGGAATTGCTTCCTTTGTATTGCTCAGTTTTGAGCCACACTTTTTCAGTCAATAAAATGCATGTTCAGTCAAATAAATTCTGTTTTTGTTTTTCATTACCGCTTTGATTGCAAAAACATCCAGTTATTTTTGATAAAGAATCTTTGCATTTTAAGACATACAAGTCCCTTCCAATGCATGCTTATAAGATTGAAAGCTTGAAATCTTATTCGGAAGGTTGAATGACCCAAGTGTTGAAATCTTGACACGCCTGGGGCACGTTTTTATCTAACGATCTCTTTTGCAGGTGCTGTTAGATCTTTTCACTCACTTGCAGGTTGTGATGTGGAAGCTTTTGACAAAAGATCCCCGTGGAGTCCAATCAGGGACGAATGAATAGAAGAATGGTGAAAAGACGGCGAGACGTACGACGATCCTGGATATTAATCAAGAAGACTCTTCAAAGTATGAAGATTAAAAAGTTTGTATCCATCTTAGGAGGTTGCTCTCCGTAGAGTACGGAGCAGTCAGGAATACAAGGTGATGAATCAGAAAAGTCCAGACGAGTCTGGGAGTTCTCAAAATTGGAAAGCTGACAGTGGAGGGTGAATGCCCTGGTTCGACGAGTCGACGGGTGTTCTGCGCCAGACTTTCCTGGTTTCCCCAAGCAGGGTTGGGATTGTTACTTCCCCAGCAGATTCAAGGTATGTGACTTCCCTAGCAGGGTCAGGATGGTTATCTCCCCCAGCAGGTTGGAGATCGGTGGTTCCTCAGCAGCCAGGCCTGAAGGTTGCTGTTTCCCAGCGGAGGTATCTATTGGTGGTGGTTTCTCCTAGCAGAGTCGGGATTGTTATATCCCCAGCAAGTCGGAGATCGTTGTTTTCCCACAGAGTGCGTTGGTGGTTTACTCCCCAGCAAAGTCCCCAAGCGGACCGGGTGCAAAGGAGGTTATTCCTGGTGAGGGTGGCCTATTTCCCAGCAGTAGTGTTATTCCCCAGCAGGGCGGAGATCGGAGTGTTGGCGAGTTCCTCAGCAGAGTGCCTTGAGCTCCCCAGAAGAGTCTCTAAAGGGGGATACCTTTTATGCATTCATCATGTAGATAAGCATAGCATATTGCATAATAAATCGCGTAGCATTTCCATGATTATGGAGAATTACGCTAAAAAATATCATGCATCAGCATTGCAAGCATAAGCTAGTCTCAAGCCGTGGTTACCGTTTGAGATATGATTTTGCCAGTGGGTGAAGATGTTACTCGAGTCGTGGTTACCGTTTGAGATATGATTTTGCCAGTGGGTGAAGATGCTACTCGAGCCGTGGTTACCGCTTGGAATTTGGTTTCGCCAGTGGGTGAAGATGCTACTCAAGCCGTGGTTACCGTTTGAGGAGTGGTTTCGCTAGTTGGAAAATCAGCAGCATAAGCTAGTCTCAGACCGTGGTTATTGTTTGAGAGGTGGTTTCGCCAGAAGTTGGAAGATGTTACTCTGAGGAGTTTTAGCATCATGACGTCAGATCAACAATGTTTCCCAGTAGCGTGATACTGGAGGAAGATTTCTGTCGTGCGAGACGGATGTTTGAAGATGTTACTCTGAGGAGTTTAGCATCGTGATTTTGGGGCAACAGTATTTCCCAGTTATTCCCCGGCAAGCGTCTGCCTGGTTTTGACATATGTCGATGTCATCCCTGCGATACCAGTAAGTGTTATGTCGATCCCTGTAATATCCTCTCTTTGGTGTCAGTAAACATCATTGTTCGATGTCCAGTAAACGTCGAGTTCCCTCCCAGTCATTGGTTAATGTCTGGTCGAGTTCTCTTTGGTGTTAGTAAACATCATTGTTCGATGTCCAGTAAACGTCGAGTTCCCTCCCAGTCATTGGTTAATGTCTGGTCGAGTTTTCTTTGGTGTCAAGTAAACATCATTGTTCGATGTCAAGTAAACGTCGAGTTCCCTCCCAGTCATTGGTCAATGTCTGGTCGAGTTTTCTTTGGTGTCAGTAAACATCATTGTTCGATGTCCAGTAACCGTCGCATTCCCTCCCAGTCATTGGTTAATGTCTGGTCGAGTTTTCTTTGGTGTCAAGTAAACATCATTGTTCGATGTCAAGTAAACGTCGAGTTCCCTCCCAGTCATTGGTCAATGTCTGGTCGAGTTCTCTTTGGTGTCAGTAAACATCATTGTTCGATGTCCAGTAAACGTCGAGTTCCCTCCCAGTCATTGGTTAATGTCTGGTCGAGTTTTCTTTGGTGTCAGTAAACATCATTGTTCGATGTCCAGTAAACGTCGAGTTCCCTCCCAGTCATTGGTTAATGTCTGGTCGAGTTTTCTTTGGTGTCAGTAAACATCATTGTTCGATGTCCAGTAAACGTCGAGTTCCTTCCCAGTCATTGGTAAATGTCTGGTCGAATACCCTCTGATATGTCGCCATCGGAGTGGTGATTGGTGTTACTTCCGGCGTTGCCAGCGGAATTATCACAAGAAACTGGAGAGCGGGGTCCAAATGGAGAAAGGGAGACACAGGGTGTTTTCTGGAGAGCGGGGTTCACAATGACGATCGCGAGTTATCGTCAGGCGGCTGGGGTTCAAAATGGAGAATGGGGTTCATTATTTGGCAAACAAGATGTCGGGGTTCAAATGCGGTGATCCGGGATCATTCGCGCGAAAGAATATGTGTTCGGGGTTCAAGAAAACGAAAAAGAGGAAATCATCAGAAAGTTCTGGGGTTCAAGAAAAGCAAAAAAAAAAAGAAGATGATAATAATCCCCAGCGGATAGGTGGTGTTCAGGCCATGGGTATCCCTGTGTTACCATTTATTTTGGTATCCAGGTCGACATTCTGTTTCGGTGTTCAGGCCGACTTTTCTCCGTACCAGACGGATTCTTTTTGAGATTGCTTCTTCGCCGATTCTAACAGGCATTGTTAATTATTTTCCCATCAGAGTGCAAATTGTTCGTCTGTTCTTGGTATTCAATCACTCTTCACCCTGATCATCTGAAAGCCGAGGCTATTCATATCGACAGGTTCACAGTGGATTGAATAGGGGCAGCTGTAACACCTCAAAATTTGCCCTCCTCTCTTAGGACTAGCTTAGCATATGGCATTTCTTTTAGGTCATTAGTCATTTCATCTTTGCATATCATGTGGAGACAATAAGCAAGTCATCCTCCTAAGTCTTGCTTAGAAGAACAAGAGGTTAAAAGATTCAAGCCTGAGGGTTTTCATGAGTTGATCACTAATCATCTGAGGGTTGTGCTTCAATTAGGGTTTTCTTGGCTCCTCAAAGAGATTGATCATTATCTTGGTAGAAATGGTACATCATCATCATCATGGTCTTATCATCACCAAGAGTTTCATTGTGCCTGATCAGTTTCCTTGGGATTAGGGTTTTGACCTCTGGTCAACCCTAATCAGTTGAATTGTGCCTATCAGGGTTTGTTAAGGAGATGAGGTCTTCATTGAGATGGGGATCATCACATGGTTTTATGGAGCTTGTGAAAGCTAGGGTTTCATTTTGGAGCCATTTCATCAGAAGATTGAGGCTCAAATTCATCTGTGCATGACCAAGTCATCTATCAACTGAAAAAGTCAACCAAAAGTCAACTAATGGATTTGGAGGTGGGAGATGGTTAGAAATACTTCATTCATGTTCAAACAAGTCTCATTTGACATTTCAAACATCAACATTGGAGAAAATAAAGTCAGGACAAAACTTTCCAAAAATAGAAAGTGACTTGTAATTCAAAATTGCCAAAAATGGAAAGGTCTTCTCCTCAAGATTACATCACCAAGAAAGCTTCAAATGAAATTTTGTTGAACATGAAAGTTGTATATCTTGTTCTCCCATTTCCAAAAAGTCCAAGAACATGAATTTCTCATGTATGGTTGAGAAGATATGGATCAATCTTGGTCAAGAGAATTTGAACTTCACAAGTGCATAACTTTCACACCAAAAGGCCAAATGAAGTGGTTCTTTTTGCAACATTCTTATTTTGACATGTACTATCCAAATTATACATCATAAGCCATGCATTTTGATCACAAAAATATTTGAATTTCCATTTGAATTTTTGAGGGAAAATGGTAATTTGAAAAATATGCTTTGTTTTCACTTTCCACCAATTACATTTGCCTCCAAATATCATTTCATGTGGATTTCAAACCAAAATGTGCACTGTTTCATTGGTCATTGTATGCATAGGGTGCACTTGCAAAATTGGCCAAAACACTTTCAATTTCACTAATCACTTGCATTAGCCTAATTGTGATTACCAACATCATTAGCACAACATATAAAAGCATAATCATAACTGTTTTTGTGATTAACATAACAGAATTCTCAGATCTAGATCTAGTTCCAAAATCTCCACAATTTTTCTCTCTCACTTTTCTTTGATTTTCTCCATAAACCTTGCATTGTTCTTGATTGATCCTTCATCCATAAGGATAATTTGAAACTTTGGAAGCAAGATCTATCCATTTTCGTGCTGGTTTTGGAATTGTTGCAACATTCATCCATTCATGGCAGTTGAGGATTTGAGCAATATCAAGAATAATTGAGCATTGAACCTTCATCCATTCATTCATCCAAGAGATAAGAGGCATCTGTTTGGACTTCTCAAAGCTTGAATCAGCTTGTTTCACTTATGCACTTCAATAAAGGTTAGAATTCGATCATCACCATTCATGAAATTGTTGTATGCTTTTGGTAGATCCTTCATTGGTGATCATACTGAGCTTTGTACCATTAGATTTCATTAAGAGATGAGTGAGTTATGTTGAATCTAAGTTTGATGTATGAACTTTCTTGTGCTCGAATCTTTGCATACGTGTAGAATTAGGTCAAAATAATTATTGATTGTTGATGTGTGATGAAAGCTGAAGCCATTGGTATGCTCATTATGAATTTCTGTGCGAAATTGTTCTTGACCTGGAAATTAGGATGAACATGCATGAACGCGTATGAACACCTAGGGTTTTTTTCCAGAACTTGATTTGATTCGTTTGAGCGCTGTGTGCATGCGTTTTCATGTTTAAGCTCATGTATTGGTTGCATGGAAGTCAGCGTGGCTATTTGATTGGCCAGGATTCATTCTCATCGCCACATAAGCTTAAGTGAAACGGTGCGTTTCACTTAAGCGCGCCTTAGTTCAAAAGCGCACATGGATCGATCATTGGCTCGGGCTTTTCCAAATTGGCCTTGGCATATTATTCCTTGTTCACCATGCCATTCACATACATGTTTCATCTTGTTTTTTTTTTAATTTTTTCATTCATTTCAAAATGCATAACTTCTTGAATAATTGTCCAATTGGCCTGGGATTTTTTGCACTTTGTTCCTCATCATGTCTAGTATTTTATGAGATTTTTTCCAGGAATTGTGCACGCATGAATTTTGTTTTGGCTTAGGGATTGTGTATGAATGTGCTTTCTTGACCTACCTTGCCAAAAGCTTTGTGAAATGATGAGATTTTATCCAATGATTGTGAAATTTTGCATGCTAAAAATAGACACCTTAATGGACATTTTGGTATAGAGTTTGCATTTTTCTCATGTCTGGTTGTGGAGTTATGATCTGATGAATGTAGGTGTGACAATGTGTGTCACACCTTTGCTTGCTTGACTTGTGAATTTTCTTTGCCATGCCAATTCAATGCCAATTGATGTGATTTTTTTGCATGATGCTACTTCTGGATGTTAGGATTGATCTGAATTTTTGTGGAATTTTTGGATTCACTTTTGATTTGTTTGGGATTTTCCTTTCTGGTTGACCATTTGTGGACTTTGGAATAGTCATGAACTTAGATGATTTGTGAAATGATGGATGTTTATCATATGGAATTGAAATTTTGTACATTGTTTCTAGACACATTGAAGTTCATTATGGCTTTGGTTTGAGACATTTATAATTTGTCAATTCTGTTTTAGGCTTGTGTTAAGTTGATGTATGAAATTGTGCCTCAATTGAGCTTGTTTGTGCTTACCTTGCCTTATGGAATTTATTTGCCATGTTTAAACTTGTACAAATGCTTTGATTTTTGGTATGATGATCATGTGATGTGTGCTGTTTAGCCATGATTTTTCTTGAGATTTATTGAATTATGTTTGAGTTGATGTGGATTGGTTTATTCTGGTTGCTTCAATGAGCTTTGAACTTGCATGCCTTGCCTTAGATGCTTTGTGAAATGAATTTGGTGGATGCTATGAACATGAGACCACTTGGATATTGTTCTTAATTGATTAAGTTTGATTCTTGTCAATTTTCATGTTCTGTTTTGAATTATTTCTCCCTCTTTGACCCTAGGCCTTGTCCTAGTGGTTTGCTTCTCATGTTTGAGCTTGGTTTGCAGGTTAAGAAGCATATGGCCTTGAGGAATTGATTCATTGGATTGAGTGGCCTATTTGATTGATGTTGATTAACATTGAGTTGTTTTGTAGGTGGATTAGCTCCTTTGAGTTGAGCTTGCACTCATTGCTTGTTTGTTTGTTTGACTGTGTACAGTTAACTGTTGAGTGTTGACCATTGTCTGTTTGGCTTTTTGAGTTGTATACTGATTGAATTAGATTGTTTTCAGGTACATTAGTTGCTTAAGTTCTTTTGAACTTGCTTTTGTTGTTGCTTGGTTGCTTAACCAATTGAGGTATAACTCACTGACTTCATGTAGTCTGGAAGACCTGTCCTGTTACTTGGGCAGACACCTGTCTGAAGCCCTCCTTAAGAGGCAATGCTTGTGTATGTTTATTTTTGTGCCAAGCAAGAAAAGTCCTTTGATAAGGCAATTGGCAGATACAAGAGATGTGCAATCCATTTCCTGCTATTCAGTTGAGTCATCCCTTTGCTCACACAACTGGTGTTGATGCATCGTGGATATTAACCCAAGATCTCTGTTGAGTCAGTCATAAGTGTAGAAGGGTTCCCACTTTCTGAACCCACACTTTCATCTGTTTAAAAGCTCTCCCAGGCCAGGGATAAGAGCTGTGAGGCACACCCCTCACTTCCCATTTCATCTGCTTCACCCTAACTCTCAATGTTAGGGTTAAGAGCTAACATCACCTGATTCCAGTGGGCTTGTGTTTCACAGCCTAACCCTTGTGTGAGCCTACTTTGTTTGTATATAGTGTGTGCTAATTGTGTATGTTTGCTTTGTTTTGATTGTGCTTGTATGCTTTGCTTCGTGCTGTTTAAGATAGCTTGCTGCCTATGCAAGTTAGATAGAAAACTCAAACTAGGACCATTGTGGATTGCATGATAACTATTAGGCTCGAGTCAGTCTCCCTTCTAGTTTGTCATTTCCCAGTCTCTGGTTAGGAGAAAGTTTCTCCCCTGTTCAGGGGAACTACGTTGCCCTGATCCTCATACCAGATGAGGTACGTAGGCAGGAGGTCGTACGAGATCTCTCTGGACACTCTTTTTCTTGTTGTGTATGTTAGGAGACGGATGTAAGCCCAGCGATTGGCATTCCGTATCCTATTGTTGTGTGCTTGGAGTCCGATATAAGTCCAGCAATTGGCATTTGGTTTCCAGTGTGGGTTTGTTTGGTTCAGAGTCTGATGTAAGTGCAGCGATTGGCATTCGGTTTCCATGTTTTCCTGTTTGCGTGTGTTTTGTTTCGGCGTGCGTGAGCCGAACTACGGTAGCTCTGATTCTCATTCCAGATGAGATACGTAGGCATAGGATGCGATATCCTAGCGAGCCCTTTTCCCTCTTCCTCCACCTGTGTTGTTTCCAGTGTGTGTGTGTGATGTTTGTGAGCAGTTTTAGCAACCTTATTCTTTCCTTCTGAGCGTGGATCCCGTCGAGTACGACGGATGCGTAGGGGTGCTAATACCTTCCCTTCGCATAACCGACTCCCGATCCCATCTCTCTTTGGTCGCGAGACCATGTCTTTTCCAGGTTTACTTCGAGCGTTTCCTTTCCCTCTTTTGGGATAAATAACGCACGGTGGCGGCTCTGTTGTTCTGTTTTCCCGCCGGTTTTTCGCGTAATGCGACAATGATGGCCCAAACACCTGAACATATGACTGGTGGTATGAAGTCTGAAGGTAGTAAGAGCTTTGCTGGAACTGAGACACAAGGAACTATGTCAGTTGAAAACAACAATGCTTAACCAGGATGGATGAAATTGCTGAGAATTATCTACAATGTCACACTCAATGCTATGACATTGTATTATGACAACCTGACTGCAAAGGACTTGTATGATGAAAAGGGAAAATTAGGGGCTTGGCTTCTTGAGAAAATATGGCAATTAATGTGGAGTGGAAAAGGAAAGAAAAATATTGTATGTCCAATGAAAAGAAAAAGCCACATTAATAATGAATCATCTCCTAGTATTGGAAATAACATCTATTTCATATGCACACTCTGCCTGAACACAATTCTTTCCATCCTCATTAAACTTCTCAAAGAACCTCTGCTAGGGAAAAGAAAGTTTTCTGAAAAGTTCAACAACATGTCTCAACATCCGTCAACATCTAGCTCAAAATCCTTTCATACTAGAACTTCCTCCATGGAATTTTTAGAAGAAGAGTTGATAGACGCAACCCCTCTGCGTATGATACCAGGTGACGTTCCAGGCTCCCCGTCCATGGCTAGAGCTAAGCAAGGCAACACTCCTGAAGAATCGCCTGATAAAGAGGACATGCACTCTACTGATCGCATCATAAGAAACCTAGTTACTAGGATACTGAATGAAGAGCATGGAGTTAAGGACATTTTTACCCCTCTGTCCAGAAGGAACCCCTCACCTGAGGTGGAAACCCGAGCTGAGAAAGATGATGACTCATCTAAAATAGAAAAGGAAGTAGCTGCTTAGGGACTATGTTCTCTTGGAAGAAACTTACCTAGTATGTCCCCTGATACTGCTCAAGACATTGAGGAAGAAGGGTCTGAGGAAGAAGATGACATGTTGGTCAATCTTGTGAAAACAAGTGTAGCTAATAGACTGAGAAAAAGGAAGAGTATGGCTGAGATAAGGACAGGTAGGAAGGAGAAAAGGGTTGCTGGTATAGGTCCCTCCAAGACTTAGAGTAAAGTAGAGGTCAGGAAGATGAAGGAGAGTGAGAGTTCTGAATCTGATGAGGATGTCGAATATGATGTCTCAGACATTTCCCCTGTTAAAAGGAAGCCTGTAAAGAAGTCTCCAAACAAAGTGGTTGCTGTTCATCTTGACAATATCTCGTTTCACGTGGAAGGTGGTGCTGCCAAATGGAAGTTTGTGACTCAAAGAAGGGTAGCAGTTGAAAGAGAATTGGGAAAAGAATCAAGTGAAGTAAAGGAAGTCATGGAGTTAATTAAGACAACTGGTCTTATGAAAACTGTGATTGCTCTGCCTCAGTGCTATGAGGGGTTGGTCAAAGAATTCATTGTGAACATCCCTGAGGAGCTATCTGAAAGAAGCAACATGGAGGGCTGTAAAGTTTTTGTAAGGGGTAAGTGTGTGAAACTTTCACCTACTATCATCAACAAGTTCCTAGGGAGAGGAACTGATGAAGGAGTAGATCTAGAGACCACAGACAATGAGGTCTGTAGAATTATTACAGCTGGCCAAGTTAAGGAATGGCCTAGTAGGAAACACCTATCAGCTAGTAAGCTCATTGTGAAATATGCCATTCTGCATAAGATTGGTTCAGCAAATTGGGTACCTACTAATCACATATCTACCATCTCCATTGCTCTTGGGAGGATCATTCATGCCATTGGAACTAAGATAAACTACAATTTTGGAAAGTTTGTGTTTGATCAAACCATCAAACATGCCTCCACCAATGCTGTTAAGTTGCCCATTGCATTCCCATCTATCATCTGTGGCATCATCCCGAGTCAACAACCAGGAATCCTGAGTACAAGTGATATTCCAAGCAGGAGAAAGACCCCTCTATCAATTCACTATAAGCTTTTTGAGGGTAGTCATGTCAATGATGACATCTGCCAGAAGGGAACCTGCATCTCAAGGGAGCCTAATTAAGTAATTGAAAGATACCTGCAAGGAATTGGAGGAAGGTATGAAGGTGGCCAAGGCAAGAAAAGAAGCTTTGGAAGCTCTTATCTGTAGCCTTGAAAAGGAGGAGTTAGAGAAAGCTGGAAAGGACTCAAATACAAGATCCCAGTCCAGTTCTGAAAGCTCAGAAGACTCTGAAGGTGTAGCTGAAGATGAAGATGAAGGTGAAGGTGATTCTTCTTTTTCTGATTAATTGTCCCTGGCTGTATTGAAGACTTGGAGGGGTGCTGGAAGGTGTGGTGGAAGTCGGGCTGCTGTTTGGAAGGCTGTTGTCTTGTTTGTTTTTGTATTTTGTGGCAGTCCTCTTGATGCCTGTTATGTAATATTTAGGGCTCTTAATGAGTTCCTTGGATTTATTCATTATCTCAGCTTTCTGTTGTGTATAATGATGGTTTGTACTGCATGAATATTATGTTTTAACATGCTTAATGTTATAACATCTGATCTAACATTCTAGGCTAATAGACATTTATTTTGTCTCATTGGTCACCTTTGGTCAATTTTGACTAAAAAGGGGGAGAAGTGAAGTGCTGTTATGGATGTTGTATGTGGCTGAACAGAAGTACAACTATTATTGAAAGAGGTGCACCAGCTATTATTGAAAGAGGTGCACAGGTGTTAATGTTAAAGCAGATGTCAGTATGACATTCTGGATGGTACAGGTACTGGAGATCAGTAGCTGTGATGAATGCACAGATTTAGGGGGAGAAGAAGTATCCTGGTGTATTGTGCATTTGTGTGTCTTACTAGTTGCATCCATAACTAGTAATTCTGATTGTTGCACAGATTTAGGGGGAGGAGAAGTACCCTTGTGCATGTGTGTATTACTAGTAGCCATAGCTAGTAATTGTTTTTTGCTTCTGCTGCTGATTAAACTACTGGTATGTGGTTTAACTGCTGATAGTTTGCCTTGTGAACAAAAAGGATAGATATATGTTTTAGCCAAAATTTGCCAAAGGGGGAGTTTGTTGATTCTAAGTGTTGGCAGCAATTTTGGTAAAACAAAGAGTGTTCACAAGATGTCATGTGTGATGTCTTAACATAAGATATCATATGTACCTGTTGGAGTTCAAGAACATGTGCATGCAGGATTGTTTCAGAATGCCACTTACAATGCTAAGGCTTCTGATATTGGATGTACCTGCTGGAGCTTAAATGGAAGACATGTTCATGCATGATTGTTTCAGATGACATACACAATGTCATGATATCTGATATGGTTGTACCTGCTATAAAAGGAAATTGGATTATGCAGGATTTTTCCAGATGTCAGACCCGATGTCATGACATCTTGTACACAGAACATTCAGTATGAATGTCTGGTGTTTTGTGATTGCACAATTAATGGCAATCATTGGTTGATTGAAGATATGGCTAGCTGGTGCATTCTATCAAGGATTTCAACCAGATTTGTTTATTTTCCAAGGAGATCTATACAGCTGTTATAAAAAGATTTGATTGGAAAATATATTTAGGGTTTTCAAGATGTCCAATGTTTCTATAAAAAGGGACTCAGAAAACCTGTTTGTACACACAACCAAGACTGAGCGAAATTTAGAGAGAGAGCTAGGGTTTGTGTTTGTAGGTCATTCAAGTCATCCATTGATGATTGAATTGGACTGATTTGTCTTCTTGATCAAAGCTTTGAAGCAAGATCAAGAGTGTGTCTTCTTGATTGAAACTGCGAAGTAAAATCAAGAGTTTGTAATTGAAAAGTATTTTATTTTCACAAGGGATTGTTGTTTAAAATCACGGGTGTGTGATTGTAAGGGAAGTGAGTGGGTTCTCATATCTAAGAGTGCTTAGGTAGAAATTGCACGGGTAGAGATTAGGTGATAAAGACTGTAACTTGGTGAAGTGTAAGGATAGTCTTTGAACTAATTATATTATAGTGGATTTCCTTCCTGGCTTGGTAGCCCCCATACGTAGGTGAGTTGCACCGAACTGGGTTAACAATTGCTTGTGTTATTCGCTTTACCATTCTGTTTATTTTATCCATTGTGTATTAGCAGATATCAGTGTCGTAACATTACCTTCGACATCTTATATCTGATACCAAAATTTCAAGAATGACATGAGTGATGAAGATTGATGGATGGATTTTTGATGGCGTTTTAGCCTATTTGATGTTACTTTGTTTTTCCGTTTTTATTTTATGTTATTGATGAACTTATGTTGTTTTGGTTTATTTTGTTCCATCCTTAGTTAGGATGAGGATTTGTGAATTTGGTGCGGCATTTCATGTCGCCAGGACTTCTTTTGAATTTGGTTTGATTATTTAAGTTACTTAGTTTAAATTGTTTTAGTTTAGTTTAAATTTAAGTTATCTTAGCTTTTGAGTTTGTTCCAAAGATAAGTCTTTAATAACTTGAAGAAGCAAAAGGTGATGACTTCAAGTTTGATTGTGTCAATATGCAATTGTGTGGTAATGATAATAGCCTGAAAAGAATTGTACAAAATCAAGGTACATGTTTATTACTTTCTAAGTCATATCATGAATATGAAACTTGTAATTTGTACAAATGACATGTTATTCATTCTTTTTCACTACATGCTCTTGATTGAATCACTTTAGATCAATGCCTAAATATGAGGAACTTCCATTGTCAACTATATGTACAGGAGACCAACAATATATTGTTTTAAGTCGGTTGATTTATGTTTAATCTTGCGTTTATGTTAAAGTTATGAAAGAATGAAAATGATCAAGGCAATTTTTGATTTTGAGCATAACCACTTAACCAATAAATAACCCACATTGTGAGTGAGCGAGAGTTTATTAACCACTTTGAGCCTTAATGTCAAAATCCATATCGATGTTGAACTCTGAAAATTGTACATAAATGATTAGTTCATCATTGATTTTTGTATCTATTCTACAAAAAATTCTTGAAACATTTGAACCATCAACCTTCAATTGTGGTTGAAATTTTGCCCCTTGACTTAGAAAAATGAGGAGTATTCTTGTACAATGTTGTTTGCATTCAAGTTGGGGAAAAGAAATAAAAATGATAGTTTGCTAAAAATTTGAAAAGAATTTGAACAAGAAAGAGAAATGTGAAAAAGACTTAAAAAAGAAAATTGTTTGAAAGAAAAAGTGGAAAATAAGTTGTGTTAGCAAAGGTGATCAATGGTGTATCATGTGAGCAAAAAAAAGTGGTAAATGAAGTTGTGAATTATAAAGAAATTGAAAAGTGAATGCTCTTCTAGTGTTTGACAAAAAAAATCAAAAACCTTTAGATATGACCCTTTTTTGTTAACTAAGCTTCATCGTAACTCTTAAGTCCTTAATGATCTGTGCTTTTATGTTTTGCTTGGATGAATGCATAATTTAATCAAGATGTTAGAAATATTGTTGGGTGTGAGTCAAGTCCCTAAATGTTGTTCTTTGTCCATTGATAAAGATGTGTGTTAGACGTGATTCATGATTGATCATGTGTTGTCTTAGAATTTTTTACATGAGATTTGTGCTTATAATTTGTTTCATAATCATGGTGTTGTTATAATTTAGTGGTGAGCATCACTTTACTTGTACCCTTGAAAATTTTGAACCATCCATTTGTCTTATTTTATCAAAGCTTGTTTAATCTTTTGTTGTTGGAAGTTGCTTGTTTCTTTAGGTTGGAAATATTCTTGTTTGAGGACAAATAACGTTCTAAGTTGAGGAGAGTTGCTAATGGGCAAATTATGTTGATTAGTTGTTTAATTTAATGGTTCTTATTAACTTAATTAATTGGATTTTCAAGACAAGCCCTTAACGTTTGTGTAAATATAGATTTTTAGTTTATTCATGTAAATATTGTGTAAATTCATCATTTTGCATCTAATTTTGTAGTTTTGTTGAATTGGAGGAGCTTTGGATGCTAAAAGGAAAAATAATGGCTTCTACATGAATCTTAGATCAAGAGCATGCCAGGGAGTGAGGGTAAGCGCAATCATAACACCATCCAATCTCTCAAGGTAGTGGCTTTCAGACTAAGCGCGGTTTGGTGGCGCTAAGTGCCACTTAAGACGGTTTGATGGGTTTTATCCTTTAGCCACGCTAAGCGCTGTCTGATGGGGCTTAGCGCAGTCTATTTTTTCTAGTTTGTATAAGTACCCTCTAACTTCATTTGGAGAGGGATATACACCAAATTTGGGCACCAGATACACCAAAAACTCAGATAAACTCATAAATCGGAGAATTGAAACTAGATAAGCATCAATACTCGGGAAGTCATTTTTTATGCTCATTCATATCTTCTTCTTTCTTGTGAATCAAGCTCCTATGATGATGTGTAACTAAATCCTTTGTGTATGGATTAGATGTAACTATCCAAACTTGTATGTATTTCTTTTGATCATTGTTTTGTTAACATATTATGAATCAATATTGATGTTATCTTTGTTTACATGTTAAATTTATGAGTCTGAATCAATATTAAGAAGTATCTTTCAAACCTTGACCTAAGATATTAATCTATCAAAAACCAAAGTTTATAGATAGATTTGGGGTTTGATGTTCACATGTATCGAGTCTTAAACATCATTGTATTGTTTAATAGGTAGATAGATCATCGATTAAACAATAAGGTGAGATCTCGCGTCATTTTTAAGACATAAACAATGTCGATGAGTGATACGTGATAACAATGATTGATAACGATGTTTGTATACTAGGTGAATGGAATACATATGAAAATGTTTAATGAAATCTAATCCTGACATGTCTCTTTAAACGTTAATTTCTGAATCATTTACTGTTGTTACCATTTTTAGTGAATGTTTCATTTTACAATCCAAAACACTTTTAAACCCTTCCTTAAAATATTATTAATTGTGGAACGACGGTGATATCACATTAATCCTTGTGTAGATGATACAAATATATTTTCCCAAATTAAAGTGTTTCAACACACCTATGCCCTCGGACCCGGTCTTGAAGTCAGTGTTGCCGATGGCGACACTGGTGAGGGGTGTATGGAGAAGACAAATGGCATAATGCTTGGAACCATCATATTTTTCCATGTGACACTTTATCCTCTTTTTTCCTCTTGTTGATTTAATGTTCTTAAATCTTTATAAAAGCTTTTTAATGTGAGTAGATATTTCTATGTGAGACTATTTCCTTTGCATTTATTAGCATTTACTTCATTCATTTTTTCTTATCATTTTGGAACATACACACATGGACATTTAATATTCATGAATTTATATTAATCCTCCACTTGTTCCAACAATGACAAGTGTCATACCCCAAAATTTGCCCATTTATATTTCAAGACATTTTTCAAGGCATTCCGACTCATTTTCATGACACTGATCTTAAGGGAACGAAGGCCCAGCTCGCGAATGACCCAAACTGACCTATTCGCTACACGCTCGCCTAGTGATAACATGAAAGTGGTTTATTTGGAAGCACAAGTAAAAATGGAGGAAAAGAGGTGCAAAAAGGAGAGAAAACGAACCAAATAGCAAAGCCCAGCCCAAAGCGCAAGCCACAAATGCTGTGCTTGTGACGGACGTTACGGAGGGCGTGACGAGCGTCACGCAAAGCAGCCTTGTGACGGACGTCACACATGGTGTGACGAGCGTCACACCACTACCCTACTTTTTGGGCGCAAGTAACGCCTCAGAGACTTGAAGAGACGTTGAGGAGTGTTGGGCCCTATATCCACGCCATGAAATTAGCCACGTTGAAGAGCTCTTGGCAGCAAGTAGTTACTTAATGGTACCAATATAAATAGCCACGAAGAAAACCTAGAAAGGGGGCTTTTTCCACATTTTTCCTTGGCCGTTTTCACTTTTGCATATTTTCTTTTCCAGCAGCTTAGGCATTGTTTTTCCTACGAGTTCTACACTATTTTCCTTGCAATTTCCTATTTCCTTTTCAGCATTTAGTTAGTTATATTCACACAATAGTTTCTACAAAGGAAACTATTGTGTACCTTTTTATCGGATCCAACCTTACGTTAGGATCTAGTTTATTTTCTTCGTTTTAATTTGTTGTTTAGTTGACGAATCCAAGGACAAATCCTGCCGGCTTGTGGCGGAGTGTTCAGGACTACTGTTTAACTTATTCCGAGTAACCCTAAAGGAAACCCGGAAGGAAAAGCCTACGGCAGCAAGGTCACTTCCGCTCAATTCGATCCGATCGGCCAATTCGAGGTTGCAATTCAATTGCCAACAGGTTTGCGTTACTATCACCGCTTTATGTTCCTAATGCACATGTGATATCATAATTGAATTCATAAATATATTTGAGGTTTTGCATGTGGACTTAAGTATGCCTGGATACCTTGAATTGTTGTAATGGAGGCCGCTGTTTCGCTCTGTTTTGATCTTTACCCATCCGACTTGTTTTATTATAACCAGGCTTTGTTTACCTGATACTATTACTGCTTTGGTGCAACTCTTGATTGCACCCTGATTTGGTACTCTAATCCGTTTGCTGAATTTTGTAAAGGTTCACCTGTCCCAGGAAAGGATTGCTGTCTAGGTCTTCCACTTTATTTGTGGGATACCCTTGTGGAGATTCGCCCTAAATTACTTGATTAATTTTGATGTGTTAATTTTAATGTATTAATTTTAATGTATTAATTTTAATGTGGAGATTCATCCTAATTACCTAATTAACTTTAAAATATGGCTTTTAAATATGTGATCTTGGACCTCTCTTTTGCCTTACGATAACACGGTATTACGGTCATGCCCCGCGAATGTAGGGATACACTTAACAAAGACCCTTCGGTTAAATCATCACAAAATAAATCATGGTCCCTCGGATGCTGCCTTCGAAAATACGATTTTTGTCCCCCGATGACCCTTCGGTGTAGCCTACGGTTAAATGATGATCGTCCCTTCGAATGCTAAGGTATCCTTACAACTGTTGCCTTCAATGACCAATCGATAACCCTACGATGACCCTTTTACATCCAAAGGATAAAACTACTTACTTCTCAATAGTAAGGACAGTTTTACCCTCATAAGGATAGGAAACGTTCATAACGACCTTAGGAAGGTATAACTCTCAATTACTGGATCATAATCTAAAATATTTTCAACACCTCACACCTTTCAAAACCTCTTTTGGAAAATCACCACTCGGTATACATTCATACTAGAATCATTACCGAGGTATATTTTTCTAAACAACTTTCAAAACTAAACGAGATAACCACTTTGTATACATTCATACGAGAATCATTACAAAGTTAAACTCTCTTTTCAAAACATTTTCTAAGCCGTTCACAAGCACTTTTTCAGACAAGAAAAATAACATAAGTGATCCAGCAATTAAGAGCCCATGGATAACCATGGATACAAAGGGTGCTAATACCTTCCCTTTGTATAATGTACCTCCCGAACCCAAAATCTATTGAGGTCTTTCCTGTTCTTTTCCACCTTTCCTTATTGGATAAAAGAAAAGTCGGTGGCGACTCTTGCTATCCGCGACATTGCGATAAAAAGCAAAATATCCCAAGTCAGTTCACCGTATGACAGAACTGGCGACTCTGCTGGGGACTCTTTAAAAAGAGAGGTTACCTTAAAAAAAAAAAAAGATCACTTATTTAAAATTGTCTGATTTACTTTTAAGGGATTGCTTGGGTATTCTTGAGTGAAAGATCCTACACCCGGATCTAGTGTACCTTAGGTAAGTAGCAATAGATCATCGCGACTATCCGGCGTATACTGGAATGGTTAAAATGATGGCTATGGTTAATGTGACACTTTGGATGTCCTGATGTTCCTCATGTTTACTTGAGGAAAAATTTGGCTTCCGCGTGGTGTCACTAAAGCATTAACCAGACCTTTAGAACCCTAATTGACTCATCCTGGCCATTAGAAAGTAGTGAGATAACTGACTTCGGTTCCGACTGGGGTTGGTTGATACTCGATACTACACTCTTTGAGATTGGACTTTAGGGAAGCTTCGGTCAACCACTTGGTGTTGCACTGAAGTGGACTTAAAGGAAGGTCGATGATTTGAGATACTTCTAGAACCCGGTTACTATTCTAGGACAGGTTGAACCAACCAAACTTCAGTGGGGAGGGTATTCACCTATGGAACTCATGCAAGCCTTAAAACCTAGGAATAATTGTTGTGTGACATGCTTGTGTTTGCATAACATCATAACATCATAACATCATAGCATCATAACATCATAACATCATTGTACTAACCATTTCAAGGACTTAGGGATTTAGCTTTGCTCTGTTGAACAGGTTATGACTTCCAGGAAGACTATCCGGATCAATCTTGTAGCAATCTCTCCTCAACTCAAGGATTTGGTGTCAGAACTTCCCGATCATGCTCAGTTCATCAAGAAACATGGTCAGCTCCTCAATTTGGTTACCACCGGTTTCAAAGAAGATATGATGAGGGTCCTATTCCAGTTATTCGATCCTAAGCATCATTGCTTCACTTTCCCAGATTATCAGTTGGTACCTACACTGGAAGAATTCTCCAGACTGCTTGGGATACCTATCCTTGATCAAACACCTTTCAGTGGTTTAGAAAAGGTTCCGAAGTCTGAAGAAGTTGCCGCAGCTTTACACATGACGAAGTCCGACATTGAAGCTAATTGGGTAACAAGGAGTGGAGTTAAGGGTTTACTTGCCAAATTCCTGACAAATAAGGCCCGAGAATTCTTAAAAGTTATGAATGCCCGTGCTTTCGAAGACGTTCTAGCATTGCTAATCTATGGTTTGGTGCTATTCCCCAATCCGGACCAATTCATAGACGTGAATGCTATCAAGATATTCCTCACTCATAACCCTGTGCCTACCCTGCTTGGAGACATCTTGCATTCCCTTCACACTCGTACTATGAAAAGGCAAGGGACCCTCATGTGCTGCATACCTTTGTTGTCTAGGTGGTTTATTTCGCACCTTCCTCAATCAGTCTTGAAGAACGAGCAGCATTTGAAATGGTCTCAAAGGATAATGGCACTCTCTCATTCAGACATCCGGTGGTGTTCTAACCTCAGAGAAAATGTTATCATCATCGACCGTTGTGGAGAATTCCCTAATGTACCGCTCATGGGGATAAGAGGAGGTATTACTTATAATCCTGCCTTAGCCCTACGTCAGTTTGGGTATGCTCGAAGGGATGGTCCCCATGAAATGATTGTTCAAGGCACAGTGTTCGACTATGACAATGACCCTCAAAATCTCCGTCAAAAGTTTGTACGAGCTTGGGGCATGGTGAAAAGAAGTAATTTAGGAAAGAAAAATTCTATTCCTATGGAGCCTTATCTCAGATGGGTACGCGCCAGAGCTCGTGAACTTGTCATGCCATATCTTGCAGTCGGACCATGGATTGTTGAATCAGAGGTCGAAGGAGGTACTTCCCAGATCATTCCTTATCCAGATATGCATACTGATGTTGAGGAATTGAAAGGATCCTGGACCCAGTTGAGAGAGGAGAGAGATACTTTCGAAGCTCAGTTCAAGGCAGAAAGGAAGAAAGTACTAGAGCTCACCAGTCAGCTTAACGAAGAACGAAGACTCAATGCATATCTTCGCCCAAAAAGAAGTCGCCCCTGGGAGACTTGAGCTTTCATTGTATTTTATTATTGTTCCTTTTGTAATGAACATTGATAAAAAAAAAAAGGTTAGCAATAAACATTTCTCTCTTATTGGTGATTTACGCAAAGTTAAATTCCGAAAGTCCTTGAAAACATTTCATACATTGCATTGCATAACATAACATCGCATAACAGGTATTCCAAAGGACCACATTCTCACGGTCTGCCTCTTAAACAGAAAAATGGACCTCGAACAAACTGTCAAAGATCTCCAGACTCAGAATGCTCAATTCAAGGAGATGATGCTAAGCTTATCCAAGGGGCAGGAGGAACTGAAGGCTCTTTTGGTCGAAAAGAAGAAAGACAAGAAAGCTGTGAGTTTCATTAACCCAGGAAGAAGGCGTAAAGGACAGGCTACGGGAATCAAATTTGGAATCCCGAACGGTCCAGAGGATGAGGCGGAGAATGATTCAGATGAAGAGGATGCTGATTTCTCCAACCCTGAGGATGATGATGAGAAGTATGAAAATGAACAGTACTCTCCGAGAGATGATAAGTACAAGTTGTTGGAAGAACGTATGCTAGCTATGGAGGGTCAGAAGGCGCCTGGTCTGGATTTCGAAAGTTTGGGTCTGGTCTCCGATGTGACCATTCCTCGCAAATTCAAAATCCCCACTTTCACTAAGTACGATGGTGCATCCTGCCCTCAGATGCATTTAAGGGCTTATGTGAGAAAGATTCAGCCGCATACCACTGATAAGAAACTGTGGATCCACTTCTTCCAAGAAAGTCTGTCTGGCACTCAGTTGGAATGGTATTATCAGCTCGAGAGCTCTGACATCCGCACCTGGACTGATTTAGCAACAGCTTTCTATAAGCAGTACCAGTATAATTCTGAGCTAGCGCCTACTCGGTTACAGTTGCAGAATATGGCTATGGGATCTAAAGAAAGCTTCAAAGAATATGCTCAGAAATGGAGAGATTTGGCCGGCAGGGTCAAACCCCCTATGACTGACCGAGAATTAGTAGACCTGTTCATGGGTACCCTGACTGGCCCATTCTACAGCCACCTACTGGGGAGTTCTTCATCCGGTTTCACTGAACTTATATTGACAGGTGAACGGGTGGAGAGCGGCATTCGAAGTGGAAAGTTACAGGCAGCTACTTCTACAAGCAGTAAAAAGTCCCATCATGGGAAGAATGAGTCAAATGCTGTGTACGGTCAAAAGAATCATAATAAGAAAAATGGTGACCATGCCGTGGGAGCAGTGACAATCGCAGCCCCGCCAGCTCAAAACTTCCAGCAAAGACAAGACAGACCAAGAAGGCAGTTTACCAAGCTTAATATGACTTTAGCACAAGCACTGCAAAGTATGCTAAAGGCGAACTTAATCACTCTCAGAGGTCCTCCTGCAAATGTCAACACTGCTTCGCCTCGTTATAATCCCAATGCCAGGTGTGCATATCACTCCGATAGCCCCGGGCACGATACAAACGATTGCTGGCTGTTAAAGAATAAAATTCAGGATATGGTCGACGCTGGGGAAATTGAGTTCGAGCCTCCGGAGACTCCTAATGTCATCACTGCTCCTATGCCTAATCATGACAAGGCTGTTAATGCTCTCGATGACAATTTTCTCATCACTACTGTAGCGGACTTAACATCTCCTCTCCCGGTCATAAAGAGGAATTTATTGCAAGCTGGTTTATTTCCAGGTTGTACTGAAGATTGCAATCTCTGCATACTCCGGCCCGAAAACTGTTTGAAATTGAAGAATGGTATTCAACAGCTGATGGACGATCGTACAATTCTCTTTGAAAGGGTCTCTAAGGCGGAAAACCCTATTGAAGAAGTATCTGTGATTGCAAGGTCCAAAGTTCCAGTGAAGATTACTGCTCCCAGAGTACCTGTGAAGATTACTGCTAAGCCCAGGGTTGCTCCCCTAATCATCGTTGCACCTGGCCCGATCCCGTATTCCTCAAGCAAAGCTATTCCGTGGAATTATGGCGGTGATGTTTACGTCCATGGCGTGAAGCAAGTGGATAATGCTGCTAATACTAGTGGCATTGTTGGGACTAGTAAAATTACTCGAAGCGGAAGGATCTTCTCTCCAGAAATCTCACCTCCTGTCCTTGAAACTCGAGGAAAGGAACCAGTCAATCCTTCTCAGTCAGAGACACCGGTCGAAGTTACTCCCGAAGATGTTGCCAAACAAGAAATGGAAGAAGTGCTGAAAATCATTCGCAAGAGTGATTTTGATGTGGTAGAACAGTTGGGGCATACGCCGTCTAAGATCTCGATGTTATCCTTGCTGTTATCTTCTGAATCTCATGCCAATGCATTGATAAAATTCTTGAAAACCGCTCATGTACCTCAGGAGACATCTGTCGATCAATTTGAAAATTATGTTGCCAACCTGACTGTTGACAACGGCTTAGGCTTTTCCGACGCTGATCTGACACCAGCAGGAAAGAATCACAATAAAGCCCTGCATATCTCCATTGAGTGTAGGGGAATCACTTTGTCTCATGTGTTGATCGATAATGGCTCTTCCCTGAATGTGCTGCCGACAGCTGTGCTGGATAAGCTGGATTGTAAAAGCATTGAACTGAAACCTAGTGACATTGTGGTACGTGCTTACGATGGTGCGAAGAATGTTGTCCATGGCGAAGTAGTCCTTCCTATCAAGATAGGACCTCAAGTCTTCAATACTACCTTCCATGTAATGAACATTCGTCCTGCCTATTCCTGCTTACTGGGACGCCCTTGGATTCATGGGGCAGGTGCTGTAGCTTCATCTCTCCATCAAAAGTTGAGATATCCCACAGAGGGTAAAATTGTCACCGTGTGTGGAGAAGAAGAGTACATTGTCAGTAGTGTGCATACCTTCAGATACGTCGAGATGGATGGTGAATTCATTGAGACTCCTTGTCAGTCATTTGAAGTAGTTCCTCCGACCAATCCTGTCCTTAAGCCAACTTCCTGTGTACCCAAGGTTATTCGTGCTCCTCCTGCTATGATTTCTCTGAAGGACGCTCAAGCCGTGGTTGAAGATGGTGGTTGTACTGGCTGGGGTCAACTGATCGACGTACCGTACAAGTCTGACAAATTTGGCTTGGGGTTCAGCTCTGACAAGAGTCAAATTAATGCTGTAGAAGATGCTGACAGCGATTGCGACCTGGATAGCTGGATCTTCCCAACAATTGGTGAAGGACTCAATAATTGGAAGGCTGAAGACACTATCCCAGTCTCCTTTAGTCAGGAGTAATTGTTATTGTCCATTTAGTATTGCAAATCTTTAATTTTTCAATCGAACTTCTTAAAGCATTGTGTCTACGCCCGGGGCACAATAGCTAATTTGTTAAGGGTTTTGTAATTTCATAAGCATAATCATATTCAATAAATCAATGGACTTTTTCGCATTCAAATATTGTGCTCTTTATTTTTCCTGTCGTCTTTCAAACAAGCTATGCTTTCTTACACACACTCACGTAACAAATTGCAGATCCGTATCCACTCTGGATCCTATTGATAATAATTCCGCTACTGTTCATTATGACTTTGAAAATCCAATCTACCAAGCCGAAGATGGAAGTGAGGAAGATTGTGAAGTCCCTGGAGAACTTGCCAGACTGCTACTGCAAGAGGAAAAGACTATACAGCCGCATGAAGAGTCACTCGAAATCGTAAATCTAGGTACTGAAGTGGACAGAAAAGAAGTCAAAATAGGAGCAGGTTTGGAAAACAGTGTCAAGGAAAGATTGGTTCAGATGTTACGCGAATATGTAGAGATTTTCGCTTGGTCTTATGAAGACATGCCGGGATTGGATACTGACATAGTAGTGCATCGACTGCCAACGAGGGAAGACTGCCGTCCTGTCAAGCAAAAGGTTCGCCGCATGCGTCCTGAAATGTCTGAGAAAATCAAAGCCGAGGTTATGAAACAATTTAACGCCGGTTTCCTAGCCGTTACTTCTTATCCTCAATGGGTTGCCAATGTGGTGCCAGTGCCAAAGAAGGATGGTAAGGTGCGAATGTGCGTAGATTACAGAGATTTGAATAAAGCGAGTCCCAAAGATGACTTTCCACTCCCGCACATCGATGTCCTGGTAGATAACACCGCTCAACACAAAGTATTCTCATTCATGGATGGATTCTCGGGTTATAATCAGATTAAGATGGCACCTGAGGACATGGAGAAAACTACGTTTGTGACGCAATGGGGCACTTTCTGTTACAAAGTAATGCCATTCGGTCTAAAGAACGCCGGGGCAACGTACCAGCGTGCTATGGTGGTTTTGTTCCATGATATGATCCATCATGAAATAGAAGTATATGTGGATGACATGATAGCTAGATCTCATACTGAAGAAGAACATCTCGATCATTTATGCAAACTGTTCGAGAGGTTGAAGAAGTACAAGTTGAGATTGAATCCGAACAAATGCACTTTTGGAGTAAGATCTGGTAAACTCCTGGGCTTTGTTGTCAGTGGTAAAGGAATTGAGGTTGACCCAGCTAAAGTGAGGGCTATTCAAGAAATGCCGGTTCCCCGTACGGAGAAAGAGATCCGAGGCTTCTTGGGACGCTTGAACTACATTGCTCGATTTATCTCCCACTTGACCGCTACCTGCAAACCCATCTTCAAATTACTGAGGAAAAATCAAGAAATGATATGGAATGACGAATGTCAAGAAGCTTTTGACAAAATCAAGAAGTATCTTCAAGAACCTCCAATTCTGATGCCACCAGTTGAAGGAAGACCTCTAATCATGTATTTAACCATGTTAGAAAATTCAATGGGGTGCGTGTTGGGACAACATGACGAGTCTGGTCGAAAAGAGCATGCCATATACTACCTTAGCAAAAAGTTTACCGACTGTGAAACAAGATACTCACTGCTCGAGAGAACTTGCTGTGCTTTGGCCTGGGCTACTCGCCGACTAAGACAATACATGTTGAATCATACCACTTTATTGATTTCTAAGATGGATCCTATCAAATACATATTTGAGAAACCCGCTCTCTCCGGAAGAATAGCAAGATGGCAGATGATTCTAACAGAGTACGACATCCAGTATACTACCCAGAAAGTAATCAAAGGAAGCGTGCTAGCCGATCAGTTGGCTCATCAAGCAGTGGATGATTACCAATCTATGAATTTTGAGTTCCCAGATGAGGATGTCATGCTTGTTACTGATTATGAAGAACCTGGACCGGATGAAGGACCCGAACTAGGATCCCGATGGACTATGGTTTTCGATGGGTCTTCTAATGCATTGGGCAATGGTGTTGGTGTGGTAATCATTTCTCCCGAGGGTTACCATACGCCTTTCACTGCTAGACTATGTTTTCATTGTACCAATAATATGGCTGAGTATGAAGCATGTATTTTGGGACTCAAGGCTGCTATAGACCGGCGGGTCAAGTTTTTGAGTGTGTACGGAGACTCAGCATTAGTAATCAGTCAGATCAAAGGAGAATGGGACACTAAGCATCCGAATCTCATCCCTTACCGAGAACGGGTGATGACATTAATCCCATACTTTGAAGAGATAACATTCGAGCATATCCCACGAGAAGAGAATCAGTTGGCAGACGCATTAGCTACCATGTCATCTATGTTCAGAGTCAGATGGGACAATGAAGCTCCCATGATTACCATTGGACGGTTAGATGAACCGGCATACTGTTATGAACTTAACACTGAGAGGGTACAGGAGAAACCTTGGTTCCACGACGTAAAAAGATATTTAGAAGCTCAGGAATACCCTGAAGGGGCATCCATCAATGACAAAAAATTCCTGAGGAAATTCTCCGCTAAGTTCTTTCTGAGTAATGGAGTATTATACAAACGTAATCATGACTCAACTTTGCTTCGCTGTGTGGATAAAAAGGAAGCGGAAAAGATTATGGAAGACATGCATGATGGTATTTTCGGGACTCATTCTAGTGGACATACGATGGCCAAGAAGATTCTGAGATCAGGGTATTATTGGTCTACTATGGAAGCTGATTGCCATCATCACTCCAGAACCTGTCACAAGTGCCAGATATATGCGGATAAAGTACATGTGCCTCCTGCTCCATTAAACGTGTTGACAGCACCTTGGCCCTTTGCAATGTGGGGCATCGATATGATTGGAGAGATTAAACCCACTGCTTCTAATGGACATCGCTTCATCCTTGTTGCTATTGATTACTTTATAAAATGGGTAGAGGCCGCCTCATTTGCTTCTGTCACCAAGAATGTGGTGGCACGGTTCATCAAGAATAGTCTTATTTGTCGGTATGGTATCCCTGAAAGAATTATCACTGACAATGGTACTAATTTGAACAACAAGATGATTGCTGAACTCTGCGCGCAGTTCAAAATTAAACACCATAACTCTTCTCCGTACCGGCCAAAGATGAATGGCGCCGTGGAGGCCGCTAATAAGAATATCAAGAGGATTGTACAGAAGATGACAGTAACGTACAAAGACTGGCATGAGATGTTACCGTTTGCTCTCCATGGTTATCGCACTTCAGTACGCACTTCGACAGGGGCAACTCCTTTCTCTTTAGTCTATGGAACGGAAGCCGTTTTACCAGTGGAAGTCCAGATTCCCTCTCTAAGAATCATGAAAGAGGCGGGCTTAGATGAAGATGAATGGATCCAGACTCGACTCGATCAGATAAACTTGATTGACGAGAAGAGACTTGCGGCTGTTTGTCACGGGCAGATATATCAGAAGCGCATGACCCAAGCATTTAACAAAAGAGTCAAGAGACGAGTGTACCAAATCGGCGACTTAGTTATCAAGCGTATCATTCTACCACAAGGTGATCCCAGGGGCAAATGGACTCCCACATACGAAGGGCCATTTGTGGTTAAAAAGGTATTCTCCGGTGGAGCCATGATACTTGCTACAATGGATGGCGAAGACTTCCCACATCCTGTGAACGCGGACATAGTTAAAAAATACTACGCCTAACAGAGACCCGCTAGGTCGACGTACCTAGGCAAAAGTAAGGGCATCCCGGCGAACCAAAAGGGTTCGGGCAAAAATTAGGGATAAATATATAAAGACGTATACCCGGCAAGTCGAAAACCTGAAAGGGCGGCTTGGGCAAGAAGGGGTATCCCGGTGGACTGAAAACCCGAAAAGGCGGTCCAGGCAAAAATTAGGGATTAAAGCGTACGACTATGTCTCGTTTTCTGTCAGCTTCAACCACGTTCCAAGGGACTGAACAAGCCAACCACCTCTATCCGACAGCAAGGGATGAGATGCTTGAAGATATAATGGCAGTAGTGGAATTAAAGTCAATAGGACGTTTCCGGCATAGCTTTCTCTTTGTTTCTTGACAATTTCCTCTTACTAGGATTTCTGTCTCCTTGTACACAGATTGCCTGTTCATAGGCCCTCTTTCAAAATCAATGCAATTTTATTTTTACTTTCCCATTTTGTTTGCACGAACGTCCATTGATTTAATTTGAATTGATATATGCGTTTGAATATGAATAATGTTTATCAAAAATACATGCATAAAATAACAATGACAATTACTACACGACTTCAGGATCGAAGAGAAGGTCTAACCAGGCTTTCCAATGAATCCGTTGCTAATTCGATTCCCCGGCAACGCCAATTATTCCCCAGAAGAGGTTGGCGTCACCAGACAGACTAGTCATCTCTTCCACTCCCAGCCAGGCTCTGTCGAATATTTCTACCATCAGACAAGGATCAAGTATCCCCAGCTGAGAAGGGGTCATCAATGCAAATATCTCCGACCAGAAGACCGAGATTCATTTCCCCAGTAGAGCCCCCTGGAAGAACGTTTCAAACGCATAGGGCCTTCATTACATCATTCCATGCATACAATGTTCTTATTTATTCCAGACGCATAAGTCCCTCATTACATCATTTCACAGCACCCGCATACATACGATATTTGCATCTCATGCATCATGACATGGCATGAAGCTAACTTTATTTTTCAGGTTAATTATCCTCCTGATACAATCAAAACAAAGGTCCATTCAGACAGACATCTCTATCAATTACATTCAGGATTCGACTACATCTTTCAGATATACTCCATGGCAACATTCATTCTGACATCCTCCTAACGATGGCATCTATAAGCCCATCCCCAGTAAATTGTTGCAAATACAACAGATACCAATACTATCAGATACAGCCTAACGTACGGTTCACTCTGATTCAGCTCAACATATGACCTTCAACAACTCAGATACGATCTAGCGTACGATCCATTCTGACCTTCTTCAACTCGAATACAGTCTAATGTACGACCAAGTTAGACCAGATGCTGCTCAAATACAGTCTAATGTACGACCAAGTTAGACCCTCATCCCTTGCTCAGGTGCTACCTTCGGACAGGTACATTCCTGAATGGTAGTCTGGTATACGGCTACTCCCCTTGCTCAGGTGCTACCTTCGGACAGGTACATTCCTGAATGGTAGTCTGGTATACGGCTACTCCCCTTGCTCAGGTGCTACCTTCGGACAGGTACATTCCTGAATGGTAGTCTGGTATACGGCTACTTCCCTTGCTCAGGTGCTACCTTCGGACAGGTACATTCCTGAATGGTAGTCTGGTATACGGCTACTCCCCTTGCTCAGGTGCTACCTTCGAACAGGTACATTCCTGAATGGTAGTCTGGTATACGGCTACTCCCCTTGCTCAGGTGCTACCTTCGGACAGGTACATTCCTGAATGGTAGTCTGGTATACGGCTACCCCCTTTACTCAGATGCTACCTTCGGACAGGTACATTTCTGAATGGTAGTCTGGTATACGACTACTCCCTCTTCAAGCAGATTCAGCCTAACGGACGGCTCATTCTGCAATTCAGAACCGATCTAGCGTATGATCCGTTCTGATCTTTCATCCCCATCAAAGTCATCCGCCTAACGAACAGCTCACTCTGATACCCAGATATGGTCCAGTGTATGATCCATTCTGATCCCTTATCCCCAGCAGCATATAGCATACTCTGACTCCCCAGCGAAGTCAACAGCATGATGGATGATTCACTATACGGTCTAGCGTATGACCCGGTATGACGTCCATGTCTTCAGACATTGTCTAACGTACGACACAATCTGGAAATCTCCTCATCAAACTACCTGGATGGCATCTTTAAGCCCATCTCCACCAAGACTAATTGGCAAGTGCAAATTTTTGGGGCATTCTAGTGTTCAATAATCTTTCACCTCCAGACCACGAACGGTACACACCATTCTAACTCTCTCGGTTCAAGAATATTGAACAGGGGCAGCTGTCATACCCCAAAATTTGCCCATTTATATTTCAAGACATTTTTCAAGGCATTCCGACTCATTTTCATGACACTGATCTTAAGGGAACGAAGGCCCAGCTCGCGAATGACCCAAACTGACCTATTCGCTACACGCTCGCCTAGTGATAACATGAAAGTGGTTTATTTGGAAGCACAAGTAAAAATGGAGGAAAAGAGGTGCAAAAAGGAGAGAAAACGAACCAAATAGCAAAGCCCAGCCCAAAGCGCAAGCCACAAATGCTGTGCTTGTGACGGACGTCACGGAGGGCGTGACGAGCGTCACGCAAAGCAGCCTTGTGACGGACGTCACACATGGTGTGACGAGCGTCACACCACTACCCTACTTTTTGGGCGCAAGTAACGCCTCAGAGACTTGAAGAGACGTTGAGGAGTGTTGGGCCCTATATCCACGCCATGAAATTAGCCACGTTGAAGAGCTCTTGGCAGCAAGTAGTTACTTAATGGTACCAATATAAATAGCCACAAAGAAAACCTAGAAAGGGGGCTTTTTCCACATTTTTCCTTGGCCGTTTTCACTTTTGCATATTTTCTTTTCCAGCAGCTTAGGCATTGTTTTTCCTACGAGTTCTACACTATTTTCCTTGCAATTTCCTATTTCCTTTTCAGCATTTAGTTAGTTATATTCACACAATAGTTTCTACAAAGGAAACTATTGTGTACCTTTTTATCGGATCCAACCTTACGTTAGGATCTAGTTTATTTTCTTCGTTTTAATTTGTTGTTTAGTTGACGAATCCAAGGACAAATCCTGCCGGCTTGTGGCGGAGTGTTCAGGACTACTGTTTAACTTATTCCGAGTAACCCTAAAGGAAACCCGGAAGGAAAAGCCTACGGCAGCAAGGTCACTTCCGCTCAATTCGATCCGATCGGCCAATTCGAGGTTGCAATTCAATTGCCAACAGGTTTGCGTTACTATCACCGCTTTATGTTCCTAATGCACATGTGATATCATAATTGAATTCATAAATATATTTGAGGTTTTGCATGTGGACTTAAGTATGCCTGGATACCTTGAATTGTTGTAATGGAGGCCGCTGTTTCGCTCTGTTTTGATCTTTACCCATCCGACTTGTTTTATTATAACCAGGCTTTGTTTACCTGATACTATTACTGCTTTGGTGCAACTCTTGATTGCACCCTGATTTGGTACTCTAATCCGTTTGCTGAATTTTGTAAAGGTTCACCTGTCCCAGGAAAGGATTGCTGTCTAGGTCTTCCACTTTATTTGTGGGATACCCTTGTGGAGATTCGCCCTAAATTACTTGATTAATTTTGATGTGTTAATTTTAATGTATTAATTTTAATGTATTAATTTTAATGTGGAGATTCATCCTAATTACCTAATTAACTTTAAAATATGGCTTTTAAATATGTGATCTTGGACCTCTCTTTTGCCTTACGATAACACGGTATTACGGTCATGCCCCGCGAATGTAGGGATACACTTAGCAAAGACCCTTCGGTTAAATCATCACAAAATAAATCATGGTCCCTCGGATGCTGCCTTCGAAAATACGATTTTTGTCCCCCGATGACCCTTCGGTGTAGCCTACGGTTAAATGATGATCGTCCCTTCGAATGCTAAGGTATCCTTACAACTGTTGCCTTCAATGACCAATCGATAACCCTACGATGACCCTTTTACATCCAAAGGATAAAACTACTTACTTCTCAATAGTAAGGACAGTTTTACCCTCATAAGGATAGGAAACGTTCATAACGACCTTAGGAAGGTATAACTCTCAATTACTGGATCATAATCTAAAATATTTTCAACACCTCACACCTTTCAAAACCTCTTTTGGAAAATCACCACTCGGTATACATTCATACTAGAATCATTACCGAGGTATATTTTTCTAAACAACTTTCAAAACTAAACGAGATAACCACTTTGTATACATTCATACGAGAATCATTACAAAGTTAAACTCTCTTTTCAAAACATTTTCTAAGCCGTTCACAAGCACTTTTTCAGACAAGAAAAATAACATAAGTGATCCAGCAATTAAGAGCCCATGGATAACCATGGATACAAAGGGTGCTAATACCTTCCCTTTGTATAATGTACCTCCCGAACCCAAAATCTATTGAGGTCTTTCCTGTTCTTTTCCACCTTTCCTTATTGGATAAAAGAAAAGTCGGTGGCGACTCTTGCTATCCGCGACATTGCGATAAAAAGCAAAATATCCCAAGTCAGTTCACCGTATGACAACAAGACTAATTCCAGAAAAGGAAACAAATAATGTTAGTACAACTAGATATCTTTTGATTTATAACTTAACCTTATAAAGACAACACAAAGTCTAATCGGAATGTTAGGTAGCAATGCTTTTAAGCCATTAATCCATATGAATAGATCGGCGTTACCTTACACACATTCTTTAAGGGTTCTTTGCCTACATTTCTTGCCAATCACTTATTTATGGCGATATGCTTTTCTGTTTCATGATTTTTTTGTGAGAGAAACTCCAACTCTCATTTTGAAACGACACCATCTCGAAGTTCACATAGGTGAAGTTCATATTGTATCCTTTTCCATGAGACACATACCCTTATCGGTATTGAAATTCATTGAGAGTTGAAAAAAATAAAAAAGTCAACCCTCATTTCAAAGGTCAACATTATCATGAAATATTTGATAAACATCCAAATCAACAACTTGTTGTTATCCATTGAATCTTGAGGTTAATGTTCTGTTAAAGTAAGATTGTGTTGTCGTCGCTGTCGGAAGTCTTACTCAAGGAGTTTCAACCTCATGCCTCTCAAGGTTGTTTTTACTAAGTCTCTGGCCAGTGGCTTAGTAAATGGATAATCCAAATTATAGCTCGTCTGTATATAGGTGAGTGAAATAATACCATCTTTAATCAATCTTCTCGCGAAGGAATGTATAAGTCATATGTGTCTAGACTTTCCATTATACACTTTGTTGAATGCTTTAGATAAAGTGGCTTGGTTGTCGTAGTGTATCAACACCTTTGAAACATTGTCTTTTTCTAATGGAACTTCTAACAGAAGGTCCCTCAACCATTCTACTTCTTGACCGGCGGAAGCAAGAGCCACAAACTCAGATTCTATGGTTGAAAGAGTAATGCATGTCTGTTTCTTGCTCTTCCAAGAAATTTCTCCTCCAGCTAGTATAAATATCCACCCAATTATGGATTTATGATCTCCAATATTGGATATCTAACTTGCATTTGTATATCCTTCTAGTATGGTGGGAAACTTGCCATAGTGAAGGCCACACTTTTTGGTCTTTTGTAGATAGCCGAAAATCCTTGTGATTGCCTTCCAATGTTCTTTATTTGGATTGCTAGTAAATATACTCATTTTACTAACTGCAAATGATATTCCAGGTACGATACATTGCATTAAGTACATAAGACACCCTATTGAACTTGCATACTCCAATTAAGCCACTGTTATTCCATTGTTCTTTTGAAGTTTGACAACAGGATCAAATGGAGTGGTTACTTCCTTAAAGTTTAGGTGTTTGAACTTATCAAGCATTTTTTCAATATAATATGTTTGACTAAGTTCGTAACCCCCATTATTTCTCCTTACTTTGATCCCTAAAATTGTGTCAACTAATACAAGATCTTTCATCTTGAATGTGGAAGTTAGAAACCTTTTTGTCTCTAAAATTCTATCCGTGTTGTTGCTAATTATCAACATGTCATCAATGTATAGATAGAGGAATATTACAATAATTTTTTGTACCTTTGTGTATAAAAACTTGTCACAAGAATTAGGAGTAAATCCATTTGAAATTATAACATAATCAAATTTCTGATGCCATTGTTTTGGTGCTTATTTTAGTCCATATAGGGATTTGACAAGTTTACACACCTTTTGTTCATTTCCAAAAAGCATGTAGCCTTCTGGTTGTTCCATGTAGATTTCCTCATCGAGATATCCATTTAAGAGTGATGTTTTAACATCCATTTGATGAAATATAAGGTCATTCAAAGAGGTTAAGGCAAATAATACTCTAATTATTGTTGTTCTTGTTACTGGTGCATATGTGTCAAAGTAATCAACACCCTCTTTTTGTCTAAATCCCTTTGCTACTAATCTTACCTTATATGTGTTTAATGTATCGTCACTATGATATTACTTTTTAAACACTCACTTGCATCCAATGGGCCATGATCCCTTCGGTAAGTCAACAAGTTCCCAAATGTGATTTGACGTGATTGAATCCATTTCATCTTGGATAACATCCTTCCAAAAGGAAGAGTCCCTCGAAGCCATTACTTCCTTATAAGTTTTAGGATCATCTTCTACTTGAAGAATAATAGGAATATTTCATACATAATTCTCACAGTTTCCTTCAACTAGATAAAAGGAAATAAGTTGAGTATCAATTTCATTTGGTCCTAGATCTTTTATTGTCCATACTCTCTTGCTTATCCTAGGCTCGGGTTGTGTTTCAATGATCTGAGAAGTACTTTTGAGTTGTATCTCGATACTCCGAGAAAAATCTATCTCACGAGATTCTTTGTTTGCGGGAGACTCGAATTCTTTATCCTTAGTAATAAGGTTTTCAAAGAATTCTACATCCTGAGATTCAACAATTATATTAGACTCTAAGTTTAAAAGTCTATATGCTTTACTATTTGGTGCATATCCTATAAAGGCATATTTGATTGCACGAGGACCTAATTTAGTTGTCTTAGGATCCATATTTTTATAGTAGGATATACACCTCACATTCTAAAGTAACTGATATTTGGTGCTCTGCCTTTCCATAACTCATGTGGGGAAATACCAGTTTTCTTCAAAGGAATTATGTTAATTATGTGGCAAGCAGTTAGTAAGGCCTAACCCCACAAATAAAATGAAAATTTGGAATGTATTAACATGGCCTTCATAATCTCTTGATATGTTTGATTCTTCCTCTCGGCTACACCAATTTGTTGTGGTGTGCGAGGTGCGAAGTATTTATGTATAATGCCATGTTCTTCACAAAACGTATCAAATTCTATAGAAAAGTATTCACCGTCCATACCAATCCTAAGGACTTTGATACTTTTATCCAATTGATTTTCTACTTATGCTTTGTAAAGTTTAAAGGCATTAAAAACATCATCTTTATGCCTTAAAAGATATACATATGTGAATATAGAAGAATCATCGATGAATGTAATGAAATATCTATTTTCCTCACGGGTTAACAAACCATTAAATTCACATAAATCTTAATGTGCAAGATCAAGAAGATTTGTATTTCTTTCAACACTTTTGAAAGGTTTCTTAATTATCTTCTATTTAACACATAATTCATATTTTTCGAAATAATTTATATTACAAGAGATCAAACCAGATTTAATTAGTCTCTTCATAGAACTAATATCGATATGCGCTCATAAGAAGAATTATAAATTTCATTAATAATATTGTCGGTTGTACATAGTTTGATCATTCCCTAAGCAAAATATCCTTTTCCTATAAATACACCATTATAGGTCAATATAAGTTTGCTCGATTCATATATAGATTTAATTTTCGGTTTACCCAACAAATCCCCACTAACAAGATTCATATTCATGTAGGGGACATGAAGCACATTAACAAGAATGACTTTATTTCCGAAAGTGAAGTTAAGTTCGGCGGATTCAGTTCCAACAACTTTAGATCGTACTTCATTTCCCATTTGTACTTCATGTCCATCATTTTCTTCAAAATAGGTTTTAAAGGCAACCTTTTTCATAAGAGACATGCACTGTAGCACATGTGTCATACCACCATACTTTCACTTTGCCTTTGATTTCCATCATTTCTCTCACCCTAGTGATTATGTTGTCATTTGCATGAACAACATTTATCTCGTTTTTTGACTTGTTGTTCCTGCAATCTCAAGCATAGTGTATGGGTTTTCCATATATAAAACAATAGCTTTTTGGACCTTTCTGACCACCCAATTTTTTAAACTTTTTATGTTCCTTTTTAGGTCCAAGATGACTCTTCATGGCATCATATTTCCTTTTTCCTTTGGCGGTTGTCATACCCCAAAATTTGCCCATTTATATTTCAAGACATTTTTCAAGGCATTCCGACTCATTTTCATGACACTGATCTTAAGGGAACGAAGGCCCAGCTCGCGAATGACCCAAACTGACCTATTCGCTACACGCTCGCCTAGTGATAACATGAAAGTGGTTTATTTGGAAGCACAAGTAAAAATGGAGGAAAAGAGGTGCAAAAAGGAGAGAAAACGAACCAAATAGCAAAGCCCAGCCCAAAGCGCAAGCCACAAATGCTGTGCTTGTGACGGACGTCACGGAGGGCGTGACGAGCGTCACGCAAAGCAGCCTTGTGACGGACGTCACACATGGTGTGACGAGCGTCACACCACTACCCTACTTTTTGGGCGCAAGTAACGCCTCAGAGACTTGAAGAGACGTTGAGGAGTGTTGGGCCCTATATCCACGCCATGAAATTAGCCACGTTGAAGAGCTCTTGGCAGCAAGTAGTTACTTAATGGTACCAATATAAATAGCCACGAAGAAAACCTAGAAAGGGGGCTTTTTCCACATTTTTCCTTGGCCGTTTTCACTTTTGCATATTTTCTTTTCCAGCAGCTTAGGCATTGTTTTTCCTACGAGTTCTACACTATTTTCCTTGCAATTTCCTATTTCCTTTTCAGCATTTAGTTAGTTATATTCACACAATAGTTTCTACAAAGGAAACTATTGTGTACCTTTTTATCGGATCCAACCTTACGTTAGGATCTAGTTTATTTTCTTCGTTTTAATTTGTTGTTTAGTTGACGAATCCAAGGACAAATCCTGCCGGCTTGTGGCGGAGTGTTCAGGACTACTGTTTAACTTATTCCGAGTAACCCTAAAGGAAACCCGGAAGGAAAAGCCTACGGCAGCAAGGTCACTTCCGCTCAATTCGATCCGATCGGCCAATTCGAGGTTGCAATTCAATTGCCAACAGGTTTGCGTTACTATCACCGCTTTATGTTCCTAATGCACATGTGATATCATAATTGAATTCATAAATATATTTGAGGTTTTGCATGTGGACTTAAGTATGCCTGGATACCTTGAATTGTTGTAATGGAGGCCGCTGTTTCGCTCTGTTTTGATCTTTACCCATCCGACTTGTTTTATTATAACCAGGCTTTGTTTACCTGATACTATTACTGCTTTGGTGCAACTCTTGATTGCACCCTGATTTGGTACTCTAATCCGTTTGCTGAATTTTGTAAAGGTTCACCTGTCCCAGGAAAGGATTGCTGTCTAGGTCTTCCACTTTATTTGTGGGATACCCTTGTGGAGATTCGCCCTAAATTACTTGATTAATTTTGATGTGTTAATTTTAATGTATTAATTTTAATGTATTAATTTTAATGTGGAGATTCATCCTAATTACCTAATTAACTTTAAAATATGGCTTTTAAATATGTGATCTTGGACCTCTCTTTTGCCTTACGATAACACGGTATTACGGTCATGCCCCGCGAATGTAGGGATACACTTAGCAAAGACCCTTCGGTTAAATCATCACAAAATAAATCATGGTCCCTCGGATGCTGCCTTCGAAAATACGATTTTTGTCCCCCGATGACCCTTCGGTGTAGCCTACGGTTAAATGATGATCGTCCCTTCGAATGCTAAGGTATCCTTACAACTGTTGCCTTCAATGACCAATCGATAACCCTACGATGACCCTTTTACATCCAAAGGATAAAACTACTTACTTCTCAATAGTAAGGACAGTTTTACCCTCATAAGGATAGGAAACGTTCATAACGACCTTAGGAAGGTATAACTCTCAATTACTGGATCATAATCTAAAATATTTTCAACACCTCACACCTTTCAAAACCTCTTTTGGAAAATCACCACTCGGTATACATTCATACTAGAATCATTACCGAGGTATATTTTTCTAAACAACTTTCAAAACTAAACGAGATAACCACTTTGTATACATTCATACGAGAATCATTACAAAGTTAAACTCTCTTTTCAAAACATTTTCTAAGCCGTTCACAAGCACTTTTTCAGACAAGAAAAATAACATAAGTGATCCAGCAATTAAGAGCCCATGGATAACCATGGATACAAAGGGTGCTAATACCTTCCCTTTGTATAATGTACCTCCCGAACCCAAAATCTATTGAGGTCTTTCCTGTTCTTTTCCACCTTTCCTTATTGGATAAAAGAAAAGTCGGTGGCGACTCTTGCTATCCGCGACATTGCGATAAAAAGCAAAATATCCCAAGTCAGTTCACCGTATGACAACAAGACTAATTCCAGAAAAGGAAACAAATAATGTTAGTACAACTAGATATCTTTTGATTTATAACTTAACCTTATAAAGACAACACAAAGTCTAATCGGAATGTTAGGTAGCAATGCTTTTAAGCCATTAATCCATATGAATAGATCGGCGTTACCTTACACACATTCTTTAAGGGTTCTTTGCCTACATTTCTTGCCAATCACTTATTTATGGCGATATGCTTTTCTGTTTCATGATTTTTTTGTGAGAGAAACTCCAACTCTCATTTTGAAACGACACCATCTCGAAGTTCACATAGGTGAAGTTCATATTGTATCCTTTTCCATGAGACACATACCCTTATCGGTATTGAAATTCATTGAGAGTTGAAAAAAATAAAAAAGTCAACCCTCATTTCAAAGGTCAACATTATCATGAAATATTTGATAAACATCCAAATCAACAACTTGTTGTTATCCATTGAATCTTGAGGTTAATGTTCTGTTAAAGTAAGATTGTGTTGTCGTCGCTGTCGGAAGTCTTACTCAAGGAGTTTCAACCTCATGCCTCTCAAGGTTGTTTTTACTAAGTCTCTGGCCAGTGGCTTAGTAAATGGATAATCCAAATTATAGCTCGTCTGTATATAGGTGAGTGAAATAATACCATCTTTAATCAATCTTCTCGCGAAGGAATGTATAAGTCATATGTGTCTAGACTTTCCATTATACACTTTGTTGAATGCTTTAGATAAAGTGGCTTGGTTGTCGTAGTGTATCAACACCTTTGAAACATTGTCTTTTTCTAATGGAACTTCTAACAGAAGGTCCCTCAACCATTCTACTTCTTGACCGGCGGAAGCAAGAGCCACAAACTCAGATTCTATGGTTGAAAGAGTAATGCATGTCTGTTTCTTGCTCTTCCAAGAAATTTCTCCTCCAGCTAGTATAAATATCCACCCAATTATGGATTTATGATCTCCAATATTGGATATCTAACTTGCATTTGTATATCCTTCTAGTATGGTGGGAAACTTGCCATAGTGAAGGCCACACTTTTTGGTCTTTTGTAGATAGCCGAAAATCCTTGTGATTGCCTTCCAATGTTCTTTATTTGGATTGCTAGTAAATATACTCATTTTACTAACTGCAAATGATATTCCAGGTACGATACATTGCATTAAGTACATAAGACACCCTATTGAACTTGCATACTCCAATTAAGCCACTGTTATTCCATTGTTCTTTTGAAGTTTGACAACAGGATCAAATGGAGTGGTTACTTCCTTAAAGTTTAGGTGTTTGAACTTATCAAGCATTTTTTCAATATAATATGTTTGACTAAGTTCGTAACCCCCATTATTTCTCCTTACTTTGATCCCTAAAATTGTGTCAACTAATACAAGATCTTTCATCTTGAATGTGGAAGTTAGAAACCTTTTTGTCTCTAAAATTCTATCCGTGTTGTTGCTAATTATCAACATGTCATCAATGTATAGATAGAGGAATATTACAATAATTTTTTGTACCTTTGTGTATAAAAACTTGTCACAAGAATTAGGAGTAAATCCATTTGAAATTATAACATAATCAAATTTCTGATGCCATTGTTTTGGTGCTTATTTTAGTCCATATAGGGATTTGACAAGTTTACACACCTTTTGTTCATTTCCAAAAAGCATGTAGCCTTCTGGTTGTTCCATGTAGATTTCCTCATCGAGATATCCATTTAAGAGTGATGTTTTAACATCCATTTGATGAAATATAAGGTCATTCAAAGAGGTTAAGGCAAATAATACTCTAATTATTGTTGTTCTTGTTACTGGTGCATATGTGTCAAAGTAATCAACACCCTCTTTTTGTCTAAATCCCTTTGCTACTAATCTTACCTTATATGTGTTTAATGTATCGTCACTATGATATTACTTTTTAAACACTCACTTGCATCCAATGGGCCATGATCCCTTCGGTAAGTCAACAAGTTCCCAAATGTGATTTGACGTGATTGAATCCATTTCATCTTGGATAACATCCTTCCAAAAGGAAGAGTCCCTCGAAGCCATTACTTCCTTATAAGTTTTAGGATCATCTTCTACTTGAAGAATAATAGGAATATTTCATACATAATTCTCACAGTTTCCTTCAACTAGATAAAAGGAAATAAGTTGAGTATCAATTTCATTTGGTCCTAGATCTTTTATTGTCCATACTCTCTTGCTTATCCTAGGCTCGGGTTGTGTTTCAATGATCTGAGAAGTACTTTTGAGTTGTATCTCGATACTCCGAGAAAAATCTATCTCACGAGATTCTTTGTTTGCGGGAGACTCGAATTCTTTATCCTTAGTAATAAGGTTTTCAAAGAATTCTACATCCTGAGATTCAACAATTATATTAGACTCTAAGTTTAAAAGTCTATATGCTTTACTATTTGGTGCATATCCTATAAAGGCATATTTGATTGCACGAGGACCTAATTTAGTTGTCTTAGGATCCATATTTTTATAGTAGGATATACACCTCACATTCTAAAGTAACTGATATTTGGTGCTCTGCCTTTCCATAACTCATGTGGGGAAATACCAGTTTTCTTCAAAGGAATTATGTTAATTATGTGGCAAGCAGTTAGTAAGGCCTAACCCCACAAATAAAATGAAAATTTGGAATGTATTAACATGGCCTTCATAATCTCTTGATATGTTTGATTCTTCCTCTCGGCTACACCAATTTGTTGTGGTGTGCGAGGTGCGAAGTATTTATGTATAATGCCATGTTCTTCACAAAACGTATCAAATTCTATAGAAAAGTATTCACCGTCCATACCAATCCTAAGGACTTTGATACTTTTATCCAATTGATTTTCTACTTATGCTTTGTAAAGTTTAAAGGCATTAAAAACATCATCTTTATGCCTTAAAAGATATACATATGTGAATATAGAAGAATCATCGATGAATGTAATGAAATATCTATTTTCCTCACGGGTTAACAAACCATTAAATTCACATAAATCTTAATGTGCAAGATCAAGAAGATTTGTATTTCTTTCAACACTTTTGAAAGGTTTCTTAATTATCTTCTATTTAACACATAATTCATATTTTTCGAAATAATTTATATTACAAGAGATCAAACCAGATTTAATTAGTCTCTTCATAGAACTAATATCGATATGCGCTCATAAGAAGAATTATAAATTTCATTAATAATATTGTCGGTTGTACATAGTTTGATCATTCCCTAAGCAAAATATCCTTTTCCTATAAATACACCATTATAGGTCAATATAAGTTTGCTCGATTCATATATAGATTTAATTTTCGGTTTACCCAACAAATCCCCACTAACAAGATTCATATTCATGTAGGGGACATGAAGCACATTAACAAGAATGACTTTATTTCCGAAAGTGAAGTTAAGCTCGGCGGATTCAGTTCCAACAACTTTAGATCGTACTTCATTTCCCATTTGTACTTCATGTCCATCATTTTCTTCAAAATAGGTTTTAAAGGCAACCTTTTTCATAAGAGACATGCACTGTAGCACATGTGTCATACCACCATACTTTCACTTTGCCTTTGATTTCCATCATTTCTCTCACCCTAGTGATTATGTTGTCATTTGCATGAACAACATTTATCTCGTTTTTTGACTTGTTGTTCCTGCAATCTCAAGCATAGTGTATGGGTTTTCCATATATAAAACAATAGCTTTTTGGACCTTTCTGACCACCCAATTTTTTAAACTTTTTATGTTCCTTTTTAGGTCCAAGATGACTCTTCATGGCATCATATTTCCTTTTTCCTTTGGCGGTTGTCATACCCCAAAATTTGCCCATTTATATTTCAAGACATTTTTCAAGGCATTCCGACTCATTTTCATGACACTGATCTTAAGGGAACGAAGGCCCAGCTCGCGAATGACCCAAACTGACCTATTCGCTACACGCTCGCCTAGTGATAACATGAAAGTGGTTTATTTGGAAGCACAAGTAAAAATGGAGGAAAAGAGGTGCAAAAAGGAGAGAAAACGAACCAAATAGCAAAGCCCAGCCCAAAGCGCAAGCCACAAATGTTGTGCTTGTGACGGACGTCACGGAGGGCGTGACGAGCGTCACGCAAAGCAGCCTTGTGACGGACGTCACACATGGTGTGACGAGCGTCACACCACTACCCTACTTTTTGGGCGCAAGTAACGCCTCAGAGACTTGAAGAGACGTTGAGGAGTGTTGGGCCCTATATCCACGCCATGAAATTAGCCACGTTAAAGAGCTCTTGGCAGCAAATAGTTACTTAATGGTACCAATATAAATAGCCACGAAGAAAACCTAGAAAGGGGGCTTTTTCCACATTTTTCCTTGGCCGTTTTCACTTTTGCATATTTTCTTTTCCAGCAGCTTAGGCATTGTTTTTCCTACGAGTTCTACACTATTTTCCTTGCAATTTCCTATTTCCTTTTCAGCATTTAGTTAGTTATATTCACACAATAGTTTCTACAAAGGAAACTATTGTGTACCTTTTTATCGGATCCAACCTTACGTTAGGATCTAGTTTATTTTCTTCGTTTTAATTTGTTGTTTAGTTGACGAATCCAAGGACAAATCCTGCCGGCTTATGGCGGAGTGTTCAGGACTACTGTTTAACTTATTCCGAGTAACCCTAAAGGAAACCCGGAAGGAAAAGCCTACGGCAGCAAGGTCACTTCCGCTCAATTCGATCCGATCGGCCAATTCGAGGTTGCAATTCAATTGCCAACAGGTTTGCGTTACTATCACCGCTTTATGTTCCTAATGCACATGTGATATCATAGTTGAATTCATAAATATATTTGAGGTTTTGCATGTGGACTTAAGTATGCCTGGATACCTTGAATTGTTGTAATGGAGGCCGCTGTTTCGCTCTGTTTTGATCTTTACCCATCCGACTTGTTTTATTATAACCAGGCTTTGTTTACCTGATACTATTACTGCTTTTGTGCAACTCTTGATTGCACCCTGATTTGGTACTCTAATCCGTTTGCTGAATTTTGTAAAGGTTCACCTGTCCCAGGAAAGGATTGCTGTCTAGGTCTTCCACTTTATTTGTGGGATACCCTTGTGGAGATTCGCCCTAAATTACTTGATTAATTTTGATGTGTTAATTTTAATGTATTAATTTTAATGTGGAGATTCATCCTAATTACCTAATTAACTTTAAAATATGGCTTTTAAATATGTGATCTTGGACCTCTCTTTTGCCTTACGATAACACGGTATTACGGTCATGCCCCGCGAATGTAGGGATACACTTAACAAAGACCCTTCGGTTAAATCATCACAAAATAAATCATGGTCCCTCGGATGCTGCCTTCGAAAATACGATTTTTGTCCCCCGATGACCCTTCGGTGTAGCCTACGGTTAAATGATGATCGTCCCTTCGAATGCTAAGGTATCCTTACAACTGTTGCCTTCAATGACCAATCGATAACCCTACGATGACCCTTTTACATCCAAAGGATAAAACTACTTACTTCTCAATAGTAAGGACAGTTTTACCCTCATAAGGATAGGAAACGTTCATAACGACCTTAGGAAGGTATAACTCTCAATTACTGGATCATAATCTAAAATATTTTCAACACCTCACACCTTTCAAAACCACTTTTGGAAAATCACCACTCGGTATACATTCATACTAGAATCATTACCGAGGTATATTTTTCTAAACAACTTTCAAAACTAAACGAGATAACCACTTTGTATACATTCATACGAGAATCATTACAAAGTTAAACTCTCTTTTCAAAACATTTTCTAAGCCGTTCACAAGCACTTTTTCAGACAAGAAAAATAACATAAGTGATCCAGCAATTAAGAGCCCATGGATAACCATGGATACAAAGGGTGCTAATACCTTCCCTTTGTATAATGTACCTCCCGAACCCAAAATCTATTGAGGTCTTTCCTGTTCTTTTCCACCTTTCCTTATTGGATAAAAGAAAAGTCGGTGGCGACTCTTGCTATCCGCGACATTGCGATAAAAAGCAAAATATCCCAAGTCAGTTCACCGTATGACAGAACTGGCGACTCTGCTGGGGACTCTTTAAAAAGAGAGGTTACCTTAAAAAAAAAAAACAAGATCACTTATTTAAAATTGTCTGATTTACTTTTAAGGGATTGCTTGGGTATTCTTGAGTGAAAGATCCTACACCCGGATCTAGTGTACCTTAGGTAAGTAGCAATAGATCATCGCGACTATCCGGCGTATACTGGAATGGTTAAAATGATGGCTACGGTTAATGTGACACTTTGGATGTCCTGATGTTCCTCATGTTTACTTGAGGAAAAATTTGGCTTCCGCGTGGTGTCACTAAAGCATTAACCAGACCTTTAGAACCCTAATTGACTCATCCTGGCCATTAGAAAGTAGTGAGATAACTGACTTCGGTTCCGACTGGGGTTGGTTGATACTCGATACTACACTCTTTGAGATTGGACTTTAGGGAAGCTTCGGTCAACCACTTGGTGTTGCACTGAAGTGGACTTAAAGGAAGGTCGATGATTTGAGATACTTCTAGAACCCGGTTACTATTCTAGGACAGGTTGAACCAACCAAACTTCAGTGGGGAGGGTATTCACCTATGGAACTCATGCAAGCCTTAAAACCTAGGAATAATTGTTGTGTGACATGCTTGTGTTTGCATAACATCATAACATCATAACATCATAGCATCATAACATCATAACATCATTGTACTAACCATTTCAAGGACTTAGGGATTTAGCTTTGCTCTGTTGAACAGGTTATGACTTCCAGGAAGACTATCCGGATCAATCTTGTAGCAATCTCTCCTCAACTCAAGGATTTGGTGTCAGAACTTCCCGATCATGCTCAGTTCATCAAGAAACATGGTCAGCTCCTCAATTTGGTTACCACCGGTTTCAAAGAAGATATGATGAGGGTCCTATTCCAGTTATTCGATCCTAAGCATCATTGCTTCACTTTCCCAGATTATCAGTTGGTACCTACACTGGAAGAATTCTCCAGACTGCTTGGGATACCTATCCTTGATCAAACACCTTTCAGTGGTTTAGAAAAGGTTCCGAAGTCTGAAGAAGTTGCCGCAGCTTTACACATGACGAAGTCCGACATTGAAGCTAATTGGGTAACAAGGAGTGGAGTTAAGGGTTTACTTGCCAAATTCCTGACAAATAAGGCCCGAGAATTCTTAAAAGTTATGAATGCCCGTGCTTTCGAAGACGTTCTAGCATTGCTAATCTATGGTTTGGTGCTATTCCCCAATCCGGACCAATTCATAGACGTGAATGCTATCAAGATATTCCTCACTCATAACCCTGTGCCTACCCTGCTTGGAGACATCTTGCATTCCCTTCACACTCGTACTATGAAAAGGCAAGGGACCCTCATGTGCTGCATACCTTTGTTGTCTAGGTGGTTTATTTCGCACCTTCCTCAATCAGTCTTGAAGAACGAGCAGCATTTGAAATGGTCTCAAAGGATAATGGCACTCTCTCATTCAGACATCCGGTGGTGTTCTAACCTCAGAGAAAATGTTATCATCATCGACCGTTGTGGAGAATTCCCTAATGTACCGCTCATGGGGATAAGAGGAGGTATTACTTATAATCCTGCCTTAGCCCTACGTCAGTTTGGGTATGCTCGAAGGGATGGTCCCCATGAAATGATTGTTCAAGGCACAGTGTTCGACTATGACAATGACCCTCAAAATCTCCGTCAAAAGTTTGTACGAGCTTGGGGCATGGTGAAAAGAAGTAATTTAGGAAAGAAAAATTCTATTCCTATGGAGCCTTATCTCAGATGGGTACGCGCCAGAGCTCGTGAACTTGTCATGCCATATCTTGCAGTCGGACCATGGATTGTTGAATCAGAGGTCGAAGGAGGTACTTCCCAGATCATTCCTTATCCAGATATGCCTACTGATGTTGAGGAATTGAAAGGATCCTGGACCCAGTTGAGAGAGGAGAGAGATACTTTCGAAGCTCAGTTCAAGGCAGAAAGGAAGAAAGTACTAGAGCTCACCAGTCAGCTTAACGAAGAACGAAGACTCAATGCATATCTTCGCCCAAAAAGAAGTCGCCCCTGGGAGACTTGAGCTTTCATTGTATTTTATTATTGTTCCTTTTGTAATGAACATTGATCAAAAAAAAAAGGTTAGCAATAACCATTTCTCTCTTATTGGTGATTTACGCAAAGTTAAATTCCGAAAGTCCTTGAAAACATTTCATACATTGCATTGCATAACATAACATCGCATAACAGGTATTCCAAAGGACCATATTCTCACGGTCTGCCTCTTAAACAGAAAAATGGACCTCGAACAAACTGTCAAAGATCTCCAGACTCAGAATGCTCAATTCAAGGAGATGATGCTAAGCTTATCCAAGGGGCAGGAGGAACTGAAGGCTCTTTTGGTCGAAAAGAAGAAAGACAAGAAAGCTGTGAGTTTCATTAACCCAGGAAGAAGGCGTAAAGGACAGGCTACGGGAATCAAATTTGGAATCCCGAACGGTCCAGAGGATGAGGCGGAGAATGATTCAGAGGAAGAGGATGCTGATTTCTCCAACCCTGAGGATGATGATGAGAAGTATGAAAATGAACAGTACTCTCCGAGAGATGATAAGTACAAGTTGTTGGAAGAACGTATGCTAGCTATGGAGGGTCAGAAGGCGCCTGGTCTGGATTTCGAAAGTTTGGGTCTGGTCTCCGATGTGACCATTCCTCGCAAATTCAAAATCCCCACTTTCACTAAGTACGATGGTGCATCCTGCCCTCAGATGCATTTAAGGGCTTATGTGAGAAAGATTCAGCCGCATACCACTGATAAGAAACTGTGGATCCACTTCTTCCAAGAAAGTCTGTCTGGCACTCAGTTGGAATGGTATTATCAGCTCGAGAGCTCTGACATCCGCACCTGGACTGATTTAGCAACAGCTTTCTATAAGCAGTACCAGTATAATTCTGAGCTAGCGCCTACTCGGTTACAGTTGCAGAATATGGCTATGGGATCTAAAGAAAGCTTCAAAGAATATGCTCAGAAATGGAGAGATTTGGCCGGCAGGGTCAAACCCCCTATGACTGACCGAGAATTAGTAGACCTGTTCATGGGTACCCTGACTGGCCCATTCTACAGCCACCTACTGGGGAGTTCTTCATCCGGTTTCACTGAACTTATATTGACAGGTGAACGGGTGGAGAGCGGCATTCGAAGTGGAAAGTTACAGGCAGCTACTTCTACAAGCAGTAAAAAGTCCCATCATGGGAAGAATGAGTCAAATGCTGTGTACGGTCAAAAGAATCATAATAAGAAAAATGGTGACCATGCCGTGGGAGCAGTGACAATCGCAGCCCCGCCAGCTCAAAACTTCCAGCAAAGACAAGACAGACCAAGAAGGCAGTTTACCAAGCTTAATATGACTTTAGCACAAGCACTGCAAAGTATGCTAAAGGCGAACTTAATCACTCTCAGAGGTCCTCCTGCAAATGTCAACACTGCTTCGCCTCGTTATAATCCCAATGCCAGGTGTGCATATCACTCCGATAGCCCCGGGCACGATACAAACGATTGCTGGCTGTTAAAGAATAAAATTCAGGATATGGTCGACGCTGGGGAAATTGAGTTCGAGCCTCCGGAGACTCCTAATGTCATCACTGCTCCTATGCCTAATCATGACAAGGTTGTTAATGCTCTCGATGACAATTTTCTCATCACTACTGTAGCGGACTTAACATCTCCTCTCCCGGTCATAAAGAGGAATTTATTGCAAGCTGGTTTATTTCCAGGTTGTACTGAAGATTGCAATCTCTGCATACTCCGGCCCGAAAACTGTTTGAAATTGAAGAATGGTATTCAACAGCTGATGGACGATCGTACAATTCTCTTTGAAAGGGTCTCTAAGGCGGAAAACCCTATTGAAGAAGTATCTGTGATTGCAAGGTCCAAAGTTCCAGTGAAGATTACTGCTCCCAGAGTACCTGTGAAGATTACTGCTAAGCCCAGGGTTGCTCCCCTAATCATCGCTGCACCTGGCCCGATCCCGTATTCCTCAAGCAAAGCTATTCCGTGGAATTATGGCGGTGATGTTTACGTCCGTGGCGTGAAGCAAGTGGATAATGCTGCTAATACTAGTGGCATTGTTGGGACTAGTAAAATTACTCGAAGCGGAAGGATCTTCTCTCCAGAAATCTCACCTCCTGTCCTTGAAACTCGAGGAAAGGAACCAGTCAATCCTTCTCAGTCAGAGACACCGGTCGAAGTTACTCCCGAAGATGTTGCCAAACAAGAAATGGAAGAAGTGCTGAAAATCATTCGCAAGAGTGATATTGATGTGGTAGAACAGTTGGGGCATACGCCGTCTAAGATCTCGATGTTATCCTTGCTGTTATCTTCTGAATCTCATGCCAATGCATTGATAAAATTCTTGAAAACCGCTCATGTACCTCAGGAGACATCTGTCGATCAATTTGAAAATTATGTTGCCAACCTGACTGTTGACAACGGCTTAGGCTTTTCCGACGCTGATCTGACACCAGCAGGAAAGAATCACAATAAAGCCCTGCATATCTCCATTGAGTGTAGGGGAATCACTTTGTCTCATGTGTTGATCGATAATGGCTCTTCCCTGAATGTGCTGCCGACAGCTGTGCTGGATAAGCTGGATTGTAAAAGCATTGAACTGAAACCTAGTGACATTGTGGTACGTGCTTACGATGGTGCGAAGAGTGTTGTCCATGGCGAAGTAGTCCTTCCTATCAAGATAGGACCTCAAGTCTTCAATACTACCTTCCATGTAATGAACATTCGTCCTGCCTATTCCTGCTTACTGGGACGCCCTTGGATTCATGGGGCAGGTGCTGTAGCTTCATCTCTCCATCAAAAGTTGAGATATCCCACAGAGGGTAAAATTGTCACCGTGTATGGAGAAGAAGAGTACATTGTCAGTAGTGTGCATACCTTCAGATACGTCGAGATGGATGGTGAATTCATTGAGACTCCTTGTCAGTCATTTGAAGTAGTTCCTCCGACCAATCCTGTCCTTAAGCCAACTTCCTGTGTACCCAAGGTTATTCGTGCTCCTCCTGCTATGATTTCTCTGAAGGACGCTCAAGCCGTGGTTGAAGATGGTGGTTGTACTGGCTGGGGTCAACTGATCGACGTACCGTACAAGTCTGACAAATTTGGCTTGGGGTTCAGCTCTGACAAGAGTCAAATTAATGCTGTAGAAGATGCTGACAGCGATTGCGACCTGGATAGCTGGATCTTCCCAACAATTGGTGACGGACTCAATAATTGGAAGGCTGAAGACACTATCCCAGTCTCCTTTAGTCAGGAGTAATTGTTATTGTCCATTTAGTATTGCAAATCTTTAATTTTTCAATCGAACTTCTTAAAGCATTGTGTCTACGCCCGGGGCACAATAGCTAATTTGTTAAGGGTTTTGTCATTTCATAAGCATAATCATATTCAATAAATCAATGGACTTTTTCGCATTCAAATATTGCGCTCTTTATTTTTCCTGTCGTCTTTCAAACAAGCTATGCTTTCTTACACACACTCACGTAACAAATTGCAGATCCGTATCCACTCTGGATCCTATTGATAATAATTCCGCTACTGTTCATTATGACTTTGAAAATCCAATCTACCAAGCCGAAGATGGAAGTGAGGAAGATTGTGAAGTCCCTGGAGAACTTGCCAGACTGCTACTGCAAGAGGAAAAGACTATACAGCCGCATGAAGAGTCACTCGAAATCGTAAATCTAGGTACTGAAGTGGACAGAAAAGAAGTCAAAATAGGAGCAGGTTTGGAAAACAGTGTCAAGGAAAGATTGGTTCAGATGTTACGCGAATATGTAGAGATTTTCGCTTGGTCTTATGAAGACATGCCGGGATTGGATACTGACATAGTAGTGCATCGACTGCCAACGAGGGAAGACTGCCGTCCTGTCAAGCAAAAGGTTCGCCGCATGCGTCCTGAAATGTCTGAGAAAATCAAAGCCGAGGTTATGAAACAATTTAACGCCGGTTTCCTAGCCGTTACTTCTTATCCTCAATGGGTTGCCAATGTGGTGCCAGTGCCAAAGAAGGATGGTAAGGTGCGAATGTGCGTAGATTACAGAGATTTGAATAAAGCGAGTCCCAAAGATGACTTTCCACTCCCGCACATCGATGTCCTGGTAGATAACACCGCTCAACACAAAGTATTCTCATTCATGGATGGATTCTCGGGTTATAATCAGATTAAGATGGCACCTGAGGACATGGAGAAAACTACGTTTGTGACGCAATGGGGCACTTTCTGTTACAAAGTAATGCCATTCGGTCTAAAGAACGCCGGGGCAACGTACCAGCGTGCTATGGTGGTTTTGTTCCATGATATGATCCATCATGAAATAGAAGTATATGTGGATGACATGATAGCTAGATCTCATACTGAAGAAGAACATCTCGATCATTTATGCAAACTGTTCGAGAGGTTGAAGAAGTACAAGTTGAGATTGAATCCGAACAAATGCACTTTTGGAGTAAGATCTGGTAAACTCCTGGGCTTTGTTGTCAGTGGTAAAGGAATTGAGGTTGACCCAGCTAAAGTGAGGGCTATTCAAGAAATGCCGGTTCCCCGTACGGAGAAAGAGATCCGAGGCTTCTTGGGACGCTTGAACTACATTGCTCGATTTATCTCCCACTTGACCGCTACCTGCAAACCCATCTTCAAATTACTGAGGAAAAATCAAGAAATGATATGGAATGACGAATGTCAAGAAGCTTTTGACAAAATCAAGAAGTATCTTCAAGAACCTCCAATTCTGATGCCACCAGTTGAAGGAAGACCTCTAATCATGTATTTAACCGTGTTAGAAAATTCAATGGGGTGCGTGTTGGGACAACATGACGAGTCTGGTCGAAAAGAGCATGCCATATACTACCTTAGCAAAAAGTTTACCGACTGTGAAACAAGATACTCACTGCTCGAGAGAACTTGCTGTGCTTTGGCCTGGGCTACTCGCCGACTAAGACAATACATGTTGAATCATACCACTTTATTGATTTCTAAGATGGATCCTATCAAATACATATTTGAGAAACCCGCTCTCTCCGGAAGAATAGCAAGATGGCAGATGATTCTAACAGAGTACGACATCCAGTATACTACCCAGAAAGTAATCAAAGGAAGCGTGCTAGCCGATCAGTTGGCTCATCAAGCAGTGGATGATTACCAATCTATGAATTTTGAGTTCCCAGATGAGGATGTCATGCTTGTTACTGATTATGAAGAACCTGGACCGGATGAAGGACCCGAACTAGGATCCCGATGGACTATGGTTTTCGATGGGTCTTCTAATGCATTGGGCAATGGTGTTGGTGTGGTAATCATTTCTCCCGAGGGTTACCATACGCCTTTCACTGCTAGACTATGTTTTCATTGTACCAATAATATGGCTGAGTATGAAGCATGTATTTTGGGACTCAAGGCTGCTATAGACCGGCGGGTCAAGTTTTTGAGTGTGTACGGAGACTCAGCATTAGTAATCAGTCAGATCAAAGGAGAATGGGACACTAAGCATCCGAATCTCATCCCTTACCGAGAATGGGTGATGACATTAATCCCATACTTTGAAGAGATAACATTCGAGCATATCCCACGAGAAGAGAATCAGTTGGCAGACGCATTAGCTACCATGTCATCTATGTTCAGAGTCAGATGGGACAATGAAGCTCCCATGATTACCATTGGACGGTTAGATGAACCGGCATACTGTTATGAACTTAACACTGAGAGGGTACAGGAGAAACCTTGGTTCCACGACGTAAAAAGATATTTAGAAGCTCAGGAATACCCTGAAGGGGCATCCATCAATGACAAAAAATTCCTGAGGAAATTCTCCGCTAAGTTCTTTCTGAGTAATGGAGTATTATACAAACGTAATCATGACTCAACTTTGCTTCGCTGTGTGGATAAAAAGGAAGCGGAAAAGATTATGGAAGACATGTATGATGGTATTTTCGGGACTCATTCTAGTGGACATACGATGGCCAAGAAGATTCTGAGATCAGGGTATTATTGGTCTACTATGGAAGCTGATTGCCATCATCACTCCAGAACCTGTCACAAGTGCCAGATATATGCGGATAAAGTACATGTGCCTCCTGCTCCATTAAACCTGTTAACAGCACCTTGGCCCTTTGCAATGTGGGGTATCGATATGATTGGAGAGATTAAACCCACTGCTTCTAATGGACATCGCTTCATCCTTGTTGCTATTGATTACTTTACAAAATGGGTAGAGGCCGCCTCATTTGCTTCTGTCACCAAGAATGTGGTGGCACGGTTCATCAAGAATAGTCTTATTTGTCGGTATGGTATCCCTGAAAGAATTATCACTGACAATGGTACTAATTTGAACAACAAGATGATTGCTGAACTCTGCGCGCAGTTCAAAATTAAACACCATAACTCTTCTCCGTACCGGCCAAAGATGAATGGCGCCGTGGAGGCCGCTAATAAGAATATCAAGAGGATTGTACAGAAGATGACAGTAACGTACAAAGACTGGCATGAGATGTTACCGTTTGCTCTCCATGGTTATCGCACTTCAGTACGCACTTCGACAGGGGCAACTCCTTTCTCTTTAGTCTATGGAACGGAAGCCGTTTTACCAGTGGAAGTCCAGATTCCCTCTCTAAGAATCATGAAAGAGGTGGGCTTAGATGAAGATGAATGGATCCAGACTCGACTCGATCAGATAAACTTGATTGACGAGAAGAGACTTGCGGCTGTTTGTCACGGGCAGATATATCAGAAGCGCATGACCCAAGCATTTAACAAAAGAGTCAAGAGACGAGTGTACCAAATCGGCGACTTAGTTATCAAGCGTATCATTCTACCACAAGGTGATCCCAGGGGCAAATGGACTCCCACATACGAAGGGCCATTTGTGGTTAAAAGGTATTCTCCGGTGGAGCCATGATACTTGCTACAATGGATGGCGAAGACTTCCCACATCCTGTGAACGCGGACATAGTTAAAAAATACTACGCCTAACAGAGACCCGCTAGGTCGACGTACCTAGGCAAAAGTAAGGGCATCCCGGCGAACCAAAAGGGTTCGGGAAAAAATTAGGGATAAATATATAAAGACGTATACCCGGCAAGTCGAAAACCTGAAAGGGCGGCTTGGGCAAGAAGGGGTATCCCGGTGGACTGAAAACCCGAAAAGGCGGTCCAGGCAAAAATTAGGGATTAAAGCGTACGACTATGTCTCGTTTTCTGTCAGCTTCAACCACGTTCCAAGGGACTGAACAAGCCAACCACCTCTATCCGACAGCAAGGGATGAGATGCTTGAAGATATAATGGCAGTAGTGGAATTAAAGTCAATAGGACGTTTCCGGCATAGCTTTCTCTTTGTTTCTTGACAATTTCCTCTTACTAGGATTTCTGTCTCCTTGTACACAGATTGCCTGTTCATAGGCCCTCTTTCAAAATCAATGCAATTTTATTTTTACTTTCCCGTTTTGTTTGCACGAACGTCCATTGATTTAATTTGAATTGATATATGCGTTTGAATATGATCAATGTTTATCAAAAATACATGCATAAAATAACAATGACAATTACTACACGACTTCAGGATCGAAGAGAAGGTCTAACCAGGCTTTCCAATGAATCCGTTGCTAATTCGATTCCCCGGCAACGCCAATTATTCCCCAGAAGAGGTTGGCGTCACCAGACAGACTAGTCATCTCTTCCACTCCCAGCCAGGCTCTGTCGAATATTTCTACCATCAGACAAGGATCAAGTATCCCCAGCTGAGAAGGGGTCATCAATGCAAATATCTCCGACCAGAAGACCGAGATTCATTTCCCCAGTAGAGCCCCCTGGAAGAACGTTTCAAACGCATAGGGCCTTCATTACATCATTCCATGCATACAATGTTCTTATTTATTCCAGACGCATAAGTCCCTCATTACATCATTTCACAGCACCCGCATACATACGACATTTGCATCTCATGCATCATGACATGGCATGAAGCTAACTTTATTTTTCAGGTTAATTATCCTCCTGATACAATCAAAACAAAGGTCCATTCAGACAGACATCTCTATCAATTACATTCAGGATTCGACTACATCTTTCAGATATACTCCATGGCAACATTCATTCTGACATCCTCCTAACGATGGCATCTATAAGCCCATCCCCAGTAAATTGTTGCAAATACAACAGATACCAATACTATCAGATACAGCCTAACGTACGGTTCACTCTGATTCAGCTCAACATATGACCTTCAACAACTCAGATACGATCTAGCGTACGATCCATTCTGACCTTCTTCAACTTGAATACAGTCTAATGTACGACCAAGTTAGACCAGATGCTGCTCAAATACAGTCTAATGTACGACCAAGTTAGACCCTCATCCCTTGCTCAGGTGCTACCTTCGGACAGGTACATTCCTGAATGGTAGTCTGGTATACGGCTACTCCCCTTGCTCAGGTGCTACCTTCGGACAGGTACATTCCTGAATGGTAGTCTGGTATACGGCTACTCCCCTTGCTCAGGTGCTACCTTCGGACAGGTACATTCCTGAATGGTAGTCTGGTATACGGCTACTTCCCTTGCTCAGGTGCTACCTTCGGACAGGTACATTCCTGAATGGTAGTCTGGTATACGGCTACTCCCCTTGCTCAGGTGCTACCTTCGGACAGGTACATTCCTGAATGGTAGTCTGGTATACGGCTACTCCCCTTGCTCAGGTGCTACCTTCGGACAGGTACATTCCTGAATGGTAGTCTGGTATACGGCTACCCCCTTTACTCAGATGCTACCTTCGGACAGGTACATTTCTGAATGGTAGTCTGGTATACGACTACTCCCTCTTCAAGCAGATTCAGCCTAACGGACGGCTCATTCTGCAATTCAGAACCGATCTAGCGTATGATCCATTCTGATCTTTCATCCCCATCAAAGTCATCCGCCTAACGAACAGCTCACTCTGATACCCAGATATGGTCCAGTGTATGATCCATTCTGATCCCTTATCCCCAGCAGCATATAGCATACTCTGACTCCCCAGCGAAGTCAACAGCATGATGGATGATTCACTATACGGTCTAGCGTATGACCCGGTATGACGTCCATGTCTTCAGACATTGTCTAACGTACGACACAATCTGGAAATCTCCTCATCAAACTACCTGGATGGCATCTTTAAGCCCATCTCCACCAAGACTAATTGGCAAGTGCAAATTTTTGGGGCATTCTAGTGTTCAATAATCTTTCACCTCCAGACCACGAACGGTACACACCATTCTAACTCTCTCGGTTCAAGAATATTGAACAGGGGCAGCTGTCATACCCCAAAATTTGCCCATTTATATTTCAAGACATTTTTCAAGGCATTCCGACTCATTTTCATGACACTGATCTTAAGGGAACGAAGGCCCAGCTCGCGAATGACCCAAACTGACCTATTCGCTACACGCTCGCCTAGTGATAACATGAAAGTGGTTTATTTGGAAGCACAAGTAAAAATGGAGGAAAAGAGGTGCAAAAAGGAGAGAAAACGAACCAAATAGCAAAGCCCAGCCCAAAGCGCAAGCCACAAATGCTGTGCTTGTGACGGACGTCACGGAGGGCGTGACGAGCGTCACGCAAAGCAGCCTTGTGACGGACGTCACACATGGTGTGACGAGCGTCACACCACTACCCTACTTTTTGGGCGCAAGTAACGCCTCAGAGACTTGAAGAGACGTTGAGGAGTGTTGGGCCCTATATCCACGCCATGAAATTAGCCACGTTGAAGAGCTCTTGGCAGCAAGTAGTTACTTAATGGTACCAATATAAATAGCCACGAAGAAAACCTAGAAAGGGGGCTTTTTTCACATTTTTCCTTGGCCGTTTTCACTTTTGCATATTTTCTTTTCCAGCAGCTTAGGCATTGTTTTTCCTACGAGTTCTACACTATTTTCCTTGCAATTTCCTATTTCCTTTTCAGCATTTAGTTAGTTATATTCACACAATAGTTTCTACAAAGGAAACTATTGTGTACCTTTTTATCGGATCCAACCTTACGTTAGGATCTAGTTTATTTTCTTCGTTTTAATTTGTTGTTTAGTTGACGAATCCAAGGACAAATCCTGCCGGCTTGTGGCGGAGTGTTCAGGACTACTGTTTAACTTATTCCGAGTAACCCTAAAGGAAACCCGGAAGGAAAAGCCTACGGCAGCAAGGTCACTTCCGCTCAATTCGATCCGATCGGCCAATTCGAGGTTGCAATTCAATTGCCAACAGGTTTGCGTTACTATCACCGCTTTATGTTCCTAATGCACATGTGATATCATAATTGAATTCATAAATATATTTGAGGTTTTGCATGTGGACTTAAGTATGCCTGGATACCTTGAATTGTTGTAATGGAGGCCGTTGTTTCGCTCTGTTTTGATCTTTACCCATCCGACTTGTTTTATTATAACCAGGCTTTGTTTACCTGATACTATTACTGCTTTGGTGCAACTCTTGATTGCACCCTGATTTGGTACTCTAATCCGTTTGCTGAATTTTGTAAAGGTTCACCTGTCCCAGGAAAGGATTGCTGTCTAGGTCTTCCACTTTATTTGTGGGATACCCTTGTGGAGATTCGCCCTAAATTACTTGATTAATTTTGATGTGTTAATTTTAATGTATTAATTTTAATGTATTAATTTTAATGTGGAGATTCATCCTAATTACCTAATTAACTTTAAAATATGGCTTTTAAATATGTGATCTTGGACCTCTCTTTTGCCTTACGATAACACGGTATTACGGTCATGCCCCGCGAATGTAGGGATACACTTAGCAAAGACCCTTCGGTTAAATCATCACAAAATAAATCATGGTCCCTCGGATGCTGCCTTCGAAAATACGATTTTTGTCCCCCGATGACCCTTCGGTGTAGCCTACGGTTAAATGATGATCGTCCCTTCGAATGCTAAGGTATCCTTACAACTGTTGCCTTCAATGACCAATCGATAACCCTACGATGACCCTTTTACATCCAAAGGATAAAACTACTTACTTCTCAATAGTAAGGACAGTTTTACCCTCATAAGGATAGGAAACGTTCATAACGACCTTAGGAAGGTATAACTCTCAATTACTGGATCATAATCTAAAATATTTTCAACACCTCACACCTTTCAAAACCTCTTTTGGAAAATCACCACTCGGTATACATTCATACTAGAATCATTACCGAGGTATATTTTTCTAAACAACTTTCAAAACTAAACGAGATAACCACTTTGTATACATTCATACGAGAATCATTACAAAGTTAAACTCTCTTTTCAAAACATTTTCTAAGCCGTTCACAAGCACTTTTTCAGACAAGAAAAATAACATAAGTGATCCAACAATTAAGAGCCCATGGATAACCATGGATACAAAGGGTGCTAATACCTTCCCTTTGTATAATGTACCTCCCGAACCCAAAATCTATTGAGGTCTTTCCTGTTCTTTTCCACCTTTCCTTATTGGATAAAAGAAAAGTCGGTGGCGACTCTTGCTATCCGCGACATTGCGATAAAAAGCAAAATATCCCAAGTCAGTTCACCGTATGACAGCGGTCACAACATTGGCTTTGGAAAGACCATCAGATTCTGATTTTTCCCTTTTCTTCGATTCCTCCTCGATTCAAAGGTGTTTCTGGATTTTATCTAGATAAAAGTCCTCATAACTGTGCAACAATTTCTTTTTATAGCCTTTCCATGAAGTTGGCAATTTTGCCATGATTGCAGCAACTTGAAAGGTCTCAGAAATTTTTATTTTCATGCCTTTTATTTTATTCACGAGAACCTGTAACTCGTGCACTTGGTGAAGAATGAGCTTTGAATCTATAAATTTAAAATCAAAGATTTAGAAATTAAAAACTTCTTCGTACCTTCCTATACGACCTTGAATTTAAACTCGAGTGCCTTCCAGATATCAGTTGCAGACTGAGTATCCATATAGAGATCGTAGATACAATCAGACAACCTATTCAGAATATGTCCACATTATAGCAATATGTTCTCCTTACGTTTTTGCGCTCCTTCTTGAGTTCTTCACAATCATTCTCAATTGGTTCATGAATTGGTGTTAAGTCAGGATCTAAGACATAATGAACCTTCAGGGCAGTCAATAGGAATGCCATTTTATATTGCCATCAAGTGAAGTTGGTTTCTTCAAAGCGATCCAATTTGACATGGACTTGATTCATGAATTTGATGCTTAAAACTGCAACCTCGGTAGCCATTATCGGAATACTATTAAGATTGTTAGATAATTCGGTTAAGTTGAATGGATACATGATTGAATCGTGAATCGAGTCACTTTCCTTAAAAGTATTTCAAGCAGTCTCTTTATGTCTTAGAGTTGGAACGCAGGAATACCCATGATAATTCATCCTTATATCAAATTTGCGCAAGACCGAGGAAAACTCAATTTGTAGAAAATAGAGTTTGGATTTTGTCCAAGAGGATATTTGGATTTGTGATATAATTTTCTAAATTTGGAGTGAGGTATTTATAGGCCACGTGTGTGTTGTTTCACAAGGTTACGACCATTGATGAAACAACACCTATTAACAATATTTCCACTGAAATTTGCATTGTTTTCAAGCAACCGCCGGAGCGCAATCGACGCCACCTCATAAGTGCTCAAGTGCCAGCTTACGAGCTGCCACTAGCACCTCTACGCCCACGCCCTTGGACTCAGTTCTGGAGCCGTATGGAGGAGACAAGTTGCATAATGCATGGGATCACCACATTTGTCCATGTGAAACTTTATCCTCTTTTTTATTTTGTTGAGTTAATGTTCTTAACTTTTTATAAAAGTTTTGAATGTGAGTAAATCTTTCTATGTGGGACTATTTCCCTTGCATTTATTAACATTTACCTTATTTAATTTTTCTTATCATTTTGGAAAATACACACATGGACATTTAATATTCATGAATTTATAACATTAGTACAATGCTATAAGTTAGTCAGAGTGAATACTTACTGATCATGTACCGGATTGACGTGAAATTCCAACTACATTAATTTCTATTTGAAGGATAAAAAAATTGTTGGCACAAAACATTGAATTTGGCTATGCATCGTGATTCTGCATACTTGTTAAGTATGGTTTGTGAATTCATGTTGTTTTGTCTTTTAACAGATTGCAGGAGCTGATGAGAAGGAGTGGTTCGAAAGATCCCTGATCAATCACATTGATAAATTTTCTTGTTCGATTGTTTTATTTCAAGGATTGGAAGATAAGTTAGTAACAATGGAAGTAAACCTTCAAATGTAATTAAACTAATTCACAAATTTCATTTTGTTAAATAAAGTTTACACATTGTAGTTTGTGCCCCATGTCAAGCTTGCTTAATTAATTTACCAAGCTTTGAAGAAAAAAGATATGTCGGTTGTTCTTGTTGAGTATGAAGGAGAATAACACGGTTTCCAAAAGGTACATATATGTTGATTTAATTCCTACCGGAAATGAAGGAAATAATGACTATATGAACTAATTGATGGGTTTGATGTAGGCTGAGAATATTAAGTATACACTTGAAATAATTTTCTTCGCGAGAGTGATTTGAGGCTTCAATGTTGCTAATAACGTTATTCCCGTCAAAATTGACAACTTTGATTTAGAGGTAATAATCTTGACTTTCTTTATACCTATCTTAAAACAATTGCTAATAAATCTTTGTTCACAAATCCTGATGCTGTAAATTCAGGAAGTTATAATTGAAACAGTTACATTGATGATGGCTTTTGTAACGATTATGCCAAGACTGTGTGCATTGTAGACTTTATGCTGTTAGATTAATTATTTAATTAATCTAATATGGATTACTATAATCAATTAGTAATTAATTATAATATGATAAATTGTTATTAAATACTAATTATTGATGAATTATTTGATTGGATATTGTGACTGAATGCATCGTGATGGGTTGGACAATTAAGTTAAGACTAATGAGAGGTCTTTGTCCTTAGTCGTTTAGTTATTTAAGCGTTGCCTCATTATTCAATTAACATACTCTGAAAATTCTAAATGGTAATAAGGGTAGTAATTCTCTCATACTCACTCTTTCGATGGTCGTCTCTCAAATTCTACAAGATACACAATATTTACCGTTGTTGATTATTCTTTAATATAACAATATGCTATAATTTGTATCTATTGAATCCTTTAATATAATAATATGCTTAAAAAATTGTTTTAGTGTGGGTGTGATTTATCCGTATAACTTTATGAAAAAGCCCTTGTGTTTTTACAAAACACGATTCACTCAGACGCGACTGGGCGGACTTTCACACTTTCTTTCTTTCACACTTTGAAGCTTCAAGACTTTCCAAGTAAATAAATCATATAGGCACTTGCTTAAATCTTTTTAGAGATGCGGCTTGATATTTCCTCAAGTTTAGTACCTTCGTCAGAGGATGTTAGAATTGATCATCAAACCCTAGTTCATCTGCTTGCATCTTTAACTGCTTGACATACTTGAATCCTCATAGGTTATAAAATTTGACATACATGTTGTATCATCAAATACTTATTTTAGCTATCATAATCAAAACCACATTATCAACATCTCCTTTGATTATTTCTTTGAGTAATTTGCAAAATATGGTTCCAAATTCTCCCCCTTTTTGATGATGCCAACACATCTCCCAGTGAGGTGTAAAACAGAAGCAAACAAATATATACTTTAAGTGGGTAACCCCCCCCCCCCCCCCCCCCCTCAATTAACTAGATAGTATACTCAACTCCCCTGAGAGTATACTTCTCATCCTTTGTCAAAATTAAAAAGGAGGGTAAAGGATGCATTACGAGTATTTAAGTATGCAAACATATATGCACACAGTCATATAGGAAGAGGAAACAACATTTTGTTCATTTCAAGGGAAATATAGTACAAGAAGTTAAATGAAAAGGATAAAAAAAGAAACAAGAACAAAAAAGCAACTAGTTCATCTGATCATCATCATCCTCACTAGACACCATTGGAGATATAAGAGATGATTTCTTCAATTTCTTGATGAGTTTTCTAAGCTTTAAGTGCACTACCCTCTGATCAACATATATTTTATTGAGAATGTTTGAGTAGGATGGATAAAGGTCATTGTTTCATTGTTGTCTTACCCTTGATGGTGATTTCAGAGGTAAGGCAACGATTTCCCTTCCTTGGATGTCATACTTCATTTGACTCAAGATACTTCTTCCTATCTTTGAGTGCATATTTTCTAGTTCTTTGATAACTCATATTTTGTGAGTTATTACGATACTTAATACTCGAGTTTATCTTTTTATTCTCATCATTCAATAGTTTAATTGATTGCATTTTACTGTTTTATAGTAGTTTATAAAGAGTGCAATATATGCTCTATTTTGTTAGTTTTTATGTGTTTCTTGCTTATGTAGAGGTAGCTTCTGACAAGGTCTTGCATGAAACTAGATCAAAAAATTTACCCAGCTGAAAATGGAGAGCTAAAGGCAGCTGAAACTAAAGAGAAACATCAATCACATCTCTAAGGCACACGTGGCAACAATCTGCAGAACGAAGAATGGTTGAATTGATTATGCAAATGGATAAGAGCGAGGAGCTAGAAGACAAAATATTTGCACCATAGTACATCCATTATAATGCCTTGCTATTAAAAAGGACAATGTCGCCTGGTTGACTATGTAACACCTAAACCTCGAAACTTATATAAAAAGATTTAATCGAAAATTTAAGGTGTCACTACGACAATCATCCAAAAACTTTCGATAACATTAAACAACATGCAGTGGAAATTATCATAATAACAACTTCAAAATTCACTTTCACAAATAAACTATTAGACTTTAAATCACATAAATTTAGCATTAACTCAAAACATGATAAAAATTCATCATTTTCGATGTTATAGATCACATCATTTGGCCAACTAAAAACTATAACAATAAAATAAATGAAGATGAACTCCAATAAGCTATTAATAACCAAACTCTACTCATGATTATCTATAAGATGTATATGGTGGACAACATAAAGCCAATGGGGGTGAGAATACACTTAAATATATTAGTGGTGTAAAAGATCAGGAAGGGTTGCCTAAACAACAATAACGACAATAACCATCAACATGTAATGTATTCACACAACAATCATCGATAACATAAAATCATAAAAAACACTCCAACCAACTTACATAATCAATTACTCATTCATATAAACTCATATCAGCAGGTAACTCAAACTCAATGCAAATATGTATGCAATATCGACTCTTTAACTCTGCCAATACTCGTCATGGTCCCCTCTATGAACCAGACTGTAGCACCTCAAATTTGCACCCTACCTTTTGTGCATACATTTTCATTTTAGGTCATTAGCATAAAAAAGTCCATTGCATAGCATTGCATAGCCATTTGCCCAAGTGCAAGTCCAGCTGACAAATTAGGTCAAACTGGTCAGGAGATCAGGTCAAACAAGCAAGCATGTGCCATTTTCATTGAGACAAGGCCCTAGGGTGGGTTTATCAAGTTCATGTGATTATGTGATCATTGTGAAGTGGTTTGGCCAAAGATTGGATGCTCAGAAGTCATCAGTCAAGCTGAATTTCAGCTGCAACCATAAAAAGTCAACTGTGGTCAACTATGGTCAACTATGCCTGATTTTATGGATTGGAAGGTGGGGGATGGTTTGAAAGGCTTCATTCATGTCCATACAAGTCTCATTTGACATATCAAAGACCAAGGTTGAAGAATTGGAGGTCAGACAAGAAGTTTCCTTAAATAGCAGGTGACCTGTAATTTCAGCTGCCAAAAATGGAAAGTTTTGCTCCTCAAAATTACTTCATCATACAAGCTTCAAATGGAATTTTGTCCAACATGAAAGTTGAAGATCTTGATCTCACCATTCCAAAAAGTCCAAGAACTTGAAATTCCCATGTGTGGTTGGCAAGATATGGTCCATTCATTTTCAGAAAATGCTCAAATTCAAAGTGCCATAACTTTCACATGGAAAGGCCAATTTGGCTGATTTTTCTTTGAGCAAACCACATTTCATGTGATCTTTCATGGTGCATAATCACATTTTATCAAAAACTCTCATGGCAAAATGGCATTTTTTAAGTGAATTCATTTGCATTTTTAGCATGACATAGTGATTTTGAGAAATACATGGCCTATGCACATGGGACCTTTTGCAACACATTCCAAATGACATTTTGGACTTGCTTGAACCAAATTTGGACTGATAAATTGGCTGCACAAGAGAAAGGGCATTTTGGCCACTTTGATTGAAAATGCACATTATGCTAATCACTTCCATTTGCTTAATCTTGATTAATTTTTGGATTAGCATGAGGTATAAAGAGATAATTGTAACAGAATTGGATAATCACATCTCATTTTTTTCAGATCCAAAACAAAAAAATCTCACAATTCTCTCATTTTCTCTCAATTTCTCACACACTTTTTTTCTCATTTCATCAAAAATTCATCAATGCTGGTGGCTTTTCTTGGTTGATTCTTCGCTTGCAGGTAAAGTAGAAGTTCTGTTGGAGCTCACAGTGGAAAAACCTTGAAGATCCATGGCCATGGCATTTGCACTTGGAGTATGACAGTTGAAGATTGCCACGAATTGGAACTGCTTCGAGCTGAAAAGTTGATTCCATCATCTTATCTATACCTTGCTGCGCATCTGTTTTTGGATATCAAGGCCTGAATTCACCAAATCCGTAACTGCACTTCGATTAAGGTTGGAAATCGAACTTCATAATTGCTTCGATTAGGATAGGGATTTGATAGAATGTTCATTGCTGAGTAGCCTAAAGCTTGAATCGTGCGTTTTCATTGGATATTCGCTGAGAAATCTTGAATCAAAGTTTAGATGTTAAAACTACTTTCAATCGATTCCCATTGTGTATGGATTTCTGGACAATTTCATGATGATATTATTGATGTACTAGTTTAGACGAGTCTATCCATATGCCATTTGTCAATTTTGGTTGCAATTTGTTCGTGGTGAATTCTGGTAGTGATGAACATTCATGATGTTCTTGAGAATTTATGGAAAAGATGCGCGTTAGATCTTCATTTCCCTGGCCTCGCGTTTGAATTATGTTTCCCTCCAGATCCAACCAATCAGAAAGCGCCATGCAGTTTAATGAAACTGCAGCGTTTTGGCCTGGCGCTCGGTAATTACAGAAATGCCATCAGCTCCACTTAATTCATTTAAATCCTTTTAAAAACTTAAATAAAAATTTCATTTCATCAATTAACTTCAAAAAATCATAATAAATCCAATTTTCATCCAAATTGAATGGGAATTTTTGCATCCATTTCCAAATTGTCTCTAGTTTTTTTTAGGTATGATAGTCAAAGTTGTGCCTGGTGATTTTGTTGACTTTGCCTAATGCCTTTGATATGTATGTTTCAATTGTATGTTTCACCATTTCCTTCATGAAATAATGATGCCTTAGCCAAAATGCATGAAATTTTATAGGCTTGTTCTTGACTCTTTTCTGGTGATTTTGATGTGTAGTTTGTGAATTTTGGATTCATGGTTTGCAAGATATGATGTGTTCAAGTTGAGTGTGACAATGTGTGTCACACTATGCTATGTTGTATTCATGAATTTTGTTTCCATGCCTATGCTTTGCCCAATGCTCCCAATTTTTGCATGAGATATCATGTGTATGTCTAGTTTTGCCATGATATTTTGTAGGATTTGTTGAGCTATGTCCTATTTGATTGGGATTTTTTCTTGCTGTTTAGACATTTTAGGGTTTTTCTTGAGTGATTACCTTATATGCTATGTGAAATTCTCATACCTTACCATATGAAGATGAAATTTGATGGAGTGATTCCTAATATGTTTGAGTTCACTTTGGCTTTGGTACCATTCATTTCTGATTTGTTGTCACTGTTTTACAATTGATTGAAGTTGGTGTACACTTTATGACCTAGTTTGGATTAATTTTTGCATGTCCTGACTTGTTGAATTTAATTTCCCTACTTCCTCTTGTCCAAATAGCATGAAATTTGATATGCTACTCATTGAATGTGTTATGTTTAGACTTGAATTTTTGTGGAATTTATTGAGCTGTTTTTGGTATTTGTTTGAGTGTGATCATTCTGTTTGCTCATATGTGGTTCACACTTGCCTAGTTTGACTTAAATTGTGCATGAGATAAATTTGGTGTGTAGTTTTGATGTGAGGCCAATTGGATTCTCTTCTTAATTGATTTATCTTGGTTTTGATAATTTTTCACTTGCTGTTTTGGATTTTTCATCTCCTTTTGACCCTAGTCTTGGACTAGTGGCTTGTAATCTCACTTTTGAGTTGTGTTTCAGGTTAATAGCACAAATGGCCTTTGCTTGATGATGTGCCTCCCTTGGAGTTGACTTGTGACTTGTATATAGCTAATTTTGACTTTGTTTTGCAGGGATTGATACTTGAGTTTAAGCCTTAATGGCTTGCACCTTTGTGCATTGGCTTGTGTTTGTCTGTATATAACTAATTGTGAACCATTTGCTGTTTAATTCTGTAATTGGTATACTGATTGTATTTGATTGATTTCAGGTACCATAGTCGCTTTAGTTCCTTGAGAACTAGCTTGCTTTGCTTTGCTTAAGCATTGAGGTAGACTCTCTCGTCTCCATGTAGTCTGGAAGACCTGGCTTGTTACCTGGCCAGGCACCTGTCTGAAGTCCTCCTTAAGAGGCAATGTTTGTGCTTGTTTACTTTTGTCCCCAAGCAGATAAAGACCTCTATGAGGCAATTGGCGGATAAGAGAGATATGCAATCTATCTCCCGCTCTTCTGTTGAGTCATCCCTCTGCTCACACCACTGTGTTGACGCATTGGGATACAAACCCAAGATCTTGTACAATGTACAGTTGTGTCAGAGTCTTAAGTGTAGAAGGGTCCCTCCTTTCTGGACCCACACTTCTTTGTCTGAAGCTCTCCCTGGCCAGGGATAAGAGCTGTGAAGTCCTATCTTCACTCACCTTTCATCTGCTTCACCTTAGCCCCTCAATGGCAAGGTTAAGAGCTAACACCACCCCTGTACAGATGACTTGCTCTTGCAGTCTTACCCCTTGATTGAGCCCCACTTGTGTGTATATAGTGTGTGCTACTTGTGAATGCTTGATTTGCTGTTTACCTGTGTTGGTTAAGATAGGCTTGCTTCCTGTGCAAGTTAGCTAGAAACCTTGGCTTAGGGATGATTTTGCATGATAACATCTAGGCTCGAGTCGTAGTCTCCCTAGTTGTGTCTCCCTCTGTTATCTGGTTAGGCTAGTCCTGTGTCCCTCCGTAGGGGAACTACGTCGCCCTGATCCTCATACCAGATGAGGTACGTAGGCAGGAGATGAGCAGATCTCTCCGGGCGCCTGTGTCTTTGTTTTGTCTTGTTGTGTGCTTGGAAGCTGATGTAAGTCCATCGAGTGGCATTCGGGTTCCAGTGTGCGTGTGTTTTGGTTCGGATGCTGATGTAAGTCCAGTAATTGGCATTCAGGCTCCATGTTTGCCTTTGCCTGTGTTTGTTTGTGTGCGTGTTAGCCGAGCTACGAATGCTCTGATTCTCCTTCGTCCAAAGGAGGTACGTATGCATAGGATGCGACATCCTAGCGAGCATGTGTTGTTTCCCCGGTCCGAACTACTTCGACTCTGATGTCTATGCCTGATAGACTAAGTAGGCCCAGGACGCGATGTCCTGCCGAGTCAGTCTTGTTTGTTTTCTTGTGTCTCTTTCAGCTAGTATTTGTTTGTCTGTGAGCAGTGTTTTAGCAACCATTTTCCCTTCCTATTGTGCGTGGATCCCGTCGAGTACGACGGATGCGTAGGGGTGCTAATACCTTCCCTTCGCATAACCGACTCCCGATCCCATTCTCTTTGGTCGCGAGACCATGCTTTTTCCAGGTTTACTCTGAGCGTTTCCTTTCCCTCTTTTGGGATAAATAACGCACGGTGGCGGCTCTGTTGTTCTTGTTTCCCGCCGGTTTTTCGCGTAATGCGACAGCTGGCGACTAAAGAAGTTGACCTCTTGCTGGTCCATCTTCCCTAAGCGAGTCTCTCCTAGCGCTCTCTAGGTTAGAGCTTTGGTTGCTTTGTGTTGTTATTTATTGCATTCATTGTTTATTGTTTGCATTTATTGTTTGCATTAATGTTTGCATTCATTCATATTCATCTGCTGTGCTGGCTGTGTTTCTCTGTGTGGGGGTGGGAGTTCTATGAGGTAAAATGCCCAATACCCAGGCTATGAGTGAAATCTAGGAAACCTAGGAATAGAGTGATTCATGGGAAGCGGGTGGTGTACGCCACTTAGCGGAACATTGATATCACGAGCAGTTCAGACTCTGATGGGGTATTATCGGTGCATACATCTGGTGTGCACAGGATGATATTCTTGAAAGGGTTGTTTATCCTGCGTTTCTCTCGACCTTACCCTGGCCTAGATGACACCCGTGAGTGGGGAGGGAATGATCACTTTAACAGGTACAGATGGTGAATGTTGGTGACTGATGGTGACTTGATGGTGACTCAGGGTTCTGTTGGTGACTCAGTTTCTCAGTTTGGGTTCAGATGACAGTTGATCAGTTGACTTTGGGTTTCAGATGATTGTGATCAGAGTTCGAGCCGAAGCTTCAATCCTATGTTCAGAGATGCACAGCTTGCCAGTCGCGTCTGCATCATGTGCATCATAGCATGTTTATTTTTCAAAAGAAATGCAAAAAAAAATTGGAAAAAAAAAGAAAAAACGAAAAAAACTAATCCCTGCATGCATATCATTTCTCAGGTACATTCCAGAGCTTGTTCACTGATAGAGATGGCAACAGTCCCAGAGCCAAAGCGGAAGACTTGTTCCTACATTTTCCACCGTGAGCCTCTGACGTCTCTGATTGAGTTAAGTAGCCTTGTGACCAGGGATCATCAGAAGGGGTTCAGTGACCAGTATGGGGATCTGTTGACTTTGTTGAAGATGGTAGTCGACCTGGTGCCGTTGCAGACTCTCCTACAGTTCTATGACCCGGAGCTTAGATGTTTCACTTTCCAGGACTATCAGTTGGCGCCTACTCTCGAGGAGTACTCCATTCTGTTGAGCGTCCCTATTCAGCATCAGATTCCTTTCTTGGACGTACCAAAGGAAGTGGACTTCAGGGTTATTGCTAAGGCTTTGCATCTGAGTAATAGAGAGATTAGTGATAGTTGGAAGACCAGTGGGGATACAGTTGGGCTGCCTTTGAAGTTTCTGCTGAGAGTTGCTAGAGGAGAAGTAGAGAAGGGGAATTGGGAAGCTTTCCATGCCCAGCTTGCTGTTATGATCTATGGGATCGTTCTGTTTCCGAGTATGCCCAATTTTATTGACTATGCTGCAGTCCGCATCTTCATTGGAGGGAATCCAGTTCCTACTCTGTTAGCTGACACTTATTATGCTATTCACAGTAGGCATGGTAAGGGTGGAGCTATCAGATGCTGTCTCCCACTCTTGCTCAGGTGGTTCATGTCTCTCCTACCAGTTAGCGGACCGTTTGTTGATGCTCAGAGCACTTATAGGTGGACTCAGAGGGTGATGTCTCTCACTTCATATGACATCAGATGGCAGTCTTACCAGATGGATGTGCGGGATGTTATTATGAGTTGTGGAGAATTCCGGAACGTGCCACTTGTAGGGACCAGGGGTTGCATCAACTACAACCCAGTTCTTTCTCTTCGCCAGTTAGGGTTCGTGATGAGTAGAAGGCCACTTGAAGCTGAGATAGCTGAGAGTGTGTATTTTGAGAAGAAAGCTGACCCTGTTAGATTGGAGCAGATTGGGAAAGCTTGGAAGTCTATTAGCGTCAGAGATGGATTCGTCTTAGGGAAGAAGTTTGCCATTGATATGCCTGATTACACCGATTGGGTCAAGAAGAGAGTGGAAACTTTGTTGTTGCCCTATGATAGGATGAATCCGTTGCAAGTGCAACCACCCTTGATTCTTGCTGAAACTGTGCCTGTTGAGCAGTACAAGCAAGCCCTAATGGAGAACCGTCGCCTGAAGGAGAAAGAGCAAGATGCCCAGATGGAGTTGTATCAAGCCAAAGCTGATAGGTTGAGTTTGACTCATCAACTCAGAGATGTCCAGAATGCAGATATTGGTGGAGTAAGGAGCAAGAAGAGATCTTATTCAGAGATGGAGACCTTGCTAGATGCAGAGCACAGAGAGTGTTTGAGATTGCAGAGAGCTGAAGCCAGTTATCTGAAGAAGATCAGAGACTTGGAGAAGCAACTCAGAGACAAAGATATCCAGTTGAAGAAGGAAGTCGACCAGAGACTTGCATCAGAAGACCGACTTGGGTCAGAGGTTGTCGAGCTTAGAAGACAGTTGAAGGAGAAGATCACTCCCTTGCCAGAATGTTCATAGTGTGAACTGTTGATAGACCAGTGTCACTACTTGAAGATGCTCATTCCTGGAAGTAACTTGTCTTAGCTTGTACTTTTCTGATGTTTATGTTGAGAATCACCCCCAGGCTTGTTGGGTGGGATTCTTTGTTGTACTTTGTTGGATATTTGGGTCTTTGTTGTACGATCCAGTTGCTCATTTATAGATGAGATTGTTGTTTCACTCTGTACTCACTGCTCTGTTGTATGCTGTTTATGTATCTCCCTGTTGCTTTCGTATTGTCGCAGGTTGCCATCTTTGGAGGATGGATCAGGCTCTTTGAATGCCTGAGAGATGATCATTATCATGTGCATCATATGCATTAGCATCATACTCATAACATTTGCATAACAGGTGTTCTTGTGCCGACTTCTCACTTGGGTTCCTGTGTCAGACAGGATAGCTGATCAGCGACCACACCGGTATTCTACCAGACTTAATCAGCGCAGAAGCATGGATCAGGTTCAGAACGAATTGGCTGAGATGAGGGCGAACATGGCCCAGTTCATGACGATGATGCAAGGGGTTGCTCAGGGTCAGGAGGAGCTCCGTGCTTTGGTTCAGAGACAAGAAACGGTTATTCAGGCGTCTAACCGTGGTTCACCTGTTGCTCCACCTGTTCATGAGGCCGTTAATGTTGCTGCTGCTCCCATTTATGGCTATGCTGTGGGCGATGAGCTCAGGGGTATAAGAGTGGATGGGCAGCCTCTTGCTGCAGAGGTCAATGTCAGAGCTACCCAGGTTCCGGTGCGTCATCCAACTCCCATTGTCGACAGACAAGAGGACATGTTCACAATGCTGAGTGAAGATGATGGTGATGTTGTCAGAAGGGAGGATAGGGATCGTAAGGTTGATGCCCTGGCTGAAAAAATTCGTGCGATGGAATGCCAGAACTCTCTTGGGTTCGATGTCACAAATCTGGGGTTGGTGGAAGGTCTGAGAATTCCCCATAAGTTCAAAGCGCCCACCTTTGACAAGTACAACGGTACTTCCTGCCCTCGCACTCACGTGCAGGCGTACTATCGGAAGATCTCGGCATATACCGATGACGAGAAAATGTGGATGTATTTTTTCCAAGATAGTCTATCTGGGGCATCTTTGGATTGGTACATGGAGCTCAAACGAGATTCTATCCGATGTTGGAGGGATCTGGGAGAAGCTTTTCTCAGACAATACAAGCACAACATGGATATGACACCGAGTCGGACTCAGCTGCAGAGTCTGTGCCAGAAGAATAATGAGAGCTTCAAAGAATACGCCCAGAGGTGGCGTGAACTCGCTGCAAGAGTTCAACCCCCTATGCTGGAAAGGGAGTTGACAGATATGTTCATCGGCACACTTCAGGGAGTGTTCATGGACCGAATGGGAAGTTGCCCATTCGGAAGCTTTTCCGATGTTGTGATCTGTGGTGAAAGAACCGAGAGTTTAATCAAGGCCGGAAAGATTAATGATGCTGGTTCCTCTTCATCCAAGAAACCTTTCTCCGGGGCACCTCGCCATAGAGAAGGTGAAACCAACGCTGTTCAGCACCGCCGAGGTCCGAACAGAAATCAAAATCAGTACAGATAGATTGCTGCAGTGACCATTCCTGCACCTCAACAACGTCAACCTCCGCAACAACCGAGACAACAACAACAACAACAACAACAACAGCAACGTCCTTATCAGCCGAGGCAGAGGCTGCATCCTGATAGACGTTTTGATCCCTTGCCCATGACCTACGCCGAGCTACTGCCTGAGTTGCTCAGACTAGGTTTTGTGGAATTGAGAACCATGGCTCCACCAACTGTTCTGCCACCAGGGTATGATGCGAATGTCCGGTGCGATTTTCATTCTAGAGCGCCAGGACATCATATTGAGAAGTGCCGGGCTTTCCAGCATAAAGTCCAGAATTTGATCGATTCCAAGGCGATCAATTTCTCTCCAGTGCCCAATGTTGTGAACAATCCTATGCCCGCGCATGGTGCTCACCGGGTAAATTGTATTGAAGGGGTCGAATCTGAAGATTTGGTTGTCCGTGTTGAGGAGATTCAGACTTCTCTGCTGGTGGTTAAAGACCGTTTATTGAGTAATGGTGTTCATCCGGGCTGTGATGAAGACTGTGTGGGTTGTGCAGAGGCTGAGAATGGGTGTGAACTATTGAGGACTGGTATACAGAGGCTGATAGATGAGGGTTGTGTCCAGTTTGGTCGAGCTGATAGTAAAGACCGTGGGGCAGTGTCTACTGTCACAATATTTTTCAAACCGTCTGAAGGACGAGCGCCTACAACAAGTGGTAATCCAGTTACCATTTCGGCACCAGTTGCTACCAGCACTCCGACAACAATCGTTGCTCCGGTAAGAAGGGCTGTGAACACTAATGTTGTGCCTTGGAAGTATGACAACGCCTACCGAAACAACAGAAGGGCTGAGAACAGGGTCAAACCTTCGAATCAAGCGCCCGTGACAATAAATGTGACAGCCAGTAAAGCTCCTGTGGTTGCAAGTCCCGTTGTGGACAATGTGGGTGGACCAGGAGGCTTTACTCGCAGTGGTCGGCTGTTTGCGCCTCCACCGTTGAGGGATGCTAATGCTGAGGCATCTGCTAGAGCTAAGGGCAAACAGGCCGTAGTGGATGAAGCGCCTGCTCAAATAAATGTGCCTGGTGGCTCATTTGAGAAGAATGTAGAGGAATTCATGCGCATAATTAAGAAGAGTGACTACAAGATAGTGGATCAACTCAATCAAACTCCCTCCAAGATCTCTATCCTTTCCCTGCTGTTGTGCTCTGAGGCACATAGAGACGCCTTGCTGAAGATGTTAAATATGGCGTATGTACCGCAGGAGATTTTTGTCAACCAGCTTGAGGGTATAATTGCTAATGTAAGCACCAGACATGGCGTGGGGTTTACAGATCTTGATTTGACGCCCGATGGTCGGAATCACAACAAGGCCTTGCACATCACTATGGAGTGCAAGGGGGCTGTGTTGTCTCATGTACTGGTGGACACGGGTTCTTCGTTGAATGTGCTGCCGAAGCAAATATTGAAGAAGATACCTGTTGAGGGGGTTGTGCTGACGCCTAGTGACCTCGTAGTTCGTGCTTTTGACGGATCCAAACGTTCTGTGTTTGGGGAAGTCACTTTGCCCATAAAGATAGGTCCTAAGGAGTTTGACATCGTCTTCTATGTCATGGACATCCAGCCTGCCTACAGTTGCCTACTGGGACGTCCATGGATTCATGCAGCAGGGGCGGTCTCGTCGACTCTCCACCAGAAGCTCAAATACGTCTGGAATGGTCAAATTGTGACCGTATGCGGTGAAGAGGACATCTTGGTGAGTCATTTATCCTCGTTCAAATATGTCGAGGTGGATGGCGAGATCCATGAGACTTTATGCCAGGCGTTCGAGACGGTGACTCTCGAGAAGGTAGCCTATACTGAGCAGCGGAAGCCAGGTGCTTTAATTACTTCTTACAAGCAGGCTAAGGAGGTTGTTGATTCCGGTAAGGCTGAAGGTTGGGGCAAGATGGTGGACTTGCCTGTCAAGGAAGACAAGTTCGGCATTGGTTATGAGCCTCTCCGAGCAGAGCAGGGGGCAGCAGGTCCTAGTACCTTCACCAGCGCAGGGCTGATGAACCACGGTGACGTCTTCGCAGCTGATGTTGAAGACAGTGACAGTGACATTGATCTCAACTGCTGGGTTCGCCCGAGTGCACCAGGGGAAGTGATCAACAACTGGACTGCAGAGGATATAGTCCAAGTTACTCTTCAGACAGAGTAATTTTCTTTTGTTTTTTCATTCTGCACAAAACCCTACGTTCTGCCCGAGACGTAGTGGTTCATTGTAGGGCCTCATGTTTTCAATGATTATCATTAATAAAGGACGTTTTGCAAACAATTTTGTGATCCCTGTCTTTCTATTTTTGTTTTTTCATTTTTCAAAAGAATAAAAATGGCAATGTTTTTGTTTTTGTGACTTTTTTGAACCCTTTTTCTAAAATAAAGCATTAACATGCAGAATTTACCTTATGGCATCCACTATGAACAAATCTGTTATGGCTCAGTATGATTTCGACAATCCCATCTACCAAGCTGAAGAGGAGAGTGATGAAGACAGTGAACTCCCGAAAGAATTGGCTAGATTGTTGAAGCAAGAGGAAAGGGTCATCCAACCTCATCAGGAAGAGTTGGAGATTGTTAATCTTGGTACTGAGGACGCCAGAAGGGATATCAAGATTGGGGCCGCTTTGAAGCCAGAGGTCAAGAGCAGGTTGATCGAGATGCTGAGAGAGTATGTGGAGATATTCGCCTGGTCTTATCAAGATATGCCTGGGTTGAATACTGATATTGTAGTTCATAGACTACCTCTCAGAGACGATTGTCCTTCGGTCAAACAGAAGCTTCGTAGAACGAGTCCTGATATGGCAGTGAAAATCAAGGAAGAGGTTCAGAAGTAGTTCGATGCGGGTTTCTTGTCAGTAACAACTTACCCACCGTGGGTAGCCAACATCGTTCCCGTGCCGAAGAAGGATGGCAAAGTCAGAATGTGTGTCGATTACCGGGATCTGAACAGAGCGAGTCCGAAAGATGATTTCCCATTACCTCACATTGATGTATTGGTGGATAATACGGCTCAATCCTCGGTATTCTCTTTCATGGATGGTTTCTCGGGCTATAATCAGATTAAGATGGCGCCAGAGGACATGGAAAAGACGACATTCATTACACCTTGGGGCACGTTCTGCTATAAGGTGATGCCATTTGGGATGAAGAATGCCGGTGCTACCTATCAGAGGGCAATGACGACTCTCTTTCATGACATGATGCACAAAGAGATTGAAGTGTACGTGGATGATATGATTGCGAAGTCGCAGACAGAAGAGGAGCATCTGATTAATTTGTAAAAGTTGTTTGACAGATTGGTCAAGTTCAAACTGAGGCTGAATCCAAACAAATGCATGTTTGGGGTGAGATCAGGGAAGCTGTTAGGCTTCATTGTCAGTGAAAAAGGGATTGAGGTTGATCTAGCAAAAGTCAAAGCTATTCAGGAAATGCCTGAACCGAAAACTGAAAAGCAGGTTCGTGGGTTTTTAGGGAGATTGAATTACATTGCTAGATTTGTATCTCACCTAACTGCCACGTGTGAACCAATATTCAAATTGCTCAGAAAAAATCAGGCAATCAAGTGGAATGATGATTGTCAGAAAGCTTTTGACAAGATTAAAGAATATTTACAAAAACCTCCAATCCTGATTCCTCCCGTTCCAGGGAGACCACTGATAATGTACCTGTCAGTCACCGAGACTTCGATGGGGTGTGTATTGGGACAGCATGACGAGTCTGGTCGAAAAGAGCATGCCATATACTACCTTAGCAAAAAGTTTACCGACTGTGAAATCAGATATTCACAGCTTGAGAAAACTTGTTGTGCTTTGGCCTGGGCTGCTCGCCGACTGAGGCAGTATATGTTGAACCATACTACCTTATTAATTTCTAAGATGGATCCCGTGAAATACATCTTTGAGAAGCCGGCTCTCACCGGACGTGTTGCCCGTTGGCAGATGATTTTAACAGAGTACGATATTCAGTACACGTCGCAGAAGGCTATCAAAGGTAGTGTTTTGTCAGACTATCTCTCCGAACAACCGATTGATGACTATCAGCCTATGATGTTTGAATTCCCTGATGAAGACATCATGTATCTTAAGATGAAAGATTGCGAAGAACCTCTTGTCGAGGAAGGACCGGATCCTGATGACAAGTGGACACTGATGTTTGATGGGGCTGTGAATGTGAATGGTAATGGTGTTGGTGCAGTGCTGATCAATCCGAAAGGTGCCCATATACCCTTTTCTGCAAGGTTGACTTTTGACGTCACCAACAACGAAGCTGAGTACGAGGCTTGTATCATGGGAATAGAAGAAGCCATCGATTTGAGAATCAAAACGCTTGACATTTTTGGAGATTCCGCTCTAGTGATCAATCAAGTCAATGGAGATTGGAATACGAACCATCCGCATTTGATTCCGTATAGAGATTACACCAGAAGAATACTGACGTTCTTCAAGAAGGTGAAGTTGTATCATGTCCCACGGGATGAGAATCAAATGGCTGATGCCTTGGCTACTTTATCTTCCATGATAAAAGTTCATTGGTGGAATCATGTGCCACATGTTGCGGTGAATCGACTCGAGAGGCCTGCGTATGTGTTTGCAGCCGAGTCTGTTGCGATTGATGAGAAGTCATGGTATTATGATATCAAGAACTTCCTCAAGACTCAGGAGTATCCTGAAGGTGCATCAAAGAATGACAAGAAAACCTTGAGAAGGCTGGCTGGAAGCTTTTACTTGAATCAGGATGATGTGTTGTATAAGAGGAACTTTGACATGGTCTTGCTCAGATGTGTGGATAGACACGAAGCAGACGTGTTGATGCAGGAAGTGCATGAGGGTTCGTTTGGTACCCATGCTGGTGGTCATGCAATGTCGAAGAAATTGTTGAGAGCCGGTTATTACTGGATGACTATGGAATCCGACTGCTTCAAGTATGCTCGGAAGTGCCATAAGTGTCAAATTTATGCTGATAAGGTGCATGTACCACCAAGCCCGTTGAATGTCATGAACTCGCCCTGGCCGTTTGCCATGTGGGGCATTGACATGATTGGGAAGATCGAGCCTACTGCTTCGAATGGACATCGCTTCATCCTGGTTGCGATTGATTACTTCACCAAATGGGTGGAAGCAGCTTCCTATGCTAATGTTACCAGACAAGTGGTTGCCCGGTTCATCAAGAAAGAAATCATCTGTCGTTATGGGGTTCCTGAGAGGATCATCACTGATAATGGTTCGAATCTCAATAACAAGATGATGAAAGAGCTTTGTAAAGATTTCAAGATTGAACATCACAATTCTTCTCCTTACAGACCAAAGATGAATGGTGATGTAGAGGCGGCTAACAAGAATATCAAGAAGATTGTGCAGAAAATGGTCGTGACGTACAAGGATTGGCATGAGATGCTGCCTTTTTCTTTGCATGGGTACCGTACCTCAGTGCGTACGTCGACCGGGGCAACCCCGTACTCCCTTGTGTATGGTACGGAAGCAGTCCTACCAGTTGAAGTGGAGATCCCGTCTCTGAGGGTATTATTGGATGTCAAGTTGGACGAAGCCGAATGGATTCGGACAAGGTTTAACGAATTGAGCCTTATCGAAGAGAGACGGCTAGCAGCTGTGTGCCATGGGCAGTTGTATCAGAGAAGGATGAAGCGAGCCTTTGATCAGAAAGTGCGTCCTCGGACATTTCAGACTGGTGATTTAGTTCTGAAGAGGATCCTTCCTCCCGGTACAGATAACAGGGGCAAATGGACTCCTAATTACGAAGGTCCATATGTTGTGAAGAAAGTCTTCTCCGGTGGAGCCTTGATGCTTACAACTATGGACGGTGAAGATTTCCGGTCCCCTGTTAACTCAGATGTAGTCAAAAAATACTTCGCATAAATTGACCCGCTGGACAAAAAGAATAAAAGAGTCCAGGCAAAAAAGGGCATCCCGGCGAACCAAAAAACAGAAAGAAAAGGTTCGGGCAAAAATTAGGGATAAAAATGAAAAGAATTTGTACACCCGGTAAGTCGAAAACCCACAAGGGCGGCTTAGGCAAAAATGGGTATCCCGGTGGATTGAAAACCCGAAAGGGCGATCTAGCCAAAAGAGGGATTAAAGCGAAGACTACAGTCTGAAGTATCTGTACTTCATCGCGCCTCGTCATGTGCCATCTCGAAAGATGTGATCGGTCCAGTCATTCTTCTCAGAAAGCAAGGAGTTGGGAGGAAAACTGATGATCTGTGAGTTATAACAGAATTGGGAAATAGTGGATGCCGTGTTCACATTGCCATTAGGATAGATTTTTTCCTTTTGTGCGCAATTGCCTCTTTCTAGGAATTGCTTCCCAATTGTATTCGCCTTTTCAGGCGCATTTTCAATCAATAAAAGTCGTTATTCAGATAAATAGCTCTCTTGTTTTATTTTACTGTTTTGTTTGCAAAAACGTCCGAATTTGTGATAAACATTGCATATAACAACATGAAGGCTTAACAATAACTTGCAGAAAGGTAAAACATTTGAAAATCAGTTTGAATGTTGAGGACACTTGAGCATATCTTGTCCATGTATCCCTGGGGCATGTTGATTGTGGTTGTTTTGCAGGTCATTATCTGTGAGCATTCCCCAGCAGATATTTTCTCTCCAAGCAAGTTCGAGAGCTATCAGAGTCTATGCTCTCCCCAGCAGTCGGGTTTGAAATAGTATTACCATCCCCAGCATGGTCGTGAGCGTTTGTTCCCCAACAGGGTTGTGAATGTTTCTTCCCAACACAGGGTCTGATGTGTGTTTTTACCCGCCAGAATTTTGGTTCATCCTCAGCAGAGAGACGTGTTATCCCCAACGGAGGTTTTCCCCAGCTAGTCCCCGAGTGGAGCGGGTTTCAACGAAATATTTCTCCAGCAGAATTCATCCTACCAGCGGATTGGACGAGTTTTCGTAGCAGATTGATGTTTGCATCCCCAACTGAGTCTATTCTACTTGTGGATTGCGTGGGTCGTCCCCAGTGGAGTAGCAATTATTCCCCAAAGCTATCCTAACTGAGGTTTGGTTGAGTCTTCCCCAGTGAAGCCGCTTTATCATTCCCCGGTAAAGTCGTCTTGTTACTCCCCGGCGAGTAGTTTCACCGAAGAGTTGCCTGGTTTGCTTCCTCCAGTGGAACAGTATTGATTAATCCCAGGGAGTTGCCTAGTTTGCTTCCCCCAGTGGAACAGTATTGATTAATCCCCGAAGAGTTGCCTGGTTTGTTCCCCAGCGGAGTGTTTGTTTGCTTCCCGAGCGGAGTGGGTCCTATGAAGGATGTTCCCCAGCGGAGTCTATCCTTTCCCCGACAGCAGTTTTGTTTTTCCAGCATGAGTGAGAAGTCGGTACTTCCTCGGCAAAGCATTCCCCGATAAGGCTCTCCCCGCAGAGTAGTCTCCGAGCAGGGTCTCCCCGCAGAGTTGGAGTGTCTGATCTTGTGGCTCCCCGGCCGGAGTTCATTTTGCATTTTGCATGTAGTAATCATTGCATCTTCAAAAATGCGTAGCATTTCCATTCAAAATGGAGCATTACGCCATAGAAAAATTCAAACATATGCATTCATGTGTTCGAAACCCCATCAGACTGTATCCCTAGCAGAAGCGGATTTTTGTTCAACCTGTATGGCATGTTTGCTACAGTAGCTCCAGTCAACTATTGATGTTGACAATCCCCACAGAGGTTTATTTCCTCATCCGTTGGTGAAAGGAAAGCTTGTTTCTCCCCAGCGAGACCCCTGCAAGTGTTTAGCCTTGCCCTGTCATCTTGTAAATGTCAGTATCCTGTCAGCACCCGCGTGTGTTGTTTCTTTGGTGTCGGTAAACACCATCTTTCGGTGCTTTCCCAGTCATGCGTAAGTGTCTGGTCCTCTTTGGTGTCGGTAAACATCATCTTTCGGTGATTTCCCAGTCATGCGTAAGTGTCTGGTCTTCTTTGATGTCTGTAAACACCATCTTTCGATGTTCGTAATGTCGTCCTCCTTCCCTAGTGAAGTGGCTTACTCCTCTCCGTTGGTGTCGATAAACGTCGAGTTTTTCCTAGTTATCCGTTGATAACTAGTTGTATCTCCTTCCCAGGTCATCCGTCGTCCGTCAATGTCTGGTTACCTCTCCGTTGGTTTCGATAAATGTCGAGTTTTTCCTAGTTATCCGTTGATATCTAGATGATTCCCCTCAGAGTTCCTCCTCTCCGTTGGTGTCGATAAACGTCGAGTTTTTCCTAGTCGTCCTATGACGTCTAGTTGTACCCTTCCCCATGCGGATTTACCTCCCCGTTGGTTTCGATAAACGTCGAGTTTTTCTCATTCATCCGTTGACGTCTGATTATATACCCTGTTCCCAGTCATTCATTAATGTCTGGTTGATTCCCAACCAGAATCCCCAGTAGACGTCTTATTCGGTTTCTGATTGTGGTGCCTTTCCCTCGTGAAGTGGCTTTCTCCTTCTCCGTTGGTGTCGATAAACGTCGAGCTTCTCCCTTTCGTCCTATGACGTCTGGTCGAGTCTTCCCAGTTCATCCGTCGTCCGTTGATGTCTGGTCTCCTCTCCGTTGGTGTCGATAAACGTCGAGCTTCTCCCTTTCGTCCTATGACGCCTGGTCGAGTCTTCCCATTCATCCGTTGATGTCCGGTTACCTCTTCGTTGGTCTTGGTAAACGTCGAGTTTTTCCTGGTCGTCCTCCAGTAGAGTTACCTCTCCGTTGGTTTTGGTAAACGTTGAGTTTTTCCCACTATGTCCGCTGACATGTGGTTGTATCTTTCCAGTTCATCCGTCGTTCGTTGATGTCTGGTTACCTCTCCGTTGGTTTTGGTAAACGTTGAGTTTTTCCCACTATGTCCGCTGACATATGGTTGTATCTTTCCCAGTTCATCCGTCGTCCGTTGATGTCTGGTTACCTCTCCGTTGGTCTTGGTAAACGTCGAGTTTTTCCTAGTTGTCCGTTGGCATCTAGTTGTGATTTTTGTTCCCATTCATCGTCTTGAGATGTCTGGAGGTGGTTGTACCTTTGAGAAGAAAAAGAATCAGAAAATCAAATTCCCAGTAATAAATATCAGATCCCGGTGGACGTTTCCGTTGGTGGATCCCAGCAGTGTGCAAATTCTACAGTTCTTGGTATTCAATCTCTGTTTACCCTGAAAGTCTGACAGCCGTTGCTCTCATCCATTCGGGTTCCCAGTTGATTGAATAGGGGCAGCTGTAGCACCTCAAATTTGAACCCTACCTTTTGTGCATACATTTTCATTTTAGGTCATTAGCATAAAAAAGTCCATTGCATAGCATTGCATAGCCATTTGCCCAAGTGCAAGTCCAGCTGACAAATTAGGTCAAACTGGTCAGGAGATCAGGTCAAACAAGCAAGCATGTGCCATTTTCATTGAGACAAGGCCCTAGGGTGGGTTTATCAAGTTCATGTGATTATGTGATCATTGTGAAGTGGTTTGGCCAAAGATTGGATGCTCAGAAGTCATCAGTCAAGCTGAATTTCAGCTGAAACCATAAAAAGTCAACTGTGGTCAACTGTGGTCAACTATGCCTGATTTTATGGATTGGAAGGTGGGGGATGGTTTGAAAGGCTTCATTCATGTCCATACAAGTCTCATTTGACATATCAAAGACCAAGGTTGAAGAATTGGAGGTCAGACAAGAAGTTTCCAAAAATAGCAGGTGACCTGTAATTTCAGCTGCCAAAAATGGAAAGTTTTGCTCCTCAAAATTACTTCATCATACAAGCTTAAAATGGAATTTTGTCCAACATGAAAGTTGAAGATCTTGATCTCACCATTCCAAAAAGTCCAAGAACTTGAAATTCCCATGTGTGGTTGGCAAGATATGGTCCATTCATTTTCAGAAAATGCCCAAATTCAAAGTGCCATAACTTTCACATGGAAAGGCCAATTTGGCTGATTTTTCTTTGAGAAAACCACATTTCATGTGATCTTTCATGGTGCATAATCACATTTTATCAAAAACTCTCATGGCAAAATGGCATTTTTTAAGTGAATTCATTTGCATTTTTAGCATGACGTAGTGATTTTGAGAAATACACGACCTATGCACATGGGACCTTTTGCAACACATTCCAAATGACATTTTGGACTTGCTTGAACCAAATTTGGACTGATAAATTGGCTGCACAAGAGAAAGGGCATTTTGGCCACTTTGATTGAAAATGCACATTATGCTAATCACTTCCATTTGCTTAATCTTGATTAATTTTTGGATTAGCATGAGGTATAAAGAGATAATTGTAACAGAATTGGATAATCACATCTCATTTTTTTCAGATCCAAAACAAAAAAATCTCACAATTCTCTCATTTTCTCTCAATTTCTCACACACTTTTTTTCTCATTTCATCAAAAATTCATCAATGCTGGTGGCTTTTCTTGGTTGATTCTTCGCTTGCAGGTAAAGTAGAAGTTCTGTTGGAGCTCACAGTGGAAAAACCTTGAAGATCCATGGCCATGGCATTTGCACTTGGAGTATGACAGTTGAAGATTGCCACGAATTGGAACTGCTTCGAGCTGAAAAGTTGATTCCATCATCTTATCTATACCTTGCTGCGCATCTGTTTTTGGATATCAAGGCCTGAATTCACCAAATCTGTAACTGCACTTCGATTAAGGTTGGAAATCGAACTTCATAATTGCTTCAATTAGGATAGGGACTTGATAGAATGTTCATTGCTGAGTAGCCTAAAGCTTGAATCGTGCGTTTTCATTGGATATTCGCTGAGAAATCTTGAATCAAAGTTTAGATGTTAAAACTACTTTCAATCGATTCCCATTGTGTATGGATTTCTGGACAATTTCATGATGATATTATTGATGTACTAGTTTAGACGAGTCTATCCATATGCCATTTGTCAATTTTGGTTGCAATTTGTTCGTGGCGAATTCTGGTAGTGATGAACATTCATGATGTTCTTGAGAATTTCTGGAAAAGATGCGCGTTAGATCTTCATTTCCCTGGCCTCACGTTTGAATTATGTTTCCCTCCAGATCCAACCAATCAGAACGCGCCATGCAGTTTAATGAAACTGCAGCGTTTTGGCCTGGCGCTCGGTAATTACAGAAATGCCATCAGCTCCACTTAATTCATTTAAATCCTTTTAAAAACTTAAATAAAAATTTCATTTCATCAATTAACTTCAAAAAATCATAATAAATCCAATTTTCATCCAAATTGAATGGGAATTTTTGCATCCATTTCCAAATTGTCTCTAGTTTTTTTTAGGTATGATAGTCAAAGTTGTGCCTGGTGATTTTGTTGACTTTGCCTAATGCCTTTGATATGTGTGTTTCAATTGTATGTTTCACCATTTCCTTCATGAAATAATGATGCCTTAGCCAAAATGCATGAAATTTTATAGGCTTGTTCTTGACTCTTTTCTGGTGATTTTGATGTGTATTTTTTGAATTTTGGATTTATGGTTTGCAAGATATGATGTGTTCAAGTTGAGTGTGACAATGTGTGTCACACTATGTTATGCTGTATTCATGAATTTTGTTGCCATGCCTATGCTTTGCCCAATGCTCCCAATTTTTTCATGAGATATCATGTGTATGTCTAGTTTTTCCATGATTTTTTGTAGGATTTGTTGAGCTATTTCCTATTTGATTGGGATTTTTTCTTGTTGTTTAGATATTTTAGGGTTTTTCTTGAGTGATTACCTTATATGCTATGTGAAATTCTCATACCTTACCATATGAAGATGAAATTTGATGGAGTGATTCCTAATATGTTTGAGTTCACTTTGGCTTTGGTACCATTCATTTCTCATTTGTTGTCACTGTTTTACAATTGATTGAAGTTGGTGTACACTTTATGACCTAGTTTGGATTGATTTTTGCATGTCCTGACTTGTTGAATTTAATTTCCCTACTTCCTCTTGTCCAAATAGCATGAAATTTGATATGCTGCTCATTGAGTGTGTTCTGTTTAGACTTGAATTTTTGTGGAATTTATTGAGCTGTTTTGGTATTTGTTTGAGTGTGATCATTCTGTTTGCTCATATGTGGTTCACACTTGCCTAGTTTGACTTAAATTGTGCATGAGATAAATTTGGTGCGTAGTTTTGATGTGAGGTGTAGCACCTCAAATTTGCACCTATCATTGTACATACCATCTCATATTAAGTCATAGCATATCATGATACATTGCATAGCATTGCATTGTCCCCAGTTGCCTCAAGAGCAAGCAAGTCAAGAATTAGGTCAAACTGATCAGGAGATCAGTCAACCAATCAAGCAAGGGTGTTTCTCAAGGAGCCAAGGCCCTAGGGTTTGTCCAACAAGTTCACATGACTTGGAGGTCCATTTGAAGTGTTTAAGTCAAGGGTTGGATGTTCAGAAGTCATCAGTCCATGCACAGTCATTCAGAAACCCTAGAAGGTCAAAGTTGGTCAACTGTGGATTTAATCAGTGGTTTTGATGGATGGATTTGGTTTGAGAGAGCTTATTCATGTCCCAATAGGCCTCATATATCATGGCAAACAACATCATTGAAGAATTTGAAGCCAATCAGAAAATTTCCAAAAATAGAAACTGGACCTGTAATTTTAACTGCCAAAAATGGAAACTTCTTGATCTTAAACTTACATCATGATACAAGCTCCAAATGAATTTTTGCCCAACATGAAAGTTGAAGATCTTGTTCTCCCATTTTCAAAAAGTCCAAGAACACCCAAATCCCATGAATGGTTTGCAAGATATGATCATTTCATTTTCACATTTTCATGAACTTCAAATGGCCATATCTCATGATTCCTTTGGCCAAATTTGATGGGGTTTTTTCCTACAATCTCCATTTAACCTCCTCTTTCCAAAAATGCACTCATCATGTGCTAAAACCTTGCCAATCAAAATGGCATTTTTAAGTTTGACTTTATTCATTTCAAGTGAGCAAAAAAGTTGACTTTTTGATTTGGCTATTTTTAAGCAATTTGGACAATTGGGAATTGTTTGGCATGTCATTTACAACTTATCCAAAGCCCAATTTCGTGCAGAACTTGCACCTCCACTCCCATATGTTGAAAATTAGCAAATGGTGCAAATCACTTCATTTAAGCTAACCAAGTTTAGCATGTCATTAAGCAACCTTAAACAGAAGTATAAGAGCACATTTTCTGCTCATTCCAACCCTAGTAGCAGCCTTTGCACACAGAAAAACTGCTCATTCTCTCATTTTCGATTTTGGGACATTTTGCATTTTCTGCTCAACAGCTTCAAAAGACACGAGCTACCCTTGGCTGTTCCATCATCCATCATCAATATTGAGCTCGTTTCAATCATCAAATCACAGCTGGAACTCCATTTTCGAACTCTGTTTTCTTCAAGACACTTCCATGGCAAATTTCGTGTTGAGCTATTGCAAAGAGAGCTGAGCTAAAGTACTTCCACCACTCACCTTTTGGAGCTTGAATGTGCACCTGTTTCAGCTTTTTACGACCAGAAAACCACGATTCATCATTATTCTTCAAATCTGGTAAGGTTTTCGATTCTTACCATTTTCAAAACCATGATATGATTACGATAGATCTCATTGCCATGGTTACAATAAGCTTTAAAACACATAAAATGGTTGAGTATGCTGTAAGATATTTTGATTTGAAATATGATGTGTGAATATGTTTATGCTCGATCCATTCTTGTTAGCATGTTTTAAGGAAAATGAGTGCCATATTCTTGATGTGCTTGGTTTGCTGTTTCTAATGATGTACTCGATTCAAAATTCTGGGACATTTGTTCTTCAAAGTGATGAAGCTGTTACTGCTATGCTGTTGAAACCCTAATATTTTTCCAGAAATCCAGCTTCATGTATGCATGTGTGTTGGCTACTGTTGTTGTTTTTGATGCATGATATCACCTTATCAATGCCATGCTGTTGTGTGATGCTTGGTTTGAATTTTGTTTGTTGATGTTGGTTGCATGAAATGCCCTGCTGTTCCAAAACTCTTTGAATCCGCCCAGAAATCTGCTTGATTAGTGTTTGGTTTACTGTTGTTTGGTTGCTGTATGAACATCACTATCTAACTACCATGCTGCTTGTATGATGGTGTTTGAATTTTGTTTTTGATGTTGGTAATAACACGAGGTTGCCTTGCTGCTGATAAAACCCTAAGGCTCCTAAAACCCTAATGACATTTCCCAGAACTCCCATGCGATTGGCTGCTGATTGGTTTTTTCTGCTTGTTGGTACTGTTCCATTGGTTTTAACCAATGAGAACATTTCATTTCCCATACCCTAAACGCACAGTTTTGATTAATGAGGGGGGTATTTACGAAATTGCCACCGGTCAACCATGGTTGACTTATCATTCCATGCTATGCATTCATGTTATTCCAATTTGTTCATCAACTTGCAAAATTCATAACTCGTGCATTTCACATCCAAATTTCATGAAATTTTTTCCATCATTTTCACATGAATGTCTACTTTTTTATCATGATTTTTATTTGGCTGGATTTTAAATGGCTCTAGGTTTCCTAACATGTATGCTCATTTGATACCTTTTGCCAAAACCCTTGTGAAATAATGATGATGCATCCAATGACCCTGAAATTTTTTGTGGTTGTTCTACACTCATTCATGTTCATTTTGATGTAAAGTTTGTGCATTTATCATATGTGGTGTGGGAGATGTGATTTTCTGAAATAGGGTGTGACAATTTGTGTCACACCAATGATATGCAAGTTCATGATTTTTGTTCACATGCTTCCTGGCTTCCAATTAATGTGAAATTTTGCATGAGCCATCTCTTATGTGTCTAGTTGATGTGTGAATTTTATTGAATTTAATCATGCCATTTCCTATTTGTTTGAGAATTTTCTTCCCTGCCTAGTCAAATGTTGACTTTGTGTGATACATCTTGCCAAATCCTTTGTGAAATTCTCATATCTTATTGTATGATCATGAAATTTTATATGTGCATACTAGACATCTTGAGCTTTGCATTGGTGTTGATCCCATCCATTTCTCATCTGTTTTCATTCAGTTATGATTTTTTGAAGATGACACATGTTTTGTTGACTTCTTTGTGCACATTTGAAATTGTGTTGACTTCCTGATTTTAATTAACTATCTTCCCATGATCCAATTGAGTTGAAATTTCATATGCATGCTATGTTATGGATTGTGGTTGAGTATGAATTATTTCATAATTTTTGGAATTGATTATGTTTGCTTTTGAGCTTGGTCTTGCTGTTGACCTTTTGTGTGCTCTCATTTGCCATGCCTTGCCTTCTTTGGTTTATGAAATGATAATGATGCATGATATGAGTTTGAAACCAATTGTGCTTGTTCTCAAATGTTTGAATTTGACTTTGGTTGACTATTGTTTGCTGTTTTGACTTTCTCTTTTGTTTTTGACCCTAGGCTTGCCCTAGTGGTCTTTTGGACTTATGTTGAGTTCATTGTTTCAGGTTAAGCATCAATGCCTCAAAGATCACACAAATTTGATTGAGTTTGATTACATATCATGTGCTAACTTTTGTTTTGTAGGTGACTTGGCTCACATGCCTAAGTCTTGTGCCTTGCACATTCATTTGCCTCTGATTACCTATTGTTGCCTATTTCCTTTTGTTTCGTTTGTGAACTGTGAACTGATTAGTTTGACTCTTTCAGGTACCCTTAGTTGCTTAAGTTCTCTGAACTTGCTTTGCTTTGCTTTTTAGCAACTTACTTGAGGTATAATCTCTTTTACTTCATGTAGTCTGGAGACCCGGCTTGTTATTTGGCCGGGCAAACTGTCTGAAGTCCTCCTTAAGAGGCAATGCTTGTGTATGTTTAAATTGTCCTTGCATCGAGTCAAAGACCTCCTAAGTGAAGAGGCAATTGGCAGAACCAAGGGATAAGCAACCTATCCCCTGCTATTCAGTGTGTCTTTTGTTTTGCTCACACCATTGTGTTGATGCATTTCAGATAAAAACCCAAGATCTTGTGCAATTGCACAGTTGAGTCAGTATCAAATGTGTAGAAGGGTTCCCACTTTCTGAACCCACACATTCTTGTCACATGCTCTCCCAGGCCAGGGATAGAAGCAATGAGGCACACCCCTCATCTCCTTTCATCTGCTTCACCTTAGCCCCTCAATGGCAAGGTTAAGAGCACATTCACCCAGTTCCAGAGGTTTGTTTGTTGAGGTTGATATGACCCCTCGACTAAAACCTAACCCTTGTTTGAGCCACTTGCTTGCATATAGTGTGTGCTACCTGTGCTTGTGTTTGTTTGACTTGCTTCCTGTGCAAGTTAGGTTTAGTTTAGACTAATCCGTGCTTGTTTTCGCCCTCGTTGCGATCCTTTCTCTCGCCCTTGTTGCGATCGAGCCTTTTCCTTTCTCTCGCCCTCGTTGCGATCGAGCCTTTTCCTTTCTCTCGCCCTCGTTGCGATCGAGCCTTTTCCTTTCTCTCGCCCTCGTTGCGATCGAGCCTTTTCCTTTCTCTCGCCCTCGTTGCGATCGAGACTTTCCCTTTCTCTTGCCCTAGTTGCAATCGAGATCCTTTGTCCCTCCGTGGCCGAACTACGGCAACTCTGATTCTCATGTTCAGATGAGATACGTAGGCACGAGATGCGATGTCTTGTCGAGTTTGACTAACAACTAACACTAATTCTTTTCTCTCGCCCTCGTTGCGATTGAGACTTCCCCTTTCTCTTGCCCTAGTTGCAATCGAGACCCTTGCTTCCTGTGCAAGCCTTGTCTAGGATAGGTTGGCCCTCGTGCCATTTAGCTAGAAACCTTAACTTAGGGTTGACTTTGCATGACAACATCTAGGCTCGAGTCATAGTCTCCCTAGTGTTGTGTCTCCCTCTGTTATCTGGTTAGGCTAGATCCTTGTCCCTGCGTAGGGGAACTACATCGCCCTGATCTTACCAGATGAAGTATGTAGGCAGGAGATTGAGCTGATCTCTCCGGGCGCCCTTTTTCTTTTCCAACCCTTTGTGTCTTAACCACCCTTGTGTGTGTTCTGGTTGGAGTCCGACATAAGTCCAGCGATTGGCAGTTGGTTTCCTGTGTGCGTTTTCTGGTTCGGATGCTGATGTAAGCCCAGTGATTGGCATTCAGGCTCCACGTTTGCCTTTGCCTTTGTTTTGTTGTGTGCGTGTCAGCCGAGCTACGAACGCTCTGATTCTTCTCTCGTCCGAGAAGATACGTATGCATAGGATACGATATCCTAGCGAGCATGTGTCGTTTCCCCAGTCCGAACTACTTCGACTCTGATGTCTATGCCTGATAGACTAAGTAGGCCCAGGATACGATGTCCTGCCGAGTCAGTTTCAGTCAGTTTCTTTTGTCTCTTTTCAGCCAGTGTGTGTGAGTTTGAGCAGTGTTTAGCAACCAATATTCCTTCCTTTTGTGCGTGGATCCCGTAGAGTACTACGGATGCGTAGGGGTGCTAATACCTTCCCTTCGCATAACCGACTCCCGAACCCATTCTCTTTGGTCGCGAGACCATGTTCTTTCCTAGGTTTACTTCGAGCGTTCCCTTTCCCTCTTTTGGGATAAATAACGCACGGTGGCGGCTCTGTTGTTCTTTCTTTTCCCGCCAGTTTTTCGCGTAATGCGACAGCTGGCGACTCTGCTGGGGATATTGAGAAGTTGACCTATGCTGGTCCATCTTCCCTGAGCGAGTCTCTCCTAGCGCTCTCTAGGTTAGGGTTTTGGTTGCTTTCTGCTTGTTGTATTTTATTGCATTCATTGTATATATGTACATTTATTGATTGCATTGATTGTGTGCATTAATGTTTGCATTCATATTCATCATTTGTTGCTGTCTGGCTGGTTATTTGTGTTTCTCTGTTTCAGCTTGGGATTACTCGAGGTAAAAGGCCCAATACCCAGGCTATGAGTGAAATCTAGGAAACCTAGGAATAGAGTGATTCATGGGAAGCGGGTGGTATGGCGCCACTTAGCGGAACATTGATATCACGAGCAGTTCAGACCCTGGTGGGATATTATCGGTGCATACATCGGGTGTGCACAGGATGATACTCTGCGAAAGGTTATTTATGCTGCGTTTCTCTCGACCTTACCCTGGCCTAGACGACACCCGTGAGTGGGGAAGGGTTTGATCATTTTAACAGGTACAGTTGGTGACTCCCAGTACTGATGGTGACTATGAATTCTGGACATTTATTTCTGGACGCCGGAGGTTTGATCCTGGTTTTGATCGGAGGGTTCCGTTTATTTCGGATCCCTGGGCTGAATTTGAGGGTACTCGCTCAGATGGTGACTCAGTTCTCCAGACTTGGGTTCAAATGCCAGCTTCTCAGATGAATTTGGGGTTTCAGATGGTTAATCAGAATGCCAGTTCCTGCCAGTCTTGGCTCCATCATTTGCATCATAGCATGTTTATTTTCCAAAAAAAATAATAATGCATGAAAATGAAAAAAAAGTTAACTCGCATACGCATATCCTTTTCAGGATCATTCATGACAAAATAGTACCCATATCATGCATATCATGCACATCCTTGCATTACAGACATGTTTGGGGATGTGACTTCTCACTCTGGGTTTTGACTGAGACAGGATTGTTGATCACCGTCCGCACCACGACCAGACTCAATCAACAGAGAAGTATGGATCAGGTTCAGACTGAGTTAGCTGAGATGAGGGCAAACATGGCCCAGTTCATGAACATGATGCAAGGAGTCACTCAAGGTCAGGAAGAGCTCCGAGCTTTGGTTCAGGGACAAGAGACTGCACTTCAGACTTCCAACCGTGCTTCGCCTGTTACTGCACCCGCTCATGAGACTATCAATGTTGCTGCTCCCGCTAACGACTATGCCGTCGGGGATGAACTTGAGGGTATAAGAATCAATGGACAGCCTCTTGCTGCAGAGGTCAATGTCAGAGCTACCCGGGCTCCGATTCGTCATCCAGCTCCGTTTGTCAACCAACAAGAGGACATGTTTAATCTCCTCAGTGAGGACTATGACGTTGTGAAAACCGAAGAGAGGGATAGAAAAGTGGATGCTCTTGCTGAGAAAATCCGAGCCATGGAATGTCAGAACTCCCTTGGGTTTGATGTGACCGACATGGGTCTGGTGGAAGGGTTGAAGATCCCCTACAAGTTCAAGGCGCCCTCATTCGACAAGTACAACGGTACCTCCTGTCCTCGCACCCACGTGCAGGCTTACTTCAGGAAGATATCTGCTTACACTGACGATGAAAAGATGTGGATGTACTTTTTCCAAGATAGTCTATCTGGGGCATCTTTGGACTGGTACATGGATCTGAAGCGAGAATCAGTCAGAAGCTGGAGAGATTTGGGTGAGGCCTTTCTGAGGCAATACAAACACAACATGGACATGGCGCCGAGCCGAACCCAATTACAGAGCTTGTATCAGAAAGATAAGGAAAGTTTCAAAGAGTATGCTCAGAGATGGCGTGAGCTAGCCGCTAGAGTGCAACCTTCGATGCTGGAGAGAGAGCTGACCGACATGTTCATTGGGACCTTGCAAGGAGTGTTCATGGATCGCATGGGAAGCTGCCCGTTCAGTAGTTTTTCAGATGTTGTTGTCTGTGGGGAGAGAACTGAAAGCCTTATCAAAGCAGGAAGGATACAAGATCCTGGCTCTTCAAACTTTTCAAATTCTAAGAAGCCATTCTCTGGGGCACCCAGAAGGGGAGAGGATGAAACAAATGTTGTGCACCGTCGAAGGAGTGCGAACAGAGGACCATATCGTCAGGTTGCTGCCGTGACTATTCCAGCCACCCAACCCCAACAGCAACAGAGAAGACCAGCTCAGCAGCCTCAGCGTCCACAACGTCATCCTCAGCAGCAGGTTTACCAGCCTCCCATTGACAATCAAGCTGGTACAAGTAATGAGAGGAAGAAGATCATTTTTGATCCAATCCCCATGTCCTACGCCGAACTGTATCCCACTCTGATAGAGCGGAACTTGATTACTCCCAGAGATCCACCGCCCATACCCGTCAACCCTCGGTGGTGGTATAGGCCTGAACAGCATTGTGTGTATCACTCGGGTGCTCCTGGTCATGATGTGGATAGCTGCTTTCAGCTGAAGATGAAGGTTCAAGACCTTGTGAGGTCAGGTATTCTGATTTTGGAAGACTTAGGTCCCAATGCTAATCAAGCTTGAAGATAACAAGTCCCGGGCTGGCGCCGACTTTTTCTTCAGAAGAGGTTTGTTCAGAAAACAGAAGCTGCTGATGCAAAAGATACTGACAGTTGTCATCCCCGATGGGATCTATCACAATTGGGTCACTGTGGGCTTTCCTACGGTTGTTCATTAAGTCAGAGTAATAATCACTTTGTTTAAAAACCCTTCTCCCATGCCAAAAGGAGAAGTGATGACATTGTTGGCAACATTTTGTGCAATGATATTTTCATTCAAATAAATTCATGTTTGAACATTTGTTTTTCCATTTGTTTTCCCTTTTCGCTTTTTGCATGAAATTGGTGATCACAAAAAACCTTAAAAAACAAGAATAAAAGCAATCTTTTCATCTGCATAACGATTGTCTTGTTTGATTTTCAAAAAGCTTTTATACTCAAATCATTATGCAGGTTGTTTCTTAAACCCATTGAACATAATGATCAGACGTCATCTCCCAATTTTGAATTCCCTGTATTCGAAGCGGAAGAAGATGATGTTGAAGGAATTCCTGACGGTATTTCCCGACTTCTTGAGCAAGAAAAGAAGATCACACTCAGCTGCATCTCGAGAATCAGCAGAACAGCCAACTGGGGCATTTATCAAAAAAAAAAAAAAAAAAAAGAAAGAGGAGGGTGCAAAATCAAAAGAAATCAAAAGAAAGCAAAATCAAAAGCAAAATCAAAAGAAATCAAAAGAAAGCAAAATCAAAAGCAAAATCAAAAGAGAAAAAACAAACAAAAGAAAGATAGCACCCTCAAAGTCCCAAGTTGGCTGATGCTGAATTCGATCAAAAGGAAGAGATCAACTGCCATGTGTCATGGTCAGTTATATCACCAGAGAGTGAAGAAAGCATTCGATAAGAAGATCAAGCCTCGTGTGTTCCGAGGGACCCTGTGCTCAAGAAAGTCTTGTCTTTCGTGCCCGAGTCTAGGGGCAAGTGGACTCCCAGCTATGAACGTCCATTTGTTGTCAAGAGAGCCTTTTCAGGCAATGTTTTGACACTTACAACAATGGGTGGAGAAGTTCACTCGTCCTGTGAATTCTGATGCAGTCAAGAAATACTTCGCCTAAAAAAAAAAAAAAGCAAAACAGCTCGCTAAGTCGAACACCCCAAAGGGCGACTTAGGCAAAAAAGAGCGTCTCGGTGGATTGGAAACCCGAAAGGGCGATCCAGGCAAAAGTTAGAGACATTGAAAAAAAAGAGAGAATTCGCATCCCGCTAGATTGAGCACCTCACACTGGGGCAATCTAGGCAAAAATTAGGGATTTGGCAAGTAACTGCATCTTGACAAGACTGTGCTCTATATCTGTCATCCGTCAGGGATTCTCGATTCGTCGTCGACTGAAGCTTTGAATACATCGAAAATTCAGAATGGTAGAGGAAAGGTCATTATGTTCAATGTAGCCCTCTCCAATATATATCATCGATTTCAAACTTGTACAAATCTATGGAGTCTCGCCCTTTGCAGACTACCATTCCATCACATTAATTTGAGCTTTCATCCAATTATTTGCACTCCTATTTGTTTCAACTCAACAAATGTTTTGCATGTTTTAATTGATAAAGTATCATTGCTTTCAAAATAAACAAATTTTTCAAAAAATTGTTCTTAAACAAAGTGAACATTCACAATGATGGAAGGATACTTAGGAGATCCGCAGTGCTCTCCCGAGGGTGGTATGATTACCAACAGGTAAGACATTTTGTTCGTATCTCGAGCATAACTGTATCTTTTTCCTGACGAACCTCTTTTGGTTTCTCCTCAGCAAGGTTGCTCAGTGCAGTGTTGGTTGAAGTTGTTCATCTTCATGTTCCCGGCAGTACAGATTCTTCCTCCAAATCCCTGTTAGCTCTATCGTGGGGCATCTCCAGTATAGGTTTGTTTGAGCCCTACCGTGGGGCATTCCCAGCAAGGTTGCTATTGAAATACTTTTGTGGGGCAGCTCCCCTAGCAGAGTGTTTACTGAAGGCTTCAACTTTCGCCTCTCCAGCAGAGCAGTCTTCGTCTCTCCCCCAACGTGGGTGTTTTTCCTTTGAAGATTCAGTATTTGGTAGATCAACATCCCAGTACTATGTCATGCCCTCAGATGGATCCCCCAGTGGAGTTGTTGGCATGATGAGCCTTATCAATGCCTATGTATCCTCATCAGAGATCTGGTTGCTTCTTGGTATCCTTGATTTCCAGCACAAGTTGTTGCGGCGCATCCGCCTGTATGTTGAACTCTTTTCTCCGGTGGCGACTGACGATCCCTCCGGAAGCCTCTTGTGGCTCTTCCTCCCCTGCAGGATGAGGACTCTGGTTTTCCCTCCGGACGGTTGATTCCCGGACCTGTGTGTTGAGCATGTCTGTTTGTCAGCATTCATCATACATTCATCATGCATAATGCATACATGCATAATCATAGCATTTGGATACTCATGTTGCAGCTGTTGCCGTGTATCTGTTGACGGTTGCCTCCTGCGATTTGTTGATACAGATCTCTCCAGTAGATTTCTCCTAGCAGAGGTGGGTGTGTCTGATCTCTCCATGTAGAGTCTACCCCTTAAGCAGAAAGTGTCTATCCTTTCCTGCCACTTCCCCACTGAGATACATCCTCGTGGATGACGATTGTTTCCGTTCCCTCCCTACACGGGATGGGTTGTCCCTATTGAGTTCCTTCCTCATTAGGATGAGTCTTATTTCAGTCTGCCTTTTTGGATCGATCCTAAATTGGCTTCCTGTTGGCTGTCTCTTGTGCTTCCCTGGGGCATAAATGAATAGTCGCTCACTAACCGGCACTCGTTCATTTCATTCTCAGCGGAATTTCGGGCCTCTACCTACAAACCGGTAGTTGTAAGTCCTATCTTTGTGGTTTTCTACCCACTAGCTGGTAGTTGTAAAATCCCACTTTCACCCCTAGCAGAGGTAACCTTTGTGGTTCATTCTGTTTTGGGCCTCTACCTACTAACCGGTAGTTGTAAGTCCTATCTTTGTGGTTTTCTACCCACTAGCTGGTAGTTGTAAAATCCCACATTCTCCCCTTGGTAGAGTTAACCCTTTGTGCTCATCCCGATGATGACTGGTTACTTTTCCATTGGCCTCTACCTACGAACCGGTAGCTGTAAGTCCTTTCTTTACGGTCTTCTACCCACTACCCGGTAGTTGTAAATATTTTTTCTCACTCTGTCTCTCAGCAGATCGTTTATGGCCTCTACCTACAAACTGGTAGTTGTAAGTCCTCTCTTTGTGGTTTTCTACCCACAAGCTGGTAGTTGTAAAATCCCACTTTCATCCCATGGCGGAGTTTGTTTGTTGGCCTCTACCTACAAACCGGTAGTTGTAAGTCCTCTCTTTGTGGTTTTCTACCCACAAGCTGGTAGTTGTAAAATCCCACTTTCATCCCATGGCGGAGTTTGTTTGTTGGCCTCTACCTACAAACCGGTAGTTGTAAGTCCTCTCTTTGTGGTTTTCTACCCACAAGCTGGTAGTTGTAAAATCCCACTTTCATCCCATGGCGGAGTTTGTTTGTTGGCTTCTACCTACAAACCGGTAGCTGTAAGTCCTATCTTTGTGGTTTTCTACCCACAAGCTGGTAGTTGTAAAATCCCACATTCCTCCCCTTGTTGGAATTAACCCTTTGTGCTCATCCCGATGATGACTGGTTACTTTTCCGTGGTTTTCTGCCTACAAACCGGTAGATGTAATCCCCTCTTTGCGGTATTGGTATTCTTTTCCCCTCTGGATACTTGCCTTGATCAAGCAGTATTGTCCCCATTGGGTCTTCCCCTGCCTTTGGGTATTTGCTCCGAGTTAGCAACTTTATCCTCTCTTGATTGGTCATCTTTTGCATACCTAGTCCTGGTACCCTGATGCCTTTCTTGTCGGTTGATTTTATCCATTTAACAACCTACAACCCGGTTATGGACAATCTTCCATGCGAGGTTATTATCTACGTTCTGACGGCTATAGATAATATGTCTCATGCACTCTTTGGTCAATCTTTTGATTGTTTTCTCCAGCAGAGTAAGATTCGTGTTCCTTATGGAATCGAATGTCCATCCTTTAACAAGACTGCTTTTCTAGCCCTCTTCAGGATGTTGAGTGTTTTGGAACACAAACCAATTCACGCTTTGGCACTCAGGCCAATTTTCCGGTATCCAGACCGAAGAATTTTCCGACGATCAGGTCGATGTACTTATGTTTTTCCGGTATTCAGACCGAAGAAGTTTCCGACGATCAGGTCGATGTACTTATGATTTTCCGGTATTCAGATCGAAGGAGTTTCCGACGATCAGGTCGATGTACTCATGGCACTCAGGCCAATTTTCCGGTATTCAGACCGAAGAAGTTTCCGACGATCAGGTCGATGTACTTATGTTTTTCCGGTATTCAGACCGAAGAAGTTTCCGACGATCAGGTCGATGTACTTGTTTTTCCGGTATTCAGACCGAAGAAGTTTCCGACGATCAGGTCGATGTACTTATGTTTTTCTGGCATTCAGACCGAAGAAGTTTCCGACGATCAGGTCGATGTACTTGTTTTTCCGGTATTCAGACCGAAGAAGTTTCCGACGATCAGGTCGATGTACTTATGTTTTTCCGGTATTCAGACCGAAGAAGTTTCCGACGATCAGGTCGATGTACTTATGTTTTTCCGGTATTCAGACCGAAGAAGTTTCCGACGATCAGGTCGATGTACTTATGTTTTTCCGGTATTCAGACCGAAGAAGTTTCCGACGATCAGGTCGATGTACTTATGTTTTTCCGGTATTCAGACCGAAGAAGTTTCCGACGATCAGGTCGATGTACTTACGGCGCTCAGGCATTGGTTATCCCTGTGTTACCATTTATTTTGGTATCCAGGTCGACGTTTCTGTTTTCGGTATTCAGGCCGATTTCTTTTTCCGTTCCAGACGGATTTTTCTTTCAAGACTGTTTCTTTGCCGATCTTGACAGGCATTCTTGTATTATATCCAGTCGGTGCAAAATTCTACGGTTCTTTTGTATTCAATCCCTGTTTACCCTAAAAGTCTGACAGCAGTTGCTATCATCCGTTCGGGTTCCCAGCTGATTGAATAGGGGCAGCTGTAGCACCTCAAATTTGCACCTATCATTGTACATACCATCTCATATTAAGTCATAGCATATCATGATACATTGCATAGCATTGCATTGTCCCCAGTTGCCTCAAGAGCAAGCAAGTCAAGAATTAGGTCAAACTGATCAGGAGATCAGTCAACCAATCAAGCAAGGGTGTTTCTCAAGGAGCCAAGGCCCTAGGGTTTGTCCAACAAGTTCACATGACTTGGAGGTCCATTTGAAGTGTTTAAGTCAAGGGTTGGATGTTCAGAAGTCATCAGTCCATGCACAGTCATTCAGAAACCCTAGAAGGTCAAAGTTGGTCAACTGTGGATTTAATCAGTGGTTTTGATGGATGGATTTGGTTTGAGAGAGCTTATTCATGTCCCAATAGGCCTCATATATCATGGCAAACAACATCATTGAAGAATTTGAAGCCAATCAGAAAATTTCCAAAAATAGAAACTGGACCTGTAATTTTAACTGCCAAAAATGGAAACTTCTTGATCTTAAACTTACATCATGATACAAGCTCCAAATGAATTTTTGCCCAACATGAAAGTTGAAGATCTTGTTCTCCCATTTTCAAAAAGTCCAAGAACACCCAAATCCCATGAATGGTTTGCAAGATATGATCATTTCATTTTCACATTTTCATGAACTTCAAATGGCCATATCTCATGATTCCTTTGGCCAAATTTGATGGGGTTTTTTCCTACAATCTCCATTTAACCTCCTCTTTCCAAAAATGCACTCATCATATGCTAAAACCTTGCCAATCAAAATGGCATTTTTAAGTTTGACTTTATTCATTTCAAGTGAGCAAAAAAGTTGACTTTTTGATTTGGCTATTTTTAAGCAATTTGGACAATTGGGAATTGTTTGGCATGTCATTTACAACTTATCCAAAGCCCAATTTCGTGCAGAACTTGCACCTCCACTCCCATATGTTGAAAATTAGCAAATGGTGCAAATCACTTCATTTAAGCTAACCAAGTTTAGCATGTCATTAAGCAACCTTAAACAGAAGTATAAGAGCACATTTTCTGCTCATTCCAACCCTAGTAGCAGCCTTTGCACACAGAAAAACTGCTCATTCTCTCATTTTCGATTTTGGGACATTTTGCATTTTCTGCTCAACAGCTTCAAAAGACACGAGCTACCCTTGGCTGTTCCATCATCCATCATCAATATTGAGCTCGTTTCAATCATCAAATCACAGCTGGAACTCCATTTTCGAACTCTGTTTTCTTCAAGACACTTCCATGGCAAATTTCGTGTTGAGCTATTGCAAAGAGAGCTGAGCTAAAGTACTTCCACCACTCACCTTTTGGAGCTTGAATGTGCACCTGTTTCAGCTTTTTACGACCAGAAAACCACGATTCATCATTATTCTTCAAATCTGGTAAGGTTTTCGATTCTTACCATTTTCAAAACCATGATATGATTACGATAGATCTCATTGCCATGGTTACAATAAGCTTTAAAACACATAAAATGGTTGAGTATGCTGTAAGATATTTTGATTTGAAATATGATGTGTGAATATGTTTATGCTCGATCCATTCTTGTTAGCATGTTTTAAGGAAAATGAGTGCCATATTCTTGATGTGCTTGGTTTGCTGTTTCTAATGATGTACTCGATTCAAAATTCTGGGACATTTGTTCTTCAAAGTGATGAAGCTGTTACTGCTATGCTGTTGAAACCCTAATATTTTTCCAGAAATCCAGCTTCATGTATGCATGTGTGTTGGCTACTGTTGTTGTTTTTGATGCATGATATCACCTTATCAATGCCATGCTGTTGTGTGATGCTTGGTTTGAATTTTGTTTGTTGATGTTGGTTGCATGAAATGCCCTGCTGTTCCAAAACTCTTTGAATCCGCCCAGAAATCTGCTTGATTAGTGTTTGGTTTACTGTTGTTTGGTTGCTGTATGAACATCACTATCTAACTGCCATGCTGCTTGTATGATGGTGTTTGAATTTTGTTTTTGATGTTGGTAATAACACGAGGTTGCCTTGCTGCTGATAAAACCCTAAGGCTCCTAAAACCCTAATGACATTTCCCAGAACTCCCATGCGATTGGCTGCTGATTGGTTTTTTCTGCTTGTTGGTACTGTTCCATTGGTTTTAACCAATGAGAACATTTCATTTCCCATACCCTAAACGCACAGTTTTGATTAATGAGGGGGGTATTTACGAAATTGCCACCGGTCAACCATGGTTGACTTATCATTCCATGCTATGCATTCATGTTATTCCAATTTGTTCATCAACTTGCAAAATTCATAACTCGTGCATTTCACATCCAAATTTCATGAAATTTTTTCCATCATTTTCACATGAATGTCTACTTTTTTATCATGATTTTTATTTGGCTGGATTTTAAATGGCTCTAGGTTTCCTAACATGTATGCTCATTTGATACCTTTTGCCAAAACCCTTGTGAAATAATGATGATGCATCCAATGACCCTGAAATTTTTTGTGGTTGTTCTACACTCATTCATGTTCATTTTGATGTAAAGTTTGTGCATTTATCATATGTGGTGTGGGAGATGTGATTTTCTGAAATAGGGTGTGACAATTTGTGTCACACCAATGATATGCAAGTTCATGATTTTTGTTCACATGCTTCCTGGCTTCCAATTAATGTGAAATTTTGCATGAGCCATCTCTTATGTGTCTAGTTGATGTGTGAATTTTATTGAATTTAATCATGCCATTTCCTATTTGTTTGAGAATTTTCTTCCCTGCCTAGTCAAATGTTGACTTTGTGTGATACATCTTGCCAAATCCTTTGTGAAATTCTCATATCTTATTGTATGATCATGAAATTTTATATGTGCATACTAGACATCTTGAGCTTTGCATTGGTGTTGATCCCATCCATTTCTCATCTGTTTTCATTCAGTTATGATTTTTTGAAGATGACACATGTTTTGTTGACTTCTTTGTGCACATTTGAAATTGTGTTGACTTCCTGATTTTAATTAACTATCTTCCCATGATCCAATTGAGTTGAAATTTCATATGCATGCTATGTTATGGATTGTGGTTGAGTATGAATTATTTCATAATTTTTGGAATTGATTATGTTTGCTTTTGAGCTTGGTCTTGCTGTTGACCTTTTGTGTGCTCTCATTTGCCATGCCTTGCCTTCTTTGGTTTATGAAATGATAATGATGCATGATATGAGTTTGAAACCAATTGTGCTTGTTCTCAAATGTTTGAATTTGACTTTGGTTGACTATTGTTTGCTGTTTTGACTTTCTCTTTTGTTTTTGACCCTAGGCTTGCCCTAGTGGTCTTTTGGACTTATGTTGAGTTCATTGTTTCAGGTTAAGCATCAATGCCTCAAAGATCACACAAATTTGATTGAGTTTGATTACATATCATGTGCTAACTTTTGTTTTGTAGGTGACTTGGCTCACATGCCTAAGTCTTGTGCCTTGCACATTCATTTGCCTCTGATTACCTATTGTTGCCTATTTCCTTTTGTTTCGTTTGTGAACTGTGAACTGATTAGTTTGACTCTTTCAGGTACCCTTAGTTGCTTAAGTTCTCTGAACTTGCTTTGCTTTGCTTTTTAGCAACTTGCTTGAGGTATAATCTCTTTTACTTCATGTAGTCTGGAGACCCGGCTTGTTATTTGGCCGGGCAAACTGTCTGAAGTCCTCCTTAAGAGGCAATGCTTGTGTATGTTTAAATTGTCCTTGCATCGAGTCAAAGACCTCCTAAGTGAAGAGGCAATTGGCAGAACCAAGGGATAAGCAACCTATCCCCTGCTATTCAGTGTGTCTTTTGTTTTGCTCACACCATTGTGTTGATGCATTTCAGATAAAAACCCAAGATCTTGTGCAATTGCACAGTTGAGTCAGTATCAAATGTGTAGAAGGGTTCCCACTTTCTGAACCCACACATTCTTGTCACATGCTCTCCCAGGCCAGGGATAGAAGCAATGAGGCACACCCCTCATCTCCTTTCATCTGCTTCACCTTAGCCCCTCAATGGCAAGGTTAAGAGCACATTCACCCAGTTCCAGAGGTTTGTTTGTTGAGGTTGATATGACCCCTCGACTAAAACCTAACCCTTGTTTGAGCCACTTGCTTGCATATAGTGTGTGCTACCTGTGCTTGTGTTTGTTTGACTTGCTTCCTGTGCAAGTTAGGTTTAGTTTAGACTAATCCGTGCTTGTTTTCGCCCTCGTTGCGATCCTTTCTCTCGCCCTCGTTGCGATCGAGCCTTTTCCTTTCTCTCGCCCTCGTTGCGATCGAGCCTTTTCCTTTCTCTCGCCCTCGTTGCGATCGAGCCTTTTCCTTTCTCTCGCCCTCGTTGCGATCGAGCCTTTTCCTTTCTGTCGCCCTCGTTGCGATCGAGACTTTCCCTTTCTCTTGCCCTAGTTGCAATCGAGATCCTTTGTCCCTCCGTGGCCGAACTACGGCAACTCTGATTCTCATGTTCAGATGAGATACGTAGGCACGAGATGCGATGTCTTGTCGAGTTTGACTAACAACTAACACTAATTCTTTTCTCTCGCCCTCGTTGCGATTGAGACTTCCCCTTTCTCTTGCCCTAGTTGCAATCGAGACCCTTGCTTCCTGTGCAAGCCTTGTCTAGGATAGGTTGGCCCTCGTGCCATTTAGCTAGAAACCTTAACTTAGGGTTGACTTTGCATGACAACATCTAGGCTCGAGTCATAGTCTCCCTAGTGTTGTGTCTCCCTCTGTTATCTGGTTAGGCTAGATCCTTGTCCCTGCGTAGGGGAACTACATCGCCCTGATCTTACCAGATGAAGTATGTAGGCAGGAGATTGAGCTGATCTCTCCGGGCGCCCTTTTTCTTTTCCAACCCTTTGTGTCTTAACCACCCTTGTGTGTGTTCTGGTTGGAGTCCGACATAAGTCCAGCGATTGGCAGTTGGTTTCCTGTGTGCGTTTTCTGGTTCGGATGCTGATGTAAGCCCAGTGATTGGCATTCAGGCTCCACGTTTGCCTTTGCCTTTGTTTTGTTGTGTGCGTGTCAGCCGAGCTACGAATGCTCTGATTCTTCTCTCGTCCGAGAAGATACGTATGCATAGGATACGATATCCTAGCGAGCATGTGTCGTTTCCCCAGTCCGAACTACTTCGACTCTGATGTCTATGCCTGATAGACTAAGTAGGCCCAGGATACGATGTCCTGCCGAGTCAGTTTCAGTCAGTTTCTTTTGTCTCTTTTCAGCCAGTGTGTGTGAGTTTGAGCAGTGTTTAGCAACCACTATTCCTTCCTTTTGTGCGTGGATCCCGTAGAGTACTACGGATGCGTAGGGGTGCTAATACCTTCCCTTCGCATAACCGACTCCCGAACCCATTCTCTTTGGTCGCGAGACCATGTTCTTTCCTAGGTTTACTTCGAGCGTTCCCTTTCCCTCTTTTGGGATAAATAACGCACGGTGGCGGCTCTGTTGTTCTTTCTTTTCCCGCCGGTTTTTCGCGTAATGCGACAGCTGGCGACTCTGCTGGGGATATTGAGAAGTTGACCTATGCTGGTCCATCTTCCCTGAGCGAGTCTCTCCTAACGCTCTCTAGGTTAGGGTTTTGGTTGCTTTCTGCTTGTTGTATTTTATTGCATTCATTGTATATATGTACATTTATTGATTGCATTGATTGTGTGCATTAATGTTTGCATTCATATTCATCATTTGTTGCTGTCTGGCTGGTTATTTGTGTTTCTCTGTTTCAGCTTGGGATTACTCGAGGTAAAAGGCCCAATACCCAGGCTATGAGTGAAATCTAGGAAACCTAGGAATAGAGTGATTCATGGGAAGCGGGTGGTATGGCGCCACTTAGCGGAACATTGATATCACGAGCAGTTCAGACCCTGGTGGGATATTATCGGTGCATACATCGGGTGTGCACAGGATGATACTCTGCGAAAGGTTATTTATGCTGCGTTTCTCTCGACCTTACCCTGGCCTAGACGACACCCGTGAGTGGGGAAGGGTTTGATCATTTTAACAGGTACAGTTGGTGACTCCCAGTACTGATGGTGACTATGAATTCTGGACATTTATTTCTGGACGCCGGAGGTTTGATCCTGGTTTTGATCGGAGGGTTCCGTTTATTTCGGATCCCTGGGCTGAATTTGAGGGTACTCGCTCAGATGGTGACTCAGTTCTCCAGACTTGGGTTCAAATGCCAGCTTCTCAGATGAATTTGGGGTTTCAGATGGTTCATCAGAATGCCAGTTCCTGCCAGTCTTGGCTCCATCATTTGCATCATAGCATGTTTATTTTCCAAAAAAAATAATAATGCATGAAAATGAAAAAAAAGTTAACTCGCATACGCATATCCTTTTCAGGATCATTCATGACAAAATAGTACCCATATCATGCATATCATGCATATCATGCATATCATGCACATCCTTGCATTACAGACATGTTTGGGGATGTGACTTCTCACTCTGGGTTTTGACTGAGACAGGATTGTTGATCACCGTCCGCACCACGACCAGACTCAATCAACAGAGAAGTATGGATCAGGTTCAGACTGAGTTAGCTGAGATGAGGGCAAACATGGCCCAGTTCATGAACATGATGCAAGGAGTCGCTCAAGGTCAGGAAGAGCTCCGAGCTTTGGTTCAGGGACAAGAGACTGCACTTCAGACTTCCAACCGTGCTTCGCCTGTTACTGCACCCGCTCATGAGACTATCAATGTTGCTGCTCCCGCTAACGACTATGCCGTCGGGGATGAACTTGAGGGTATAAGAATCAATGGACAGCCTCTTGCTGCAGAGGTCAATGTCAGAGCTACCCGGGCTCCGATTCGTCATCCAGCTCCGTTTGTCAACCAACAAGAGGACATGTTTAATCTCCTCAGTGAGGACTATGACGTTGTGAAAACCGAAGAGAGGGATAGAAAAGTGGATGCTCTTGCTGAGAAAATCCGAGCCATGGAATGTCAGAACTCCCTTGGGTTTGATGTGACCGACATGGGTCTGGTGGAAGGGTTGAAGATCCCCTACAAGTTCAAGGCGCCCTCATTCGACAAGTACAACGGTACCTCCTGTCCTCGCACCCACGTGCAGGCTTACTTCAGGAAGATATCTGCTTACACTGACGATGAAAAGATGTGGATGTACTTTTTCCAAGATAGTCTATCTGGGGCATCTTTGGACTGGTACATGGATCTGAAGCGAGAATCAGTCAGAAGCTGGAGAGATTTGGGTGAGGCCTTTCTGAGGCAATACAAACACAACATGGACATGGCGCCGAGCCGAACCCAATTACAGAGCTTGTATCAGAAAGATAAGGAAAGTTTCAAAGAGTATGCTCAGAGATGGCGTGAGCTAGCCGCTAGAGTGCAACCTCCGATGCTGGAGAGAGAGCTGACCGACATGTTCATTGGGACCTTGCAAGGAGTGTTCATGGATCGCATGGGAAGCTGCCCGTTCAGTAGTTTTTCAGATGTTGTTGTCTGTGGGGAGAGAACTGAAAGCCTTATCAAAGCAGGAAGGATACAAGATCCTGGCTCTTCAAACTCTTCAAATTCTAAGAAGCCATTCTCTGGGGCACCCAGAAGGGGAGAGGATGAAACAAATGCTGTGCACCGTCGAAGGAGTGCGAACAGAGGACCATATCGTCAGGTTGCTGCCGTGACTATTCCAGCCACCCAACCCCAACAGCAACAGAGAAGACCAGCTCAGCAGCCTCAGCGTCCACAACGTCATCCTCAGCAGCAGGTTTACCAGCCTCCCATTGACAATCAAGCTGGTACAAGTAATGAGAGGAAGAAGATCATTTTTGATCCAATCCCCATGTCCTACGCCGAACTGTATCCCACTCTGATAGAGCGGAACTTGATTACTCCCAGAGATCCACCGCCCATACCCGTCAACCCTCGGTGGTGGTATAGGCCTGAACAGCATTGTGTGTATCACTCGGGTGCTCCTGGTCATGATGTGGATAGCTGCTTTCAGCTGAAGATGAAGGTTCAAGACCTTGTGAGGTCAGGTATTCTGATTTTGGAAGACTTAGGTCCCAATGCTAATCAAGCTTGAAGATAACAAGTCCCGGGCTGGCGCCGACTTTTTCTTCAGAAGAGGTTTGTTCAGAAAACAGAAGCTGCTGATGCAAAAGATACTGACAGTTGTCATCCCCGATGGGATCTATCACAATTGGGTCACTGTGGGCTTTCCTACGGTTGTTCATTAAGTCAGAGTAATAATCACTTTGTTTAAAAACCCTTCTCCCATGCCAAAAGGAGAAGTGATGACATTGTTGGCAACATTTTGTGCAATGATATTTTCATTCAAATAAATTCATGTTTGAACATTTGTTTTTCCATTTGTTTTCCCTTTTCGCTTTTTGCATGAAATTGGTGATCACAAAAAACCTTAAAAAACAAGAATAAAAGCAATCTTTTCATCTGCATAACGATTGTCTTGTTTGATTTTCAAAAAGCTTTTATACTCAAATCATTATGCAGGTTGTTTCTTAAACCCATTGAACATAATGATCAGACGTCATCTCCCAATTTTGAATTCCTTGTATTCGAAGCGGAAGAAGATGATGTTGAAGGAATTCCTGACGGTATTTCCCGACTTCTTGAGCAAGAAAAGAAGATCACACTCAGCTGCATCTCGAGAATCAGCAGAACAGCCAACTGGGGCATTTATCAAAAAAAAAAAAAAAAAAAAGAAAGAGGAGGGTGCAAAATCAAAAGAAATCAAAAGAAAGCAAAATCAAAAGCAAAATCAAAAGAAATCAAAAGAAAGCAAAATCAAAAGCAAAATCAAAAGAGAAAAAACAAACAAAAGAAAGATAGCACCCTCAAAGTCCCAAGTTGGCTGATGCTGAATTCGATCGAAAGGAAGAGATCAACTGCCATGTGTCATGGTCAGTTATATCAGCAGAGAGTGAAGAAAGCATTCGATAAGAAGATCAAGCCTCGTGTGTTCCGAGGGACCCTGTGCTCAAGAAAGTCTTGTCTTTCGTGCCCGAGTCCAGGGGCAAGTGGACTCCCAGCTATGAACGTCCATTTGTTGTCAAGAGAGCCTTTTCAGGCAATGTTTTGACACTTACAACAATGGGTGGAGAAGTTCACTCGTCCTGTGAATTCTGATGCAGTCAAGAAATACTTCGCCTAAAAAAAAAAAAAGCACAAATGGCCTAGTCTTGGACTAGTGGCTTGTAATCTCACTTTTCCCTTTTCCCTTTTCACTTGCTGTTTTGGATTTTTCATCTCCTTTTGACCCTAGTCTTGGACTAGTGGCTTGTAATCTCACTTTTGAGTTGTGTTTCAAGTTAATAGCACAAATGGCCTTTGCTTGATGACGTGCCTCCCTTGGAGTTGACTTGTGACTTGTATATAGATAATTTTGACTTTGTTTTGCAGGGATTGATACTTGAGTTTAAGCCTTAATGGCTTGCACCTTTGTGCATTGGCTTGTGTTTGTCTGTATATAACTAATTGTGAACCATTTGCTGTTTAATTCTGTAATTGGTATATTGATTGTATTTGATTGATTTCAGGTACCATAGTCGCTTTAGTTCCTTGAGAACTAGCTTGCTTTGCTTTGCTTAAGCATTGAGGTAGACTCTCTCGTCTCCATGTAGTCTGGAAGACCTGGCCTGTTACCTGGCCAGGCACCTGTCTGAAGTCCTCCTTAAGAGGCAATGTTTGTGCTTGTTTACTTTTGTCCCCAAGCAGATAAAGACCTCTATGAGGCAATTGGCGGATAAGAGAGATATGCAATCTATCTCCCGCTCTTCTGTTGAGTCATCCCTCTGCTCACACCACTGTGTTGACGCATTGGGATACAAACCCAAGATCTTGTACAATGTACAGTTGTGTCAGAGTCTTAAATGTAGAAGGGTCCCTCCTTTCTGGACCCACACTTCTTTGTCTGAAGCTCTCCCTGGCCAGGGATAAGAGCTGTGAAGTCCTATCTTCACTCACCTTTCATCTGCTTCACCTTAGCCCCTCAATGGCAAGGTTAAGAGCTAACACCACCCCTGTACAAATGACTTGCTCTTGCAGTCTTACCCCTTGATTGAGCCCCACTTGTGTGTATATAGTGTGTGCTACTTGTGAATGCTTGATTTGCTGTTTACCTGTGTTGGTTAAGATAGGCTTGCTTCCTGTGCAAGTTAGCTAGAAACCTTGGCTTAGGGATGATTTTGCATGATAACATCTAGGCTCGAGTCGTAGTCTCCCTAGTTGTGTCTCCCTCTGTTATCTGGTTAGGCTAGTCCTGTGTCCCTCCGTAGGGGAACTACGTCGCCCTGATCCTCATACCAGATGAGGTACGTAGGCAGGAGATGAGCAGATCTCTCCGGGCGCCTGTGTCTTTGTTTTGTCTTGTTGTGTGCTTGGAAGCTGATGTAAGTCCATCGAGTGGCATTCGGGTTCCAGTGTGCGTGTGTTTTGGTTCGGATGTTGATGTAAGTCCAGTAATTGGCATTCAGGCTCCATGTTTGCCTTTGCCTGTGTTTGTTTGTGTGCGTGTTAGCCGAGCTACGAATGCTCTGATTCTCCTTCGTCCAAAGGAGGTACGTATGCATAGGATGCGACATCCTAGCGAGCATGTGTTGTTTCCCCGGTCCGAACTACTTCGACTCTGATGTCTATGCCTGATAGACTAAGTAGGCCCAGGACGCGATGTCCTGCCGAGTCAGTCTTGTTTGTTTTCTTGTGTCTCTTTCAGCCAGTATTTGTTTGTCTGTGAGCAGTGTTTTAGCAACCATTTTCCCTTCCTATTGTGCGTGGATCCCGTCGAGTACGACGGATGCATAGGGGTGCTAATACCTTCCCTTCGCATAACCGACTCCCGATCCCATTCTCTTTGGTCGCGAGACCATGCTTTTTCCAGGTTTACTCTGAGCGTTTCCTTTCCCTCTTTTGGGATAAATAACGCACGGTGGCGGCTCTGTTGTTCTTATTTCCCGCCGGTTTTTCGCGTAATGCGACACAGACTCGCAACTCAACTCTATAATCATGTGGTACCAACTCAAAATGGTTCTTCATATGAAACAGGTCCCAACATCTGAACCCTGAGCCCCCTCTCTGAGCTCTAAGCCCACTCTCTGAGCTTGGGACAAATCACAAGTCCCCACACATGAACTTGTAACTCACATCTTTCACAACTGCACAACATATGATGAATGTCATACAATAGTGAAACAATAACAACAACACAACAATGATCACAGACCAACATCTGTCTGTAAATTATCATGCAATGATACAACACAATAATGACTACAGCTTCACATCTGGCTATAAGCAATCATGCATCTCAACGCATCAACAATAATTCTCACTTCAAACTACACATCTCAACAATCATCAGCAAGTATTTACAATAATTCACATAATTATACTTGCACTTCACATCATATACTCACACATCGAGTAAACATTTACACATCACTTAATCATGTTATATCAACTTAACATCGCTTCACCATTAATTCATTCACTTACATAATTAATCGTTCGTTTGTTACTGTCAACTATTACGTAATAGGTAAAAAAAATTTTTTTTACAAATTCCAACACTCATCTAGCCTCTTAATACATCACTATGGTATAGTTGTATGCGTTAAACAGTTGGATAAAATGATAGGTTACAGCTCAATAATTTTTCAAAATTTGACTAGCATCAATCGATTGCAAGGGAATGTCAACCGAATGATCTAATTCCTCATTACATTCTGTTTTTTCAATTTTCATGTTTTGTCTTAGCGTAATCGATTGATTCCTGACATTAATCGATTGACATAGTTTGATTTTTTCAGATTTTTCCCAATTTTCATATGATCAATTGATTGACATCAGCAAATTGTCTAAAAATTCCAGTTTTAATCACGTTTCAACAATGATTATTCCTTCAAAACCTCATCCAAACATTTCCTAACATGCCTAAATGTTTTATACATCAACTTAAAAGCCAGTAAATATATGGTAGGGAATTGTCGCATCTCGAAAAATACGATTCCTCGCGATGGTCGCGGAAAAAATTACGTTCGAACAGAGTCGCCACCGAACTTTATTCATCCCAACAAAGGGATAGGAAAATATCGATAAAACCTTTAGGAAATGGAATAATGGTCGTCGCAACCATATTCGGGTTCGGGAGTGAATTACGCAAGAGGAAGGTATTAGCACCCCTTACGTCCGTTGTACTCAGCGGAAACCTTTTAGTTCTAATTTGTGTTTCGAGTGTTAATTTATGTTTGTTTGTTATCTTTGGGTTATAAAATTATAAAAAAAAATAGAAATGGATGAAAAAATAGAAATGGATGAGAACCTCAGAAAGGGAAATGGGAGGTTTTTTTATTAGTGTGCTCGCGAAGATACAACAATCTCCTGCCTACGTATCCTTAAATAAGGAAATCAGAGCATTCGTAGTTCGGGGAACTACGGTTGGTTGGTGTTTTTTTTAATGAACAACTGTTTAGATCATATTCTAAAGGCTAAATGTTACCTTGTCTACTCTCGGCGGAGGCTTAAGCATTAGTTTGTTGCGCGCATCAGAAAGGATTAAATAGTGTTCTTTTTTAAAAGAGTTTTGATCACACGAGGGTGACAAGTTGAATTAATATGTTGGGTGTTTTGTTTGATTTCGATCGCACGAGGGCGAGAAAAGATAGATTGGTTGTGTTGAGATTTTTGGTTGGATGACGATTACTCGGATGGTTGAGTAAAACAACTCGTATCCTAATAGTCGAGGAGAGGAATCGAAGGCTCTAGACCATATCCTTTTTCATCCTTTATTACGAAAGGAGTTGATAATAGTTAAGGTAGTTGATAATAGTTGAGGTATTTTGAATGGATGATGATTACTCGGACGGTCGAGTAAGACAACTCGTATCCTAATAATCGGGAAAGGGAATGGAAGACTTTATACCATTTTCTGTTTTCATCCTTAATTATAAAATGATTTAATGATGATTAAGGTGTTTTGAATGAATGACGAATACTCGGATAGTCGAGTAAGACAACTCGTATCCTAATAATCGGGAAAGGGAATAGAAGACTCTAGACCACTTTCTTTTTCATCTGAGTGATTGTGAAAATGGATTATGTATGGTTGACGTATTTTAGAATGAACGACAAGTACTTGAATGACTGAATAAGACAACTCATATCCAAGCATTTGAGAAGAGGAATTGAAAACTCAAGACCATCTCCCTTTTCGTACAGTTTTGATTGTGAAATTCTGGTATCAGATATAAGATGTTGAAGGTAATGTTACGACACTGATATCTGTCAACATACAATGGATAAATAAACAAAATGGTAAAGCAAATAACACAAGCAATTGTTAACCCAGTTCGGTGCAACTCACCTACGTCTGGGGGCTACCAAGCCAGGAAGGAAATTCACTAAAATAGAATTAGTTCAAAGACTATCCGTACACTTCAACAAGTTACAGTCTTTCTCACCTAATCTCTACCCGTGCAACTTCTACCTAAGCACTCTTAGATATGAGAACCCACTCACTTCCCTTACAATCACACTCTAGTGATTTTAAACAACCATCCCTTATGAAAAGAAAATACTTTTCAATTACACACTCTTGATTTTACTTCACAGTTTCAATCAAGAAGACACACTCTTGATCTTGCTTCAAAGCTTTGATCAAGAAGACACACACTTGATCTTGCTTCACAGCTTTGATCAAGTAGACACACACTCTTGCTTAACAGCTTTAGAGTGACAAATTACAACCACAAATCAGTCCAATTCAATCATCAATGGATGACTTGAATGACCTACAAGTCTTACGACTAAACAGACACAAACCCTAGCTCTCTCTCTATATTTCGCTCAGTCTTGGTTGTGTGTACAAATAGGTTTTCTAAGTCCCTTTTTATAGAAGCATTCTGTTGGGCTTGGACATCTTGAAAACCCTAAATCTATTTTCCAATCAAATCTTTTTTATAACAGTTGGTTAGATCTCTTTGGAAAATATGTAAATCAGGTTGTAATCCATGATTGAATGCGCCAGCTAGCCATATCTTCAATCATCCAAAGATTGCCATTAATTATGCAATCACAAAACACCAGACATTCATACTGAATGTTCTGTGTACAGGATGTCATGACATCGGGTCTGACATCCTGGAAAAAATCCTGCATAATCCAGTAATTCCTTTTATAGCTTTTAGCAGGTACAACCATATCAGATGCCATGACATTGTGTATGTCATCTGAAACAATCCTGCATGAACATGTCTTCCATTTAAGCTCCAGCAGGTACAACCAATATCAGAAGCCTTGTCATTGTATGTGGCATTCTGAAACAATCCTGCTTGCACATGTTCTTGAATTCCAGCAGGTACATAGGATATCTCATGTTAAGACATCACACATGACATCTTGTGAACACTCTTTGTTTTACCAAAATTGCTGCCAACACTTAGAAACAACAAACCCCCCCTTTGGCAAATTTTGGCTAAAACATATATCTGTCTTTTTGTTCACAAGGCAAACTATCAGCAGTTTAAACAACGTAACATAAGTTTAATCAGCAGTAGAAGTAAAACAATTACTAGCTATGGCTACTAGTAATACACACATGCACAAGGGTACTTCTCCTCCCCCTAAATCTATGCAACAAACAACAGAATTACTAGTTATGGATGCAACTAGTAAGACACACAAATGCACAATGCACAAGGGTACTTCTTCTCCCCCTCAATCTGTGCATTCATCAAATAACAGCTACTGTAACTCCAGCACCTGTACCAGCCAGAATGTCATACTGACATCTGCTTCAACATCAACACCTATGCACCATATCAGACATCCTGTTTGACATTTGTAAACAGACAAACATACTGTTGTAGCACCTGTGCACTTCTTTCAATAATGGTTGTCCTCCAGTCCAGCCACACACAACTTCCATAACGGCTTCCATACCAAGCATTTCTCCCCCTTTTTAGTCAAAATTGACCAAAGGTGAGTAAATCTCATAGCCTCTTCACACCCATCACATCTTTCACTACACCATACCTCACAAAACTCCATACTCTTTTTGTGAGAACTATCCACAGACTCCTTTGATTGCTATAGATTCTCATACACACATATCCCCACTTTTCCTCTTAAACATTCAAATTGATTGGCATCCAAAGCTTTTGTGAATATGTCAGCTAATTGCCTCTCTGTAGGAACATGCTCTAGTGCTATGATCTTCTCTTCCATAAGTTCTCTGATGAAGTGATGCCTGATATCAATGTGATTTGTCCTGCTGTGCTGAATAGGATTCTTGGAAATATTTATAGCACCCAGGTTATCACAATATAATGTCATGACTTCTTGTGTGACATTGTATTCAGACAATATTTGTTTCATCCAGACTAGTTGGGAACAACTACTTCCAGCTGCTATGTATTCAGCTTCAGCAGTGGATAGAGATACACAGTTTTGTTTCTTGCTGAACCATGAAATCAGATTGTTCCCTAAGAAGAAATATCCTCCTAATGTGCTCTTCCTATCATCAACACTCCCAGCCCAGTCTGCATCACAGTATCCAGTTAACATAGATCCAGATCCATGAGTATATAACATCCCATAGTCACTGGTGTCATTGACATATTTCAGTATTCTCTTCACTTGGTTTATGTGACTGACTTTTGGTTCAACTTGATATCTAGCACATACACCAACAGCAAATGCAATGTCAGGTCTGCTTGCTGTGAGATATAGCAGACTGCCTATCATGCTTCTGTATAGACTTTGATCTACACTGACACCATTTTCATCTTTGGAGATTTTTACATGTGTAGGAGCAGGTGTTCTTTTATGGCTTGCATTCTCCATGCCAAACTTCTTTACAATGTTCTTGGCATACTTGCTTTGAGATAAAAAGATAGAGTCTTCCATCTGTTTGACTTGTAGCCCAAGAAAGTAGGTCAGTTCTCCAACAAGGCTCATCTCAAACTCAGATTGCATTTGTCTAACAAAATGTTCAACCATCTGTTCTAACATTCCACTAAATACAATGTCATCTACATATATTTGTGCCACCATGAGCTTCCCTCCTTCATTCTTCACAAACAAAGTTTTGTCAATACCTCCTTTCCTGTATCCATTGTCAGTGAGGAACACTGTGAGTCTCTCATGCCAAGCCCTGGGAGCTTGTTTTAACCCATAGAGGGCTTTCTTCAATCTGTACACATGTTGTGGAAGATTTGGATTTGTGAAGCCTTTAGGATGTTCAACATATACTTCTTCATTTAGGTAGCCATTTAGAAAGGCACTTTTTACATCCATCTGAAACAGTTTGAATTTCAAAATACATGCCACTCCAAGCAATAATCTAATGGACTCAAGGCGAGCTACAGGAGCAAAAGTTTCATCAAAGTCAACTCCTTCAACTTGAGTATATCCTTGAGCTACTAATCTAGCTTTGTTTTTAGTAACAACCCCTTGTTCATCAGATTTATTCTTATATACCCACTTTGTACCTATGACGTTTACTCCTTCAGGTCTCGGAACCAATTCCCATACTTCATTCCTCTTGAATTGACCTAACTCTTCTTGTATGGCATTGATCCAGAACTCATCAGTCAAGGCTTCCTTGATATTTCTAGGTTCAATCTTTGACACAAAGCAACCATGTGAGATTACTTCCGTTGATCTAGTAGTGACTCCTTTATCTGGGTCTCCTATGATAAGGTCTTTGGGATGATCCTTCTGAATTCTGATAGAGGGTCCCTTGTTGATTTTGTCATCTTCAGGTTCAGCTTGAGGTGGTTCTTCTTCCTTATTCTTGTCTGAGGAGTCAGTTGGAGAATCATTCAGAGATGTCTCGACATCGTCTGTGACATCAGTCTGTTGATCATCAACCACTACATTAATGGATTCCATCAACACATTAGTTCTGGAATTGAATACCCTGTAGGCTCTGCTGTTTGTTGAATAGCCCAAAAATATTCCTTCATCACTTTTGGGATCCATCTTCCTTCTTTGCTCACGATCAACCAAGATATATCATTTGCTACCAAATACATGGAAGTATTTTACTGTAGGTTTTCTTCCTTTCCAGACTTCATAAAGGGTTGTGGGAGTCCCTTTCTTTAATGTCACTCTATTGTGGACATAGCAGGCTGTGTTCATGGCTTCAGCCCAAAAATGATAGGGCAACTTCTTAGCATGAATCATGGCTATGGCTGATTCTTGCAGAGTCCTATTTTTTATTTCCACCACACCATTTTGCTGGGGAGTGATGGGAGATTAGAACTCATGATGAATTCCTTCTAAAGAGCAGAATTCAGCAAATTTGCTGTTCTCAAACTCCTTTCCATGATCACTTCTGATTTTGACAACAGGACTTTCTTTTTCCCTTTGAAGTTTCAGACACAGCTCCTTAAAGACTTCAAATACATCAGATTTTTCTCTTATAAAATTGATCCAGGTGTATCTGGATAAATCATCCACTACCACATATGCATATTTCTTCCCACCAAGGCTTTCTACTTGCATGGGTCCCATCAAGTCCATATGAAGTAGTTCCAGGACTTTGGTAGTTGTGTCATGTCTGAGCTTCTGGTGTGACATCCTTGTTTGTTTTCCAATCTGACATTCTCCATAGATTTTTCCCTCATTAATCTTTAAGTTGGGAATTCCTCTAACAGCCTCAACTGATATGATTCTCTTCATACCTTTCAGGTGCAGATGGCCCAATCTTTGATGCCATATTTTTACTTCTTCTTCTTTGGCTAAGGTACACATTGAAGAGTATCCAGTCTCTTGAGAGCTCCACATGTAGCAGTTGTCTTTGGACCTAACTCCCTTCATGATTACTTTATTTTCTTTGCTAGTAATCAGACATTCAGTTTTGGTGAAGTTTACATTCAGACCTTGATCACACAGTTGACTGATGCTTATAAGATTAGCAGTTAATCCCTTAACAAGTAGGACATCATCAAGGTCAGGAACTCCTGGGCAATCCAGCCTACCCATTCCCTTGATTTCCCCCTTTGCACCATCACCAAAGGTAACATAACTCATGGCATGAGGATGAAGTTCAGTTAGCAGATTTTTGTTCCCGGTCATATGTCTGGAGCAACCACTGTCAAAATACCAATCTTCTTTGGCATAAACTCTGAGGGAAGTGTGAGCTATGAGACTTATGACCTTTGTCTTAGGAGCCCATTGCTTTTTGTTGACAATCTTGTGATGCTTGGACCTTGATTGGTATTGAGACTGAACAGGGCCAGGATAGCCACATAGCTTATAGCAAAAGGGCTTCAGGTGGCCAAATTTTCCACAGTATTGGCATTTCCATCTTTGATGCTTCCCTTTTTGCTGTTGTGACATCTCAGGTTTGCTTTTAACATGGATGCACTTAGGTTTGGATTTTGGTTTACAACCAGTGTAACTGTACTCAGCCTTGAATCCAATACCAGATTTGTTTCCTGTTATTTGGCTAGTCTGGAGAATCTTGTCTAAGATGGCAGATCCATTGTTAAGCATTCTTACATACTTAGTCATCTCATCTAGTTTGGAATTCAAGAATACAACTTCCACCTTTAATTTAGAGATGGTTTCCACAAACTCTTCCTTTTCATTTTCCAGCTGAGCTATCACTTTCTTCTGGATGTCAACTTGTCTGCACACTCTTGTCCTTCTGTGGCATAATTCTTTAAGGGTTCTTTCATCATCAATTGACTCTTCCTCAGACCCCCATCTTCCTGTCAATGCAGTTACATGGTTTGTGGCTTCTTCTGCTTCACTTCCATCAGACCAAGAGGCCACAAGACTCCTCTTTTGTTTCCTGAGGTAGGTCCCACATTCAGTTTTAATATGACCATACCCATTGCACTCATAGCACTGAACATCTTTGGGCTTTTCTTCAGACTTTGGTTTCTTACCAAAGCTATTGGATTTGTCAGATGTGATGTTCTTGACATTTCCCTTTGCTCTCACATCTACCCTTTTTATCAGTTTGTTGAACTGTCTTCCCAATATTGCTATCTCATTTGCTAGGTCTTCATCAATATCTTGACCACCTTCCTCATCTTCCTATTCAGTGTTTAACATAAATGCTATGCTCTTGGCTTTCTTTTCAGCTCCATCACATATTCCCATCTCAAACGTTTGGAGGGAACCAATTAGCTCGTCAACTCTCATATTTGAGATGTCTTGTGATTCTTCTATGGCTGTTACTTTCATAGCAAATCTCTTGGGGAGTGATCTGAGTATTTTTCTTACTAACTTTTCATCTGACATCTTCTCCCCCAAGGCTTCAGAGGCATTGGCAATTTCAAGGATACTCATGTAGAATTCATGAATATTTTCATCTTCTTTCATTCTTAAGTTTTTACCCTAGAGGTGCCTTCATGAGTGGTCTTGAGAATGTCCCAAGCCTCTTTGGCCACTTCACAGTTGTTTACCAGCCTGAAAATATTCTTGTCTACCCCATTGAATATTGCATTCAAGGCTTTAGAGTTTCCAAGAGCAATATCATCCTCTTCCTTGGACCATTGTTCTTCAGGCTTCTTAGTGGTGGCTTTTCCTTCTTTAGTAATGACAGGATGTACCCAACCTGTTAACACAGCTTTCCACGCCTTGTTATCAAGGGATTTTAGAAACGCTACCATTCGAGGTTTCCAATAGTCATAGTTAGAACCATCCAAAATTGGTGGCCTATGAACAAATCCTCCATCTCTCTCCATTGTACCAGAAAGTATTGCCTCTAGATCTCACCCAGAACCAGAGCAGGATGCCTACTCTGATACCAATTGAAATTCTGGTATCAGATATAAGATGTCGAAAGTAATGTTACGACACTGATATCTGTCAACACACAATGGATAAATAAATAGAATGGTAAAGCAAATAACACAAGCAATTATTAACCCAGTTCGGTGCAACTCACCTACGTCTGGGGGCTACCAAGTCAGGAAGGAAATTCACAAAAATAGAATTAGTTCAAAGACTATCCGTACACTTCAACAAGTTACCGTCTTTCTCACCTAATCTCTACCCGTGCAACTTCTACCTAAGCACTCTTAGATATGAGAACCCACTCACTTCCCTTACAATCACACTCCAGTGATTTTAAACAACCATCCCTTGTGAAAAGAAAATACTTTTCAATTACACACTCTTGATTTTACTTCACAGTTTCAATCAAGAAGACACACTCTTGATCTTGCTTCAAAGCTTTGATCAAGAAGACACACACTTGATCTTGCTTCACAACTTTGATCAAGTAGACACACACTCTTACTTAACAGCTTTAGAGTGAAAAATTACAACCACAAATCAGTCCAATTCAATCATCAATGGATGACTTGAATGACCTACAAGTCTTACGACTAAACAGACACAAACCCTAGCTCTCTCTCTATATTTCGCCCAGTCTTGGTTGTGTGTACAAATAGGTTTTCTAAGTCCCTTTTTATAGAAGCATTCTGCTGGGCTTGGACATCTTGAAAACCCTAAATCTATTTTCCAATCAAATATTTTTATAACAGCTAGTTAGATCTCTTTGGAAAATATGTAAATCAGGTTGTAATCCATGATTGAATGCGCCAACTAGCCATATCTTCAATCATCCAAAGATTGCCATTAATTGTGCAATCATAAAACACCAGACATTCATACTGAATGTTCTGTATACAGGATGTCATGACATCGGGTCTGACATCCTGGAAAAAATCCTGCATAATCCAGTAATTCCTTTTATAGCTTTTAGCAGGTACAGCCATATCAGATGCCATGACATTGTGTATGTCATCTGAAACAATCCTGCATGAACATGTCTTCCATTTAAGCTCCAGCAGGTACATCCAATATCAGAAGCCTTGTCATTGTATGTGGCATTCTGAAAAAATCCTGCTTGCACATGTTCTTGAATTCCAGCAGGTACATAGGATATCTCATGTTAAGACATCACACATGACATCTTGTGAACACTCTTTGTTTTACCAAAATTGCCGCCAACACTTAGGAACAACAGATTGATTTATTAATTAGCGGAAAAATGACAATTGTTCGACTGACCGAGTAAGAGAACTCGTATTCAAACAATTGGGGAGAGAGGTTGAAAACTCAAAGTCATCTCCCTTTTCATTTAACTTATCATGAAAATAATTTGATTTTAATAGGGGTTTAGAAAGTTTATAGAGGAACGACAATTATTTGACTGACCAAGTAAGAGAACTTGTATTCAAATAGTCGTGGAGAAAAAATTGAAGACTCAAAGTTATCTCCCTTTTGGTTTCTTGTTATAAAAGGATTTGATTTGTTTGTGCTTAAATGGATTAGAAATGACAACGAGAATTCAAGCAATATGGCGAACGCCAATTGTTCGGATATTCGAGAGATGATGAAGTGGGTGCTTACTATACTCCTTTTCATCCAAAGTCTAAATAAAATAAAGTTCCTAAAAATCATATTGATTTGAGAAAATATTTGAATTTACATTTATAAAACTAATCGAGTTAGAAAATAACACTAGACTTTGAACCAAGGTTTTTTAGTTATGAATGTGGTTGAAAGAACTTATTTTAAAAATGCTTATGAATTCATTATAAATCAATCAATATTTTAAAAATTATTGATTTAAATTCTAAGCAAAGCCATTATTTTCCAAGGTCTAAGTATAAATGGTACCACATCCTAATTAGCATTGCTAACAAAAGTCAATAATTTCTACCTAGCAATTACAATCCAATTTAAAACACCATCGACCTAATTTCATTGATACTCCTAGCAAGGCACTTCTATTTGAATTAAGATACAAACAATTAACCATTACAGTACACTTCCAACACATTTGAGCTAAATAGCGTAGTTCTAGCATTTACTAGCACGGCGATTCAACATGTAACCAAACCAACTTCCTACTAACTGTCTAACACCAAGAATACTATAACCATCATTCTAACTCACTAAATTTTTTCGACTTCTAACATGTAGCTAGCTACTTTAATATATTCTGCAATTAGGTTTCAGTTTGATAGCATGACATATCCAAGGTTTCATCCTAGTAAGTTCTAACAGCATCACAAATTCAATTCAAACAAATGTACTAACACTTATAAAACCTATTCACTAATAGTTTCAAGTAATCCCACACCAATTTTCTAACATCAATTCCATTTCAACCCAAAAAATAAAAATCATAATATACCTCACTGCAGATCAAATGAAATTTTCTATCCACTGCTAAAAAAATTCTTCTACACTTTTGCCATTCTTTTTTTTATGCACTTTTGCAATTCTTTTCTCCACCATGATTCTACACCAAAACCACCATTCTGCAACATGAGAATAAAGTCTTCAACCTGAGTCGAAGCTTTATCGTCTTCAATCGGTCCTTTCCGTGTGATTATGGAAACGATTTAATCATCGCCGTCATCAAAGACAATACCGGCGTGACGGAGACAACGTGAGTACGAGGGAGAGGGGACCGGAAAGGTGTGGTGTTTGACGGTTCGTTATCACCGACAGTTTCGAAGAAAGTTAGGGAGAAAGAGATTTCGGCGGTGGAGAGTCGTAATGGCGCAAGGTTGAGAGTGAAGGGATGAAGTAGTTGGGGTTTATGGTTGTTGTGTGGAAGGTTGAAGAAGGATCGTCGACGACGGGTTTCCGACAGACGATTTAAGGAAAAAGAAGAAGTTGTTTTAGTGTTTTTTAGAGAGCTTCAAGAAAGAGGAGAGGATTTCGATTTGTGGATTTTCGTGAGAGTGTGGAAGATGACGGTGTCGTGTGCGGCGCTCTTTGGCCAATGGGTTTCTTTTTCTTCCTTTCTTCCATTCCCTGCGTTACCTTATATAGTGTAGGTTTATAGGTTTTCTCCTTTTATTAACTTCCCATACTAACCTTTAAATAAAAATAAACTCCAAACAAATTAATGAGATAGAATTAATATTTTTTATTAAAAAACAAATAACTAATCAATTGTTTTATTTATTCTTGTGTTATCTTAACATTTAATTTAAAAATAAAAATGAAAGAATTTAAAATAACAAAAATCAGGCGTGAAAGTGCTCGAAAAATTAAATTGAATGCATTAAAATGATCAACACTAAATATACTTATTGAAAAAATACAACATTTCTTTAAATTTTGAAATAAATTTTCAACGGTTAAAAGGCTCAAACGGTTTAAAATGCAGCTGTATAAGTCGTCGGAAAATGCAACGAGCATACCAGGTTAAACTACGCGAACCGTAGATTTATAATACTGGCGTCTACAATTTTAATTTTGAAACTTTTTATCCGCTGATTTTGCATGTTCTTGAGAAATGATTCAGCCGATTTGTCTGTGTTTTCAATAAATTTATTCTGACTGATATTTTAGTTATTATTTATGATGGAATGCATGTCATGCTGTGCATATGATGCAAATTAAAAATGAAATCGGTTTTATAAAAATTTAAATATGCCCAGACAAAATTGGGGTATGACAGCTGCCCCTATTTCATTATCTTGAACTAGAAGGTAAGAATGACAACAGTCTTCATACATTCGTAGTGGAATGTAATTAAATACGAAAAGACCCAAATTTTGTCCTTTAATGCAAGAAAGAAATGCAAAAAAAATGCAGTGAGAAATACAGTAAGAAAAGGTTTTTATTAGAAGGTAAATGAAACAGTCAAGACTCTCTGGGAATCATCGGAACAAAATCTTGGATGCCATGATTGAGATATTCCAACAATAGAGTGACACCTCAACGGTATCTAAGACTTTTTGAAAATTAGCAGAACATTGTCTTGAACAGAAAACATGATATTCTTTGGGGATCAACATAGCAGTTTCTTACATGATATAATCGAGATATTCCAACAAGGGAATGATACCTCAATCATATCTAAGATTCTCCGAGGATACTGGAGCAGTATCTTGAAAACAAATGAGATTCTTCAAATGAATGAAACAATATCTCAAACAGACAAATGAGATTCTTCGGATAAATGAAGCAGTATCTCAAACAGATAAAATGAGATTCTTCAGATAAATGAAGTAGTATCTCGAATAGATAAATGAGATTCTTCAGATAAATGAAGCAGTATCTCAAACAGGAAAATGAGATTCTCTGTATCGGGTCGAAACAGCATCTTATAGGATAGAATTAAGATATTCCAGCAAGGGAAAAATACCTTAATTGAATCTAAGACTCTCCGATGATATTAGAGCAGTATCTCTAAAAAAAATCTGAAATGAGACTCTTCATATTGATGAAGCAGCATCTCAAACAGTAAAAATGAGATTCTCTGTATCGGGTCGAAACAGCATCTCAAACAGTAAAAATGAGATTCTCTGTATCGGGTCGAAACAACATCTTATATGATAGAATTAAGATATTCCGAACAAGGGAATGATACCTTAATTGAATCTAAGACTCTCCGAGGATACTTAGAGCAGTATCTCTAAGAAAAAAAATCTGAAATGAGACTCTTCATATTGATGAAGCAGCATCTCAAACAGTAAAAATGAGATTCTTTGTATCAGGTCGAAACAACATCTTATATGATAGAATTAAGATATTCCGAACAAGGGAATGATACCTTAATTGAATCTAAGACTCTCCAAGGATATTATAGTAGTATCTCTAAGAAAAATCTGAAATGAGACTCTTCATATTGATGAAGCAGCATCTCAAACAGTAAAAATGAGATTCTCTATATCGAGTCGAAGCAGCATCTTATATGATAGAATTAAGATATTCCGAACAAGGGAATGATACCTTAATTGAATCTAAGACTCTCCGAGGATATTAGAGCAGTATCTCTAAAAATCTGAAATGAGACTCTTCATATTGATGAAGCAGCATCTCAAACAGTAAAAATGAGACTCTCTGTATCGAGTCGAAGTAGCATCTTATATGATAGAATTAAGATATTCCGAACAAGGAAATGATACCTTAATTGAATCTAAGACTCTCCGAGGATACTTAGAGCAGTATCTCTAAGAAAAAAAAATCTGAAATAAGACTCTTCATATTGATGAAGCAGCATCTCAAACAGTAAAAATGAGATTCTCTGTATCGAGTCGAAACAACATCTTATATCATAGAATTAAGATATTCTGAACAAGGGAATGATACCTTAATTGAATCTAAGACTCTCTGAGGATATTAGAGCAGTATCTCTAAAAATCTGAAATGAGACTCTTCATATTGATGAAGCAGCATCTCAAACAGTAAAAATGAGACTCTCTGTATCGAGTCGAAGCAGCGTCTTATATGATAGAATTAAGATATTCCGAACAAGGGAATGATACCTTAATTGAATCTAAGACTCTCCGAGGATACTTAGAGCAATATCTCTAAAAAAAATCTGAAATGAGACTCTTCATATTGATGAAGCAGCATCTCAAATAGTAAAAATGAGATTCTCTGTATCGGGTCGAAACAACATCTTATATGATAGAATTAAGATATTCCAGCAAGGGAAAAATACCTTAATTGAATCTAAGACTCTTCGAGGATACTTAGAGCAGTATCTCAAACATATAAATGAGATTATTCAGATAAATGAAGCAGTATCTCAAACAAATAAATGAGATTCTTCAGATGAATGAAGTAGTATCTCGACTGTTCGTCTATTGGGGGAAATTTTTAAGAAAGGACTCCTTTTGAGGGAGATTTACTAGAAATGCTCTGCAGGGGGAAAAGCTCATAAGAGACATGTTAGGGTAACCTTTGCTTGGGGAGCAATGATTGTAAAGAAAAATGTTGGGAATATCATTATTAATCATAAAGTTTGAAAAATGATCTGCTGAGAAATAATCCCACGAGCATATGCAGGGTAATAACTTCATTTGGAAATGAGGAATGTCCAAGATATACATGAATGACATCGGATCCTGATATTTTGGTGTGATTTTTGTGTGATGTCCCACTTTGAGTGGCAGTACTATGCATCGGATGATGCATGAGATGTATGCAAGTATGCAATTGCTGGGGATATTTGGTTGTGCATGTAGGGATGCGAATGATTTTTATTTTGTTGAAATTCCCCTTTTGTGGGAGTGTCATGCATGAGTATGCTGATGATGGATATGATTGTGTTTTTTTTCTTCTGTTTGGTAGGAAAACCATGTATGGTTGATTCGTGTGATGCATGTGGGAATGCAACTGGGTAATTGGATTCTTTTGTAGGGTTTAATTCTTGATTGCCAATGAGGTTGGACTTTAAATGGGAACTTCCAGGTGAGAATTAGTGAACAATATTGAATTGTCAGATGAGAACAGAACTTGAAGTATATGTCACCAGACGAGAACTGGTGAAAATAAATGAAATGTCAGACGAGACTGACTTTGTTTTTGTTTGTCAGACGGGAACTGACTTTTAAAATAGGCTACCAGACGAGAACTGGTTAAAATAATTGACTACCAAACGAGAACTGGTATCGAAATAGATGACCTACCAGACGAGAACTGGTATTAGGAGATAATTTACCAGAAGAGAGCTGGTATTTGGCAAATGATTTATCGTACAAGAACTGATTTTTGATATAGTTTGCCAGACGAGAACTGGACTTTGGAATAAGTTGCCAGACGAGAATTGGACTTTGAAATAAATTGTCAGACGGGAACTGGGCTTTGAAATAAATTGCCAGACGGGAACTGGGCTTTGTAATAAATTGTCAGACGGGAACTGGGATTTGAAATAAATTGTCAGACGGGAACTGGGATTTGAAATAATTTGCCAGACGAGAACTGGACTTTGAAAAGGTTTGCCAGACGGGAACTGGGCTTTGAAATAAATTGCCAAATGAGAATTGGACTTTGAATTGCCAAGCGACGTTGGGCTTTGGTGTCAGATTTTGTGTTTCAAGGCTTTTTGATGCCAGGTTCATGTTATGGGGTTAGACCCGATGAATTTTATGATATGCATGGTTTTATCTTAGAGCAAAGTGACATGACTAATGCATGATGATGATTTATGTAATGATTTGCAGGTTTTCAAAATGCCCATGCGTGGGTATTGGAAGAGAAGGTTCTTTCCAGAAAGGCTTATATCTGTCAAAGGGTTATTTTATGGGGTGGTAGCATGATTCCCCGACACTCATCTTGAACTCTGCGTTTGCTGACTTGCGAAAAAGCTTTTGCTTGAACTGCCTGAAACACGGAGAGGACTCGCTCCTGTATGGCTCATCTTGCCCCAATGTGATGGGTCTATGCAAAATGTTTACCTCTAAAGGATTTTGAAAGCAATTGTACCATAATTTGGAGATGGATTGCCCTAGAATTTTGATCCATGAAAGGATTTATCCTTGGTTAACCGACTCTTGGAGTGGTTGACTTTTCTGTGCTCTTGAGGTAGCTTGCCCCGGTATGAGCGTTGAAGCGACTTAACTCACCCTAACTGAATATTGAAGGGGTCTGCCCCTGGCCAACAGAACCACTAGGTGATATGCCCCTAGTTAATAGAGTCCTAAGATGATTTGCTCTGGATCAACTGATTCTTGAAATGACTTACCCCTGATTAACAGATGTTTGGAGATTGTTTAAGACTGACCAATTCTTGGAGTAATTTTTCTATGATCAACTTGATGTTTTGGTGGCATATCTCAGATTCATAGGTTGTGAGGTAGTCTTGATTCAGGTCAGCACTAACGAATGTCCAAGTTCCTTTGATTGTTCCTTATTGTTGGAATTTCCCTAACGTCAAGTACTGTCTTGCAGTTAAAATCGTTTTGTTAAGAAATGGTAATTTCAATGCGATACTCATGCAAGTTTTGAAAAGAATTATTATTGAAATGATATGATATTGTGTGACGAGTGGACCATGAGTCCAAATGTAATGCTGATTTAGCAATTTAAAGTGTGAAAGACACAACGAGAATAATGACATTGATGTTGAATATTAACAAATCTTTAGGAGTCAGTTTATGCAACTTTGTTGTGATATGCTTTCGGAAATAACCCTACCTCAATTAGGTCTTTTGAGGGTTGTAATGTGGCTTGGTTCGTGGTTATTGAAACAAAAGGATATAAGGCTCGAAGTTTATTTTAACCCACCCCTTCTTCATGATGATCTCCAATCCTACGCTCAGTTAATTCACCATGCACATTAAACTTTTAAGAGAGTTTACAGGTGTAAGATCTCTTGAAATGACAAACACTTTATTTTGCTCTTCATGGATATTGGTGACCCTTTGATTCTTGATATGGTGGTCACTAAATCTTGTTTTTATTTTGTTGAGGGTTTTTGTGACCTCTTTCGATTTTTGTTTTGATCCCTAACTTTTGCATGGACCACTTTTTGAAGCTTTAGTCCATCGGGATTGCCCCGGTTTTTGCCTAAGTCTCCTTTTGGGGTATCGACTTAGCGGGCTTTTCTTTGATTCTTTTTTTTGAAAATTTGTGATTGCCAAGTCAATGGTCATTCGGAGAACAACTAACATAACTTTTTGGATTTTGCAAAGTTCCTTCGACACTTCAAGATGTGTGCGAAGAATATCATGTGGTTGATCCTCAGACTGGATATTTCATCTTGTAATTTGAATGCATAGTCAGATTAACTGAACACTACCCTGCCTCGGGTTTAAACATAAGGGTTTGTATATTCGAAAGAAACATCTACTTCTAGGCTCGAAGTGTTTGACTAGGGATTAACTCCTTATCTCTCCAGTGTTTGGGAATTTGAAACAATGCCTGTACATCATCAGCAGGATTTTATCCGAAAGCATATAGTCAACAATTATGGGTATTTTGTTTTTGCCATCCTCCCTCAAATCTTTGCTAAAACAAAAGTTATGATAAAGAAAAGTGAATGGGAGAAATACTGATGTATTTTTTTTTTGTTTTTGATATAAGAGAAGAAAAATGAGCGAATGCGATATGATTAATTCAAAACATGCATCATTACTTCATCAATATTACCATTAAAAACAAACAATGTTTAAACACAAGCAGCCTTTAACAACAAAGAAACCACAAATGCAAAAATAGAAACAAATTAGTCCAATGATTGCCAGTGTTGAGGATGTCTTCCTGTCTGAACTACTAGCATTAGGAGATACTCTATGAAATCTTCAAACTCATTCTGACGAGAGGTTAACGTGCACCAACAGGCTTCCTTCTGAAAAGGATATGTACCTTTTGTCGATCAATTGTTGCACTTTAGCCTTGAAAGCATTGCAGTCTTCAGTTGAATGCCCTATTGTTCCGGCATGATATCCACATTGCACATCAGGATCATATCCAGGTGGGTAGAGGTTGGGTAGTACCATTTACTGGAGCTGGAATAACATTCTCTACGACTGCAGTCTGCTGAATGTTGTCCTCCCTCTTTTCTAAAGCTATCATAGCCTCCACAAGTTGGTATATCTGGTTTTTCATCGAGTCAACATCTCCTCTTAATGCAATGTGACTTTGCTCCAATGGATCCATGGTTTTTCAAGAGCTACTTCAAGTCTGATATAAGTGTCGGGAAATCAACTGTAGGTGATGGAAGAAGGATGGATGAGTTTTTTTGTATTTATTTTTTTGGTGAAAAAAATGTATGATGATGAATGCAAATGCAATGATATGTGTATGAATGTAGTGACATGTTTAGGATCATAGGTTCAAAGCGTTCTTAGATGGATCAGAATAACGGGTGAATGATAGGTATCTTTGATTAAAGGAACCACATGGGTAGGCTCTACAGTTGGTAGGTTCCCAGAGTCATGGATATTTCTTGAGGACGTCACTGCCGTGACGAAGACTCGTCGGACAATAATATCCTTAAGAAGATCTCGTCTAGGCGAGGTCTTCGTATTATCCAAACAAGAAAAACTGCATGAGGATTCTACTACACGACTCTCGAGTCCAAGGTTCTAACAAGGTTCTCAGAGTCATAGATCGAGGTTGGAAATATTACTGTAAGATAGTAACACGTCCAAGGGATCTCATCTGATTGAGGCTTTCGTATTAACCCAATAAGTCTGGGACTTTTCAGGTAGATACTACATAACCACCGGATATAATGGGTTAAAAGGTCCCTAGAGTCATTGATCCAACTTGAGAATACTATCGTCGTGACGAAGACTCGTCGGGCAATAATATCTCAAGAGAATCTCCTCTAGGCAGGGTCTTCGTTTCTTCCCAACAAGGAAGACTCCTTGTGGGTGGCCACTACGCGACCACCAACTTAATCTTATGGTTTTTCTCAGACTCGGGTGGAGAGCCTATCTCACAAAGTATCACCAACCAGAGAACCCCAAATAAGACATAGTTAATAAATCACAATATAATAATTATGACAGAATAATAATGACAGAATAAAAGATAACAGATAAACAAACAAGATTAACACACAATACAGAAACTGAACTAAATTAGGCTTCACTCTTTTTTGCTTGAAGCTAATCCCCAGTAGAGTCGCCATCTGTCGCATCTCGAAAAATATGATTCCTCGCGATGGTCGCGGAAAAAATTACGTTCGAACAGAGTCGCCACCGAACTTTATTCATCCCAACAAAGGGATAGGAAAATATCGATAAAACCTTTAGGAAATGGAATAATGGTCGTCGCAACCATATTCGGGTTCGGGAGTGGATTACGCAAGACGAAGGTATTAGCACCCCTTACGTCCGCTGTACTCAGTGGGAACCTTTTAGTTCTAATTTGTGTTTCGAGTGTTAATTTATGTTTGTTTGTTATCTTTGGGTTATAAAATTATAAAAAAAATAGAAATGGATAAGAACCTCAGAAAGGGAAAGGGGAGGTTTTTTTATTAGTGTGCTCGTGAAGATACAACAATCTCCTTCCTACGTATCCTTAAATAAGGAAATCAGAGCATTTGTAGTTCGGGGAACTACGGTTGGTTGGTGTTTTTTTTAATGAACAACTGTTTAGATCATATTCTAAAGGCTAAACGTTGGCTTGTCTACTCTCGGCGGAGGCTTAAGTATTAGTTTGTTGCGCGCATCAGAAAGGATTAAATAGTGTACTTTTTAAAAAGAGTTTTGATCACACGAGGGTGACAAGTTGAATTAATATGTTGGATGTTTTGTTTGATTTCGATCGCACGAGGGCGAGAAAAGATAGATTGGTTGTGTTGAGATTTTTGGTTGGATGACGATTACTCGGATGGTCGAGTAAAACAACTCGTATCCTAATAGTCGAGGAGAGGAATCGAATGCTCTAGACCGTCTCCTTTTTCATCCTTTATTACGAAAGGAGTTGATAATAGTTAAGGCAGTTGATAATAGTTAAGGTATTTTGAATGGATGATGATTACTCGGACGGTCGAGTAAGACAACTCGTATCCTAATAATCGGGAAAGGGAATAGAAGACTCTAAACCACTTTCTGTTTTCATCCTTAATTATAAAAGGATTTAATGATGATTAAGGTGTTTTGAATGAATGACGAATACTCGGATAGTCGAGTAAGACAACTCGTATCCTAACAATCGGGAAAGGGAATAGAAGACTCTAGACCATTTTCTTTTTCATCTGAGTGATTGTGAAAATGGATTATGTATGGTTGACGTATTTTAGAATGAACGACAAGTACTTGAATGACTGAATAAGACAACTCATATTCAAGCATTTGAGAAGAGGAATTGAAAACTCAAGACCATTTCCCTTTTCGTACAGTTTTGATTGATTTATTAATTAGCGGAAAAATGACAATTGTTCGACTGACCGAGTAAGAGAACTCGTATTCAAACAATTGGGGAGAGAGGTTGAAAACTCAAAGTTATCTCCCTTTTCATTTAACTTATCATGAAAATAATTTGATTTTAATAGGGGTTTAGAAAGTTTGTAGAGGAACAACAATTATTTGACTGACCAAGTAAGAGAACTTGTATTCAAATAGTCGTGGAGAAAAAATTGAAGACTCAAAGTTATCTCCCTTTTGGTTTCTTGTTATAAAAGGATTTGATTTGTTTGTGCTTAAATGGATTAGAAATGACGACGAGAATTCAAGCAATATGGCGAACGCCAATTGTTCGAATATTCGAGAGATGGTGAAGCGGATGCTTACTATACTCCTTTTCATCCAAAGTCTAAATAAAATAAAGTTCCTAAAAATCATATTGATTTGAGAAAATATTTGAATTTACATTTATAAAACTAATCGAGTTAGAAAATAACACTAGACTTTGAACCAAGGTTTTTTAGTTATGAATGTGGTTGAAAAAACTTATTTTAAAAATTCTTATGAATTCATTATAAATCAATCAATATTTTAAAAATTATTGATTTAAATTCTAAGCAAAGCCATTATTTTTCAAGGTCTAAGTATAAATGGTACCACATCCTAATTAGCATTGCTAACAAAAGTCAATAATTTATACCTAGCAATTACAATCCAAATTAAAACACCATCGACCTATTTACATTGATACTCCTAGAAAGGCACTTCTATTTGAATTAAGATACAAACAATTAACCATTTCAGTACACTTCCAACATATTTGAGCTAAATAGCGTAGTTCTAGCATTTACTAGCACGAAGATTCAACATGCAACCAAACCAACTTCCTACTAACTGTCTAACACCAAGAATACTATAACCATCATTCTAACTCACTAACATTTTTCGACTTCTAACATGTAGCTAGCTACTTTAATATATTTTGCAATTAGGTTTCAGTTTGATAGCATGACATATCCAAGGTTTCATCCTAATAAGTTCTAACAGCATCACAAATTCAATTCAAACAAATGTGCTAACACTTACAAAACATATTCACTAACAGTTTCAAGTAATCCCACACCAATTTTCTAACATCAATTCCATTTCAACCCAAAAAATAAAAATCATAATATACCTCACTGCAGATCAAATGAAATTTTCTATCCACTGCTAAAAAAATTCTTCTACACTTTTGCCATTCTTTTTTTTATGCACTTTTGCAACTCTTTTCTCCACCATGATTCTACACCAAAACCACCATTCTGCAACCTGAGAATAAAGTCTTCAACCTGAGTCGAAGCTTCATCGTCTTCAATCGATCCTTTCCGTGTGATTATGGAAACGATTTAATCGTCGCCGTCTTCAAAGACAATACCGGCGTGACGGAGACAACGTGAGTACGAGGGAGAGGGGACCGGAAAGGTGTGGTGTTTGACGGTTCATTATCGCCGACAGTTTCAAAGAAAGTTAGGGAGAAAGAGATTTCGACGGTGGAGAGTCGTAACGGCGCAAGGTTGAGAGTGAAGGGATGAAGCAGTTGGGGTTTATGGTTGTTGTGTGGAAGGTTGAAGAAGGATCGTCGACGGCGGGTTTCCGACGGACGATTTAAGGAAAAACAAGAAGTTATTTTAGTGTTTTTTAGAGAGCTTCAAGAAAGAGGAGAGGATTTCGATTTGTGGATTTTCGTGAGAGTGTGGAAGATGACGGTGTCGTGTGCGGCGCCCTTTGGCCAATGGGTTTCTTTTTCTTCCTTTCTTCCATTCCCTGCGTTACCTTATATAGTGTAGGTTTATAGGTTTTCTCCTTTTATTAACTTCCCATACTAACCTTTAAATAAAAATGAACTCCAAACAAATTAATGAGATAGAATTAATATTTTTTATTAAAAAACAAATAACTAATCAATTGTTTTATTTATTCTTGTGTTATGTTAACATTTAATTTAAAAATAAAAATGAAAGAATTTAAAATGAACAAAAATCAGGCGTGAAAGTGCTCGAAAAATTAAATTGAATGCATTAAAATGATCAACACTAAATATACTAATTGAAAAAATACAACATTTCTTTAAATTTTGAAATAAATTTTCAACGGTTAAAAGGCTTAAACGGGTTAAAATGCAGCTGTATAAGTCGTCGGAAAATGCAACGAGCATACCAGGTTAAACTACGCGAACCATATATTTATAATACTGGCGTCTACAATTTTAATTTCGAAACTTTTTACCCGCTGATTTTGCATGTTCTTGAGAAATGATTCAACCGATTTGTCTGTGTTTTCAATAAATTTATTCTGACTGATATTTTAGTTATTATTTATGATGGAATGCATGTCATGCTGTGCATATGATGCAAATTAAAAATGAAATCGATTTTACAAAAATTTAAATATGTCTGGACAAAATTGGGGTATGAGAGGAATTAATACACAAATTTTCCTATATATAAAAAATTCAAATTGGACCCACTTTATTTATAATACATCATGACCCATTTAATATACAAATGGAATATTTCTCATTTATTCGAACATATTATATCAAATTTTATGAACAATACGTGTACCACAATGCCATATATAAATATTTCATATTTGTTAGAAATCACGTTTTTTTTGTATCAGTTTTTTTAACATATATTTTCTTGAATTTTATATTATCTACTATTTCTTAGAAAATAAATTTATAATTTAATCTCAGCAACTTAAAATATTATTTTATTAAAACTATGTCTAACTAAGTTTGTACCAGTCAGATTGAGTTCAATTGGCTTTAGGTATCGGACATAAAATTAAGATATTATAAAAATTAATTCATCTTCTAAAAAAAAACTGACCAAAATTACACAATAAGAAAATCATGGAAGTGATTTTCATACCAAGCAAGACACACATATGTAAATTCTGGGCAAAAGTATTCAACATATTAGGGAGATGTATGTTGTTATATGCGCAAAATGACATGTACTATCTGTAAGCTAGTTGATGTATTTTGCTAGTTAGTATGGATAAAATAACATATAATAACCGAAGAGTACAATAAATAGGACAATTTTTTTGACAGAATTGATGGACAGGTTGAAAGTGCATTGAAGAAAGAACTTGCAAATGATCATGAAATTTATGGGGAATACCATATAACAAGGACTAAACATATCTACCAGTAATACAATTGTGGGCAGCAATGTGACAACTAGATTTTTAGTTGAAATTGAATTGCTCAGGTTCTTATTTAAACCTATCCATCACAATTATAATTAGTAGTAACATAGTGCAAAGTTAAAATACATTTGAGTATTTAAGGCAAAAAGGACTATACATTTAAATGGACCAACATCAAATAATAATTTTTTACAGGAACTTAAGTCCGCATATTATAAAAGTAGTAAAACAGAACAATGTTGCCACTGGAATTAGTTCACCATTTCCTAACCGATCAAAAAAGGAGCTATATTAAGTTCATAAATAACTTTTATAACACAAACACTTTTAAGAGACAAATTAAACCAAAAATATATATTCCTTTTGTAAACAAACTCCTTTTCATCTCCAAATAGTTTGACATTATATATTCGATAATGATGATAAATGGAAGAAGAAACACCATGTTCAATGATTTTTATAGTGCAAATATGTTTATATTATAATATTAAACAAAAATGTAAATGAAAACTCACTTGACAATCGACTCCAGGATTAAAATGTCGTAAACTTGCACAAACCATAAAATAAAACTGTTGTTCGTGTGTAATGGATTCCCACCTAACTCCTTGAACAAAACCAACAAAATTCCTATTGGTTAAAGCCACAAAAGAGGAACGTCATACCTAAAATTATCAGTTGTTGGAGTAAATATATTTATACCTTATATAAATGTATAAATTAATAAAAAAAAGTCATGCTACTTAATATGTATTACCTTTCCTCTTCATCCCGTCATCACACTCATTGTCAAATTGAGGCCATTCTTCAACATAAACAATTTACACCAGATGGTCAAAATCATTCAAAGCTTCAAATCCAAATGATATTGCATCTATCATGTTTTCAAAATTGTTACATTGTCTGAACATTTCCTTCTCAATTATTATTTTCCCAAGTTTCCGTTGACAATCATTATTTTATCAACTACCTAGAGAATCCGCATACATTAAAAACAAAAATATATTCAAGATTAACAGAACTAAAATAATGTATGTAATTATGTATTCAATTACATTTTTGATTGATATGTTAAGTCTTTTGTTTGTTTATATCATTATGTATTTAATAACAATCTTGAAGTATTCAATAAACAATATAATGTCATTGGGAAAATAATGAGCCGAAGAAAGAGAGAAAGGAAAACCTGAGTTTAATCATTTCCACCTTTATTTCATCATATGTTGTTTCCCAAATAATACTAACATATGCTGTAAGAATATAATTGCAAATGACATTTCATGTTATCTTTTATTGCTGGTAAATATGTTATCTTGCACCTACCACCCGTTTCACAAGTTAAAAATCAATGTGTGTCATTATGTATTCAAATACATAATTGTTTGACAAATATAATCTTTTGTTTTCCCATGTCCATGTATATTCAATTACAATCTTGAAGTACTCAACAAACAATTTATGTCATTTCAAAATCAATGACCCTAAGTAAGAGAGAAAGAGAAACCTGAGTTTAATGATTTTCAACTCATTCTCATCATCTTTTGTTTCTCAAAGAATACTAACATATGCTGTAAGAACATAACTGCAGAGGACGTTAGATGTTCTTTTTATTACTGGAAAACTCAACATTTTACAAGTGTTATTACCTGTTTTGAGATCGTCCGTTCAAAATAGACCGATGATTTATCTTTGTCATGATGATTCTCCCAAACCAATTTTACACAATGTATCAAGATTCCACCATCACTAGGACAGACTTGACAACAAGAGTACTCATATATCTTGAAATTCTCAAAGACCATATAAGTAAATGTCTAATATTTGAACTCGAATTCAACATTATAGGCATTACAGACAGAATTATAACAAATACCATACTTGTCAAAATGATACTAAAAATGTTTATCAAAATAACACATCTAAAACCTAAGATATGAATCTATTCAAATCGAATCAAAGTATATTCAAATTCAACAACAATAATTAAAAAAAAAAATAGATTAAACTTCACCACCATCAACGGCAAGTCCTAAACCAAATCACCATTTTTATAAGATTCAATTTCACCACTATCAACTCTAAATCATGATAGAGTAGCAAAAACTTTGCACATATACTCTCTTTATCAATTTCATGTCTAAATACGATTTCAAACAACAAAACACGAAATGAAGGAGACTCGAAAATTTTATTTAATAGATATGATAATATGTTGGATTTGGATGAAGGCAATGTAGTTGTTCTACAAGCTGAGAGAGATGGGAAGATGTTGGTGTGAGGAGAGAGGTAAAAATATAATGAAGCTTTCAAATAAGAATGAATGGTGTTGGGCGGGAGATTTCAACAATACCCTTTGAATGAGCCTAAGCTGACACATGGCAAAAGTGATGAATGTGATTGGTCAATGGAGTTTGAACTAGTCAATTAAAAAAAAGACAATTGTTGGTGTAAATAATGTTTGTGGTAATGGGCAAATTAGAGTGATCTTAGACATCTATCATTCTTAATTAGGTAGTCGAAGGCACTGGCAACACTTAAACTTCTATGTTTAATTCCTTTCGAGCAATGATTTTCACAATCTCTAATGTACATTTTTGAAGAAGGAGCTTGCAAAGCCAATTCACATTCCAATTACCATGTGCATCCACGATGTGGCTGACTTAGAAATTCTAGTGATACACTTGAAAAAACACTTTCCGGCGTTACTTAATTTAAAAATTAAATATGAGAGATGATAGTCTAGATATTAAATTGTTGATATATTTTAATAAATATTTCATGTGACCAACTCAACGACGCATTTTGTAAGTAACTAAAGAGGACGACACGGATCGCCATCGTCATCCATCGATTAGATTCTAATCAACGGTTTAAACAGCTCTTACTACTCGCAAAGCTCATACATAAACCCTACCCAAGACATTTCATTCCATTCATCATAAACTCATTTCTCAGATCTGCATACTTCATAACTATAACAAAAGTACAGTTTCTTCACCGTGTAAGAAAATGTCAGGTCGCGGTAAAGGAGGAAAGGGTTTGGGAAAGGGAGGAGCAAAGAGGCACAGAAAGGTGCTTCGCGACAACATCCAGGGAATTACCAAGCCTGCAATTCGTCGTTTGGCCAGAAGAGGTGGTGTCAAGAGAATCAGTGGTCTCATCTATGAAGAAACTCGCGGTGTTCTCAAGATCTTTCTTGAGAATGTTATTCGTGATGCTGTCACCTATACTGAGCACGCTAGAAGGAAAACTGTCACCGCCATGGATGTTGTTTACGCTCTGAAGAGGCAAGGAAGGACTCTTTACGGTTTCGGTGGTTGATTTTGGTTCTCAATTTAGGGTTTCGTTTGCCCTAGCTTGGTTTTGTTGTAAATGTTGGTTAATCTTGAAATATTAGGCGTGTTTTTTTCTTCTGTTCTTTTGATTAGATTAGTCTTGGATTTGGATCTGTTTGAATTGAACTGAATAATTTGTTCTGTGTTCTTTTTATATCTATTTTCTTTTCTGCAACATTGATTTTAACTTTTAATCTTTTATTATAATATGGTATACTTAAAACGCCAACTCAACTTAAGAAAATAAAGATAAAAGTTACAGAAGAAATTACCATGTGAAATATCAATTTATCTCCCTAGATTATGGACTGTGTTAACTATGATAAGTTGAATGGGTTTGAGGTAATGATATACGAAAGTGTTGTTTTGCAAAATTACATTAGTCCCTCACTATGTGTGTTGATAGTTCTAAGTTGTTTATTGGATAATTATTTCAAATGTTTTTCTCAGTAACTGAATATAATATAAATTGATCTCATTTGGGAGTTTAGTGATGCAGCCTGCTGGTGTCGTTTGATATGCATACTTCGAGGGAGTGAGTGAAAATCCAAACGAATTTAAGATGAAAGAAGGGAATTGTCACAACCTTATTTTTCATTCAACCATCTTGAAATGGTTCTCAATTACATAAAGGATAAAACATAAAAAAATGTTGATATTAAGTGTAAGTTTGGTATGTTAGATTCATTCATTTAAGTTTATATTTTTAAGTTTAATTTAGTTTGTATTGACTTGATTAACATATAAATCAAGTGCGATTTTAGTTTATAATATAGATCGTAATATAGAACTAATCCATAACAATTTTTATTTTTTTTATAAGTTAGTTATAACTTTTTTCTCAATCTCTTCTTTCTCTTCTATTTTTATCATTTTCATCATTTTCATCTTCTTTCTTTTGTGCACCAACAATTGATATTTAAAGCTTCAATTCGGATCCACGAAAACATCAAAGCGAAGACGAGTGATTGTGAGACGTGTGTGATTGATTTTAGTTCTGAAATTCAAGTGAATTAAAGTCCAAAATCGTAATAGAATCACATTTCTTGATTCTGAGGGATTGAGAAACACGAGGGTTTGGTGAGATCTTAATGAATTCCTGCATACATCAAAGATGAATGGTGGAAACGGTAGCTTGAATACGAAACTCCTAGTATTTGATGGAAAGAATTGGAATCAGTGGATGATCTAGATGTATGTGTTGTTTGACGTTCAAGATCTTCTTGATCTTATCAATGACAGTTATGTAGCGATTGCATCAGATGCAATCGAAACACAAAGGAACATATATAGATAGTTGGGGAAGAATGATAAAAAAGTTTTGTTCTACATCCATCAATGTGTGGATGTGAATGTGTTTGAGAAGATCCTTGATTCGATGATATTGAAGGTTGCGTGGGAACTGCTGGTATGTTGCTATGGAGGTGATGCATCAATGAAGAAGGTGAATTTTAGTCTCCGCGTAAGCAATATGAGAATCTAAACATGAAGAACAATGAGACGATACCATATTACATCTCCAGAGTGATTATGATCACAAATGAGATGAAATTTTATGGAGAGACTCTTTTTGAACAAGTAATCATTGAAAAGGCACTGAGACCACTTACTCACCGACTTGATTACATTATTGTAGTAATTGACCATTCCAAGGATCTGAGAACCATGAGAATTGAAGACTTGCAGAGTAGTCTAGAGGCACAAGAGTTGCGTCTGATTGAGAGAACCTTGAAAAAGAGGTAGAGAATGCTCTGAAGGCATCTTCTGGTAAGAAGAATCATATGCAGTCTTGGTCAGAGGCCAACAAGAGATATGATGGTGGTTATCAGAAGTCAGAAGTCTCCAACTTTGATGAGAAGAAACATCAGATGGAAAAGGAGAAGTTTGACAAGAAGAAGGTCCAATGTTACTGTTGTAAGAAGTTTGGTCATTTTGTTGCTGAGTGTTAGTCAAATAAGGAAATAAAATCATAAGAAGCAAACATAGCTAGAGGAGAATTTGATGATGAACATGTGCTATTGATGACTTCTAAATCTAATAGTAGATATTTGGTAGATTGGTTAAAAACCCTAATTGAAAATAAACAATGACTGATCAAATCACCTAATTGGAAACAAACAATGACTGATTAATTTTGACTCTAGAAAGAGGACAAAAATTAGACGTGATGATGATAAGTATCTAAGTGCTGAAGGAATGAGAAATGTCAAGGTCAGAGTGAAGAATGACAAAATTGTTATGGTCAAGCGTGTTTGGTATGTTCATGGCATGAAAAGTAATATGATTAGTGTAGGTCAACTATTTGAGAAAGGTTTTTCAGTTACTATGAAGGACAATCTCTTGAAGTTGTATGATTCTTATCAAAAGCTAATTATGCAGTATGAACAGAGAAGCAATAGAAGATTCAAGGTGAATGTGGAAACAACTGAAACTAAATGTCGTAGTGCAAAAGGCGCTGAAGGTGATAGTGAGGTGTGACACAAGAGATTATGGCATCTGAACTTCAGAAGCTTAGGGCATCTGAGTTCTAAGAAGTTGATACATGTCATTCCTAAGATTGTGAAGTCTAAGAAGTCATGCGAGATATGCATGAAAGGTAAGCAATCTAGATTGCCATTTGCATCAGAAGTGGCTCCAAGAGCAAAACATGCTTTAGGAGTAGTACATTATGATGTATGTGGACCATTTGAAGTAGCTTCACTTGAAGGAAATAAGTATTTTGTGTCATTTGTGGATGAGTTCACAAGAATGACATGGGTAACACTCATAAAGTTTAACCATGAAGTGTTTGCTGAGTTTCAGAAGTTTAGGGTGAAGGCCGAAAAACATAGTGGTAAGAAGTTGAAAAAGTCTCATAACTGATGATGATGGATGTGAGTACAACTCTACATAGTTTAAGAGATACCGTGAGAAGAATGAAATTGAGCACGAGGTTACTTCTCCATACACTCCTTAACACTTATGGTCTTGATGAAAGAAGAAACTGAACTTTGCTTGATATGACAAAGAGCATGCTGAAGAAGAAACTACCTCACACCTTGTAGGAAGAAATTGTTGTCACTACAACATATGTGCTTAACGGAATTAAATTGTTCCTTTTGAGAAGTGGACTAGAGATATGAAAAGTGTGAGCCATCTAAAGGTGTCTGGTTTAGTTTGTTATAAACATGTCCCATATGCTAAAAGAAGAAAGTTGGACAACATAAACAGATTCATGTTGCTTGTAGGGTACCATAATTTATGTGCTTATAAGATCTACTGTCCCGTCACTAAAAAAGTTGAATTCAACAGAGATGTCATTTCGAAAGAATCAGAAGCGTGGGATTAGAGCAAGTCTTAATCCGACCCTGGTGCTGTCTTAACACCTAAGTTAACTTCTGAAGATATTTCAGACTCTATAGAAGAATCTGTCTCTGAAGCAGATTTTGAGTTTCAAGATGAGTCATAGTCTGAAGGTGACTTTGAGGCTGAAGAAGAGTCTGAAGGCGAATCCAACTCTAAAGGTGAATCTGATTATGATCCAGATTCTAATGATGATCGAAAATTTGGTGGCAATCATGTATCTGAAGGTGGTACGACCTCTGAAGGTAACCCAACATCTGATATTGTTCCAACATCTGAAGAAGATTCTGAAAAAAGAATCAGATAAATACTAAGAACATTTGCAGAGTTTGACATGTTGCAAGATACTGAGATAAACTCTGAAGGATAAGTCATTCAGTGTGCCATGTTGGTAGAATCTAGACCAGTAAGTACATAAGATGTTCTAAAAAAGAAAGTGTGGCTGAAGGCAATGAAGGAAGAACTTGAGACAATAGAAAGAAACAAGACTTGAGAGTTAACTGAGCTTCCAAATAACAAGAAATCCATTAACGTGAGATGGATTTACAAGGTGAAACACAACACAAGATTAGTAGCTAGAGTATTTCTACAGAAATCTAGACTAGATTACTTTGACGTGTTTGCTTCTGTAGCTAGACATGAAACAATCAAACTGGTGATTGATATAACTGCTAACATGAGTTGACCACTAATGCATTTAGATGTGAAATGTGCATCTATGAATGATCTTTTACAAGAGGAAGTTCATGTATCACAACCTCCTGGATTTATGAAAAATAATCTGGAAGGGATGGTGTACAAGTTGCATAACGCCTTGTATGGACTGAAACAAGCTCCTAGAGCCTGGAATCTAAAATTTGGTTAATTTTTCTGTAGCAGCAATTGTTTTTGAGCAGTTAGAAACCTGAAAGAGACTTCATATTCTTCATCTTCTCAATCTCTTTTCTTCAAGAACATCAACACATAATCATTCTTGTTCTTTGGATTAAAGGATCAACGAGATAACGTTCAGTGGAACAATCAAGGATCTAGCTGAGGTGTTCAGTGGAACGATCGAGGATCTAGCTGAGTTGAAGGGGGTTTCGAGGAAAAACCAAATGGTTTGTCCTTCAAGAACTGGAGTGTTCTTGCGGGTTTGTTAGTCACGTTTGCAGAACAGATTCAGCCGTAGCGTAAGGGTTGGAAATTGGGTAATTTCGCAAACAGGTCGTGGAACCGGTGAATTGTTTGCAATTTCTTGCAGGAAATTCTTGATTGAGCTCAGATCAAGTGGAGGTTTTATACAAGAAGAAAATCTTGGGATTTAGATTTCTGTCTTTGTATTGTAACCTTGTATCAACGAATTCGGCATTATTGATAATTACAGTTCTCAATTTCATTTAAAATTGAGAGGGAGACGTACCCACACGCGAGGACGACAGTGGGGAACTTCCTTACCAAATCTATGCGTATCGTATTCTTTCCTTATCTCTCTTTACGTTTTCAACAGTTTTGTGATTTCAGTTGGTGTATTGTGGCTGTACATTTTGTGATACAATAGTGGCAAGAAAACTTCTTTATCTAAACTCCACCATTGTTCATCATTGATCACATACACACCAAATGTTTGACAAAACTGTCAGCTGAGTTTTATTCATTGGAATTAGGATTTAGTGATAAGTGCATTTGATTTGATAATATTCTGGTGTTAATATTCTCTATCGTTCCCATTCAAATCCAGCAATAAATTCGCGTGTCCGGTTTTCTAGTAGCGGTTCAGAATAGACGGAAGTCGATTCGGGACTGTAATTTTCCGCTAAGTTTCAATAACTCTGATAAGAATTTTTAAATCCGTTTATTTCAAAGAGGTGATCTATTCACCCCCCCCCTCTCGATCACTAGCCACACCATCTAACAAGTGGTATCAGAGCACCGGTTCGCTGGTGTTCTGTGGCTGCCTGTAACGATATGGATTCTGAACCAAAGGGGGCGTATAATAGAGCGCCGATTTTCAACGGTGAAAATTACGGCTACTGGAAAGACTGCATGCGAGTTCATATAAATTCTGTTGATAGGCTAGTATGGGCTGCCATTGAAAATGGTCCTTTTCAAATTACTATGACAAATGCGGCTGGCGCCATAGTTCCTAAACCAGAAGGTGATTGGAATGAGAAAGATGAGAAAAAGTGGTCGAGTGATTGGAGAGCTCGAAATATGCTAATTTCAGCACTTGGTGTTGATGAGTATTATCGGGTATCCCATTGCACGACAGCTAAAGAAATGTGGGATGCTTTAGAAGTTGCCTATGAGGGTACTACTGAAGTAAAACAGTCCCACATTAACACACTCAATCAAGAGTTTGAGCTCTTTCGCATGAAACAAGGAGAATCTATCTCCGACATGCAAAAGAGATTTACTCATCTCACTAATCGATTGAATGCACTTGGAAAACCTGTTTCCAATGAAATAGCTACTAATAAAATTCTGAGATGTCTTGGCAGGGAATGGCAACCTAAAGTAACAGCTATTAAGGAAACCAACGATCTAACGACACTTACGATTACAACTCTGTTTGGAAAGCTGGAAGAACATCACCAAGCATTAGAAAGTCTTGAAAAGTTTGAGAACAAAAGTAAGAAGGAAAAGGAGAAGAAGAGAGACAAAGAGGGAGAGAAGAAGCCAATAGCTCTTGTGGCCTCTAGCTCTAAGTCCTCACGAAAAGAGCAAAGTGACAATGATTCTAGTAGAGACAAAGATTCGGATGATGAGGAAATGGGACTTTTTGTAAGGAGATATAATAGATTCATTCGAAAGAATGGAGTCAAGCATTCCGACAAAAACCTCATGAAGTTTCAAAGACAATCTACAGATTCAAAACAGGAAGAGAATAAGAAGAGTAGAGGAAAAGGATCTTGTTTTAATTGTGGTAAATCTGGACATTATAAAACAGATTGTCCTATGAAGTATAAGGATCAAGGAAAAGCTCCACCAAAAGGGTACAGCAAACAAAGAAGAGCTTACATTGCATGGGAAAGTGATAGTGATTCATCAAGCACACAAAGTTCAAGTGATAGTGATGAAACCGCAAATCTGTGCCTTATGGCTCACACCAAAAGTCTGTCCTACCACAAGAAGAAAATCAATGATAAAAAGGTAAAACAAGCTTATTATAATAATTTCTCTTCTATGTCTTTTTTTGAACTGAAAATAGCTTTTGAAAAACTGCATAACGAAGCTGTAGATGCTTTTAAAAGATTATCTTCCGATAAACAAATTTTTTCATTTCTGGAAGGTAAAGTATACAAAGCTGAAAAAGATTTAGAATGGTTAAAAGCTAGTATTGCAGAAAATTCAAAAAATATTGACATTGATGGATGTAGTAAAGTTGGGTATTGTGAAGCTTGTCATATTTGGCAACAAGAGGTAAACACTCTCAAGGTCAAATTGGAAAAAGCTTTACAACCTAAGGTTACTTATGTCGTTGACTCTAGGTTGTTTAAGAAGTCATTAAATCCACCATATGCAAAATACTCTTTTATTCCAAAGGATTTAATGAACAAGAATAAACAAACACATCATCATGGTTTATGTCATTATTGTTGTCGTGCTGGCCATACCATTGAGAAATGCAAGTTTAGGAGATTTCTTGTTCCTAAAGGTATTTATCAATGGAAGCCAAAAGGCAACCATGTTAGCACTTACCCACTTGGACCCAATGAAAATTGGGTACCAACTTCTCTCTTTTGATATTGTAGGATGAGTGCCTTGCTTCCGTAGATAGGAGATGGTTTCTTGACAGCGGTTGCTCAAGGCACATGACCGGTGACATATCGCTTTTTATAGACTTCAAAGCAAAGAAGAAGGGATATGTTACTTATGGAGACAATAACAAAGGAGCTATACTTGGCAAAGGTAGTGTAGGTAATCCCTCTACCACTACTATTTCTGATGTCCATTTAGTAGAGGGGCTTAAACACAATTTGTTAAGCATAAGTCAATTGTGTGACAAGGGTTATAAAGTTTCTTTCAGAAAAACTTGCTGCATAATTGAACATGCTGAACAGAACGTTGTGTTTAAGGGTGTAAGAGTAAACAATATCTATATGCTTGACCTTTTTGATGTATCTTTAACAAGTACTAAATGTCTAGTTACCTTGAATGATGATTCTTGGCTTTGGCATAGACGTTTAGCGCATGTTAATTTCGATTTGCTTAATAAGGTTGTATCTAAGGATCTAGTAGTCGGTCTTCCAAAAATAAAATTTTCAAAAGACCACCTATGTGACGCGTGCCAAATGGGAAAACAAACAAGGGTCTCTTTTAAATCTAAAAATGTAATTTCAACTTCACGACCCCTTGAGCTTCTCCATATGGATCTCTTTGGACCTTCTAGGACAAAGAGCTTAGGTGGAAATTATTATGGTTTTGTAATCGTTGATGACTATTCTAGATTTACTTAGACTATATTCCTTCATAGCAAAGATGAAACTTTTTCTGCTTTTAAGAATTTTGCAAATCTGTCCCAAAACAAAATGAATTCCAAAATAGTTACAATTCGTAGCGATCATGGTGGTGAATTTCAAAACTATCACTTTGATAAGTACTGTGACAAGTATGGTATTGAGCATAACTTTTCAGCTCCTCGAACTCCACAACAAAATGGCGTTGTGGAGCGTAAAAATCGTGTTTTAGAAGAGTTGGCAAGAACAATGCTAAATGAGGGTGGATTACCAAAATATTTTTGGGCTGATGCAGTTAGCACAACTTGTTATGTTTTAAACAGGATCTTAATTCGTCCTATTTTAAATAAAACTCCTTATGAGCTTTTAAAAGGAAGAAAGCCAAACTTGTCACATCTTCACGTATTCGGTTGTAAGTGTTTTGTTTTGAATAATGGTAAGGAAAATATTGGGAAGTTTGATGCAAAAGCGGATGGAGGTATCTTTCTTGGATACTCACAATCAAGTAAAGCATATAGAGTATATAATAAGCGTTTACTTACTGTTGAAGAATCTATCCATGTTTCTTTTGATGAGTCTTATCCGAAAAGTGTCGGAAAAGGTATTTCTTTTAATGACGCAGGTGTATCTACAGAAGACATACTCAAGGAAGCTGTTACGGAAACTGATCAGTCCAAAACAGTTGCCCATGAGAAGGAGGAAGATACTAGTCATGTAGAAGATGAGGAAGAAAGGACAGCTGAAGTGAATGACCTTCCACCAGCTTGGAAATCTTCAAAAGACCATCCTATTGACAACATCTTGGGAGATATTTCAAAGGGAGCAATGACTCGTTCTAAGATAAGTAATTTTTATTCTCACTTCGCTTTTGTTTCACAAGTAGAACCTAAAAATGCCAAAGAGGCCTTGATTGATGAATGTTGGCTAATGGCCATGCAAGAAGAGCTTAATCAATTTAAAAGAAATGACGTTTGGGAACTTGTCCCTCGTCCGCGAGATCATCATATCATAGGTACTAAATGGTTTTTTAGAAATAAGCTTGATGAAAACGGAGTGATAACTAGGAACAAGGCACGTTTAGTAGCACAAGGGTATAACCAAGAGGATGGCATAGACTATGAGGAAACTTATGCTCCAGTTGCTCGCCTTGAAGCTATACGTCTCTTGCTTGCCTATGCGTGTTCTAATAATTTTAAGCTTTACTAAATGGGCGTAAAGAGTGCGTTTCTAAATGGTGTCATAAATGAAGAGGTATATGTCTCACAACCTCCTGGTTTTGAGAATGTTGAAAATCCAAATTATGTTTACAAATTAAAACGAGCTTTGTATGGTCTTAAACAAGCCCCTCGGGTTTGGTATGAAAGGCTTAGCAAATTTCTAATTGATCATGGATATTCAAGAGGTAAAGTGGATAATACTCTCTTTATTAAACACAAGGGAAAGCACATTCTTTTAGTTCAAGTTTATGTAGACGATATAATTTTTGGTTCAACTAACACACACTTGGTCGAAGAATTTTCTAAGGTTATGCAGGGTGAATTTGAGATGAGTCTTATGGGGGAGCTGAATTACTTCCTAGGTCTTCAGATAAAGCAACTTGATGAGGGTACAACAGTATGTCAAACAAAGTACTGCAGAGAACTACTCAAGCGCTTTGGAATGAACGACTCAAAATCAATTGACACCCCTATGCCTACCAACGGAAATCTAGATAAAGATGAGCATGGTAAGAGTGTAGATGTCAAAAAGTTTAGAGGTATGATTGGGTCTCTTCTGTATCTTTCTGCTTCTAGACCTGACATCATGTTTAGTGTTTGTATGTGTGCACGATATCAATCAAATCCTAAGGAATCACACCTGAAAGTTGTTAAGCGTATATTTAGATATCTTCATGGAACATCTAAATATGGGCTTTGGTATTCCAAAGGAAGTGATTGTAGCTTAGTAGGTTACTCCTATTCTGATTTTGCTGGCTGCAAATCAGATAGGAAAAGCACGAGTGGTACATGTCACTTGTTTTCAAACTCCTTGGTAAGTTGGCATAGCAAAAAGCAGGTATCTGTGGCTTTGTCAACTGCAGAGGCTAAGTACGTTGCAGCCGGTAGTTGTTGCGCTCAGATTTTGTGGCTAAAGCAACAACTACAAGACTTTAACATTCAACTCAAACGCATTCCAATAAAATGTGACAACACTAGTGCCATAAACCTTACTAAAAATCCTGTTTTACACTCACGCACTAAACACATAGAGATTAGACATCACTTTCTTCGCGATCATGTTGAAAAAGAAGATGTTGTATTTGAGCATGTTGATACTAAAAACCAGCTTGCTGACATTTTCACTAAGCCTTTGGCAACGGAACCGTTCTTCAACATTCGTCGTGAATTAGGGATCTTAGATCTCTCTCCATTGTTGTCTTAAGCATGTTTGCTCTTATTTATATTTGCCTCACCTTGGTTGATGAGATTTGTTTTAGATTTCATTTATACCTCACAAGGTTACATCAACAGAGGTAATATCACTCCTTTCTATATCTCTTTTAGAACTATGTGATTGTGTATGTTAGAACAAAATTCCTTATTTTCGTTTATGTGAATTTCTTTGCATATATTGTTTGAATATTAATATCTGATTTGTGAATTATACTTGGGCATCATTATCATGACATACTTCATAATGCATAACCATACTGCATAAAAATTAATTAAAATTTGGTTTGGCATCAGTATGTATCGATTCAAAGATGTATGTATCGATTCATGTCTTCTTCATTTCACATTTGTCAAAATTGGTTCAGTATGTATCGATCCATTCGTCGTTTGTATCGATACATAAACCTTTTAAAAACAAAAAAAACTCGTGACATGGATCGATCCATTCCCATATGTATCGACACATACTTATTGTTTTTGGATTAAATGCATTTTATTTCACTCATGGATCGACACATCAGCAATTCTTATCACATCTTTTCACAAACTTGGTATCAGCAGTTCCCCTACCTCTCAAAACCTGCGGCTAACCCTAATCTCCTTCATCATCATTCTTTCCAAAACCCTAAATTCATCTCACTTTTCTTCAATTTTTCATCACCATGCCTCCAAGAATCATTCCGGCTAGAGCAAGGGGAAAAGGAAAAGGAAAGGAACCGGTTGGCACTTCTCAGCAGTTACCAGAAATTCCTCCTAATGCCTTAGATTTGCTTCATCCTGCAATTGCTACTGAGTTTGAGGATTCTTTCAAGACAAGGTTAGTTATGAAACCCCATGTCTTCGATAAACATGATGCTATTCATCTGCATCTCAATGATGTGGTTGAACTCCTTAATACACAAAAACTTGGTTCATTTTTGACTACAAAGGATGATTACCATGAGGATTTTATCCGTGCATTTTATGCTGGCTTACAATCTGGTAAAGGATATATGTTTAAGTGTTCTATTGGTGTCAGAACCTATACCTTTGAGGCTGGTGATTAGAAAACAGTGTTTCAAATTCCGCTTCCGTCGCATAATTTCAAGACTTGGCATGACTTGAAGTTTGATACTGACTTTAACCTGAAGGAGTTTACTCTATCTATCTTGAAATTGGACAGACCGCTGGGTGAGGATGAATAGGTTATGTCTGGTATGATTAAGAAAATTCCTCGTATACTTCATTGGATTATCTCGCACATTCTGCGTCCAGCAAACAGTGGACATTCTAGGTTAGACAGGGCAGCCATTCATCTCTTGTATATTTTTCAAAATAAGGTTCCCTTGAATTGGGAAAATTACTTTGTGAAGCGTCTCTTTTTCGTGCGTAACAGTGCCAAGAATGTTGCTCTTGGTTATGCGTCTCAAATCATGAAAATTCTTACGTTCTGGAATGTTGCAATCCCTTTAGTTCCTCTCATATCACCATCTGCTGCTTAAGAGTTTGACTCCTCCACTTTATCTCATATGGGATATCGGTGGGACAAGGAACGTCAATGTTTCTATTTCTTTGAAAGGAAATCCAAAACAAGGATGTATAATTTTGATGTGCCTTCTGAACGAATTCATGTAGTTGAAGACCAACCTGATGAAGAAATGCATGATGTGAACGAAGCAGATGTGCCTACAGCTGATGACAATGCTGGCTGGGGTGATTGGGTGCCACAAAGGTGGTCTCCAACCAACTATGTACCTGAACCAACGGTTCCTCCATTCTCCGACGGTGCTTCATCTTCAACACCTACTGCGCACCTGTAACACCTCAAAATTTGCCTCCCTTTCTTGGGACTAGCTTAGCATATTGCATTTCATTTTTAGGACATTAGGCATTTGCATATTGCATATCATGTGGCTAAACAAGTAAGTCATCCTCCTAAGTTTTTCTCAGAAGATGGAGAGGTTAAGAGATGCAAGCTTGAGGGTCTCATAAATTGATCACTAATCATCTGAGGTTTGTGCTTCAATTAGGGTTTCTTGGTCCTTCAAGGAGTTTGAGCATTATCTTATTGGCAAGGGTACATCATCATAATCATGGTTATGTCATCCTCAAGGGGCTCATTATTCAGGCTCAGATTCTTTGGGATTAGGGTTTTGACCTCTGGTCAACCCTAATCAGTTGCATTCTATCAGTCAGGGTTCCTCAAGGAAATGGGGTTTATTTGCTTGGATGAGGATCATATGATTATTATGTGGAGCTTACAAGAGCTAGGGGTTCATTTTGGAGCCATTTCATCAAGTGGTTGAGGCTCAGGCTGATCAGAGCACTTCTAAGTCATCTGAGGACCTAGAAAGTCAACAGAAAGTCAACTGAGGGCTAGGAGGTGGAGAAATGAGTTTCAACATCTCATTCATGTTCAAAAGGGGCTTATTAATCATGTCAAGTGCTTATCTTGAAGAATTTGAGGTCAGATCAAAAGTTTCCCAAAATGGAAAGTGACCTATAATTGAAAGTTTCCAAAAATGGAAAGTTTTTGATTCAAATTCAACTTGATCATCATCAAAGAAGCTTCAAATGAAATTTTGTCCAACATGAAAGTTGAAGATCTTTCTCTCCCATTTCCAAAAAGTCCAAGATCATGAATTTATGATGAATGATTGAGGAAATATGATCAAATCATTGCCAAGGATGCATGGAACTTCAAATGGCCATATCTTTTGAACCAAGACTCCAAATTGAGTGGCTCTTCTTGCATTGTTCTCCTCTTGACTCATACTTTCCAAATACCTCATCACATTGCATGAATTGTCATCACATGATCATTTGTTAATCCATGCCTTTTTTGGAGGGAAATTGCAAAATTCAAAAATGGTGTATTGTATGGACTTTCTACCATTGCCATTGTGTTTAAAAGATGATTTTAAGTGACTTTGATGAAGGAAGTGGTACTGTTCACGTTTGGAATTGCCATGCACCACAAAATTTCAATTTTTGTCACCACACCTTATCTTGCTTAACTTCAACTAAACCTTGATTAACTTTAATTAATATAGGATTAGCACATGGTATATATACTAAATCATAACAGAATTTCAGGAGCTTAATCACAATTCAACATTTCTAGATCTAGTTTTCATCTCCCTCCAAAAATTTCTCATAATCAAATTTCAAAATTCTTCAACATAACACCTTGTTTTTGTTGAAGATTCATGATCAGTGAGTGTGATTGAGTGTGAATTCATCATTTGTTTGGAGAATTGGAGCCATATTCGTGCAGTTGAAGTTCAAGAACCTTGCCATGGAAGTTGATTATTAAGCCAGATCTACACGTTTCTAAGCCTCAAATTCTTCATCAATCATCACTACAAGTATTCAGAAGGAGATTTGGATCATTTGGAGCTTTGGATCGTGCAAAATCAGAACCTGCTCTTCAAGAGGTAGGTTTTTCGACCTTCATAATTCTCAAATCCATGTGTATATTCATGTAGATCTCTTCTTGATGATGATTCTGAGCTAAATTTCGTGTGATTTGGTGCAATATTCATGAAGTTATGTGGAATTGAAAGTTTGTAGATCTAGAAAGTTTTCCTTCGATTCTTGAAATTCATGATGAATTAGTGTGAATTGTTTATGGATTCGTGTTCCTCGTTGCATAGGCTTCATTTTGATATAAAATTTGTGAAATTCTGGGCACTTTGAAAAATTCTGGAAAAAACGCATGAACATTCATGCTGTTCTTCATCATCTTCATGAAGAAGATGAAGATCTTTGTGTTACGTCGGTTTTGCGTCCTTTGCGTCGGTTTGAACCGTCGCTAGCGTAGAACTAGGGCTCGCTGCCAAAACGGCAGCGTTTCATGGCCAGGCACGCTCAATTCAAATTGCTACCAGGTTCGATTCCTGGTAGCAACGCTTTTTTTGAATAAATTCTCATTTCCACTTTTCCCTCCTAATTGCCTATGCCATGCTTCATTTGATTTCAAATTTTTCTCCAACTTCAAAAATCCATAACAATTTGAAAAATTCTCCAATTGATCCCATTCTTTTTGAAAATTGATCCTTGAATTGTCCTCTATTTCATGATGATAAATTCTGAAGTTGTGCATGGCTGGATTCTGAATGGTGCTAGAATATGTGATCATGTGTACATTTGTGACCTTGCTCCATTCATCTTATCATGAAATGCTTGATTTTAATCCAATGGACATGAAATTTTGCATGATTGTTCTTAACATGTTAATGGATGTTTTGGTTTTGGTTTGACATTTTTTCCATTTGCCATTTCTGTTTTATGAACATGTTTGCATGGTGTGACAATTTGTGTCACACCTTTGGTTGTTCAACTTGTGCAATTTAATTTCCATGCCAAATGATCTTTGATGCTTCTGATTTTTTGTATGATGATTGGATTGGATGTGTTGAATGCTCATGAATTTTTCCAGAATTATTTGAATCATTTCTGTTTTGTTTTGGAATTTTCATTCATAATGATCAAATGTGAGCCTTGAAATTGTCTTTGACTTCTTTTGCACATGAAATGCTCTTGCTTGATGATTTTGATGTGATCCTTTTTAGGATATGTTGATATGTGTTTGAAGTTGCATTGTGTTGAATTTCAGCTCCTGTTTTGAATTTTTTCTTCACCTTTGACCCTAGGCTTTGACCTAGTGGTTTGTTACTTACATGTGAGCTTTGAATTTCAGGACCAAGCATCCAAATGCCATGGTTGATGATGCTTCATCATTTGAATGTTGATATTTGCTTTTGATTGCTGACATTTGCTGTTTTGTAGGTTGATGATAAGTGTAACACCTTAAAATTTGCCCTCCTCTCTTGGGACTAGCTTAACATATTGCATTGCATTTCTTAGGTCATTAGTCATTAGCATGTTGCATATCATGTGGCTACATTGAGCAAGTCATCCTCCTAGGTCTTGATCAGAAGATAAAGAAGTTAAGATGCAAGCTAGGGTTTCATTGGACTGATCACTAGCCATCTGAGGGTGTGTGATTCAAATTAGGATTTCTTGATTCTCAAGGAGATTGAGCTTCATCTTGGTTGAAATGATACATCATCATCATCATGGTTTTATCATCACCAAGAGATTCCTTATGCTTGATCATATTCCTTGAGATTAGGGTTTTGACCTCTGGTCAACCCTAATCATCTGCATTAAGACAATCAGGGCTTGTCAAGGAGATGGGGCTTTCAATGGGTATGGGGATCATTCTATGGTTATATTGAGCTTATGGAAGCTAGGGTTTCATCATTGAGCCATTTCATCAGGAGTTTGAGGCTCAAGTTCATCAGTCAAGCTGAAATTCATCTATCAGTCAGAAAAGTCAACTGTGGTCAACTGTGCCTGAAATGATGGATTTGGAGGTTGGAGAGGGTTAGAGACACTTCATTCATGTCTAAACAAGTTTCATTTGACATTTCAAAGATCAAGAATGAAGAAAATAAAGTCAGATGGAAACTTTCCAAAAATAGAAAGTGACTTGTAATGGAAAATTGCCAAAAATGGAAAGTTTTTCACCTCAAAATTACATGTCCAAAAATGCTTCAAATGAAATTTTGTCCAACATGAAAGTTGTAGATCTTGCTCTCACCTTTCCAAAAAGTCCAAGAACACTCATTTCTCATTTGTGGTTGGCAAGTTGTGATCAAATCATTTTTAGAAAAAGTTGAATTTCAAAGTGGCATAACTTTTGAATGGAAAGGCCAAATTGGGTGATTCTTTTTTGAGCAAACCACATTTGACATGTACTATCACATTGCATCATCACATTTCATTGAAAATCTTCACATAAAAAGGTCATTTTTCAAGTGAACCATTTAAAAATTGGTGGGAAAAAAGGTCAATTTCAAAAATACAAGGCATTTGCATACCAAACCAATTCCTACACATCATAAACATCAAATATGACTTGCTCCAACTGGTTTTTACTGTTGCATTGGCTGCATTGGCAAAAGGGCATTTTGGCCAAAACTCATGAAAGTGCATTTCACTAATTCACTTGGATTTGCCTAATTTTGATTAACAAGTTGATTAGCACATGGTATAAGATCATAATCATAACAGAAATTGATAATCACAATTCACTTTTCAGATCTAAACTCAGAAATCACCAAAATTCTCTCAATTTTCTTCAAACTTTTTCACACTTTTTTTCATCATTTTCATTGAAATTCTTCACTCTTCTTGCTTGTTCTTGTGTGATCTATCATCTACAGGTACTTGGGAAGAACTGTTGAGCAAGATCTTGGCAAAAACACTTGGCAATCGTGACTGTTGAATCAAGCTTCTTCACATGGCAGTTGCACAATTATGTTGATCCAAGCATTGTTGAGCTGAAGTATTGACTCTATTCATCTTTATCATCATCAATCATCATCTGTTTCAACCTGTTCAAGTGAAATTCGCGCGAAATCACCAACTGCATCATCATAAGGTTAGATTTCGATCTCAACCATTGCCAAAATCATGATATGGCTTGTGTAGATCTAAGTTCATAGAGCACGATGCAGCTTGTAGTTTTGATTTTCATTAAGAATCGAGTGAGAAATCTGGAATTTAAGATTTGATGTCGAAGTTTCTTTTGATCGATTTGTTCAGCATGTTAGGAATTAGGTTAAAGCATGTGGATATTCTTGATGTACGTGATTAGACGAGTTCAGTGATATATGATTTGTCCATTTTCGTGCATATTTATTCTTGATGAATTTTCTGGTGATGAATGTTGATGAATGATGAAGAACGCGTCCAGATTTTCTGTTTGATCCATTTGCCTGGCTTTCATTTTTTGAATTCTGTTTCCCGCGGCTTCTGGCCATTCACGCTTCGCCAAGTCACTTAATGAAACTCAGCGTTTCATTAAGTGATCCCAATATTTACGAAATTGCCACTGGCGCCATTTTATTTCATTTAAATTCTTAAATCTTTATTTCATTTCATCACCAAACTTCAAAAAATCACAATTAATTCATGGATGATCCAAATTGAGTGAGGATTTTTGCATTCATCTCCAATTTCTCTCTAGTATTTTTTAGGTATGATAATAAAAGTTGTGCCTGGTTGATTTTTGATTTTGTCTAGAGGCTTTGGTCATGTATGCTTTATGTGTATGTTTTGCCATTTCATTCATGAAATAATGATGCCTTATCCAAAATGTGTGAAATTTTACATGCATGTTCTTGACTCTTTCCTGGTGATTTTGGTATATAGTTTGCCAATTTTGAGTTTCTGGTTTGAGAGATATGATGTGATCAAGTTGAGTGTGACAATGTGTGTCACACTATGTTATGTCAACTTCATGAATTTTGTTTCCATGCTTATTGAATGCCATTTGCCCTGGATTTTTGCATGTGATTCCCTATAGATGTTAGGTTTAACCATGAGTTTTTGTAGGATTTGTTGATCAATTTCCTATTTGATTGGGATTTTATTTGCTGTTTAGTCACTTGTTGACTTTTTGTGAGACATGTTTGTATTTGATTTGTGAAATTCTGGTTATTAATTGGATGGATGTGAAATTTTGTGGAGTGACTGTAGACATCTTGAAGTACATCTTGGTTTTGGTCTCATTCATTTATCATGTTTTATTTCTGTTTTGTGAGGGATGGAAGTTGATGTATGTTTTGATGCCATGTATGAGCTTGCTTGAACTTGTCTGGACTTTTTGAATTTCATTAACCTACTTCCCTTGATCCAAATGAGCTGAAATTTTGTATGCTTATCATGTTATGGATGATGTTTGATCATGAATTTTGTAAGGATTTATTGAAATGTTTTGGTATGGATTTGAGTTGAGCCATTCTGTTTGGTCCTTTGAGGTTCCAATTTGCATGTTTTGTGCCTTTTGCTTCATGAAATGATAATGATGAATGATATGAATGTGGAACCACTTGGATTGGATTCTTAATTGTTTGATCTTGATTTTGGATAAGTTTCATGATTCTGTTTTGACTTTTTATTCTCCTTTTGGCCCTAGTCTTGGACTAGTGGTTTGTGCACTCACTTTTGAGTTGTGTTTCAGGTTAATAGCACAATTTGATCATGCTTGATGGTTTGCCTTCAATGGGAGTTGGCTTGATGCTTGTTTATGACTAACTTTGACTTTGTTTTGTAGGTTTTGAAATTTAAGTTTGTGCCTTATGGCTTGCACCTTTGTGCATTGACTTGTGTTTGGACTGTACAGATTAACTGTTGATCTTTGCTGTTTGACTGTTTGAGTTAAATACTAATTGTGCTAGATTGATTTCAGGTACTTTAGTTGCTATAGTTCATTTGAACTTGCATTGGCTATTGCTTGGTTGCTTAACCAATTGAGGTAGTGCTTACTAACTCCATGTAGTCTGGAAGACCTGGCCTGTTACTTGGCCAGGCAACTGCCTGAAGTCCTCCTTAAGAGGCAATGTTTGTGATTGTTTATTTTTGTCCCCAAGCAGGAAAAGACCTTGATTAAGGCAATTGGCAGAACCCAAGGGATGTGCAATCCATCCCCTGCTATTCTTGTTGAGTCGTCCCTCTGCTCACACCACTGTGTTGATGCATTGGGATATTAACCCAAGATCCATGTACAGTTGTACAGTTGAGTCAGAGTCATGAGTGTAGAAGGGTTCCCACTTTCTGAACCCACACTCCTTTGTCTGAAGCTCTCCCTGGTCAGGGATAAGAGCTGTGAGGCACACCCCTCACTTCCACTTCATCTGGCTTCACCCTGACTCTCAATGTCAGGGTTAAGAGCTAACATCACCCTGACACAGTTGTGTTGCTTTTGCAACTTAACCCTTGATTGAGCCCACATCTGTCTGTATATAGTGTGTGCTAACTGTGAATGTTTGATTTGCTTTGTTTATGCTTGCATGCTTTGCTTTTTCCTGGTTAGGATTAGCTTGCTGTTGTGCAAGTAGATAGAAACCATAACATAGGGCAATGATGCATGATAACATCTAGGCTCGAGTCCAGCTCCCTAGTAGTGTGCCTCCCTTTGTATCTGGTTAGAATTTCTTTCCCGTTCAGGGGAACTACGTCGCCCTGATCCTCATACCAGATGAGGTACGTAGGCAGGAGACCGTGCGAGGTCTCTCCGGGCACTTTTTTTTCTTTTTGTGTGTGTTTGCTTGACAGTTGCTAGGCTCGAGTGCCTGACTCCTTAGTAACTTGTTGCTTGTTTGTTCTTGTGTGTCAGGATATGGATGTAAGACCAGCGATTGGCTGTCCGTATCCTGAGTGTGTTTGTTTGGTTCAGAAGCCGATGTAAGTCCAGCGATTGGCGTTCGGGTTCAAAGTTTGCCTGTTTTTGTGCGTGTGTTTGTTTCGGCGTGCGTGAGCCGAACTACGGCAGCTCTGATTCTCGTTCCAGACGAGATACGTAGGCATGGGATGCGACGTCCTAGCGAGCCCTCTCCTCTTTTCCCCCACCTGTGTTGTCTTCAGTGTGTGTGTGTGATGTTTGTTTTAGCAACCTTAACCTATCTTTTAGAGCGTGGATCCCGTCGAGTACGACGGATGCGTAGGGGTGCTAATACCTTCCCTACGCATAACCGACTCCCGATCCCATTCTCTTTGGTCGCGAGACCATGCTTTTTCCAGGTTTACTTCGAGCGTTTCCTTTCCCTCTTTTGGGATAAATAACGCACGGTGGCGGCTCTGTGTTGTTTTGTTTTAGCCCGCCGGTTGTTTTTCGCGGATGCGACAGCTGGCGACTCTGCTGGGGATCCACAAGATGTTGACCTGTGCTGGTCCATCTTCCCTAAGCGAGTCTCTCCTAGCGTTCTAGGATAGTTTAGGTTGCTTGTGCCGCTTTATTTATTGCATTTATTATTCTGATTGTGTATATATTTGCATGAATGTTTGCATGCATCATACTATCATGTTGCTGTCCTCTGTACAGGTGGTTCCTTGTTTGGGGTGGGTGTTCTGAGTGGGGCTAAAACCCAGGCCCGAGTATACACCTAGGATTAGTGTGGTTTCACGTTCCTCACATGCTGGTTGGGCATGCTGTTGCGACGTGATATACCACAAGCCGGACGAGGTTCATCTGAGAGTGCTCTTCCTCAGTGGGGTTTTCCACTTTGGTTGGGTTACCTCTTTTGAACTATTGACTCTGGTGACCGATCATTTCCCGGATCTTTGGTTTAGACGATCTTAAGGGAGCTACAATGGCACACCCGAAAGGGCAAACCCATTGAGTATCTTTGCCCGATTGTCGAGACTATTATCCGCCTTAGGATGACCTGATTAGAATTTACCTGTGAGGGGCAGGTTGATTCTTATAGATGCATGTTCAGATGGTGACTTTGATGGTGACTATTGGTTCCGTTGATCAGAGTCCTATTTATAAGTCGGATTTATGGCCATTTATTTCTGAGACGCCGGAGCGCTGTCTGAGTTATTTATCAGTGGGGATCCGTTTATTTCGGGATTCCCCGGGCCGATTCAGATGGTTATGGTGATCTGCTCAGAGATTGTTTGATGATGATGGTGATGTATCTTCCGTTTATTTCGGAACCCTTGAGTTAGATTTGTGGTTGCATTTTCCTTCAGATGGTTGTGATCAGTTCAGAGATCAGGGTTGTGATTCAGAGCAACAGATGTTCAGATGACTTGGAGGATGGCAATGCATTGCATTCATTCATCATCATCATCACATTCTGCATTTATCTGCATCTAACACATGTTTATCCATATGCAGGGACATTTTTGATCGAGATCCTGGTTAAGAGACTTCTTAGACATGAGGAGGCCCGGTTTGAAGGACGATGTTGTCTACAGTTTCTTTGACCCAGAGATCAGTGTGCTGAAGGATATGATTGCTTTGATTACACCCGACCATGTGGGGATGTTTCGAGAGGCATACGGTGGTATTCTGAAGATGGTTTTCAGACTTACTGATAGAGACAAGAGCGCCATTCATACTCTCCTCCAGTTCTATGATCCTGGTCTGAGGTGTTTTGTTTTCCCAGATTACTTATTGGGGCCTCTGATGGAGGATTATGCTGATATTTTGGGCATTCAGATCAGAAATCAGGTTCCTTTCTATGCTACTAAGGAAGAGCCTGATATTGGAGGGATTTCCCGTGCTCTTTATTTGAGTCCGGAGATGGTTAAGGGGAGTCTGAAAGAGAAGGGGAAGTTGCCTGGTTTTCATCTGAGTTTCCTAGAGGCTAAGGCTAAGGAGCAGGCGGAGTTGGGTAACTGGAAAGCTGTCTGTGCTTTGATTGTTGCGGGCATTTATGGGATCATTCTGTTTCCTAATCAGAAGAGCTTCGTGGATATTAATGCCATCCGATTGTTTGTTCAGAGGAATCCTATTCCTACTTTGATCGGAGATGTCTATTACTCGGTCCATAATCGGAACGAGAAGAGGCGTGGGGGATTGATTCGATGCTGCACTCAGCTGCTATACAAGTGGTTTATGGGATATCTGCCTACCCGGGGTGCTTTTGTTCTTCTTGGCCAAAATGTCAATTGGGCGACCAAGCTGATGGGTTTGAGGGCCAAAGACATAGCTTGGACTCACAGTAGTGGGGTTGGACAAGACTTCATTTGCAGTTGTGGGAGTTTTCCCAATGTGCCGCTTATAGGAGTTCAGGGTTGCATTAATTATAACCCGACACTTCTTAAGAGACAAATGGGATTCGCTATGGAACTTCCTCCTTTCAAGAGTGAGATTCAGGAAACGTTGTACTTCCCGGTTGAAGGCAATCAGGCCAAGTTAAGACAGGTTTCTGAGGCATGGCGCAGCATTCAAAGGAAAGGCAAATTTTCTTGGGACAGAGCCAATAACAGGTCTTTTCCTCCGTTCGATGACTGGCTCAGTAAGAGAGTGGAGCTTACTTGTCTACCGTTTCCTATGGTTGATCCTTGGTATCCGTTGATCGAGGAGTCTCCTTCTTCTGTTAGTATGGAAGAGTTCCTGGAGATGAAGCGGGAGAGAGATCAGTTGCTTGCGGAGAAAACGGAATTGGAGATGAGTGTCGCTCGGGTTCAGATGGCTAACCAGGAGATCAGAGTGAAGATGGAAGATCAGGACAAGCGACATGCCCTGGAAGCTAAGCGCTTTGAGATGGATACTGCCTACTATGGGAAGGTCAGTCAGGCTTTGGCGTCTTCAACAAAGGAGCACGACATCACCAAAGAGAGATTGGCTAGAGCTTCAAAGGTCATTGAAGATCAGAAGAGAAGGCAAATTCTCGTGAGGGATCAGAGGGATGACAGAGTCAGAGTCCTCATTGCTGAGTGGGAGGCAAAGCTGAAGCTTAAGGAATCAAAGAACCTGAAGATCATCGCTGAAAGAGATCATTGTATCGCCGAGAGAGATCACTACATTGCTGAGAGAGATCATTACTTCAGGCAGATGAAGATTCACCAGAAGGAGGTGGGGAGATTACAGCAAGAGAACACCGAGCTCAGGTTCGCCGCAGAGTTCGCTAAGATGGTTGATGATATAGGGCCTTCTATGGGACCCTCATCAGGATAGATCTTTATCATTTGTGTTGAATTACCGTCAGGCTTGTTGACGGAATTCATTTTGCTTGTATTTCTTTCCCGATTCTGGAGATTTGTATCAGTTGTGATGTATGACTATGGCACTTATTGTGCAATTTTGCTATGTGGTGATTGTTTTCATTCAGTGATCAATCTTCAAGCTTTATTTGCTTTACCGTATGCACTCACACAGCACACACACATGGTTGGGGGGTATTTTGCTAAATCATATATCTCGGATCTGTATGATGAAATCAAATGATGAATGTCAGAATATTGCTGCCGGATTATTATATGTCTCGATGAAGCCAGGATCGAGAGATAAAGTGTTCCTCCTGTGGATAAACACTGCATTCATGCATGATCATAATAACGTGTTTTTATTTTGCAGGTATCAGTTCTAACGTGCTTGATTGTTGCAGGAATCATTGCTCGTGCTCGTAGAGTCATACCTTTGCACTCAACCCGTCCTCACAGATACTTCACTCGACGCAATACTCCCAGACTGATGGATCTTCCGAACACAGATATTCTTGAGCTGAAGGACAAGATGAACGAGCTGATCAACATCATGCAGGGTTTTGCAGTTGGTCAGAAGGCTTTGGCTGACAAAGTTGAGAAGCTCGAGCGGACTTCTGCTGCTAATAGTGGTGTGAACCTGGATGGTGTCTCCAACCAGGGGCTGGGTGGTTCTCGAGACGGTGGTAAAAGAACAACCGTGGGTATAGTGAATAACGCTGCTGGTTTTGGTGCTGCTGGGGGTCAACCTGGTCAGAATTTGAAAGACAGTTTATTCCCTCCTTTCTTCGGGGTCGATGATGACAGAGAGGAAGACCGGGAAGCTGACCAGTTCTCTATGCACAATGAACCGTTTGGTCAGTACGGTGCCCAACCACAGAATAAGGAGATTCAGCTGCTGGCTGAAAAGATCAGAGCTTTGGAGAGTTATGCCACTCCTGGGGTGGTCAACATGTCAAATATGGGGTTGGTAGAGGGGATTGTGATCCCGCAGAAATTTAAAGCGCCCACATTTGATAGGTACAATGGGAGTTCCTGCCCCGAGACTCATCTGCAGGCGTTTGTCCGAAAGATCTCAGCTTACACCATGGACCAGAAGCTGTGGATGTACTTCTTCCAGGACAGTCTGTCCGGAGGCTCCTTGGAATGGTACACCAAGCTTAAGTCTTCGGATATCAAGAGCTGGCAAGATCTGGGGGACGCATTCTTTAAACAGTATCAGTTCAATGCTGATATGGCTCCGAGTCGTACCCAGCTGCAGGGTATGTCTCAGAAGAATAACGAAGGGTTTAAAGAATACGCTCAGAGGTGGAGGGAGTTGGCTGCCAGAGTGCAACCTCCACTAGTGGACAGAGAGATGTCTGATCTCTTTATGGGCACCCTGCAGGGGGTATTCGCCGAGAGAATGGTTGGTTGTCCGGTCACCAATTTCTCAGATATAGTTGTGGCTGGTGAAAGGATAGAGAGCTGGCTGAAGCTCGGGAAGATTCAGGGTAATGCTTCGTCTTCAGGATCGAAGAAGCCCTTCAGTAATGGCCAGAGGAAGAAAGAGGGTGATACCAGTGCGGTATATGCTCAGAGAGGACCCAGTAGGGATCGTTACTTTCAGCACACTGCTGCGGCAACTATTCCTGCTGATAATCAACCGCAACAGCAACAGCAGCAATCTCAACAGCAGAGACAATCATTTCAGCAGAGGCCTCAGAGGGCTGGTTATCAGGTGCGGGGAAGGATGAATGATAGGCAGTTTGACAGGCCGCCTGTGACCTATTCCTTTTTGTTGAAGAAATTGCAAGACTTGGGGTTGGTACAGTTAAGAACTCTGGCACCTTTGAGACCTGATCAGAGGCCAGCCAATTATGATGAGAATGCTAAATGTGAATTCCATTCGGGTGCTCCTGGGCATAACATAGAGAACTGCAAAGCTTTTAAGCACGTGGTTCAAGACCTGGTGGATTCAAAAGCTATCAACTTCGCACCATCTCCCAACGTCAATGCTAATCCCATGCCCGCGCATGGTCAAAGGGGGGTGAATGCTATCTCGGAGGAGGGCCGAGTGGGGTTGTTGTCTGTTGATCAACTGAAGACTCCGCTGGCTGAGGTTAAGAGGCAGTTGATGTTGAATGGGGTTTACCCGGGTTGTGGTGATGATTGTGCTGAGTGCACCGTTGTTCAGAATGGGTGTGAATTGTTGAGAGAGACTGTCCAGGGACTGATGAACAATGGAAGTATTCAGTTTGAAAGGGCTGATGTGGGGAAAGATGATGTCTCCACCATAACGATTTATTTTGACCCGGTGGATTTGTCTACTCTAGCTGAGGCGGCTCCAGTTACCATCACGGTACCTGGGCCAATTCCCTATGACAAAGATGATGCCGTGCCATGGCATTATGGTGGGGAAGTATACTGCAATGGAGAGAGGGTGGAAGACCAGACTGCAAGTGAAACCACCGTTTCAAAGGTGGATAATGCCGGTCCCAGCGGTTTCACTCGCAGTGGGAGACTGTTTGCTCCTGATGCCTTGAGAGGTGGAGAAGGAGAAAAAGAGAAAAAAGAAAAGGCCGAGGCTTTAGCCAGGGCGAAAGGGAAAGCAGTGGTGAATGAAGGTACTCCAGTGGTGACACCGGCGCCTGTTGGGTCGGAAGAAAAACTTGATGATGATGTAGAAGAATTCTTAAGAATCATCAAAAAGTCTGAGTACAAACTTGTTGATCATCTGCAGCAAACTCCTTCCAAAATCTCGATTTTGTCTTTGCTGTTAAGCTCTGAGGGGCATAGAGAGGCTCTGTTGAAAATTCTGAAGAAAGCCTATGTTCCTCAAGAGATAACCATTAACCAGTTGGAGACGGTCGTGTCTAACGTGCATGCCAGCCATGGGTTGGGTTTTACAGACATGGATCTGACTGTGGATGGGAGGAATCACAACCGGGCTTTACACATTGCGATGGAATGCAAAGGAGCCGTGCTTTCGCATGTGCTGGTTGATACCGGCTCCTCATTGAATGTGTTGCCGAAGAAAGCTCTGGCTAAGTTGAATTGCGAAGGGTTGATTTTGACTCCTACTGATCTGATAGTGCGGGCATTTGATGGGTCGAAGCGGGCCGTGTTTGGAGAAGTTGAGCTTCCAGTGAAGATAGGCCCGGAGGTGTTTAAGTCGACTTTCTATGTCATGGATATCCAGCCGGCATACAGTTGCCTGTTGGGTCGCCCATGGATCCATGCTGCTGGGGCTATAACATCGACTTTACACCAAAAGTTGAAATATATCTGGGAAGGACAGGTTGTCACTGTGTGCGGAGAAGAGGACATCTTTGTCAGCCACCTTTCATCATTCAAGTACGTTGAGATGGACGGCGAAATCTGGGAGACCCCGAGTCAAGCGTTTGAAACTGTTAAAGTGGAGAATGCTTTGTTTGCAAAGGAAGAGGAAAAACCGTCCATTGCTTCGTACAAACAGGCCGCTGAGGTGGTGAAGAATGGAGAGGCTCCTGGTTGGGGTAGGATGATGGATATCTCCGCCAAGAAGGACCGCTTTGGAGTGGGGTATCAGCCAGGCAGGGGCTCGGTGGGACAAGGCAGAGGACGCCGTACGTCAGTCACCTTCACTAGTGTCGAAATGCTGGATCCGGATCATATCTGCATGATGAGTGAGGAAGCTGATAGCGACTGTGAGATGGACCGATGGATAAAGCCGTGCGCGCCAGGGATGGGAATCCAGAACTGGAAGGCTGAAAAGATCATCCGGGTCACTTTGCTGGAAGAGTAATATTTTTCCTGTTTTTGATTTTATGTGCATGAAAGCCATACGTGTTGCCCGACACGTAATGGTTCATTGTAAGGGCCACCTCATGTTTAACTTTGCAAATTCGCATCATTAATAAAAGGATGTTTTTCAGTTAAAAAGCGGTGTTCCCTGTTTTTCATTTATTTTTGCAGTTTAAAAATAAAAATGGCAATGTTTTCATTTTTCTTTTTCGATTTGTCTCGTTCCGGTTCTAAAGCAATGCATGAATCCACATTCATGCAGATGCGATCATTCTCCGGATCTCATCGATAACAATCCTGTTACCCCCTCGTATGACTTCGACAATCTGATCTATCAAGCCGAAGAAGAAGGCGAAGAAGATTGTGAACTGCCAGGGGAATTAGCCAGGTTGTTGAAACAAGAGGAGAAGGTGATTCAGCCGCACGAAGAGCAGGTTGAGGTTGTAAATCTGGGTACCGACGAGGTCAAGAAAGAAGTGAAAATCGGGGCTGCTTTGGAGGAAAGTGTCAAGAGCAGAATGGTGGCATTGTTGAAAGAGTATGTCGACATCTTTGCCTGGTCTTATCAAGATATGCCAGGGTTGGATACCGATATCGTTGTGCATAAGCTACCGTTGAGAGCAGATTGTCCTCCAGTGAAGCAGAAGTTGCGCAGAACTCGACCTGACATGGCGATGAAAATCAAAGAGGAAGTGCAGAAGCAGTGGGATGCTGGTTTCCTTGCTGTCACTAATTATCCGCCTTGGGTCGCGAACATCGTGCCAGTCCCGAAGAAAGATGGGAAGGTGAGAATGTGTGTGGACTACCGAGATCTGAATAGAGCTAGTCCGAAAGATGATTTTCCACTACCTCACATCGATGTGTTGGTAGACAATACAGCTCAATTCTCGGTGTTTTCCTTCATGGATGGCTTTTCTGGCTATAATCAAATCAAAATGTCGCCAGATGATATGGAGAAAACAACGTTCATCACACCGTGGGGCACCTTTTGTTACAAGGTGATGCCATTCGGTCTCAAGAACGCCGGTGCTACTTATCAGAGAGCCATGGTGACTTTGTTTCATGATATGATTCATCATGAAATTGAATGCTATGTTGATGACATGATAGCAAAGTCCCAGACAGAAGAGGGGCATTTGGTAGATCTGGCCAAGTTGTTCGACCGGCTGAGACAGTTCAGACTGAGGTTGAATCCGAATAAGTGCACTTTCGGGGTGCGGTCCGGTAAATTGCTGGGGTTCATTGTAAGTGAGAAAGGAATCGAGGTTGATCCTGCTAAAGTAAAAGCAATAAGAGAAATGCCTGAACCGAGGACAGAGAAGGAGGTTCGTGGTTTCTTAGGTAGATTGAACTACATTTCACGGTTCATATCTCACCTAACAGCCACGTGTGAACCGATATTCAAATTGTTGAGAAAAGATCAAACGGTCAGGTGGAATAATGATTGCCAAGCGGCATTTGAAAAGATAAAAGAATATTTGCAGGAGCCTCCGATTCTGATGCCTCCTATGGAGGGACGACCGTTAATTCTGTACTTGACGGTCCTCGAGGGGTCTATGGGGTGTGTATTGGGGCAGCATGACGAGTCTGGTCGAAAAGAGCATGCCATATACTACCTTAGCAAAAAGTTTACTGACTGTGAAACAAGATATTCACTGCTCGAGAAAACTTGCTGTGCTTTGGTCTGGGCTGCTCGCCGACTAAGGCAGTACATGTTGGTTCATACCACTTTATTGATTTCCAAGATGGATCCAATCAAGTACATTTTTGAGAAGCCAGCATTGACCGGACGGGTTGCGAGATGGCAAATGATTTTGACAGAATATGATATACAGTATACCTCTCAGAAGGCGATCAAGGGGAGTGTATTGTCTGATTACCTCGCTCAGCAACCCATTGATGATTATCAACCGATGAAGTTTGAATTCCCTGATGAGGACATCATGTTTCTCAAATCGAAAGATTGTGAGGAACCGATCCCGGAGGAGGGGCCTGACCCTGAATCCGAATGGATTCTGATGTTTGATGGGGCCGTTAACGTGAATGGAAGCGGTGTTGGTGCTGTTTTGGTTACGCCGAAAGGATCTCATATTCCTTTTGCTGCCCGGCTAACATTTGAGTGCACCAACAACGTGGCTGGATACGAAGCTTGTATATTGGGGATTGAAGAGGCGATTGATTTGAGAATCAAGAACCTTGTCATATATGGAGATTCAGCTCTGGTGGTTAATCAGGTTAACGGGAAATGGTATACGCATCAATCTCACTTAGTGCCGTACCGGGACTATACGAGGAGATTGTTGACGTTTTTCACCAAGGTGAAGATGCATCATGTGCCTAGAGAGGAGAATCCTTTGGCAGATGCTTTGGCTACTCTGGCTGCCTTGATTAAGGTGCAGTGGTGGAATCAGTTCCCCAGTGTGGAAGTAGGTCGTCTGGATAGACCGGCTTATGTGTTTGCTATTGATACAGCACCTGATGATGAGAAGCCGTGGTATTACGATATCAAGCGCTATCTGGAGACTCAAGAATATCCTGAGGGAGCATCTAAGAAGGACCGAAAGACTCTGCGGAGGTTGGCCATGGTGTTCTATCTGAATAAGGATGGGGTTCTGTACAAGAGAAACTTTGATTGGGTCTTGCTCAGATGTGTTGATGACAAAGAAGCAAGCCAATTGATGAAAGAGGTTCACGAAGGATCGTTCGGTACCCATGCCAGTGGGAATGCAATGGTGAAGAAGCTGCTGAGGGCAGGTTATTATTGGATGACAATGGAGGCCCAATGTTTCAATTTCGTGCGGAAGTGTCATAAATGCCAGATTTATGCTGATAAGGTGCACGTGCCTCCTAACCCGTTGAGTTTGATGTCGTCTCCATGGCCGTTTGCTATGTGGGGCATTGATATGATCGGAAAGATTGAGCCTACAGCTTCGAATGGGCATCAATTCATATTAGTGGCTATTGATTACTTCACCAAGTGGGTAGAAGCAACCTCTTATACGAATGTGACGAAGCAGGTCGTTGCCAGATTTCTCAAGAGAGACATCATTTGCAGATATGGGGTTCCCGAGAGAATCATTACTGATAATGGTTCTAATTTGAACAACAAGATGATGGCAGAACTATGCCGGGAATTCAAGATTGAACATCACAATTCTTCTCCCTATCGTCCGAAGATGAATGGGGCGGTTGAGGCAGCCAACAAGAATATTAAGAAGATTGTGCAAAAGATGGTGGTAACCTACAAAGACTGGCATGAGATGTTGCCGTTTGCATTGCATGGGTATCGAACATCGGTGCGCACATCTACTGGGGCAACGCCTTTCTCATTGGTATATGGAATGGAAGCGGTGCTACCGATTGAAGTTCAGATTCCTTCTTTGAGAGTCCTGATGGACGTAAAGTTGCAAGAGGCGGAATGGGTAAGAACTCGGTACGAAGAGTTAAGCCTGATTGAAGAGAAGAGGCTGGCAGCCATCTGTCATGGGCAGTTATATCAGCAAAGGATGAAACGTGCTTTTGACAGAAAGGTACGACCTCGGGTATATCACGTAGGTGATATGGTGCTGAAAAGGATCCTTCCTCCTCAAAACGATCGTAGGGGCAAGTGGACACCTAATTATGAAGGTCCATTCGTGGTCAAGAAGGTCTTCTCTGGCAGAGCCTTGTTGCTAACGACCATGGATGGTGAAGATTTTCCATCCCATGTGAATGCGGACGCAGTTAAAAAATACTTCGTATAAAAGAGACCCGCTGGACGAAAAGAATAAAATAGTCCAGGCAAAAATGGGCATCCCGGCGAACCAAAAAACAGAAAGAAAGGTTCGGGCATAAATTAGGGATAAAAATGAAAAAATTGTACACCCGGCAAGTCGAAAACCTGGAAAGGCGGCTTGGGCAAAAAAGGGTATCCCGATGGACTGAAAACCCGAAAGGGCGGTCCAGGCAAAAGAGGGATTGAAACGAACAACTGCGTCTGGCATGATCGTTTGCGCTTTGGTTAAAGCATCGTGGATAATACCCGGTAGGGGTCAGTCGGAATCGTCTTGTTCAGAAGGCAGAAAGCACGGAAAGTCTGAGGACATATGGGGTGTAACCGAGTTGGAACTCGATGAGATCACGGGTTTCACATTGCCATTAGGATAGATTTTTCCTTTTGTGCGCAATTACCTCTTTTCAGGAATTGCTTCCTTTGTATTGCTCAAGTTGAGCCACACACTTTTTCAATCAATAAAATGCATATTCAGTCAAATAATTTTGTTTTTGTTTTTCATTACCGCTTTGATTGCAAAAACATCCGATTATCTTTGATAAAGAATCTTGCATTTTAAGACATACAGGTCCCTTCCAATGCATGTTTATAAGATTGAAAGCTTGAAATCTTATTCGGAAGGTTGAGTGACCCAAGTGTTGAAATCTTGACACGCCTGGGGCACGGTTTTATCTAACGATCTTTTTTGCAGGTCCTGTTAGATTTTTTCACTCACTTGCAGGTTGTGATGTGGAAGCTGTTGACAAAACAAATCCCCATGGAGTCCAATCAAGGACGAGTGAATAGAAGACCGGTGGAAATGACGGCGACGCGACGTACGACGACCCTTGAGATTAATCAAGAAGACTCTTCAAAATTGGAAGATTGAAAAGTCTGTATAAGTCCCAGGAGTTCGTTCTCCGTCGAGCACAGAGCGGTTGGGAATACAAGATGATGGAGCAGAAAAGGTCCAGACGAGTCTGGGAGTTCTCAAAATTGGAAAGCTGACATGGGAGTTGGATATGAATGCCGTAGTTCGACGAGTCGACGGGTGTTCGGTACCAGGCTGTCCTTCTCCCCAAGCAGAGTCAGAAGGACTAATTCCCCAGCAGATTCAAGGTCTGTGGGTTCCCTAGCAAGGTCAGGATGGTTATCCCCAGCAGGTTCCAGATCAATGCTTCCCCAGCAGCTAGGCCTGAAGGTTGCTGTTTCCCAACGGAGGTATCTGTGGGTGGTGTCTCTCCAAGCAGAGTCAGGAGTGTTGCATCCCCAGCAAGTCAAAGACCGTTGTATCCCCACAGTGCATCGGTGGTTCCTTCCCCAGCAATTCCTCGAGCGGATTGGGTGCAAATGAGGTTTTCCCCGGCAAGGGTTACCTTTTTCCCAGCAGCAGTACTATTCCCCAGCAGGGTGGAGATCGGAGTATTGGCGAGTTCCTCAGCAGAGTGTCTCGAGCTCCCCAGAAGAGTCCCTTGAGGGGGATACCTCTTTTATACATTCATCATGAAAAAATAGCATAGCATATCGCATAATAAATCGCGTAGCATTTCCATAATTATGGAGCATTACGCTGAAAAATCAATCATACATCATATTGCAAGCATAGGCTAGTCTCAAACCGTGGTTACTGTTTGAGAGGTGGTTTTGCCCGAAGGTGAAGGTGTTACTCCGAGGAGTTTAGCATCGTGATTTCGAATCAAAGGTGTTCCCCAGTAGTGCGATACTGGAGGAAATTTTTTCCTTCGGACAGAGATGGAAATGTTACGCGATCAGCGCGAGTCAAGCCGTGGTTACCGCTTAAGGTTTTGGTTTCGCTGGATGGTGAAGATGTTGCTCTGAGGAGTTTAACACCGTGGTGTTGGGTCAACAAGGTTCCCCAGTAGTGCGATACTGGAGGAGATTTCTGTCGTGCGAGACGGAAGTTGGAAGATGTTACTCTGAGGAGTTTAGCATCATGTTGTCAGATCAGCAATGTTCCCCAGTAGTGCGATACTGGAGGAAATTTTTTCGTCGGACGGAGATGGAAATAAAATCAGAGGACGTTACGCGATCAGCGCGACTATTGGGGTTCAAACGGAGAAAGGGGAATGTTGAGGCATTTTCTGGAGAACGGGGTTCAATCGGAGAAAAGGAAATGTTGAGGCATTTTCTGGGGTTCAAATGGAGATTGGAGTTGAAGATTAAATCCGGGATGAGGTCCTCAGGATTATCTTCTGTTCATGTGTCACCTTAGACTTTGGCTGAGGCCAATGGAGGTCGTTATGGGTGTCTTCGGAGGAAGAGATGCACATGTTACCTTCCTTCTGTGAAGGTGTACCCTCTGATATGTCGCCCTCAGAGTGGTGTTTGGTGTTATTTCCGACGTTGCCAGCGGAATTATCACAAGAAAGCGGAGAACGGGGTTCAAACGGAGAAAGGGAAATGTTGAGGCATTTTCTGGGGAATGGGGTTCAAATGGAGAAAGGGAAATGTTGAGGCATTTTCTGGAGAACGGGGTTCACAATGGCGATCACAAGTTATCGTCAGGCGACTGGGGTTCAAATGGAGATCGGGGTTCATTATGTTGGCAAACAAGATGTCGGGGTTCAAATGCAGTGATCTGGGATCATTTGAGCGAAAGAGAATTTCGGGGTTCAAGAAAACGAAAAAAGAGAAAATTTCGGGGTTTAAGAAAAAGATGATAATAATCCCCAGCGGATTTGGTGTTCAGGCCATGGTTATCCCTGTGTTACCATTTATTTTGGTATCCAGGTCGACGTTTCTGTTTCGGTGATAAGGCCGACTTTCTCCGTACCAGACGGATTTTTCTTCAGAGATTGTTTTTTTGCCGATTCTGACAGGCATTGTTAATTATTTTCCCATCAGAGTGCAAATTGTTCGTCTGTTCTTGGTATTCAATCACTCTTCACCCTGATCATCTGAAAGCCGAGGCTATTCATATCGACAAGTTCATAGTGGATTGAATAGGGGCAGCTGTAACACCTCAAAATTTGCCCTCCTCTCTTGGGACTAGCTTAACATATTGCATTGCATTTCTTAGGTCATTAGTCATTAGCATGTTGCATATCATGTGGCTACATTGAGCAAGTCATCCTCCTAGGTCTTGATCAGAAGATAAAGAAGTTAAGATGCAAGCTAGGGTTTCATTGGACTGATCACTAGCCATCTGAGGGTGTGTGATTCAAATTAGGGTTTCTTGATTCTCAAGGAGATTGAGCTTCATCTTGGTTGAAATGATACATCATCATCATCATGGTTTTATCATCACCAAGAGATTCCTTATGCTTGATCATATTCCTTGAGATTAGGGTTTTGACCTCTGGTCAACCCTAATCATCTGCATTAAGACAATCAGGGCTTGTCAAGGAGATGGGGCTTTCAATGGGTATGGGGATCATTCTATGGTTATATTGAGCTTATGGAAGCTAGGGTTTCATCATTGAGCCATTTCATCAGGAGTTTGAGGCTCAAGTTCATCAGTCAAGCTGAAATTCATCTATCAGTCAGAAAAGTCAACTGTGGTCAACTATGCCTGAAATGATGGATTTGGAGGTTGGAGAGGGTTAGAGACACTTCATTCATGTCTAAACAAGTTTCATTTGACATTTCAAAGATCAAGAATGAAGAAAATAAAGTCAGATGGAAACTTTCCAAAAATAGAAAGTGACTTGTAATGGAAAATTGCCAAAAATGGAAAGTTTTTCACCTCAAAATTACATGTCCAAAAATGCTTCAAATGAAATTTTGTCCAACATGAAAGTTGTAGATCTTGCTCTCACCTTTCCAAAAAGTCCAAGAACACTCATTTCTCATTTGTGGTTGGCAAGTTGTGATCAAATCATTTTTAGAAAAAGTTGAATTTCAAAGTGGCATAACTTTTGAATGGAAAGGCCAAATTGGGTGATTCTTTTTTGAGCAAACCACATTTGACATGTACTATCACATTGCATCATCACATTTCATTGAAAACCTTCACATAAAAAGGTCATTTTTCAAGTGAACCATTTAAAAATTGGTGGGAAAAAAGGTCAATTTCAAAAATACAAGGCATTTGCATACCAAACCAATTCCTACACATCATAAACATCAAATATGACTTGCTCCAACTGGTTTTTACTGTTGCATTGGCTGCATTGGCAAAAGGGCATTTTGGCCAAAACTCATGAAAGTGCATTTCACTAATTCACTTGGATTTGCCTAATTTTGATTAACAAGTTGATTAGCACATGGTATAAGATCATAATCATAACAGAAATTGATAATCACAATTCACTTTTCAGATCTAAACTCAGAAATCACCAAAATTCTCTCAATTTTCTTCAAACTTTTTCACACTTTTTTTCATCATTTTCATTGAAATTCTTCACTCTTCTTGCTTGTTCTTGTGTGATCTATCATCTACAGGTACTTGGGAAGAACTGTTGAGCAAGATCTTGGCAAAAACACTTGGCAATCGTGACTGTTGAATCAAGCTTCTTCACATGGCAGTTGCACAATTATGTTGATCCAAGCATTGTTGAGCTGAAGTATTGACTCTATTCATCTTTATCATCATCAATCATCATCTGTTTCAACCTGTTCAAGTGAAATTCGCGCGAAATCACCAACTGCATCATCATAAGGTTAGATTTCGATCTCAACCATTGCCAAAATCATGATATGGCTTGTGTAGATCTAAGTTCATAGAGCACGATGCAGCTTGTAGTTTTGATTTTCATTAAGAATCGAGTGAGAAATCTGGAATTTAAGATTTGATGTCGAAGTTTCTTTTGATCGATTTGTTCAGCATGTTAGGAATTAGGTTAAAGCATGTGGATATTCTTGATGTACGTGATTAGACGAGTTCAGTGATATATGATTTGTCCATTTTCGTGCATATTTGTTCTTGATGAATTTTCTGGTGATGAATGTTGATGAATGATGAAGAACGCGTCCAGATTTTCTGTTTGATCCATTTGCCTGGCTTTCATTTTTTGAATTCTGTTTCCCGCGGCTTCTGGCCATTCACGCTTCGCCAAGTCACTTAATGAAACTCAGCGTTTCATTAAGTGATCCCAATATTTACGAAATTGCCACTGGCGCCATTTTATTTCATTTAAATTCTTAAATCTTTATTTCATTTCATCACCAAACTTCAAAAAATCACAATTAATTCATGGATGATCCAAATTGAGTGAGGATTTTTGCATTCATCTCCAATTTCTCTCTAGTTGTTTTTAGGTATGATAATAAAAGTTGTGCCTGGTTGATTTTTGATTTTGTCTAGAGGCTTTGGTCATGTATGCTTTATGTGTATGTTTTGCCATTTCATTCATGAAATAATGATGCCTTATCCAAAATGTGTGAAATTTTACATGCATGTTCTTGACTCTTTCCTGGTGATTTTGGTATATAGTTTGCCAATTTTGAGTTTCTGGTTTGAGAGATATGATGTGATCAAGTTGAGTGTGACAATGTGTGTCACACTATGTTATGTCAACTTCATGAATTTTGTTTCCATGCTTATTGAATGCCATTTGCCCTGGATTTTTGCATGTGATTCCCTATAGATGTTAGGTTTAACCATGATTTTTTGCATGTGCATGTGAAACTTATGCTCCAGTTGCTCGCCTTGAAGCTATACGTCTCTTGCTTGCCTATGCGTGTTCTAATAATTTTAAGCTTTACTAAATGGGCGCAAAGAGTGCGTTTCTAAATGGTGTCATAAATGAAGAGGTATATGTCTCACAACCTCCTGGTTTTGAGAATGTTGAAAATCCAGATTATGTTTACAAATTAAAACGAGCTTTGTATGGTCTTAAACAAGCCCCTCGGGTTTGGTATGAAAGGCTTAGCAAATTTCTAATTGATCATGGATATTCAAGAGGTAAAGTGGATAATACTCTCTTTATTAAACACAAGGGAAAGCACATTCTTTTAGTTCAAGTTTATGTAGACGATATAATTTTTGGTTCAACTAACACACACTTGGTCGAAGAATTTTCTAAGGTTATGCAGGGTGAATTTGAGATGAGTCTTATGGGGGAGCTGAATTACTTCCTAGGTCTTCAGATAAAGCAACTTGATGAGGGTACAACAGTATGTCAAACAAAGTACTGCAGAGAACTACTCAAGCGCTTTGGAATGAACGACTCAAAATCAATTGACACCCCTATGCCTACCAACGGAAATCTAGATAAAGATGAGCATGGTAAGAGTGTAGATGTCAAAAAGTTTAGAGGTATGATTGGGTCTCTTCTGTATCTTTCTGCTTCTAGACCTGACATCATGTTTAGTGTTTGTATGTGTGCACGATATCAATCAAATCCTAAGGAATCACACCTGAAAGTTGTTAAGCGTATATTTAGATATCTTCATGGAACATCTAAATATGGGCTTTGGTATTCCAAAGGAAGTGATTGTAGCTTAGTAGGTTACTCCTATTCTGATTTTGCTGGCTGCAAATCAGATAGGAAAAGCACGAGTGGTACATGTCACTTGTTTTCAAACTCCTTGGTAAGTTGGCATAGCAAAAAGCAGGTATCTATGGCTTTGTCAACTGCAGAGGCTAAGTACGTTGCAGCCGGTAGTTGTTGCGCTCAGATTTTGTGGCTAAAGCAACAACTATAAGACTTTAACATTCAACTCAAACGCATTCCAATAAAATGTGACAACACCAGTGCCATAAACCTTACTAAAAATCCTGTTTTACACTCACGCACTAAACACATAGAGATTAGACATCACTTTCTTCGCGATCATGTTGAAAAAGAAGATGGTGTATTTGAGCATGTTGATACTAAAAACCAGCTTGCTGACATTTTCACTAAGCCTTTGGCAACGGAACCGTTCTTCAACATTCGTCGTGAATTAGGGATCTTAGATCTCTCTCCATTGTTGTCTTAAGCATGTTTGCTCTTATTTATATTATGCCTCACCTTGGTTGATGAGATTTGTTTTAGATTTCATTTATACCTCACAAGGTTACATCAACAGAGGTAATATCACTCCTTTCTATATCTCTTTTAGAACTATGTGATTGTGTATGTTAGAACAAAATTCCTTATTTTCGTTTATGTGAATTTCTTTGCATATATTGTTTGAATATTAATATCTGATTTGTGAATTATACTTGGGCATCATTATCATGACATACTTCATAATGCATAACCATACTGCATAAAAATTAATTAAAATTTGGTTTGGCATCAGTATGTATCGATTCAAAGATGTATGTATCGATTCATGTCTTCTTCATTTCACATTTGTCAAAATTGGTTCAGTATGTATCGATCCATTCGTCGTTTGTATCGATACATAAACCTTTTAAAAACAAAAAAACTCGTGACATGGATCGATCCATTCCCATATGTATCGACACATACTTATTGTTTTTGGATTAAATGCATTTTATTTCACTCATGGATCGACACATCAGCAATTCTTATCACATCTTTTCACAAACTTGGTATCAGCAGTTCCCCTACCTCTCAAAACCTGCGGCTAACCCTAATCTCCTTCATCATCATTCTTTCCAAAACCCTAAATTCATCTCACTTTTCTTCAATTTTTCATCACCATGCCTCCAAGAATCATTCCGGCTAGAGCAAGGGGAAAAGGAAAAGGAAAGGAACCGGTTGGCACTTCTCAGCAGTTACCAGAAATTCCTCCTAATGCCTTAGATTTGCTTCATCCTGCAATTGCTACTGAGTTTGAGGATTCTTTCAAGACAAGGTTAGTTATGAAACCCCATGTCTTCGATAAACATGATGCTATTCATCTGCATCTCAATGATGTGGTTGAACTCCTTAATACACAAAAACTTGGTTCATTTTTGACTACAAAGGATGATTACCATGAGGATTTTATCCGTGCATTTTATGCTGGCTTACAATCTGGTAAAGGATATATGTTTAAGTGTTCTATTGGTGTCAGAACCTATACCTTTGAGGCTGGTGATTGGAAAACAGTGTTTCAAATTCCGCTTCCGTCGCATAATTTCAAGACTTGGCATGACTTGAAGTTTGATACTGACTTTAACCTGAAGGAGTTTACTCTATCTATCTTGAAATTGGACAGACCGCTGGGTGAGGATGAATAGGTTATGTCTGGTATGATTAAGAAAATTCCTCGTATACTTCATTGGATTATCTCGCACATTCTGCGTCCAGCAAACAGTGGACATTCTAGGTTAGACAGGGCAGCCATTCATCTCTTGTATATTTTTCAAAATAAGGTTCCCTTGAATTGGGAAAATTACTTTGTGAAGCGTCTCTTTTTCGTGCGTAACAGTGCCAAGAATGTTGCTCTTGGTTATGCGTCTCAAATCATGAAAATTCTTACGTTCTGGAATGTTGCAATCCCTTTAGTTCCTCTCATATCACCATCTGCTGCTCAAGAGTTTGACTCCTCCACTTTATCTCATATGGGATATCGGTGGGACAAGGAACGTCAATGTTTTTATTTCTTTGAAAGGAAATCCAAAACAAGGATGTATAATTTTGATGTGCCTTCTGAACGAATTCATGTAGTTGAAGACCAACCTGATGAAGAAATGCATGATGTGAACGAAGCAGGTGTGCCTACAGCTGATGACAATGCTGGCTGGGGTGATTGGGTGCCACAAAGGTGGTCTCCAACCAACTATGTACCTGAACCAACGGTTCCTCCGTTCTCCGACGGTGCTTCATCTTCAACACCTACTGCGCACCTGTAACACCTCAAAATTTGCCTCCCTTTCTTGGGACTAGCTTAGCATATTGCATTTCATTTTTAGGACATTAGGCATTTGCATATTGCATATCATGTGGCTAAACAAGTAAGTCATCCTCCTAAGTTTTTCTCAGAAGATGGAGAGGTTAAGAGATGCAAGCTTGAGGGTCTCATAAATTGATCACTAATCATCTGAGGTTTGTGCTTCAATTAGGGTTTCTTGGTCCTTCAAGGAGTTTGAGCATTATCTTATTGGCAAGGGTACATCATCATAATCATGGTTATGTCATCCTCAAGGGGCTCATTATTCAGGCTCAGATTCTTTGGGATTAGGGTTTTGACCTCTGGTCAACCCTAATCAGTTGCATTCTATCAGTCAGGGTTCCTCAAGGAAATGGGGTTTATTTGCTTGGATGAGGATCATATGATTATTATGTGGAGCTTACAAGAGCTATGGGTTCATTTTGGAGCCATTTCATCAAGTGGTTGAGGCTCAGGCTGATCAGAGCACTTCTAAGTCATCTGAGGACCTAGAAAGTCAACAGAAAGTCAACTGAGGGCTAGGAGGTGGAGAAATGAGTTTCAACATCTCATTCATGTTCAAAAGGGGCTTATTAATCATGTCAAGTGCTTATCTTGAAGAATTTGAGGTCAGATCAAAAGTTTCCCAAAATGGAAAGTGACCTATAATTGAAAGTTTCCAAAAATGGAAAGTTTTTTATTCAAATTCAACTTGATCATCATCAAAGAAGCTTCAAATGAAATTTTGTCCAACATCAAAGTTGAAGATCTTTCTCTCCCATTTCCAAAAAGTCCAAGATCATGAATTTATGATGAATGATTGAGGAAATATGATCAAATCATTGCCAAGGATGCATGGAACTTCAAATGGCCATATCTTTTGAACCAAGACTCCAAATTGAGTGGCTCTTCTTGCATTGTTCTCCTCTTGACTCATACTTTCCAAATACCTCATCACATTGCATGAATTGTCATCACATGATCATTTGTTAATCCATGCCTTTTTTGGAGGGAAATTGCAAAATTCAAAAATGGTGTATTGTATGGACTTTCTACCATTGCCATTGTGTTTAAAAGATGATTTTAAGTGACTTTGATGAAGGAAGTGGTACTGTTCACGTTTGGAATTGCCATGCACCACAAAATTTCAATTTTTGTCACCACACCTTATCTTGCTTAACTTCAACTAAACCTTGATTAACTTTAATTAATATAGGATTAGCACATGGTATATATACTAAATCATAACAAAATTTCAGGAGCTTAATCACAATTCAACATTTCTAGATCTAGTTTTCATCTCCCTCCAAAAATTTCTCATAATCAAATTTCAAAATTCTTCAACATAACACCTTGTTTTTGTTGAAGATTCATGATCAGTGAGTGTGATTGAGTGTGAATTCATCATTTGTTTGGAGAATTGGAGCCATATTCGTGCAGTTGAAGTTCAAGAACCTTGCCATGGAAGTTGATTATTAAGCCAGATCTACACGTTTCTAAGCCTCAAATTCTTCATCAATCATCACTACAAGTATTCAGAAGGAGATTTGGATCATTTGGAGCTTTGGATCATGCAAAATCAGAACCTGCTCTTCAAGAGGTAGGTTTTTCGACCTTCATAATTCTCAAATCCATGTGTATATTCATGTAGATCTCTTCTTGATGATGATTCTGAGCTAAATTTCGTGTGATTTGGTGCAATATTCATGAAGTTATGTGGAATTGAAAGTTTGTAGATCTAGAAAGTTTTCCTTCGATTTTTGAAATTCATGATGAATTAGTGTGAATTGTTTATGGATTCGTGTTCCTCGTTGCATAGGCTTCATTTTGATATAAAATTTGTGAAATTCTGGGCACTTTGAAAAATTCTGGAAAAAACGCATGAACATTCATGCTGTTCTTCATCATCTTCATGAAGAAGATGAAGATCTTTGTGTTACGTCGGTTTTGCGTCCTTTGCGTCGGTTTGAACCGTCGCTAGCGTAGAACTAGGGCTCGCTGCCAAAACGGCAGCGTTTCATGGCCAGGCGCGCTCAATTCAAATTGCTACCAGGTTCGATTCCTGGTAGCAGCGCTTTTTTTGAATAAATTCTCATTTCCACTTTTCCCTCCTAATTGCCTATGCCATGCTTCATTTGATTTCAAATTTTTCTCCAACTTCAAAAATCCATAACAATTTGAAAAATTCTCCAATTGATCCCATTCTTTTTGAAAATTGATCCTTGAATTGTCCTCTATTTCATGATGATAAATTCTGAAGTTGTGCATGGCTGGATTCTGAATGGTGCTAGAATATGTGATCATGTGTACATTTGTGACCTTGCTCCATTCATCTTATCATGAAATGCTTGATTTTAATCCAATGGACATGAAATTTTGCATGATTGTTCTTAACATGTTAATGGATGTTTTGGTTTTGGTTTGACATTTTTTCCATTTGCCATTTCTGTTTTATGCACATGTTTGCATGGTGTGACAATTTGTGTCACACCTTTGGTTGTTCAACTTGTGCAATTTAATTTCCATGCCAAATGATCTTTGATGCTTCTGATTTTTTGTATGATGATTGGATTGGATGTGTTGAATGCTCATGAATTTTTCCAGAATTATTTGAATCATTTCTGTTTTGTTTTGGAATTTTCATTCATAATGATCAAATGTGAGCCTTGAAATTGTCTTTGACTTCTTTTGCACATGAAATGCTCTTGCTTGATGATTTTGATGTGATCCTTTTTAGGATATGTTGATATGTGTTTGAAGTTGCATTGTGTTGAATTTCAGCTCCTGTTTTGAATTTTTTCTTCACCTTTGACCCTAGGCTTTGACCTAGTGGTTTGTTACTTACATGCGAGCTTTGAATTTCAGGACCAAGCATCCAAATGCCATGGTTGATGATGCTTCATCATTTGAATGTTGATATTTGCTTTTGATTGCTGACATTTGCTGTTTTATAGGTTGATGATAAGTGTAACACCTCAAAATTTGCCCTCCTCTCTTGGGACTAGCTTAACATATTGCATTGCATTTCTTAGGTCATTAGTCATTAGCATGTTGCAATCATGTGGCTACATTGAGCAAGTCATCCTCCTAGGTCTTGATCAGAAGATAAAGAAGTTAAGATGCAAGCTAGGGTTTCATTGGACTGATCACTAGCCATCTGAGGGTGTGTGATTCAAATTAGGGTTTCTTGATTCTCAAGGAGATTGAGCTTCATCTTGGTTGAAATGATACATCATCATCATCATGGTTTTATCATCACCAAGAGATTCCTTATGCTTGATCATATTCCTTGAGATTAGGGTTTTGACCTCTGGTCAACCCTAATCATCTGCATTAAGACAATCAGGGCTTGTCAAGGAGATGGGGCTTTCAATGGGTATGGGGATCATTCTATGGTTATATTGAGCTTATGGAAGCTAGGGTTTCATCATTGAGCCATTTCATCAGGAGTTTGAGGCTCAAGTTCATCAGTCAAGCTGAAATTCATCTATCAGTCAGAAAAGTCAACTGTGGTCAACTGTGCCTGAAATGATGGATTTGGAGGTTGGAGAGGGTTAGAGACACTTCATTCATGTCTAAACAAGTTTCATTTGACATTTCAAAGATCAAGAATGAAGAAAATAAAGTCAGATGGAAACTTTCCAAAAATAGAAAGTGACTTGTAATGGAAAATTGCCAAAAATGGAAAGTTTTTCACCTCAAAATTACATGTCCAAAAATGCTTCAAATGAAATTTTGTCCAACATGAAAGTTGTAGATCTTGCTCTCACCTTTCCAAAAAGTCCAAGAACACTCATTTCTCATTTGTGGTTGGCAAGTTGTGATCAAATCATTTTTAGAAAAAGTTGAATTTCAAAGTGGCATAACTTTTGAATGGAAAGGCCAAATTGGGTGATTCTTTTTTGAGCAAACCACATTTGACATGTACTATCACATTGCATCATCACATTTCATTGAAAACCTTCACATAAAAAGGTCATTTTTCAAGTGAACCATTTAAAAATTGGTGGGAAAAAAGGTCAATTTCAAAAATACAAGGCATTTGCATACCAAACCAATTCCTACACATCATAAACATCAAATATGACTTGCTCCAACTGGTTTTTACTGTTGCATTGGCTGCATTGGCAAAAGGGCATTTTGGCCAAAACTCATGAAAGTGCATTTCACTAATTCACTTGGATTTGCCTAATTTTGATTAACAAGTTGATTAGCACATGGTATAAGATCATAATCATAACAGAAATTGATAATCACAATTCACTTTTCAGATCTAAACTCAGAAATCACCAAAATTCTCTCAATTTTCTTCAAACTTTTTCACACTTTTTTTCATCATTTTCATTGAAATTCTTCACTCTTCTTGCTTGTTCTTGTGTGATCTATCATCTACAGGTACTTGGGAAGAACTGTTGAGCAAGATCTTGGCAAAAACACTTGGCAATCGTGACTGTTGAATCAAGCTTCTTCACATGGCAGTTGCACAATTATGTTGATCCAAGCATTGTTGAGCTGAAGTATTGACTCTATTCATCTTTATCATCATCAATCATCATCTGTTTCAACCTGTTCAAGTGAAATTCGCGCGAAATCACCAACTGCATCATCATAAGGTTAGATTTCGATCTCAACCATTGCCAAAATCATGATATGGCTTGTGTAGATCTAAGTTCATAGAGCACGATGCAGCTTGTAGTTTTGATTTTCATTAAGAATCGAGTGAGAAATCTGGAATTTAAGATTTGATGTCGAAGTTTCTTTTGATCGATTTGTTCAGCATGTTAGGAATTAGGTTAAAGCATGTGGATATTCTTGATGTACGTGATTAGACGAGTTCAGTGATATATGATTTGTCCATTTTCGTGCATATTTGTTCTTGATGAATTTTCTGGCGATGAATGTTGATGAATGATGAAGAACGCGTCCAGATTTTCTGTTTGATCCATTTGCCTGGCTTTCATTTTTTGAATTCTGTTTCCCGCGGCTTCTGGCCATTCACGCTTCGCCAAGTCACTTAATGAAACTCAGCGTTTCATTAAGTGATCCCAATATTTACGAAATTGCCACTGGCGCCATTTTATTTCATTTAAATTCTTAAATCTTTATTTCATTTCATCACCAAACTTCAAAAAATCACAATTAATTCATGGATGATCCAAATTGAGTGAGGATTTTTGCATTCATCTCCAATTTCTCTCTAGTTGTTTTTAGGTATGATAATAAAAGTTGTGCCTGGTTGATTTTTGATTTTGTCTAGAGGCTTTGGTCATGTATGCTTTATGTGTATGTTTTGCCATTTCATTCATGAAATAATGATGCCTTATCCAAAATGTGTGAAATTTTACATACATGTTCTTGACTCTTTCCTGGTGATTTTGGTATATAGTTTGCCAATTTTGAGTTTCTGGTTTGAGAGATATGATGTGATCAAGTTGAGTGTGACAATGTGTGTCACACTATGTTATGTCAACTTCATGAATTTTGTTTCCATGCTTATTGAATGCCATTTGCCCTGGATTTTTGCATGTGATTCCCTATAGATGTTAGGTTTAACCATGATTTTTTGTAGGATTTGTTGATCAATTTCCTATTTGATTGGGATTTTATTTTCTGTTTAGTCACTTGTTGACTTTTTGTGAGACATGTTTGTATTTGATTTGTGAAATTCTGGTTATTAATTGGATGGATGTGAAATTTTGTGGAGTGACTGTAGACATCTTGAAGTACATCTTGGTTCTGGTCTCATTCATTTATCATGTTTTATTTCTGTTTTGTGAGGGATGGAAGTTGATGTATGTTTTGATGCCATGTATGAGCTTGCTTGAACTTGTCTGGACTTTTTGAATTTCATTAACCTACTTCCCTTGATCCAAATGAGCTGAAATTTTGTATGCTTATCATGTTATGGATGATGTTTGATCATGAATTTTTTAAGGATTTATTGAAATGTTTTGGTATGGATTTGAGTTGAGCCATTCTGTTTGGTCCTTTGAGGTTCCAATTTGCATGTTTTGTGCCTTTTGCTTCATGAAATGATAATGATGAATGATATGAATGTGGAACCACTTGGATTGGATTCTTAATTGTTTGATCTTGATTTTGGATAAGTTTCATGATTCTGTTTTGACTTTTTGATCTCCTTTTGGCCCTAGTCTTGGACTAGTGGTTTGTGCACTCACTTTTGAGTTGTGTTTCAGGTTAATAGCACAATTTGATCATGCTTGATGGTTTGCCTTCAATGGGAGTTGGCTTGATGCTTGTTTATGACTAACTTTGACTTTGTTTTGTAGGTTTTGAAATTTAAGTTTGTGCCTTATGGCTTGCACCTTTGTGCATTGACTTGTGTTTGGACTGTACAGATTAACTGTTGATCTTTGTTGTTTGACTGTTTGAGTTAAATACTAATTGTGCTAGATTGATTTCAGGTACTTTAGTTGCTATAGTTCATTTGAACTTGCATTGGCTATTGCTTGGTTGCTTAACCAATTGAGGTAGTGCTTACTAACTCCATGTAGTCTGGAAGACCTGGCCTGTTACTTAGCCAGGCAACTGCCTGAAGTCCTCCTTAAGAGGCAATGTTTGTGATTGTTTATTTTTGTCCCCAAGCAGGAAAAGACCTTGATTAAGGCAATTGGCAGAACCCAAGGGATGTGCAATCCATCCCCTGCTATTCTTGTTGAGTCGTCCCTCTGCTCACACCACTGTGTTGATGCATTGGGATATTAACCCAAGATCCATGTACAGTTGTACAGTTGAGTCAGAGTCATGAGTGTAGAAGGGTTCCCACTTTCTGAACCCACACTCCTTTGTCTGAAGCTCTCCCTGGTCAGGGATAAGAGCTGTGAGGCACACCCCTCACTTCCACTTCATCTGGCTTCACCCTGACTCTCAATGTCAGGGTTAAGAGCTAACATCACCCTGACACAGTTGTGTTGCTTTTGCAACTTAACCCTTGATTGAGCCCACATCTGTCTGTATATAGTGTGTGCTAACTGTGAATGTTTGATTTGCTTTGTTTATGCTTGCATGCTTTGCTTTTTCCTGGTTAGGATTAGCTTGCTGTTGTGCAAGTAGATAGAAACCATAACATAGGGCAATGATGCATGATAACATCTAGGCTCGAGTCCAGCTCCCTAGTAGTGTGTCTCCCTTTGTATCTGGTTAGAATTTCTTTCCCGTTCAGGGGAACTACGTCGCCCTGATCCTCATACCAGATGAGGTACGTAGGCAGGAGACCGTGCGAGGTCTCTCCGGGCACTTTTTTTTCTTTTTGTGTGTGTTTGCTTGACAGTTGCTAGGCTCGAGTGCCTGACTCCTTAGTAACTTGTTGCTTGTTTGTTCTTGTGTGTCAGGATATGGATGTAAGACCAGCGATTGGCTGTCCGTATCCTGAGTGTGTTTGTTTGGTTCGGAAGCCGATGTAAGTCCAGCGATTGGCGTTCGGGTTCCAAGTTTGCCTGTTTTTGTGCGTGTGTTTGTTTCGGCGTGCGTGAGCCGAACTACGGCAGCTCTGATTCTCGTTCCAGACGAGATACGTAGGCATGGGATGCGACGTCCTAGCGAGCCCTCTCCTCTTTTCCCCCACCTGTGTTGTCTTCAGTGTGTGTGTGTGATGTTTGTTTTAGCAACCTTAACCTATCTTTTAGAGCGTGGATCCCGTCGAGTACGACGGATGCGTAGGGGTGCTAATACCTTCCCTACGCATAACCGACTCCCGATCCCATTCTCTTTGGTCACGAGACCATGCTTTTTCCAGGTTTACTTCGAGCGTTTCCTTTCCCTCTTTTGGGATAAATAACGCACGGTGGCGGCTCTGTGTTGTTTTGTTTTAGCCCGCCGGTTGTTTTTCGCGGATGCGACAATAAGTCACTTGAGTTTGCCTTATGGCTTATGTGTTGTACATTGGGATTGTCTGTTTGTTATTGACTGTTGTCTGTTGGTCTGAATTCTGTACTGATTGGTTTAGTTGTTTCCACAGGTACTTAAGTTGCTTTAAGTTCATTTGAACTTTGCTTTGCTTTGCTGTGGTTGGCGTACCACTTAGGTATAATTCCTAATCTTCATGTAGTCTGGAAGACCTGTCATGTTATGTTGGCAGGCACTTGTCTGAAGCCCTCCTTAAGAGGCAATGTTTGTGCTTGATTATCTTTGTGCCTTGTACATTCAAAGACCTCCTAAGTGAAGAGGCATTGGCAGATAAAAGGGGTGTGCAATCCACCCCCTGCTACTCAGTTGTGTCATTCATCTTGCTCACACCCTGTGTTGATGCACTTTGAATCAAAAACCCAAAATCTTGTTGTGTCAGTCATGTGGAATAGAGTCCCACATTTTGGACTCCCACACTTTCATTGTCTGAAGCTCTCACAGGCCAGGGATAAGAGTTGTGAGGTCTTACCCTCACTTCCCATTTCATCTGCTTCACCCTAACTCTCAATGTTAGGGTTAAGAGCAAACAACACCCCTTTCCAGTTGGCTCGTTTGTCAAGGTCGATATGACCCCTTGACTAAAGCCTAACCTTGCTTGAGCCCCCTTGGTTGTGTATAGTGTGTGCTATTTGCTTTTGATGTTTATCTGCTTAGCTTCTCATCTCCTTTCTGTAGGAGTTGTATGATCAACTTTTGAGGAAGTTGACGTACGTAGAGATAGGCTTGAGTTGACTCACTGCCTGTGTGAGTCAAACTCTTGTTAGAGACTTCAACATAGGGATCATTTGCATGACAACTTCTAGGCTCGAGTCGTAGTCTCCCTAGTAGTCTGTTATCTCCCTGGTCTCTGGTTAGGATAGGAGTTCTTTCCCTATTCAGGGGAACTACGTTGCCCTGATCCTCATACCAGATGAGGTACGTAGGCAGGAGATCGTGCGAGATCTCTCCGGGCACCCTTTTCCTTTTTGTGTGTGTTTGCTTGACAGCTAGCAGGCTCGAGTACCAGACTCCCTGTTAGCTTGTTTGTTCAACTTTTTTGTTGCTTTTGACGACTCAGCGTCCGGTTAACCTCTTGTTTGCCTGGAGTCTGACGTAAGTCCAGCGATTGGCAGTCGGTTTCCTGTGTTTGTTTGTGTGGAGTCTGACGTAAATCCAGCGATTGGCGGTCGGTTTCCTGTGGGTGTTTGTGTGTTTGGAGTCTGATGTAAGTCCAGCGATTGGCATTCGGTTTCCTTGTTTGTATTTGTTGTTTGGAGTCGGACGTAAGACCAGCCATTGGCAGTCTGTTTCCATTTGTGTGTTTCTTTTGACGTCTCAGCGTCTGTGCGTGTGTTTTGTTTCGGCGTGCATTAGCCGAACTACGGAAGCTCTCATTCTCATTCCAGATGAGATACGTAGGCATAGGATGCGATATCCTAGCGAGCCCGTTCCCCTTTCTTTCCATCTGTGTTTTATTCCAGTGTGTGTGCATTCTTCGAGCAGTTTTAGCAACCTTTTTCTTTCTTTCTGAGCGTGGATCCCGTCGAGTACGACGGACGTGAGGGGTGCTAATACCTTCCCCTTGCGTAACCGATTCCCGATCCTTGCAATCCCCGGTCGTAAGACCATTTCCTTTCCAGGTTTACTTCGAGCGTTTCCTTTCCCTCCTTTGGGATAAATAACGCACGGTGGCGGCTCTGTTTGTTTTGTTTTTCCCGCCGGTTGTTTTTCGCGGATGCGACAGCTGGAGACTCTGCTGGGGACAATAGAAGTTGACCTCTTGCTGGTCCATCTTCCCTAAGCGAGTCGATCCTAGCGCTCTCTAGGATAGTTTTGGTTGCTTTTATTGCTCTATTTATTGCATTTATGATTATTATACTGTGATTGTATATATTTGCATATATGTTTGCATGCATCATATTATCATTATGCTGGATTCTGTACAGGTTTGGTTCCGTTGATTTGGGGTGGGTGTTCTGAGTGGGGCTAAAACCCAGGCCCGAGTATACACCTAGGATTAGCGTGGTCTCATGTTGCCTCTCATGTTAGGTCAACATGTTTTGAGCGACGTGACATACCACAAGCCGGACGAGGTTCTTTTGAGGGAGCTCTTCCTCTGTGGAGTATCCACTTTGGTTGAGTCACCTCATCTGAGCTGGTGACTTCGGTGACCGTTCTTTCCCGGATCTTTGGTTTAGACGATCTTATGAGAGCTGCGGCGGCACACCCGAAAGGGAAAACCCGTTGAGTATCTTTGCCCGATTGTCGAGACCATTATCCGCCTTAGGATGACCTGATTAGAATTCACCTGTGAGGGGAGGGTTGATTCTTACAGATGCATGTTCTGATGGTGACTTTGATGGTGACTAATGGTTCAGCCGTTGATCAGAGTTCTGTTTATAAGTCGGATTTATGGATTTATTTCCGAGACGCCGGAGTTCTGTCCGTGGTATTTATCAGTGGGGATCCGTTTATTTTAGGATTCCCTGGGTTGATTCAGAGGGTTTTGTGGCTATCAGTTCGGTGGTTTTCTGATGATGATGGTGATGTATCCTTCAGTTCCGTTTATTTCAGAACCTCTCAAGTTGGATTTAGGGTTACTCAGTACCTCAGATGGTTGTGATCAGTTCAGAGACCAGGGCTTCAGTACAGAGGATGATCAGATGACCTGGAGGATGGCACAATGCATTGCATTCATGCATCAACATCATTTCATTTTGCATTTATCTGCATCTAACTCATGTTTATCCATATGCAGGGGACATTCTTGATTGAGATCCTGGTTGAGAGACTTCCCTGTTCCAGATATGAGGACCGGTTTGAAAGACGATGTTGTCTACAGCTTCTTTGACCCAGAGATTGGTGTGCTGAAGGATATGATGACATTGATTACATCTGACTATGTGGGGATGTTCCGTGAGACTTTTGGTGGTATCCTGAAGTTGGTTTTCAGGCTCACAGACAGTGACAGGAGTGTCATCCATACTCTTCTCCAGCTTTATGACCCGGGTTTGAGGTGCTTTGTTTTCCCGGATTACTTGTTGGGACCTTTGATGGAGGACTATGCCAGTATCCTGGGTATTCAGATCAGGAACCAGATTCCTTTCTATGACACTAAGGACGAGCTTGATGTTGCTGAGATTTCTCGTGCTCTTTATTTGAGCCTGGAAGTGACTAAGGGAGGTTTGAAGGAGAAGGGAAAGTTGCCCGGTTTTCATCTGAGTTTCTTGGAGGCTAAGGCCAAGGAGCATGCTGTGTTGGGTAATTGGAAGACCGTTTGTGCTTTGATTGCTGTAGGCATTTATGGGATCATCATGTTTCCTAACCAGAAGAACTTTGTAGATATTAATGCTATCCGGTTGTTTGTGCAGAGGAATCCCATTCCTACCCTGGTTGGAGATGTCTATTACTCGGTCCATAATCGGAACGAGAAGCAGCGTGGGGGATTGATCCGGTGTTGTGCTCAGCTGTTGTACAAATGGTTCATGGGGTATTTGCCTTCCAGAGGTGCCTTTGTTTTTCTTGATCCTACTGTCAAGTGGTCATTCAGGTTGATGGGTTTGCGAGCCAAGGACATAGCTTGGACTCACAATGGTATGGCTGGACGAGATTTCATTTACAGTTGTGGGAGTCTTCCCAATGTGCCTCTTATAGGAGTTCAAGGTTGCATTAATTACAACCCGGTGCTTCTTAGGAGACAAATGGGATTTGCTGTGGAGGGTCCTCCTCTCGGGCGAGAGATTCAGGAGTATTTTTACTTCCCAGTTGAGGGTAATCAGCCAAAGTTGAGGCAAGTGTCTGATGAGTGGCGTGGCATTCAGAGGAAGGGCAAGGTTCCTTTTGGCAAGGTTAATAGCCGGTCTTTTCCTCCGTTTGATGATTGGCTTAGGAAAAGGATTGAGCTCATACATCTACCATTTCCTGGGGGTGATCCTTGGTGTCCAGTGATTGAGGGGCCATATTCTTTTGTTAGCATGGAAGAGTTCCTTGAGATGAAGAAAGCCAGAGATCAGCTGCAGGCAGAGAAGACTGAGTTGGAGATGAGTGTTGCTAGAATCCAGATGGCTAATCAGGAAGTCAAAGGGAAAATGGAAGACCAGGATAAGAGGCATGCTCTTGTGGTGAAGCGATTTGAGATAGACACCGCTTATTATGGCAAGGTTAGCCAAGCTTTAGAGTCATCCACGAAGGAGCATGACATCACCAAGGAGAGGTTGGCTAGAGCTTCGAAGGTAATCGAAGATGAGAAGAGGAGACAAATCCTTGTGAGGGATCAGAGGGAAGACAGAGTCAGAATCCTTATCGCCGAGTGGGAAGCAAAACTGAAGATTAAGGAAGCAGAGAACGTGAAGATCATTGCTGAGAGAGATCATTATATGGCCGAAAGAGATCATTATCTTGCTGAGAGGGATCATTACTTCCGATAGATGAAGATTCACCAGAAGGAGATAGGAAGACTGCAGCAAGAGAATACTGAGCTCAGGTTCGCCGTGAAGTTTACCAGGATGGTTGATGATGTAGGGCCTTCTGTGGGACCTTCATCAGATTAGACCTTTCTTATTTGTGTGGATTACCGTCAGGCCTGTTGACGGAATTCACTTGCTTGTATTGCCTTTCTGTTTCTGGAGAATTGTATTTGATTTGTATCAGACTTGATGTATGACTTTCGCACATATTGTGCGCTTTAGATATACAGTGGTTGTTTTCATTCAGTGATTGGTCTTCAAGCTTTATTTACTTTGCACACTCACACAGCACACACATGGTTGGGTGATATCTTTGCTAAATCATATTTCTCTGATCTGTATGGTGAAACCAGATGATTGATATCAGGATATTACTGTCAAATTATTATCTGTCCCGATGAAACCAGGATCGAAAGACAGAGTGTTCCTCATATGGATAGACATTACATTCATGCATAATCATAATAACTTGTCTTCTATTTTGCAGGTGTCGGTGTCTAACGTGCTTGATTGTTTCAGGAATCATTGCTCGCGCACGTAGAATCATTCCTTTGCACGCAGCACGTCCACACAGATATCCTACTAGACGCAACACATCCAGGCTGATGGATCTACCCAACGCAGATGTTCTCGAGCTGAAGGAGAAAATGAATGAACTGATCAATGTCATGCAAGGGTTTGCCGTGGGACAAAAAGCACTTGCTGATAAAGTTGAGAAGCTCGAGCGGGCTTCAGCTGCCAACAGTGGTATCAATTTAGAGGGTATCTCCAACCATGGCCTTGGTGGTTCCAGGGATGGGGGAGATCTCGGAAAGAAAACTACTACTGGTGTAGTGACTAATAATGGGGGTGGTTTCGGTGTTGCCACAGGCGGTGGACCAGGTCCGATGGGTAATAATCTGAAGGATAGTTTGTTTCCTCCTTTCTTTGGGGCCGAAGAGGATAGGGAGGAAGACAGGGAAGCAGATCAGTTCTCCATGCTGAATGAGCAATTTGGTCAATATGGCGTTCAACCACCCAATAAAGAGATTCAGGTGCTGGCGGAGAAGATCAGGGCTCTTGAAAGTCATGCTACTCCAGGGGTTGTTAACATGTCGAATATGGGGCTTGTTGAGGGAATTGTGATTCCACAAAAGTTTAAAGCGCCTGCGTTTGACAAATATAATGGGAGTTCTTGCCCAGAAACTCATCTCCAGGCTTTTGTCCGAAAGATTTCTGCTTATACAATGGACCAAAAGCTATGTATGTACTTCTTCCAGGACAGTTTGTCTAGGGGGTCTTTGGAATGGTACACTAAATTGAAATCTTCTGACATTAAAAGCTGGCAGGATCTTGGTGATGCATTCTTTAAACAATACCAGTTCAATGCTGATATGGCGCCTAGCCGTACCCAACTGCAGGGTATGTCTCAGAAGCCTAATGAGGGGTTTAAAGAATATGCACAGAGGTGGAGGGAGCTGGCTGCCCGAGTCCAACCTCCGTTGGTGGATAGAGAAATGTCAGACTTGTTTATGGGTACCCATCAGGGGACGTTTGCAGAGAGGATGGTTGGATGCCCGGTTACCAACTTCGCTGATATAGTGGTGGTTGGGGAAAGAATTGAGAGTTGGTTAAAGCTGGGAAAGATACAGGGTAACACTTCGTCGTCTGGATCAAAGAAGCCCTTTGGGAATGGTCAGAGGAAGAAGGAAGGTGACACCAGTGCCGTATATGCCCAGAGGGGACAGAGTAGGGATCGTTACTATCAGCACACTGCTGCGGTAACAATTCCTGCTGATACTCAACAACAACAACAGCAGCATCAACAACCGCAACAACAACGACAGCCGTTTCAACAGAGACCGCAGAGGGCCGGGTATCAGGTGCGGGGGCGAATGAATGATCGTCAATTTGATAGACCACCTGTGACCTACTCGTTCTTGTTGAAAAAGTTGAAAGACTTGGGGTTGGTCCAACTGAGGACGTTGGCTCCGTTGAGACCTGACCAGAGGCCGACCAGTTTTGATGAGAACGCTAAGTGCGAATTCCACTCAGGTGCTCCTGGACACAATGTGGAAATTTGTAAAGCTTTTAAGCATGTGGTCCAGGACTTAGTGGATTCTAAGGCAATCAATTTTGCTCCATCTCCAAACGTTAATGCTAATCCCATGCCCGCGCATGGTCAAATGGGGGTGAATGCAGTCTCTGAGAATGAGGGCAGAGTTGGGCTGACAGAGGTAGACCAGTTGAAGACTCCATTGGCTGAGGTCAAAAGACAATTGTTGAAGAATGGGGTCTTCCCGGGCTGTGATGATTGTTGTGTTGCGTGCACCGTTGTTCCCAATGGGTGTGTATTGTTGAGGGAGGCTGTCCAGAGGCTGATAGATGAGGGAAGCCTCAGATTTGAAAAGATTGATTCGGAGAGGGAGGATGTCTCCACCATAACCATTTACTTCGACCCGGTTGATTTGTCAACGCTGGCAGATGCGGCTCCAGTTACTATCACGGTACCTGGGCCAATTCCTTATGACAATGACGATGCTGTACAATGGCATTATGGTGGAGAAGTTTACTGTAATGGGGAAAAGTTGGATGATCAGACTGCGGATGAAACCACCGTTTCAAAGGTGGATAATGCCGGACCCAGTGGTTTCACTCGCAGTGGAAGGTTGTTTGCACCCGATGCTTTGAGGAGTGGAGAGGGAGAAAAAGAAAAGAAAGATAAGGCTGAGGCTTTAGCCAGGGCAAGAGGGAAATAGGTGGTGAGCGAGGGTACTCCTGTGGTGACACCGGCGCCTGGTGGGTTGGAGAGAGAACTTGATGATGAAACTGAAGAATTTTTGAGAATCATCAAGAAGTCAGAGTACAAGCTTGTTGACCATCTGCAGCAGACTCCATCCAAGATCTCAATCTTGTCCTTATTGCTGAGCTCCGAGGGGCATAGAGAGGCTTTGCTGAGAATATTGAAGAGATCCTATGTTCCCCAGGAGATAACGATCAATCAATTGGAGACGGTGGTGTCGAATGTTAATGCCAGCCATGGGCTGGGTTTTACCGATTTGGATCTGACTGTGGATGGGTGGAATCATAATAGGCCATTACACATTACCATGGAGTGTAAAGGAGTCGTGCTCTCGTACGTGTTGGTTGATATCGGCTCATCACTAAATGTGTTGCCAAAGAAGGCCTTGGCAAAGCTGGATTGTGAAGGGTTGATCTTGACGCCCATGGACCTGATAGTTAGAGCTTTTGATGGCTCAAAGCGGGCTGTGTTCGGGGAAGTGGAGCTCCCGGTGAAGATTGGGCCCGAGGTGTTTAAGTCGGTATTCTATGTCATGGATATTCAGCCGGCATACAGTTGCCTGTTGGGTCGCCCATGGATCCATGTTGCGGGAGCACTGACTTCGACTTTGCACCAGAAGCTGAAGTATATCTGGGATGGGCAGGTCGTCACCGTTTGTGGGGAGGAAGACATCTTCGTCAGCCACCTATCATCGTTCAAGTATGTTGAAATGGACGGTGAAATATGGGAAACGCCCAGTCAAGCATTCGAAACCGTCAAGGTGGAGAATGCTCTTTTTGCTAAAGAGGAGAAGCCGTCCATTTCTTCGTACAAGCAGGCTGCTGAGGTGGTGAAGAATGGAGAAGCTCCAGGTTGGGGGAAGATGATGGACATCGCCGCCAAGAAAGACCGATTCGGGGTTGGTTATCAGCCGGGCCGAGGCTCGTCTGGACAGGGCAGAGGACGTTGCACGTCATTCACGTTCACCAGTGCTGGAATGCTGGATCCAGATCACATCTGTATGGTGGGTGAAGAGGTCGACAGTGACAGTGAGCTTGATCAATGGATAAAGCCGTGCGTACCAGGGATGGAAGTCCAAAACTGGAAGGCCGAAAAGATCATCACTGTCACTCTACTTGAAGAGTAATATTTCTTGTTTTTCAAATTTGTTTGCAGGAAAGCCATACGTTTTGCCCGAAACGTAATGGTTCATTGTAAGGGCCACCTCATGTTTCATTTTGCAATTTCTGCATCATAAATAAAAGGATGTTTTTTCAATTAAAAGCGGTGTTCCCTGTTTTTCAACTATTTTTGCAGTTTAAAAACAAAAAATAAAAAAATGGCAATGTTTATTTTCATTTTCTTTTTCGTTTTGCTTCGCTCCGGTGCTAAAGCAATGCATGAATCAACATTCATGCAGATGCGATATTTCTCCGGATTTCATTGATAACAACCCTGTTACACCCTCATATGACTTCGACAATCCGATCTATCATACCGAAGAAGAAGGCGAAGAAGATTGTGAACTGCCGGAGGAATTAGCCAGGTTGTTAAAACAAGAGGAGAAGGTGATTCAGCCGCATGAGGAGCAGGTTGAGGTTGTGAATCTGGGTACCGACGAGGTCAAGAAAGAAGTGAAAGTTGGGGTTGCGTTGGAGGAAAGTGTTAAGAGCAGAATGGTAGCCTTGTTGAAAGAATATGTTGATATCTTCGTCTGGTCTTATCAAGATATGCCAGGGTTAGATACCGATATTGTTGTGCACAAGTTACCATTGAGAGCAGATTGTCCTCCAATGAAGCAGAAGTTGCGCAGAACTCGACCTGAGATGGCCATGAAAATTAAAGAGGAAGTACAGAAACAGTTGGATGCTGGTTTCCTCGCTGTCACTAATTATCCACCTTGGGTCGCAAACATTGTGCCGGTGCCGAAGAAGGATGGGAAGGTGAGAATGTGTGTGGACTACCGGGATTTGAACAGAGCTAGTCTGAAGGATGATTTCCCATTACCTCACATCGACGTGTTGGTAGATAATACAGCTCAATTCTCGGTGTTTTCCTTCATGGGTGGCTTTTCTGGCTATAATCAAATCAAAATGTCGCCAGATGATATGGAGAAAACAACGTTCATCATACCGTGGGGCACTTTTTGTTATAAGGTGATGCCATTTGGTCTCAAGAACGCCGGTGCTACTTATCAGAGGGCCATGGTGACTTTGTTTCATGATATGATTCATCATGAAATTGAATGCTATGTTGATGACATGATAGCAAAGTCCCAAACAGAAGAGGGGCATCTGGTAGATCTGGCCAAGCTGTTTGACCGGCTGAGACAATTCAGACTGAGGTTGAATCCGAATAAGTGCACTTTCGGAGTGCGGTCCGGTAAGTTGCTGGGGTTTATTGTAAGCGAAAGAGGAATCGAGGTTGATCCTGCTAAAGTAAAAGCAATAAGAGAAATGCCTGAACCTAGAACAGAGAAAGAGGTTCGTGGTTTCTTAGGTAGATTGAACTACATTTCACGGTTCATATCTCATCTAACAGCCACGTGTGAACCCATATTCAAGTTGTTGAGAAAAGATCAAACGGTCAGGTGGAATAATGATTGCCAAGCGGCATTTGAAAAGATAAAAGAATATTTGCAGGAGCCTCCGATTCTGATGCCTCCTGTGGAGGGACAACCGTTAATTCTGTACTTGACGGTCCTCGAGGGGTCCATGGGGTGTGTACTGGGGCAGCATGACGAGTCTGGTCGAAAAGAGAATGCCATATACTACCTTAGCAAAAAGTTTACTGACTGTGAAACAAGATATTCACTGCTCGAGAAAACTTGCTGTGCTTTGGTATGGGCTGCTCGCCGACTGAGACAGTATATGCTGGTTCATACCACTTTGTTGATTTCCAAGATGGATCCTGTAACACGGTGGAGAAAACTGACTTTAGTTAAATGTTGCGGATAGCAAGAGTCGCCACCGACTTTTATTTTATCCAAAAGGAAAGGACATGAAAGAACAGGAAAGACCTTAAAAAGATTTTGAGTTCGGGGGGTAGGTTATACAAAGGGAAGGTATTAGCACCCTTTATATCCATGGTTATCCATGGGCTCTTAGTTACTTAGCTCACTTTGTTTGTTTGCAAGAGTGTAGTGTGTGATTAGAAAAATTTCTTTAAGTACTTTGTAATGACCCTCGTATGGGTGTATACAAAGCCTAGTTTAGAAATTGTGAGGTGTAAAAGTAATTTTGAAAAGTGTGAGCAAGTAACTATGAGATACCTACCCTAGATTAAGTCTTTCGTGTTCTCGTATATTCTTTCAATGGTAAGACTGTCCCTATTATTAAGGAATAGGTAGTCATTACCTTGGATGTGTTTAAGGGACGGGCGTAGGGTCATCGTATGGTCAATGAAGGCAACATAAGGGGTGTCTTTAGCAACTCGTAGGGACTATCATCATATTTACCGAAGGGACAAGATCATTATATCGTAGGCAACCTCGTAGGGACTTGATCTTTTAAGTTTATATGGACTTGATGATTTTTCTGTTTGAAGGGACTTTGCTTAAGACACCCCTATTTTCGAGGGACTTGACCATTTAAAGAAGGCAACCAAGAGGAATACCCTAGGAAGTACAGATGGCGATCAAAGATCGACTTACGTGTGTGAGTGTTATTTTTCAGATATTTGTCTTGAATTTAATTTTCTAAGTTCAATTATTTACAGTTAGTTTTTTTGCACTCCCTAAATTACTAACCACGCAATAAATATTTACAAAAATAAAAGTAAGAAAAATAAATTCCTAAACTATTACATGGCTATGGGACAGATACATAATAATCAGGCGAGAAAGAATAAATTTACAACCTATACATTTGTTCCTAATATTATAAATAAAACAAAATTAAAATCAGGAAAATAATGAAGCAAAAATAGAATAGATAAAAGCAAATAATAATAAAATAATAAATAAACAATGATAATAAAGCAATAATAAAATAACAATAATAATAAAGTGATAATAAAAAGGTTAGAATTTTAAAAGAAATTATTTTAGGTTAAACAAGTTAGATTTTTTTAGAAGTTATTAGAAAAATATGAGTTTAAAATAAATTAGTAATAATAAAAGAATTTAAAATACATTAATGTACAAATTATAAAATAAAAGAGTTATATGAAAATATTAAGTTAGTTATTTACAAAATAAATAAAGATTACAGAAAATATCAAATTATTAGATTAATAGGTTTATTATTATTATTCAATTAGAAAAATGGTCAATTAGATTTTATTTACAAAATATATAAGGATTTATTATTATAAGTAAATAAAAAAAAAAAGTTATTAAAATAGTTAGTATTTATTATTTATTTACAAAAAAATATAAAGGTTATAGAAAAATATTAAATAATTAATTTAGTAGGTTTTCACGCCCTACATTACCTCACATCGACGTGTTGGTAGATAATACAGCTCAATTCTCGGTGTTTTCCTTCATGGGTGGCTTTTCTGGCTATAATCAAATCAAAATGTCGCCAGATGATATGGAGAAACAACGTTCATCATACCGTGGGGCACTTTTTGTTATAAGGTGATGCCATTTGGTCTCAAGAACGCCGGTGCTACTTATCAGAGGGCCATGGTGACTTTGTTTCATGATATGATTCATCATGAAATTGAATGCTATGTTGATGACATGATAGCAAAGTCCCAAACAGAAGAGGGGCATCTGGTAGATCTGGCCAAGCTGTTTGACCGGCTGAGACAATTCAGACTGAGGTTGAATCCGAATAAGTGCACTTTCGGAGTGCGGTCCGGTAAGTTGCTGGGGTTTATTGTAAGCGAAAGAGGAATCGAGGTTGATCCTGCTAAAGTAAAAGCAATAAGAGAAATGCCTGAACCTAGAACAGAGAAAGAGGTTCGTGGTTTCTTAGGTAGATTGAACTACATTTCACGGTTCATATCTCATCTAACAGCCACGTGTGAACCCATATTCAAGTTGTTGAGAAAAGATCAAACGGTCAGGTGGAATAATGATTGCCAAGCGGCATTTGAAAAGATAAAAGAATATTTGCAGGAGCCTCCGATTCTGATGCCTCCTGTGGAGGGACAACCGTTAATTCTGTACTTGACGGTCCTCGAGGGGTCCATGGGGTGTGTACTGGGGCAGCATGACGAGTCTGGTCGAAAAGAGAATGCCATATACTACCTTAGCAAAAAGTTTACTGACTGTGAAACAAGATATTCACTGCTCGAGAAAACTTGCTGTGCTTTGGTATGGGCTGCTCGCCGACTGAGACAGTATATGCTGGTTCATACCACTTTGTTGATTTCCAAGATGGATCCTGTAACACGGTGGGAGAACTGACTTTAGTTAAATGTTGCGGATAGCAAGAGTCGCCACCGACTTTTATTTTATCCAAAAGGAAAGGACATGAAAGAACAGGAAAGACCTTAAAAAGATTTTGAGTTCGGGGGGTAGGTTATACAAAGGGAAGGTATTAGCACCCTTTATATCCATGGTTATCCATGGGCTCTTAGTTACTTAGCTCACTTTGTTTGTTTGCAAGAGTGTAGTGTGTGATTAGAAAAATTTCTTTAAGTACTTTGTAATGACCCTCGTATGGGTGTATACAAAGCCTAGTTTAGAAATTGTGAGGTGTAAAAGTAATTTTGAAAAGTGTGAGCAAGTAACTATGAGATACCTACCCTAGATTAAGTCTTTCGTGTTCTCGTATATTCTTTCAATGGTAAGACTGTCCCTATTATTAAGGAATAGGTAGTCATTACCTTGGATGTGTTTAAGGGACGGGCGTAGGGTCATCGTATGGTCAATGAAGGCAACATAAGGGGTGTCTTTAGCAACTCGTAGGGACTATCATCATATTTACCGAAGGGACAAGATCATTATATCGTAGGCAACCTCGTAGGGACTTGATCTTTTAAGTTTATATGGACTTGATGATTTTTCTGTTTGAAGGGACTTTGCTTAAGACACCCCTATTTTCGAGGGACTTGACCATTTAAAGAAGGCAACCAAGAGGAATACCCTAGGAAGTACAGATGGCGATCAAAGATCGACTTACGTGTGTGAGTGTTATTTTTCATATATTTGTCTTGAATTTAATTTTCTAAGTTCAATTATTTACAGTTAGTTTTTTTGCACTCCCTAAATTACTAACCACGCAATAAATATTTACAAAAATAAAAGTAAGAAAAATAAATTCCTAAACTATTACATGGCTATGGGACAGATACATAATAATCAGGCGAGAAAGAATAAATTTTACAACCTATACATTTGTTCCTAATATTATAAATAAAACAAAATTAAAATCAGGAAAATAATGAAGCAAAAATAGAATAGATAAAAGCAAATAATAATAAAATAATAAATAAACAATGATAATAAAGCAATAATAAAATAACAATAATAATAAAGTGATAATAAAAAGGTTAGAATTTTAAAAGAAATTATTTTAGGTTAAACAAGTTAGATTTTTTTAGAAGTTATTAGAAAAATATGAGTTTAAAATAAATTAGTAATAATAAAAGAATTTAAAATACATTAATGTACAAATTATAAAATAAAAGAGTTATATGAAAAATATTAAGTTAGTTATTTACAAAATAAATAAAGATTACAGAAAATATCAAATTATTAGATTAATAGGTTTATTATTATTATTCAATTAGAAAAATGGTCAATTAGATTTTATTTACAAAATATATAAGGATTTATTATTATAAGTAAGTAATAAAAAAAAGTTATTAAAATAGTTAGTATTTATATTTATTTACAAAAAAATTAAAGGTTATAGAAAAATATTAAATAATTAATTTAGTAGGTTTTCACGCCCTACATTACTAAACCACGCAGTTAATATAGGATCAATGGCAGGAATTTAAATGGCAGAAAAATAAATGGCAGAAAATAAATGGCAGAAAATAAAATCCTAATTATTACAACGCTTTGGTGCAGTTACATAATAAAGATGGCGAAAAGTAAAACTGAAAATATTATAAGGGCGAAGCAGTTACAGTGTATGAATAACATAAATATGAGCGAAAATAGGAAATAATAATAAGGTTTGTTAAGGTTTAAGAAAAGGTTTATGGTTTAGAGGAAACAACACGGTAAAGTTTTAGGTTTGAATTTAGAGTTTGTGGCGAAATTGTCAGGGTTTAGGAAAAATTAGGGTAGTTAGTTATGAAAAAAAATGTGCAGATATAAATATATGTATAAAAAAAATATGAATTAAAAAAAAACAACGGCGTTGCTAGCGCAAAATTGCGATCATCGCAACTGGATCGGATAACACAAATGTCACGCCTCATACACGTATATGTGAAAACGGCGTATTGACACGATCCGATCCGAAACATAATCAAATTATACATAAAATAGAAATATATATATATATATTAACACACTAGTTACATATATGAACATGTATTTGAAACACAGTAACGAATATATCAACAAAATAGATAAAGTATATATCATATATAAACTATTACCAAACTGTGTGTACGATAGTATAGATCAACCACTCTCAGTTTCTCTTTTTTTCCTGTCTTTTTGGCCTCCTCTATCAGTCATGCTAGTAATATATATAGGAACAAATTAGGTTAATGATAATGGGCCTAAGTTTATTTTGAACCCAATATTAAATTAAAAACTGAATAAAGTTAAATAATTAAAATAGTTAAAATTAAATAAAAACTAATTAACCTATTTATTTATTCTAGACCCAATATAAAAATAAATAGACTCAAAAAAAAAAGTCGGGCACCAAAATGCTCGAAAAAATAAAATGAACACGTCAAAATAATCAGCGCGAAATAAATGACTCGGAAAAATACAGCATTTGGTCGGATTTTGAAATAAAAATTATGACCGTTTAAACTGCTCAGACTGATCAACATATGACCAAAAATAGTCGTAAAAATATTTTTAGCATGTCAAATTAAACCACGTGAACCGCAGATTAATGTTACCGACATTTGCAAACTTAAACTTGACATTTTTTCGTTGACTAATTTTAGGCACAGTTAAAAAGTTAATTTGACCAGTCTGTTTGTAAATTCCGAGAACTTATTCCGGCTAATATTAAGACAGAAAAAAATGTTATGCTATGAAGATGATGCAAATGAATGTGAAACAAAAAATTGGTTAGAGTTAAAAATAGAGGGCAAATTTTGGGGTGCAACAGCTGCCCCTGTTCAATTTTCTGAAACCTGAGGAGTTAGATTGGCCTGTGTGCCATTCGTGACTTGGAAGGTTGAAGGGGATTGAACACAAAAGCCCAAAAATTTGCACTCGCCGGTGCGTAAAGTAACACTGATGACTGGTTGTATATGTTTAAGTGGGCTTGAAGATGCCACTTGGAAGAACTGGAGATGGGCTTATAGATGCCATCCATAATATCAGGAGGTGATAATATCTTGATGTTGATACTGGATATCAGTACTAGGTCTTCGTTTAGGCCGTCTCTGAATCGTATCTAAGAACATACTTTTAATTTAAGTGTCAGAACCAAATCTTCGTGGCGATTTCTTTCTGAATTAAGTATCAACACTAGACCTTCGTATAGATCGTCTCTGAACTGTTTTGATTTGTTGAATAGACCAGTAGAAATAAATCTTCGTGATGATTATCTCTTCTGGAAATATCCTGGATTAGGGAATAGATCTTCGTATAGACCGTTTGCCTACTATCCAAGAACAAAAGAATATCAGGATTAAATCTTCTGAAAATATCCTGGACTAGGGAATAGATCTTTGTATAGACCGTTTGCCTAATATCCAAGAACAAAAGAGTGTCAGGATGAAATCTCCTGAAAACATCCTGGACTAGGGAATAGATCTTCGTATAGACCGTTTGCCTACTATCCAAGGACACCTTGAGTAATGATTAAGTATCAGCACTAGATCTTCGTATAGATCGTTTTTGACCTGTTGTGAATTGTTGATAGTATTTTATCTGTATATAACCATCCTGCAAGGAAAAGGTTAGTTTATGCAATATGTATGCATGCATGGCATGGTGCATCTAAGTAAATGTATTATGCACTTATGGATATGCTATGGTATGATGTAAATGATGTATGTATGAATCATGCGGCCTGAAGCGTCCGGATATCTTTGTATAACAACTGCTGGCTAGGGAAAATAAATCCCGATTCGTTGCTGAAGAATATGAGGAACTCGTTCCCGTCTTGTTTGATAGTATAGTATTTGTCACTTCCCGTATTCGTTCGTCGTACTTCTATTGAAGGAATAAGTTCCTGAGTATCCCGACTGAGGATAAAGAGATGGACATAAATTCAAGGGGAGACGTAATTCGAAGCATCTATAAAGATAGATTTGCTCTACTGGGGATTTGTAGTGGGGATGAACCGGCGAAGCTTCGTTGAACTACTACCCTCGTTCGTCCTTAGTAAATACTATTACTGCATTTTATGCATTTCTGGTAAACATCAATCGTATTCAAAAGCATACATACATTCAAACACAACCAATGGACGTTTTCGCTTATGTAAATAGAGTAAAAGTAAATCTGGATTCAAAGATGAAATTTTATTTATATCACAAAGTGACCTATACATAGGCAAGTTTGTACAAGGAGACAGAAATCCTAGTAAGAGGAATTCGTCGTAAATTTTTTATAAAACAAAGAAAACAGCTATGTGAAAAATGATCCTATTGAGTTTCAATTCTACTATTGCCATTATCTTCAAATATCTCATCTTCTGCTGTTGAGACAGAAACGATTGGATTGATCTTTATCTGTTTGAACTTGATTTAGGTAGCACCATCAGTTGAAGTTACATGAGTGATCCAAACGAGACATAGTCATACGCTTTAATCCCTAACTTTTGCCTGGATTGCCCTTTCAGGTTTTCAATCCACCGGGATACCCTTTTTTGTCCAAGCCGTCTTTTCAGGTTTTCGACTTGCCGGGTGTACATTTTTTTATATATATCCCTAATTTTTGCCCGAACCCTTTTGGTTTGTCGGGATGCCCTTATTTTTGCCTAGGCCAGTTAACCTAGCGGGTCTCTTTTTATGCGTAGTATTTTTTAACTATGTCTGCGTTTACAGGCTGTGGAAAGTCTTCACCATCCATAGTAGTAAGCATCATGGCACCTCCTGAGAATACTCTTTTGACCACAAATGGTCCTTCATATGTAGGAGTCCACTTGCCCCTAGGATCACCCTGTGGTAGTATGATACGCTTGATTACCAAGTCACCAGCCCGATATACCTTTGGCTTAACCTTCTTATTGAAAGCTTTGATCATCCGTTTCTGGTACATCTGACCATGACAAACAGCTGCCAACCTCTTTTCATCAATCAAATTTATCTGGTCGAGTCGAGTCTGAATCCACTCATCTTCATCCAAGCCTGCATCCTTCATGATTCTTAAGGAAGGGATCTGAACTTCAATGGGCAGAACTGCTTCCATACCATAGACTAAGGAGAATGGGGTTGCCCCTGTTGAAGTACGTATTGTAGTACGATAACCATGAAGAGAAAATGGTAACATCTCGTGCCAATCCTTGTAAGTAACAGTCATCTTCTGTAGAATCTTCTTAATGTTCTTATTAGCAGCTTCTACTGCCCATTCATCTTTGGCCGATACGGAGAAGAGTTGTGATGTTAATCTTGAACTGCATGCAGAGTTCAGCAATCATCTTGTTGTTCTTCCGGAGAGAGCAGGTTTCTCAGATGTATATTTGATAAGATCCATCTTAGAAATCAATAAAGTGGTATGATTCAACATATACTGTCTTAGTCGGCGAGCAGCCTAAGCCAAAGCATAGCAAGCTTTCTCGAGCTGGGAGTATCTTGTTTCACAGTCGGTACCTTTTGCTAAGGTAGTATATTGCATGCTCTTTTCGACCAGACTCGTCATGTTGCCCCAACACACACCCTATTGAATTTTCTAACACGGTCAAATACATGATTAGAGGTCTTCCTTCAACTGGTGGCATCAGATTTATAGGTTCTTGGAGATACTTCTTGATTTTGTCAAAAGCTTCTTGACATTCATCATTCCATATCATCTCTTGATTTTTCCAGCGAAAACCTCTACATAGTCATGTAACATCCGACTCAATCTTTCTTTGACACTGTTTTCCAAGCCTGCTCCTATTTTGACTTCTTTCTTGTCTACTTCAGTACCCAGATTTACAACTTCGATTGGCTCTTCATGTGGCTGTATAGCTTTCTCTTCTTGTTGTAATAACCTAGCAAGCTCTACAGGTACTTCACAATCTTCATCCTTTCCATCTTCAGCTTGATAGATCGGATTCTCGAAATTATAATTGGCAATAGTAGAACTGTTATCAACAGGATCCAGAGTGGATGAGGATCTGCATTTTAGTGATGTGGGTGTGTGTAAGAACACATAGCTGATGAAAATAAAATAAAAGAAAAACAAAGAGCCCAATATTTATGAAAACGAAACGTCCATTGATTTTTATTGAATGAAGTATGCAAATGAAATGACATCCCGAAACAAGCATACCATTGTGCCCCGGGTAAGGCATAAGGCTTAAAAGTTTAATTGTTCAAACTTAAAAATAACAACACAGTAATAGTATTTACTCCTGACTAAAGGAGATAGGAATAACGTCTTCAGTCTTCCAATTGTTGAGCCCATCACCCACAGTAGGAAAAATCCAGTTATCCAGATTGTAGTCTTCATTATAGTCACCCACATCATTGATTTGATCTTTCATGTTCCCTGGATTGGTGATACGAACAGCACGAGCACGACGAACAACCTTCTGGGACTCTGCAGTGAAACCCAAACCAAACTTGTCAGACTTGTAAGGAATGTCGGGAAGCTGACCCCAAATAGTGCAACCACCTTCTTCAACCACAACTCTAGCATCTTTGAGGGAAGCCATTGTAGGAGGTACTCTGGTAACCACAGGAACTCTTTTAACCACAGGAGGAGCTTCAGTAGCGGGAACGACCCAAGGAACTACTTCAAATGTCTGGCAAGGAGTCTCAACATATTCACCTTCCACTTCAACATACTTAAATGTATTCATATGACTGACCATATATTCTTCCTCTCCATAAACAGTTACGATCTTTCCCTTCACTGGATATCTCAGCTTCTGATGTAGAGTGGAGGTCACAGCACCTGCCCCGTGGATCCAGGGGCGCCCAAGCAAACAAGAGTACGCAGGACGAATATCCATTACATAGAAGGTAGAATCGAAGACTTGAGAGCCTACTTTGATCGGGAGATCTATTTCTCCATGCACCACTCTTCTTGAACCATCAAAGGCTCTCACCACTATATTACTTGGTCTTAACACAGCATCTTCAGGACTGAGCTTGTTCAGAACCTCTTTGGGAAGTACATTCAATGAAGAGCCATTGTCTATCAACACATGAGTCAAGGTAGTGCCCCTACATTCAATGGAGATATGTAAAGCTCTGTTATGGTTTCTTTTGGCAAGAGTCAAGTCAGCATCAGAAAAACCTAACCCATTATCATAAGTCAGATGTGCAACACAATTTTCAAATTGATCCACAGAAATTTCATTTGGTACATGAGCAGTCCTTAAGAATTTGATCAAGGCTTTAGCTTGAGCCTCAGAACACAGCAACAAAGATAACATGGAAATTTTGGAGGGAGTATGCCCCCAACTGGTCATCAATATCATAATCACTCTTACGAATGATCTTCAGCACTTCTTCCACCTGTTTAGAGAGATTTTCAGCAGTCGGTGCTTCAGCTTGCACAGGTTCAACCACAGGACCTTTGCCTCGAGCATCAGTACTTGGCTCAGAAGTGGAGGTAGTAGTTGGAAGAACTGTATTTTTTGAGGTAGCTGGAGGAGAGAAAATTCTTCCACTTCTGGTGATCTTACTAGATCCAGCAATATTATCAACATCAAGGTTATCATCAGTAACAGGTGTATCAGTCAAAGGTTCCTGCTTAACACCATGGATATAAACATCAGAACCGTAATTCCAGGGTATAGCTTTATCAGAAGTATAAGGAATAGGGCCAGGAGTGGTAATAATCATGGGAGGCACTCTAACTTCAGCAACAGTCTTCATCAGGCCTTCAGCAGTAATTTTGATAGGACCCTTGGAAGTGATCTTGACAGGGCCTTTGGAGGTAATCTTCACTAGCACTTTATCAACCATATCCACATCTTCAAACTTCTTACCTCGAGTTAGGTGTTCACACATACTTTCCACAGAAGGAGTTCTCTCAAACAATATAGTGTAATTGTCCATGAGGCGTTGAATACCATCTTTCAACTTCCAGCAGCTATCAGGTTTGTAGGCACAATAAAAACAGTCTTCGTTGCAACCTGGAAAGAATCCAGCCTGCACCAGCTTCTTCTTGATAATAGATAAGGGAGTAGTCACATTTGCTACTGAGGAAACATATGAAACTTCATCAACAGCATTAACAGTCTTCTCATGATTGGGCATGGGAGCAGTAATCACATTTGGAGTCCCAGGAGGGTCAAATTCAATCTCCCCAGCTTCAATCATATCTTGAATCTTATTTTTCAGTACCCAGCAATTGTTGGTGTCATGTCCCGGACAATTAGAATGATAGGCACATCGTGCATTAGGATTGTACCGAGGAGAGGAAGTATTAGGATTCTGAGGAGGGTCCTTCAAAGTAATGAGTTCCCCTTTCAACATGTGTTGCAAGGCTTGGCCAGTGACATGTTGATCTTGGTGAATTGTCTTCTAGGCTTCTGTTGATTACTCTGTGGTAGCTCTGGTGTTGCAGGAGTAGGATTAGAAATGTGAACTGCTCCTACGGATTGGTGACTTCTGTTACGGCCAGGTTGACCATACACAGCATTAGACTCCTTCTTTCCACTAGGGGGCTTCTTTGCAGTGCTTGATGAAGAGGCACCCACCTGTATCTTACCACTTCTTATACCACTTTCCACACGCTCTCCAGTCATTATCAGCTCAGTGAAACCAGATGATGAGCTTCCAATGAGGTGACTATAGAAAGGACTATTCAGCGTACTCATAAACATATCCACTAGCTCCCTGTCAGTCAGAGGAGGTTGAACTCTGCCAGCCAGGTCTCTCCATTTCTGGGCATACTCCTTGAAATTCTCCTTAGCACCCATTGACATGCTTTGTAGCTGCATGCGAGTAGGTGCTAAATCAGCATTGTATTGGTATTGCCTGTAGAAGGCCTCAGCAAGATCATTCCAATCACGGATATTGACACTCTCCAATTGATAGTACCATTCCAATTGAGCTCCAGACAAGCTCTCTTGGAAGAAATGAATCCATAACTTCTTATCAGCAGTATGTGGTTGAATCCTCCGGACATAGGATCTTAAATGCAGCCTGAGACATGAGACACCATCATACACCACAAAAGCAGGAACCTTGAAACCAATAGGTATAACCACTCCAGATATTAAACTCAGATCTTCAAAATCCAGCCCAGAAGATTTTTGTGACTCCATAGCATTCATTCTATCTACCAGCATCTTGTACTTAACTTCATTAGGATCATGATAATAATTTGCTTCAGAATCAGAATCTCCCACAGTATCATGGAGACTACCTCCCTCTTTCTCAGAATTTTCAGACTCATAATCATCAACCTGTTCCTTTGTCTTGATAGGGCCTCTGAATCTTCTTCTCAGATTGATAAGGCCTCCTGATCTTCTAGTCTTCTTCTTCTTCTTAGCCAGCAATGTCTTCAACTCATCTTGCCCCTTGGACAAGTTCAGAATCAACTCTTGGAATTGTGCATTCTGAGCCTGGAGATCTTTGACAGTCTGTTCAAGAGCCATTTCTGCTGAGGTAAACAACGATAAGATAAGATACATGTTCATAAGAAACCTGTGATGCAATAATATGGTATGTAGATGCTTATGCAATGTTTTCAAGGACCGTAGGATTTAAATTTGTGTAAACCACCAAAAAGTAAGCTTTTATTAGTAATAAACTTGTTTGCCCCTGGGCTTACAATAAAAATGAAATGAATACAAAAATGGGGTTTTAAGTCTCCCATGGACGTTTCCTCTTTGTGTTGAGGTATGAGTTGAGATTCCGCTCCTCGTGAAGTTGTTTTGTTAGCTCCAGGATTCTTTCCTGACTTGCCTTGTAATGAGTCTCAAAAGTATCTCTTTGCTCCTTCAACTGGATCCAGGACCTCTGTAACTCTTCCATGTCAGTGGGCATGTCTGGATGAAGAATGATGTAAGAAGTATCTCCTTCAGCAACAGGCTCCATGGTAACTGGCAGGATAGCAGGATATGGCATCATAAGAGTCTGAGCACGAGATCGTACCCATCTGAGATATGGTTCCATAGGAATAGTGTACTTGGGTTCCAGAGTCTTGCTGTCAACCTTGTTCACTTTATCCCATGCTCGTATGAACCTTTGACGGTAACCTTGAAGATTGTTGTCGTAGTCGAACATAATACCCTGAATAAGCATGTCATGAGGACCATCAGTCCGAGCGTAACCAAACTGACGTAGAGCTAAAGAAGGGTTGTAGGTAATGCCCCCTCTTATGCCAAGGAGTGGCACATTAGGGAACTCTCCACAACGGTCAATGATGGTAACATTCTCCATAGATCTAGAGCACCAATGAATATCTGAATGAGAAAGTGACATAATCCTCTTGGACCACCTGAACCCTTGTTCATTCTTCATCACTGATCGAGGAAGGTAAGAAATAAACCACCTAGATAATAGAGGTATGCAACACATCAGAGTTCCTCGTGCCTTCGTAGTACGGGTATGAAGAGAGTGTAAGATGTCTCCAAGTAATGTAGGCACTGGATTGCGAGTCAGAAATATGTTGATGGCGTGTACGTCTATGAACTGGTCTGGATTGGGGAACAGTACTAAGCCATAAATCAATAGGGCTAAGATCTCCTCAAAAGCATCATAACTTATAGCCTTCAGGAATACTTGAGCTTTCTCCATCAATACCTTAGCAAGAATACCCTTAACTCCACTCCTTGTTTCTAGGACAATGTCTGATTTCTTTAAATGTAAGGCTGCAGCAATGACTTCAGGTTTAGGCTCTTTTTCCAAGCCTGTGAAGGGTTTCTGATCAAGAATAGGTATACCCAGAAGCTTGGAGAACTCTTCCATTGTAGGAACCAGCTGATAGTCGGGAAATGTGAAGCAATGATGTTTAGGGTCAAAGAACTGAAACAGGACACTCATCATGTCTTCATTGAACCCTGAAGTGACTAGATCCAGTAGGTGACCATGCCTCTTGATGAACTGGGAGTTTTCAGAAACTTGAGAGACCAATTCCTTAAGCTTATGAGGTATTCCTACAAAGTTGATCCGGATAGTATTCCTACGAGCAGAAGCCATGACCTGCAACAAAGAACAAAGATAAATCCTTTGGTCCTTGAAATGGTTAGTGAAAATGCTATGCTTATGATGCATGATGATGCTATGATGTTATGCTCAATCACAAACATGTGGCACACACAAACAAGTCACACAATAGCCCTAGGTTTGAAGGCTTGCATGAGGTTTAAAGTAAGTACCCTCCCCTGAAGTTTAGTTGATTCATCCTGTCCTACAAAAGTAACCAGGTTCTAAGGGATCTCAAAATCATTGATCCTTCACAAGGGTGGTTGTTCAGTAGGCAACTTACTTGCCAACCAAAACCCTCCAAGTTTAGGATCTCAATGAGTGTAGTATCGAGTATCAACCAACTTCAGTCTTCACCAAAGCCGGTTATCTCACTACTTTCTAAAGGCCAAGATGGGATGACTAGGGTTCTAAAAGTCAGTTAGTGTATTGACAACATATGGCAGCCTCATATTATCCTCAACTTGCTTAAGGAACATAAGCACCAACCAAGAAGTCACACTAACTATGGCCACCAGATCAACCATATCGATATACGCCGTACAGTTTCCTTGGTCTATTGCCATTTACCTAAGGTACACTAGATCCGGGTTAGGGTCTTTCACACATAAGAGCACCCAACAGATAAGTATAAAGCAAACAAGGCAAACAATTTTAAAATGATCTAATTCCTAAGGGTACCCCTCTTTTATTAAATCCCCAGTGGAGTCGCCAGTTCTGTAACACGGTGGGAGAACTGACTTTAGTTAAATGTTGCGGATAGCAAGAGTCGCCACCGACTTTTATTTTATCCAAAAGGAAAGGACATGAAAGAACAGGAAAGACCTTAAAAAGATTTTGAGTTCGGGGGGTAGGTTATACAAAGGGAAGGTATTAGCACCCTTTATATTCATGGTTATCCATGGGCTCTTAGTTACTTAGCTCACTTTGTTTGTTTGCAAGAGTGTAGTGTGTGATTAGAAAAATTTCTTTAAGTACTTTGTAATGACCCTCGTATGGGTGTATACAAAGCCTAGTTTAGAAATTGTGAGGTGTAAAAGTAATTTTGAAAAGTGTGAGCAAGTAACTATGAGATACCTACCCTAGATTAAGTCTTTCGTGTTCTCGTATATTCTTTCAATGGTAAGACTGTCCCTATTATTAAGGAATAGGTAGTCATTACCTTGGATGTGTTTAAGGGACGGGCGTAGGGTCATCGTATGGTCAATGAAGGCAACATAAGGGGTGTCTTTAGCAACTCGTAGGGACTATCATCATATTTACCGAAGGGACAAGATCATTATATCGTAGGCAACCTCGTAGGGACTTGATCTTTTAAGTTTATAGGGACTTGATGATTTTTCTGTTTGAAGGGACTTTGCTTAAGACACCCCTATTTTCGAGGGACTTGACCATTTAAAGAAGGCAACCAAGAGGAATACCCTAGGAAGTACAGATGGCGATCAAAGATCGACTTACGTGTGTGAGTGTTATTTTTCAGATATTTGTCTTGAATTTAATTTTCTAAGTTCAATTATTTACAGTTAGTTTTTTTGCACTCCCTAAATTACTAACCACGCAATAAATATTTACAAAAATAAAAGCAAGAAAAATAAATTCCTAAACTATTACATGGCTATGGGACAGATACATAATAATCAGGCGAGAAAGAATAAATTTACAACCTATACATTTGTTCCTAATATTATAAATAAAACAAAATTAAAATCAGGAAAATAATGAAGCAAAAATAGAATAGATAAAAGCAAATAATAATAAAATAATAAATAAACAATGATAATAAAGCAATAATAAAATAACAATAATAATAAAGTGATAATAAAAAGGTTAGAATTTTAAAGAAATTATTTTAGGTTAAACAAGTTAGATTTTTTTAGAAGTTATTAGAAAAATATGAGTTTAAAATAAATTAGTAATAATAAAGAATTTAAAATACATTAATGTACAAATTATAAAATAAAAGAGTTATATGAAAAATATTAAGTTAGTTATTTACAAAATAAATAAAGATTACAGAAAATATCAAATTATTAGATTAATAGGTTTATTATTATTATTCAATTAGAAAAATGGTCAATTAGATTTTATTTACAAAATATATAAGGATTTATTATTATAAGTAAATAATAAAAAAAGTTATTAAAATAGTTAGTATTTATTATTTATTTACAAAAAAATATAAAGGTTATAGAAAAATATTAAATAATTAATTTAGTAGGTTTTCACGCCCTACATTACTAAACCACGCAGTTAATATAGGATCAATGGCAGGAATTTAAATGGCAGAAAAATAAATGGCAGAAAATAAATGGCAGAAAATAAAATCCTAATTATTACAACGCTTTGGTGCAGTTACATAATAAAGATGGCGAAAAGTAAAACTGAAAATATTACAAGTTAAAACTTAAAATATTACAAGGGCGAAGCAGTTACAGTGTATGAATAACATAAATATGAGCGAAAATAGGAAATAATAATAAGGTTTGTTAAGGTTTAAGAAAAGGTTTATGGTTTAGAGGAAACAACACGGTTAAAGTTTTAGGTTTGAAATTTAGAGTTTGTGGCGAAATTGTCAGGGTTTTAGGAAAAATTAGGGTAGTTAGTTATGAAAAAAAATGTGCAGATATAAATATATGTATAAAAAAAATATGAATTAAAAAAAAACAACGGCGTTGCTAGCGCAAAATTGCGATCATCGCAACTGGATCGGATAACACAAATGTCACGCCTCATACACGTATATGTGAAAACGGCGTATTGACACGATCCGATCCGAAAACATAATCAAATTATAACATAAAATAGAAATATATATATATATTTAACACACTAGTTACATATATGAACATGTATTTGAAACACAGTAACGAATATATCAACAAAATAGATAAAGTATATATCATATATAAACTATTACCAAACTGTGTGTACGATAGTATAGATCAACCACTCTCAGTTTCTCTTTTTTTTCCTGTCTTTTTGGCCTCCTCTATCAGTCATGCTAGTAAATATATATATAGGAACAAATTAGGTTAATGATAATGGGCCTAAGTTTATTTTGAAACCCAATATTAAATTAAAAACTGAATAAAGTTAAATAATTAAAATAGTTAAAATTAAAATAAAAACTAATTAACCTATTTATTTATTCTAGACCCAATATAAAAATAAATAGACTCAAAAAAAATAAAAGTCGGGCACCAAAATGCTCGAAAAAATAAAATGAACACGTCAAAATAATCAGCGCGAAATAAATGACTCGGAAAAATACAGCGTTTGGTTGGATTTTGAAATAAAAATTATGACCGTTTAAACTGCTCAGACTGATCAACATATGACCAAAAATAGTCGTAAAAATATTTTTAGCATGTCAAATTAAACCACGTGAACCGCAGATTAATGTTACCGACATTTGCAAACTTAAACTTGACATTTTTTCGTTGACTAATTTTAGGCACAATTAAAAAGTTAATTTGACCAGTCTGTTTGTAAATTCCGAGAACTTATTCCGGCTAATATTAAGACAGAAAAAAATGTTATGCTATGAAGATGATGCAAATGAATGTGAAACAAAAAATTGGTTAGAGTTAAAAATAGAGGGCAAATTTTGGGGTGCAACAGATCCGATCAAGTATATTTTTGAAAAGCCAGCATTGACCGGACGGGTTGCGAGGTGGCAAATGATTTTGATTGAGTACGATATATAATATACTTCTCAAAAAGCAATCAAGGGGAGTGTATTGTCTGATTACCTCGCCCAGCAACCCATTGAGGATTATCAACCGATGAAGTTTGAATTCCCTGATGAGGACATCATGTTTCTCAAATCGAAAGATTGCGAGGAACCAATCCCGGAGGAAGGGCCTGACCCTGAATCCGAATGGATTCTGATGTTTGATGGGGCCGTTAACGTGAATGGTAGCGGTGTTGGTGCTGTTTTGGTTACGCCGAAAGGATCCCACATTCCTTTTGCTGCCCGGCTAACATTTGAATGCACCAACAATGTGGCTGAATACGAAGCTTGTATCTTGGGGATCGAAGAGGCGATTGATTTGCGGATCAAAAACCTTGTTATATATGGAGATTCAGCTTTGGTTGTGAATCAGGTTAACGGAAAATGGTATACGCATCAATCTCATTTAATTCCATACCGGGATTATACGAGGAGATTGTTGACGTTTTTCACCAAGGTGGAATTACACCATGTGTCTAGAGAAGAGAACCCTTTGGCAGATGCTTTGGCTACTCTGGCCGCCTTGATTAAGGTGCAGTGGTGGAATCAGTTCCCTAGTGTTGAGGTGGGACGTCTGGATAGAACGGCTTATGTGTTTGCTGTTGACACAGCGCCTGATGATGAGAAGTCGTGGTACTACGATATCAAGCGCTATCTGGAGACCCAAGAGTATCCTGAGGAGCATCCAAAAGGGACCGAAAGACTCTGAGGAGGTTGGCCATGGTGTTCTATCTGAACAAGGATGGGGTGTTGTATAAGCGGAATTTTGATTGGGTTTTGCTTAGATGTGTTGATGACAAAGAAGCAAGCCAGTTGATGAAAGAAGTACACGAGGGGTCGTTTGGTACCCATGCCAGTGGGAATGCGATGGTGAAAAAGCTGTTGAGAGCTGGGTATTATTGGATGACGATGGAGGCCCAATGTTTCAATTTCGTGCGGAAATGTCATAAATGCCAGATTTATGCTGATTAGGTGCACGTGCCTCCAAATCCGTTGAGCTTAATGTCGTCTCCGTGGCCGTTTGCTATGTGGGGCATTGATATGATCGGAAAGATTGAGCCTACGGCTTCGAATGGGCATCGGTTCATATTAGTGGCTATTGATTACTTCACCAAGTGGGTGGAAGCAGCCTCTTATGCAAACGTGACGAAGCAGGTCGTGGCCAGGTTCCTGAAGAGAGACATCATTTGCAGATATGGGGTTCCCGAGAGAATTATTACTGATAATGGTTCTAATTTGAATAACAAGATGATGGCAGAACTGTGCCGGGAATTCAAGATTGAGCATCACAATTCTTCTCCTTATCGTCCGAAGATGAATGGGGCGGTTGAGACAGCTAATAAGAATATTAAGAAGATTGTGCAGAAGATGGTCGTGACCTATAAGGATTGGCACGAGATGTTGCCGTTTGCATTGCATGGGTACCGAACCTCGGTGCATACGTCTATTGGGGCAACGCCTTTCTCGTTGGTATATGGAATGGAAGCCGTGCTACCGGTTGAGGTTCAAATTCCTTCTTTGAGAGTCCTGATGGACGTAAAATTGCAAGAGGCTGAATGGGTAAGGACTCGGTACGAAGAATTGAGCCTGATTGAGGAAAAGAGGTTGGCGGCCATCTGTCATGGGCAGTTGTACCAGCAGAGAATGAAGCGCGCTTTTGACCGAAAGGTGCGACCTCGGGTATATCACGTGGGAGACATGGTGTTGAAAAGGATCCTTCCTCCTCAAAACGATCGAAGGGGCAAGTGGACACCCAACTATGAAGGTCCATTCGTGGTCAAGAAGGTTTTCTCTGGCGGAGCCTTGTTGTTGACGACCATGGATGGCGAGGATTTTCCATCCCCTGTGAATGCGGACGCAGTTAAAAAATACTTCGTATAAAGAGACCCGCTGGACGAAAAGAATAAAATAGTCCAGGCAAAAATGGGCATCCCGGCGAACCAAGAAAAAAATGATGAAAAGGTTCGGGCAAAAATTAGGGATAAAAAGAAAAAAATTGTACACCCGGCAAGTCGAAAACCTGAAAAGGCGGCTTGGGCAAAAAAGGGTATCCCGGTGGACTAAAAACCTGAAAGGGCGGTCCAGGCAAAAGAGGGATTGAAACGAACAACTGCGTCTAGCATGATCGTTTGTGCTTGGGTTAAGACACATGGATAATCCCCCGCAGGGATCAGTCGGAACCGTCTTGTTCAGAAGGCAGAAAGTGCGGAGAGTCTTGAGGACATATGGGGTGTAACCGAGTTGGAACTCGATGAGATCACGGGTTCACATTGCCATTAGGATAGATTTTCCTTTTGTGCGCAATTACCTCTTTTCAGGAATTGCTTCCTTTGTATTGCTCGGTTTTGAGCCACACCTTTTTCAATCAATAAAATGCATATTCAGTCAAATAATTTTGTTTTTGTTTTTCATTACCGCTTTGATTGCAAAAACATCCAGTTATTTTTGATAAAGAATCTTTGCATTTTAAGACATAGAGGTCCCTTCCAATGCATGTTCATAAGATTGAAAACTTGAAATCTTGTTCGGAAGGTTGAGTGACCCAAGTGTTGAAATTTTGGCACGCCTGGGGCACGTTTTTATCTAACGATCTCTTTTGCAGGTGTTGTTAGATATTTTCACTCACTTGCAGGTTGTGATGTGAAGCCTTTTTGACAAGAGATCCCCGTGGAGTCCAGTCAGGGACAAGAGGATTGAAGAATGGTGAAAAGACAACGAAAGACGTGCGGCGATCCTTGAGAATTAATCAAGAAGACTCTTCAAAGTCTGAAGACTGGAAAGTTTGTATGAATCCAGGGAGTGCGATCTCTGTGGAGTACGGAAAAGTCGAGAATACAAGGTGATGAATCAGAAAAGTCCAGACGAGTCTGGGAGCTCTCAAAAGTGGAAAGCTGATACTGGGTTTAGATGTTGAATACCAGGGTTCGACGAGTCGACGGGTGTTCTGTGCCAGACTTTCCTTGTTTCCCCAAGCAGAGTTGGGATTATTACCTCCCCAGCAGATTCAAGGTCTGTGATTTCCCTAGCAGGGTCGGGATGGTTATCTCCCCAGCATGTTTGAGATCGGTAGTTCCGCAGCAGCCAGGCCTGAAGGTTGCTATTTCCCCAACGGAGGTGTCCGTTGCTGGCTTTTCCCCAGCATGTCAAAGATTGTTGTTTTCCCCGCAGAATGCGTTGGTGGTTTCTTCCCCAGCGAAGTCCCCAAGTGGATCGGGTTCAGTGGAGGTCATCCTTGGTAAGGGTGGTCCTTTCCCCAACGGCAGTGCTATTCCCCAGCAGGGTGGAGGTTGGAGTGTTGTTGAGTTCCTCAGCAGAGTGCCTCGAGCTCCCCAGAAGAGTCCCTTGAGGGGGATACTTTTTATGCATTCATCATTTAGGAGATCATAGCATATTGCATAATAAATTGCGTAGCATTTCCATGATTATGGAGCATTACGCTGAAAAAAAATCATGCATCATCATTGCAAACATAAGCTAGTCTCAAGCCGTGGTTACCGTTTGAGATTTGGTTTCGCCAGTGGGTGAAGATGCTACTCAAGCCGTGGTTACCGTTTGAGAAGTGGTTTCGCTAGTTGGAAGATCAGCATCAGCATTGCAAGCATCAGTTACTCGAGCCGTGGTTACCGCTTGGGAGTTGGTTTCGCCGGATGGTGAAGATGTTACTCCGAGGAGTTTAGCATCGTGGTGTTGGGTCAACCATATTCCCCAGTAGTGCGATACTGGAGGAGATTTTTGTCGTGCGAGATAGAAGTTGGAAGATGTTACTCTGAGGAGTTTAGCATCATGACGTTGGAGTAACAATGTTCCCCAGTAGTGCGATATTGGAGGAAATTTTTCTATTGGGCGGAGATGGAAATAAAATCGAAGAACGTTACGCGATCAGCGCGAAAATACATTTCAATTGGAGAAAGGGAAGTGTTGCGGCATTTTCTGGAGAACGGGGTTCAAATAGAGATTGAAGTTGAAGATTATATCCGGGATGAGGTCCTCAGGATTGTCTTCTGATCATGTGTCACCTTAGACTTTGGCTGAGGCCAACAGAGGTCGTTATGGGTGTCTTCTAAGGAAGAGATGCACATGTTACCTTCCTGTTGTGAAGGTGTACCCTCTGATATGTCGCCATCAGAGTGGTGTTTTGGTGTTATTTCCGACGTTGCCAGCGAAATTATCACAAGAAAATGGAGAAAGGGGTTCAAATGGAGAGGAGGAGATGCTGAGCATTTTCTGGAGAGCGGGGTCCAAATGGAGAAAGGGAGACACGGGGTGTTTTCTGGAGAACGGGGTTCACAACGGCGATCACGAGTTATCGTCAGGCGACTGGGGTTCAATTGGAGAGCGGGGTTCATTGTTTGGCAAACAAGACTACTATGAAGGTGTCGGGGTTCAATTGGGGTGATCCGGGATCATCTGCACGAAAGAAAATATCTGTTCGGGGTCCAAGAAAAAAAAAACCATCAATCAAAAAAAAGTTTCGGGGTTCAAGAAAAAGTAAAAAAAATAATAATAATCCCCAGCGAATGCGGCGTTCAAGCCATGGTTATTCCTGTGTTACCGTTTATTTTGGTATCCAGGTCAACATTCTGTTTCGGTGTTCAGGCCGGCTGTCTCTGTACCAGACGGATTTTTCTTTCAAGATCACTTCTTTGCCGATTCTGACAGGCACTGTTAATTATTTCCCATCAGAGTGCAAATTGTTCGTCTGTTCTTGGTATTCAATCACTCTTCACCCTGATCATCTGAAAGCCGAGGTTGTTCATATCGACAGGTTCACAGTGGATTGAATAGGGGCAGCTGTAACACCTCAAAATTTGCCTCCCTTTCTTGGGACTAGCTTAGCATATTGCATTTCATTTTTAGGACATTAGGCATTTGCATATTGCATATCATGTGGCTAAACAAGTAAGTCATCCTCCTAAGTTTTTCTCAGAAGATGGAGAGGTTAAGAGATGCAAGCTTGAGGGTCTCATAAATTGATCACTAATCATCTGAGGTTTGTGCTTCAATTAGGGTTTCTTGGTCCTTCAAGGAGTTTGAGCATTATCTTATTGGCAAGGGTACATCATCATCATCATGGTTATGTCATCCTCAAGGGGCTCATTGTTCAGGCTCAGATTCTTTGGGATTAGGGTTTTGACCTCTAGTCAACCCTAATCAGTTGCATTCTATCAGTCAGGGTTCCTCAAGGAAATGGGGTTTATTTGCTTGGATGAGGATCATATGATTATTATGTGGAGCTTACAAGAGCTAGGGGTTCATTTTGGAGTCATTTCATCAAGTGGTTGAGGCTCAGGCTGATCAGAGCACTTCTAAGTCATCTGAGGACCTAGAAAGTCAACATAAAGTCAACTGAGGGCTAGGAGGTGGAGAAATGAGTTTCAACATCTCATTCATGTTCAAAAGGGGCTTATTAATCATGTCAAGTGCTTATCTTGAAGAATTTGAGGTCAGATCAAAAGTTTCCCAAAATGGAAAGTGACCTATAATTGAAAGTTTCCAAAAATGGAAAGTTTTTGATTCAAATTCAACTTGATCTTGCATCATCAAAGAAGCTTCAAATGAAATTTTGTCCAACATGAAAGTTGAAGATCTTTCTCTCCCATTTCCAAAAAGTCTAAGATCATGAATTTATGATGAATGATTGAGGAAATATGATCAAATCATTGCCAAGGATGCATGGAACTTCAAATGGCCATATCTTTTGAACCAAGACTCCAAATTGAGTGGCTCTTCTTGCATTGTTCTCCTCTTGACTCATACTTTCCAAATACCTCATCACATTACATGAATTGTCATCACATGATCATTTGTTAATCCATGCCTTTTTTGGAGGGAAATTGCAAAATTCAAAAATGGTGCATTGTATGGACTTTCTACCATTGCCATTGTGTTTAAAAGATGATTTTAAGTGACTTTGATGAAGGAAGTGGTACTGTTCACGTTTGGAATTGCCATGCACCACAAAATTTCAATTTTTGTCACCACACCTTATCTTGCTTAACTTCAACTAAACCTTGATTAACTTTAATTAATATAGGATTAGCACATGGTATATATACTAAATCATAACAGAATTTCAGGAGCTTAATCACAATTCAACATTTCTAGATCTAGTTTTCATCTCCCTCCAAAAATTTCTCATAATCAAATTTCAAAATTCTTCAACATAACACCTTGTTTTTGTTGAAGATTCATGATCAGTGAGTGTGATTGAGTGTGAATTCATCATTTGTTTGGAGAATTGGAGCCATATTCGTGCAGTTGAAGTTCAAGAACCTTGCCATGGAAGTTGATTATTAAGCCAGATCTACACGTTTCTAAGCCTCAAATTCTTCATCAATCATCACTACAAGTATTCAGAAGGAGATTTGGATCATTTGGAGCTTTGGATCGTGCAAAATCAGAACCTGCTCTTCAAGAGGTAGGTTTTTCGACCTTCATAATTCTCAAATCCATGTGTATATTCATGTAGATCTCTTCTTGATGATGATTCTGAGCTAAATTTCGTGTGATTTGGTGCAATATTCATGAAGTTATGTGGAATTGAAAGTTTGTAGATCTAGAAAGTTTTCCTTCGATTCTTGAAATTCATGATGAATTAGTGTGAATTGTTTATGGATTCGTGTTCCTCGTTGCATAGGCTTCATTTTGATATAAAATTTGTGAAATTCTGGGCACTTTGAAAAATTCTGGAAAAAACGCATGAACATTCATGCTGTTCTTCATCATCTTCATGAAGAAGATGAAGATCTTTGTGTTACGTCGGTTTTGCGTCCTTTGCGCCGGTTTGAACCGTCGCTAGCGTAGAACTAGGGCTCGCTGCTAAAACGGCAGCGTTTCATGGCCAGGCGCGCTCAATTCAAATTGCTACCAGGTTCGATTCCTGGTAGCAGCGCTTTTTTTGAATAAATTCTCATTTCCACTTTTCCCTCCTAATTGCCTATGCCATGCTTCATTTGATTTCAAATTTTTCTCCAACTTCAAAAATCCATAACAATTTGAAAAATTCTCCAATTGATCCCATTCTTTTTGAAAATTGATCCTTGAATTGTCCTCTATTTCATGATGATAAATTCTGAAGTTGTGCATGGCTGGATTCTGAATGGTGCTAGAATATGTGATCATGTGTACATTTGTGACCTTGCTCCATTCATCTTATCATGAAATGCTTGATTTTAATCCAATGGACATGAAATTTTGCATGATTGTTCTTAACATGTTAATGGATGTTTTGGTTTTGGTTTGACATTTTTTCCATTTGCCATTTCTATTTTATGCACATGTTTGCATGGTGTGACAATTTGTGTCACACCTTTGGTTGTTCAACTTGTGCAATTTAATTTCCATGCCAAATGATCTTTGATGCTTCTGATTTTTTGTATGATGATTGGATTGGATGTGTTGAATGCTCATGATTTTTTCCAGAATTATTTGAATCATTTCTGTTTTGTTTTGGAATTTTCATTCATAATGATCAAATGTGAGCCTTGAAATTGTCTTTGACTTCTTTTGCACATGAAATGCTCTTGCTTGATGATTTTGATGTGATCCTTTTTAGGATATGTTGATATGTGTTTGAAGTTGCATTGTGTTGAATTTCAGCTCCTGTTTTGAATTTTTTCTTCACCTTTGACCCTAGGCTTTGACCTAGTGGTTTGTTACTTACATGTGAGCTTTGAATTTCAGGACCAAGCATCCAAATGCCATGGTTGATGATGCTTCATCATTTGAATGTTGATATTTGCTTTTGATTGCTGACATTTTCTGTTTTGTAGATTGATGATAAGTCACTTGAGTTTGCCTTATGGCTTATGTGTTGTACATTGGGATTGTCTGTTTGTTATTAACTGTTGTCTGTTGGTCTGAATTCTGTACTGATTGGTTTAGTTGTTTCCATAGGCACTTAAGTTGCTTTAAGTTCATTTGAACTTTGCTTTGCTTTGCTGTGGTTGGCGTACCACTTAGGTATAATTCCTAATCTTCATGTAGTCTGGAAGACCTGTCATGTTATATTGGCAGGCACCTGTCTGAAGCCCTCCTTAAGAGGCAATGTTTGTGCTTGTTTATCTTTGTGCCTTGTACATTCAAAGACCTCCTAAGTGAAGAGGCATTGGCAAATAAAAGGGGTGTGCAATCCACCTCCTGCTACTCAGTTGTGTCATTCATCTTGCTCACACCCTGTGTTGATGCACTTTGAATAAAAACCCAAAATCTTGTTGTGTCATTCATGTGGAATAGAGTCCCACATTCTGGACTCCCACACTTTCATTGTCTGAAGCTCTCCCAGGCCAGGGATAAGAGCTGTGAGGTCTTACCCTCACTTCCCATTTCATCTGCTTCACCCTAACTCTCAATGTTAGGGTTAAGAGCAAACAACACCCCTTTCCAGTTGGCTCGTTTGTCAAGGTCGATATGACCCCTTGACTAAAGCCTAACCTTGCTTGAGCCCCCTTGGTTGTGTATAGTGTGTGCTATTTGCTTTTGATGTTTATCTGCTTAGCTTCTCATCTCCTTTCTGTAGGAGTTGTATGATCAACTTTTGAGGAAGTTGACGTACGTAGAGATAGGCTTGAGTTGACTCACTGCCTGTGTGAGTCAAACTCTTGTTAGAGACTTCAACATAGGGATCATTTGCATGACAACTTCTAGGCTCGAGTCGTAGTCTCCCTAGTAGTCTGTTATCTCCCTGGTCTCTGGTTAGGATATGAGTTCTTTCCTTGTTCAGGGGAACTATGTTGCCCTGATCCTCATACCAGATGAGGTACGTAGGCAGGAGATCGTGCGAGATCTCTCCGGGCACCCTTTTCCTTTTTGTGTGTGTTTGCTTGACAGCTAGCAGGCTCGAGTACCAGACTCCCTGTTAGCTTGTTTGTTCAACTTTTTTGTTGCTTTTGACGACTCAGCGTCCGGTTAACCTCTTGTTTGCCTGGAGTCTGACGTAAGTCCAGCGATTGGCAGTCGGTTTCCTGTGTTTGTTTGTGTGGAGTCTGACGTAAGTCCAGCGATTGACGGTCGGTTTACTGTGGGTGTTTGTGTGTTTGGAGTCTGATGTAAGTCCAGCGATTGGCATTCGGTTTCCTTGTTTGTATTTGTTGTTTGGAGTCGGACGTAAGACCAGCCATTGGCAGTCTGTTTCCATTTGTGTGTTTCTTTTGACGTCTCAGCGTCTGTGCGTGTGTTTTGTTTCGGCGTGCGTTAGCCGAACTACGGAAGCTCTGATTCTCATTCCAGATGAGATACGTAGGCATAGGATGCGTATCCTAGCGAGCCCGTTCCCCTTTCTTTCCATCTGTGTTTTATTCTAGTGTGTGTGCATTCTTCGAGCAGTTTTAGCAACCTTTTTCTTTCTTTCTGAGCGTGGATCCCGTCGAGTACGACGGACGTGAGGGGTGCTAATACCTTCCCCTTGCGTAACCGACTCCCGATCCTTGCAATCCCCGGTCGTAAGACCATTTCCTTTCCAGGTTTACTTCGAGCGTTTCCTTTCCCTCCTTTGGGATAAATAACGCACGGTGGCGGCTCTGTTTGTTTTGTTTTTCCCGCCGGTTGTTTTTCGCGGATGCGACAACACCTAACTCAAATGCTTCAACAAATGGAGCTTGCCAACCAAGAACGTCATGAAGAGGCACGGTCTTGGCATGTACAACAAAGTGAGTGGCATAAGGAGCATCGTGAGTGGCATGACGATCATACACGGATGTACCATAACCAACACTCTTGGCACACGAACTTGGTTAAGTGGCACCAAGTCTTCTACAATGAAATGTCTGGTTTTATGGACGACTGCCATGCCAATCCTGGTATTATGGACAGATTCAGAAGTGTTGAAGTTCAGGACCGGTTAAGGCACTACACCTTCATGGGCCACAATCCAGATGCAATGCCTCCTCCTCCGCCTCCGCCAAGCTTCAGAGATCCTGATAGAGATGACGAGGAGTCTTGTGGTGGATATAATCCACATTAAACCATCATCATTTCATTTCACTGCATCTCATTGCATGTTGCTTGAGTTTTTTTCTTTTCAGATTAGTTGCACCTTATATGTCTTGGCTTATGTAATTTTTAAATACTTTCTACTAGTTAAATGCTTATTTCCTTCTGCTTACTTCTGGTGTTATTGCCCTTATTTGTCATTCTTTGTGAGTAATTCTTTACTTTTTTAAGCTTCCTTCTTTGTGATTGTTAACTTCTTTATCATTTTTGTTGTGTCCTGCTACAACATGTTGCCTTGATAAAACTGTTTTTTTTCTTCTTTTTGATGTTGACAAAGGGGGAGAAATGCAGATGTTGACAGATATGCACAAACTCAAGGGGAGCATCACACATCTTGCTAAAAATTTGCCATCATCAAAAAGGGGGAGTTTGTGAGCAAATTCTTTACTTTGAATAAGTTTTAAATGATAGCAAATTGTGTGATCATTGTCTAATTGTTGGTTGTGCATTATTTTACATGTTTCATTGTTTTTAGCCTATACTATTGTTTCGTGTCTATACATAAAGATCCACATTGATACATTTCTTAAAAGAACTCATAAAAACTGTTTTGTGTCAGTATGTATCGATACATGTTCATCTGTATCGATACATAAATTTGTTTTAAATCACAAAACGTTTTTGCTTCAGTATGTATCGATACATACGAGCTTTGTATCGATACATGCTTAGTTAAAATGTTCTATGTATCGATACATACGAGCTTTGTATCGATACATGCTTAGTTAAAATGTTCTATGTATCGATACATACGAGCTTTGTATCGATACATGCTTGTATTAATTCTCTAAAATTAATCAAAGCTACAGTATGTATCGATGCATAATCTTTTGTATCAATACATAAGTCTGTTTTGTCTACTAACAGCTCCTGTCTTTCACATATAAGAAGTATTTTGACAGCTCAGTTGAATAGCACGAATTCAGAAGTGAAAAACAGTTGAACACAAATCAAAGGAGTGTGTAGCAGCAATTGTTTTTGAGCAGTTAGAAACCTGAAAGAGACTTAATCTTCTTCATCTTCTCAATCTCTTTTCTTCAAGAACATCAACATATAATCATTCTTATTCTTTGGATTAAAGGATCAACGAGATAACGTTCAGTGGAACGATCAAGGATCTAGCTGAGGTGTTCAGTGGAACGATCGAGGATCTAGCTGAGTTGAAGGTTGAAGGGGGTTTCGAGGAAAAACCAAATGGTTTGTCCTTCAAGAACTGGAGTGTTCTTGCGGGTTTGTTAGTCACGTTTGCAGAACAGATTCAGCCGTAGCGTAGGGTTTGGAAATTGGGTAATTTCGCAAACAGGTCGTGGAACCGGTGAATTGTTTGCAATTTCTTGCAGGAAATTCTTAATTGAGCTCAGATCAAGTGGAGGTTTTATACAAGAAGAAAATCTTGGGATTTAGATTTCTGTCTTTGTATTGTAACCTTGTATCAACGAATTCGGCATTATTGATAATTACAGTTCTCAATTTCATTTGAAATTGAGAGGGAGACGTACCCACACGCGAGGACGACAGTGGGGAACTTCCTTACCAAATCTCTGCGTATCGTATTCTTTCCTTATCTCTCTTTACGTTTTCAATAGTTTTGTGATTTCAGTTGGTGTATTGTGGCTGTACATTTTGTGATACAATAGTGGCAAGAAAACTTCTTTATCTAAACTCCACCATTGTTCATCATTGATCACATACACACCAAATGTTTGACAAAACTGTCAGCTGAGTTTTATTCATTGGAATTAGGATTTAGTGATAAGTGCATTTGATTTGATAATATTCTGGTGTTAATATTCTCTATCGTTCCCATTCAAATCCAGCAATAAATTCGCGTGTCCGGTTTTCTAGTAGCGGTTCAGAATAGACGGAAATCGATTCGGGACTGTAATTTTCCGCTAAGTTTCAATAACTCTGATAAGAATTTTTAAATCTGTTTATTTCAAAGAGGTGATCTATTCACCCCCCCTCTCGATCACTAGCCACACCGTCTAACATTTTCAAGCTATAAGGATTCAGAAAATGTGATATGGAGTATGATGTTTATATTCAACATACATATGATAATAATATGATTATGGTGTGTCTGTATGTTGATGACATATTGCTAATAGGGAGTTGTTCATAAGAGATAACTAAGTTCAAGAAGGTGTTGATGGATGAGTTTGAGATGACTAGTCTAGGAAAGAATGTGTATTTTCTAGGGATGGAAATGTTGTACTATAAGGGTATAATTTTGCATCAGTTGAAGTATGAACTTGAGATTTTGAAGAGATTTGAGCCGATGAATTACAAGTTTGCAATCACACCTGTTGAAACAAATCACAAGTTGGATTCTGATGTTGAGGGTGATGATGTAGATGCTACATCTTTTAAATAGTTGGTAGTCTCATTTAGATATCTCTACAATACAAGTATGATATTTGCTATGGAGTTGGAAGGGCGAGTAGGTTCATGAACAAATCAAAGTGGTCACATTACCAAGTATGGGTGTTCGCGGTGTGGTCTTGATCAATTTTGAAACAAACTATCATCCGATCCAAAGATAAATTTACTCGCGGTTCAGTTTGGTTTTGGATTATTGGTTAAAAATTTTGATCCGATCCGATCTAATTTCTTGCAATTTAATTTGGATCGATTTTTTGGATATCCCAATTACAAATTATAATTTTATTAATATTATAAAAACACTATTAAATAATAAATTTGATATAATATATAACATATACTATATTAAAAGTAAATATTACAAAATGATAATGATCGCTTATGATTGAAACAACTGAAATAATAAAAATAAAAATATTAAATCAAACTAATAAATAGTATTTCAAAAAAGTATCATCTAATAATAAATTATCACAATATTGACACAAAGTTTCACTTTCTGAGAAATCAGGTTCAAAATGGGGTGCTTGAAGTTGTCCACTGTAGCACTTAAAAATAGTTGACAAATGTACTTACTAAAGCTATCAAGACTGAACAGTTTATTCATTTGAGGAATGATATTTGTGTTGTTGATTTTGATGAACTAAATATGAATTAAGGGATGATGTTAGATGTAATTCATTTCAATTTACACTTAAGTTTAATTTAACTTGCGTTTTAATTTGTATTTGTTTTGATTAGTATATAAACCAAGTGTTGTTTTAGTTTGTAATAGAGAATTGATCCATAACATAATTTCAATTTTCTATTAGAAGTTAGTTAAAAACGTTTCTCTCAATCTCTTCTCTCTCTCTCATCTTCATCATTTTCATCTTCTTCCTCTTTTGCATCAACATGGTTTAACTAAGAAAAAGGGAGATATATTTTTGTTCAAGGGAAAAAAGGTGGGGGGAAGGGAGGAAATTGATTTTAATTATCTTTATTTTTGTTTTGAAATGTACAAGATAAGGAGATAATATTTTTTTTACTATTATGGTTCACTAAAGGAGTAAAAACATTTTAAAACTTATTTATTTTTTTAACCTTGTAATTTTATTATAAGATTCATGATATTTCTTGTGAATAGTTCGAGCACAAATTCATCAATGAAATACAGTAATTAATTATTAAACTACATAAAAGGATTTTTTTTGTCAAGTAGTTTAATGGTTGAAACTTACCTTTTAAAGACTTGTAATGAAGAAACTAACCAACAAAGGCTAAGATATAGTGGTTTCCTTGTTCAATAGATCCTCAAACTGAGCTTGAAAGTCAGTGACAAAGCCGATTTTGGACAACTTGGATAAATCATCCTTGACGTTTTTATAAACTATATGACCAAAATGGCGGCTATCGAAGTCAAGGAATGCAGACCACGAAATGAGAGAGTTATAGTCGGGAAGAGTGAATATGAGAGGATTACTACCCTCATTGTCGTTTAAGGTTTTCACTGTGTGTTAATCGTCTAATGGGGCAACGCTTAAATAACTAAACGACTGAGGGCAAATAACTCTCATTGGACTTAATTGAATGATCCAACATATCACAGTCAATTCAGACACAAAACACAATTAAGTAATTCATCAATAATTAGTATTTTATAAGAATTGACCCTAAACTAATTTATTAATAATTAATTATATCAATCCATATTTGATTATTAAATAATTAATCTAATAGAAAAGTCATATATTTTAGACGAAAATGGACGAAAATTGATCCAGTGGATTGAGTTGGGTGGCGCTTTTGGACTCAAACCCATCCAATCAGTCCGCTGTCCACCCCTAGATTCATTTATATTTCAAGAAAATGTCATCTTGTCTTGAATAAAAGAGAATGACTTATACAACATTACTCACATACGACACCGTTGATTTGATCCAATTCAAAATATTCCAATAATGAGTTAGAGACTCGGTAAGATGATAACGCTCAATGATTCATCGGTCTAGCGAGTTCTTCCTCGGTTTATGAGTGTGTTATGAGATGATATATGCAAAAACTCTCGACGCTCAAGTTAATGAATTATCAAGGTAGATGGTAAAATATTTATAGGTTTTCAAGAATGCGCCCCTTGTTATTACACATGTCATTCCTATTATAGAGTTCTTATTAGTGTGCAATTTTTAGGTTTAATCAAGACCAATTATGATAACAAATGTCAATGTTTAATTCGTCATGTTATCCAACCGTCATACCTTCACTTTATACTCAAATAAGATGATTTATAGGACGAGTCTATGTTTGCACCTCAAGTCCTAGAACCTTCCGCTTGTTTGCAGATTCAAGACATCATCAATCTGATGTCTTTCTTATCATAAACATCTTCCTTCATCTTTTGGATTCATATGGTCATTCTCTCGTGGAACAGAAACCAATTTGATTTGAAGAAACCCATGTCCATGGATTATTCTAATAGACCGTTTTCAACCCTACTACTGTATAGTAGAAAGACACCTATTTTATTTTCTATAAATATGAAAATAAGAATAATTTATTGGGTTAAAACTCAAGAACGGATTCAATATTGTTATTTTAAAAATTTGATGAAAGTTTATCATGCCAAATTAAAAGATTGGCCCAAACAACTAGTTATAAAAATAAAATAAAAAACTAAAACCCGTCCAATGATGGCCTAAACAATTGAATTCCAAACATATGAACAATTTAAATCTATTAAGTTTCAACGATCAAATTGAATTGAATTGAATTTTCATAAATATAACTAGATGTGACAAACAATGGCCCACTTATAAGCAATCAGCATAAAACAATCTAAAGAGGATGACACGGATCGCTATCATCATCCGTCGATTAGGTTATAATCAACGGCTATAACTCCTCTCCGCACTTCCATTAATCTTCAGATCTTCCTATATAAACACGACCTGAGTAATATCATTCATTCATTCACATTTCAATCTTCCTTTTCAAAATTTCACAGTTGATAATTATAAGAAGAGAAAAATGTCAGGTCGCGGTAAAGGTGGAAAGGGTTTGGGAAAGGGAGGAGCAAAGAGGCACAGAAAAGTGCTTCGTGATAACATCCAGGGAATTACCAAGCCTGCAATTCGCCGTTTGGCGAGAAGAGGTGGTGTCAAGAGAATCAGTGGACTCATCTATGAAGAAACTCGTGGTGTTCTCAAGATCTTTCTCGAGAACGTTATTCGTGATGCCGTTACTTACACTGAGCACGCTAGGAGGAAAACTGTCACTGCCATGGATGTTGTTTATGCTCTGAAGAGGCAGGGAAGGACTCTGTACGGTTTCGGTGGTTGATTTTATGATCCAATTTAGGGTTTCGTTAGTGTTAGTTGGGTGTAGATGTATTTTATCTATTTAAGCTGAACTGAGGCAATTTGTTATGTTCTTCTATCATATGAACTTAATGATGGATATTCTGTTTTTCTGCTAAATATATCTTTGATTTGTTATCGTTTATGATTAAAAAACAGTAATCTCAATTAATTAATTGTTAAAACAGTATTAGCTTATATTTCATGGCATCACAAAGAGTTAGGCGTTAAGGGTTGCAAAATAAAGGGGAACTTGGAAATGGTACTGTAAGCACAAATTAGTTGTTTTTCAAATTCTATATAGATGTAGATTTTTGGTATTTTACTTTCCACTTATTTATGTTCTTTGAGGAAGGTTAGTTTGATTTTCAAATAGAAGACATGTTCTTTAGATTATGTTACCGCTCTGAGCACTCTTTCGAGTTTCGAATTGTCCAGCAGCCCACTAAAGGCCAACTAAAGGCAGACTAATTTAGAATACATTTTCACTTACTTATTTTACTCTTTTATAATTAAAATATTATTTATTAAAATATTCATATTAAATTATTACCATATTTTTATGAGTTATTTTATAAATGATTAGATAAATATATATATTGTATAAAAAAATATTGAAATGTTATAAATATAATTAATTAATTAATTTTGAATAAAAAGGAATACACAATTCAATCCAATAAATTGGCCAAATTTATGTCTCTAGTGCACTTTTACATTCGTCTATTTAATACGCATTCATCTATTTTATTAAGCATCGTTATAATTGTGCTTGTTAAAATGGTCAACCACTACACTGTTATTTTGTAAGGGTTATTTGAACTTTGAATGTTAGTCATATAACTCATTTGAATATAGGTGTTTCTCCCTTAAAGATATCAGGTATAGGACTTTAAAATAGTTGTAAGAACTATCAAATCAATATATTTCATCTCTCCCAAAATAATTGTCAAAATTGATTATTTTATATCGATTAAAAAAATATAATAAATGAAATAGAGAAAATATTATTTTTATCACACTATTCTTGTTTACTATTGGTGTATTCGAATTATCATAAATGAAGAGTGATAGAATAATAAATTGAGAATATTAATTAGAGGGTATAATTGAAAGATGAAAATTATAATTACATTGGAAACAATTAAAAGCTATACTTATTTTGAAACAAATAGTTTTATAAAATGCGACACTTATTATAAGATAGAGAAAGTATTTAATAAGTTAATATGTCTAAAATTTTGGTTTTTTATTATTAATATTATATATTTTATACTTTTGATTAATTTATAATTTTGCAAACCGTTTTAGTATGTCTGAGAATTAGAGTTTTGTGTAAGCTGGTGATGAGAAATCTTGAATTGATGGATCTAATCTCTGATATGGCGACACAAAGTGGACATGCATGCTTAACACTTTAACATCTAAGCTAATTCAAAATTCAGACGAGTGTAATGGAAAACAGAGATTAGATAATGTATCTTACATTTCACGTGAGATGACTTTTATACTGTGAGTTAATTGGAGTGAATTGACAATTAGCTGAGCCTTACCTTTTTGGGCATTTGGCTGCTCAGAACAATTGCCCCCTTGCCAGACGTTACGAAGACGAGGAAGTCTTTAGCGATCGTGGTCAACCTCTGAGAATGTTGTTTGCTTTAAACTTAGAAATGGAAACACTTAAAGTCAGTTGAAAGTGTAGTGAGGAACAAACAAATTAAATGCAATTCCATCATTGAAGCGTTTCACTGCTTCTCTTTAACACGTGACTTGAAAGGACTAGTTAGGCGATGCTGCTGCTTATAGTGCACTCAAGTTTATTTACGTTTCCAATGGGAAATCCATCAGTTGATTTTGTAACTTCTTTTTGCAGTTGATCAGGGTCGTTGTTCTCATTCACCTATATATATGGGTTGTTGAGTGCAAATGGAACTTTCCTCCATCCTTGAAATTTAGTTTCAATTCCCAAGCATTTCTCTTCCTACCTTCATGCGAGAATTTGATAGAGTAGTTGCAACTCTTTGTTCAAGCTTCTATTTCTCCTTAACACACTTACTTTTCGTCAATTTCTTCTTACCAGGTACCCTTTTGGCTCCAAGCTTTTACCTTCTATATTTCTGCATTTTGATCAAAATAAGTAATAGTCCTATTCGCATAGCCAGGGATTCTAAGAGTGGTGTTTCTTCTGTTGCAAGAACGAGAGTATCTCCTGTTTCAATCCCATCTCCCCTTGTCTATGATTTCTTAGGCCATTAAGTTATATCCTTAATCGATGATTCTGATTCAGAAAGGCTATCTAGGGCTTCCTCTATGGACTCTTCTTTCGATGCCCTCTTGTCAAATGATGACATTGAAGATGGTCATACAAATGTTCCTATGCCCCTCCCGTTTTGTCTACTTCGTAAATGCACGCCGCTAAGTTGAGGAGAGAACACATTGGGGATTTCATTCAAGTTTACCAGAGAATTTACAATCACAACCCCAATGATGTTGAAATCAAGACCCATATGGAGCAGAAGGTTAAATCAGATGTAGTTTCTTGGCTCAAGCATGGAGAGCATAACACTTGAGGTCGAAGAGGATAGAGAATGGTCTCCGGTGCACAAGTCATGACAATGTCAGGCTCCTGACAACTTCTAGGCAAAAACCGAATTAACATCAGAATAAGAGGGATACTGAGGATGTGCGAGTATGTGACTGCATGGTTGAAAGAAGGATTATAAGGATTGATTGGTACTACATATACCAACAAAATGCATCTTCTTTTTGGTATCTTAACAAATAAGAACTCCATAGTAAAACGTATTTGAATTGGAGTCGTATTTGGATGGGTGACATTCTGAGAAGTTTCTCAGAAAGCGTGTGAGTGAGGACAAAACATGCTGAAAAGATCCGTGTTGTTTGTGGAGTCAATCGGTAATCCTAAAAGTAATATGGAGCATTAAAAATGATATCATTGCAGACCTCTCTCAGCATGATGTGGTTTCAGGATGAACCAAGCAAAAGCTGGTGGACATGTAACACCCAAGGTCGACGAGGGAGGGGAGTGGTCGCCGATGCACAAAGCATGACAATTAGCAACTCATGGAAACTTCAAGGCAAAAACCGAATTCACATAAGAATGAGAGGGATCCTGAGGCTATGCAGGTATGGGACTACATGGTTGAATGAAGACTTATAAGGATTGATTGGTACTAACTATACCAACAAGATGCATCTTCTTTTTCGGTAGGCTAACAATAAAGAATTCCATAGTTAAACGTGCTTGAGTCGGGGTAGTATTTGGATGTGTGACCTTTTGGGAAGTTTCTCAGAAAGCGTGCGAGTGAGGACAAATCATGATAAAAAGACTCGTGTTGATTTGTGCGGTCAGTCGATAATCCTGAAAAGAGTATGAGGCGTTATAGGAAGAATTTTAAAGTTGATAAGCTATCACTGAAATGGGTGGAATGGATGGAGCCGAACGACGCGAGTAACTATAGACTGGTTGCTGCACAAGTGGTATGGACCCCGTCTATTTTAAATACCAAAGCAGCCATAGATGCGGCCGACATCGTAGTCAGTGATCCGTCAGATTGACCGGTCCTTCCCATGGATTTAGAAAAAAGACATGTAATTCCTTCAACGGTTGTTTGGTTCCCTTCTATGAGTGTGTGTTCACTAGGGTAGGTTTGCGACTGCCTTTTTCTGAATTTGAGGATATTATTGTATTAAATCTTTCCTTAATTAGTAGGGTTGATTATGAGACTTATATATATATATATATATATATATATATATATATATATATATATATATATATATATATATATATATATATATATATATATATATATATATATATATATATATATATATTCTCCATATAATAATACAAGAAATTCAGATTCAAGATGGTATCTAGAGCTTGATTCAAAACCCTATTTTTTCTTGGTTCAAAACCCTAGCTTTTTCTTGGTTCACAACCCTATTTTTTCTTATGTGTTGCTTCTCCGATCTAGAGTTCTTTAGTTGGTGGTGTTGAAATCATGACTGAAATTCCAAGCCCAAAGAATGGCGTTGTTGAGAAGAATCCTCCCCAAAAGAGTCTTATTTCGTTTGCATTTTAAGGAACACCCGTTATTACCATGGCTAAATTAAATGGTTATAAGAACTATTTGAATTTTTATGCTTCAGTTGAGTTATGGTTTTTAGGACAACGTCTGTCAGACCATCTTACTAAAGAGGTTTATGAAATTGATAAAGAGATAAAAGATGATTGTGAAGTCGCTAGTTGTCAACTTGTATCATTGTTGTGGAATTCTATTGAACCAAATCTGATGGCACACTTTCGTGCGTATATATCATGTTATGAGGTTTGCTAGATGGCTAAAAACCTTTATGATAACGATATTCAAAGAATGTATGCATGGGTCCGCAATTTGGCTACTTTTCAAATGAATGATCAAGACTTGTCAGAATATCTCACCCATGCTCAATCTACTACTGATGGCCTCAAACTTATGCTGTTTAGTGATGATATTACGAAGATATTGGGCAAGCTTGACAATATGTTCATGGTGTTTGTCCTCCATGGCCTCTGTAAAGAATATAGTTCGGTTAAAGACCAGACTTTAACAAATATTACCATCCCTACGGTAGAAGAACTAATTGATCCTCTCGTCTAAGTATCTCTATCAAGTGATGATACTCATACTACTCCTAGGTCCTCTGCTCTTGTTTCTGGGTTTAGTAATGGAGGACGTGGCCGTGGCCGAGGACGTGGTAGAGGAGGTAGAAGTAACTTCTATTGCATTTATTGTAGGAAAGATGGGAAGACTCAAGATCGATGCTTTGAATTACATGGCTACCTGAACAAGACTGCTAATGTTGCTCAAACCACTACAAACCATGAATCAAAGGATGAACTCAAAACTACTTTCTCTACCGATAAGTATAAGGAGTATTTGCGATTGAAGGCAGCACAACAAGCCATCTCCTTGGCTACTATTGTTCGTACAAGTAATTTTGTGGTTTGTATTTCTTATGCTACTTCAATTGGATGGGTTATAGATTCCATTGCTTAAGACCATGTGACCGGTAATGCCTCACTTTTCCTTGAATTATCACCACCTAAATATCCATACTATATTACTGTTGTGGATGGATCTAAAGTTGAGGCAATTGGTGTTGGACGAGTATCACATATTCCCTCACTCTCTTTGAGATATGTTTTATTGATTCCTAAATTCCCTTTCAATTTGATTTGTATAAGAAAATTAACTAACTCTTTAAACTGTATCATAACATTTACTTCTGATTCCTTTTTGATACAAAACTTGAGTACGAGACAAACCATTGGAGTCAGAATTGAATCTAGTGGTCTTTATTATCTTCAACCACCCATTTCCGCTATATGTGCTACTACTTAATCTCCTGATCTTCTGCATCGTCGCTTAGGTCATCTGAGTTTATCAAAATTGAAGAAAATGGTGTCAACTCTTCCTCATTTAGAGTCCTTACAATGCGAGTCGTGTCAGTTAGGAAAAATTGTTAGAGTTCTTTTTCCCAATGCATTAATAACAAATCTTTGTCTCTTTTTGATGTCGTTCATTTCGATGTGTGGAGTCCTAGTCAGATTCCTTCTATCCCAATGTATAGGTGTTATGTTACTTTTATTGATGATTTTCTCAATATGTACTTGGATGTTTTTAATGAAAGATCGTTCTGAGTTGTTTAATATTTTTAAGAATTTCTGTTCTGAAATCTCGACATAGTTTGGTAAAACAATTCGCATTTTACGCAATGACAATGCAAAATAATATTTTACTGATCATTTCAACTCTTTCATGCATTCCAAATGCATCATACATCAATCGATTTGTCCCCATATGCCTCAACAAAATGGTGTTGCTGAAAGAAAACATAAACATATTGTTGACACTGCTTGTACCCTTTTGCCAAATGCCAATTTACCTCTAAAGTTTTTGGGTGATGTTATTCTTACTGCCGGGTATTTAATTAACTGAATGCCATCCTCTTTGTTGAATGATCAGGTTCCTCATTCCCTGGTGCGTCCTACAGATCCCTTATATGGTGTTTCCTCTCGTGTCTTTGGATGTACTTATTTTTTTCATGATTTTCCCCAGGTCATGATAAAATGTCTGCTCGTGGCATTAAATGTGTTTTTCTGGGCTACTCCCGTGTCCAAAAGGGATATCGTTGTTACTCTCATTCTACACATCGTTTATACACGTCTGCAGATGTTACATTCTTTGAGGACATACCATACTTTTTCAACTAAGGTGTCCCTGAAACTAATTTAGATCAAGTTTTGCACATTCCTTATTTTGAGTCGGTTGAGTCTAATCACTTATCTTCTAGTCCATCCATTGTGATAGACGAGTCTCCACCTTTTTTGAACCGGCATGCCATTATTTATGAGAGAAGGTTGAGATCATATGATTCAACTCTTATTCCAAGCGCCTCCACCCCTGCTTCGGCCCCGTCTCCTGACATGCCTATTGCCATACGTAAAGGTAACCGTTAAACCCGTAATCCTTATCCTATTTATAATTGTGTGTATTATCATCGGTTATCTCCCACCTATTGTGAGTTTGTTACTGTACTTGCATCTATTCCTAAAACTATTCATGAAGCTTTATCCCATCTAGGGTGGAGACATGCAATATTTGATGAAATGTCAGCTTTAGAATCTAATCATACTTGGGAGCTTGTTCCTCTCCCACCTGGAAAATTTGTTGTTGGATGTAGGTGGATATGTAATGTTAAGGATGGTCCTGATGGACAGGTAGATCGTTTTGAAGCTCGCTTAGTGGAAAAAGGATACGCTCAAGTCCCCGATCAAGATTATAGTGATACTTTCTCCCTTGTTACGAAGATGGCATATGTTCGCTTCTTTCTAGCCATGTCTTCCATGAAACAATGGCCTCTATTTCAATTGGATATCAATAATGCATTTTTGCATTGTGACTTGGAAGAGGAGATTTACATGAAGCAACCTCTCGGGTTTGTTGCTCAGGGGGAGTGTAATCGGGTATGTAAATTACACAAGTTTTTGTATGGCTTGAAACAATCACCTCAGGCATGGTTTGGAAGATTTAGTAAAGTGTTGCAACAATTTAGGATGAACCAGTGTGAATCAGATCACTCTGTTTTTACCAAATGCTCTTCCAATAAATATATTTATCTAGTGGTTTATGTTGACGACATTGTAATTATAGGTGATGATTTTAAGGGTATCAAGGCTTTAAAACAACACTTATTTCAGAATTTTCAGACTAAGGATTTGGGTCCTCTTCGTTACTTTCTAGAAATTGAGGTAGCTCAGTCAAAGTCAGTTATTGTTATCTCTCAAAGGAAGTATGATCTTGATATTTTGGAAGAAACATGTCTTATAGATTGCAAACTAGTTGACACTCCTATGGATCCTAATCTAAAGCTTCTCCCTAATCAGGAGGAGCCATATACTGATCCAGGAAGATATCGAAGACTTATAGGTAAGTTGAATTATCTTACCTTGACTAGACCTGATATATCTTTTTCGGCCAGTGTAATAAGTTAATTCTTAAATTTTCCTTGTGACAACCATTGGGAAACAATTATTCGAATCCTTAAGTATATCAAAGGATCACCTGGAAAAGGGCTTGTTTGTTGTGATAGAGGCAACAATGATATAATTGGATATTCAGATACTGATTGGGTAGGAGATGCAAGTGATAGACGATCCACATTGGGTTATTGTGTTTTTATTAGGGGAATTCTATCTCATGGAAAAACAAAAACCAAACGGTCGTTGCTCGATCAAGTACAGAAGCTGTGTATTGAACTATGGCCCATGCCACATGTGAGATCTTGTGGTTAAAGCATTTACTATAGGAACTTTACTTTTGTGAAGTCGGCCCTATGGAACTTGTATGTGACAACCAATCAACTTTGCACCTTTCCTCCAATCCAGTTTTTCGTGAAAGGACAAAGCATATAGAAGTCGACTGTCACTTTCTTAGAGAGAGGATTACCACTGGAACCATCAAAACCTTCTTTGTTAATTCCAAAGATCAACTTGCTTACCTCTTTACAAAATCTCTTTGAAGACCTCATATCACATACATATGTGACAAGATGGATGATAATGATGTATATGCACCACCTTGAGGGGGAGTGTTGAAATATTGTTTTATTACTATTTCGTATCTATTGTTTTTATTAGTAGTATCAATTAGGATATTATTTAGGATATTATTGTATTAAATCTTTCCTTAATTAGTAGGTTTAATTAGGAGGCTTAGACCTATATATATGTGTATTCTTCTCTACATAATAATACAAGAAATTCATATTCAAGAGGTTCAAAACCTCCAAAGGTCGGTCAATTTGATGTCTACCATTCAAGAATTGGTTAATCAGGGGGAAGACCACCGTAAGTTTAAAACACTAGGGAAAGCCATCTCGAGGTCATTTCACGACAAGATGCTTCCAAACTCCTTTCGAGGTAAATTTTCTTCAAAGACTTACCAGACTGGGGCAATATGAGCCACAAATGGGCAAACCCTCTTTAGACTTTCAAGCAGCTAAAGTAAAAGTCCTACAATGCATAAGGAACTGTTGAGTTAGGAATGAGTGTCAGAAAATCATGCTAGCACGACTTGTCAATCCTCCAAAAGGACCTTTGATAGTTATAACTGTCAAGCTTGATAGAATTCTCCTTTGAAAGCATCTATCACAGAAAATACATGGTTGAGTCCTTGGTGTTGAGGAATCAAAACTTCCATAAACTACCAGTCTACATAGAGTCAACTTTTGCATATCATGATCATTCATATACCATGCATATAAGCAAATTGAAATCATGCATAACCAAAGTGTATTTGGTGCTCATTTTGCATTGACCCTGATCTCTTTGGTTGATCCTATATCCCTTGACCTTAAAGTCCAATTTCGATTTCGCGCCCTTAAACCATATTTTAGTTTTTGCAGCCTTTAAAAGTCCAGCCTTGTCTGGCAAACTCCATTTGAATCCGATATATATTTTACTGATTCCTACGGTCAAGTCTAGCCTCTCCTGGAAAACTATGTTTGAAGCTGATATATATTTTAATGATGCCTACGGTCAAGTCCAGCCTCGTCTGGAAAACTCCGTTTGAAGACGATATATGTTTTTACTAATGCCTAGGGTAAAGTCCAGTGCCTCCTGGTAAACTCTGTTTGAATCCGATATATATTTTACTGATGGCTACAGTCAAATCCAGTCACATCTAGCATTTCATTTTAAAGTCCAATCTCACCAAGAATTATGTATTTTAAAGTCTTACGCCGTCTAGAATTCTGTCTTTTAAAGTTCAACACCGTCTGGCAGTTCCCCAAAGAATCTTTTCCATCGACCTTCTATTGATGTTATTCTGCAGTGTTGCATCTTGAAAAATACGATCATTCACAAAGTCCCAGAAAAATGATTCGAACAGAGTCTCCACCAAACTTTATTTATTCCAATGAGGGAAAGGGAAAATATCGATAATACCTTTGAAAGGAGATGGTCATTGCAACCATATTCGGGTCCGGGAGTCGATTGCACAAGGGGAAGGTATTAACACCCCTCACGCTCGTTGTACTCAATGAGAACCTTTTATTTAAACTTGAGATTGAATGTTAGCTTACGTGAATTATTTTCTTTGAATTATTGAAAGTGTAAAAAGAAAAGAAAAAGGTTCGTACAAATGTTTTTATTAGGGTGCTTGACGAGATTGCGGGTCTCGCTCCTAAGTATCTTAGGGTACAACGAGGAACACAAAGTTTCATAGTTAAAGGGAAGGATATAGTTTGTTTTTTTGTGTTTTTTAATGAACACGTGTTCAGTTCACGTTTCTAAGGGTTAAACATTGGCTTATTTGCTCGCGGATGGGAGACTGTGTTTTCCTATTTTGCAGTAGAAGGGATTATGTTTGATCGCGTTCTAGCAGTTTAAACATTTAGCTGTATGCTCGCACATTGGAGGCTTAAACGCTTGTTTGTAAACGCGTTAGAAAGGACTAAACAATTTCCATTTGAAAAGAGTTTTCAATTGCACGGGGGCGAGAGAAAAGATAGGTTGATTGGTTTATTTTAATGAACAAGTGCTTAGATCACATTCTAATGGTTAAACATGGTCTTGCATACTCACGGGGGAGACTTAAGCGCTAGTTTGTATATGCATTAGAAAAGATTAAAGAATGTTCGTTTGCAAAAAGGAGTTGTTGATCGCATGAGGGCGAAAAGTTAGCTTTGATTTGTTTTGAGGTCTTAGAGTTGGAATACGAGTATTTGAACAGGGAGCTCTACAAGAGTGTCCAAATAATCGGAGACTGAGGAAAGTCTAAACCCAATCAATCTTTTTTCTTCTTAATTATTACGAAGGATGTGTGGTTAATTTCAGTCACGGTTCGTCAACGAAAGATAATTAGCCGCACATGGAGCTCTACAGGAGTGTCCAAATAATCAGAGACCGAGGAAGGTTTAAACCCAATCAATCATTTTCCTTTTATAAGAGAACCAATATAATTCAATTTGATTATTGTATTTTAATACGAAAGACGAGCATTCATACATGGAGCTCTACAACAATGTCCAAACACCCGGGGAAGGAGAAAGGTCGATACCCAATCCATCCTTTTTCTTCCAAGTTGTTGTAAAAAGAGTTTGAAAGGTTTGAATTTAAATGAGATTTTGAAATGGTTTGAAGTCGATAATGAAATTGGCTTAAATTGTAATTGTGGTTAATTGAGGAAGAGGTTTGAATTTGAATAGAAACATAATGATTTGAGAAAAAGAATCCACTTGGCGTTAGGCTAAGATTTCCGCATATCGAAAATGATTAAGAAATTGAGATAATGGAAATGGTTTTAATTTGGAAAAATTATTCGACGTTGGATCGAGTGTTTATTTTTGTTCTTTTTGAAAGATGGTTAATATTAATCTTAAGTTAAAAGTTAACTAAGATAACAAAGCAATCAAAAAGGGGCAATTAAGACACAAGACCATTGAAAAAGTATATGTAAAATTAAAATCGCATTGTAAGAAGGCCCAAGAGTAAGCCAGTATAAAATAAAAAGATCTCATTGTAAGAAGGCCAAAGAGAAAACTACGAGACCGGAAACCAACCGAAATCGAAAGCAAACTGAATTTAGCGCTATGTTAAGCAATCGTAAAGTGTATAAAATAAAAAGATCTCTTTGTAAGAAGGCCAAAGAGAAAACTACGAGACCGGAAACCAACCGAAATCGAAAGCAAACTGAATTTAGCGCTATGTTAAGCAATCGTAAAGTGATTTATGTAGGAATCACTCTATCTGAGGTCGGTTAATAAAATCTATGCGTTTAAGTGATTTTCAAAAGGTAAATTGAATTTAAGCTCCAGAAATCACAACACAAATGACAAGAAATAAAATAGTTAGTTAATTTAATTAAACAATTTATTAACTAAAATTTAATCATATTAATAAAAAAAGCAAAAAAAACTAATAAGGATACCAAGAATGAATATGAGGTATGAACAATTAGACCCAATGGGCATAAAAATAAGTTAACCTTAATACCCATAATAATAAACAAAAATAAATAACAGAAAAGACTTAGTAAATACAAAAAATGAGAGGCGCTGAATATTGGAAAAAAGAAAAAGAAAGTTTTTAAAATTCAAAAAAATCCTCCAACCCCAACCTGACACGTGTCATGCATATAGAGGGGAGAAAACACAATGAACCACAATGTCTTTCTCCCTCTTAGTTTTCAAACCACGTTTTGACATTTGAAGAAAAATACACATACATTTTCTTCATTCCTCTCAGTTCTAATAAGCCAACAGGGAACAAAAACTAAAAATCACAATAAAGAAGTGGTGTGAGCACCAAACCAAAGTAAATTAACTGTGGTGATGGTGATTTGGGTTGAAGGAGAAGGCATGATTGAGGTGCTTTTACATGGTGGTCTGAGCAAAGGGTTGTGGTTTTTTCGCTGTAAAATGAAAAGAGAGAGTTATTATTGGGGATGTTTTTCTGAGTGGGGCGCGTGTCCTCTCCTTATTGAAGATAGTTGATTTTTGTGAAAACAAAAAAAGTGAGTGGAGAACATTGTTAGCCGGTCTGCGTTCATTGTTGCGAGGGGATCAAGATATATTTATTTTTCTGACTTTCTTGATTAATTAATATATTTAAATTCTATTTTTTGATTGCATGGGAATAAGTGGGGATAGATAACATGAATCATTGATTAATTTGAAACAATGATCCAAATTAAATCGAAGAAGCACAATTGGAATAGTGACACACTTCCAATTTTTTGCCTCAGTTAGTAGTCCGAGGTGAAAATTTACGCACTTTCCATTACATCATACGATACCTCAGACACCAAACCGAGGTTAAGTCCATTTCCCAACCGAGGTGAAAAGTCTTTTTCTTATAGTGTGTTATTGGACAGAGAATCTATTTAAAAGAAGAGTTATTCTAGATCCTTATTGTATTTTGTGTGGACTATGTATTTGGCCAATAAAGTATGTGTCTCATTTATTTGTTATTTGTAGTGCGGGGGGAAAACATGTGATCTAAGATAATTTGGTGGTTTGGGAGGTTATTTTTCTTGTTGAAAGATATTATTTTTCTATTTGAATATTTTTCTTAGGGGGTAGGCTAGGATCAGAGGGGAGTTTACCATGATTTGGCACAAAGTGACATGTACTATCTATAAATTCCATAATGATTTCATTTTTATATGTAAATTGCTTAAAAAGGAGGACATGAAAGATTTAAGTATTTATCTAGTCTAAAAATGATATCTTGATAGATCATCGACTTATTCTTATAGTTTTTCTAATTGATTTGCTAATCCTATACTCTACTTAAAATAAAAGTGATTATGAAAGTATCACCATGTTCTCTTGGGATTGTAGTGTTAAAGTGTTTTTGGAAGTTGTTTTGTTGATGGTGATTCTTCTTCCTGGTCTCTAACTTAGTTTCCGCTAGCATTGTCAAAGTCGTCAGATTTTTTATTTCCTTAGTGTGTTGTTGGTGACCCTTGTTTTTAATTTTTATTTTCTTTTTCTTTGGTTGGATTATTCGGCAAAATATGCCAATTGTTTAACTCATTATTTTTACGTCTTTCTTCTCGTGCCTTGTATACGTGACTCTATCTTTATTTTATCAATATATATATTTGTTATTAGAAAAACTTTACATTCCATAAATATAATTTATATTTCAATGTACTCTTTTTACAGGTAACTATTTTTATTGATATGTTAAATGTAATTTAATTTAATTTAGATTTAAATAGTTTTTTGATCTATGTAAATTAGCGAGTTTTTTTTTGTTTTTGTATTTTTTTGTGTCTAAATCCTTATATCTAATTTTTATGTTGGTTTTAGTCTATAAAGATAAAATCTACAGGAAATCTCCGAATTTTCCTGTGGATTTTGATTTTAGGAACTAAAACCAACACAAAATATGAGATATAAAAACTTAACCAAAATAATTAAATTACAGGAATCAAAATAAAAAACACACGAATTTATATGGATCAACAGAATCTATTAACCTTTAACTTATTTTCAATCATAAAATATATTTTATATTAATTTACTTTTTATTTAAAGATTTTTCATAGCCTTATATTTATGTTGTCTATGGACATTTTCCAGATTTTACATAATTTTAAATAAACTTACTAAAGAAGTTACAATATTATTACAATGATATATTTTTTTTACAATGATATATTAGTAATATTTGTATTTAACTTAGTAAATTGTGCATCGCATGAGTCAACCAACTAGTTTTTAAAAAGAAATTGTATGTGTTATATTTTTTGGAATTCTTTTAAACAAATTGTTAAGAATCACATATTAATAACCTTATTAGCAGAATTTTTTATAAATTTGAATTAAGGACAATTAAATTTTTTAAGATAATATCCGAGAATCAATTTAAAATCTATTAGAACATATATGTTATCAATTTTCACACACACACTTTCTTTATCAGGTTCCAAATGCACAATCATAGAGGGTGTGTTAGTCCTAAAATGTTTGAGAGTCGGTCTTAACATATATAGTTATAAGGGAAGATAAATCTCATCTTACAATTTGATTTTATAAGATTAAAATAATTTAATCCAAAATTTTAAATGATATTAAATTCTATCTAAAATTAATTGAATCACCACCTGCCATTAGATTTCCAATAACAGTCACTCTTGTTATAATCTAGATCTCCAGTCTTTAGTGTGATTACGCATGTTTAAAGTTTCAAACTAAATGAAAAATGATATTGACATATACTTATAATCGAAGGTAACTAATTTACATCGACCTAAATTTTAAGAGAAATACAAAATAAACTTAGTAAATGAAATACAATAACTCATTCTATGATAGAAGAGATACAACACATCCATTTCTAGTATATAGTTATTTGTTATGGTTACATTGTGAAGTTTTTCTTACATGTGCATCTTCTGTTTCTTCCTCTCCTTTATCCAGAAAACAAACCTTACAATTTGAATCAAAGCAAGAACAAGAAGTATAACACCCCAAGCACCACCTAAAAAAAACCCTAATCTATAAGCATTATAATAAATATGATCAGGTGTCACGAACCCAATGGCCCACATATACGTTAGCAACATAAATGTAACTGCAACAATCATTGCAATAGTTAACATCCACATTATGACCTTATTCTGAAGTGGAAAACCACAAATGAGAATCAACACAACACAAAGAGAAGCAAAAAAAGAGATAGTATTAAAAGACATAAATATAACATAATCTTTTGCCGAATCATAACCAATAATTGCAGTTCCAGCTCTGCAAATACCATAAGTTGTGCATGTGTATGCACCACCATGTGTATTCTCTTGCCATACTCCACCTGGGGGATTTAATGCTGATTGAAATGTCATGGTTGCAATTACAGTTGCTACAATCATCAATGTGCCACGTGTTTCTTCTATCCAATTACCTTGGTGTTGTAGATACTTTGACCAGAAATTCTTCAAATTTTTTGTTTTACTATTGGGTTGTTGTGATTGATTTGATTCATGAGAATTACTAGAATGTGCATTTGTGCAAGTTTTTTGGACTCCCGATTCCATTAAAATGTATTGGATTGCAATGTCAATGATATCTGTTGAAGAACTGTTCATTATATCCAAAGGTGTGAGACCTCTATTATTCAAAGTCATTGCTGCTTCTCTCATTTCAGGAAGTGAAAGCAAGAACTTTATGGTCTGTGAAGAGTTAAGGAAAAACAAATGACAATTAGAAACCGAAACAAATGTTATATGAATTAATCTTTTACTAAAAGTGCAATATCAACATGTATCTAAGTAATCACTAGTATTTCTCAATTATGCTATCTAATTAATATTATGTGCATTATTTCTAAGAGACCATTCCCTTCAAGTACCTAAGATTACCGGTGTGGGTCAACCCTCGTCTCAAGTCTATCTAAAGTCATGGGAATGGTTTGGGAGTATGAGATTTGTGTTTAGTTAACCTGGACATTTTTGTTAAGTGGAGATGAATAGCTTATCTCGGACGTTTCTAGTCTCTGGTGCGATAACCTATTCACCAAATATGGTGCCCATATTTTTTCCTTACCTTTAGGTGATATGTTTGTTGGCTTATGTTCCGCTTCTTCGTGGGAAAAATGTGTGTCTCTGATTCTTCCTATTGGTTTAGGGTAAATCTTAGTAAGAAAGTGGGATCAGACCTCCCCACCTTCTTTTGAAAGGATAAGGGGTTGGGTCTGTAGATTCTTTATTATCTTTGATAAGAAAGATTGGTATGTTGGTTAGATATGAGTGTATAAGAATGCAAATTTGATTTGGGACTTGAAATGGAAGAGATCCCTTTCATTTACCACAAAGAAATGATCTCTAATATGTTGATAGTTATTCAGGGTGTAACTCTTTCCCCGAATCTAAATTGGTGGTGGTGATCGCATTAAAAGAATGATGTGTTATCTATTGTCTCGCCTTACTTAGGTTTCCTTGAGTGTGACTTGCCTAGTGTTCTTCTGGTCAATCCTGTGAATTTGGTTCTTTCTTTTATCTAGGATAGTTAGGTTCTCACTAAAGTGGTTGTTTTCTCCTGGAAACTTTTTCAAGAGAAGCTCCCTACTAAAGATAACCTTTTTAAACGTAGGGTTCTAGTGGATCCTAAGAGTGTTTCTCGCCCACTGTGTAGAGGGATGACATAGTCGGATATCCATTTGTTTGCCTGTCATTTGGCAGCGTCTGTTTAGTATATTATTTTTAGATGGTTTGGGAAGTACTTCATTCCTCCTATGGATCTAACCGTGATTGTTATGGTCTTTAGATCGTTGGGAAGTAGGTTTAAGGTGAGTGTGGTTTGTCTATAGTCTGACTTGATCGCTATGAGAATTCTAAAATGATATCGTGTTTTTAGATTTCTGTGTCAGCGTGAAGGATGTGGAAGATATCATCTTCTTAGCATGAAATTATATGTTAGTATGTCTACGAGAAACTCTTGTACTTTTTTTTGTCTGGTTTAAGAACCTTATTATTTGTTTGAGCCAATATAAAGGTAAACCTCTTTCACCTTGTAGAGGAGAGCTCTTAGTGGTGAACCTATATGATACTTTTATGTAGATATTGGCTTCCCCTCTTGAGATATCTTGCTTCGGTTTTCTACTTTTGGTTTGTTTAATTGAATTTTGACTTTCGTTGCCTTTCTTATTTTTGTTATGTTCTATCTTTGTTCTTTGGATATTCATTCTAATTCTAAGTAATTCTAATACTTAGTGTGCTTAATTGAATTCCTTTGTTGTATCTTTAAAACCTTTATATATGTTTAGCATTTCTCCAATTGGATGTATCTTTATAAAAAGTCCTTTAAAATAAATTTAAATTTAAGTGATTTCTGAAATTTTGATATAAAAAAATCATTATAAAATGATCAAATATCAAAATAATATTTTATAAAAAATTGTTTGAACCAATATTTATTAAAAAAATAAATTTAAAAATATTTATAAATTTTAATTGAAACAGAAATATATAATTAATACTATAAAATTCATTTTCAAAAAATGTTGACAGCCGTAAATAGACTCTCTTCTTCCCTCACAATTTTTCCATTCTATTAAATTAGAAAAGTGGGTAGGACTCCTCAAAAGTCTTCATCTTACATATTTATACCAATATTTAGTTTAGGTAGAATTGGTCTCAATTTATTAATAATCATATTCATTCATATGTAAATAAATAAATAATGTTAATATAAAAAGAAAAGGTCTAAAAAAATGGTTCATCAATCTCTTTACAAAGTGACTAAAATATCAAAAATTATTAAACAAAACTAAATTTTCAATTTGAATACCTGAATTTGCTTGAGGTTAACTGCCCAATGAAGAATGGTGTTACCCTCTTTGTCTTGAACATGCAATAGGTCTTTGACTCCACTCACTGATTGCACTATGAATTTCAAAGCCTCAAAATGATTATGCCTAACACACAAGTGCAATATAGATCCATCATCACTAATCTTCTTCCATGGTTTGGCACTTTTCATCTCCTCAATAATGACTTCCAATTGTATAAGAAGTTTGTCTTCATTCCCATGAATCAAACTAATAGTATCTGAATTTTCCATTAACAATGATTTCACAATCTCAAAAGAGCCTAAATGAAGAGGGTAATGTTCTTTTATTTTTCAATAAAAAATAAGAGCTTATATAAGAGGTAGAGAGAGTGAGAGATAATTCAAATATTATTTTATTGAGATGGGTTTTGCGTTTACTTTGTTCATTTGATGTTAATATAAAGAAAACCAGCGGTCGGTCACCATGGAATCTATATTAAAGAATTAATATTTTCTCTATTCCACAACAACAATGACAATTGACCATTTCCCATAAATTTTTTATTTATAAATGTCGATAAATTATTTGTCACCAATTAAAATTAGTTGTTTGTATTTTACTTTATAGTTAGAAGAATTAAATTATTTTATATTTAACACAATTAGTAGAATAGATGTTTAAGATTTCTCATAACATAGGTATATTATATCTTTGAGATTTTAAATTTTTTTTATTCTTTTTAGTAATATTTAATTTTCTATAATATTTAGGGCTTTTAAATATACATTTTTTTTATAAATTATTATTCAAGTAATTAATTTTAAAACAATACTTATGTAATATATATTTTTTAAATAAATATTGTTTAATTAATTAATATTATTCAAATAAAAAATATAAATGATTGTAATAAAAGTATAATTAAAATATTTAAAATATATTTATTCTAATATGATAAACAAAATATATAATAAATATATTTTGTGAGCGATAATGCAAATTATCTAGTCTAGTTGTAACTTAATGTGTCATTGAGGGAGTTTTTTTCTTCTATGTTAATTGAAATAGAGGATTTTTAGGGGTACTCTAATCCATTACAAACTAAGGAGAAAATCCTCACCAACAACAACTAAGACAAACAATATAGAAGAGTCATGCAAATATCTTGAAAATTAACATTGGAATACAAAATATTTCCCACTATCGACCATCTCCAAACTAAAAATTTAATATACCAAATAATATCATTCAAATTGCATCTTACTTTGTTAAATAATATATTGTTTTTAGAATTCCACAATCCCCAAACAACCGCCGACCATATGCTTTCAAATTTACCCTTATTAGAAATAGTTTTATAGAACCTACTCCTCGAAAAGAATTGCTTCCAAGAAGGACCAACATAACTCAAAGAGTAACCGATCCATAATCCTACAAGCTCTCACACTTTTTTCGATACCGAACATTCAAAGAAAAGATGGTTAAAATATTCCTCCGATTAGAGACACAAAACACAAAGAGCATCATGATTCATAAGGCATAAACCTCGTTTATTCAATTGATCTTTAGTGGCCAAACGGTTCAAGAAAATCTTCCAACAAAAGCTTTAATATTTGTCGGAACCGTCGAATTCCAAAGGGTACGAAATGCCTTACTCTGATCCTCCTCCATGTTAACTGGTTCCTTAGCCTCCATAAATCCTTTATATTTGAGACTAGCAGAAAAGTGGTAGGGATCAACCTTTCCCCAAACCAATATATCCACAACGTCGGTAACAAGAACAACAACTAAATAATCATGAGTTGATTCACTCTGCTCTCTGTCGTGCCACTGTCCTACTGCTGAATCCCATAATCCCCCAACACCAAACAACATTAGACCATCTTCCCATTTCAATCACAAAAGCCAATTTATCATTATTGGGCACAAACAGATCCAGAAATAATTATGCCATTGGAGTATCACCACACCAATTGACAGACCGGAAAGGGGTTTGAAATTTGTCGCCAATTTTGTAAAAAACTGAACCTACAAAGTCAAAACCCAAATTAGTAGATAAAGCTCCTAGATTTTTCATATCCTTCTACAAAGTAGATAAGGAAATTTTGTAGTTGCAACAAATATTCGTTAGAATTTGGTGCTTGCAATTACCATATTTTGCCTTAATAATCTTCTTTCACATGACATCCTTCTCAACTAAAATCCTCCACTTCCATTTAGACAAAAAAGGTAAGTTGAACTCCTTAATGCTCTTGATACCAAGACCTCCAAATTCTTTAGCTTTGCACACTAGATCCAATTTAACCCAATGAATCTTTGATTCCTCCTTTGTTCCTCTCCAAAGAAATCTCTGCCGGATTTTATCGATTTTTTTTCAAACTTTCACTGGAGCTTTATAAAAAGAGAAAATGAAAATGGCCAGGCTACTCATAATCGAATTGATAAGAGTAATCCTCCATTCAAAGGAAAGGAATATCCCTTTCCACAAAGTTAACTTTGATTTAAACTTTTCGATAACGGAAGCCCACATTTTTATCCTCCTCGGATTTGAACCAATAGGTATCCCAAGGAAGTTAAAAGTTGATTCCTTCACCTTACAAGCTAAAAAATTAGAAGTAACAAGAATAAAATGATTACTGACATTGATCCCAATCAACCTACTCTTGTGATAATTAACTCTCAATCCTGAAACTAGTTCAAAATCCCTTAAGATGGCTTTGATACTCCATAAATTCTTTCAACAATCAGCACCCACAATAAGAGTATCGTCCGGGAATTGGACTAAATCTATTGATAAACCATCATGCACACTATAACCTTTGTAATCACCTCTATCTGAAACAATTCTCAATAACTCTGATATCCATTCAGCAACTATCACAAAAAGGAAGGAAGATAAAGGATCTCCCTGCCTTAAGCCTCTCTCCACCTTAAAATCCTTCGTCGGACTCCCGTTTACCAAAATCAACAATGACTAATGTAAACTTCCATCCAACTCATCCAAATACTACCAAACCCCATTCTCTTCGTCATAGATCTCAAAAAATCCCAACTCACGCAATCGTAGACCTTTTCGAAATCCACTTTGAACATAACACAATCCTTCTTCTCCCTAGTAACTTGATCGGGTTTTAGTTGCCATTAAGGGAGTGATTCTAGTTTATATCTCTTGGTTGTAAAATTTTAGTCTTTTTACCTTTTAAAATTTTCAAGTTAAAAAAACCAACTTTTCAACCCACATCATTAATAAAAAATAAAATGAAATTTTGTCATATCATTTTAATCATTTATTTTAATAATTATGTTTAATAAGGAGTAAAACTGATGAATCTTTATAAATCATAGAGAAAATTTTAAAAAAAATTAATCTTTTTTTTCAAAATTCACCCACAGAGATAAAATAGCAATTAACCTAATTTTTTATGTTAAAATAAAAATTAAAAATATAATTTTTTAACACAATATTTTAATATTTATTTACTTTAAGTGTTAAAAACACTTGTAAGTATTTTCAAAAATTATAAATTACGTAATGACAACTTTACTAACTTACCTTCATTAATTATTTTTCCAAACATGACTGTTAGTTTTGGAAAAAAAAATCAAATTTATCTTTAATTATATATTATTTTAAACACTTCGTATTTTTTATGTTTTATATGATTTTTTGACTATCTTTTATTTTACTTTTACACATACAAAAATAATAAATAAATTTTATATATCTTTTATATTAATTATTTAATTTCAAAATATACTATAAAAAATATATAAGTTGGATTCTGAAAAGTTATTGAAATATAATTTCTTTAATTATTTATTATTGCGTTCCATCAACTTACCTTTCTGTAATAAATATTTAAAAGCATAATTAATAAAATAATATTTTATTTTATTTTAAACTTTGAAAACAACGTTTAAACATAACTAAAACGTTGTCATTGATGTAATTATTAGCTACAAAGAATGGTAGAGAGTCTTATTAATTTAGTCTTTACTAAAATTTGGACCAAAAGAAATTCTTGCGAAGCTTCTGGTTTAAATTTCTTTTCCATTTATTTAACCAACTATACCGCGTGAAATAAATGTGATGTGATGTGTATCACTTTTAAAAATCTCTTACAAATGAAAAGTTTAGGCAATTTCCATTTGATAATGAACATATAATATAATCTAATAAAATAATATAATATCTTTTTTGTTTTTGTTTCAGATAAACAAAAACAAAGTTGAGAAACATTGTGATAACAAAACATAGTAATATTCATAAACATTATTTTAGTTATTGAATTTTGTAAATATATAATTTTATTTAGACTAATGTAATTTTAGTTTTTTTTTTAGTTTTTTAGTCTTTTAATTAAAAACTTTAATTTATTTTTTTGTTTTTTAATCTTTTAATTAAAAACTTTAATTTTTTTTCTTCAATTTAATATTGATTGGATTTTTTTTAATCTCACTTCAATATAAGTGACAATGATGTGGCATGAATAAATATAATAAAAATAATAAAATAATAGAATATGTAACAATGATTAGATAAAAAATTAATAGAATATGTGATAATGATTAATCTTCCACCATTTTTTTATTCTAATTATTATCATATATTTTATTATTTTTATCCTATTTAGATCAGACCATCTATGTAAAAGTAGTGAGGGATTAAAAAAATTCTAAAAAATGTTAAATTGAAGGAAAAAAAGTTAAATTTTTTAAAAGCATATTAAAAAATTAAAATAATAGAATAAAAACTGCATTTAAATATCTATTTTATTTTTTGTTCACTTAACTGTTCTGTGTTTTTTTCTTTGATTATTTAAATAGAAAAAAAAGTATTGAAGAGTTAATGCTTGTGTTCAATTAATATAGATTTACAAATTACATGAGTTTGAAAAAAATGTACTATAGAAAAGTATATAGAATATATAGATATTTAAATGCATTTTTTATTCTATTAGCTAAACAAACACTTTTAAATGGTCAAACAATGGAATAAACCGGAAGTATAGATATGCATTTTTCGATATAATCCACATGATGTGGGACTTGTTATGTAGGCATTTTTCTCCTCTTTTCTCCTAACCATACATCCATAGTCAATAATGGAATAGATCGGGAGTAGTTCTTCACTGTCATTAGCATGCTTGAGAAGCAACACAACAACCTCCTCCCTATCCCCATTTCTTCCAAGAATTACGTATTCAGGGATGACAGGATTAAGTGTGTTTGCACCAACACATTTGAAGAGAGATTTTGGACCTTCAGTTTTCACAATTTGTGAGAAAGCATCCAATGAACTCTTGTACTTTACAGCTTCACCTGATGTCATCATCATTCTTCTACGAATTGTGTCGAATGGGTAAGATACTACACTAGCTCCAACTGTAACTACCCATCATACAACAAAGCTAACAAGGAAATTATCCTGAAATTTTGTAACACAATATGTTAGAGCAGTAAAGTTCAGTTAATTATGTCAATGTCGAGTGGTTGCGGGCTGCACTAGTTTTTCGGCACAAACTTGGTTGGGATAACATTGACAGTGTTACCACTCCAAAGTGAAGTGAATTCTTCATGTTTGATTGTTCTACCGAAACAATCTCCAATTCCTTTGTAAGGCTCAGAAAGCCTACCAACCTTAATCAACTCATCTTGATTTTGAATCATAAAGTTTCATAGCTCGTGCTTAAAAGAACTAATCTTTGCATACAAATCACAAGTCTTATGATAAAGTTGTTCTCCGATGATCCTGTATTTTTTTAGGGCTACTGAACTGGCCAATCCAACAGACGAATTTGCCATATCTTTGATAAAATAATAAATCTTGTCATCGTTGCAACACGTATTCATGGGAATTTCACCATCAAAACATGCTTCAGATTGTAATTCTGCAAGAGAATTGTCCTGACTTGTTATGCCTTCTTCTAAAAAGGCTTCTCATTCTTCTTCTCTCTTCTCCCTTTTCCATTCTCATATTACAGGTTTGTGAAGGAGAAGAATTATGTATAATATTCAAGTTTCGAAATTTTAAAATCAGATTCAAAATAATTTTTCCTCTTCTTCCATATACATTCCTTATCTTTTTTTTTATAATTATTTTCTCTACTAGCAAGAATCGGAGGTTCATACAAACTATAAATTAAAAATGAGTTTGTAGAAAGACACATGGTACAACTCTAAGGCAGCAAAATAGACACGAAGAAAAAGTTAGTAACCAATGGATTTGGATTGTCTCCGGTGTTAATTTAACCGGAGGAAATAAAGTGCACATAATTACCTTTGATTCTTTTTAATAATATTTTTATTGTACTTGATAAAAAAAATGAAAGGTTGTGATTTCATTGCATAAAAACTTCACGGGAAACAAACTGCTCTCATAACCCGGATTTGGATTGTCTCCTGTGTTAATTTAATCGGAGGAAATAAAGTGCACTCATTACCTTTGATTCTATTTAATAATACATATGACAGAGAAAGGACGTTGAGACAGATCCGAGTTTAATTCATTGTTATTATTTTGGTTTTGTTGTTAGAGTTGCTTCAAAATAGATCTATTACCATTGATTTTCATCTTTTACTTTTGATATTTGGAACCGTTGTTTTCGGTTTTGAAAAATTTGCCAATAATTATCGGGACGAGTCATCGTATCTTTTGCTTCAAAATTATCGGGACGAGTCGACGTACTGCCAATAATTATGCAATGATGTTGAGTTTCGACGACGTCTCTAGGATAATATAGTCCGTTCAATTTTACGATTATCACATGCACTATAATAAATCCTTCAAAGAAATACACCTTCAAATGGTATTTAAACCACTCATATTATCTGAAAAAATTCAGTCGTTGATGACACAATAAGCCACTCGAAAAATAAAGAAGAATATAAATAATTTGAGATGAAGAGAATAAAGAGGGAAAAGAGAGATTCCAAAAATTCATAAATCTGGAGTCATTTGTAATTAAACTGAGGAACCCGATTTACAGGTAAAGGATTCAACTAAGTGGGAGGGAGTTACTTAGTCAAAACTAGGTTAAAACTAGGTTTTGATGAGTGACACCTTATAATTATAAATTAATAATTAATTAATTAATATTAATTAATTTCCACCTAATTAACTTCCATTAATTAATAGGATGACTCTTTCAAATTCACATCAATTTTTAACAATTCCCCATTTGAATTTAAAAGGTAATTTTAGAAATAACGTCAAAGGTTTATAAGCTCTATAGCTAATCCTTTCGTCAAAGGATATGCTAAATTTTCATCACTGCGTACATGATCCACTCTTACAGCTCCTTTAGAGATACAATCTCTGATGGTGTTGTGTTTTCTTCTTATTTGACGTCTTTTACCATTATAGGGATCTCAGCTAACCAACATCTTAACCAATTTGCTTCTTCACTTGCTGTGGCTAGTGCTATCATCTCATACTCCATTTTGGACTGAGCCAGGATAGTCTATTTCTTTGATTTCCAAGATATTGTTCCCCCACTTATACTAAATATATATAGCCACTTGTAGCTTTGGAATCATCTGATAAGGTGTTTCAGTCTTCATCATTGTACCCTTCTAATACAGCAAGAAATTTATGATAATCTAGGCCAAGATCCATGGTCTTTTTAAGGTACCTCATGAATCGCTCAATAGCTTGCAAGTGCTCGTTACTCGGTCTACTTGTAAACCTGCACAACAGTCCTACGACATATGCAATGTCGGGTCTAGTATAATCAGTGGTATACCTAAGACTGCTAATGATGCTCGCGTATTCTGTTTGTCTGACATTTTTACCAGTGTTCTTAAACAATTTCACACTTGGATCATATGGTGTGCACACATGTTTGCAGTTAAAGTATTTATATTTCTGTAAGATATTCTCCATATAGTGTGATTGATCCAAAGAAATTCCTTGTTCAGATCTCGTGATCTTGATACCAAGGGTCATGTTTGCTTCTCCGAGACCTTTCATGTCAAAGTTGTTGCACAACAATGATTTCACATCATTAATGGTTTGAATGTTTGATCCAAATATGAGTAGATCGTCAACATAGAGACATATGATAACGAAGATGCGATTTTCAGTTTTGTAATAAATTCATTTGTCACTTTCATTCACTTTGTACCATTTCGATATCAGTAAGTTATCAAACTTTTCATGCCATTGTTTAGGAGCTTGTTTTAGTCCACACAGAGACTTGTCTAACTTATAGACCCTATTTTCTTGTCCATAGATCACAAACCCTTCCGGTTGTTCCATATAGATTTCTTCTTCTAAATCACCATTTAAAATAGTTGTTTTAACATCCATTTGATGTGCTATTAAGTTATAAATAGAAGCTATTGAAATAAGTACCCTAATGATGTAATTCTAGTGACTGGAGAAAAGGTGTCGAAGAAATCTATGTTTTCTCTTTGTCTAAAACCCTCGGCTACAAGGCGAGCCTTATAAATTTTTATAATATATATCAATTTTTTTAATGATATAGCTTGCGATTTATTATTTTTGATTATTGATATCATTTTATTAATAATTATTAATTAATATTTTTCATTAAGTTCTTTTTAAAATTTATATAGTAATTAATTAATACAAAATTTCATTATTTTTTTTTAAAAATTCATATAGAAATTAATACAAATTTTAAAAACTTAATTGTTGAACCAAAGCGATGGCCCAATTATCCAACCCACAACTACTTTGTATGTGTATGGTATAAAAACGTCGATTGGGTCAAAATAATAATGAACATAAAAATAATGCTAATTAAAAGAAATTGAAAGGTTGATTGAGTCAAAATAATAATTAATTAATGTCAATATAAAATAAAATAATAAAATAAAATAAATAAATAATAAATAATAATAAATAAATAAACAAGTAAAATTAAATGAATCTTTATTTTAAATAAACATGGGTTAAAGAATTATATATATACATATATATATATATATATATATATATATATATATATATATATATATATATATATATATATATATATATATATATATTCAATAAAAGAACAAAAACAAAATATGAATTAAAAATAAGAGAAACGGGTTAAATGTCGGAAGAAAGGCGGGTCGTAAAATATTTTTACACTCTCAACCAATTAGATACGTGCATCCCGCCAAATCACAAATTTAATTTTAAAATATTGATATCACATGGCAGAATGTTATAATTCTATTGGATGATGGTGTAAAGAAAGTTTACTGACGGTACACTACCTTTAATTTTTTTTAATGATATAACATGCAATTTTTTATTATTATTGATATCATTTTATTAATAATTATTAATTAATATTTTCATTAAATTCTTTTTGAAATTTACAGAGTTATTAATACAAATTTTAAAAATTTAATTATTGAACCAAAGGGATGGCCCATTTCTCCAACCTACAAACTCTTATTGTTTTTTTTATGTGTACAGCATATATACAATCAAGTTAATCATAACTCACATGATGTGGGACTTGTTATGTAGGCCTATTTCTTCTATCATCTAAACTAACACTTTTCTCCTGACCATACACCCATAGTCAACAATGAAATAAAGAGAGTAGTTCTTTATTGTCATTAGCATATTTGAGAAGCAACTTAACAACCTTCTCCCTATCCTCTTTTCTTCCAAGAACTAAACATAATTAAGTGTGGTTCCACCAACACGTTTGAAGAGAGATTTTTCTAACATGAATTAAATATAATTAAGTGTGTTTGCACCAACACGTTTGAAGAGAGATTTTTCTTCCATGAATTAAACATAATTAAGTGTGTTTGCACCAGCACGTTTAAAGATAGATTTTTCTTCTAAGAATTAAACATAATTAAGTGTGTTTGCTCCGGCACGTTTGAAGAGAGATTTTGGACCTTCGATTTTCACAATTTGTGAGAAAGCATCCATTGAACTCTTATACTTTACAGTTTCACCGAATGTCATGATCATCTTTCTACGAACTGTGTCGAATGGGTAAGATGTTACACTAGCTCCAACGGTAACTACACATCCTAGAACCAAGCTAGCAACAAAATTATCCTGAAATTTTGTAACACAATATGTTAGAGCAGTAAAGTTCGGCTAATTGTATCAATGTCGAGCGGATGTGGACTGCACTAGTTTTTCAACACAAACGTTGGGATAATATTGATAGTGTTACCACTCCAAAGTGAAGCGAATCCTTCATCTTTGATTGTTCTACCGAAACAATCTCCAACTCCTTTGTAAGGCTCATAAAGCCTACCAGCCTTAATCAACTCATCTTGATTTTGAATCATAAAGTTTCACAACATGTGCTTAAAAGAATTAATCTTTGAATAAATATCACAAGTCTTATGATAAAGTTGTTCTCCAATGTTCCTGCACTTTTTTAGAGCTATTGAATTGACCAATCCAACTCACCGGACGAATCTGTCATATCTGTAATTATGTAAGAGAATTGTCCTGACTTGTTATGCCTTCTTCTAAAAAGGATAGCAGCTTTTTAAAACTGAAGAAATATAAAACTAATACATGGTAAGTGTATTAATAAATATATATGGAAAAAATCACAATATTTATTACACCCATATGGCCATACACATGTTATTGTTAAGCACTCTTTCTACCGTTCAATAAGCAGAGCGATCATCCATATCAATAAATCATGTCGGAATTCAATTGCACGTTAAATGAAGGCTGAGTTTTAGAAATTGAAATGGAAAAGTGATACAAAGAATGGAAAGAAAACAAAAACTTAAATGAATGAATAGTTGTCATACAAGAAATCAAATTAAACATAACTCTTGGAAGAAATGTTGATAGGGAGGAAAATGCCTACATAACAAGTCCCATATATTAAATTCATTTTATATATATTTTCATAAACAAGCTATAACAGAACTTTGTAAACTGTAGAAATGGATATTATAAGAATTTATAACTAGGTGAGAATAATAAGAAGATCGATTTTGTGAATAAGACATAAATAGGGCCAAAACTATAATTAACTATAATTTAGCCTATTTTGTGAATAAGACATAAATAGGGCCAAAACTATAATTAACTATAATTTAGCCTAATAATAAATAATGATGAAAATTTAAAAATACTATTAATTAAAAATACTTTAATTATTGATGTTTACTAAATAACTAATAAATAAAATTAAATAAATATAAAAAATAAATAATAAATATATTATTTTCTTTGTGAAAAAAGGATACCTTATAATCTATTTATAACAAAGTATACTACTAATTAAAAATACTTCAAGCATTGTTAGAATTAAATCTATAAATCAAATGCATAAATTAAATAATTTCATTTCTACAATACAATACCTAATTAATCATTGATGTTTACTAATTAACAACGAATGACGTAGAAAAAATAATATAAATAAAAAAATGAACTGAAAACTAAATAATCAAACAAAAGTTAAAATGTAATCTAGACGAGTGACATTAGCATTACCATACGATGAATGGAGACACATACTATATTACGAAGACTCTATCATTATAAAATCTTGAGAATATATGATTATGTTTTTTTTTTCAAAACACCAAACATTAGCATTAAGAGAACACACACACACATATATATATATATATATATATATATATATATATATATATATATATATATATATATATATATATATATATATATATATATATATATATATATATATATATATATATATATATATATATATATATATATATATATATTGCAAAAATATGATTAATCAAACTATATTACTAAACTGAATTACATTGTACTATAAAATAACTGAACTACTTGAATGGTTAATGAACTGAACCCTTTAAATTAAACAATTATAATTCAATTTAAAATCGGTTTATAACCAGTTTTATTTTATAAACTGCTTTAATTCATAATCAGTTTTATTTTATAAACTGCTTTAATTATAAAATACATTTTTTTATAAAAAAAGAAGAAGAATTATTGAGAATGAAAATTAAAAAAAATGGAAATTAAAAATAGTTATAATTATAAAAAATTAAAAATATTTTATTGAAAATTAAAAATAAAATTATAAAAAAATATATATAGTTTTTTAGAAAAAAAATCTGAAAATAAAATATTTTGTATTCCACAAAATAAAAAAATATTTTTTCTAAAAATAAATATTTTTATTCATTAAAAAATATAATTTAATTTGAAATAAAAAATTTTTCTTTTTAGAAAAATAAAAAATTATATATTTTTTAAATAAAAAAATTCTGTTTTTTTTTGAAAAATAAAAATTTCAGAATAAAAAAAATTTTGTAGTGAAATTTTTTCACAAATATTTAAAACTTATTATTCTGAAACTTTTTATATAGAAAAAAATATAAATTTTTATTTTTCAAAACAAAAATCCGAAAAAAAATTATTATGGATTTTTTTTCTCAAAAAGTTAAACTTTTTTTAAAATTATTTTTTGTATGAAATTTTAAAAAAATTTATTCCGATTTTTTGTTTATTTTTTTTCTAAAAAATAAATAATTTAATTTAAGTTTTATAAATAAAAGATTTTTTTTAACAATAAATATTTTCAAATATTATATATATTTTTAAATTAAGTATTTTTTATGAAATTAAAAAACTTGATTTTAAAAGAGTTCAAATTATAAAATTGGTTTATAATTGCAAATCGATTATAAACTAGTTTATAAATACAAATTGGTTATAAACTAGTTTTAAACTGAATTTAAATCATTTTAACAGTTAACTGCATTTTTTTTGAAATAGTTATTATAAACTGAACTATAAATGTAGTTTGGTTTAGTGCAGTTTATGAACCATGAACACCCCTAACTATATAGATACTTATCAGATTTATATATTACTTCGAAACTAATTTTATACTAATTCTTTAATATATTTTGAGGATATTTTTGAGAGGAAGAGGACATTAGAGGTTGTCTTTATCTCTTTATCGTTATAGATTAGATAAAATTATGTAAAAAGTACACTTCGAATGCCTTTTATAAGTTTGTTATTTTTTTAGTCTCTCTTTCATTTTGGTGTAACAATCTTTTTCTTAAAAATATATTATTTTATTTAAAAAATTGATTTAATGGTGGTTAATAGAGAGCCAAGGAGATGGAGATGGAGAATGGAGAGAAAATTTAAAATAATTGTAATTAATGCGTCACGGTTTTAAAAATAAATATAATGAAATTATTTTTGTATTATAATAATTGTTATCATAATAATATTTATTAAATAATTAACAAAATAAAATAAAATGATTTAAAAAAATTAATGGACAAAAGGGTAGTGGGAGAGAAGTAAATTATTAATAATAATTTAAAAAATTGGTTCTTTTTATTAATTAATTTAGGAAATAAGAAGTTAGTGGAAGAAAGTTAATTTTATTATATAATTAAAAAAACTAAATTAAATAATATTTATAGTTAAATAAATAAATAAAAATTATTCTTGGTCAGTCTAAAACTCAAATTAATGTCAATTCACTCCAAATGACCTGAGTTATAAAATTTATGTCACGCGAAATGCAATGTAGACTTTATGATATCCATTTTTTCACTACAATCATCTTGAATTCTGAACTGATTTGGATGTTGGAATGCTAACCTTGTAGGTCTACCCTCTCGCTACCGTATCAAAGATCATCATCACTGGTATAAGATTCCTCATCATCAATACCTACTTACTTTTGGTTCCATAAATGGACAATGACGTCTTCTGTGAAAATTGACTTCTAATTTCGTAAAAATTCTATGAATGGATCATTCTAGATCCAACCTCAAATTCATACTAAAGTCACCAAAAAATGGAGGTAGTAACCTCCAAGATCGCGTAGAAGGTCCTTGGTCAACCGTCAAATCTCACATCACCTAAATTATATGTCATTAGTGTAATTCATACCTCAATGACTTTCGATGTAGCTCCACTACTGGAACACCTCTTGCACATAATGAAGAATCTCCAAACAATATTGCATCATGATTCCAAGATAACGACAAGGTTAACAAAATCTTGATCAAAGAATTTACCAATGGTTGAAGTAGTTACCACCGTAAATCATACAATACTTCGTTGTAAAAATGAGAAAAATACAAGAAGTGAGAGTTGAGTTGTGTTGATTATTTCTTTCTTTTAAAACTCTTTGCTTAGATTCTAAACACAAGGTATATAATTTGAAACAATCAAAGCTAGACAGCGGATATGAAATGCAAGAAAGAAGAGAGACTTACAAAGTTATCCTGCCTCCTCTCACAACTTGAGAGTAATCCAGTCCTTTTGTACTCATAAAATATTTTCACTATAATCATACAAGATTATAATTTTCTCAAGGCCACAAGCAAGATACTTTCAATGCTCAAACATTAAATTAAGAGACTTTTATGTTCGAGCATACAAGCAAGAGACTTCCAATACTCAAGCATAAAAGCAAGAGATTTCTATGCTCAAGCACACAAGCAAGAGACTTCAAATGCTCAAACACTTAGTAAAAGACTTCTAACAATCAACCTAATAGATAAATGATTGTTTAGGATAATACACTTGATATACAATCATAGGTGTATAAAGAATACAATGCAAATAAACTCTTTTAAGACTTAGGGATTTCTAAGATATACAAGAATAAGAAATGCTAAGTTCAGATTTGTGCTTTTGTTTTGACAGAGTAAATTTTCTTTGAGTGTCAGTTCATATTGTGTTTTCTTAAAGTCTTTAGCTCCTTAAATAGAGAAGGAAAAGAGTCATTGAAGATCCAGCACAAAAGAGAAATTGAGAAGCTTGAATATAGTCATTGAGATGTTTCTTCAATTGGTTGTTAACGTTGAAATCTTGTTTGAAATTCCTTTGCTGCAAGATGAACTATCAGTCGCATCTCAGCTGACTATATGAATAAAGTAGACCTTAGGTCTTCATGTGACAAAGTAGGCTCAGAGGTTGACAATGACCCATCATAGTCACCTTGGTCCTTATGTTTTGACTTGCTCAAGTTTTGATCATCAGAAGCAGACTTCTTCAAAGTCTGGTCTTTAGAGGCTGACTTCTTCATACTTTGACCTTAAGAAGTTGACCTCTTCAGAAGTTGACTTCTTCAGAGTATGGTCTTCAGCTTCTAATCCACCAGATTATGGTTTTTAAGCCTCTCTTAAGATGTTCATATTTAGAACCACTACTTGGATTGTTCATGAAATTTTAGTCTTTGGTCCTGCACATTTGAACAAATATTAGTATATCCAATTGCTCTTTAAATACTTTCTTATCATAAAAACCTAAGGGGTATGGGACAAACCAATTATGTTCCAACAATCTCATTTTTTTATGATGATAAATATAAGTATTTAAGAACAATGATTTTTAATTTAATTAACAAGTTGACTTCAGGGTCTGAGGTTTGTAAGCTCCCCCAAGAGTCTAACAACCCAGAGTGAGGTATGTAAGCTCCCCTTAAGTCCTCCAGGTTAATTAAATTTTAACATTTAAAGTATAATAATAATTCTTCAGAATTTAAGCAAGAATAATAACTGTCAGATTTAAGGGTCTTAAATACTTCTATATCTACTCTCCCTTTTGTCATCAACAAAAACAAATTAAGGAAATAGGAAATATACTGAAGAAATTTTTCATTCAACAAAGAAGATAGTTAGATTTGAGAAAACATGTTCAAAATAATTGATAAGACAAAATAAAAGGGTTTTCTAAATATGAAAGCCTAAGGTTCTTTCTTAATAAGCTCCAATATAGCCTTGAGATGAAAACCCATATCATATTGTCTTGCAATCACTGTCTTCAACTGGGCATTCATCTCTTCTTCTTTAGTAGCAACATAAGTCAACATCTCCTCCAAGTGGTCAAGCTTCTGACTAGAAGAAGCTACAAACTCATATGAGAAAGACTTCAGATTCTGCATAACCGTGTCCACAAAGGTTCTGAAAGAGTCATATTTAGCTGCATATGCTATGGGATCAGATGCAATAAGCCTATCAGTAACCAAGTTATGAACTCTATCAAAAATAACAATTTTAAAATCTTCCATTTGGTATTTTATATAAGGTGGAAGTTTTAGGTTTAAAGTTGGTTAAGGAGAAGAGGGGCTAGGTAGAGCTACTGTGTCAGATTCTGACACAACATCTTCTTACTTAGAAGGTGAGAGGTGATGGTTAGATGGTTCAGAATGTTAGGAAGGGTGTGGTTTTGGTATAGTTTGGTCATTTGTGAAATCTAGTGGAGGTTGGGTTTGAGTCACTTGTACAAACTCATTTTGAGTTTCAATGTCAGGTTGAGAGTGAACAGGATTTGGTTGAGGTTCAAGACTGGTTTGGTTTGGAAATTCTTGTTCAGGTTGAGGTAGGTTTTGTGGTTCTGGTATTGGTTAGTCTTGGATTACTTGTTTAGTAACATATGGAATTGGAATTTCAGTTTGAATAAGGTTTGGTTGGATAAGTTGGATGCAACAAAATCAGAACTTGAGCTAGAACTAGAAGATTTAGCACTGGAAACTTCAATGGGTGGTTCAAGCATAGTGTTAATGGGTCGTGGTTGTTGAGAATAAAAAATATATGCTAGTTGGTTATGATTAAAAGATAACTTACAAGCTAAGTGATTTGTTAATTCCTCTGGGACAGATAATGTAAGGATAATTTTTTTGTTGAGAAAAGTCCTTTAGCATATCACCAATATTAGGAGAACATGATTCATGGGTTGGTTGAGGGGATGATATTAGTAGTGTGTTTGTTTTCAAATTGATATTACTTCTGTTAATGCATTTATTTCTTTTTCCACGAGAAAGATGAAGATGATGGAGCCCACGTGGGTCACACCCCTTTTCTTTTTTTTTTGTTAATTGGGCCTTGAGCCTATTTTACTTAGTTTTCTCTCTCATCACAACCCCATGCATACTTGCACTCCCTTCCGTTTATCATTTTTGTTTTCATTTTATTTTATTTCTTTATTTTATTTTATTATTAATTAAATAAATTGTAAATAAAATCAACCTTTCTCCAATATAAAAAAATCAAATGCTTGATCAATATCAAGTAATTTCCAAAAAAACAAATATTTCATCACTCTTTCATTCAATTCAAACCTTTTTCCATATCAAATCAAATCATTTCTAAAATAATGTCATCAAAACGCTTGATCTTTTCAAGCCCTTTTCAAAAATTAGTCATTTCGAAAACTTTTTCGCAATAATAGAATCGGTTGAAAAAGGATTAGTTAGACGTACCTGTCCCTCTTAATCTCCGAGTATTTGGATGATTGGCGTAATTAGCCTACCGTTCGAGTACTCGTCTTCCGCTTCAAAACACATTAAATAACTGAATCTAGTTCATTCTTTCATGGATGAAAAGGGATTGGTTTGACACATTTGTCCTTCTTAATCCCCGAGTATTTGTGTGATGGTCGTGCTTAGCCTCCCACGTGAATACTCTTCATTCGTTAAAGAAACTTGACTTAATCCGTCTCACAAATTTCAAAAATAACTTGGACGAAAAAGGATCTAGTTGGATGTACTTGTCCCTCTTAATCCCTGAATATTTAGATGATGGTTGTACTTAGCTTCATGTTCGAGTATTCATCGTACACCCAAAATAAACTCAACCCATAAAATCATTTCCGCATTAACATGATGTCAAAACCTTTTTCAAACAAAAGATGCTTCGTCCATTCCGATGCGATGCAAACAAAGCTTTGTTCCTACCATGTGTGAGAAGTAAGAACGCTTTCCGCTCGAATGCGATGAAAACATAACTATATGTGATTCCAAGTTATGTTGTCCATTCTGATGCAGCTCAAAACGTTCCCTATTTTTATGGTTGGGTAGTAAGCAATGTTTTCCACTCGAGTGCGAACTAAGCATCATTCGCTAAAATCGACCAACGCACAAACATTTGCTACCCAAAACTACATCACATTAAATTCCTTATCGCACCAGAGGATATGTAAGAGCGAGATTCAAAGTCTCATCAAGCATTATAATAAAAAAAACCAAAAATATCTTTTTTCTTGCCCAAAACTACGTACCTTTGAATTCGTCATCGCATCTAAGGATACGTAGGAGCAAGACTCGCAATCTTGTTAAGCACCCTAATAAAAAACTTATTTTTAGTCATTTTCTTTTTCTTTTCAAACTTTCAATAACTTGAAGAAAGAAAATAACATAAACTAACATTCTATTCGCAAAGCTAACTAAATGATTCCCATTGAATATAATGGATGTGAGGGATGTTAATACCTTCCCCTCGCATAACCAACTCCCGAACCTGAATTTGGTAGCGACGACCATTTTCTTTTTTTAAGGGTTTTATCGATATTTTCCTTTCCTTCTAGAATAAATAAAGTTTGGTGGCAACTCTGTTATTATTTCGGGTGTACAAACGCCCGTGGTATTTTTCACACTACGACACTAGAGACTCTGTTGGGGGTTGTCTAGAGAGTTAAACCTAGCTTAGTTTGATATGTGATGAATGTTAGCTTTGTTTACTTGTTTTCTTCTGCCTTCTTTTCTTTATCTCTTTTTACTGTTTATTTACTATTGGTTCTCATGTATTATGGTAGATGATCTGGTTGCATGAAACACACTATGAGATGGGTTTTACACTCGAGTCTCGAGAAGAAACATAAGATATGTTGTTGGTTGCATAGTGTCAGCCTACTGGGCATACTTGTCTTGTTGGGGTGGCTCGGAAAAACACACTTAAAGCATATCCTCTTGAAGATATTGTTGTCCATCAAGCAATTTTCCGATGGCGGTAATATTGTCTTGTTGGGTCAGTGACTCTAAGAACCTTTTAGAACCCGAAACACCAATGGTTGCGTGGCGTTGGCCTTCTGGACGTACTTGTCTTATTAGGATAACGTGAAAACCGCACCTAGATAGATCCTCTTGAGGGTATTGTCATATAACAAGTAATTTTGCTAATGAGGACAATGTTCTCAGGCAGGGTCCATGACTCTATGAACCTTTAAACCCTAGAACCATCTTAATCAATGTGTGCAAAGAGATCCTGAGAAACTATATGCAATTTTTTTGAAACCATATCATACCTTTCTGCATCCATGTATATCATGACATTACATATCAGAAAAAAATAGCATGCACCATCATCCATATCCATTTTCCAAATCAAGAAACTCATTCCATTCTTCCATCCTCTTAAATCTTACAAGGCAAATTGTTTCCCCGAGATCCCTATGGAACTCGTGCTAACTTGAAAAGAAGGATGGGGAACTTGGAAAAAGGTCAGGAAATTATGAGAGAAGAGATTGATTCACTCAAAGGCACAATGGGTAAAATCTCAGAGACTCAACAGGCCTTAATGAACAAATAAGATCAACCACAACAGAATATGCATATTGATGATAATACCTCATCAGGTTTCTCTGCAGGACCTCAACCAGTTCAAGGAGAGAATGTTAAATTCCCAGTTTATGGTTTACCTTAGGGTTATACCCCTCAGTTTGAAAATTTCACCAACGGAGGACCATCTATTCAGCAACCCGTACCAGTCCCAGTAGTCACAAAAGCGCATCACGCTGGATTTTCAACATATCAAGGTCCCTTCGAGGATTTCCATCTTGCATTCCACGCTAGGGGTGTTCAAATCCAAACTGGTCTAAATAAAAACCACAAAGAGATCCAAAATATCAAAAATCGCAAAAAACTGAATATTATTGGATGTCTTTGGATGTCATTTTGTAAAGAGTGTTTGGCTCAAATCAGATTGACTTTTCAAAACCGGTCCAAACCGAACCGAACCGTGTGTATATATTTTTATTCTTATGTTTAATATGATATGTTGTTATAATTTATTATTTGATAATACTTATTATTTTAATACTATTTATTAGTTTAGTTTAATCTATTTATTTTTATTATGTCATTTGTTTCAACCATAATCTATCATTCTCATTTTGTAATATTAACTTTTAATATATTATATGTTATATATTATATCAAATCTATTATTTATTATTATTTTTAGAATCTTAAAAAAATATAATTTATATTTTGGATATCCAAAAACCGATCCAAATTAAATCGTGTCAAATTGGATTGGATTGGATCTAGTTTTCCTAATAAATTATCCAAAACCAAACTGAACTGCGAGTAAATTTATATTTGGATCGAATGAGTTTTTAGCTCAAAACCGATCCAAATTGAATCGCGAACACCCCTATTCCATGTTGGCGGTCCTCAAGAGACTTATCTTGAAGTGCTAGTCGAGAATAATGAATCTAAAGAAAAATATTAGATCTTGGAAAAGAGGTTGAAAGTTGTTGAATGGCATAACATATTTGGTGCGGATCCTATAGATATGTGTCTGGTTCCTGACCTGACCCTTCCTAAAGAATTCAAAGTCCCAAACTTTGAAAAGTATAAAAGACTTAGTTGTCTAAAGGGTCACCTGATAATGTATTATAGAAAGATGGCATCACACTCTCACAATGATAAGCTAATGATCCACTATTTTTAAGATAGTTTGAATGGGGCATCTCTAAAGTGGTATGTGAATATGGAGGGGTTAGATCAAATCATGGAGGGACCTAGCAGAGGCCTTCATGAAGTAATATCAGTATAACACATACATGGTTCTAGACAGGAGACAACTTTAAAACATGACCAAGAAAGATAGCGAATCTTTCAGGAATATGCTCAACGCTTGATGGAGCTAGTTGATCAAGTTGATCCACCCCTAGTTGAACAAGAGCTAGTTGATATATTCATAGATACCTTGCAGTCTCCCTTCTTTGAGAAGATAATTGGCAACACCACATATGGATTCTCCGATCTGGTAACTATTGGAGAAAGAATTGAGCAAGGGTTGAAGAACGAAAAGATTCCTAATGATGTTGGGGCATCGAGTGAAGTGAGGAAGTTCTTTGGGAACTTCCAGAAAAAAGAAAGAGGGAGAAATGGCTGTTGTTATGATCGGAGGTGGAAAGCCTTATTATGCAACAATAAAACCTACTCGTCAACCTCAACCGGCGCCTACCAACCCTCAGCATCAAAACCATAATCAAGATCAAAACAAGAGGAGCAATACTCATATTAACCCGATCCATATTCCTTACAACCAACCCTACCCACAGCTGATCTAGAAATCATTGGTGACTTCTAAGACTATTGTTTCTCTACCAACACCGTATCCAACATGGTACAACGCAAATGCTACATGTGAATACCATGAAGGGGTCGTCGGGCATTGTTTGGACACTTGTATGGCGCTGAAAGCCAAGTTGGGGGAGTTGATCAACAAGAAGATTGTCACTTTCAAATATGTTAGCCTGAATGTCAAAAGCAACCCTTTGCTTGGACACAAGGGATGAAACACGAAGCAAGCATAAGAAGTTGTCTCCTAACACCAATGAATCAGACGAGAAAGATCATACTCGATGCTGGTAATCATTAGGATTTATTTTTATCATTCTCAATTTCCTTCTTGTTAAGTGCAATTTGTTTTTGAACTTGTTATTTTGAACATGAATATTAATGAAATGAGCATGCATCTTTTGATTAATCATTTTGTGTTCACTCATTTTCTTTTCTATTTATTCATCACATAAAATATATTAAAAAAGCGAAAAAATATAAATGTTTCCATCTAATTCACTTTCTTATTGACTTTTGTTCTAGCAGAGATTGGATGGACGATGATGTAAACAAATGCTTAAAATTGCTAAATGTATATTTTTTGATAAAACCCTGTTGATGATGTAAGGCATTGCTTCAACTCCAAAACACCAAAGAGATAAGGATTTAATCCCTAGTTAACCCCCTTTGAGCCTAAGAGCTGGTGTTTCTTTTATATCTAAAAACCCTTGATCTTAACCAGGGACAAGGTAGTTTCTCATTTAATTTTACTATACATTCAAAATTCAAGAGAAAACATACCATCAAATGTTCTACCACATCTTCTTCCTCGTGCACATTGTGAAGTGTCAGAGACGTAATAATAATCCAAAAACTCACAATGGATGTTCCTTATCAACCCTTAACATGGAAGTCACAATCCTTTTCAAACCAAAGAACAAATTCCTTAAAAGTTGTTAAAAAAATAGAGAAAAAATAAGAAAAAAGTCCGCCAAGTCGAGAATTTTAAAAATGACTTAGGAAAAAATTAGGGCATACCGGTGGACTGAAAACTCAAAAGAGTAGTCCAGGCAAAATTTAGGGATACTAAAAAGCAAAAAAAAAGAAGAGAAAATCGGGAAAAAAAAGGTCACAAAAAAACAATATCAGGTGACCACCATGTCAAAACAAGAAAAGCAAACACAAAAAATAGGTGACTTCCAATTCAAGGAAACCTCATAAGCTCTTGAGCCTTTGTCTTCACCTTTACACCGTCAAAATTCTCTTGTAAATTGAATGTGTGTGTCAAATTAACTGAACATGGGACTAGAGATCACAAGGAGAATGAGTGGGTTAAAATACATTTTTTGAACCTTATATCCTTTTGTTTAAAAAACCGTGAACCAGACCACTGTTACAACCTTCAAAAGACCTAATTGAAGCAAAGTTTATTTTGAAAGCACACTACAATAAGATTACGTTAACCTAACTTCAAAGATATTTTCTAATCATTTTCATTAGTTTCATGCTTGTTGTACTACTATTTTCACACTTTGAATGTCTAGATAAACATTGTGTTATGATCATTGATCCATTCATTGTATTTCACAACGGGATCTCAATAATTACTTTGATTTCAAAACCTGCATGAGCTTTGCATTAAAATTACCATTTTAAAGGAACAATTTTATTTGCAAATCAACACTTAGCACCAAGGAAGTTCTATCAATGAGCAATCAGTTGAGGAGCATGATCATTCAGAGGTGGTCTCATCAGGGGTATGTTACTTCAAGAATCGTCCACAACAGGGGCAAGTCGCCTAGAGAATTTGTTGATCAAAGGCAAGCCCCTATAAGAATAGTTTAATCAAGGGTAAACTGCTTCAAGGTTAAAAGGAACTAGGGAAAACCTTTTCAATGTTATATTACGATGAGCTGTTTCAAAACTCGTATTAAGGCAAATTTCTTCTAGACTAGGGGCAAGAGAAGATGCATAAATGGTGGAAGCAAGTTATTTTCATACTTCAAGTTGCTCAAGCAAGACCTACCATACATTAGCAATTTTTAAGTTCAAGATTAATTTCATGGAATCATGCTAGCATAATGACCTATTAAATAACCCTTTCTCTCAACGATAAGCTTTGTTACAAAAGAACCTTTCTCATCCTTAACTATTCCATTGCACGCCACTTGGGCACTGATTGAAACAGTCAATCCATAATCATGTTTGCACACATCATGCATTACTCATGCATAAACCATGTTTGCATTAACATCAAATCATGTATATCATTTCATACATCATTGCATACTACCTGCATAAATGAAAATCTCAAATATCATGCATAACAAACCTTACTTGGTGTTCATTTGGATTCCCATATAACAGACATCAACAACATTAAAATCTATTACAACTTGGCACCTATAAAGACTAGTTATTGCCCAATAATTTCATAATATCTTGATAATCTGATGGATTTTCGAATCTCATTTGTTTCAATCTGAGGATTGTCGGACACCACTTGGTTTGTTATGAGGATTACCAAAACACATTTCATAGTTACGAGTATTACCGTAACTCATTTTCCCATTCGAGGTTTTTCATATGTGGTCATCACTTTGTTATGAGGATTTCCAGAACACATTCACATTTACAAGGATTACAGTAACTCATTCACCCATCTGAGGATTTCCAGATGTTGTCATCACTTTATTTTGAGAATTGCCAAAACATGTCTCACAGTTATGAGGATTACCATAACTCATTTTCCTATTTGAGGATTTCCATATGTGGTTATCAGTTTGTTCTAATGATTTTCAGAATGTATCTCATGGTTACGAGGATTACCGTAACTCATTTCCCATATGAGGATTACCAGATGCGGTAATCACTTTGTTTTAAGGAATTCCATTATGTATCTCATGGTTACGAGGATTACTGTAACTCATTTTTTCCATATGAGGATTACCAAATGTTATCATTTTGTTATGAGATTTCCATAATGTATCTCATGGTTGCGAGGATTACCGTAACCCACTTTTTCATCTGAGGATTACAAGATGTCATCATTTTGGTTTTGAGGATTTCCAGAATGTATCTTATGGTTATGAGGATTATCGTAACTCGTTTTTTCCATCTGCGGATTACCAGATGTTATCATTTTGTTATGAGGATTTCCATAATGTATCTCATGGTTACGAGGATTACCATAACTCATTTTTTCCATCTGAGGATTACCATATGTCATCATTTTGTTATGAGGATTGCCATAATGCATCTCATGGTTACGAGGGTTACCATAATTCATTATTCCATATGAGGATTACCAGATGTTGTCATTGTTTTTTATGAGGATTTCTAGAATGCATCGTATGGTTACGAGGATTTCCGTTACTCATTTTTCCATCTGAGAATTACCAGATGTCATCACTTTGTTCTAAGGATTTTCAAAATGTATCTCATGGTTACGAGGATTACCGTAACTCATTTTTCCATTTGAGGATTACCAGATGTCATCATTTTGTTTTGAGGATTACCATATGTCATCATTTTGTTTTAAGGATTTTCAGAATGCATCTCATGGTAACGGAGATTACCGTAACTCATTTTTCATTTGAGGATTACCAGATATCATCATTTTGTTATGAGGATTTCCAGAACTTGTTTAATGGTTATGATGTTTATCGTAACTCATTTTTCCCATCTGAGGATTACCAGATGTGATCGCTTTGTTATAAGGATTTCCAGAACGTGCCATTTTGTTACAATGAATTTTCGTAACTACTCCTTTTGAGTCCGAGGATTGTCGGATACGTGTTGGTTTGTTCTGAGGGTTTCCATAATTTACCATTTTGTTACTAAGTTTTCCATTTGACCTTTGGTTAGTTATGAGAAAATCCATAACTCACCATCTATTTTGAAGCACCTGCAAAGAACATTCTCCCCAATCATTTTTGTCGGACATATTCCAATGGATCCTTTCCACCTTATCTCATTTAATCACTAATGACTCCACCTTGCATTTCCATTCACCAATAAAGGCATTTTACCAAGCCTCATTTCATTGCATTTAATTTCATCCCATTGCATTTACATTTGAAGGACTAAATTTGAGTAGGGGTGTTCATGGGTGCGGGTAAACCCGCGAACCCGCCTACCAAAACCTAACCAACCCACTAATTACCCGGACTCATTCATTTACGAGTATACCTGACCCAACCCATAATAACCCGTATAGATTTGGTGCGAGTATTGGGTTTTAGTTTCTAAACCCGTGAACCCGTTGACCCAATCCATTGACGTGGCATAAGTAATTATTATTAATATTGTTTTTATAATTTATGTTGTTTTAATAATAACTTATGTTAAAAATTGTTTTTTTTATAGAAAATGGAAGTGGAACAATCACAAATTGTTAATGAAGATGTTGCTTATCCACTTGAACAAGGGCAACAAGTTCAACAAATACAAGGAGAAGGGTTGTCATCATTGCCACCAAGTGCACCAATAAAGGTAAGCAAAAGAAAACCGTATAGAAAACCTTCTAAAGTTTGGACATATTTTAAAAGGGTTAATGATGAGGCTATATGTAAGTATTGTGGGAAATAATATGCAGCAAATAGTGGTAGTCATGGCACTACTAACATGCATAAACATTTGAAAGTGTGCCCAAAAAATCCAAGTAGGGTAGTTGATAAGAAACAAAAAACTATAGCTATTGAAAAAAAATGTGAGGATGATCCTAATAGTGTTAGCTTGAAACTTAATGTAGAAATCAGGTGGAACTCTACTTACTTAATGTTGAATATTGCTGAAGAGTATGAACATGCATTTTACCGTTTAGAACATGCTGATGTTGCATTTTTGACTAATCTTGGTATTGAGTCGAAAGGATATCCTAATCGAGCTGATTGGTAACGAGCTCGTATTTTTGTGAAGTTTTTGAAAACTTATTATGATGCTACACTTTCTTTTTTTGGGTCATTGCATGTTACTGCTAACTCTTTTTTCAAGCAGTTGATGGATATTAAAAAAACATTGAATAAATGGAGGCACAATATTAGTGATCCAATTTTGAAAACTATGACTGCAAATATGCAAGTGAAGTACAACAAGTATTGGGAAAGCAGTGCAATAAATCATCTTCTATTTGTTGCTATTTATCTTGATCCTCGTTATAAGCTTGACTATATTGAATTTTGTTTTACTCGAATGTATGGTGTTAAAATGTCTGAGGATATGTTAAAGAAATTGAAAAATCTCATTACTAAATTGTTTGAGCATTATTTAGTTTTGTATCCTATTTCTCATGATGTTGGTTCTAGTGCTTCGTCTTTAAACATTGCCTCTCATTCTAGAATTGAAAATGGTGAAGATGATGAAGATTGAGACAATTTGTTTAGAATTAATATGAAGAAAAAACAATGTGAAGTGCAAACAAATGAGTTGGAAAGGTATTTGGAGGATGGTGTTAAAGATGATTCTCCTACATTTAACATTCTCATTTGGTGGAAAGGAAAAAAAAATCATGTACTTTCCCGCATAGCTAGAGATATATTGGCTATCTCAGTATCCACTGTATCTTCTGAATCCACTTTTAGTACAGGAGGCCGTGTCCTTGATTCATTTCGTAGTTCCTTAAATACCTCTACCATTGATGCTTTGATTTGTACTCAAAATTGGATCAAATCTCCTAAGTGTCGCATCCACGAAAAACAACCGGCGGGCAAAAAACAAAAACAAACAGAGCCGTCACCGTGCGTTATTTATCCCGAAGAGGGAAAGGAAACGCTCGAAGTAAACCTGGAAAAGACATGGTCTTGCGACCAAAGAGAGATGGGATCGGGAGTCGGTTACGCAAGGGGAAGGTATTAGCACCCCTCACGTCCGTCGTACTCGACGGGATCCACGCTCGGAAGGAAAGAATAAGGTTGCTAAAACTGCTCAAAAGAATGCACACACACACTGGAATAAGACACAGATGGAAGAAGGGGGGAAAGGGCTCGCTAGGATATCGCATCCTATGCCTACGTATCTCATATGGAATGAGAATCAGAGCTACCGTAGTTCGGCTCGCGCACGCCGAAACAAAACACACGCACAGACGCTGAGACGTCAAAACAATCAAGCAAGCGGAAACAGACTGCCAATGGCTGGGCTTACGTCCGACTCCAAACAACAAACCCTAACAAGGAAACCGAATGCCAATCGCTGGACTTACATCAGACTCCAAGCACACCACCACAACAAACACCAATAGGATACGGACTTCCAATCGCTGGTCTTACATCCATCTCCTAACACACACAAGAAAGGTGAACCAACAGACAAGTTACTAAGGAGTCTGGCACTCGAGCCTAGTAACTGTCAAGCAAACACACACAAAAAGGAAAAAGGGTGCCCGGAGAGATCTCGTACGACCTCCTGCCTACGTACCTCATCTGGTATGAGGATCAGTGCAACGTAGTTCCCCTTAACAGGGGAGAAACTTCTGCTAAACCAGAGACTGGGAAATGACAAACTAGAAGTGAGACTGACTCGAGCCTAATAGTTATCATGCAATCCACAATGGTCCTAGGTTGAGGTTTCTATCTAACTGGCACAGACATCAAGCTATCTTAAACATCACAAACAATCAAAAGCACAAAAGCAAGCACACACACTATATACAAACAGATGGGCTCACACATGGCTAGGCTTTAGTCGAGGGGTCATGTCAACCTCGACAAACAAGCCACTGTATCAGGGTGATGTTAGCTCTTAACCCTAACATTGAGAGTTAGGGTGAAGCAGATGAAATGGGAACTGAAGATAAGACTTCACAGCTCTTATCCCTGGCCTGGGAGAGCTTGAGACAAATGAAAGTGTGGGAGTCCAGAAAGTGGGACTCTATTCCACATGACCGACACAACTGGATCTTGGGTTAATATCCACAATGCATCAACACAAGGTGTGTGAGCAAAGCAGATGACACACTGAATATCAGGAGATGGACTACACATCTCTTTTATCTGCCAATGCCTCTTCACTTAGGAGGTCTTTGATATGTACAGGGACAAAGATAAACAAACACAAGCATTGCCTCTTACGGAGAACTTCAGACAGGTGCCTGCCCCCATAACAGGACAGGTCTTCCAGACTACATGAAGTCAGAAAGTTATACCTCAATGGTTAAGCAACCAAGCAAAAGCAAGTTCAAATTGAACTTAAGCAACTAATGTACCTGAAAAAATCCAACCCAATCAGTATACAATCCAGACAATCAAACAGACAGTTAATTACACAGTCAGGCAGATAAGCAAGCAATGTAATAGTGTGCAAGGCACAAGCTCAACTCAAATGAGCTAAAATCCACCTACAAAACAACTCAAGGTTAACCAATATAAACCAATTAATCAACTCAAGCAAGTGAATCAATCCCATTATGGCCATGTGTTTCTTAACCTGAAATCAAAGCTCAAACATGAGAGGCAAACCACTAGGGCAAGGCCTAGGGTCAAAGAGGGAGAAAAAAATTCAAAACAGAACATGAAATTCAACATGAATCAACCTCAATCATATAAGAACATAATCCAAAAGGTCCCATGTCAATATCATTCACCAATTTCATTTTATGAACCAAACATGGCAAGGTATGCAAGTTGAAAGCACATTGTGACATCAGAATAAACAAATGCACATTAATTCAAAAATGCTTCAATTAATTTTGGCAAAAATCATGGGTAAACAGAACATACAACATGATCATCACACAAAAAATTAGGGAAATTGGACCTGATTAGGCATGGTAATCAAATTGTATAAGGCAAGACAATCAAAACAAGCTCAAATGGGACACTAAATGTTACACCAACTTAGCACAAGCCTAAAACAGAATTGATAAATGGTAAACACCTCAAACCAAAGCCAAAACAACCTCTAACATGTCTAGAAAAAATGTGCAAAATTTCACATTCATAGGATAAAGCACAAGCATTTCATAAATGAATGAAGTTCAAGACACTTCAAAAGTTCACACATGATAGTCCAGAAAGAAAAATATCAATCAAATCATAAATCAATCCAAAAATTCCACAAAAAATCATGAGCATTCACAACATCCATAGGAAGCATCATACAAAAAATAAGGATAATTGGAGTTCATTTGATATGTAAAATTCATCAATCATGTTGAACAAGCAAAGGTGTGACACAAATTGTCACACCTAACTTAGAAAAATCATAACTCAGCAATGACAATTGATAAAAATGCAAACTCAACACCAAAATGTCCAGCACGATGTCTAGTTTCTACATGTAAAATTTCATGAGCATTGGATCAACAACCATCATTTCACAAATGCATAAGCAAGGCAATGTCCAAAATGCATATGTGTACAAGAACCCTAGGCAAAATACTTAATCAGCCAAGCACAACTTGAGTTATCATAGTGATAAAAAACTAGAGAGAAAATGAAAATCAATGCAAAAATCCTCACATTTTTTGGATTATTTTTGGATTTGTTATGAATTTTTAAAGATGCAAAATGAAATTGAAATAAAATGAAATGATTTTAAATGAATTAAATGGAATTATTGGAATTAATTTGAAAAAAAGGAAATTGGCGCCTAATCAAAACGCCGCGTTTCATTAAAGAAACGCCTGGCCAATCAGAGGCCAGCATGGGCACGGCATGCATCCAATGAAACACAAGCCCTAACATGAACCTAAGGTAACGGATTCACATGAAAAAAAACCGTGGCCGAATCTTGTTCATCATCTTCTTCATCATTCGACCATGAACAGTACATCCAACAAGAACACCATGAACAAATTTCCCAGTTTTGGAAATTAAGCATGCTAATGTAAAGATCCTTCAACATACATCCTAAATCAACTAATAACTAAGCATATAACATCATACATCAAGAGAATCAAGCAAATCAAAATTCATCATCAAACTTTAATCCTTCGATTCTAACTCAATATGGCATGGTTTTTAGTGGTTCAAAGCTCAGATTAATCACAGCAAAGAGATCTACAAGAATATATCAACAAATTCATGAATTAAAGAGGTCGAAAAAGTGACCTCTTGAAGTGCAACTTTGCAATTTCGCGTTTTCCAGGCCGTGCAATGCTTCAATCTTCCTCTAACAAGCTTGTACAAGTGTTTGGATGAAGGCTTGATGTTCAATTGAGCACGATTTCACAGAATTTGGATTTCACCATTGATGAGCTTCAAGCTTGCACATGCTTCAAACTGCACGAATTGCTGTGATTCTAGCTTCAATCTTACTCCATGATGATTCCAGATGATGAATTGATCAAGAAAAATGCATGAGATGTGAAGAAATTTGGAGAAAAAATGAGAGAGAATTTTGAGAGACTTTGAGAATTCTAGATCTAGAATTGGGAAATGTGATGAATTCTGTTATGATTTGTGTTATATATGCTTCACTAATCATGTTTAATTAACCTAAACCAAGTGCTAATTGAAAGGGATTAATTTTGAAGGTGTTTTGCAAATTTGGGAATTTCACCCTTATGCATGGACATGGCATGTGAACAGTACGAATTTGGGATTGAAATGCACTCAAAATATCATTTTAAGGCCAATGGAAGTGATACCATGTTCAAATAATGCACACATTTTGAATTTCATTTTTCCCCCCAAAAATCAATTGAATTTACAAATATTTATGTGAATGGAATGCATGCCATGTAATGCCAATTTTGGAAACTAGAGGTTAAAAGGAGAATGTTTCAAAAAGAGCCATCTCATTTGGACTTATGGTTTGAAAGTTATGCTTCTTTGAAGTTCAATGTTCACTTGGCCAAGATTGATCCATATCTCTTCAACCATACATGATAAATTCATGATCTTGGACTTTTTGGAAATGGGAGAGAAAGATCTACAACTTTCATGTTCAACAAAATTTCATTTGAAGCATTTTTGATGATGTAATCTTGAGTTGAAAACCTTTCCATTTTTGGCAATTTCAAATTACAAGTCACTTTCTATTTTTGGAAAGTTTTGTCCTGACTTTATTTTCTTCAATGTTGATGTTTGAAATGTCAAATGAGACTTGTTTGAACATGAATGGAGTATTTCTAATCACTTTCCACCTCCAAATCCAACAGTTGACTTTACAGTTGACTTTTGCAGTTGACAGATGACTTGGTCATGCACAGATGAATTTGAGCCTCAACCTCTTGATGAAATGGCTCCAAAATGAAACCCTAGCTTACACAAGCTCCACAAAACCATATGATGGTCTCCATCTCATGAAAGACCTCATCTCCTTGAAAAACCCTGATTGGTACAATGCAACTGATTAGGGTTGACCAGAGGTCAAAACCCTAATCCCAAGGACCTTGATTAGGAATAATGAACCTTGATGATGATGATGCACCATTTCAACCAAGATAATACCCAATCTCCTTGAGGAACCAAGAAACCCTAATTGAAGCACAAACCCTCAGATGGCTAGTGATCAATTCATGAAACCCTTAAGCTTGCATCTCTTAACCTTTCCATCTTCTGAGAAAGACCTAGGAGGATGACTTGCTCATTGTTTCCACATGATATGCAAAGATGCAATGACTAATGTCCTACAAAATGAAATGTAACATGCTAAGCTAGTCCCAAGAGAGGAGGGCAAATTTTGAGGTGTTACAGCTGCCCCTATTCAATCCACTGTGAACCTATCGATATGAACAGCCTCGGCTTTCAGATGATCAGGGTGAAGAGTGATTGAATACCAAGAACAGACGAACAATTTGCACTCTGATGGGAAATAATTAACAATGCCTGTCAGAATTGGCAAAGAAGCAATCTCAAAAGAAGAATCCGTCTGGTACGGAGAAAGTCGACCTGAATACCGAAACAGAATGTTGACCTGGATACCAAAATAAATGGTAACACAAGAATACCCATCGCCTGAACGCCGCGTTCGCTGGGGATTATTATTACTTTTACTTTTTTTTTACTTTTCTTGAACCCCGGAACTTTCTGATGATTTCCTCTTTCTCGTTTTTCTTGAACCCCGAACAAATATTTTCTCGCGTATGATCCCGGATCACCGCAGTTGAACCCCGACAACTTCATAGTAGTCTTGTTTGCCAAATAATGAACCCCGCTCTCCATTTGAACCCCAGTTGCCTGACGATAGCTTGCGATCGCCATTGTGAACCCCGCTCTCCAGAAAACACCTCGTGTCTCCCTTTCTCCATCTGGACCCCGTTCTCCAGAAAATGCCGCAACACTTCCCTTTCTCCATTTGAACCCCGCTCTCCAGAAACTTGTGATAATTCCGCTGGCAATGTCGAAAATAACACCAAAACCACACTCTGATGGCGACATATCAGAGGGTACACCTTCACAAAAGGAAGGTAACATGTGCATCTCTTCCTCAGAAGACACCCATAACGACCTCTGTTGGCCTCAGCCAAAGTCTAAGGTGACACATGAACAGAAGATAATCCTGAGGACCTCATCCCAGATATAATCTTCAACTTCAATCTCCATTTGAACCCCGCTCTCCAGAAAATGTCTCAACACTTCCTTTTCTCCATTTGGACCCCGTTCTCCAGAAAATGCCGCAACACTTCCTTTTCTCCAATTGAACCCCATACTCGCGCTGATCGCGTAACGTCCTTTGATTTTATTTCCATCTCCTCCCGACGGAAAAGTTTCCTCCAATATCGCACTACTGGGGAACATTGCTGATCTGACGTCATGATGCTAAACTCCTCAGAGTAACATCTCCAAATTCTATCTCGCACGACAGAAATCTCCTCCAGTATCGCACTACTGGGGAATATTGTTGAATCAAAATCACGATGTCGAACTCCTCAGAGCAACATCTTCACCTTCTGGCGAAACCACCTCTCAAACAATAACCATGGTCTGAGACTAGCTTATGCTTGCAATGCTGATGCATGATATTCTTTTAGCACAATGCTCCACAATCATGGAAATGCTACGCAATTAATTATGCAATATGCTATGCTCATCTACATGATGCATGCATAAAAGGTATCCCCCTCAAGGGACTCTTCTGGGGAGCTCGAGGCACTCTACTGAGGAACTCGACAACACTCCGACCTCCACCTTGCTGGGGAATAGCACTGCTGCTGGGAAATAGGCCACCCTCACCAGGGAAAACCTCCTTTGCACCCGATCCGTTTGGGGACTTCGCGGGGAAATAAACCATCCACGCACTCTGTGGGGAAACAAAGGTCTTTGGCTTGCTGGGGAAATAACAATCCCTACTCTGCTTGGAGAAACCACTACCAATAGATACCTCCACTGGGGAATAACAACCTTCAGGCCTGGCTGCTGAAGGATCATCGATTTGAAACCTGCTGGGGAGATAACCATTCCGACCCTGCTAGGGAAATCACAGACCTTGAATCTGCTGGGGAGGTAATAATCCCAACTCTGCTTGGGGAAACAAGGAAAGTCTGGAGCAGAACACCCGTCGACTCGCCGAACCCTGGTATCCAACATCCAAATCCAGTGTCATCTTTCCACTTTTGAGAGCTCCCAAACTTGTCTGGACTTTTCTGATTCATCACCTTGTATTTCCGACTTCTCCGTACTCTACGAAGAGCGAACTCCTGGGATTCATACAGACTTCCTAATCTTCAGACTTTGAAGAGTCTTCTTGATTAATTCTCAAGGACCGTCGTACGTCTTTCCGTCGTCTTTTCACCATTCTTCAATCTCTTGTCCCTAATTGGACTCCACGGGGATCCTTTGCCAAAAAGGCTTTACATCACAACCTGCAAGTGAGCAAAAATATCTAACAGTACCTGCAACAGAGATCATTAGATAAAAACGTGCCCCAGGCGTGTCAAGATTTCAACACTTGGGTCACTCAACCTTCCGAATAAGATTTCAAATTTTCAATCTTATAAGCATGCATAGAAAGGAACCTGTATGTCTTAAAATGCAAAGATTCTTATCAAAAATAACTGGATGTTTTTGCAATCAAAGCGGTAATGAAAACAAAAACAAAATTATTTGACTGAATATGCATTTTATTGATTGAAAAAGTGTGGCTCATGAATGAGCAATACAAAGGAAGCAATTCCTGAAAAGAGGTAATTGCGCATAAAAGGAAAAATCTATCCTAATGGCAATGTGAAACCGCGATCTCATCGAGTTTCAACTCGGTTACACCCCATATGTCCTTAAGACTCTCCGTGCTTTCTGCCTTCTGAACAAGACGTTTCCGACCGATCCCTACCGGGGACTATCCAGGTCATATCCAAAGTACGATCATGCTGGACACAGTTGTTCGTTTCAATCCCTCTTTTGCCTGGACTGCCCTTTCGGGTTTTCAGTCCACCGGGATACCCTTTTTTTGCCCAAGCCCCCTTTTCAGGTTTTCGACTTGCCGGGTGTACATTTTTCATTTTTATCCCTAATTTTTGCCCGAACCTTTTCATCATTTTTTCGGTTCGCCGGGATGCCCATTTTTGCCTGGACTATTTTATTCTTTTCGTCCAGCGGGTCTCTTTATACGAAGTATTTTTTAACTGCGTCCGCATTCACAGGGGATGGAAAATCCTCGCCATCCATGGTCGTTAACAACAAGGCTCCGCCAGAGAAAACCTTTTTGACCACGAATGGACCTTCATAATTGGGTGTCCACTTGCCCCTACGATCGTTTTGAGGAGGAAGGATCCTTTTCAGCACCAGATCTCCTACGTGATACACACGAGGTCGCACCTTTTGGTCAAAAGCACGCTTCATCCGCTGTTGGTATAACTGCCCATGACAGATGGCCGCCAGCCTCTTTTCCTCAATCAGGCTCAACTCTTCGTACCGGGTCCTTACCCATTCCGCCTCTTGCAATTTCACGTCCATCAGGACTCTTAAAGAAGGAATTTGAACCTCAACCGGTAGTACGATTTCCATTCTATATACCAAAGAGAAAGGTGTTGCCCCAGTAGACGTACGCACCGAAGTTCGATACCCATGCAATGCAAACGGCAACATCTCATGCCAATCCTTATAGGTTACAACCATCTTCTGCACAATCTTCTTAATATTCTTATTGGCTGCCTCAACCGCCCCATTCATCTTCGGACGATAAGGAGAAGAATTGTGATGCTCGATCTTGAATTCCCGGCACAGCTCTGCCATCATCTTGTTGTTCAAATTAGAACCATTATCAGTAATGATTCTTTCGGGAACCCCATATCTACAAATGATGTCTCTCTTGAGAAATCTGGCGACGACCTGCTTCGTCACGTTCGTATAAGAGGCTGCTTCCACCCACTTGGTGAAGTAATCAATAGCCACTAATATGAACCGGTGCCCATTCGAAGTCGTAGGCTCAATCTTCCCAATCATATCGATGCCCCACATAGCAAACGGTCATGGAGACGACATCAAACTCAACGGATTTGGAGGCACGTGCACCTTATCAGCATAAATCTGGCATTTATGACACTTCCGCACGAAATTGAAACATTGGGCCTCCATTGTCATCCAATAATAACCTGCCCTTAGCAGCTTCTTTACCATTGCATTCCCACTGGCATGGGTACCAAACGACCCCTCGTGAACCTCTTTCATCAATTGGCTTGCTTCTTTATCATCAACACATCTGAGCAAGACCCAATCAAAATTCCTCTTGTATAAAACCCCATCCTTATTCAAGTAAAACACCATGGCCAACCTCCGCAGAGTCTTTCGGTCCTTCTTAGATGCTCCCTCAGGATACTCTTGAGTCTCCAGATAGCGCTTGATATCGTAATACCACGGCTTCTCATCGTCAGGCACTGTGTCAACAACAAACACATAAGTCGGTCTATCCAGACGTCCCACCTCAACACTAGGGAACTGATTCCACCATTGTACCTTAATCAAGGCGGCCAGAGTAGCCAGAGCATCTGCCAAAGGATTCTCCTCTCTAGGCACATGATGCATCTTCACCTTGGTGAAAAACGTCAACAATCACCTCGTATAGTCCCGGTATGGAACTAAATGAGATTGATGCGTATACCATTTTCCGTTAACCTGATTCACAACCAAAGCTGAATCTCCATATATAACAAGGTTTTTGATCCTCAAATCAATCGCCTCTTCAATCCCCAGGATACAAGCTTCGTATTCAGCCACATTGTTGGTGCACTCAAATGTTAGCCGGGCAACAAAAGGAATGTGGGATCCTTTCGGCGTAACCAAAACAGCACCAACACCGCTACCATTCACTTAACGGCCCCATCAAACATCAAAATCCATTCGGATTCAGGGTCAGGCCCCTCCTCCGGGATTGGTTCCTCGCAATCTTTCGATTTGAGAAACATGATGTCCTCATCAGGGAACTCAAACTTCATCGGTTGGTAATCCTCAATAGGTTGCTGGGCGAGGTAATCAGACAATACACTCCCCTTGATTGCTTTCTGAGAGGTATACTGGATATCATATTCTGTCAAAATCATTTGCCACCTCGCAACCCGTCCGGTCAATGCTGGCTTTTCAAAAATGTACTTGATTGGATCCATCTTGGAAATCAATAAAGTGGTATGAACCAGCATACACTGTCTCAGTCGGCGAGCAGCCTATGCCAAAGTACATCAAGTTTTCTCGAGCCGTGAATGTATTGTTTCACGGTCGATAAACTTTTTGCAAAGGTAAATTGCATGCTCTTTTCGACAAGACTCGTCATGCTGACACAATACGCACCTCATAGACCCCTCGAGGGCCGTCAAGTACCAGATTAACAATTGCTCCTTCCATAGGAGGCATCCGAATCAGAGGTTCCTGCAACTTATTCTTTTACCTTTCAATGCCTCTTGGCAATCATTATTCCACCTGACCGTTTGATCTTTCTTAACAACTTGAATATGGGTTCACTCGTGGCTGTTGGATGAGATGTGAACCATGAAATGCAGTTCAATCTACCTAAGAAACCACGAACCTCTTTCTTTGTTCTCGGTTCAGGCATTTCTCTCTCTCTCTTTTTTTTTTTTAGCAGGATCATCCTCGATTCCTCTTTTCCGCTCACAATAAGCCCCAGCAACTAACCGGACCGCACTCTGATAGTGCACTTATTTGAATTCAACCTCAGTCTGCATTATCTCAACCGGTCAAACGACTTGCCCCGGTCTTCCAGATGCCCCTCTTCTGTTTGGGACTTTGTTATCATGTCATCAACATAGCATTCAATTTCATGATGAATCATATCATGAAACAAAGTCGCCATGGCTCTCTGATACGTGGCACCGGCGTTCTGCTTCTCTAGAGGACAGTCTTCTCTCCATGGTAGCTTGTGCACAACGACATCGATATCCGACCCTGGCATATCCTGACACGACCAGGCGAAGGTATCCACATGCTCTTTCAACAGGGCTATCATTCTGCTCTTGACATTTGCCTCTGAAGCGGCCCCAATTTTGACTTCCTTTCTGACCTCGGCGGTATACAGGTTAACAAGCTCAACTTGCTCTTCGTGCAGCTGAATCACCTTCTCCTCTTGTTTCATCAATCTGGCTAATTCCAGCAGATCACAATCTTCTTCGCCTTATTCTTCGGCATGATAGATCGGATTGTCGAAGTCATACAAAGGTGTAACCGAATTGTTATCAATGAGATCCAGAGAATACCAAAGTCGGAACGAGACAAAACACAAGGAAAGAAAATGAAAACAAACATTGCCATTTTTATTTATTTTTTAAACTTGCAAAAATAAACGAAAAACAGGGAACACCGCTTTTAATCACAAAACATCCATTTATTAATGATGCAAAATGTTGCACAATGAAACACATGAGATGGCCCTTACAATGAACCATTACGTTTCGGGCAAAACGTATGGCTTCCATGCAAATAAAATTGAAAACAGAAAATATTACTCTTCAAGTAGAGTGACAGTGATGATCTTTTAGGCCTTCCAGTTCCCTGGTACGCACGCTTTTATCCACGAGTCCAGTTCACAATCACTGTCAATCTCTCCATCTACTGTACAGGCGTGACCTGGATTCAACATTCCAGCACTGATGAAGGTGAACGGTGGACGGCGTCCTTTGTTCTGTCTAGACGACTCTTGATCTGGCTGATAGCCAACCCCGAACATATCCGCCTTCACCACAATGTCTATGATTTTTCCCCAGCCTAGGACTTCCCCGTTCTTCACCACCTCCATGGCCTGCTTGTAAGAAGAAATGGACAGCTTTTTCTCTTTCTCAGCACAGATGGCATTCTTTACCTTGACGGTCTTAGCTGCCTGACATGGTGTTTCAAATATTTCACTGTCCATTTCTTCCTGCTTGAATGATGACAAGTGGCTGACAAAGATGTCCTTCCCCCAATCAACTTTCTCAAATCGGAGACGTCCTTCATCCATCATTCTCTGGATCGTCTCCCTCAGCATTACACACCCATTTGTAGTGACGGCGCAGGCAGCACAACGATTATCACAACCAATGAAAACTCCATTCTTCATCAAATGTCTCTTGACCACAAACAATGGAGTCCTCAACTGGTTCACATTCGTCACCTCTATTTTTCTCTTATCCTATGACATCACATTCACCCCCATAGGGCCATGCATCGGCACGGGGTTAGCGTTAACATCTGGTGTCGGTGCAAAATTGATGGCTTTGGCATCCACCAGGTCCTGGACTACATGCTTAAAAGCTTTACAATTCTCCACATTGTGTCCAGGGGCACCATAGTGGAATTCGCACTTGGCGTTCTCATCATAACTGGCAGGCCTCTGGTCAGGTCTCAACGGAGCCAACATCCTTGGCTGCACCAATCCAAGATCCTTCAGCCTCTTCAACAGAAGAGCATACGTCAGGGGTGGCTTATCGAACTGCCGATCTGTCTTCCTTTTTCTCACTTGGCACCCGACTTTCTGTACTCTCTGTTGAGGTGGATGCTGTTGTTGTAGTACAGATGAACTCCCAGCAGGAATAGTCACTGCAGCAGCATACGGGTGGTAACGATCCTTACCCCTTTTGGCATGCACATCCCTTGATTCAACCTCCTTCTTGTGCTGACTATCACCAAAGGACTTCTTTACCTCAGATGACAGAGCCTTTCCCTGAACTTTCTCCGTTATCAGCCATTTCTCGATATTCTCCACCCTCTCAGCAATTGCTTTCTGCCCCAAGGCGAGCCCTTGCACAACATTGAACAACTCCCTCATCATCTCTTTCAGTTTGAGAAGGTCGGCGTTGGGTGGATTCATCATTCCTGTGTCAATCAAACATGTTAGAAACTGACACCTGCAAAACAGAAGACAAGTTACTATGATTCATGCATGAATGCAATGTCTATCCACATGAGGAACACTCTGTCTTTCGATCCTGGCTTCATCGAGACAGATAATAATTCAGCGGCAATATTCTGACATTCATCGAATGATTCCCTCATACAGATCAGAGATATATGATTTAGCAACGATACCACCCAACCATGTGTGTGCTATGTGAGTGCATACAGGAAAGCAAATAAAGCTTGAGGATCGATCACTGAATGAAAACAATCACTATATACCAAAAGTGCACAATAAGTGCCACAGTCATACATCGAGCTGATACAAGTCAAATTACAATTCTCCAGAATCAGAAAGAAAAGACAAGCAAGTGAATTCCGTCAACAGGCCTAACGGTAATCCAACACACATAAGAAAGGTCTACACTGAAGGAGGTCCTACAGACGGCTCTGCATCATCAACCATCTTGGTAAACTTCACCGCGAACCTAAGCTCAGTGTTCTCCTGCTGCAATCTCCCTATCTCCTTCTGGTGAATCTTCATCTGTCGGAAGTAATGATCTCTCTCAGCAAGATAGTGATCTCTCTCAGCAATAATCTTCACGCTCTCTGCTTCCTTAATCTTCAGCTTTGCTTCCCATTCGACGACGAGGATTCTTACTCTGTCTTCCCTCTGATCCCTCACAAGGATTTGCCTCCTCTTCTCATCTTCAATGACCTTTGAAGCTCTGGATAGCTTCTCCTTAGTGATGTCGTGCTCCTTTGTAGACGACTCCAATGCTTGGCTGATCTTGCGGTAATAGGCAGTGTCTATCTCAAAGCGCTTCACTTCCACGACATGTCTCTTATCCTGATCTTCCATTCTCCCTTTGATCTCCTGATTAGCCATCTGAATCCTGGCAACACTCATCTCCAATTCGGTCTTCTCCGCTTGCAGCTGATCTCTGGCTTTCTTCATCTCGAGGAACTCTTCCATACTGACAGAGGAACGCGGCCCCTCAATCAACGGACACATAGGATCACCCCCAGGAAATGGTAGATGTATGAGCTCAATCCTTTTCCTAAGCCAATCATCAAATGGAGGAAAAGACCTGCTATTAACCTTGCCAAAAGGAACCTTGCCCTTCCTCTGAATGTCACGCCACTCATCCAACACTTGCCTCAACTTGGCCTGATTTCCCTCAATCGGGAAGTAGAAAGACTCCTGAATCTCTCGCCCGAGAGGAGGACCCTCCACAGCAAATCCCATCTGTCTCCTAAGAAGCACCGGGTTGTAATTAATGCAACCTTGAACTCCTATAAGAGGTACATTGGGAAGACTCCCACAACTATAAATGAAATCTCGTCCATCCATATCGTTGTGAGTCCAAGCTATGTCCTTGGCCCGCAAACCCATCAACCTGAATGACCACTTGACAGTAGGATCAAGAAAGACAAAGGCACCCCTGAAAGGCAAATACCACATGAACCATTTGTACAACAGCTGAGCACAACATCGGATCAATCCCCCACGCCGCTTCACGTTCCGATTATGGACCGAGTAATAAACATCCCCAACCAGAGTAGGAATAGGATTCCTCTGCATAAACAACCTGATAACATTACTGTCCACGAAGTCCTTCTGATTAGGGAACATGACGATCCCATAAATGCTCACAACAATCAAAGCACAGACGGTCTTCCAATCACCCAAAACAGCATGCTCCTTGGTTTTAGCCTCCAAGAAGCTCAGATGAAAACCAGGCAACTTTCCCTTCTCCTTCAAACCCCCCTTTGTCACCTCTGGGCTCAAATAAAGAGCACGAGAGATCTCAACGACATCAGGCTCCCCCTTATTAGCATAGAAAGGAGTCTGATCTCTGATCGGAATACCCAGGATGCTGGCATAGTCCTCCATCAAAGGTCCCAACAAGTAATCCGGGAACACGAAGCATCTCAAGCCCGGGTCATAGAACTGGAGAAAAGTATGGATGACACTCCTATCACTGTCTGTGAGCCTGAAAACCAACTTCAGAATACCACCGTATGCCTCACGGAACATCCCCACTTGGTCAGGTGTAATCAACCCCATCATATCTCTCAGCACACCAATCTCTGGGTCGAAGAAACTGTAGACAGCATCGTCCTTCAAGCCGGTCCTCATGTCTAGAACAAAGAAGTCTCTTAACCAGGATCTCGATCAAGAATGTCCCTGCATATGGGTAAACATGAGTTAGATGTAGATAAATGCAAAATGAAATGATGCAGATGTATGGATGCAATGCACTGTGCCATCCTCCAAGTCATCTGAACATCTGTTGCACCGAAGCCCTGATCTCTGAACTGATCACAACCATCTGAAGTCTGATTAACCATAAATCCAACTCAGGAGTTCCGAAATAAATGGAACTGAAGGATACATCACCATCATCATCAAGATCCACTGAACTGATAACCACAAGACTCTCTGAACCAGCCCGGGGAATCCTGAAATAAACGGATCCCCACTGATCAATACCACGGACAGAACTCCGGCGTCTCAGAAATAAATGTCCATAAATCTAACTTATAAATAGGACTCAGACCAACAGTTGAACCAACAGTCACCATCAAAGTCACCATCAGAACATGCATCTGTAAGAAACAACCCTCCCCTCACAGGTGAATTCTAATCAGGTCATCCTAAGGCGGATAATGGTCTCGACAATCGGGCAAAGATACTCAACGGGTTTGCCCTTTTGGGTGTGCCGTTGTAGCTCTCTTAAGATCATCTAAACCAAAGATCCGGGAAAGATCGGTCACCGAAGTCAATAGCTCAGATGAGGTGACTCAACCAAAGTGGATACTCCACAAAGGAAGAACCCTCTCAAATGAACCTCGTCCGACTTGTGGTATGTCACGTCGCCAAAAACATGTTGACCTAACATGAGAGGCAACATGAGACCACACTAATCCTAGGTGTATACTCGGGCCTGAGTTTTAGCCCCACTCAGAACACCCCCCCATATCATAGGAACCACCTGTACAGAGGACAGCAAAATGATAGTATGATGCATGCAAATATTTATGCAAATATATACACAACACAATAATCATAAATGCAATAAATAGAGCAACACAAGCAACCTAAACTATCCTAGAGAACGCTAGGAGAGACTCGCTTAGGGAAGATGGACCAACAAGAGGTCAACTTCCTATCCCCAGCAGAGTCGCCAGCTGTCGCATCTGCGAAAAACAACCGGCGGGCAAAAAACAAAAACAAACAGAGCCGCCACCGTGCGTTATTTATCCCGAAGAGGGAAAGGAAACGCTCGAAGTAAACCTGGAAAAGACATGGTCTTGCGACCAAAGAGAGATGGGATCGGGAGTCGGTTACGCAAGGGGAAGGTATTAGCACCCCTCACGTCCGTCGTACTCGACGGGATCCACGCTCGGAAGGAAAGAATAAGGTTGCTAAAACTGCTCAAAAGAATGCACACACACACACTGGAATAAGACACAGATGGAAGAAGGGGGGAAAGGGCTCGCTAGGATATCGCATCCTATGCCTACGTATCTCATCTGGAATGAGAATCAGAGCTACCGTAGTTCGGCTCACGCACGCCGAAACAAAATACACGCACAGACGCTGAGACGTCAAAACAATCAAGCAAGCGGAAACAGACTGCCAATGGCTGGGCTTACGTCCGACTCCAAACAACAAACCCTAACAAGGAAACTGAATGCCAATCGCTGGACTTACATCAGACTTCAAGCACACCACCACAACAAACACCAATAGGATACGGACTGCCAATCGCTGGTCTTACATCCATCTCCTAACACACACAAGAAAGGTGAACCAACAGACAAGTTACTAAGGAGTCTGGCACTCGAGCCTAGTAACTGTCAAGCAAACACACACAAAAAGGAAAAAGGGTGCCCGGAGAGATCTCGTACGACCTCCTGCCTACGTACCTCATCTGGTATGAGGATCAGGGCAACGTAGTTCCCCTTAACAGGGGAGAAACTTCTGCTAAACCAGAGACTGGGAAATGAAAAACTAGAAGGGAGACTGACTCGAGCCTAATAGTTATCATGCAATCCACAATGGTCCTAGGTTGAGGTTTCTATCTAACTGGCACAGGCAGCAATCTATCTTAAACATCACAAACAATCAAAAGCACAAAAGCAAGCACACACACTATATACAAACAGATGGGCTCACACATGGCTAGGCTTTAGTCGAGAGGTCATGTCAACCTCGACAAACAAGCCACTGTATCAGGGTGATGTTAGCTCTTAACCCTAACATTGAGAGTTAGGGTGAAGCAGATGAAATGGGAAGTGAAGAGAAGACTTCACAGCTCTTATCCCTAGCCTGGGAGAGCTTCAGACAAATGAAAGTGTGGGAGTCCAGAAAGTGGGACTCTATTCCACATGACCGACACAACTGGATCTTGGGTTAATATCCACAATGCATCAACACAAGGTGTGTGAGCAAAGCAGATGACACACTGAATAGCAGGAGATGGACTACACATCTCTTTTATCTGCCAATGCCTCTTCACTTAGGAGGTCTTTGATATGTACAGGGACAAAGATAAACAAACACAAGCATTGCCTCTTAAGGAGGACTTCAGACAGGTGCCTGCCCCCATAACAGGACAGGTCTTCCAGACTACATGAAGTCAGAAAGTTATACCTCAATGGTTAAGCAACCAAGAAAAAGCAAGTTCAAATTGAACTTAAGCAACTAATGTATCTGAAAAAATCCAACCCAATAAGTATACAATCCAGACAATCAAACAGACAGTTAATTACACAGTCAGGCAGATAAGCAAGCAATGTAACAGTGTGCAAGGCACAAGCTCAACTCAAATGAGCTAAAATCAACCTACAAAAAAACTCAAGGTTAACCAATATAAACCAATTAATCAACTCAAGCAAGTGAATCAATCCCATTATGGCCATGTGCTTCTTAACCTGAAATCAAAGCTCAAACATGAGAGGCAAACCACTAGGGCAAGGCCTAGGGTCAAAGAGGGAGAACAAATTCAAAACAGAACATGAAATTCAACATGAATCAACCTCAATGAATTAATAAGATAATCTAAAAGGTCCCATGTCAAAATCATTCACCAATTTCATTTTATGAACCAAACATGGCAAGGTATGCAAGTTGAAAGCACATTGTGACATCAGAATGAACAAATGCAAATTAATTCAAAAATTCTTCAATTAATTTTGGAAAAAATCATGGGTAAACAGAACATACAACATGATCATCACACAAAAAATTAGGGCAATTGGACATGATTAGGCATGGTAATCAAATTGTATAAGGCAAGGCAATCAAAACAAGCTCAAATGGGACACTAAATGTTACACCAACTTAGCACAAGCCTAAAACAGAATTGATAAATGGTAAACACCTCAAACCAAAGCCAAAATAACCTCTAACATGTCTAGAAGGAGTGTGCAAAATTCCACATTCATAGGATAAAGCACAAGCATTTCATAAATGAATGAAGTTTAAGACACTTCAAAAGTTCACACATGATAGTCCAGAAAGAAAAATCTCAATCAAATCAGAAATCAATCCAAAAATTCCACAAACAATCATGAGCATTCACAACATCCATAGGAAGCATCATACAAAAGATCAGGACAATTGAAGTTCATTTGATATGGAAAATTCATCAATCATGTTGGACAAGCAAAGGTGTGACACAAATTGTCACACCTAACTTAAAAAAATCATAACTCAGCAATGGCAATTGATAAAAATGCAAACTCAACACCAAAATGTCCAGCAAGATGTCTAGTTTCTACATGTAAGATTTCATGAGCATTGGATCAACAACCATCATTTCACAAATGCATAAGTAAGGCAATGTCCAAAATGCATACGTGTACAAGAACCCTAGGCAAAATATTTAATCAGCCAAGCACAACTTGAGTTATCATAGTGATAAACAACTAGAGAGAAAAAGAAAATCAATGCAAAAATCCTCACATTTTTTGGATCATTTTTGGATTTGTTATGAATTTTTACAGATGCAAAATGAAATTGAAATAAAATGAAATGATTTTAAATGGATTAATTGGAATTATTGGAATTAATTTGAAAAAAAGGAAATTGGCGCCTAATCAAAACGCCGCGTTTCATTAAAGAAACGCCTGGCCAATCAGAGACCAGCATGGGCGCGGCATGCATCCAATGAAACACAAGCCCTAACATGAACCTAAGGCAACAGATTCACATGAAAAAAACCCGTGGCTGAATCTTGTTCATCATCTTCTTCATCATTCGGCCATGAACAGTACATCCAACAAGAACACCATGAACAAATTTCCCAGTTTTGGAAATTAAGCATGCTAATGTAAAGATCCTTCAACATACATCCTAAATCAACTAATAACTAAGCATATAACATCATACATCAAGAGAATCAAGCAAATCAAAATTCATCATCAAACTTTAATCCTTCGAATCTAACTCAATATGGCATGGTTTTTAGTGGTTCAAAGCTCAGATTAATCACAGCAAAGAGATCTACAAGAATATATCAACAAATTCATGAATTAAAGAGGTCGAAAAAGTGACCTCTTGAAGTGCAGCTTTGCAATTTCGCGTTTTCCAGGCCGTGCAATGCTTCAATCTTCCTCTAACAAGCTTGTACAAGTGTTTGGATGAAGGCTTGATGTTCAATTGAGCACGATTCCACAGAATTTGGATTTCACCATTGATGAGCTTCAAGCTTGCACATGCTTCAAACTGCACGAATTGCTGTGATTCTAGCTTCAATCTTACTCCATGATGATTCCAGATGATGAATTGATCAAGAAAAATGCACGAGATGTGAAGAAATTTGGAGAAAAAATGAGATAGAATTTTGAGAGACTTTGAGAATTCTAGATCTAGAATTGGGAAATGTGATGAATTCTGTTATGATTTGTGTTATATATGCTTCACTAATCATGTTTAATTAACCTAAACCAAGTGCTAATGAAAAGGGGTTAACTTTGGAGGTGTTTTGCAAATTTGGGAATTTCACCCTTATGCATGGACATGGCATGTGAACAGTACGAATTTGGGATTGAAATGCACTCAAAATATCATTTTAAGGCCAATGGAAGTGATACCATGTTCAAATAATGCACACATTTTGAATTTTATTTCCCCCCCAAAAATCAATTGAATTTTCAAATATTTATGTGAATGGAATGCATGCCATGTAATGCCAATTTTGGAAACTAGGGGTTAAAAGGAGAATGTTGCAAAAAGAGCCATCTCATTTGGACTTATGGTTTGAAAGTTATGCTCCTTTGAAGTTCAATGTTCACTTGGCCAAGATTGATCCATATCTCTTTAACCATACATGATAAATTCATGATCTTGGACTTTTTGGAAATGGGAGAGAAAGATATACAAATTTCATGTTCAACAAAATTTCATTTGAATCATTTTTGATGATGTAATCTTGAGTTGAAAACCTTTCCATTTTTGGCAATTTCAAATTACAAGTCACTTTCTATTTTTGGAAAGTTTTGTCCTGACTTTATTTTCTTCAATGTTGATGTTTGAAATGTCAAATGAGACTTGTTTGAACATGAATGGAGTATTTCTAATCACTTCCCACCTCCAAATCCAACAGTTGACTTTACAGTTGACTTTTGCAGTTGACAGATGACTTGGTCATGCACAGATGAATTTGAGCCTCAACCTCTTGATGAAATGGCTCCAAAATGAAACCCTAGCTTACACAAGCTCCACAAAACCATATGATGGTCTCCATCTCATGAAAGACCTCATCTCCTTGAAAAACCCTGATTGGTACAATGCAACTGATTAGGGTTGACCAGAGGTCAAAACCCTAATCCCAAGGACCTTGATTAGGAATAATGAACCTTGATGATGATGATGCACCATTTCAACCAAGATAATACCCAATCTCCCTGAGGAACCAAGAAACCCTAATTGAAGCACAAACCCTCAGATGGCTAGTGATCAATTCATGAAACCCTTAAGCTTGCATCTCTTAACCTCTCCATCTTCTGAGAAAGACCTAGGAGGATGACTTGCTCATTGTTTCCACATGATATGCAAAGATGCAATGACTAATGTCCTACAAAATGAAATGCAACATGCTAAGCTAGTCCCAAGAGAGGAGGGCAAATTTTGAGGTGTTACACTAAGGTCGTTGATTTAGAACAAGAGTTGGTGGAATTGGAAAAAATTGAGCCAGGTATGAATTATTTGTTTCAATTTTAAGATCTATTTAATTTTAGTATTAAATTACATTGTTCTTATTAGTTGTTTGTGCTTACATATATAGAGTTAGCTGGATTAATTTCTATTTATTGATATTTATAAATATAATATTAAGAATATTTGTATATCGAATAGTCCCACATCGACTATATAATGTAATTAGTTATAATCTCTCTATATATAATATAGTCTCCATAGTGCTTTTCAAGACACACGGTTTATTCAAATGTCTCTTAGTCTCTTGTATTTCAACATGGTATCTAGAGCCTGCTAAAAGGCAATTCTTACTTACCCGTGCTTTACCCGGTTGATCCACTGTCTTCCGATGAGAATTTTTTTTTGCAAACCGTGTCATCACTCCGGGCTGCCTCTCACTTTTCAAAATTCTTCTATAACCTACCAGAAGAAGCGCCTCTTTCGATCCAGCTGTTCCCCACTTTTCATCGGCCGAAACCTCCGCACGTGGCAACACGTCAGACGGCCGGTCCCGACAATTTTCCCACCATTCCACTCTCCATAGGACAATTGTTTTAGATCTGATACTCATGGCTATTCCTCATAACTTTATGCCAAACTACGATGATTTCCTCAGGTGGTATCAGAATTATCAGAACTTAGATTCTACTACTTCGGTAGCACACACTGGTAATTCATCTGATTGTCTATCTCAATCATCTTCTCTTGGATATCATGTCCTTGATTCTGGTGCGTCTGATCATGTTATCAGTAATAAAAATCTTTTCTTTTCCCTCTCTACATCTGGTTTCTCACCTACTATAACTTCTGCCAATGGTTCTCAAACCCGATCTGAAGGGATTGGTACTGTTCAAATTCTACCTTCTCTCTCGGTTACTTCTGTCCTCTATGTACCTAATTGTCCATTTAATTTACTTTCAGCTATTCGTTTAACTCGTTCTCTTAATTGTAGTGTCACATTCACTAACAGTAATGTAACCCTGCAGGATCGGAGTTCGGGACGGACGATTGGTGTCGGATGTGAGTCTCAAGGCCTTTATCACCTCTCAGTGTCATCTCAGACATGCTCAGCCAAAGATTCCCCACTCACTATCCATGCTCAGTTAGGTCATCCTAGTCTTTTCAAACTACATAAGTTGGTGCCAAATTTATCGAAGGTATCTAATTTACATTGTGAGTGTGTCAGCTATGGAAACACACTCATGGTCAGTTTCCCAATCCAGTTAATAAACAAGCTTCGTCCCCTTTTGCTTTAGTTGACACCGATGTTTGGAGTCCCTCGCGTACTGTCTCAACTCTTGAGTATAGGTATTTTGTCACCTTTATTGATGATTTTTCACGTTGCACATAGTTATTTTTAATGAAGAATAGATCTGAATTATTTTCTATTTTTGAATAATTCTATCAAGAAATAAGAACTCAATTCGGTGTGTCTATCCGTACCTTAAGAAGTGACAATGCCCGTGAATATTTATCCCAACAATTTCAGAATTTTATGTCACACAATAGTATTCTCCATCAAATATCTTGCCCTCACACACCTCAACAAAACGGGGTAGCCGAACGCAAAAATCGACATCTTGTAGAAACCACTCGGGCCCTACTTCTCCATGGTAATGTTCCACTTCGTTTTTAGGGGGATGTTGTGCTAACGACATGTTACCTTATAAATCGCATGCCCTCATCTGTCCTTAATAATAAAATCCCTTATTCAATCCTTTTTCCCAATTCCCCACTTCACCCAATTCCTCCTGAGTTTTGTACATAATCTCTCTCCTGGTCTTGATAAACTCTCAGCTCGATAACTAAAGTGTGTCTTTCTTGGTTATCATCGATCCCAAAAAGTTTATCGTTGTTATTCACATACTCTACAATGATACCTAGTATCGCCGATGTTACCTTCTTCGAGTTGGTTCCATATTTTAAGTCCAGTCATATAACTCCGGAACCCATTCAAGAAAGTACTCCCACACCTTTTTCGGTAGTTATTAATGTCCCGCCTACCATTATCCCCCATCAGTCTAGGGCTCCTGACCCACCCACTTCTCTCTCACTTCAAACATATCAGCGTCGTCACCCAACTCATGTCGTCCCTGTCCCTGAAGTCATACTTGTCTCTGAGGTCATACTTGTCCCTGAGGTCATACATGTCCCCGAGGTCATTGAAGACTCTCCTCCGACGCCTCCACCATCACCGGATCTGATCCTGCAACCTGAGTCTGATATTTCGATTGCCCTTCGAAAAGGTATACGTCAAACACGAAATCCTTTTCCACATTACATTGATTTATGTTATCATCGTCTTTCCCCTTTGCAGTATACTTGTTTGTATTCTTTGTCTTCTGTTTCTATTCCTAAAGCTCCAGGAGAATCATTATCTCACCCTGAGTGGAGGCAAACAATGATTGATGAAATGTATGCTCTTGAAATAAGTGGTACCTGGGAACTGGTTCCTCTACCCCATGGGAAATCTTTAGTAGGTTGTCTTGGCTTTATACAATGAAGGTTGGTCCAGATAGTAAGATTGATCGATTTAAAGCTCGCTTGGTAGCCAAAGGATACACTCAGATTTTTAGATTGGATTATAATGATACCTTCTCGCCTGTAGCCAAGATGTCATCTGTTAGATTTCTTCTAGCCATTGCAGTCATTCGACACTGGCCTCTTCATCAACTTGACATAAAAAACGCTTTTTTACATGGTGATCTTGAAGAGGAAGTATATATGGAGCAACCACCTGCATTTGTTGCTCAGGGGGAGTCATCGAATATGGTATGTAGGTTACACAAGTCTCTTTATGGTCTTAAGCAATCTCCGAGAGCTTGGTTCACCAGATTTAACACTGTAGTACAATAGTTTGGTATGGTCCGTAGTGAAGTTGACCATTCTGTTTTTTATCGTCACTCGGCCCAAGGGTGTATTTATCTTATTGTGTATGTAGATGATATTGTCATAACTGGTAGTGATCATCAGGGTATACTCCAGTTAAAGCAACATCTCTTGAATCAATTTCAGACAAAAGATCTTGGTAAACTTCGTTATTTCTTGTGTATTAAGGTAGCCCAATCTAAAGATGGTTTGGTGATTTCTCAACGGAAATATGCTATGGATATTTTGGAAGAAACGGGTTTGTTGAATGCTAACCCAGCTGATACTCCTATGGATACAGGCGTCAAACTACTACCCAATCAGGGGAAGCCTCTATCTGACTCGGGAAGGTATAGAAGATTGGTTGGAAAGTTGAATTATCTCATAGTCACTCGTCCAGACATTTCTTTTTTAGTTAGTGTGGTAAGTCAATTCTTAAACTCCCCTTGTCAGGGACACATGGATGTTGTTATTAGGATTTTCAGATACATCAAATGTGCTCCAGGAAAAGGTCTAGTGTATGAAAATAAAGGATACACTCAGATAGTTGGATACTCCGATGCTGACTGGGCAGGGTCACCCATTGATGGATGATCCACCTCTGGGTATTGTGTACTTTTTAGAGGAAACCTTATATCTTGAAAAAGTAAGAAACAAAATGTAGTTGCAAGATCAAGCGTCGAGGCAGAGTATAGGGCCATGGCAATGACAACATGTGAACTTATTTGGTTAAAACAGTTGCTCAAGGAACTTCAAATTGAAGAAGCAAAACTAATGACACTTATTTGTGATAATCAAGTCACATTACACATTGCTTCAAATCCAGTCTTCCATGAGAGGACCAAGCATATTGAGATAGATTGTCACTTTGTTAGAGAGAAAATTGAATCAGGTGACATTAGGGGTGTTCGCGGTGCGGTTTGGGCGGTATTTGCGATAAAAATCACCCGAACCGCAAGAAAAAAAGCATGCGGTTCGGCTTGGTTCGGTTGAATTTTAGAAATAAAACCAAACCAAATCAACGCGGTTTGGGTTGGTTCGGTTGGTTCGGTTTTTTATAATACTTTTATTGAGCCATATATACTCCTATAAATAATGATATAACTTTGTGTTTAGTCATTCGTATATTACTAAATAACATCAAAATTCATCATATTTAGACAATAACGTTTCATTCAATATACAAAAAACCAGATTAGACAAAAGTGGAATAAAAGACAAATATAAATAGTAGCATAAAATAATATCAAAGACATTATAATAAAACATAAAAAAAAACATATGAGATGAGAGATTAGAGAAGATGAAAAAAAGAACATAAGAGATGCGAGATTGAGAAGAAAAGTGCAATAAAAATGTAATTGAAAGAGAAAATAGTAACATAAAAGATAAAAAAGAAAGAACATAATAGAGGACTTATTAGAGTAGAATAGACTAGACCTACATGGAAAAGAAGATGAGAAGAATGTGTGATACTACTATGAGAGATTTAAGAAGGTTGAAATTGAAACCATAAGTGTGATTAAGAGAAAATCGTTTCTAATTGTAAGGTTAAGGCATACTAGGTTTGAGGTTTGGGTTGGATGTGGGATAAGTGAACTTTGGGTTGTAACATAATGCGGTTTGGTTTGGTTTAGTTCGGTTTGCAAAATACAAACCGCAAACCAAACCAAATTGTGCGGTTTTATTAAAAAATGACCCAAACGAATCCGAACCAAATGCGGTTTTTTGCGGTTTTGGTTTGGCTTGGTTTGGTTTGCGGTTTTCTATTGGGTTGGTTTGGTTTTGAACACCCCTAGGTGACATTGTCACAAACTTTGTCAACTCTAATGATCAATTGGAAGACGTGTTTGCAAAATCTCTGCGAAGCCCCATAACTAATTATATATGTAACAAGCTTGGTGCATTTGACTTATATGCTCAAGCTTGAGGGGGAGTGTTGATATTTGTAAATATAATATTAAGAATATTTGTATATTGAATAGTCCCACATCGACTATATCATGTAATTAGTTATAATCTCTCTATATATAATATAGTCTCCGTAGTGCTTTTCAAGACACACGGTTTATTCAAATGTCTCTTAGTCTCTTGTATTTCAACACTATTGATATTGGTATTACTGCGACTGAGCTCAATACAACCGTTACTACTAGATTTTAAGGTATTTGCTAGTGTTACTTTTGTTTTCTATTATTTGCTAATATATTTTTGGATGTTGTTGTCCCTAAACTTTCTACTTTTGTTGCTTGAATCTTTTACAGCTGCTGTTGCTGGATCCTTTTATTGCTTCCGTTGCTAGAACCTTTTACAACTGCTGTTGCTGGATTTTTTGTTGTTGCTAAATCTTTCACTACTGTTATTGAAATCTTTTACAACTGCTATTGCTGAAACCTTTCATAACTTATGTTGCTGGATTTTCTGTTGTTGCTAAATCTTTCACTATTGTTGCTGAAACCTTTTACAGCTGCTCTTGCTAGATCTTTTTATTATTGTTGTTGCTGAAACCTTTAACTGTTGTTGCTAAAATCTTTAACTGTTGTTGCTGGATTTTTTGTTGTTACTATTGTTGACCATTTCTATTACTCTTGTTGCCTTTTGAATTTTACATTTTGGTACTATAGACTAATATATTTATGTCACTTTAAGACAAAGTTATGTTTATTTTCTTTTGAATCATATAGAATAAAATTTATAAATTTTATGGAAATGATATTTTATGAAATTTTATATATTATTAAGTGTTAATATATATGAATCAATTTTCATTAGATATTATTTGATGGTTTTCATAATTTAATTGTTAGAAATGTGCAAACTTATATTAAATTGTGTTATAGGTTTTTTAAATTGAAAAAAATATTTATTTTATACACAACCCGTGAACCCAACCCAACCCAACTCATGAATGATCGGGGGTGTTCGGGTCAGGTTTTATAATAAAATTACAGGTTTGATGATGAACCCAACCCATTGAAAGCTGAACGAGTTAGGTAATGGGTTAAGGCAAACCCAGTCCAACCCAACCCGCGTACACCCCTAGATTTGAGTCCTTTATATTTAATTATCCTTCACAATTATTATATAAAGATTATCGTCATTCATACTCTCTGGGTAAAAGTAATTAAATAGAGACAATTGTCTTACCCTAATTTTGTCCCAGACATTTCATTAATTATCTGGACATTTCATTCATTGCATTTGGGCATATCACATTTTAGTCTAATGCATTCTTCATTTAATCATCACATTTTGCATATTTTGAAAAATAGTTAAATATACGACACCCCTGCAATGTAAGTGAGATTTGATTTACACCTTCACTAAAATAATTTTGTTTATTCCCCCTTTGTAATATGAAGATTCCATGTCTATGACTCCTGGGTGCACTATTTGCTGACGTGGCTTGTCTATGTGTCATTTAATTTAATTATTTATTATTTTTTAAGATCCACGTGGATTTTATTTTATTTTAAAAAAAATAATTTTTAAATTTTTTTATTACGATGGGGTAAATGAAAATTCGTTCACATTGTAGGGGTAAAATATATTTTTTCTCGTTTTCATGATAAATAAGTTGTCAAAGTAACGAAAAACCACTACATCCATTCAAGCAAATATTTTTTCAGAATATCAAACATTCTCTAATGTCTCCTAATTGGCCTAATGGATTTCCTACAAATAGTGACACATGGTACCAAGAACAATTGCAAAATTGGCCTAATGGATTCACAATACTAATGTCACATATCCACTTCATATTATCCTATCAATTTCCATTAGTTGAAACATAGGAGCAAGGAGAGACTTCTTTAAGAACACCATTTCATGGTCAATTAATTGTCAGCTAAAAATGTACAGAATAATCTAAGCCCTAAAAACAAAAGATGTTACTGCCAACTTTAACCACTTAAGCCAAACTAGATAAAAATCACTGTAAAATGTTACCCATCTGCCAATCAACTACTCCAACACTTTGAGATCATAACAACCAGAGCTTCATAGCTGAATGTAATTTACATGCACTATATTATACATGTAAAAAAATAAAAAAATTTATACCTATCTGATACTTCTCCAATATCCATAACATCCAAATTAGTTATGATAGATTCCTGGATCAGCAAGCCACTCCAATGCTAAATAGAATCAGAATAGCAACAATAAAAGTACAGATACATGTGCACATAGATACTACATAGTTCTGGAAAAACACTTCTCACAACCAATCCATCAAACATGTGTTTGATATAATAGTTGTGAGAATTGTTTTGTCATAATTATGCAGTATCTCTACGTGCGTGTATCTGTACTTTTACTGTTGATATTCTAATTCTTTTTAGTATTAGAGTGACTTGTTGATCCATATATATATATATATATATATATATATATATATATATATATATATATATATATATATATATATATATATATATATATATATATATATATATATATATATATATATATATATATATATATATATATATCAGAACTAGTTTGGAAGTTATAGATATTGGAGAAGTATCAGATAGGCATACATTTTTTATTTTTTGCAGGTATAATATACTATATGTAAATTTCATTCTACTATGAAGCTCTGACTGTTGTGATCTCAGAGTACTGGAGTAGTTAATTGGCAGATGAATAACATTCTGCACTGACTTTCACCTGGTTTGGCTTAAGTGGTTAAAGTTGACAATAAGAACTTTTGTTTTTAGGGTTTAGATTATTCTGTATATTTTTAGCTGGCAATTAATTGGCCATGAAATGATGTTCTTAAAAAAGCTTCTCATTGCTCCTATGTTTCAACTAAAAATATTTGCTTGAATGGATGCAGTAGTTTTCTGTTACTTTGACAGCTTATTTATCATGGAAACAGAAGAAAAAAATATTTTACCCCCTGGAATTTTCATTTACCCACATTGTAATAAAAAAATTAAAAATTTCCCAGTTTTGGAAATTAAGCATGCTAATGTAAAGATCCTTCAACATACATCCTAAATCAACTAATAACTAAGCATATAACATCATACATCAAGAGAATCAAGCAAATCAAAATTCATCATCAAACTTTAATCCTTCGAATCTAACTCAATATGGCATGGTTTTTAGTGGTTCAAAGCTCAGATTAATCACATCAAAGAGATCTACAAGAATATATCAACAAATTCATGAATTAAAGAGGTCGAAAAAGTGACCTCTTGAAGTGCAGCTTTGCAATTTCGCGTTTTCCAGGCCGTGCAATGCTTCAATCTTCCTCTAACAAGCTTGTACAAGTGTTTGGATGAAGGCTTGATGTTCAATTGAGCACGATTCCACAGAATTTGGATTTCACCATTGATGAGCTTCAAGCTTGCACATGCTTCAAACTGCACGAATTGTTGTGATTCTAGCTACAATCTTACTCCATGATGATTCCAGATGATGAATTGATCAAGAAAAATGCATGAGATGTGAAGAAATTTGGAGAAAAAATGAGAGAGAATTTTGAGAGACTTTGAGAATTCTAGATCTAGAATTGGGAAATGTGATGAATTCTGTTATGATTTGTGTTATATATGCTTCACTAATCATGTTTAATTAACCTAAACCAAGTGCTAATGAAAAGGGATTAATTTTGGAGGTGTTTTGCAAATTTGGGAATTTCACCCTTATGCATGGACATGGCATGTGAACAGTACGAATTTGGGATTGAAATGCACTCAAAATATCATTTTAAGGCCAATGGAAGTGATACCATGTTCAAATAATGCACACATTTTGAATTTCATTTTCCCCCCCAAAATTCAATTGAATTTTCAAATATTTATGTGAATAGAATGCATGCCATGTAATGCCAATTTTCGAAACTAGAGGTTAAAAGGATAATGTTGCAAAAAGAGCCATCTCATTTGGACTTATGGTTTGAAAGTTATGCTCCTTTGAAGTTCAATGTTCACTTGGCCAAGATTGATCCATATCTCTTCAACCATACATGATAAATTCATGATCTTGGACTTTTTGGAAATGGGAGAGAAAGATCTACAAATTTCATGTTCAACAAAATTTCATTTGAATCATTTTTGATGATGTAATCTTGAGTTGAAAACCTTTCCATTTTTGGCAATTTCAAATTACAAGTCACTTTCTATTTTTGGAAAGTTTTGTCCTGACTTTATTTTCTTCAATGTTGATGTTTGAAATGTCAAATGAGACTTGTTTGAACATGAATGGAGTATTTCTAATCACTTCCCACCTCCAAATCCAACAGTTGACTTTACAGTTGACTTTTGCAGTTGACAGATGACTTGGTCATGCACAGATGAATTTGAGCCTCAACCTCTTGATGAAATGGCTCCAAAATGAAACCCTAGCTTACACAAGCTCCACAAAACCATATGATGGTCTCCATCTCATGAAAGAACTCATCTCCTTGAAAAACCCTGATTGGTACAATGCAACTAATTAGGATTGACCAGAGGTCAAAACCCTAATCCCAAGGACCTTGATTAGGAATAATGAACCTTGATGATGATGATGCACCATTTCAACCAAGATAATACCCAATCTCCTTGAGGAACCAAGAAACCCTAATTGAAGCACAAACCCTCAGATGGCTAGTGATCAATTCATGAAACCCTTAAGCTTGCATCTCTTAACCTCTCCATCTTCTGAGAAAGACCTAGGAGGATGACTTGCTCATTGTTTCCACATGATATGCAAAGATGCAATGACTAATGTCCTACAAAATGAAATGCAACATGCTAAGCTAGTCCCAAGAGAGGAGGGAAAATTTTGAGGTGTTACAGCTGCCCCTATTCAATCCACTATGAACCTATCGATATGAACAGCCTCGGCTTTCAGATGATCAGGGTGAAGAGTGATTGAATACCAAGAACAGAGGAACAATTTGCACTCTGATGGGAAATAATTAACAATGCCTGTCAGAATTGGCAAAGAAGCAATCTCAAAAGAAGAATCCGTCTGGTACGGAGAAAGTCGGCCTGAATACCGAAACAGAATGTTGACCTGGATACCAAAATAAATGGTAACACAAGAATACCCATGGCCTGAACACCGCGTTCGCTGGGGATTATTATTACTTTTACTTTTTTTTTACTTTTCTTGAACCCCAGAACTTTCTGATGATTTCCTCTTTCTCGTTTTTCTTGAACCCCGAACAAATATTTTCTCGCGTATGATCCCGGATCACCGCAGTTGAACCCCGACAACTTCATAGTAGTCTTGTTTGCCAAATAATGAACCCCGCTCTCCATTTGAACCCCAGTCGCCTGACGATAGCTTGCGATCGCCATTGTGAACCCCGCTCTCCAGAAAACACCTCGTGTCTCCCTTTCTCCATCTGGACCCCGTTCTCCAGAAAATGCCGCAACACTTCCCTTTCTCCATTTGAACCCCGCTCTCCAGAAACTTGTGATAATTCCGCTGGCAACGTCGGAAATAACACCAAAACCACACTCTGATGGCGACATATCAGAGGGTACACCTTCACAAAAGGAAGGTAACATGTGCATCTCTTCCTCAGAAGACACCCATAACGACCTCTGTTGGCCTCAGCCAAAGTCTAAGGTGACACATGAACAGAAGATAATCCTGAGGACCTCATCCCGGATATAATCTTCAACTTCAATCTCCATTTGAACCCCGCTCTCCAGAAAATGTCTCAACACTTCCTTTTCTCCATTTGGACCCCGTTCTCCAGAAAATGTCGCAACACTTCCTTTTCTCCAATTGAACCCCATACTCGCGCTGATCGCGTAACGTCCTTTGATTTTATTTCCATCTCCTCCCGACGGAAAAGTTTCCTCCAATATCGCACTACTGGGGAACATTGTTGATCTGACGTCATGATGCTAAACTCCTCAGAGTAACATCTCCAAATTCTATCTCGTACGACAGAAATCTCCTCCAGTATCGCACTACTGGGGAATATTGTTGAATCAAAATCACGATGTCGAACTCCTCAGAGCAACATCTTCACCTTCTGGCGAAACCACCTCTCAAACAATAACCATGGTCTGAGACTAGCTTATGCTTGCAATGCTGATGCATGATATTCTTTTAGCGTAATGCTCCACAATCATGGAAATGCTACGCAATTAATTATGCAATATGCTATGCTCATCTACATGATGCATGCATAAAAGGTATCCCCCTCAAGGGACTCTTCTGGGGAGCTCGAGGCACTCTGCTGAGGAACTCGACAACACTCCGACCTCCACCTTGCTGGGGAATAGCACTGCTGCTGGGAAATAGGCCACCCTCACCAGGGAAAACCTCCTTTGCACCCGATCCGTTTGGGGACTTCGCGGGGAAATAAACCATCCACGCACTCTGTGGGGAAACAAAGGTCTTTGGCTTGCTGGGGAAATAACAATCCCTACTCTGCTTGGAGAAACCACTACCAATAGATACCTCCACTGGGGAATAACAACCTTCAGGCCTGGCTGCTGAAGGATCATCGATTTGAAACCTGCTGGGGAGATAACCATTCCGACCCTGCTAGGGAAATCACAGACCTTGAATCTGCTGGGGAGGTAATAATCCCAACTCTGCTTGGGGAAACAAGGAAAGTCTGGAGCAGAACACCCGTCGACTCGCTGAACCCTGGTATCCAACATCCAAATCCAGTGTCATCTTTCCACTTTTGAGAGCTCCCAGACTTGTCTGGACTTTTCTGATTCATCACCTTGTATTTCCGACTTCTCCGTACTCTACGAAGAGCGAACTCCTGGGATTCATACAGACTTCCTAATCTTCAGACTTTGAAGAGTCTTCTTGATTAATTCTCAAGGACCGTCGTACGTCTTTCCGTCGTCTTTTCACCATTCTTCAATCTCTTGTCCCTAATTGGACTCCACGGGGATCCTTTGCCAAAAAGGCTTTACATCACAACCTGCAAGTGAGCAAAAATATCTAACAGTACCTGCAACAGAGATCATTAGATAAAAACGTGCCCCAGGCGTGTCAAGATTTCAACACTTGGGTCACTCAACCTTCCGAATAAGATTTCAAATTTTCAATCTTATAAGCATGCATAGGAAGGAACCTGTATGTCTTAAAATGCAAAGATTCTTATCAAAAATAACTGGATGTTTTTGCAATCAAAGCGGTAATGAAAACAAAAACAAAATTATTTGACTGAATATGCATTTTATTGATTGAAAAAGTGTGGCTCATGAATGAGCAATACAAAGGAAGCAATTCCTGAAAAGAGGTAATTGCGCACAAAAGGAAAAATCTATCCTAATGGCAATGTGAAACCGCGATCTCATCGAGTTTCAACTCGGTTACACCCCATATGTTCTTAAGACTCTCCGTGCTTTCTGCCTTCTGAACAAGATGTTTCCGACCGATCCCTACCGGGGACTATCCAGGTCATATCCAAAGTACGATCATGCTGGACACAGTTGTTCGTTTCAATCCCTCTTTTGCCTGGACCGCCCTTTCGGGTTTTCAGTCCACCGGGATACCCTTTTTTTGCCCAAGCCCCCTTTTCAGGTTTTCGACTTGCCGGGTGTACATTTTTCATTTTTATCCCTAATTTTTGCCCAAATCTTTTCATCATTTTTTCGGTTCGCCGGGATGCCCATTTTTGCCTGGACTATTTTATTCTTTTCGTCCAGCGGGTCTCTTTATACGAAGTATTTTTTAACTGCGTCCGCATTCACAGGGGATGGAAAATCCTCGCCATCCATGGTCGTTAACAACAAGGCTCCGCCAGAGAAAACCTTCTTGACCACGAATGGACCTTCATAATTGGGTGTCCACTTGCCCCTACGATCGTTTTGAGGAGGAAGGATCCTTTTCAACACCAGATCTCCTACGTGATACACACGAGGTCGCACCTTTCGGTCAAAAGCACACTTCATCCGCTGTTGGTATAACTGCCCATGACAGATGGCCGCCAACCTCTTTTCCTCAATCATGCTCAACTCTTCCTACCGGGTCCTTACCCATTCCGCCTCTTGCAATTTCACGTCCATCAGGACTCTTAAAGAAGGAATTTGAACCTCAACCGGTAGTACGGCTTCCATTCCATATACCAAAGAGAAAGGTGTTGCCCCAGTAGACGTACGCACCGAAGTTCGATACCCATGCAATGCAAACGGCAACATCTCATGCCAATCCTTATAGGTTACAACCATCTTCTGCACAATCTTCTTAATATTCTTATTGGCTGCCTCAACCGCCCCATTCATCTTCGGACGATAAGGAGAAGAATTGTGATGCTCGATCTTGAATTCCCGGCACAGCTCTGCCATCATCTTGTTGTTCAAATTAGAACCATTATCAGTAATGATTCTTTCGGGAACCCCATATCTGCAAATGATGTCTCTCTTGAGAAATCTGGCGACGACCTGCTTCGTCACGTTCGTATAAGAGGTTGCTTCCACCCACTTGGTGAAGTAATCAATAGCCACTAATATGAACCGGTGCCCATTCGAAGCCGTAGGCTCAATCTTCCCAATCATATCGATGCCCCACATAGCAAACGGTCATGGAGACGACATCAAACTCAACGGATTTGGAGGCACGTGCACCTTATCAGCATAAATCTGGCATTTATGACACTTCCGCACGAAATTGAAACATTGGGCCTCCATTGTCATCCAATAATAACCTGCCCTTAGCAGCTTCTTTACCATTGCATTCCCACTGGCATGGGTACCGAACGACCCCTCGTGAACCTCTTTCATCAATTGGCTTGCTTCTTTATCATCAACACATCTGAGCAAGACCCAATCAAAATTCCTCTTGTATAAAACCCCATCCTTATTCAAGTAAAACACCATGGCCAACCTCCGTAGAGTCTTTCGGTCCTTCTTAGATGCTCCCTCAGGATACTCTTGAGTCTCCAGATAGCGCTTGATATCGTAATACCACGGCTTCTCATCGTCAGGCACTGTGTCAACAGCAAACACATAAGCCGGTCTATCCAGACGTCCCACCTCAACACTAGGGAACTGATTCCACCATTATACCTTAATCAAGGCGGCCAGAGTAGCCAGAGCATCTGCCAAAGGATTCTCCTCTCTAGGCACATGATGCATCTTCACCTTGGTGAAAAACGTCAACAATCTCCTCGTATAGTCCCGGTATGGAACTAAATGAGATTGATGCGTATACCATTTTCCGTTAACCTGATTCACAACCAAAGTTGAATCTCCATATATAACAAGGTTTTTGATCCTCAAATCAATCGCCTCTTCAATCCCCAGGATACAAGCTTCGTATTCAGCCACATTGTTGGTGCACTCAAATGTTAGCCGGGCAGCAAAAGGAATGTGGGATCCTTTCGGCGTAACCAAAACAGCACCAACACCGCTACCATTCACGTCAACGGCCCCATCAAACATCAAAATCCATTCGGATTCAGGGTCAGGCCCCTCCTCCGGGATTGGTTCCTCGCAATCTTTCGATTTGAGAAACATGATGTCCTCATCAGGGAACTCAAACTTCATCGGTTGGTAATCCTCAATAGGTTGCTGGGCGAGGTAATCAGACAATACACTCCCCTTGATTGCTTTCTGAGAGGTATACTGGATATCATATTCTGTCAAAATCATTTGCCACCTCACAACCCGTCCGGTCAATGCTGGCTTTTCAAAAATGTACTTGATTGGATCCATCTTGGAAATCAATAAAGTGGTATGAACCAGCATACACTGTCTCAGTCGGCGAGCATCCTATGCCAAAGTACAGCAAGTTTTCTCGAGCCGTGAATGTATTGTTTCACGGTCGATAAACTTTTTGCAAAGGTAAATTGCATGCTCTTTTCGACAAGACTCGTCATGCTGACACAATACGCACCTCATAGACCCCTCGAGGGCCGTCAAGTACCAGATTAACAATTGCTCCTTCCATAGGAGGCATCAGAATCAGAGGTTCCTGCAACTTATTCTTTTACCTTTCAATGCCTCTTGGCAATCATTATTCCACCTGACCGTTTGATCTTTCTTAACAACTTGAATATGGGTTCACTCGTGGCTGTTGGATGAGATGTGAACCATGAAATGTAGTTCAATCTACCTAAGAAACCACGAACCTCTTTCTTTGTTCTCGGTTCAGGCATTTCTCTCTCTTTTTTTTTTTAGCAGGATCATCCTCGATTCCTCTTTTCCGCTCACAATAAGCCCCAACAACTAACCGGACCGCACTCTGATAGTGCACTTATTCGAATTCAACCTCAGTCTGCATTATCTCAACCGGTCAAACGACTTGCCCCGGTCTGCCAGATGCCCCTCTTCTGTTTGGGACTTTGCTATCATGTCATCAACATAGCATTCAATTTCATGATGAATCATATCATGAAACAAAGTCGCCATGGCTCTCTGATACGTGGCACCGGCGTTCTGCTTCTCTAGAGGACAGTCTTCTCTCCATGGTAGCTTGTGCACAACGACATCGGTATCCGACCCTGGCATATCTTGACACGACCAGGCGAAGGTATCCACATGCTCTTTCAACAGGGCTATCATTCTGCTCTTGACATTTGCCTCTGAAGTGGCCCCAATTTTCACTTCCTTTCTGACCTCGGCGGTATACAGGTTAACAAGCTCAACTTGCTCTTCGTGCAGCTGAATCACCTTCTCCTCTTGTTTCATCAATCTGGCTAATTCCAGCAGATCACAATCTTCTTCGCCTTATTCTTCGGCATGATAGATCGGATTGTCGAAGTCATACAAAGGTGTAACCGAATTGTTATCAATGAGATCCAGAGAATACCAAAGTCGGAACGAGACAAAACACAAGGAAAGAAAATGAAAACAAACATTGCCATTTTTATTTATTTTTTAAACTTGCAAAAATAAACGAAAAACAGGGAACACCGCTTTTAATCACAAAACATCCATTTATTAATGATGCAAAATGTTGCACAATGAAACACATGACATGGCCCTTACAATGAACCATTACGTTTCGGGAAAAACGTATGGCTTCCATGCAAATAAAATTGAAAACAGAAAATATTACTCTTCAAGTAGAGTGACAGTGATGATCTTTTAGGCCTTCCAGTTCCCTGGTACGCACGCTTTTATCCACGAGTCCAGTTCACAATCATTGTCAATCTCTCCACCTACTGTACAGGCGTGACCTGGATTCAACATTCCAGCACTGATGAAGGTGAACGGTGGACGGCGTCCTTTGTTCTGTCTAGACGACTCTTGATCTGGCTGATAGCCAACCCCGAACATATCCGCCTTCACCACAATGTCTATGATTTTTCCCCAACCTAGGACTTCCCCGTTCTTCACCACCTCCATGGCCTGCTTGTAAGAAGAAATGGACAACTTTTTCTCTTTCTCAGCACAAATGGCATTCTTTACCTTGACGGTCTCAGCTGCCTGACATGGTGTTTCAAATATTTCACTGTCCATTTCTTCCTGCTTGAATGATGACAAGTGGCTGACAAAGATGTCCTTCCCCCAATCAACTTTCTCAAATCGGAGACGTCCTTCATCCATCATTCTCTGGATCGTCTCCCTCAGCATTACACACCCATTTGTAGTGACGGCGCAGGCAGCACAACGATTATCACAACCAATGAAAACTCCACTCTTCATCAAATGTCTCTTGACCACAGACAATGGAGTCCTCAACTGGTTCACAATCGTCACCTCTATTTTTCTCTTATCCTCTGACATCACATTCACCCCCATAGGGCCATGCATCGGCACGGGGTTAGCGTTAACATCTGGTGTCGGTGCAAAATTGATGGCTTTGGCATCCACCAGGTCCTGGACGACATGCTTAAAAGATTTACAATTCTCCACATTGTGTCCAGGGGCACCATAGTGGAATTCGCACTTGGCGTTCTCATCATAACTGGCAGGCCTCTGGTCAGGTCTCAACGGAGCCAACATCCTTGGCTGCACCAATCCAAGATCCTTCAGCCTCTTCAACAGAAGAGCATACGTCAGGGGTGGCTTATCGAACTGCCGATCTGTCTTCCTTTTTCTCACTTGGCACCCGACTTTCTGTACTCTCTATTGAGGTGGATGCTGTTGTTGTAGTACAGATAAACTCCCAGCAGGAATAGTCACTGCAGCAGCATACGGGTGGTAACGATCCTTACCCCTTTTGGCATGCACATCCCTTGATTCAACCTCCTTCTTGTGCTGACTATCACCAAAGGACTTCTTTACCTCAGATGACGGAGCCTTTCCCTGAACTTTCTCCGTTATCAGCCATTTCTCGATATTCTCCACCCTCTCAGCAATTGCTTTCTGCCCCAAGGCGAGCCCTTGCACAACCTTGAACAACTCCCTCATCATCTCTTTCAGTTCGAGAAGGTCGGCGTTGGGTGGATTCATCATTCCTGTGTCAATCAAACATGTTAGAAACTGACACCTGCAAAACAGAAGACAAGTTACTATGATTCATGCATGAATGCAATGTCTATCCACATGAGGAACACTCTGTCTTTCGATCATGGCTTCATCGAGACAGATAATAATTCAGCGGCAATATTCTGACATTCATCGAATGATTCCCTCATACAGATCAGAGATATATGATTTAGCAACGATACCACCCAACCATGTGTGTGCTATGTGAGTGCATACAGGAAAGCAAATAAAGCTTGAGGATCGATCACTGAATGAAAACAATCACTATATACCAAAAGTGCACAATAAGTGCCACAGTCATACATCGAGCTGATACAAGTCAAATTACAATTCTCCAGAATCAGAAAGAAAAGACAAGCAAGTGAATTCCGTCAACAGGCCTAACGGTAATCCAACACACATAAGAAAGGTCTACACTGAAGGAGGTCCTACAGACGGCTCTGCATCATCAACCATCTTGGTAAACTTCACCGCGAACCTAAGCTCAGTGTTCTCCTGCTGCAATCTCCCTATCTCCTTCTGGTGAATCTTCATCTGTCGAAAGTAATGATCTCTCTCGGCAAGATAGTGATCTCTCTCAGCAATAATCTTCACGCTCTCTGCTTCCTTAATCTTCAGCTTTGCTTCCCATTCGACAACGAGGATTCTTACTCTGTCTTCCCTCTGATCCCTCACAAGGATTTGCCTCCTCTTCTCATCTTCAATGACCTTTGAAGCTCTGGATAGCTTCTCCTTAGTGATGTCGTGCTCCTTTGTAGACGACTCCAATGCTTGGCTGATCTTGCGGTAATAGGCAGTGTCTATCTCAAAGCGCTTCACTTCCACGGCATGTCTCTTATCCTGATCTTCCATTCTCCCTTTGATCTCCTGATTAGCCATCTGAATCCTGGCAACACTCATCTCCAATTCGGTCTTCTCCGCTTGCAGCTGATCTCTGGCTTTCTTCATCTCGAGAAACTCTTCCATACTGACAGAAGAACGCGGCCCCTCAACCAACGGACACCAAGGATCACCCCCAGGAAATGGTAGATGTGTGAGCTCAATCCTTTTCCTAAGCCAATCATCAAATGGAGGAAAAGACCTGCTATTAACCTTGCCAAAAGGAACCTTGCCCTTCCTCTGAATGTCACGCCACTCATCCAACACTTGCCTCAACTTGGCCTGATTTCCCTCAATCGGGAAGTAGAAAGACTCCTGAATCTCTCGCCCGAGAGGAGGACCCTCCACAGCAAATCCCATCTGTCTCCTAAGAAGCACCGGGTTGTAATTAATGCAACCTTGAACTCCTATAAGAGGTACATTGGGAAGACTCCCACAACTATAAATGAAATCTCGTCCATCCATACCGTTGTGAGTCCAAGCTATGTCCTTGGCCCGCAAACCCATCAACCTGAATGACCACTTGACAGTAGGATCAAGAAAGACAAAGGCACCCCTGGAAGGCAAATACCACATGAACCATTTGTACAACAGCTGAGCACAACATCGGATCAATCCCCCACGCCGCTTCTCGTTCCGATTATGGACCGAGTAATAAACATCCCCAACCAGAGTAGGAATAGGATTCCTCTGCATAAACAACCTGATAGCATTACTGTCCACGAAGTCCTTCTGATTAGGGAACATGACGATCCCATAAATGCTCACAACAATCAAAGCACAGACGATCTTCCAATCACCCAAAACAGCATGCTCCTTGGTTTTAGCCTCCAAGAAGCTCAGATGAAAACCAGGCAACTTTCCCTTCTCCTTCAAACCCCCCTTTGTCACCTCTGGGCTCAAATAAAGAGCACGAGAGATCTCAACGACATCAGGCTCCCCCTTATTAGCATAGAAAGGAGTCTGATCTCTGATCGGAATACCCAGGATGCTGGCATAGTCCTCCATCAAAGGTCCCAACAAGTAATCCGGGAACACGAAGCATCTCAAGCCCGGGTCATAGAACTGGAGAAAAGTATGGATGGCACTCCTATCACTGTCTGTGAGCCTGAAAACCAACTTCAGAATACCACCGTATGCCTCACGGAACATCCCCACATGGTCAGGTGTAATCAACGTCATCATATCTCTCAGCACACCAATCTCTGGGTCGAAGAAACTGTAGACAGCATCGTCCTTCAAGCCGGTCCTCATGTCTGGAACAAAGAAGTCTCTTAACCAGGATCTCGATCAAGAATGTCCCTGCACATGGGTAAACATGAGTTAGATGCAGATAAATGCAAAATGAAATGATGCAGATGTATGGATGCAATGCACTGTGCCATCCTCCAAGTAATCTGAACATCTGTTGCACCGAAGCCCTGATCTCTGAACTGATCACAACCATCTGAAGTCTGATTAACCATAAATCCAACTCAGGAGTTCCGAAATAAATGGAACTGAAGGATACATCACCATCATCATCAAGATCCACTGAACAGATAACCACAAGACTCTCTGAACCAGCCCGGGGAATCCTGAAATAAACGGATCCCCACTGATAAATACCACGGACAGAACTCCGGCGTCTCAGAAATAAATGTCCATAAATCCGACTTATAAATAGGACTCAGACCAACAGTTGAACCAACAGTCACCATCAAAGTCACCATCAGAACATGCATCTGTAAGAAACAACCCTCCCCTCACAGGTGAATTCTAATCAAGTCATCCTAAGGCGGATAATGGTCTCGACAATCGGGCAAAGATACTCAACGGGTTTTCCCTTTCGGGTGTGCCGTTGTAGCTCTCTTAAGATCATCTAAACCAAAGATCCGGGAAAGATCGGTCACCGAAGTCAATAGCTCAGATGAGGTGACTCAACCAAAGTGGATACTCCACAAAGGAAGAACCCTCTCAAATGAACCTCGTCCGGCTTGTGGTATGTCACGTCGCCAAAAACATGTTGACCTAACATGAGAGGAAACATGAGACCACACTAATCCTAGGTGTATACTCGGGCCTGGGTTTTAGCCCCACTCAGAACACCCCCCCCCATATCATAGGAACCACCTGTACAGAGGACAGCAAAATGATAGTATGATGCATGCAAATATTTATGCAAATATATACACAACACAATAATCATAAATGCAATAAATAGAGCAACACAAGCAACCTAAACTATCCTAGAGAACGCTAGGAGAGACTCGCTTAGGGAAGATGGACCAGCAAGAGGTCAACTTCCTATCCCCAGCAGAGTCGCCAGCTGTCGCATCCGCGAAAATCAACCGGCGGGCAAAAAACAAAAACAAACAGAGCCGCCACCGTGTGTTATTTATCCCGAAGAGGGAAAGGAAACGCTCGAAGTAAACCTGGAAAAGACATGGTCTTGCGACCAAAGAGAGATGGGATCGGGAGTCAGTTACGCAAGGGGAAGGTATTAGCACCCCTCACGTCCGTCGTACTCGACGTGATCCACGCTCGGAAGGAAAGAATAAGGTTTCTAAAACTGCTCAAAAGAATGCACACACACACTGGAAAAAGACACAGATGGAAGAAGGGGGGAAAGGGCTCGCTAGGATATCGCATCCTATGCCTACGTATCTCATCTGGAATGAGAATCAGAGCTACCGTAGTTCGGCTCACGCACACCGAAACAAAATACACGCACAGACGCTGAGACGTCAAAACAATCAAGCAAGCGGAAACAGACTGCCAATGGCTGGGCTTACGTCCGACTCCAAACAACAAACCCTAACAAGGAAACCGAATGCCAATCGCTGGACTTACATCAGACTCCAAGCACACCACCACAACAAACACCAATAGGATACGGACTGCCAATCGCTGGTCTTACATCCATCTCCTAACACACACAAGAAAGGTGAACCAACAGACAAGTTACTAAGGAGTCTGGCACTCGAGCCTAGTAACTCTCAAGCAAACACACACAAAAAGGAAAAAGGGTGCCCGGAGAGATCTCGTACGACCTCCTGCCTACGTACCTCATCTGGTATGAGGATCAGGGCAACGTAGTTCCCCTTAACAGGGGAGAAACTTCTCCTAAACCAGAGACTGGGAAATGACAAACTAGAACGGACACTGACTCGAGCCTAATAGTTATCATGCAATCCACAATGGTCCTAGGTTGAGGTTTCTATCTAACTGGCACAGGCAGCAAGCTATCTTAAACATCACAAACAATCAAAAGCACAAAAGCAAGCACACACACTATATACAAACAGATGGGCTCACACATGGCTAGGCTTTAGTCGAGGGGTCATGTCAACCTCGACAAACAAGCCACTGTATCAGGGTGATGTTAGCTCTTAACCCTAACATTGAGAGTTAGGGTGAAGCAGATGAAATGGGAAGTGAAGATAAGACTTCACAGCTCTTATCCCTGGTCTGGGAGAGCTTCAGACAAATGAAAGTGTGGGAGTCCAGAAAGTGGGACTCTATTCCACATGACCGACACAACTGGATCTTGGGTTAATATCCACAATGCATCAACACAAGGTGTGTGAGCAAAGCAGATGACACACTGAATAGCAGGAGATGGACTACACATCTCTTTTATCTGCCAATGCCTCTTCACTTAGGAGGTCTTTGATATGTACAGGGACAAAGATAAACAAACACAAGCATTGCCTCTTAAGGAGGACTTCAGACAGGTGCCTGCCCCCATAACAGGACAGGTCTTCCAGACTACATGAAGTCAGAAAGTTATACCTCAATGGTTAAGCAACCAAGCAAAAGCAAGTTCAAATTGAACTTAAGCAACTAATGTACCTGAAAAAATCCAACCCAACAAGTATACAATCCAGACAATCAAACAGACAGTTAATTACACAGTCAGGCAGATAAGCAAGCAATGTAACAGTGTGCAAGGCACAAGCTCAACTCAAATGAGGTAAAATCCACCTACAAAACAACTCAAGGTTAACCAATATAAACCAATTAATCAACTCAAGCAAGTGAATCAATCCCATTATGGCCATGTGCTTCTTAACCTGAAATCAAAGCTCAAACATGAGAGGCAAACCACTAGGGCAAGGCCTAGGGTCAAAGAGGGAGAACAAATTCAAAACAGAACATGAAATTCAACATGAATCAACCTCAATCAATTAATAACATAATCCAAAAGGTCCCATGTCAATATCATTCACCAATTTCATTTTATGAACCAAACATGGCAAGGTATGCAAGTTGAAAGCACATTGTGACATCAGAATGAACAAATGCAAATTAATTCAAAAATTCTTCAATTAATTTTGGCAAAAATCATGGGTAAATAGAACATACAACATGATCATCACACAAAAAATTAGGGCAATTGGACATGATTAGACATGGTAATCAAATTGTATAAGGCAAGGCAATCAAAACAAGCTCAAATGGTAAACACCTCAAACCAAAGCCAAAACAACCTCTAACATGTCTAGAAGGAGTGTGCAAAATTTCACATTCATAGGATAAAGCACAAGCATTTCATAAATGAATGAAGTTTAAGACACTTCAAAAGTTCACACATGATAGTCCAGAAAGCAAAATCTCAATCAAATCAGAAATCAATCCAAAAATTCCACAAACAATCATGAGCATTCACAACATCCATAGGAAGCATCATACAAAAGATCAGGACAATTGGAGTTCATTTGATATGGAAAATTCATCAATCATTTTGGACAAGCAAAGGTGTGACACAAATTGTCACACCTAACTTAGAAAAATCATAACTCAGCAATGGCAATTGATAAAAATGCAAACTCAACACCAAAATGTCCAGCAAGATGCCTAGTTTCTACATGTAAAATTTCATGAGCATTGGATCAACAACCATCATTTCACAAATGCATAAGTAAGGCAATGTCCAAAATGCATACGTGTACAAGAACCCTAGGCAAAATATTTAATCAGCCAAGCACAACTTGAGTTATCATAGTGATAAACAACTAGAGAGAAAATGAAAATCAATGCAAAAATCCTCACATTTTTTGGATCATTTTTGGATTTGTTATGAATTTTTAAAGATGCAAAATGAAATTGAAATAAAATGAAATGATTTTAAATGGATACATTGGAATTATTGGAATTAATTTGAAAAAAAGGAAATTGGCGCCTAATCAAAACGTCGCGTTTCATTAAAGAAACGCCTGGCCAATCAGAGACCAGCATGGGCGCGGCATGCATCCAATGAAACACAAGCCCTAACATGAACCTAAGGCAACAAATTCACATGAAAGAAAACCGTGGCCAAATCTTGTTCATCATCTTCTTCATCATTCGGCCATGAACAGTACATCCAACAAGAACACCATGAACAAATTTCCCAGTTTTGGAAATTAAGCATGCTAATGTAAAGATCCTTCAACATACATCCTAAATCAACTAATAACTAAGCATATAACATCATACATCAAGAGAATCAAGCAAATCAAAATTCATCATCAAACTTTAATCCTTCGAATCTAACTCAATATGGCATGGTTTTTAGTGGTTCAAAGCTCAGATTAATCACAGCAAAGAGATCTACAAGAATATATCAACAAATTCATGAATTAAAGAGGTCGAAAAAGTGACCTCTTGAAGTGCAGCTTTGCAATTTCGCGTTTTCCAGGCCGTGCAATGCTTCAATCTTCCTCTAACAAGCTTGTACAAGTGTTTGGATGAAGGCTTGATGTTCAATTGAGCACGATTTCACAGAATTTGGATTTCACCATTGATGAGCTTCAAGCTTGCACATGCTTCAAACTGCACGAATTGCTGTGATTCTAGCTTCAATCTTACTCCATGATGATTCCAGATGATGAATTGATCAAGAAAAATGCATGAGATGTGAAGAAATTTGGAGAAAAAATGAGAGAGAATTTTGAGAGACTTTGAGAATTCTAGATCTAGAATTGGGAAATGTGATGAATTCTGTTATGATTTGTGTTATATATGCTTCACTAATCATGTTTAATTAACCTAAACCAAGTGCTAATGAAAAGGGATTAATTTTGGAGGTGTTTTGAAAATTTGGGAATTTCACCCTTATGCATGGACATGGCATGTGAACAGTACGAATTTGGGATTGAAATGCACTCAAAATATCATTTTAAGGCCAATGGAAGTGATACCATGTTCAAATAATGCACACATTTTGAATTTCATTTTCCCCCAAAAAATCAATTGAATTTTCAAATATTTATGTGAATGGAATGTATGCCATGTAATGCCAATTTTGGAAACTAGAGGTTAAAAGGAGAATGTTGCAAAAAGAGCCATCTCATTTGGACTTATGGTTTGAAAGTTATGCTCCTTTGAAGTTCAATGTTCACTTGGCCAAGATTGATCCATATCTCTTCAACCATACATGATAAATTCATGATCTTAGACTTTTTGGAAATGGGAGAGAAAGATCTACAACTTTCATGTTCAACAAAATTTCATTTGAAGCATTTTCGATGATGTAATCTTGAGTTGAAAACCTTTCCATTTTTGGCAATTTCAAATTACAAGTCACTTTCTATTTTTGGAAAGTTTTGTCCTGACTTTATTTTCTTCAATGTTGATGTTTGAAATGTCAAATGAGACTTGTTTGAACATGAATGGAGTATTTCTAATCACTTCCCACCTCCAAATCCAACAGTTGAGTTTTGCAGTTGACAGATGACTTGGTCATGCACAGATGAATTTGAGCCTCAACCTCTTGATGAAATGGCTCCAAAATGAAACCCTAGCTTACACAAGCTCCACAAAACCATATGATGGTCTCCATCTCATGAAAGACCTCATCTCCTTGAAAAACCCTGATTGGTACAATGCAACTAATTAGGGTTGACCAGAGGTCAAAACCCTAATCCCAAGGACCTTGATTAGGAATAATGAACCTTGATGATGATGATGCACCATTTCAACCAAGATAATACCCAATCTCCTTGAGGAACCAAGAAACCCTAATTGAAGCACAAACCCTCAGATGGCTAGTGATCAATTCATGAAACCCTTAAGCTTGCATCTCTTAACCTCTCCATCTTCTGAGAAAGACCTAGGAGGATGACTTGCTCATTGTTTCCACATGATATGCAAAGATGCAATGACTAATGTCCTACAAAATGAAATGCAACATGCTAAGCTAGTCCTAAGAGAGGAGGGAAAATTTTGAGGTGTTACACTAAGGTCGTTGATTTAGAACAAGAGTTGGTGGAATTGGAAAAAATTGAGCCAGGTATGAATTATTTGTTTTAATTTTAAGATTTATTTAATTTTAGTATTAAATTACATTGTTCTTATTAGTTGTTTGTGCTTACATATATAGAGTTAGCTGGATTAATTTCTATTTATTGATATTTATAAATATAATATTAAGAATATTTGTATATCGAATAGTCCCACATCGACTATATAATGTAATTAGTTATAATCTCTCTATATATAATATAGTCTCCATAGTGCTTTTCAAGACACACGGTTTATTCAAATGTCTCTTAGTCTCTTGTATTTCAACATGGTATCTAGAGCCTGCTAAAAGGCAATTCTTACTTACCCGTGCTTTACCCGGTTGATCCACTATCTTCCGATGAGAATTTTTTTTTGCAAACCGTGTCATCACTCCAGGCTGCCTCTCACTTTTCAAAATTCTTCTATAACCTACCAGAAGAAGCGCCTCTTTCGATCCAGCTGTTCCCCACTTTTCATCGGCCGAAACCTCCGCACGTGGCAACACGTCAGACGGCCGGTCCCGACAATTTTCCCACCATTCCACTCTCCATAGGACAATTGTTTTAGATCTGATACTCATGGCTATTCCTCATAACTTTATGCCAAACTACGATGATTTCCTCAGGTGGTATCAGAATCATCAGAACTTAGATTCTACTACTTCGGTAGCACACACTGGTAATTCATCTGATTGTCTATCTCAATCATCTTCTCTTGGATCTTATGTCCTTGATTCTGGTGCGTCTGATCATGTTATCAGTAATAAAAATCTTTTCTTTTCCCTCTCTACATCTGGTTTCTCACCTACTATAACTTCTGCCAATGGTTCTCAAACCCGATCTGAAGGGATTGGTACTGTTCAAATTCTACCTTCTCTCTCGGTTACTTCTGTCCTCTATGTACCTAATTGTCCATTTAATTTACTTTCAGCTATTCGTTTAACTCGTTCTCTTAATTGTAGTGTCACATTCACTAACAGTAATGTAACCCTGCAGGATCGGTGTTCGGGACGGACGATTGGTGTCGGATGTGAGTCTCAAGGCCTTTATCACCTCTCAGTGTCATCTCAGACATGCTCAGCCAAAGATTCCCCACTCACTATCCATGCTCAGTTAGGTCATCCTAGTCTTTTCAAACTACATAAGTTGGTGCCAAATTTATCGAAGGTATCTAATTTACATTGTGAGTGTGTCAGCTATGGAAACACACTCATGGTCAGTTTCCCAATCCAGTTAATAAACAAGCTTCGTCCCCTTTTGCTTTAGTTGACACCGATGTTTGGAGTCCCTCGCGTACTGTCTCAACTCTTGAGTATAGGTATTTTGTCACCTTTATTGATGATTTTTCACGTTGCACATGGTTATTTTTAATGAAGAATAGATCTGAATTATTTTCTATTTTTGAATAATTCTATCAAGAAATAAGAACTCAATTCGGTGTGTCTATCCGTACCTTAAGAAGTGACAATGACCGTGAATATTTATCCCAACAATTTCAGAATTTTATGTCACACAATAGTATTCTCCATCAAATATCTTTCCCTCACACACCTCAACAAAATGGGGTAGCCGAACGCAAAAATCGACATCTTGTAGAAACCACTCGGACCCTACTTCTCCATGGTAATGTTCCACTTCGTTTTTAGGGGGATGTTATGCTAACGACATGTTACCTTATAAATCGCATGCCCTCATCTGTCCTTAATAATAAAATCCCTTATTCAATCCTTTTTCCTAATTCCCCACTTCACCCAATTCCTCCCGAGTTTTGTACATAATCTCTCTCCTGGACTTGATAAACTCTCAGCTCGATAACTAAAGTGTGTCTTTCTTGGTTATCATCGATCCCAAAAAGTTTATCGTTGTTATTCACATACTCTACAATGATACCTAGTATCGCCGATGTTACCTTCTTCGAGTTGGTTCCATATTTTAAGTCCAGTCATATAACTCCGGAACCCATTCAAGAAAGTACTCCCACACCTTTTTCGGTAGTTATTAATGTCCCGCCTACCATTATCCCCCATCAGTCTAGGGCTCCTGACCCACCCACTTCTCTCTCACTTCAAACATATCAGCGTCGTGACCCAACTCATGTCGTCCCTGTCCCTGAAGTCATACTTGTCTCTGAGGTCATACTTGTCCCTGAGGTCATACATGTCCCCGAGGTCATTGAAGACTCTCCTCCGACGCCTCCACCATCACCGGATCTGATCCTACAACCTGAGTCTGATATTCCGATTGCCCTTCGAAAAGGTATACGTCAAACACGAAATCCTTTTCCACATTACATTGATTTATGTTATCATCGTCTTTCCCCTTTGCAGTATACTTGTTTGTATTCTTTGTCTTCTGTTTCTATTCCTAAAGCTCCAGCAGAATCATTATCTCACCCTGAGTGGAGGCAAACAATGATTGATGAAATGTATGCTCTTGAAATAAGTGGTACCTGGGAACTGGTTCCTCTACCCCATGGGAAATCTTTAGTAGGTTATCTTGGCTTTATACAATGAAGGTTGGTCCAGATAGTAAGATTGATCGATTTAAAGCTCGCTTGGTAGCCAAAGGATACACTCAGATTTTTAGATTGGATTATAATGATACCTTCTCGCCTGTAGCCAAGATGTCATCTGTTAGATTTCTTCTAGCCATTGCAGTCATTCGACACTGGCCTCTTCATCAACTTGACATAAAAAACGCTTTTTTACATGGTGATCTTGAAGAGGAAGTATATATGGAGCAACCACCTGCATTTGTTGCTCAGGGGGAGTCATCGAATATGGTATGTAGGTTACACAAGTCTCTTTATGGTCTTAAGCAATCTCCGAGAGCTTGGTTCACCAGATTTAACACTGTAGTACAATAGTTTGGTATGGTCCGTAGTGAAGTTGACCATTCTGTTTTTTATCGTCACTCGGCCCAAGGGTGTATTTATCTTATTGTGTATGTAGATGATATTGTCATAACTGGTAGTGATCATCAAGGTATACTCCAGTTAAAGCAACATCTCTTAAATCAATTTCAGACAAAAGATCTTGGTAAACTTCGTTATTTCTTGTGTATTAAGGTAGCCCAATCTAAAGATGGTTTGGTGATTTCTCAACGGAAATATGCTATGGATATTTTGGAAGAAACGGGTTTGTTGAATGCTAACCCAACTGATACTCCTATGGATACAGGCGTCAAACTACTACCCAATCAGGGGGAGCCTCTATCTGACTCGGGAAGGTATAGAAGATTGGTTGGAAAGTTGAATTATCTCATAGTCACTCGTCCAGACATTTCTTTTTTAGTTAGTGTGGTAAGTCAATTCTTAAACTCCCCTTGTCAGGGACACATGGATGTTGTTATTAGGATTTTCAGATACATCAAATGTGCTCCAGGAAAAGGTCTAGTGTATGAAAATAAAGGATACACTCAGATAGTTGGATACTCCGATGCTGACTGGGCAGGGTCACCCATTGATGGATGATCCACCTCTGGGTATTGTGTACTTTTTAGAGGAAACCTTATATCTTGAAAAAGTAAGAAACAAAATGTAGTTGCAAGATCAAGCGTCGAGGCAGAGTATAGGGCCATGGCAATGACAACATGTGAACTTATTTGGTTAAAACAGTTGCTCAAGGAACTTCAAATTGAAGAAGCAAAACTAATGACACTTATTTGTGATAATCAAGTCACATTGCACATTGCTTCAAATCCAGTCTTCCATGAGAGGACCAAGCATATTGAGATAGATTGTCACTTTGTTAGAGAGAAAATTGAATCAGGTGACATTAGGGGTGTTCGCGGTGCGGTTTGGGCGGTATTTGCGATAAAAATCACCCGAACCGCAAGAAAAAAAGCATGCGGTTCGGCTTGGTTCGGTTGAATTTTAGAAATAAAACCAAACCAAATCAACGCGGTTTGGGTTGGTTCGGTTGGTTCGGTTTTTTATAATACTTTTATTGAGCCATATATACTCCTATAAATAATGATATAACTTTGTGTTTAGTCATTCGTATATTACTAAATAACATCAAAATTCATCATATTTAGACAATAACGTTTCATTCAATATACAAAAAACCAGATTAGACAAAAGTGGAATAAAAGACAAATATAAATAGTAGCATAAAATAATATCAAAGACATTATAATAAAACATAAAAAAAAACATATGAGATGAGAGATTAGAGAAGATGAAAAAAAGAACATAAGAGATGCGAGATTGAGAAGAAAAGTGCAATAAAAATGTAATTGAAAGAGAAAATAGTAACATAAAAGATAAAAAAGAAAGAACATAATAGAGGACTTATTAGAGTAGAATAGACTAGACCTACATGGAAAAGAAGATGAGAAGAATGTGTGATACTACTATGAGAGATTTAAGAAGGTTGAAATTGAAACCATAAGTGTGATTAAGAGAAAATCGTTTCTAATTGTAAGGTTAAGGCATACTAGGTTTGAGGTTTGGGTTGGATGTGGGATAAGTGAACTTTGGGTTGTAACATAATGCGGTTTGGTTTGGTTTAGTTCGGTTTGCAAAATACAAACCGCAAACCAAACCAAATTGTGCGGTTTTATTAAAAAATGACCCAAACGAATCCGAACCAAATGCGGTTTTTTGCGGTTTTGGTTTGGCTTGGTTTGGTTTGCGGTTTTCTATTGGGTTGGTTTGGTTTTGAACACCCCTAGGTGACATTGTCACAAACTTTGTCAACTCTAATGATCAATTGGAAGACGTGTTTGCAAAATCTCTGCGAAGCCCCATAACTAATTATATATGTAACAAGCTTGGTGCATTTGACTTATATGCTCAAGCTTGAGGGGGAGTGTTGATATTTGTAAATATAATATTAAGAATATTTGTATATTGAATAGTCTCACATCGACTATATCATGTAATTAGTTATAATCTCTCTATATATAATATAGTCTCCGTAGTGCTTTTCAAGACACACGGTTTATTCAAATGTCTCTTAGTCTCTTGTATTTCAACACTATTGATATTGGTATTACTGCGACTGAGCTCAATACAACCGTTACTACTAGATTTTAAGGTATTTGCTAGTGTTACTTTTGTTTTCTATTATTTGCTAATATATTTTTGGATGTTGTTGTCCCTAAACTTTCTACTTTTGTTGCTTGAATCTTTTACAGCTGCTGTTGCTGGATCCTTTTATTGCTTCCGTTGCTAGAACCTTTTACAACTGCTGTTGCTGGATTTTTTGTTGTTGCTAAATCTTTCACTACTGTTATTGAAATCTTTTACAACTGCTATTGCTGAAACCTTTCATAACTTATGTTGCTGGATTTTCTGTTGTTGCTAAATCTTTCACTATTGTTGCTGAAACCTTTTACAGCTGCTCTTGCTAGATCTTTTTATTATTGTTGTTGCTGAAACCTTTAACTGTTGTTGCTAAAATCTTTAACTGTTGTTGCTGGATTTTTTGTTGTTACTATTGTTGACCATTTCTATTACTCTTGTTGCCTTTTGAATTTTACATTTTGGTACTATAGACTAATATATTTATGTCACTTTAAGACAAAGTTATGTTTATTTTCTTTTGAATCATATAGAATAAAATTTATAAATTTTATGGAAATGATATTTTATGAAATTTTATATATTATTAAGTGTTAATATATATGAATCAATTTTCATTAGATATTATTTGATGGTTTTCATAATTTAATTGTTAGAAATGTGCAAACTTATATTAAATTGTGTTATAGGTTTTTTAAATTGAAAAAAATATTTATTTTATACACAACCCGTGAACCCAACCCAACCCAACTCATGAATGATCGGGGGTGTTCGGGTCAGGTTTTATAATAAAATTACGGGTTTGATGATGAACCCAACCCATTGAAAGCTGAACGAGTTAGGTAATGGGTTAAGGCAAACCCAGTCCAACCCAACCCGCGTACACCCCTAGATTTGAGTCCTTTATATTTAATTATCCTTCACAATTATTATATAAAGATTATCGTCATTCATACTCTCTGGGTAAAAGTAATTAAATAGAGACAATTGTCTTACCCTAATTTTGTCCCAGACATTTCATTAATTATCTGGACATTTCATTCATTGCATTTGGGCATATCACATTTTAGTCTAATGCATTCTTCATTTAATCATCACATTTTGCATATTTTGAAAAATAGTTAAATATACGACACCCCTGCAATGTAAGTGAGATTTGATTTACACCTTCACTAAAATAATTTTGTTTATTCCCCCTTTGTAATATGAAGATTCCATGTCTATGACTCCTGGGTGCACTATTTGCTGACGTGGCTTGTCTATGTGTCATTTAATTTAATTATTTATTATTTTTTAAGATCCACGTGGATTTTATTTTATTTTAAAAAAAATAATTTTTAAATTTTTTTATTACGATGGGGTAAATGAAAATTCGTTCACATTGTAGGGGTAAAATATATTTTTTCTCGTTTTCATGATAAATAAGTTGTCAAAGTAACGAAAAACCACTACATCCATTCAAGCAAATATTTTTTCAGAATATCAAACATTCTCTAATGTCTCCTAATTGGCCTAATGGATTTCCTACAAATAGTGACACATGGTACCAAGAACAATTGCAAAATTGGCCTAATGGATTCACAATACTAATGTCACATATCCACTTCATATTATCCTATCAATTTCCATTAGTTGAAACATAGGAGCAAGGAGAGACTTCTTTAAGAACACCATTTCATGGTCAATTAATTGTCAGCTAAAAATGTACAGAATAATCTAAGCCCTAAAAACAAAAGATGTTACTGCCAACTTTAACCACTTAAGCCAAACTAGATAAAAATCACTGTAAAATGTTACCCATCTGCCAATCAACTACTCCAACACTTTGAGATCATAACAACCAGAGCTTCATAGCTGAATGTAATTTACATGCACTATATTATACATGTAAAAAATAAAAAATTTATACCTATCTGATACTTCTCCAATATCCATAACATCCAAATTAGTTATGATAGATTCCTGGATCAGCAAGCCACTCCAATGCTAAATAGAATCAGAATAGCAACAATAAAAGTACAGATACATGTGCACATAGATACTACATAGTTCTGGAAAAACACTTCTCACAACCAATCCATCAAACATGTGTTTGATATAATAGTTGTGAGAATTGTTTTGTCATAATTATGCAGTATCTCTACGTGCGTGTATCTGTACTTTTACTGTTGATATTCTAATTCTTTTTAGTATTAGAGTGACTTGTTGATCCATATATATATATATATATATATATATATATATATATATATATATATATATATATATATATATATATATATATATATATATATATATATATATATACATATCAGAACTAGTTTGGAAGTTATAGATATTGGAGAAGTATCAGATAGGCATACATTTTTTATTTTTTGCAGGTATAGTATACTATATGTAAATTTCATTCTACTATGAAGCTCTGACTGTTGTGATCTCAGAGTACTGGAGTAGTTAATTGGCAGATGAATAACATTCTGCACTGACTTTCACCTGGTTTGGCTTAAGTGGTTAAAGTTGACAATAAGAACTTTTGTTTTTAGGGTTTAGATTATTCTGTATATTTTTAGCTGGCAATTAATTGGCCATGAAATGATGTTCTTAAAAAAGCTTCTCATTGCTCCTATGTTTCAACTAATGGAAATTGATTGGGTAATAGAGAGTGGTTACGTGACATTAGTGTTGTGAATCCATTAGGCCAATCATGTGATTGTTCTTGGGTATCATGTGTCACTATTTGTAGGGAATCCATTAGGCCAATTATGAGACATTAGAGAGTGTTTGATATTCTGTAAAAATATTTGCTTGAATGGATGCAGTAGTTTTCTGTTACTTTGACAGCTTATTTATCATGAAAACAGAAGAAAAAAATATTTTACCCCCTGGAATTTTCATTTACCCACATTGTAATAAAAAAATTAAAAATAAATCTTTAACATTTTAAAAAAAAAAAAAAAAAAAATTAAATCAAATAAAATCCACGTGGATTTTTTTAAAATAATAAAAAATAAAATTAAATAACACATAGACAAACCACATCAACAAATAGTGCACCCATAAGCATAGACAAGGAATCTTCACATTACAAGAGAGATTAAAAAAAATCTTTTATGGGGGTGTAAACCAAATCTCGCTTATATTATAGGGGGTGTGGTATATTTAACCCTTTTGAAAAAACCTGACTTTCACAAAAGTAAAAAAAAAGATTCAACCTTTAATTATTTGCATAATTCTATAGTTGCATCATTCCAAATAAATTCCTATTATTCATCAAATAAATTCCTATTATTCATCATTCCAAAAAGTCAACAAAAATAATGTTAAAATTGACTAAAATATTCAAGTCATGTTTCATCATTTTTATTTTTTGCATCATATGCATTAAACATTAAAAAAATAGTAAATTCCATGGGAATAAAATTCAAGACAAATTCTCTTTACATCATCATTTTAATTCATTTCATTTTTCATTTGATCATCCCCCATTCATTTCAAAAGTCAAAGAAAAAGTCAAGATTTTGGGCATAAAAGACAAAAAATGATCACACTTGTTTTGCCTCATCACACTTTTCATTCGCACCTCATTTGATCATATTCAATTATACTACATATCATAATTTGAGATTAGAACTGGAATATTTTCATGCCAAATTCAAATTCAAATCAAATTACACCAAATGAAGTTCAAATTTACTCACACTTTATGCATTTTCTCCCAATCCCGATCTTATCATTTAACCTAATTCTAAAGCATATAAATCAACACTATTTCATTCACAATCTACATGATAAATCACTACTAAACAACCCAAAATTCTGTTTCAAATTCATCATCAAAGTTTTAGTTTCTTCATTTTGAAGAAACTTGGAGTTTGAGCAAAAACTCTCCCAACTTGATCCAATTGCCAACTATTTCCTTTGAATCTTTGCATAATATTATCACAACCATAATCACTACCAAAAACCATACAAAAAATTCGGATTTATTCAAGTTCATTTTGAACTCAATTTCGAAAAAGTTGTCGAAATTGTGAAATAATGCTAAATTTAGGAAGAGGAAGTTGCAAGGAGTCTGAATCTGTAAAGAAAAGTGAAAAAATCACCTTGTGGGAGCTTCGTCAGAACCTCTCCGAAATTCAGGTTTCTCACCAGAAAGTCCATAGTGTTCTTCATCTAGGTAGCCTTTAATGCTTATCATTTCTTGATTTTATTTACATTGTTATGTTTATGCATACCTCATGATCATTATGAATCACTGAATTGCACAAAAACACCATTAATTTGGATTTTGGAAAATCAAGGGTTTGAGTGTTCATGAGCAACTCAAAAACATAAATCCAAAATGATCAAATCGACATGTTTCAAATAGAATAATATACTCAATATTTCTACAACATCATCTTGAGCATGAATCCATAGTTTATTTGACATGAAAGTAGCTAAAATGGCCAAATTAAAGCCTTGTGTATCCCACTGTAAACGAGTAATTTTCAAAAAAGTTGATTGTTTTTTGTTGATTTTTAAGCATCCCATTATGTTCGTGAGATCGAGTAGATAAATTTTCATTATTCATTTATGTGATTTCGTGAAAATTTGAGACAATTACAAGTTGATCAAAGTGGCTAGTAGTGTGCTTTTTCAAATTGATATTATACGTCTATTACTGCATTTCTTTCTTTTTCCATGTGGAAGATGAAGATGGTGGGGCCCACACGCCCCCCCCCCCCCCCTCCCCCCCTCCTATTTTTTTTTGTTAATTAGGTGTTGACCCAATTTTACTTAATTTTGTCTCTTCACAACCCCATGCATACTTGCACCCCCTTCCCTTTATTATTTTTATTTTATTGCTTTATTTTATTATTAACTAGGTAAATAAATTATAAATAAAATCAACATTTTCCCAAGATAAAAATATCAAATGCTTTATCAACATCAAATAATTTAAAAAAAAACATTTCATCACTCTTTCATCAAATTCAAACATTTTCAATATCAATATCAAATCATTTTTAAAATAACGTGAGTCAAAATGCTTGATCTTTTTAAACCCTTTTTAAAAAGTAATCATTTCGAAAACTTTTTCCCAATAATATAATCGATCCAAAAGGATTAGTTGGACGTATTTGTCCTTCTTAATCTCTGAGTGATCAAATGATGGTTGTAATTAGCCTACCGTTCGAGTACTCGTCTTCCATTTCAAAACACATTAAATAACTGAATCTGGTTCATTCTTTCATGGATGAAAAAGGATTGGTTGGATGTACTTGTCCCTCTTAATCCCTGAGTATTTGTATGACGGTCGTACTTAGCCTCCCACATGAATAGTCGTCATCCGTTAAAGAAATGTGACTTAATTCGCCTCATAAATATCATAAATAACTTGGACGAAAAAGGATCTAGTTGGACGTAATTATTCCTCTTAATCCCCGAATATTTGGATGATGGTCGTACTTAGCCACCCGTTCGAGTATTCGTCGTCCACCTAAAATAAACTCAACCCATCAAATCTTTTCTGCTTTAGCACGATGTCAAAACCTTTTTCAAATGAAAGATGTTTCATCCATTCTAAGACGATGCAAACAAAGCTTTGTTCCTACCATGTGCAAGAAGTAAGAACGCTTTCTGCTCGAATGCAATGAAAATATAACTCTGTGTGATTCCAAGTTACGTTGTCCATTCTGATGCAACTTTCGTGAAAATTTGAGACAATTACATGTTGATCAAAGTGGCTAGTAGTGTGCTTTTTCAAATTGATATTATACTTCTATTACTGCATTTCTTTCTTTTCCATGTGGAAGATGAAGATGATGGGGCCCACACGCCCCCCCTCCTCTTTTTTTTTTGTTAATTAGGTGTTGAGCCAATTTTACTTAATTTTTTGTCATCACAACCCCATGCATACTTGCACCCCCTTCCCTTTATTATTTTTATTTTATTGCTTTATTTTATTATTAATTAGGTAAATAAATTATAAATAAAATCAACATTTCTCCAAGATAAAAATATCAAATGCTTTATCAACATCAACTAATTTAAAAAAAAACATTTCATCTCTCTTTCATCAAATTCAAACATTTTCAATATCAATATCAAATCATTTTTAAAATAACGTGAATCAAAATGCTTGATCTTTTTAAACCCTTTTTAAAAAGTAATCTTTTTGAAAACTTTTTCCGAATAATATAATCGATCCAAAAAGGATTAGTTGGACGTATTTGTCCTTCTTAATCTCCGAGTATTCAAATGATGGTTGTAATTAGCCTACCGTTCGAGTACTCGTCTTCCATTTCAAAACTCATTAAATAACTGAATCTGGTTCATTCTTTCATGGACGAAAAAGGATTGGTTGGACGTACTTATCCCTCCTAATCCCCAAGTATTTGTATGATGGTCGTACTTAGCCTCCCACATGAATAGTCGTCATCCGTTAAAGAAATGTGACTTAATTCGCCTCATAAATATCATAAATAACTTGGACGAAAAAGGATCTAGTTGGATGTGATTATTCCTCTTAATCCTCGAATATTTGGATGATGGTCGTACTTAGCCACCCGTTCAAGTATTCGTCGTCCACCTAAAATAAACTCAACCCATCAAATCTTTTCTGCTTTAGCACGATGTCAAAACCTTTTTCAAATGAAAGATGTTTCATCCATTCTAAGACGATGCAAACAAAGCTTTGTTCCTACCATGTGCAAGAAGTAAGAACGCTTTCTGCTCGAATGCAATGAAAATATAACTCTGTGTGATTCCAAGTTACGTTGTCCATTCTGATGCAACTTTCGTGAAAATTTGAGACAATTACATGTTGATCAAAGTGGCTAGTAGTGTGCTTTTTCAAATTGATATTATACTTATATTACTGCATTTCTTTCTTTTCCATGTGGAAGATGAAGATGATGGGGCCCACACACCCCCCCTCCTCTTTTTTTTTTGTTAATTAGGTGTTGAGCCAATTTTACTTAATTTTTTCTCATCACAACCCCATGCATACTTGCACCCCCTTCCCTTTATTATTTTTATTTTATTGTTTTATTTTATTATTAATTAGGTAAATAAATTATAAATAAAATCAACATTTCTCCAAGATAAAAATATCAAATGCTTTATCAACATCAACTAATTTTAAAAAAAACATTTCATCTCTCTTTCATCAAATTCAAACATTTTCAATATCAATATCAAATCATTTTTAAAATAACGTGAATCAAAATGCTTGATCTTTTTAAACCCTTTTTAAAAAGTAATCTTTTTGAAAACTTTTTCCGAATAATATAATCGATCCAAAAAGGATTAGTTGGACGTATTTGTCCTTCTTAATCTCCGAGTATTCAAATGATGGCTGTAATTAGCCTACCGTTCGAGTACTCGTCTTCCATTTCAAAACTCATTAAATAACTGAATCTGGTTCATTCTTTCATGGACGAAAAAGGATTGGTTGGACGTACTTATCCCTCCTAATCCCTAAGTATTTGTATGATGGTCGTACTTAGCCTCCCACATGAATAGTCGTCATCCGTTAAAGAAATGTGACTTAATTCGCCTCATAAATATCATAAATAACTTGGACGAAAAAGGATCTAGTTGGATGTGATTATTCCTCTTAATCCCCGAATATTTGGATGGTGGTCGTACTTAGTCACCGTTCGAGTATTCGTCGTCCACCTAAAATAAACTCAACCCATCAAATCTTTTCTGCTTTAGCACGATGTCAAAACCTTTTTCAAATGAAAGATGTTTCGTCCATTTTAAGACGATGCAAACAAAGCTTTGTTCCTACCATGTGCAAGAAGTAAGAACGCTTTCTGCTCTAATGCAATGAAAACATAACTCTGTGTGATTCCAAGTTATGTTATCCATTCTGATGCAACTTTTGTGAAAATTTAAGACAATTACATGTTGATCAAAGTGGCTAGTAGTGTGCTTTTTCAAATTGATATTATACTTTTATTACTGCATTTCTTTCTTTTTACATGTGGAAGATAATGTGTGTGTGTATGTGTGTGTGTGTGTGTGTGTGTGTGTGTGTGTGTGTGTGTGTGTGTGTGTGTGTGTGTGTGTGCGTGCGTGCGTGCGTGTGTGTGTATGTCCAATTTAGTATTTTATCATAAAAATATTATATATTCTTTTGGACCGACTAAAAGGCCCAATTGACCAAAGTCCAATCCATCTCAAGCCCACTATATTCGACCTAATATATAAAAAACAATTTCCATGCTATGAGAAGGTACACAATCTTTGATCTCAAATTTCACTCTACTTATTTTGAATCTTGAGCTTACTTGAGCGTTGGAGTGATAACCATGCAAGTCCACCCCGCACTGTAACACCTGAGGCCAAAGAGAGCCGGGGGGAGGGATCGCCAAATTCACATCAGAATGAGAGGATCATGAGGCTATGCAGGTATGCGACTGCATAGTTGAAGAAATACTTATAAGGATTGATTAGTACTACCTAAAATAAATAAGATACATCTTTTTTTGTTAGCCTAACAAATAAGAACTCCATAGTTAAACATGCTTGACTTGGAGGAGTATTTGGATGGGTGACCTTCTAGGAAGTTTTTAGAAAGCGTGCAACTGAGGACAAAGTATGATGAAAAGACATGCGTTAGTTTGTGGGGTCAGTTGGTAATCTTGAAAGCAGTCTGGGGCTTTACAAATGGTACCATAGACCTCTCCCAATATAATGTTGTTTGGGGACGAACTAATCGGAAGCTGATTGGCATGTAACACCTGAGGCCGAAAGGGGAGGGGAGTGGTTGCAACACCCAAGACCAACGTGGGTGGGGATAATGTCGCAACCTGAAAAAATACAGTGCGCGAAAAAACAACCGGCGAAAGAAAAAAGACAGGAGAGTCGCCACCGTGCGTTATTTATCCCAAAGGGGGGAAAGGAAACGCTCGAAGTAAACCTGAAAATAGGAAAGAAAAAGACAAGGTCTCGCAACCAAATCTTGGGTTCGGGAGTCGGTTATGCGAAGGGAAGGTATTAGCACCCCTACGCATCCGTAGTACTCTACGGGATCCACTTATGCGGTTTCTGTTTAAAGGGTGTGGTTTATCTTGTGCTGCTTACCCAAAAAAAAAAGGGGTTAAATGAAAATGACTCGCGTGGATGTCGCATCCACTGCATACGTATCTCATCTGAATATGAGAATCAGAGTCTTCGTAGCTCGGCTGACCTATGGGTTGGGGGGATGTGTGCTCGATAAGACATCACGTCTTATGCCTACGTATCTCATCTGGAATGAGAATCAGAGCAAGCCGTAGTTCGGCTAACTACGGGGTTATGGATTATGTTACGGGGTGAACAACGTTACTACGCAATCTACCGGATGCTCGACCTTTGGAGACTTACTCGCCTGTAGTAGAAGGAGTAAACATGTTGCTTTGGGTTTTAGGTTTTGTTTGCGTTGTAGGAACGCGCATGCAAAAAGGAAGTCCTAGGCGGAGGAACAGTGCTACCTAAATTGGCATGCAAACGGGAGACTATGCGAAGCCTCGCATCCTATGGGGAAACAATCACATCACACAAAACATATATCTTGAAATAGGAAAGATGCCACCAAGGGGGCTCAAACATTGCCTCCTATCGAGGTCTTCCAGCTAAGAAACAGTAGAAATAAAAGGGAAGAAGTAAAATACCACACGGATCAAGATCCGAAGTTACAGCAATTAAAGGATAAGCGACCCTGAGATTCTCCCAAGCTGATGCCATCAAAGAAAACCAATCAGTACGGGAAATCGGAATAAACCTCCGGAGGGTATCCCTGCGAGAATATGTGAGCCCTTACAAAAACTCAACAAAAGGGGTTAGGCAAACAGGATGAAATCAAAAGATAACAAGGCCATGGCAACACAAAGAACAGGTTAGAACAAAACGGAATAAGAGCAGATACTGTCACATTCGCGACTGCTTCGCCTAGCGAAAGCCTAGCGAAGCTTCGCTGCGTGCTCGCCTAGCGAAGCGGCTAGCGAGCACCGGCGGGATTTGGATTTCCCATTGGTACCTGCACGATGTTAAAGATTCCAGATCCTATGGCATTCACCTCATAAACGAAATTGTTAAACAGTCAAGGCATAAATCACATATTCATACACAAATATAACCCTGTGGGCCAAACCTGAGGTTACCTCATATATTCAGTATTCAATCCGAGGCATAGAGTAATAGGAACAGAGGCATACCTGATGAGAGACCTGTTAAAATTGGAAGACAAGGCCGGATTGGCGAAGCAACGTTTAGGGTTTGCGTGAGGCGGAATGAACTTCTCAGGGCTGCCCGAAGGTTGCTGCAGAGTAGTTCCTAGGTTTGAAACTCCACGTGAACTCCAAGTCTATTTCTCAGGGAATTTCCAAGTGTCTGAAACCCTACTGAAACTCTTATATTTATAGCTGATTTTCGTGGACTTGTGGGCTTGGAATGAGGGAGACCCAAGTCCAAAATAATTTGTTATATTTTAATTATTTATTTATTTTTCTTTTTTTTTTTTGGAAAAAATGAAGGGTAAATTTTGGGGTATTACAGCTGCCCCTATTCAATCAACTGGAGACCCAGAAGGAAGATGACAGCTGCTTTCGTGCTTTCGAGGTATCAAGGGATTGAATACAATAAAAGCCCAAAAATTTGCACTGAAGTGAAATGAAGTAACAATGTCTGTCAAAATCGGCACAGAGGTGGTCTTGAAAGAAGAATCCGTCTGGTACGGTGAGAGTCAGTCTGAATAAAGAATGTTAACTTGCATACCAAAATAAATGGTAACACAGAAATAACCATGGCCGGAATGCCGCTCATCAGTCTGAATACTGGAAAGGACTTCGATCTGAATATCGGAAAACTGGCCTGAATGCCACTTCGGTCTGGATACCGGAAAACTGGCCTGAACGCCACTTCGGTCTGGATACCGGAAAACTGGCCTGAACGCCACTTCGGTCTGGATACCGGAAAACTGGCCTGAACGCCACTTCGGTCTGGATACCGGAAAACTGGCCTGAATGCCACTTCGGTCTGGATACCGGAAAACTGGCCTGAATGCCACTTCGGTCTGGATACCGGAAAACTGGCCTGAATGCCACTTCGGTCTGGATACCGGAAAACTTCATGCCTGTCAGCATCGGCAGAAATAAGGAATGATAATAGAGGCGGCGCATGGGCCAATGACACTTGTTGGCGATAACAAAGGCAAGTCATGAACCATCTTCAGTCTGAGTACTGGAAACAACTTCTAGCTTATCACTTGGGATACCGAGAATGTTTTATGCTTACATGCGTATGTTTGAATTTTTCAATGGCGTAATGCTCCATGAAAATGGAAATGCTACGCGATTTGGAAGGATGCAATGCAATATGATTCTACATGCAGGGATGCGAAATGCTGGGTAAAGAATTCTTCTGGACCCTGGCAAGGCTGTTGGAGATGCACAGCGCAAAGAATTCTGTGGGGAGACGACTAGCCATGCGGTGTTCTGGCCATACCGAGACTCTGATCGGGGAAGGAATGGCATTGGAAGCCTGCTGCTGAGGAAAGCTACAATGGTTCTGGCAACCACGATTTGCGAGAGACGACTCAGCAGGGGGAGCAAACACTGATACGGTACCGAGGTTCTGCTTCAAGAAAAGAAACCATGGATCTTGCATTGGGATTATCGATCTGGCATCGAACTCTAAGGAGCAGGCACTTCTGCTGGGAAGATAAAGTCTGGCACTGTCAACCCCGTGGGGATATATAGTCTGACACTGTCAACTCTACTGGGGAGTGTATGTCCTGAAACAAACGCTTGGGGAAGTACAGTGGTGAAAACCTGCTGAGGATTGAAGAATCCAACGCTCTAATTAGCTCTACAGGGGTAAGACACCGAAGTCTGTTGGTGACTTCTGGGGAAGATATTCACGATCATCTGCAAGGGGATTTTAAAGAAATGCCCCGAGGGTATCTGTTCTGAATAGACGATCCAAGGCACTTAAAATTTACAGCAATTTTAAATGTTTATTAAGCATGTACCTGTAAAGCCCTTATGTGTCATGATGCAATGTTTATCAAAAATTCGGACGTCATTTTTGCAAACAAAACAGTAAAATGAAAATGAAAACAGAGATATACTGAATAACATGATTTTATTGATTGAACGGCCTCTGAATAGGCATTTACATCAGGAAGCAATCCCTAGAAAGAGGTAATCGCACAAAAGATAAAAACAGAAATTAATCTAATGGCAATGTGAAATGGATTTCTATTGGGTTCCAATTCTGCTATGACTTGCTCGTCTTCAAGATCCTCCAGATGATCAGCCTTCTGAAAAGGTGATTGGACTGTTTCCTACCTTTCGAAAATTTCCAGTCATTGGCACGAGATGAGATTCAGAACTACTCAGAACGCAGTCATTCGCTTAATCCCTAACTTCTGCCTGGATCGCCCTTTTCGGGTTTTCAATCCATCGGGATACCCATTTTTGCCTAAGTTGCCTTTTCAGGTTTTCAACTTACCGGGTGTACAATCTTTTTTTTTATTTTTTGATCCCTAATTTTTGCCCGAACCTTTTCATTTTCTTGGTTCGTCGGGATGCCCATTTTTGCCTGGACTATTCTTTTTACTGTCCAGCGGGTCTATTTTATGCGAAGTATTTTTTAACTGCGTCTGAGTTCACAGGGGAAGTGAAGTTTTCACCATCCATAGTTGCAAGCATTAAAGCCCCACCATCAAAAACCTTGGTGACAATATACGGTCCATCATAGTTAGGAGTCCACTTGCCCCTGTGATCTGTCTGAGGAGGAAGGATCCTTTTCAACACTAAATCTCCGACTTGGAAACAACGAGGACGCACTTTCTGATCAAAGGCTCTCTTCATCCGACTCTGATACAACTGCCCATGACAAATGGCTGCCATTCGCTTCTCTTCGATAAGACTCAACTCATTGAACCTTGTCCGAATCCATTCGGCTTCGTCTAACTTGACATCCAACAAGACTCTTAGAGAAGGAATCTCCACTTCAACAGGTAGGACTGCTTCCATACCATACACCAGGGAGTAAGGGGTTGCCCCGGTCGACGTACGTACTGAAGTACGGTACCCATGCAAGGCGAAAGGTAGCATCTCATGCCAATCTCTGTACGTGACGACCATCTTCTGCACAATCTTCTTTCTGTTCTTATTTGCCGCCTCAACAGCGCCGTTCATCTTAGGGCGGTAAGGGGAAGAATTGTGATGCTGAATGTTGAAGTTCTGACACAACTCCTTCATCATTTTGTTGTTGAGATTAGAACCATTATCAGTAATGATTCTTTCGGGAATCCCATAGCGACAAATAATTTCTTTCTTGATGAAACGGGCAACCACATGTCTGGTGACATTCGCAAATGACGCTGCTTCGACCCATTTGGTGAAATAGTCGATGGCAACAAGGATGAAGCGATGCCCATTGGAAGCAGTCGGCTCAATCTTTCCAATCATGTCAATACCCCACATAGCAAACGGCCACGGCGAAGACATCACATTCAGAGGATTCGGCGGTACATGCACCTTATCAGCATAAATCTGGCATTTATGACACTTCCGAGCATACTTGAAACAATCTGATTCCATGGTCATCCAATAATAACCCGCTCTCAACAATTTCTTAGCCATTGCATGTCCGCCGGCATGAGTACCGAAGGAACCTTCATGAACTTCCTGCATTAACATGTCCGCCTCGTGTCTGTCCATGCATCTGAGCAAAACCATGTCGAAGTTCCTCTTATACAACACATCATCTTTGTTCAAGAAGAAACTGCCTGCCAATCTTCTCAAAGTCTTTCTGTCGTTGTTGGATGCCCCTGCAGGGTACTCTTGATTCTTCAGAAAGCACTTGATATCGTGATACCAGGGCTTGTCATCGACTACCAGTTCAGCAGCAAACACATGCGCGGCCCTGTCAAGGCGCATCACATCGATCCTGGGAGCATGGTTCCAACGAATTACCTTGATCATGGAGGATAGAGTAGCAAGCGCGTCTGCCATCTGGTTCTCATCACGAGGTATATGATACAATTTTACTGTTGTGAAGAAAGTCAACAGTCTTCTCGTGTAATCTCTGTAGGGGACCAGAGTGGGTTGGAGAGTATTCCAATCACCATTCACTTGATTAATCACCAGAACTGAATCTCCGAAGATGTCCAGAGTCTTGATTCTCAAATCAATAGCTTGCTCAATACCCAAGATACAGGCCTCGTACTCAGCTTCATTATTTGTGCACTCAAAAGTCAAACGAGCGGTGAAAGGTAGATGGGCACCTTTCGGAGTTGTAATGACAGCGCCAATTCCACTTCCTCTAGCATTGACAGCCCCATCAAACAACAAAGTCCACTTTTCGTTTGGATCAGGTCCCTCCTCAACAACTGGCTCTTCACAGTCTTTTATCTTGAGGAACATGATGTCTTCATCAGGGAATTCAAACTTCATCGGTTCATAATCGTCAATCGGTTGCTCGGCAAGGTAGTCTGACAGAATACTCCCTTTGATGGCCTTCTGTGACGTATACTGAATATCATACTCTGTTAAAATAATTTGCCAACGAGCGACCCTTCCGGTGAGAGCTGGCTTCTCGAATATGTATTTCACTGGATCCATCTTAGAAATCAACAAGGTAGTATGGTTCAACATATACTGTCTCAGTCGGCGAGCAGCCCAGGCCAAAGCACAGCAAGTTTTCTCGAGCTGTGAATATTTGATTTCACAGTCGGTAAACTTTTTGCTAAGGTAGTATATGGCATGCTCTTTTCGACCAGACTCGTCATGCTGTCCCAATACACACCCCATCGAGTTCTCAGTCACTGACAGGTACATTATCAGAGGTCTCCCAGGAACTGGAGGTATAAGGATTGGAGGTTTCTGTAAATACTCTTTTATCTTCTCAAAAGCCCTTTGACAATCTTCATTCCACCCGATAGCCTGATCTTTCCTCAGCAATTTGAAAATTGGCTCACACGTGGTTGTTAGGTGAGAGATGAACCTTGCAATGTAGTTCAACCTCCCTAAGAAACTACGGACTTGCTTCTCTGTTCTTGGCTCAGGCATTTCCTGTATTGCTTTCACTTTGTCAGGATCCACCTCAATCCCTTTTCCGCTAACAATAAAACCCAGCAATTTTCCCGATCTCACCCCGAAAGTACACTTGTTCGGATTAAGCCTCAGCTTGAATTTCCTCAAACGCTCAAACAGTTTCTGCAAATTCACCAAATGTTCTTCTTCTGTCTGAGATTTGGCAATCATATCATCCACATAAACCTCGATTTCATGATGAATCATATCATGGAACAGAGTTACCATAGCTCGTTGATATGTTGCTCCGGCATTTTTCAGACCAAACGGCATCACCTTGTAGCAGAAGGTGCCCCACGGGGTTATGAAAGTTGTCTTTTCCATGTCTTCTGGTGCCATCTTGATTTGGTTATAGCCAGAAAAGCCATCCATGAAGGAGAATACCGAGAACTGAGTTGTATTATCCACCAAAACGTCGATGTGAGGTAATGGGAAATCATCTTTAGGGCTAGCTCTGTTCAGATCCCGATAGTCGACACACATCCGTACCTTTCCATCCTTCTTAGGTACTGGGACGATGTTTGCAACCCATGGCGGATAATTGGTGACTGCTAGAAACCCTGCATCCAACTGCTTTTGCACTTCTTCCTTTATCTTGACAGCCATCTCTGGTCTTGTTCTTCTGAGCTTCTGCTTGACCGGAGGACAACCTTCTTTGAGAGGCAAGCGGTGTACCACGATGTCTGTGTCCAGCCCAGGCATGTCCTGATAAGACCAGGCGAAGATGTCAATGTATTCTTGCAGCAATTTAATCAGCCCTTTCTTCACATTATCTTCCAAAGCAGCCCCTATTTTGATTTCTCTCTTGGCGTCTTCGGTGTCGAGATTAATCACTTCAACAAACTCTTGATGCGGTTGAATAACCCTTTCCTCTTGTTTCAACAACCTGGCAAGTTCTTCAGGGAGTTCACAATCTTCATCATCCTCTTCTTCAGCTTGAAAGATTGGATTTTCAAAGTCGAAGCGAGCCATAGCAGAACCGTTATCAATAAGATCCGGTGATGTGCATCTGCATGAGTGATGGTATGTGCTTATGAGTGTGAGAAAAAATGTGGAAACTAAACAAAACATTGCCATTTTTTTTTATTTTTTTTTTTGAAAAACTGCAAAAAATAGAAAGACAAGGAACGAAATATTTGAATGCGAAAAGACGTCCTTTATTTATGATAAAAAAAAAATGCAAGTGTCATATAGACGGGCCCTACAATGAGTCGTTACGCCCTGGGTGGAACGTAAGACTTGGATATGCATGAATAAACAAAGAAAATTACTCTTCAAGAAGAGTGACTTGAATAATCTCTTCAGAAGACCAATTGTTGATGACTTCACCCGGGATCCTCGGACGCACCCAGTTGTTGATGTCGCAGTCACTATCCCCATCTTCTTCGTTGACAGCAGAGACTTGACCATACTGAATGATGCCAGCACTGGAGAAAGTGATCGGCCCCTGAAGTGTTGAAGTTGTAGAAGTCAGAGCTGGCTGGTATCCAATCCCGAACTTATCTTCCTTAACTGGTAATTCCAACAGACGTCCCCAACCGGGAGCAACACCTGAATCCACCACGGCCTGTGCCTGCTTAAAGGATGAGATAGAGGCACCCGCTTTAACCTCTTCCACCGGAGCTGCATCCTTGATTTGAACTGACTCAAAAGCCTGACATAGAGTCTCATGAATTTCACCTTCTACTTCTACATACTTGAATGTAGACAGGTTACTGACCAGGATGTCCTCCTCACCACAGACGGTGATAATTCGTCCGTTGACCGGAAACTTAACCTTCTGATGTAGAGTTGAAGAGACTGCCCCAGCATTATGGATCCAAGGCCGACCCAGCAGGCAACTGTAGGAAGGACTGATATCCATCACGTAGAAGACAGTGTTGAAGGTTTGTGATCCAATCAGAATTGGCAATTCCACCTCTCCAAACACCGATCTCTTAGAACCATCGAAGGCTCTCACCATAAGATCTGAAGGTTTCAAGACCAAACCCTCTACTTCTAACCTCGACAGGGCCCTCTTGGGTAGCACATTGAGAGAGGAACCTGTATCCACCAGAACATGAGATAACATGGTGTCTCTGCATTCCAATGAGATGTGCAGAGCCTTGTTATGATTGTGTCCAGCTGGTGTTAAGTCAGAATCAGTAAAACCCAACCCGTTGCTTGTATGGACATTGGCAACGATCCCTTCTAGTTGGTTCACTGAGATCTCCTGAGGTACATATACAGCATTAAGAACCTTCAGAAGTGCCTCCCTGTGTGCCTCCGAACACAATAGGAGTGAGAGAATGGATATCTTGGACGGAGTCTGAATCAACTGATCGACTACCTTGTAATCGCTTTTCTTTATGATTCTTAGAAACTCGTCCACGTCCTTTGCAAAAGTGGGCTCAGAACCATCTTGGGGTGCAGAGGTACCCTCATTCACGACTTGCTTGCCTTTGGTTTTCGCCACAGCATCAGCATTATCAGCTTGGGTAACCGGTGGTGAGAGCAATCTACCACTCCTGGTGAATCGCCAGATTCCACCAACATTATCCACTGCGGGACCTTCAAGTTCAGGCTTCTGACCCTCTTCTACTTTTAGTGGCCGTTCCACCTTATGATCGTGCGTATACACGCTCCCCCCATAATGCCACGGAATGGCCCTTTCACTGGTGAAGGGTAAAGGACCAGGGGTTGTGATGGTCATAGTAGGTCGTCGCACTGGTGGCGCGGGTTGCGCTTCTGGCACACTGATCTGATTAGTTGGATAGAAAATAGTTATAGTTGCAATGTCACAGTCGTACTCAGAAACCTCATTTGTTGGAGCATAAACATCCGAAACATCGGAATCAAGTTCAAATACAAAAGAGTCAACCATATTGGAAAGAGTAAATACATCATCATGGACTGCAGAATCAGCAGGAACAACATCTAGGAACTCTTCAGTAGCACCTTCAAACCCCTCTTCCTCAACCCCTTCATCAAACTCTTGGACAGACAAATCTTCAACCTGGAGGATACCTTTGTCGAGCAAGGCCTGGATACCCTGCTGTAGCTTCAAACAACCTCCACTCTGAGTAGCACAATCCAAACAACCCTTCCCACAACCGGGGAAAACATCGGCCTTCAGCAAGCATCCTTTGATATCCAACAATGGAGTCTTCAACTTCAACACATCCTTAATGGACTTGGCTTCTCCTTCTACCAAATTAACATTCGCACCACCATGCTGCGGCATGGGATTGTTAACGACATTCGGAGCCGGTGCAAGGTCGATGGCCTTCGAATCTATGAGGTCTTGAACTACGTGCTTAAAAGCTTTGCAGTTCTCAATGTTGTGGCCAGGTGCCCCAGAGTGGAAACTACACCTAGCGTTGGCGTCGTAACCCACCGGAAGTCTACCAACAGGAGGAGCCAGAGTGCGTAATTGCACAAGCTGTAGTTGTTGAAGACTAGAAAGCAACTGGGCGTACGACATTGGAATAGTGTCGAAACGCCGGCCCATCATCCTTTGTCTCTGTTGATAAGCGGGTATGTTACCCGGTTGTTGCTGCTGTTGATACTGAGCTGGTTGACGCTGCGGTGGTTGTTGTTGTAGTGGCGCTGCAGCTGGAATGGTCACCGCCGCAACATACGGTTGTTGATGATAATTCTGAAAATTATTCCTTCTAACACCTCTGTTCTGATAGGAAGCCAAAGAATTCACTCCCCCCTCTCTTTGCTTATGCCCTCCAACGAACGACTTTTTTACCCCTGACGAAGATCCTCCTCCACTTTGGATCTTGCAGGTCTTCAGGTAATTCTCCACCCTCTCTCCGGTAGAGACCACATCAGCAAAGTTGGAAGCATTGCACCCCACCAGACGCTCCAGATAAGGTCCAGGCAACGTATTCATGAACATGTTGGCCATTTCTTTCTCCAGCATAGGGGGCTGAACACGGGAAGCTGTCTCCCTCCAGCGTTGAGCGTATTCCCTGAAGCACTCATTGCTTTTAAGAGACAGATTCTGAAGTTGAGTTCTGTCCGGAGCCATGTCTGCATTATACTGATACTGCTTCACGAAGGCCTCCGCCAAATCCCTCCAGCAACGGATGTGGGCTCTGTCCAGCCTCATATACCATTCCAAGGATGCCCCAGCTAGGCTGTCCTGGAAGAAGTACATAAGTAGCTTCTCGTCATCAGAGTATGCAACCATTTTACGGAAATAGGCTTGCACGTGAGTCTTGGGGCAAGAGTTGCCCTTGTACTTGTCAAAGACCGGGACTTTGAATTTCGGTGGCACTCTCACACCTGGGACCAGCCCTAAGTCAGCAACGTCTACTCCCAAAGGATTCTGTCCTTCCACTGCCTTCAACCTCTCTTCCAATCTCCTGAACATGGGGTCTACGCCATGACCCATGCCAAAGTCTTCCTGAAGTGGGGGAAACTGATCGTCCTGATCATCATGAACGGGCTGTTGACCGGGGTTGGCGTGCGGGATCGGGATAGGCCCTGGTCCACTGGGTCCGTTAACCTCTCCAGCTGGAGGATCAGTCACTGTCTCAGGTTGAGCAGGGGGATTCCCCTGTATTATCTGCCTGAGCTCTTGTTGTCCCTGAGCCACCCCTTGAACCACATCCATGAATTGGGTCATGTGGGCCCTCATCTCAGCGAGCTCTACTTGTACACCTTCCATTGCTCTCTGTTGATTCCTCCGGGTACCGTATCGGTGAATGCCTGAGTCAGCTATCCTGCTAGTGGAACACCAAACAATATGAGAACACCGCAGCGGTACCTGTTATGCAAGATATGACAATGAATATGTAAATGCAATGACATGTTTATCAATTCCAAAAGGTATTCTACCCCCTTGATTCCAGTCTCACATCAGGTGGGTAGTGCAAGAAGGCCGAGTCATGGATAAACTTCTGAGATCAAGATGTAATAAAGGGAAACCATCATACAAATGAGTTCAAGGAAAGGGCCTTAGCCAAAAATACATCAAAGGAGGATCTCCACAACAAGCCTGTAAGTAAAGAGAGGAACAAGCAAATCAGAAATCAGCCTCCTGTATGCAACCCATAAGGACCGTTCCTCACTTCATCCAGTAGCGCCACCGTGTCAGGATGCTCTGGAGATTCTGTCAAACGCCGGATAAGCAGATTCCTCTTGCGAATGATCCTATCCAGTTCGTTGATGTGTTCTCTGTAGTAATTCCCATCATCTTCTCCAAATACCTCTTCAAGTCTGGATTTCTTCAAACTTGCCAGCGTCTTGAGTTCTTCGATATATCCTTGAGCCTCATTGAGTTGATCTGTGATATAACCATTAGTTGATCGGGTACACAGCAGCTCATGGTTCTTCCCCTTCAGCAAAGTCTTCAATTTCTCTATCTGACCAGTCAGTTCAGCCACCGTCTCTTCCTCCTTTGTCTTCCGAGAAGTTGAAAATGCATCCCATCGCTCTTGCCACCCAGCTAATTTACCACGAGCATCCATTAACTGCTGCTTGACTCGCCTCAACTCAGAACTGGATGATCTCAAGGCTTCGTCTGTCTTCCTGAAGAAATTCACCTCCACAGCAAATTTCCTTTCGACTTCCTCTTGCAATTTGACGGCTTCCTCCTTCTGATATTCTGACTCATGGAATCGATGCATACAGTCTTGCAATTTCTCCCTTAACTCCGAGTTCTCGATTTGAAGTCCTTCCGTGGTGTTCTTCAACTTGTCATACTCCTCTCGGCTCACCGTTGCTGACTGCTCGAGAGTAGGTGAATACAAGGGTTCTTCAATAGGAAACGGTAGACCAAACTCTTCGATTCTTCCTTGAAGCCATTCTCCATACTGAGGGTAAGCTCTACAATCTCCTTTCCCAAGAACAATTCTTCCTTTCTTGATCACCTTGAGCCAGGCCTCAGCTGCCTTACGGGATACCGTTAAATCAGGCGAAGAATGGAAAAACAGAGACTCTTCCACATCCTTTTCCACCGGCGGAGTTCTTAAGGCATATCCAAACTGTCTAACTGCAAGAGAAGGATTATAGTTGATTCCTCCTTTTCTTCCTACCAACGGAACATTCGGGAAGTTCCCACAACTGTGAATAATATCTGCCCGAAGCAAACTCCGGTCAGACCACCAAGAAATATCTTCAGCTCTCAACCCCATCAATCTCTTTGACCAACTCAACGAGTCCTTGACATCAATGAATGCTCCTGACTTGGGTAGGTGAGAACTGAACCACTTATAGAACAAAGGCGCACAACAATTCAACAATCCTCCTTTTCTATTCTTATTCCTGTGGTGCACTGAATGAAAGAAATCTCCCAGCAAGGTCGGCACTGGATTTCCCAACACGAAGAGGCGTACGGCATCTACGTCTACAAATTTGGCGACATTAGGGAACAAAACAATCCCATACACACAAAGAGCCAACACAGCATTGAAACCCCTCTGGTCACCATCTTCCAGTTTCTTCTTTGCTTCTCCCAATAAGAAACTCAGATGAAAACCATTAACTCCTCCTTTCCGACACATATTAGCCTTCAAGATTGATTCCCCCAAATATGTGGTTGAAGCAACCATGCTGAGATCGGGCAGACACTCAGAACTGTAGAATAGCAATTGTGACTTGATAGGGACTCTGAGAAAACTGGCAATCTCCTCCAAAGTAGGGACCAAAACATAATCCGGGAATGTGAAGCACCTCAATGGAGGGTCATAGAACTGCAGTAGTGTGAAGAGAGCATCATGTTGATCTTTGGAAAGAACCGCGACGAAACTTAGAATTAAACCGTAATCCTCTCGGAATCCTTCTAGAGAACCAGGATCCATTAACTTCATCAGTTGTTGGATGGGCTCCAAACAGACCACCGGAAACTTGTAGGCGACGAGTCTCTTTCTGCCAATATCCATCTTAAGAGAACCAGGAAAAACCCCGACCGGAATCAAGAAGAAGATGTAAACCCCCTAGAAATGGATAAACATGTGTTAAATGATATGAATGCAAATGATGTGATGATGTGAATGCAATGCAGCGGCGTGTCAATCAGGATTGCTGTATCTGCTTGAGCATTTGTCAGGTTGCACTGTCTGAAGAGAAAACCACTGAGGAATATAATACGAGATCAAAGCACTGCTCCAGAAAACCGGGTTGGTTGGAGGTTAAGGTTTCCTGAATTTAGCCCGCCCCTCACTGGTAGGTTCTAAGAACAGAAGTTCGTCAACTTCAGCCCTTCAGTCGCGAATAATACGTTTACCACTGAAGGTTTGGCATTATTACGGAATAAAAGACCTCCACTGACTCCCCTCAACAGGACATCCTAAAGCAAGTTCCCAGTCTCGGGGTCCTCGGATTGATCAGCGAGAATGCGCCCACCAGAGCTAACATAATCACGTCTCGGAGGAGAGGCCTCGACTGAGTTCTCGGGAAATGGTCACCAGAGTCGACAATTTCTAGGGGAATATTATGTCGTTACGGAACATCCGTAGGACATAGTATATCCAAGAGAAACCTCGTCTGGGTGTGGTTCTTCACGAACGACTTAACGCAGCAACATGCCACGCAAGCCTCATGAACATCCACTCTAAAACCTGTGTGTACACTCAAGCCTGGGTAATGGGCTTATCTCTCGTAGAACATCCCATCCCAACAAACAAACAACAGCTCCAACAGATACAGCAAACATATGTACATGAATGCAATTAGGCAAATAAGTAACACACAAAAGAATGAACACTCAATAAACAAGAAAACACACAAGCTAGGAGGGACTCGCTTAGGGAAGATGGACCAGCAAGAGGTCAACTTCTTAATTCCCCAGCAGAGTCGCCAGCTGTCGCAACCTGAAAAAATACAGTGCGCAAAAAAACAACCGGCGAAAGAAAAAAGACAGGAGAGTCGCCACCGTGCGTTATTTATCCCAAAGGGGGGAAAGGAAACGCTCGAAGTAAACCTGAAAATAGGAAAGAAAAAGACAAGGTCTCGCAACCAAATCTTGGGTTCGGGAGTCGGTTATGCGAAGGGAAGGTATTAGCACCCCTACGCATCCGTAGTACTCTACGGGATCCACTTATGCGGTTTCTGTTTAAAGGGTGTGGTTTATCTTGTGCTGCTTACCCAAAAAAAAAAAGGGGTTAAATGAAAATGACTCGCGTGGATGTCGCATCCACTGCATACGTATCTCATCTGAATATGAGAATCAGAGTCTTCGTAGCTCGGCTGACCTATGGGTTGGGGGGATGTGTGCTCGATAAGACATCGCGTCTTATGCCTACGTATCTCATCTGGAATGAGAATCAGAGCAAGCCGTAGTTCGGCTAACTACGGGGTTATGGATTATGTTACGGGGTGAACAACGTTACTACGCAATCTACCGGATGCTCGACCTTTGGAGACTTACTCGCCTGTAGTAGAAGGAGTAAACGTGTTGCTTTGGGTTTTAGGTTTTGTTTGCGTTGTAGGAACGCGCATGCAAAAAGGAAGTCCTAGGCGGAGGAACAGTGCTACCTAAATTGGCATGCAAACGGGAGACTATGCGAAGCCTCGCATCCTATGGGGAAACAATCACATCACACAAAACATATATCTTGAAATAGGAAAGATGCCACCAAGGGGGCTCAAACATTGCCTCCTATCGAGGTCTTCCAGCTAAGAAACAGTAGAAATAAAAGGGAAGAAGTAAAATACCACACGGATCAAGATCCGAAGTTACAGCAATTAAAGGATAAGCGACCCTGAGATTCTCCCAAGCTGATGCCATCAAAGAAAACCAATCAGTACGGGAAATCGGAATAAACCTCCGGAGGGTATCCCTGCGAGAATATGTGAGCCCTCACAAAAACTCAACAAAAGGGGTTAGGCAAACAGGATGAAATCAAAAGATAACAAGGCCATGGCAACACAAAGAACAGGTTAGAACAAAACGGAATAAGAGCAGATACTGTCACATTCGCGACTGCTTCGCCTAGCGAAAGCCTAGCGAAGCTTCGCTGCGTGCTCGCCTAGCGAAGCGGCTAGCGAGCACCGGCGGGATTTGGATTTCCCATTGGTACCTGCACGATGTTAAAGATTCCAGATCCTATGGCATTCACCTCATAAACGAAATTGTTAAACAGTCAAGGCATAAATCACATATTCATACACAAATATAACCCTGTGGGCCAAACCTGAGGTTACCTCATATATTCAGTATTCAATCCGAGGCATAGAGTAATAGGAACAGAGGCATACCTGATGAGAGACCTGTTAAAATTGGAAGACAAGGCCGGATTGGCGAAGCAACGTTTAGGGTTTGCGTGAGGCGGAATGAACTTCTCAGGGCTGCCCGAAGGTTGCTGCAGAGTAGTTCCTAGGTTTGAAACTCCACGTGAACTCCAAGTCTATTTCTCAGGGAATTTCCAAGTGTCTGAAACCCTACTGAAACTCTTATATTTATAGCTGATTTTCGTGGACTTGTGGGCTTGGAATGAGGGAGACCCAAGTCCAAAATAATTTGTTATATTTTAATTATTTCTTTTTTTTTCTTTTTTTTTTTTGGAAAAAATGAAGGGTAAATTTTGGGGTATTACAGATAACAAATGGTTTTGAACTCGGTAGTCATGTTGTGTGATTTTTTTTTCGTGCATCACGTATATTCTGGGGGTTAATTTCACTCTTTTGACTCTTTTTCTACTCAAATTTTCCGAGCAGTTTATATCTGTTAGAGTCTCAAGTCTCGGCAAGTGAATTTTTCTCTTTTCTTTTTCTTTTTTCTTTTTTTTCTTTTTTTTTTCTTTTAAAGAAAATACATACTATTTTTATTTTTGTATGATCTCATCTTATGCACTTGCCTTCTCTTTCAAGATTTCCACCCCAAACTTAGTTTTATTGCACATCTTGCAATTCACACAATCATACCGAGTTATGACACAAAAGGAAATGAATGATTAAAAGTTAACAGGGGGTTTATGATGAATAATGCTTAACAGTTAACATGGGGTTTACAATGAATAAAATGGCTAAGGCTCAACGGGGTTTACGAAGGGAAACATACATATAGGGATGGTTAGAAAGGCCCTGTCTAAACAAACAACTTGCCTCAGTGTGTGTTGTCATGCTGTGACGTGTCAATAGGATATACGCAAAATCAGAGTGATAAAGTCATACCTGGCTAAACTCTCATGTTGATATTTCGTGTTTGGATTTTTGTGATCTCACCATGTTGGTTAGCTTGCAAGCTCTGAAGTCTCATCGTGTTATGTGGTTCTTTTCTGACTTGGTCTTTCCCTACCGCTTTCTTGGTCCGGTGTCCCCGAATTGTGTCCGACTTCTTTTCTCAAGGTTGCATCAACTTCCGGGGTGCCTTATCAGCCTAAGTTTGAGGGGTGTCATTCATCCACTACCTTTGATCCCGGGGTCGTCCGACCGTTTCTCATCACTCTGTACACACAGTAGGTCCAAAAGACCAGAAAACAAACAAAACAAACAAACATACTAATATAATGATAACATAATAAAAACAAAACAAATTGAAAGAAAATAAAAACATGAAAGGAGAAAAACCCCCCCACACTTGAACTAAATATTGACCTCAATGTTTAAATTCAAACACGAAGGGGACTTACAGTGATCACTGTTGAGGAGGAGGCGGCGGATCATGCGGGAAATGCAACATCAGACGTTGCATCATGGCCTGCATGTCATCCATTACTGTCCCTTGCCGGAACAGTTCCACACTCTGTCTGTCTAATTCCGCACCTTGTCTGGTTTGCTCGGTGCGGAGAGTTCCCATCTCCGTCTGGATCCAACCCCACTGGTCCTGAGACATAAAAGATGAGCCTTCACCATGTAGGCTCGAATCATTTGGGGGTGGCATACCGTGGGTCTCATCTTCTTCCATGTCCTCACCTGAAAGGTCATGGTCAACCTGCGCATCTCCCCATACAGCTTGGGCTGAACCTGTGTACAACCAGTTAGCAGCATTGGCAATGCTAATGGACCCAGGTGCTGGTAGTGCGAGCACTTCCATATTGTGAATCATCAGAGCGTAATGAGTCGCCCTGATGGCAATCATTTGTTGATTGACTAACGTGTGCATATCAATCTTAGTCTTGCCCATTACTGCAGTCTCTTCCATCAAGAGTTGATCATACCCGAAGTGGCCCGCAATCTGCGTGATCATACCACCTACAGAAATATCCCCAGTAGTTGCATGGCCAACCTGTTTCAAATGATTAGCGGCGAAAGCCGCTGCATTGATTCGCTCATTGTGTGCCATGCAATACATAAAAAATAACTCTCTCTTAGCCGCAACCCTGGTACTATCACCCCGTCCGAACAAGGTGTATGTTAACCCTTTTTGTGCATACCTGAAGCACGGGTTATGAATTCCGGAAGATTTTGCCGAGCTAGGGTTATATCCAGTTTTACCTGTAATAGCTTGCCAGAAATCAACAGCAGAAAAAGTGTCCGGAGGGGTTCCGGGTCCAGATACCGGGAGTCGTAGAATACTCCCAAGTTCCTCAACCGATAATTCATGATCTTCATCAAACAAGCGGAAAGTAATTTGCCCATAAAATTCCATCTTCGAACCTGTCCAGCTTCTCCTCATCTTGAACTCAACCGTACTCAAGAATTCAAGGGTGATCCGAGCGAATGTTGGTGCTTCGAATTGCATGTATTCCAACATACCGATATTGTGGAACATGCGGTGCACCTCTTCTTTCAAACCTAACTCATCCAGGGTAGCATCACACATATATCGGGTCGGAATAAGCTTACGTTTAGCTTGAATCACATACCTCTCTTGATGATCCGGTTGGTCGAACAAGATGCCATGAGGATTTGTAGAGCGTCTAACCCGTTGTTTTGGTCAAGAGGACGTGGCTACCTCCTTCTCCTTGCTTGTACGCTTTGGGGGCATAATGGTACCTGAAATTTTTTCTCAAAATCCAAAAAAAAATAGGTTAGTAAAAACTGCAACTGTCACTGTGTAGAGGACGGCGAGAGGAACAATTTTTGTGAAGGTGAGGTGAGGTTAAAGTGAGTGGAGCTAGGAGAAAAGTGAAGCTTAGCTTGATGGAGGCTAGGTTAACAATGGAGGAAGTGGGAGAGAGAGGTTGCCAAAATCAGAAAAAGTGAGAATGAGTGGTGGAGAAGAGAGATAATAGCAAGTGGGGCCCACTACTTAAAATACCCAAAATCACAAAATTTGAAATTTTTTCCTGTTACAAACAACACGGCCGTGTTCCTGCACATAGGCACTCATGTTAATCTTCTGTTTTAATTAACACGGCCGTGTGTCACCACACGGGTGCCCGTGTTAATCCACTGTTTTAATTAACACGGTCGTGTGTCACCACACGGGCGCCCGTGTTAATCCACAGTTTTGATTAACACGGTCGTGTGTCAGCACACGGGTGGCCCTGTGGATGCCCTGTTTTCTCAATTTCTACATTCAGCAATGCTTCTTTGGTCTGACATCCTTCTGCTGAGAAGTGATTACGACTATGGCATCCTTTCTCCTTACCTGCAACAACATTTCATACCCATACAAAAAAGAAAAGAAAAAGCAAAATAAGTTAACAATCGAACACGTGGGTTGCCTCCCACGAAGCGCTTCGTTTAACGTCGCATGGCTCGACGATTGCCCACCTTATTAGGCGAGGCGCATATGGTCAATCAATCCAGGTTGTTGGCCTCTGAAATATGGCTTCAGCCTCTGGCCATTCACCTTGAATATATCTCCATTGTTTTGGTTCTTAATCTCTATTGCTCCGTGGGGAAAAACCTTATGCACGACAAATGGCCCGGACCATCTTGACTTTAATTTCCCAGGAAACAACTTGAGCCGCGAATTGAACAACAATACCTGTTGTCCTTCCCAGAAATCTTTCCTGATGATTCTCTGATCATGCCACTTCCGTGTTTGCTCCTTGTACATCTTTGCATTCTCATATGCCTGATTACGGAATTCTTCTAACTCGTGAAGTTGAAGAATTCGGGATTCACCGGTTTTTGCAAGATCACAATTTAAGAATTTGGATGCCCAAAAGGCTTTGTGCTCTAATTCCAGAGGAAGATGACAAGCCTTACCATAAATCAGCTGATACGGAGACATGCCAATTGGTGTTTTGAACGCGGTTCGGTACGCCCATAACGCGTCATCTAATTTGATTGCCCAATCTTTCGTGAAGCACTCACTGTCTTTTCCAAAATCTTTTTAATTTGCCGATTAGACACTTCGACTTGCCCACTCGTTTGGGGATGATATGGTGTGGCAATCTTATGTTTCACATTATATTTCTTCAATAAGTTCTCCATGAGCTTATTCAAGAAATGTGTTCCTTCATCACTGATAAGTGCTCTAGGCACACCACACCTTGAGAAGATATTTTGTTTTAGAAAGTTTACCACTACTCTCGCATCATTAGAAGGGAGGGCTACAGCTTCCACCCATTTGGAGACATAATCCACAGCCACCAGAATATAACTTTTTCCAAATGAGGGTGGAAATGGCCCCATAAAGTCTATGCCCCAAACATCAAATAATTCTACTTCAAGCATGCCCTTTTGAGGCATCTGATTCTTCCTAGAAATATTTCCTGTCCGTTGGCATCTGTCACATTCCTTCACAATGACTTGGGCATCCTTAAACAACGTGGGCCAGTACAACCCTGATTGGAGGACTTTTGCAGCTGTCATGTCTCCACTAAAGTGTCCCCCATAATCTGAGTCATGGCATGCCTTTAAGACTTGATTTTGTTCTTCCTCAGGGACACAACGACGAATTAGTCCGTCTACCCCTTTCTTATACAAGAATGGTTCGTCCCACAAATAAAACCTGCAATCATGAAGAAACTTTTTCTTTTTGTTATAATCAAAGTCGTCAGGAATTATACCACCTACTAGGTAGTTTGCATAGTCAGCAAACCAAGGAACACCCACCACCGCGAGGATTCTTTCATCTATAAACTCGTCCTTTATGGGGTGTTTCTCTTCCGTCTCCTCTATCGGAGACATTCGGGATAGGTGATCAGCAACGGTGTTTTCACACCCCTTTTTGTCTCGGATTTCAAGGTCAAATTCTTGTAACAACAAGATCCATCTGAGAAGCCTTGGCTTCGAGTCCTGTTTAGAAAAAAGATATTTCAATGCAGCATGGTCAGTATAAACAATTACCTTTGTTCCCAACAAGTATTGCCGAAATTTGTCAAAGGCATAAACCACCACCAGTAACTCCTTCTCTGTGGTGGCATAATTTATCTGGGCTGGATTCAACACATGGCTAGCATAGTAGATGACATGGAGGCATTTTTCTTTTCTTTGCCCCAAGACTGCCCCTACTGCTATATCGCTCGCATCACACATCATCTCAAAGGGTAGAGACCAGTCAGGCGATATCACTATAGGAGCAGACACCAATTTATTTTTCAGAGTCTCGAAGGCTTCGTTGCACTTTTTGTCAAACAGAAACGGAGTATCCTTCACAAGCAGACTAGTCAAAGGTTTTGCAATCTTGGAGAAATCTTTGATGAACCTACGACAGAATCCTGCATGTCTCAAGAAACTCCGTATACCTTTCTCATTCACAGGATGAGGGAGATTGGCGATCACTTCCACTTTTGCCTTGTCAACTTCTATCCCTTGATGGGAAATTTTATGACCTAGTACTATCCCTTCTCTCACCATGAAGTGACACTTTTCCCAATTCAGAATTAGATTGGTTTGTTGACATCTCTCCAGCACAAGTGACAGGTTATACAAACAATTTTCAAAAGAAGATCCAAAAACCGAAAAATCATCCATAAACACTTCCATATGCTTTTCAAGCATATCGGAAAATATGGATGTCATGCACCTCTGAAATGTTGCAAGTGTGTTGCATAAACCAAATGGCATTCTTCTATAAGCAAAGATTTCGTACGGGCATGTGAATGCTGTTTTTTCTTGATCCTCAGGTGCCACCGCAATTTGGTTGTACCCTGAGTACCCATCCAGAAAACAGTAGAAATCATGACCTGCCAATCTTTCCAACATCTGATCGATAAAAGGTAAAGGAAAATGGTCCTTCCTTGTGGCAGTGTTCAGTCTTCTATAGTCAATGCAAACTCTCCATCTTGTAACAGTACGGGTGGGGATCAACTCATTTTTCTCATTTTTTATCACAGTTGTCCCTCCCTTCTTTGGTACCACATGAACTGGGCTCACCCACGAACTGTCAGATATTGAGTAAATTAACCCCGCATCTAAAAGTTTCACAACCTCCTTGCGAACAACTTCTTTCATAGCTGGATTCAATCTTCTTTGAGGTTGGATGACCGGTTTCTGATCATCCTCCATCAAAATCTTGTGCATACACATTGTCGGGCTGATTCCTTTCAAATCGTCCATCGCCCACCCAATAGCACCCTTGTATTTTTTAGGACCTTGATTAGCTCTCCTTCTTGGGTCTCTCTCAAACCTGAATTGATGATTGCTGGGCATTTTTCCTCATTGTCAAGAAAAACATATTTGAGATGTTCTGGTAATTGTTTCAACTCTATCCCCTTTTTTATATCCTGTTTTGCTTTTGAAGATGTTTTAGGTCGAAGCTCATCCCACCGTTGCGGTCGGGAACGAACCCAAGGCGGTTGTTCCTTTAACATTGTTACCACTTCGGATTCTTTCTCATCAATTCCTTCAGTTTCCTCAATAATAGATAAACTCAAAACTCTCTCCAAAGGAAGCTTGGGTGTTGTAATCTGCATAGATTTAGCAAAAACTGTATCTAACACGTCAATACTTTCACTCGCCCCTTCGTCATCCTTGAACTTCATAGTATCTCTCACATCAATTTTGAGCTTTTCATCATAAACTTTGAGGGTCATGTCTCCTTCCTCAATATCTATCATGCATCTTCCAGTTTCCAGGAAAGGTCTTCCTAGTATGAGAGGAATCTCCTCATCTTCCGGCATCTCGAGTATCACAAAATCCACCGGAAATACAAATTTATCAATCTTCACCAGAACATCTGTTGCTATACCATAGGGTCTCTTCATAGAATGATCCGCAAACTGCAGTGTCATGCGAGTATCCCGCACCTCTCCTAACCCAAGTTTTTTGTAAATTGAGAGGGGCATTAGACTCACACTTGCTCCCAAATCGATCAGTGCCTTCTTGAAGGATCTATCTCCAATGCTACAAGGAATAGTGACTGCACCTCTATCTTTTTTCTTCATCGGAATTTTTAGGCCCTGCAAAATAGCACTACAAGTTTCAGTTGGCATGACTGGTTCGCTGTCGATCGACCTTTTCTTTGATATGATGTCTTTCATGAATTTGGCGTAGATCGACATCTGTTCCAAAGCTTCAGCAAAAGGTATGTTGATCTCGAGCTTCTTGAATAATTCTAAGAATTTCTCAAAAAAAAATTCATGGAGATCTTTCTTCTTTGTCCTTGTCGGAAAAGGAAGAATGATCTTTGGTTTTTGTTTCTCTTGCTGGCTTGTCGACTTGACTACCACTTCTTCAGTTTGTTTTGGCTCTTCTCTAATTTCCAAGTCAACTTCCAACAATCCCTCTTCTTCAACCTGTTCGTCAACTTGTGGTTCCTTAGCCTTTCCTTTTCTGGTGACCACATCTTTAATGTGACTTTGACCACATCTTTAAGAATTCGAGTTTCCTCTTGGAATTGGATGTTGTGAGCTGCCATTTTTTCAATTGCGATCTCCCAATCTGCCTTCTTAGGTACCTGTTGTTGCGGCTGCTGATATTGATTTTGATATTGACCCTGTACCGGCTGTTGCATGTTCCCTCTTTGATCTTTCCATGCAAAGTTAGGATGATTTTTCCATCCCGGATTGTATGTGTTGGAGTAGGGATTGTTCTGCTTTAAAAATTTTATATCTTCGATCTGTTGCGGTGTTGCAAAACAATGAACCGTATTGTGTGGTCCATTGCAAATGTCACACACTTCACTCGGTGCCTGTTGCACTTGAGCCACTTTCTGAGCACCTATGTTTAGTGCTCTCAACCTTTTCTCTACCTCTGCAGCAACAGCTTCTTCAATTTTCACATGTTTATTTGTTTCAAGCTTCAAGTCAATAACTGCAGATTTGCTTGATACCCTGTCATATAACTCTAAATGCTCGTTCGAGGCAAGAGCTTCAATTATCTTCTTCATACCGGTGGCTGTTGCAAAGTTGGCTGAGCCACCAGCTGCTGAATCAAGGATTTGTCTTGTTTGAATTCAGAGACCATTGACAAACATTTGCATTTGTTCAGTTTCATCCATGTTGTGAGTAGGACAAGCCACTAGGATTCTCTTGAATCGTTTGTAGGCATCTCCTAGTGACTCACCCTCCTTCTGTTTGAAGTTTAGGATCTCATATCTTTTCCGCAATGACACAGATGCGGGAAAATACTCTTGCAAGAATGTTGTTTCCATGTGCTCCCATGTAGTGATACTACCAGCAGGTAAGGAATAGAACCACTCTTCAGCCTCATCTGCTAAAGTGAATGGGAACATACAAAGTCGGACTGCTTCTTCGCTATGTCCAGGCATTTTCAGTGTTGTGCTCATGGTTAAAAATCTTTGCAGATGCTTGTTGGCATCTTCATTCACTCTTCCAGAGAAGGACCGTCTTTCGAGTTGATTAATGGTGTTGGGATGCAGCTGGAATTGTTCCACAGTAACCGGTTGGTTGACAATTGTCATACGACCACCCGGGGTGTTGGTTCCACCATAGTCACCGAGGAGCCTCTCTGGTGGTGGTGGTGGATTAGCAGCCATGATTTCAGGAACTGTTTCCGTGTCTGAATCTGAATTCTCTGAATGCATTGAAACAACTTCTTCCTCCGCTTTCTCTACTAATTCCAGTTTCTTTCTCTTAGCTTGTCTGAGTCTAGCGCGAAGAGTTCTTTCTAGATCTACGTCAAAAGGAAAATCCGTTGAGGCCTTACCTCGCATAAACAAGTTAGACAAAGATTAGAATTGAATAACAAAATTGTCACAGATAAAAATTTGGTTGGCAAGCAACAAAATTTCGATAGAATAGAAATTAAAATATGTAGATTGACAATCCCCGGTAACGGCGCCAAAAACTTGATCGGAAAAATAGCAAGTGTACTATTTTTACCGATGTAGTAATAAGGAGTTTTATTTCCAAGTATCGATCTCAAGGATTGCGTAGGAAATACTTATTTTAATTTGATTCTATCAGAACAAAAAGATAATGGTTTGGTTTGTTTGGAATTTATAATAGTAAACACACAAAGAGTAAAAATAATTGATTAAGATAAAAGATGCTAGGGTGAGTGGTTGAGTTAACCGGTTATGAATTCAGCCAAGATTTCCTTAATACATATGAGACATTCAATCACCTAACCTCAGAATGTTCTTACTTAAGTCCTTAAGGAAGAAACTATTAAACTACCAATTATTACTCAAATGTCCATTCAATTAATCATTGGTTTTAATCATACATAATATCAAGTTTTACGGTGATTTACGAAAGTTACTAGTCCTAGGTGATACATTCATAAACCCAATTGTGTGAAAACCCTAACAATTACAGTCCTGTTATTGAAAGTCATAGATCAATTTGTATTTGTCCGATACAAAAGCATAATAACATCACACAATTGAATTGAAATAAGTAACATAGTAATCAAGAAATTATTTGTTCAAATTCATAACATGCGATAACATCAGGACCACCCCCCTAGCATCAGGGGGTTTAGCCTCTCATGGTACTTAAAGAACTCATAATGTAAAGATTAGACATTACAATGAATCAGGAGAGTTTGATCTTCAATGGGTGATGCCCTTGAATCTCTCCGTCTTCAAATCATTCGTATTCGCTATCTTCTCCAATGCAATGTTTTCTTTCGTCCGTCAAAAAAAAGTGCCTTCTTCTTTCTCTTCCAAGCCTTCTTATAGTTTCAGATCAATCTCTTCCAAGTAAAAGGTCCAAACTACCCTTAATGAGCAGAATCGGTTCACAAAGCAAAAATTAGGTTTTTCAAGTTGCGTCCAATCAACACGGTCGTGTGTCACCACACGGGTGGCCGTGTTGTTCTCCAGAATTAATTATTTTCAGCACACTCTACAGAGGCAACAACACGGGCCGTGTTCCTACACACGGGTGCCCGTGTTAATGCACTGTTTTAATCAACACGGCCGTGTGGTGGAACACGGGTGCCCGTGTTGATCTCTGTTTCTCTTCTCCTCTTTTGCTCTGCCTGATCAACAACATGGGCAGTGTTGTGGCACACGGGTGCCCGTGTTGACCTGTTGTTTCTTCATATTTTTGCCTTTCCGAGTGTCCATAACTTCACCATTCTTGCCTTTAAACCTGTGCAATGGCCTGTAACAATGACACTACCAAACGAAGCATAAACGAGATCTTTTTGACATAAACTTGTAATCGAATACAATGCGATACCAAACCAACAAAACATGATAAATGACTCCAAAGCAACTAAAAACAACCATAAATCTTACCAAAGTAATGAGAATATGTCGGATTAACGGCGGGAATTCAATGGAAATGGTGACCGATCAGGAGTGGTCACTTGAATTCACATCGGAATGAGAAGATCATGAGGTTATGCAAGTATGAGATTGTTTGGTTGAAGTAGGACTTATAAGGATTGATTGGTACTACCTATACAAGCAAGATGCATCTTTTGTTTGGTAGCCTAACAAATAAGAACTCCATAGTTAAACGTACCTGGCTTAAAATAGTATTTGGATGTGTGACCTTTTGAGAAGCTTCTCGGAAAGCGTGTGAGCAAGGACAAAACATGCTGAAAAGACCCGTGTTGGTTTGTGGGGTCATTCGATAATCCTAAAAGTTATATGGGGCGTTACACACGCCACTGTAAAGGAGACCAGAGTCACCGCTCAAGATAAATCTATATCCACCTCTCATCATTTCTAGTTCCTTCGTGAAGTTGGAACATCCGTTTTTGGTTCCCAAATAGAATGATGGATTTGTCTGTGGGAATCAACTTCTGATTCCTGCCTTTTCCATGAAAATTATGTTAGTTTTGCAAAATACTGTTGGAAAAACACAGAAACTCTATATCTAAAATCTTGCAATTTGGATTCAAATCTCTAATTTATCAAATCGCAACCTTCCTAGGTTACCATATCAAGAGCAAATCACCTTATGATTCCTACGTTCTCGGCGAATCCAGGGCCACATTTCAGTCTCATCATTCACATATCCCACGGATATCATAATCGAATGCACCTAAAAACAAAAGCTGAAATCCATCGCAGTCGATTAACCATGTTTCCGCTTCAGAACCCTATCATCAAGATTTTTGAATTCCTCGAGAACTCTGCAGAAAAGTAAAAAGAGGAATCTCAAACCCAAATCTAGGGTCAAGTCAGGGTTTGAAGTCAATTTCCATGAAGTTCAGGCCGGAGTCTCCCAATCCATCATCCGACTCAGATACACTCACACTTCTCGTTGTTGTTTGGATAATTATAAGGGCAATGCCAGGAGGATGCCGCAAGTTCATAGTTAACATCGAGCACCGATCCAACACTAGGGTACATCATGAAGATTCCACGGGAGTTCCACTTGATGCACCAGGGTTTCCATCGACTGAATCGTGAAGCAGAGGTCCACCAAAAGTGTCAGAGGAAAGATACCTAGGATCTAAGTTGCAAAGAGATCAATCGATAAGAGATTTTAGTAAGTTGAACTCTCAAACCCCCTTATACAAGGAAAATTAAGTTTTATGGCTAACTTCCAACCAAAACCGAACAAGGAGAAAATCAGCGAATCTTCCTTCCAAACAATGAATTGAAGCAGTTAATCTTTCCACAAGAAACTTGGAGTGGTTAGTCTTCAAACTTCAAACCAAGATTTTACACTGGATGATCTTGAAGCTGGAGAGCTTTTAACATCAGGTTGAGCTCACAAACCGAATTGTGGTTTTATACCAGGCTAACCAATAACTTATGAGAATTTATAATCGGGCTAATCTCCAACCTTAATAAGCTTTTGATATCAGGTTGAGTTTGAAATGAATGAAGAATGATCGAGTCTTCGAACCAAACTGGCATCTTATAACAAACATGTTTCAAAGAATAAATACAAATTTATTTTACCTGTCCATCCTACACGTGGCTAGCAACATGGTTTGCATACAAAGGCAGTAGTGAAGTGTCAGATGAGTCTCTTCCAAAAAACCCAGGAACGACAATATGAACAACAAGCTAGTCAAAATGGATGCTTCCACATCAAATGAACTGGCACCAACCGGTGGTCACGAGAGTTTAACTCCCTTCTTACGAATATATGCATACTAGGACACTTTACCGTGCCTCAATCTATCTTAGTTGTCAACTAGTTTACCTATAATTAAACAAGAAAAATCCAATCATATTCAAATAACTCAAACCCAAATGATAGATATACAAAATAAAATAATATAGGTAAAATATGGAAATGTACTTCTGTAACTCAGGAAAATAAAATTTAGACAAAATATGGAAGTGCACTTCCGTAAAACTTGAAACACATAAATGACAGAAAAAACATAAATTCAACATGCCATATGCTCTAAACATAAAAAAAATATTAATGCACGCCTCAATAAACTATGTATTATGAGTGTAACTACAATCTAATGTACCTTAAACAACACAAATAAAAAAGGGAAGAAAATGAAAAAAAATAATAACAAATGTGAGAAATGGAAGCTCTTGGATTGAATGAACTGGAGTAAAGATCGAGAAAGATCTTATATTAGGCATAATGCAATAGAAAATTTGAAAAATATTGAAAAATGGTAGAAATGAAGTTTTTCTTTCACTTTTTTTTTTATTTAGAGTAAACTTTAATAGAAATAAGAAAGAGGAAGCATCTGACGCAATAATATTACTTAAAACACACCTAAAGGTATACTTATGTAGTTTTTACAAAAATACACCTTTGTACTAATTTATAGTAATATTTGGGGGACTTTTGGTATTATCCAAAAATTATCTTCATATTTAAAGGTTATTTATGGTTTTTCACAAACATATGTGAGCACCAATAAAAATGCAATAAATAACTTCCAAAATTAATTCCACTTTATAATTAAAAAAACACACTCAAAGGTCCACTTATAAGCAACCCACATAAAACAAACCAAAGAGGATGACATAGATCGCTATCACCACCCATCGATTAAATTATAATCAACGGCCATTACTGGCTTACTGCTCTTCCCAGTTCCAAGCGTCTTCAAATCTTTATATAAAACCCGACCTGAGATAGTTTAAAGGCATTCATTCTAATTATCCACAGTGATTATTTAAACAAAAATCAAGCTTATTCACTGAGCAAGAAAATGTCAGGTCGCGGAAAAAGAGGAAAGGGTTTGGGAAAGGGAGGATCAAAGAGGCACAGAAAAGTGCTTCGCGACAACATCCAGGGAATTACCAAGCCTGCAATTCGCCGTTTGGCCAGAAGAGGCAGTGTGAAGAGAATTAGTGGTCTCATCAATGAAGAAACTCACGGTGTTCTCAAGATCTTTCTCGAGAATGTTATTCGTGATGCTGTCACCTACACTGAGCATGCTAGAAGGAAAACTGCCACCGCCATGGATGTTGTTTACGCTCTAAAGAGGCAGGGAAGGAATCTTTACGGTTTCGGTGGTTGATTTTAGGATCCAATTTAGGGTTTGTATGCCTTAGTTGGGTTTAATGTAAATTTTCGTTAATTTGATGTATTTTATTTGTTCCGTTTAAGCTCTTTTGATTAGTTTAATCTTAGATGTATTTGAACAGAATTGAAACAAATTATTATGTGCTTCTATCATATGGATTTAATCATGTAGTTTCTCCCGCTAAATGTGCTTTGATTTTTAATCTTTTTATGATAATCTAGGATTAGATGGAACAAAATACATGTTACTCTTTATTTAGTTTAGATTCTTCCTTATGTATGAGGATGATAAATTTAAGTTTCAAATGAAAAGCATGTATGTTCCTTATGAACGTAAAATAATGTTTACTTGAGACTTTCATTGTAACAACCCAATTTTAGTATTTATTTTATTTTATTTATGTGGAGTGTTAATTAATTAATGGGTTGTTTGGTAGTATAATAATCGATTATATTAATTAATTTGGTGTGTTAATTAATTATTTAGTTGATAGGAGATATCATGAATAATTGAATTAATTAACTTGGTGGATATATGGTGTTAGTTTAATTTATTTGAATTAAATAGAGATATTTAAATATTAGGTCTTATTGGGCCTATTAATTAAATTAGAAGTATAATGACTTAAGCCCAAATAGAATACTAATATAAATAGTAAGAGGTGAAGAGAGTGAGAATTAGGATTCATTTGATCATTGAAGGCAATAGAGAAAGAGGAGAGGAAAAGTAAAGAGAAGAGCTAGGATTTCCAGAAAATTGAAGAGGTAAGGGGGGAATCCTTATTATTATTGGTTAGTATGATTGGATCAATGGATAGATGTATGTTTAGGTTAAAATCCCTAATTTTGTATGGTTGTTTGGAATTGTTAGGTTTTGATGAGTATGCTCGATTGTGGTGATTGATTGTGTTAAAACTGCAAATTAATGTTATATATTTAGAGTATTGTGTGAGTTATAATTTTCTGAACATGTGGCTTTTTACGGAATCGAAATCGGAGGTCCGGAAGTCATCCAACGATGAAAACCGCAGAAAATTCTGCATTCTGTCCGTTACAATCGCGGCATTTTTTTATGTTTTATTGTCGAAATCGTTTTGGTCATAACTTTTGATCCGTAAGTCCAAATTGAGTGCCGTTTGAAGCGTTGGATAGCTGAAACAGAGGGCTATAACTTTGTTTCAGGAATAAAATAATTTTGGAGATTATTTCATGTACGTTTTGGGAGTTGAAGAAGATGAAAATTATGTTGGAAAATTTAATAAACAACAACTTTTTAGTAACACCTTCGTGCACGATTTTATTCATAACTTTTAACTCGTGAATCATTTTGGGTTGGGGTTTAAAGCATTAGAAAGGTGACTCTAATAGATATTATGTGAATGGTGTATTTGTTATGAATGTTAAGATGGTAGAGATAATCTTAATTACATATTATGTGAATGGTGTATTTGTTATGAATGTTAAGATGGTAGAGATGATCTTAATTGCATATTATGTGAATGGTGTATTTGTTATGAATGTTAAGATAGTAGAGATGCTCTTAATTGCATATTATGTGAATGGTGTATTTGTTATGAATGTTAAGATGATAAAGATGATCTTAATTGCATATTATGTGAATGGTGTATTTGTTATGAATGTTAAGATGGTAGAGATGATCTTAATTGCATATTGTGTGAATGGTGTATTTGTTATGAATGTTAAGATGGTAGAGATGATCTTAATTGCATATTATGTGAATGGTGTATTTGTTATGAATGTGTATATGTACCATTGGTGGATAATTCATAGAGTTGAATTATGATGATATGTGGAATGTTAAGATGGTAGAGATGATCTTAATTGCATATGTTGTTGGTATTTGTACATTCATTCATGGCATGGTCGGCTTCATGGTGGAAGCGATGAAACTGTGGGTTCACATGGTAGCACACGTTGATCCTTAATTGGAAATAGGCGTGGTAGATGTAGCAGACGTTTATCCTTAATTGGAAATAGGCGTGGTAGATGTTGCACACATTGATCCTTAATTGGAAATAGGCGTGGTAGATGTTGCACACGTTGATCCTTAATTGGAAATAGGCGTGGTAGATGTAGCACACGTTGATCCTTAATTGGAAATAGGCGTGGTAGATGTAGCACACGTTGATCCTTAATTGGAAATAGGCGTGGTAGATGTTGCACACGTCATCCTTAATTGGAAATAGGCGTGGTAGATGTAGCACACGTTGATCCTTAATTGGAAATAGGCATGGTAGATGTAGCACACGTTGATCCTTAATTTGAAATAGGCGTGGTAGTGGCTTTGATCTTGTCTGGATCGGAAGCGTGGCTTGGATTCTAGATATTGAATCGGAAAGCGGTGAAACATTGAGTTCACATTATGGTACCACATGCATAGAGTCACATGTCATGTATTGAGTCTCATTAGAGTCATGTGATAATTGAATGTATGCAGTGTTGTGATTGTTATGTGTGTATGAGATATGGTAATTGAATTTGTTGATGTTTGGATACATAACTTGGTAAAGTGTGTGGTTATGTGATAATTGAATATGTGCATTGATGTGATTGTGATGTGTGTATGAGATATGGTAATTGAATTTTGGTGATGTTTGGATACATAACTTAGCAAAATATGTGATTATGTAATAATTGTAGTTATGTGTATATTTGGGAATATAGTATTGGATTTTAATATTATACTTCTTGCATGTTGATGGATGTTTGAAACATGTGAAATAAATGTTGATGAATATTATTTACATGGTTATACGAAGTGTGATGACTTCCTTTAATTATTGATTTAATCATTGTTCTTGATTATACTTCTTCATAATGATTTGAATTCTCACCCTTTCTATTTGAATGTTACCTTTACATGGGTATCGTGCAGATACTCAGGAGTAGTATTGCTGAAGTAAGTGAACGGTAGCACTCGAGGTTAGCTGGATAGCTTTGGTGCTTTGTTTTAGAGACTAAGTAGTGAGTCAATGCTCTGCTCATGTAACACTAGGTAGATTTGTAGTATTGAACTCGTGTCTTATTTGGATACGTTTTATGGTATTACTTGTGAACATGTTTAATTGAAGAGATTATTGAGAGATGATCATGGTATGGGACATGGATCATTTTATGAAATGCATGGATATTCATTATTTTCCGCTGCGAACGCATATTCTTGAATATTCATGATAATGGAAATGTGTTATTTCAAATGACCAGGTGTATTGTGTATTGATGATGAATGATGTTGGTTTTTGAAAGCTTTTAGTTTTTGAAAACGTCGATGCGACGCCCTTTTGTTTATATGAGTGCTTATTTACTCTGATTATATGTTTAGTATTTTGGGATAGAAAAAGGGTTGTTACATTAGTGGTATCAGAGCATGGTCGACCAGTTGGTCAATAGTCGTTAGGGTTTTCCAATCCCGTTGTATTTGATTCGTGTATCTGACACGATCGATATTGTTTGTCTGATACCTTAGTGGTATCAGAGCAGGTCGGTCCGTCCGGCCAGGTTGTTTAATTAGTTTGTTCCCTAGTATGCGACATATGTGTGAGAACACTGTTGATGCTTGTTTTATTCTCCATTGGCAGGTTGGGAATGAAATAAGTGGGGGAGGAGCGTCGACTTGTCTTGGATGTTCCAATTGTATCGAGCTTGGACATTATGCACTCTTGCATGTGCAGTGTTGGCTAGTTAAACTGTTTTGAGAATGTTGTGCTTTTCCTGAACCCGAAGAGAGGTCGGATTCGAGGATGGGGTTGGTTAGAATTTAATCGGGTGTATATCAACTGTTTCGAGAAGATGGTTATTTTTCCTGAGGTTGGTGCTAAGGAAGATTGGTTTGTGAAGCGACGTCTTCGTGTGTTAAGCTTGGTATGTTGAAGCTTACGTGTGGCATTCTTGACGAGATTAGAGAAGATCGAGAAGTGAAGAAGCTTCGTGGTAAGGAAATTGCTTTGGTGAAAGTGATAAGGGGCGGAGTCACCAATGGCAATATTACTTGGGAACTCGAGGATAAGATGAGGGAGTCGTATCCGGAGTTGTTCGTTTGAGGTGAATTTTCGAGGATGAAAATCTTTTAAGTGGGGGAGAGTTGTAACAACCCAATTTTAGTATTTATTTGATTTTATTTATGTGGAGTGTTAATTAATTAATGGGTTGTTCGGTAGTATAATAATCGATTATATTAATTAATTTGGTGTGTTAATTAATTATTTAGTTGATAGGAGATATCATGAATAATTGAATTAATTAACTTGGTGGATATATGGTGTTAGTTTAATTTATTTGAATTAAATAGAGATATTTAAATATTATGTCTTATTGGGCCTATTAATTAAATTAGAAGTATAATGACTTAAGCCCAAATAGAATACTAATATAAATAGTAAGAGGTGAGGAGAGTGAGAATTAGGATTCATTTGATCATTGAAGGCAATAGAGAAAGAGGAGAGGAAAAGTAAAGAGAAGAGCTAGGGTTTTCAGAAAATTGAAGAGGTAAGGGGGGAATCCTTATTATTGGTTAGTATGATTGGGTCAATGGGTAGATGTCTGTTTAGGTTAAAATCCCTAATTTTGTATGGTTGTTTGGAATTGTTAGATTTTGATGAGTATGCTCGATTGTGGTGATTGATTGTGTTAAAACTGCAAATTAACGTTATATATTTAGAGTATTGTGTGAGTTATAATTTTCTAAACGTGTGGTTTTTTACGGAATCGAAATCGGAGGTCCGGAAGTCCTCCAACGATGAAAACCGCAGAAAATTCTGCATGCTGTCCGTCACAGTCGCGGCCTTTTTTTATAATTTATTGTCGAAATCGTTTTGGTCATAACTTTTGATCAGTAAATCCAAATTGAGTGCCGTTTGAAGCGTTGGATAGCTAAAACAGAGGGATATAACTTTGTTTCAGGAATAAAATAATTTTGGAGATTATTTCATATACGTTTTGGGAGTTGAAGAAGATGAAAATTATGTTGGAAAATTTAATAAACAACAACTTTTTAGTAACGCCTTCGTGCACGGTTTTAGTCATGACTTTCAACTCGTGAATCATTTTGGGTTGGGGTTTAAAGAATTAGGAAGGTGACTCTCATAGATATTATGTGAATGGTGTATTTGTTATGAATGTTAAGATGGTAGAGATGATCTTAATTGCATATTATGTGAATGGTGTATTTGTTATGAATGTTAAGAAGGTAGAGATGATCTTAAGTGCATATTATGTGAATGGTGTATTTGTTATGAATGTTAAGATGGTAGAGATGCTCTTAATTGAATATTATGTCAATGGTGTATTTGTTATGAATGTTAAGATGATAAAGATGATCTTAATTGCATATTATGTGAATGGTGTAATTGTTATGAATGTTAAGATGGTAGAGATGATCTTAATTGCATATTATGTGAATGGTGTATTTGTTATGAATGTTAAGATGGTAGAGATGATCTTAATTGCATATTATATGAATGGTGTATTTGTTATGAATGTGTATATGTACCATTGGTGGATAATTCATAGAGTTGAATTATGGTGATATGTGGAATGTTAAGATGGTAGAGATGATCTTAATTGCATACGTTGTTGGTATTTGTACATTCATTCATGGCATGGTCGGCTTCATGGTGGAAGAGGTGAAACTGTGGGTTCACGTGGTAGCACACATTGATCCTTAATTGGAAATAGGCGTGGTAGATGTAGCACACGTTGATCCTTAATTGGAAATAGGCGTGGTAGATGTTGCACACGTTGATCCTTAATTGGAAATAGGCGTGGTAGATGTTGCACAAGTTGATCCTTAATTGGAAATAGGCGTGGTAGATGTAGCACACATTGATCCTTAATTGGAAATAGGCGTGGTAGATGTAGCACACATTGATCCTTAATTGGAAATAGGCGTGGTAGATGTTGCACACGTTGATCCTTAATTGGAAATAGGCGTGGTAGATGTAGCACACGTTGATCCTTAATTGGAAATAGGCGTGGTAGATGTAGCACACGTTGATCCTTAATTGGAAATAGGCGTGGTAGTGGCTTTGATCTTGTCTGGATCGGAAGCGTGGCTTGGATTCTAGATATTGAATCGGAAAGTGGTGAAACGTTGGGTTCACATTATGGTACCACATGCATAGAGTCACATGTCATGCATTGAGTCGCATTAGAGTTATGTGATAATTGAATGTATGCAGTGTTGTGATTGTTATGTGTGTATGAGATATGGTAATTGAATTTGGTGATGTTTGGATACATAACTTGGTAAAATGTGTGGTTATGTGATAATTGAATATGTGCATTGATGTGATTGTGATGTGTGTATGAGATATGGTAATTGAATTTTGGTGATGTTTGGATACATAACTTAGCAAAATATGTGATTATGTGATAATTGTAGTTATGTGTATATTTGGGAATATAGTATTGGATTTTAATATTATACTTCTTGCGTGTTGATGGATGTTTGAAACATGTGAAATAAATGTTGATGAATATTATTTACATGGTTATACGAAGTGTGATGAATTCCTTTAATTGTTGATTTAATCATTGTGCTTGATTATACTTCTTCATAATGATTTGAATTCTCACCCTTTCTATTTGAATGTTACCTTTACATGGGTATCGTGCAGATACTCAGGAGTAGTATTACTGAAGTAAGTGAACGGTAGCACTCGAGGTTAGCTGGAGAGCTTCGGTGCTTTGTTTTAGAGACTAAGTAGTGAGTCAATGGTCTGGTCATGTAACACTGGGTAGATTGGTAGTATTGAACTCGTGTCTTATTACGATACGTTTTATGGTATTACTTGTGAACATGTTTAATTGAAGAGATTATTGAGAGATGATCATGGTATGGGACATGGATCATTTTATGAAATGCATGGATATTCATTATTTTCTGCTGCGAACGCATATTCTTGAATATTCATGATAATGGAAATGTGTTATTTCAAATGACCAGGTGTATTGTCTATTGATGATGAATGATGTTGGTTTTTGAAAAGCTTTTAGTTTTTGAAAACGTCGATGTGACGCCCTTTTGTTTATATGCGTGCTTATTTACTCTTATTATATGTTAAGTATTTTGGGGTAGAAAAAGGGGTGTTACATTCATCATAGTGCCGAATCAAAGTTTCATTCTTTTGAGGGTAATATCGTCCAAATAAGAGAGGGGATTGATGTTTTTATGTCATTCTTTTGGTATAGATGTGACGTTTTTCTCTTGTCCTCATGGAGCATTGGTCTGATTGTTTTTCATATCTTTCTATGATAGTGATCCTGTGCAGAGACTTGCAATAGAAGCTGGCATAGGTTTTAGAATGTATTGTCCTTATACCTCTCAACAAAATGGAAGAGCTGAGAGGAAACACAGGCACATAGCTGAGTTTGGTTTAACTCTACTTGCACAAGCTCAAATGCCATTCCAATATTGGTGGGAAGCATTCTCCACTACAGTATACCTTATAAACAGACTGCCATCTCAAGTTACCCAAAATGAGACACCCTACTCTCTTATACTTCATAAGGAACCTGACTATAAGCTCTTAAAACCCTTTGGTTGTGCTTGTTATCCATGCCTCAAACCCTACAATCAACACAAGCTGCAATTTCATACAACTAGATGTGTGTTCTTAGGCTATAGTAACTCTCACAAAGGGTATAAATGTCTCAATTTCCATGGAAGGATCTTCATATCAAGACATGTTATTTTCAATGAAGATCACTTCCTATTCCATGATGGGTTTCTCAATACAAGAGGTCCTCTAAAAACAACTAACAATACATCACTCTCTTTTCCTTTGTGCCCTGCAGGTAATCCTATCAATGATGCAATTTCTGAAGGAGATATCTCAGATGAAGCGAACTCAGTTGATTTACAAATTGAGCAACAATCTCAAGATGACAACAATGCCACCGAAATTGACAACAATATCACAGCACAATCTGAAGATACTGTACTAGATGATGCAACTCATCCAGAGATACAACCTGACACAAGCCATCAAAGTACAAATGAAGCAAGCAATGCAGGCATCATACAAACCAGAAGCAAGTCAGGAATTCATAAGCCAAAGCTTCCTTACATTGGTCTAGCTGAGACCTACAAAGATACAATGGAACTTACAAATGCCAAGGATGCTCTCACAAGGCCCTTATGGAAGGAAGCAATGCAAAAGGATTTTCAAGCACTCACGTCTAACAAAACTTGGACATTAGTCGCTTATCAAAATGAAGAAAACATAGTTGACTCAAAATGGGTCTTCAAGACCAAATATAAGTCAGATGGTACCATAGAAAGGAGAAAAGCTAGGCTAGTTGCCAAAGGATTTCAACAAACAACTGGCATTGATTATGAAGAAACCTTCAGCCCTGTAGTCAAAGCTAGCACTGTCAGCATCATTCTTTCAATTGCACTCCATCTCAATTGGGAAGTCAGGCAACTAGACATTAACAATGCTTTCCTAAATGGATATCTCAAGGAAACAATGTTCATGCATCAGCCTGAAGGATTTGTTGATCCAACCAGGCCTAATCACATATGCAGGCTATCTAAAGCAATCTATGGACTGAAGCAAACACCAAGAGCTTGGTTTGATAGTCTCAAGGCTGCATTACTGAAGTGGGGTTTTCAAAACACAAAGAGTGATTCTTCCCTTTTCCTTCTAAAAGGTAAAAATCACATTACTTTTTTGCTTATCTATGTGGATGACATAATAATTACAGGAAGCAACGCCAAGTTCCTTCAAGCTTTCATCTCTCAGCTTAATGATGTATTCTCCCTCAAAGACTTGGGTCAGCTACACTACTTTCTGGGCATAGAAGTGAAAAGAGATACCAGTGGAATGTATCTCAAACAATCTAAGTACATCAGTGACTTACTGAGAAAATTCAAGATGGACAAAGCCTCACCATGTCCCACACCTATGATAACAGGTAGGCAGTTCACAGTTGAGCGAGAGAAACTAGATAACCCAATTGTGTTTAGACAGGCCATAGGTGCCTTACAATACTTGACTCACACAAGACCTGATCTAGCATTCTTTGTTAACAAACTCAGCTTCAAATCCTATCCTCCATGCTCGTTCCAAACACATTGAAATTGATATTCACTATATCAGAGATCAAGTACTACAAAATGAAGTTGTTGTGGCCTATGTCCCTACAACTGATCAAATTGCATACTGCCTCACCAAGCCATTAAGCCAAACACGTTTCAGCCAGCTCAGAGACAAACTTGGTGTTATTCACTCACCACCAGTTTGAAGGGGGAATAAGAAACATGATATCTTGATATCAGCATCATGTTCCTATTATTTAATGTATAGTCAATATCACGTATGTCCTAATTATAGGCACCAATATTATGTTTCTGTATTGTGTGTATAGCCATCAATACTAGCTTAATTGTAGGATCATGGTCTCTCCTAAAATGCATATTGATCATTCAAATGTATAACAATTATTATACTACTTTAAGGAGTATCGTTGCTTCACCGTATAAATGTCGGATTGCAAAGCATAGTCAAAAGGAACATCCAAATTTCAATATTTAATATTAAATAATAAACATTTATTATTTTATTATTATTTATAATTAATAATATTAAACTATTATTATCAATTTATTATTATAATATTAACAGTATTAATATTAATAATATTAACGAACTTTGTGGCAACTGTTACCACAATTGAATAGGAGAATTTTTATACAACTATATCGCATTATTTTTCGCTTCCGCAATACAAAAGGGAAGCCTGTTGAAAGTCTCTCTCACCCGAAAAATAAAATAGGATAAGAAAACATAACAAGTAAGCATGTTACAAATATTTCACAAATTTACAGCATGTGGCAAAGGAATAACATAAGATATTCCTATTATAAAATATGCCGTATGCTTGAATCTAATATATATATATATATATATATATATATATATATATATATATATATAATATATATATATATATATATATATATATATATATAAACATTTAAGATTAACAATCAAACTATAAAATTAAATCAAATTCAATTCAATCATTAAATAACTTTAATCACACAACAACATGTAACGATTGTATTATCATATAATCATTATGCAAATATATTTGGATCGAATAATTTAATCATAATCAGACTCTGATACCACTGAAGGGATTTAAGAAGGCATTTTCAAAATTTTAATCTCTTAACGGAACAATCTCGAAGAGCGGATCTTGATTAAACCATTAATCACAAATCAAACACAAAATAAGGATTCTGAATTACCTCTTGAAGCGTGCTTTAACTTTGATCATGAACGTGGAAAATATCATCGTCTCTACGAAGTCCACGTGAGTACAAAGTGGAACGTGGTGCTAGCCGTCTTCTGTTCTGAAAAAATAACCCTAGTGCTCTTATTTTGGGCTTTTCCAAAATAAGCTCAATCTTATTTAATTAAAACTATTTTAATCAAATAAAATATTATTATATTTAATTAAACTCTTTTAATTAAATTAAATCATATTTAATTTAATTAACTGTCAATTCTCATTTATTTAATTAAATCATATTTAATCAAATAAATTATATTTGTATTAATTTATTAAATAATACAATTAACATCTTATTAAATTAAGTATTATTTAATTTAATCATTTGTTTCATTGTCAATACTCTATGCGTGTGACCCTGTAGGTTCTCTTTACGTCGGTAATAATATTGAATCATATATTTAACATTATAAACAATGGATGATATCTAGTAACACATTACTGCTACTAAATTAACGAGAATGTCATGTGATTTGACATAATCTTTCTATAATAATGATCATGTGTCCAATATTTTATTCTTCGATCCTTGAGTATAATGGATAACAACAAATTAGCCCAATATCTCATATAGATTTCTTTGAGCACTACCATACATTTTACAATCATACTCTATCAAGGGTCCCATAGATATTACTCCCGTATATGTAGGAGAGGCAAATCCCATCTATGTCACTCATGTCCCTCAATATGATTTGTAAAGTACCCATAAACCATCTTTATGATTATCTCGTTACGGACAATGTTTGATTGACGATAAAGTACTCGACTCCATATCTAGGGTTCATAGTGGTTTCAGGTCGAAGAGTGATATACATCAATATCACTATGAGAATAACTTATGACACTTATATAACAAACTATGTAGTATTCTCATGGTGGATCAATCCAGTATAAATATTACTCCTAATATTTAGACCTACATGAAGACCTGATATCTCATATCCACGACTTGTAAGACACAATCATCAATTTACTCATATAATAGTCTCTATGTATTTCTGTTGTCCTATTTGACAGTAAAACTTTATTATAGATACTTTAAGAATGACACCCTTATGTTTAATGAAGTCTCGTGATTAAGTCACACTTAATGTATCATTAAATAAACTAATTATTCTAAGGACTGTATTATGTCATATACAAGTAACACAATAAATACAATGCCTAATAAATAAATAAATATATATATATATATAATATATATATATATATATATATACAATATTATATCAAGGTCCTGATACAAAAGCATATAAAATCAATACTGATTGCCTATTAGGACTTACTCCAATATTGCATACAATTACCTGAAGGAGAATTGCGATCCAAAACGCAGCGGAAATTAAAATTTTCTCCTTTAGAGATCCTTACGAATGGTCATGATCAGTGATAGAATATTTACCTCTTGTGACGATTGAAACCTTTGGTGCAGATCTCTTGTGACGATCAAAACCTTTGATGCAGATCCACGGAGTGATCACGAACGTTGAACGATGACAACGTCTCTACTCAGTCCACACGAACGGATTCCTTCAATCTCAGTGCTAGCTGGTATGAATGAAGGCTTTGAGTGAGAGAGAGAGAGAGAGAGAGAGAGAGAGAGAAAACGAAAAATGCAACCGCAATCAATGCTTCTGCACAAGGGTTCTATTTATAGAACCACTTGTGTGAGCTTCAAGCTAAAAAGCTCACTTAAGTGTATTTTGGCTCATATCTTATAATATGCCCAAAATCACTTAAGCTCATGGTACCTTACCATATTTCATATTCTACTTAAATACACTGTACATTTACGATGTTCTACAATTCACTTAAGGGCACCGTACCTTACGGTATTCCTTAGTTACTCTATCTCTCATCAACCCGTCCTTTGTGTGTGACCCTGTAGGTTTTCGTGACGTTGGCAATTATATTAAATCACGCATTTAACATAATAAACAGTGAGCGGTATCTAGCAACACATCACTTCTACCCAAGACACGAAAATGTCATGTGATCTGACAATTCCTTCTGTGATAATACTTATGTGTATGATTACCTTTTTGCCCTTATGTCTATATTGAACACAAGGCATAGACCGTGTCATCCTTGTCCAGTTCAATATTGGGCCCATAGACATTTATCCTGTTATGCAGGATGGGAAAATTCCATCTAGGTCACTCATGTCCCTCAGCATGCTTCGTGGAGTACCCATCAACTGTCTTTATGGTTATCCAGTTACGGACAACGTTTGATCAGCAATAAAGCACTCGACTCTACATCTAGGATCCATAGTGGTTTCAGGTCGAAGAGTGGTATACACCATTATCACCATGAGAATAACTTATGACACTTTGCATAACTTTCTATATAGTATTCTCATAGCAGGTCAATCCGGTATAAATATTACTCTTAATATCCATACCTATGTTTAAGACTTGATAACTCTTTATCCATTATCCATGAGATGTGATCATCAGTCTACAAACATAATAGTCTTAATGCTTTAATGTTATCCCACTTCACACTAAAGCTTGACTACGGATACTTTAAGAATAGTGCCCTTATGTTTAATGTGTTCTCATGATCAAGTCATACTTGATACATTAAACGGACTATCTATTCCAAGGACTTTATTAAACAACCATAATAAAGAAAATGCCTTTTATTATTAATAAATAATTCGATACAAGTACCAAAAGTATTGGCCTCTAGGGCTTACACCAACAATCTCCCACTAGCACTAGAGCCAATCAGGCATACCCCTTATGCCCATTGATCTAGTATGGCCATCATGCTTCTACTGCGCAAGAGGCTTTGTCAGTAGGTCAGCAATATTGTCAAGTGTAGGTACTTTACATATTTTCACATCTCCTCTATCTATTATCTCTCGAATGAGATGATGACGCCTAAGTATGTGTTTGGATCGTTGGTGAGATCTAGGCTCCTTAGCTTGTGCGATAGCACCACTGTTATCATAATAGAGACCAATGGGATCCACAACGCTAGGGACTATGCCAAGTTCACTAATGAACTTCCTAATCCAAACAGCTTCCTTTGCTGCACTTGAGGCAGCAATATACTCGACCTCGGTTGTAGAATCAGCAACTGTATCTTGCTTTTAACTTTTCAAGCTCACAACGCCACCATTTAAGCAAAACACATAACCATTGGAATCATTCATATTTAAAGTGTCTCAACACTTTGTCTATGTACCCTGACTTAGGCCAAGCATTATGTGATCTATCTCTATAGATTCTGATTCCTAATATATAGGATGCTTCACCTAGGTCCTTCATAGAAAAGCATTTCCCCAACCAATACTTTACTTGTTGCAGGGTAGGGATATCGTTTCCAATGAGTAATATGTCATCTACATATAATACCAGGAAAACGATCATGCTCTCACTAACCTTCTTGTAGACATAAGGCTCATCTTCGTTCTTGATGAATCCATATTGTTTTACTGTTTCATCAAAACGAAGATTCCATGAGTAATACATCACCTTGATCTGTTATGAGATATCCATATCTCTCAAGTAGGTGACGTATCCTGCCTGACCTACGCTGGTCTTGTTCTACTTGAGCAGGTTGCTCTTCCACAACCACTTATGTTTCCTGCTCTAATTCCTCCATAGGTGTATCGATGCTTTGTGGTTCTTGAATTTCTTCAAGCTCTACTTTCCTCCCACTGGTTCCTTTGGAAATAAAATCCTTTTCTAGGAAAACTCCAGTTCGAGCGACAAACACTTTGCCCTCAGAAGGATTGTAGAAGTAATACCCTCTTGTTTCTTTAGGATACCCTACAAATAAGCATTTGTCAGATTTGGGCTCAAGCTTAGTTGAAATTTGTCGTTTCACATAAACCTCGCAACCCTAAATCTTTATGTAAGACATATGTGGTTTCTTACCATTCCATATCTCATATGGTGTCTTCTCAACCTTTTTGGGTGGAACACGGTTAAGTGTGTAAGCTGCTGTCAATAGTGCATGTCCCCAAAAGGAGTTTGGAAGATCGGCGTGACTCATCATGGATCGGACCATGTCTAACAGGGTTCGATTTCTTCTCTCAGACACACCATTCCATTGGGGTGTTCCAGGAGGAGTGAGTTGGGATAGGATCCCACACTCTTTCAGATGGTCATCAAACTCTAGGCTTAAATACTCACCGCCTCGATCTGATCGAAGAGTTTTAATATTCTTACCTAGTTAGTTTTGTACTTCATTCTTGAATTCCTTGAACTTTTCAAAGGACTCTGATTTGTGTTTCATTAAATACACATAACCATATCTACTGAAATCATCAGTGGATGTGATGAAGTACTGAAAACCTCCTCTGGCTGGTATGTTCAGTGGTCCACATACATCAGTATGTATGAGGGCCAAAAGATCATTAGCTCTTTCACCTTTTCTTGTGAATGGAGATTTTGTCATCTTCCAAGTACTTTGGGCAGTTTCTCTTCCAGTGTCCGGTCTTACCGCAATGGAAGCATGTGTCTGCCTTTGTTATGCCTCCACTAGGCTTCAAAGCAGCAACAGTGGGTCTGGGTTTGGCAACTTCCTTGCCTTTCCCTTTATCCCCCTGCTTTGTGGGCCTTTTATTCTGTCTTTTTCCATTTCCGATCATCAGAATGGACTTCCCTTTTGTCTTCAGATTCTGCTCAGGAGTTCTTAACATAGCTAGCAGTTCAGGAAGAGAGTTGTCCATATCATTCATATTGAAATTTAGGACAAATTGACTCAATCCATATGGCAACGATTGCGAGATCAAATCAGTCGCAAGTCCATTTCCGAGGGGAAAACCCAACCTTTCAAGGTTTTCCACGTACCCAATCATCTTGAGCACATGGGGACCTACATGGACTCCCTCGGCTAACTTGCGTTGAAAAAGGGCTTTTGAAACTTCAAACCTTTCATGCCTTGCTTGCTCTTGATAGAGCATCTTCAGGTGTTCGATCATATCGAACGCTGTCATGTTCTCATGTTGCTTTTGCAACTCTGAGTTCATGACATCCAGCATGAGACAAGCAGTTTCATTGGCATCATCGACATGCTTCTTATAATCATCTCTTTCTGCCTTAGGTGCAGAACTAGGAGGTTCCTCTTCAGGAACAGGTGTCTCCAAGACATACAGCTTTCTATTATTTTGAGGACAATCCTTAGGTTTCGGTGCCAATCCAGAAAATTTGTCCCAGATAATTTTTCTTTATCAAGGATTAATCGCAAGATGTTGTTAGAGGTGTTTGCTGTCATGGTTATCTACATAAGGATTAATGAAAATATAAGTATCATGGACATATTTAATTAGGCTTTTAATTAAATATGCTCTCACTATTTTACTCAAAATAAATGACCCTCATCATCTGATTCGGAAAATCCCGTTGGAAGATTTTCTAGTGGTTCAAGATCCATATTTCACTTCGTTCTAAGTCCGCGTAGGCGGATTACACAAAACTAGGTTATTTAGGTAGGAACTCATTCCGATTGTATCTCATACAACTCTCGAATATTTCAGTTGGGTGAATAACTCCTTATTCCAATCCATCATATGGATCATTCCCAACTCTTGCTTCTAAACATATATAATATTATTATAATTAAGTTTGACCCATTGTCTTAGCAGTTGGATATTACATTTATCCCATCACACCCTACTAATACAGAACATGCACCTCGCGTAGGCGAAACCTACATACCCGATACCAGTCTTGATGAGTGCTAAAACTTGGAAAGCAAACACATATAATATTATTATAATTTGTTTAGTTAAGTTTGACCCATTGTTTTAACAGTTGGATATTACAATTATCCCATCGCACCTTACTAATATATAGATCATGCACCTCGCGTAGGCGAAACCTACATTATCCACTACTAGTCTTGATGAGTGTTAAAACTTGGAAAGCATAAACTTAATATTTAATTTGGGGGAATTTCAATTTTTTCTGATCTCACCGGCTTGTTTATCATATAAACCGTCTCTCACATGCATCAACATACATTCACATGCATCAACATACATACACATGCATCAACATACACTATGAAACAGTTATGGCCCCTAGCGCAATTGTTCTTCCAAGCCAATGAGAGAACCTAAGCTAACCTAATAACGATCCAAGCTTCTCCAAGCAAGATCTTCAAGGCTGTCCTCCTTTGATCTTCAAGGTTGTCCTCCTTTGATATTGAAATCTTCTCTTTCTTCATAACATTGTCTTCTTCTCTTCCTTCATAACATTACATTACAGAAGAAACTCATTTTACATACAAGGGATTGAGATGAGAAAAGAAGTTACATTAAGAGATCAAAAGGAGAGGCACGACACGCAGGTCGTATTTAAAAACCCAAAATAAAATGAAGGAAGACTAAGGCCATGACTGATCACCATAAGGCAATAATGATAAACACATTATTATTATTATTAATTTTTAATTCCTTTAATTAATTAAAACCAAATTAAATTTCGGAGACCGGTCATACTACGCAGAGTCACAAAACAGAAACCCCGAGAATTCTGACTCTGTGAGTGTGACGACCGTCACAAGCATGTTACGACCGTCACAGGTCACAAGCATGTTACGACCGTCACAGGCCCATGACGAACGTCACGCGTTCAAAAACAGAAACGCCTAGAATTTTGGATCTGTGAGTGTGATGACCGTCACAAAGCACGTGACGACCGTCACGTCCAGCTTGTTACGATCGTCACAAGTCCGTGACGAACGTCACGCGCCCAAAATAACAGAACTTTGAAACAGTCAACAAACGTGTTCCAAGAAGCCCTAAATTCACAACTCCTTGACGACACAACCCTTGCGCCGTCACCAACCCTAATGCACCAATTTCAGACCGTCAAACACACCTCGATTGTTGATTCAGTATGATTGATCAACAGGTCATTGCTTCACCATACTAATGTCGGATTCCGAAGCAAATGACCATTGATCGCTCAAAGGAAAACAACCATTTAGTGTTTGAATGAATGAAACAGAAACAGTATATCACATATACCGTACTTTGCATTAGGATTACTTATATCATATATAAGTTGATCGGTCTCAATTGCGTAACCTATGGACGATCGATGTATCGCTGCTTCACCATACTAATGTCGGTTCCGAAGCATAGTCAACATCATTCATCCAACTCGTACACTCATGACGCCAAATTTAATTACCCGTTTAATTAATTGATTCATTCTGTCTTTTAATCATATTAATACAGAAAATAAACAGCTATCTGAGTCATGGTTTCGTAAGTGGCTCTGATACCACTGAAGGAGAATTACGATCCAAAACGCAGCGGAAATTAAAATTTTCTCCTTTAGAGATCCTTACGAATGGTCATGATCAGTGATAGAATATTTACCTCTTGTGACGATTGAAACCTTTGGTGCAGATCTCTTGTGACGATCAAAACCTTTGATGCAGATCCACGGAGCGATCACGAACGTTGAACGATGACAACGTCTCTACTCAGTCCACACGAACGGATTCCTTCAATCTCAGTGCTAACTGGTACGAATGAAGGCTTTGAGTGAGAGAGAGAGAGAGAGAGAGAGAGAGAGAGAGAGAGAAAACGAAAAATGCAACCGCAATCAATGCTTCTGCACAAGGGTTCTATTTATAGAACCACTTGTGTGGGCTTCAAGCTAAAAAGCCCACTTAAGTGTATTTTGCCCCATATCTTATAATATGCCCAAAATCACTTAAGCTCATGGTACCTTACCATATTTCGTATTCTACTTAAGTACACCGTACCTTTACGATGTTCTACAATTCACTTAAGGGCACCGTACCTTACGGTATTCCTTAGTTACTCTATCTCTCATCAACCCGTCCTTTGTGTGTGACCCTGTAGGTTTTCGTGACGTTGGCAATTATATTAAATCACGCATTTAACATAATAAACAGTGAGCGGTATCTAGCAACACATCACTGCTACCCAAGACACGAAAATGTCATGTGATCTGACAATTCCTTCTGTGATAATACTTATGTGTATGATTACCCTTTTGCCCTTATGTCTATATTGAACACAAGGCATAGACCGTGTCATCCTTGTCCAGTTCAATATTGGGCCCATAGACATTTATCTTGTTATGCAGGATGGGCAAATTCCATCTAGGTCACTCATGTTCCTCAACATGCTTCGTGGAGTACCCATCAACTGTCTTTATGGTTATCCAGTTACGGACAATGTTTGATCAGCAATAAAGCACTCGACTCTACATCTAGGGTCCATAGTGGTTTCAGGTCGAAGAGTGGTATACACCATTATCACCATGAGAATAACTTATGACACTTTGCATAACTTTATATATATTATTCTCATAGCAGGTCAATCCGGTATAAATATTACTCTTAATATCCATACTTATGTTTAAGACTTGATAACTCTTTATCCATGATCCATGAGATGTGATCATCAGTCTACAAACATAATAGTCTTAATGCTTTAATGTTATCCCACTTCACACTAAAGCTCGACTACGGATACTTTAAGAATAGTGCCCTTATGTTTAATGTGTTCTCATGATCAAGTCATACTTGATACATTAAACGGACTATCTATTCCAGGGACTTTATTAAACAACCATAATAAAGAAAATGCCTTTTATTATTAATAAATAATTCGATACAAGTACCAAAAGTATTGACCTCTAGGGCTTACACCAACATTACCGACCCATATAACTCAAAGTTAACGCTACTTATATAATAATCCTAAGGTAACCGTCTACAATTGTCAACTACACATAACATGTCATGTCTTTAATTTCATGCAGCCTTCATCTTCGACAAGCTTTCACGTGTCTTTCTTTAACCCTTTGATCTTATTCATTTTACACTTTATTCGACTGCGTAGAGAATATTTTGAAACCTCTGAATTTTACTAAATCCTCAACTGTTTAATCCTTGTCTAACTGCAATTTCAATAACAGTGACATTCCTTATCGACAAGTCACATTTATCAAAATATTTATGTCCGTTATTCGTTATTTTGACTTTACACTAAAGTCATTATTCCATCACATTAATGCTAGTGTCGAAAACTTTAGATAATAAGATCAAAGTGCCAGAAAAACAAGTTTGAACAATGGCTCTATTAGGGAGCCAAATATTGATTGGGTGTAATTTCTTTAAATGAGTGAACGCGTTTCTGGAGTGGCACACATGATATCTGGCCCTAAAATCCATAATCCAAGTTGGAAAATTCTGATTATGTAAAGAGTGGATACAAACAGAGGTACCTGATGGGAGAGATATGAGTTAGAGTTTGTTGAAGGAGAGATATGAGAGCTTTATGTGGATCAAAGGTTAATCTTGAGTGTTCATTGTGCGGAGCTCCAGGACATCTTTCATTGTGTTTTCTTCAGTTGAGACATTGGCTATGTTAGGTTTTTTGAGATATCGGGGGAGCCCATGTTTCTCAAAATAAACTTCGACTTTATGGCCAATTTTGTTACAGTAACAACAAACTTTAAAGCCTTTGCCTCTACTAGTGTTAAAAGATTTGTCGCCATTGTCAGTTGGACGACCTCAAAACTATGGTTTGTTGATGTTGGCAACGAGTTTGTCTTCATCTAGTGGAGTCAATTGTTGGCGTTCTTGTTGAATAAGAAGGGAAAAACCTTGTTAATTGGTGGTAAAGGTTGCATTAGCATGATATGGGAATCAGTCGATGCATATTATCCGTTCAAACCCTTAAGAAAGTGATTCACATGATCACTTTATCTATTGTTCTTTATGGTGGGAAGAAGTTGGTAGTTACATTTGGCAATAAGTAGGAATGAGTCTAAAGTTGTCAACTTCTTTCCATAACTTTATGAGAGTGGTGAAATATTCGTGGCAGAGAGATTGTGAGTGGTGGTTGTAACAGTGGGTTGAGGGTTGTTTCTGGGATGAGAAGATGAGGTCGGTGTAGGATCCTCATCTTCAACGAATCCAACGATGTTTGCCATGGAAATGAAGGGAAGAAGATGGAAGAATGATACATAAATGAAGGAAATGGAGGTTTCTTAATGTGCATTTTCTAAAGAGACTGAAGGAAATAATGGAAATGAGAATAAGGTTTCTTGATCTCTGAATGTGATATGTGGTAGGATAATGGTGCATTCTTGAAGGGACGTGTGGACAAGTAACACATGGAGGATAGACTGAAAAAAGATTATCAAAGTAATAACTCTCTAAGGAAGCATGCTATACATTGTACAACGTAAAAAAAAAGGAAAAATATCATTTTATTGAAAAAAAACTGAACCAAAGTACGAGATAAGCTCTAGTTTAATCCGTTTGTTTTGGCTTTTCTTAAAAATGATTTTTATAATATTATATATTTTAGTGTAAAAAAAATTTACAAAGAAACTTTTCATAAAAGCTTTAAGTGAAAATTTTGTTTGAATAGTTATTCTTAAAATGTTATTTTAGGTATTTTATCATTTTATCGAAACTTTTTTTGAATATCAAAATTTCAAAAAATCATTTTTGAGATACAATTTTAAAAAAAAAATGTGATTTTGACTATGTTTTAATCTTCAATAATGTATATTTATGTTATACAATGAACAATTCAATCTTTTAATATATAAAAAATAAATTTAGAAAAACTTGTAATATTTTAAAAAATATTTTTGTAAAATCCATTTTCAAAAATACAAAAAAAAAATCTATTTTTTTAAAGCTAAAACAAACTGACCATAAATAGGTCAAATACAAATAAATTATTAGGGTAAAAATCTCTAACAACCAACTGTCAAAAATAAAATTAACTGTAACAGTAACAAATAAAAAAGTTAAAAGCTAGTGTACCGTAACAACATACACAATTGATGATTGCAGAAATTGGCCAAATTTAGGCCTCTCATACATGGTACATTCGTCGATCTAATACTTATTCATGATTTTATTGAGTATCATTATAAGTTTAGTAGATAATTGTGCTTATTAAAATTATCAACGACTAAACTCTTATTTTCAAAGGATTATTTGAACTTTTGAATGTTATTATATTAGTGTTTTTTCCTCGTAATAGTTCAGATTTTGTGACCTATCTCATCTTCACAATAATTTAAAAGATATATATAATTTTTTTTAATATCTGAACGTTTATTAATCAATTTCATCATTTCATTAATCAATTTTTTTTTATTAACCAATTTTATTTTATTATTAAAAAATATTTTTAATATCCGAGTGTTTATTAACCAACTTCATCACTTTATTAATCAATATTTTACCTTTCATTAGTCAATTTTACTATGGCGTTGTCAGAAATCACGAAGGGAATTTTATTGATGTTTTCGCTCATTTTTTAGGTTATCAAACTTTTTTATTGTAGAACAACAGGATGCTATGTCGACAATAGAGTTCACCAATAAAAAAAGGTTGACATAACTTTTGGTTAGAATCAGATTCAATGACGGTGGTTCATGCCTTCAAACCGTCGTTCATGGTTGTTTGACAAATTCGAATTAGATGGTTAAATTGTCTACGTATAACTTTGAAAATGTTTTTTTGTGTGCAGATTCAATAGTTAATTTAGAGCTTACAATTTTAGATTTGCTTCCTTTTAGTTCTTTTTAGTTTGTCTTTATTTAAGTTCATTTCCAATTGAGATGATTTTAATATAGTACCCTATCTTTTTGTTCTATTTTTCTTTTTTATATATTATCTTATTAAAAAAATCATATCATTTTTTTAAATAGGGATGAATGAAATTCATTTTTAGAATTTATTTAACTAAAAGATGTCATGCTATTGGACATAAAAGAAAAATTTGTTAGGCTATCAGTATATTTAAGTTTATATGATTCATATTTTTTTTTATTAATATAATATTTTTTTACTTTAGATTAATTTATAAAAAAATTCTAACAGTTTTATTATTTTAAATATATTAATCTACATTACGTTTTGATTATTCAAATTTATCATTGTAAATTATAATTCGAATATGATATTATTTATATGATATAAATCTCATGTTGAAATATTATGTTAAATTATAATTGAATGACTAGTAGTTTGAAATTGTTTCTTCATGAATACTTCTCTAAGAAAGATTTGTGTGTTTTCTTTGTATATATAGTATATGAATTAATTGATTTTTTAAAGATAGAATTTAGATGATTGTTATTCATAAGAGAAACTTTTTTATTATATTTTACAAAAAAATAATCTTTTTTAATAATTCTTTGAGAGAAATGAAAATAATATCTATATTGATAATGTATATATCGGTGATCTGCATTGATTATCAAGTTATTTATTTAAATATTTGTTTATACTTTAGCTAAGTCATTTTTAAATCATGAAGTTTTCTAAATTAATTTATTACAAATTAAATTATTAAACAATTATTATAAAATAATTTTCATAACTTTTATAAATTATTAATATTCATATATTTTAATAAAAAAAATCTCTTAAAATTTTAGTTTAATATATTTAATCTTCATTTTTGTTAAATTTGTTATTAATCCATTGAGAAATTGTTATTTCAAAAACATATATGGTTTTGTATTAGAAATATGTCAAATCTAATGATTTTCTTATGAATTGTTCTTCAAATTTAAGAAAATGTTGTATTATCTTTGATAAATAAAATTATATATATATATATATATATATATATATATATATATATATATATATATATATATATATATATATATATATATATATATATATATATTTATAACTCATTAAATTATGATTAGTGATTAAATAAACACATGAAAATAAGATTATGAAGGTAAATGCATGCATTCAAATTTAAACTACATATTTTAAATGATATTTGAATCAGTACAAAAAAAATACAAAATATGTTATGAATGTTACATTTATCTCATTTTTCCGTATAAATTTTTTCGTGATACAATCTATTGTTGTTTAGTTTGTGAAAAATGAGTTAATCGTAAATTTAATGATACATATATAAGTCTTTTATGAACAAAGGTGTAGGATTTAATCTTAAACCAATAATGAATATGGATTAGAGTTAGTTTTATATATATATATATATATATATATATATATATATATATATATATATATATATATATATATATATATATATATATATATATATATATATATATATATATATATCATATAGGTCCCTCTGTAAGACTTCATCCATAGTTTGTTCATAATTTGCTCAAATTGTTATTACTATATAATATATAATTGGAAAACACCATTTGCTCAAATTGTTATTACTATATAATATATCAATTGGAAAAGAGGGTCGATTTAATTATTATAGTAATTATGTAGTATTATTTGCAATACAATACTGCTTATTACATTATTGTTTCACATGTGCGATAGAGTAATGCTTATTACAATATTTATTACAATATTGTTTCTATAGCTTTAGGCTTTTTGAATACGGAAAGGAATTAATAAATTTTATTAGTTTCTATTGAGATGCTTATGATTTTCTAGTCATGGTGTATTCACCATGTACATGAAAGATTAATAACAATCACTTCTCTCTAACTAATGTTGTGGATATATATATATATTCAATAAAGATATAACAATCACTTCAATTATTAATTTTAATTGTATTGTTTTGGATATTGTATAAATATTCGTTTATATAAATTTGTGAATACATTTGTCAAGTATTTTAAAATATTTTGAAATACTATTTAATATCCCTATAATATTGAGATTGATATGGTTGAAGATAAAATTTATTGGAAATATTGTATTGTTTAAATTCATGATTGGTTCATGTTTCTTTTTTTTTTCAAGAGAAATTTGATTCCTATACAAGAAATTCTATAAATAATTGTGTGTGATTACTATTAGAAGTAATTCATATTTATTAGTTGTACTATTTTCTTAGCCCCTAAGTTTGTTAGAGGGTATTTTAGTATTTTATCCTATTCTAGTAACCCTAGTTTTAGCTTATAAATAGGGTGACAATCATTGTAACTTTTATCATGTTTTGTAGCCGTCATTCTCTGAATAGAATATTTCCATTCATCATTTATTCTACCTTTGCACCAACAATTGGTATCTAGAGCTCCGGTTCGGATTCATTGGGAAACACGGGAAACACGAGTGAACGTGAGGTCTTGTGTGTTTGATTTTGATTCTTAGATTCGTGTTGAATCTTGAACAAAATCTGATCAGAATTTTAATTCTGTGGGTTGGGAAACACTGTGAGAAATCTAAGTGTACTGTGCAAGGTAGAAAGATGAACGGAAACGGAAACATGAACACCAAACTTCCAGTATTTGACGGTAAAAACTGGAATCGTTGGATGATCCAAATGCGTGTACTGTTCGGTGCTCAAGATGTTCTAGATCTTGTCACTGATGGTTATGTTCCGGTAGCAGCAGATGCGACGGATGAACAGAAAAACGCACAGAAGGAAGTAAGGAAGAAGGATCAGAAAGCATTGTTCTTCATTCATCAATGTGTTGATGTAAATGTGTTTGAGAAGATTGCAGATTCAACGACAGCAAAGGTTGCATGGGACACACTGGTTAGATGTTATGGTGGTGACGCATTAGTGAAGAAGGTGAAGCTTCAGTCCTTGAGAAAGCAATATGAGAATCTCAACATGAAGAATAATGAAAAAGTTTCTGAATACATCTCCAGAGTGATTCTGATCACTAATGAGATGAAAGCGTGTGGAGAAACTCTTTCTGAAGAAACAATCATGGAGAAGGTATTGAGATCCCTTACCTCTCAATTTGATTACATTGTGGTAGCAATAGAACATTCCAAAGATATGAGCACCATGAGAATTGAAGAGCTGCAGAGCAGTCTAGAAACGCAAGAGTTGCGTTTGACTGAGAGAACTTCTGAAAGGGAAGTAGAGCAGCAGGCTCTGAAAGCAACTTCTGATATGAGGTATCAGAAGCAGTCAGAAGCCAGGAGAAGATCTGATGGTGGTCAGAAGTCAGAAAGCTCAACCTCTGATAGACAAAAGAATGCTCAGAAGGGAAAAGAGAAGTATGACAAGAAGAAGATCCAATGTTACTGTTGTAAGAAGTTTGGTCACTTTGCTAGAGACTGTTGGTCAAACAAGGAGAGAAAATCAAAAGAAGCAAATATAGCCAGAAGTTCTGATGACGAATCTGTGCTATTGATGGCCTCTGAATCTGATGATATGGATCTGATAGACTGGTGGTATATGGACACTGGTTGTTCAAATCATCTTACTGGAAACAAGAAATGGCTGGTTGACTTTGACTCTGAAAGGAGGACAAAGATCAGATGTGCTGATGACAAATATCTTAATGCAGAAGGTATGGGAAATGTTAGAGTGATTCTGAACAATGGGAAAACAGCATTGATTCAGAACGTGTGGTATGTACCTGGCATCAGAAGCAATCTGATGAGTGTGGGACAATTAATTGAGAAAGGTTTTTCAGTTAACATGAAGGACAATCTTCTGAAGCTGTATGACTGCAATCAGAAGTTGATTATGGAGTCAGAACAGGGAAGGAATAGAACATTCAAGGTGAATGTCAGAACTGCAGACTCAGAATGTCTTAGTGCAACAAGTGCTGAGAAGGAGAGTGAGCTGTGGCACAGAAGATTTGGTCATTTGAATTTCAGAAGCTTAAAACATCTGAATTCAAAGAAGTTGGTACATGGAATTCCTGCAATTAAGAAGCCTGAAAAGTCATGCAAAGTTTGCATGGAAGGAAAACAACCACGATTGCCATTTGCGTCAGAAACTGCTCCAAGAGCAAAACATGCCTTGGGAGTTGTACATTCTGATGTGTGTGGTCCATTTCCAGTAGCATCGATTGGAGGGAATAAATACTTTGTGTTATTTGTTGATGAATTCACAAGAATGACATGGGTATCCCTTATTAAGTTTAAACACGAGGTGTTTGATGAATTCAAGAAGTTCAGAATGAAGGCTGAGAATCAGAGTGGTCAGAAGTTGAAGATTCTTAGAACTGACGGTGGAGGTGAGTATAACTCCAAAGAGTTCCAGAAGTTCTGTGAGGAGAATGGAATTGAGCATGAGGTTACTGCTCCTTATACCCCTCAACACAATGATCTTGCTGAAAGAAGAAACCACACTTTGCTTGATATGGTAAGAAGCATGCTAAAGGAGAAGAAACTTCCTCAGAAGCTCTGGGGAGAAGTTGTTGCCACTACAACGTATGTACTCAACCGATGTCCTACGAAGAAGTTGAAGGAAATAGTTCCAATACAGAAGTGGACTGGAGATAAGCAAAGTGTTAGTCATCTGAAGGTGTTTGGTTCTGTTTGCTATAAACATGTTCCAGAAGCCAGAAGACAGAAGCTGGATGATAGAAGCAAAGTAATGATTCTGATAGGGTACCACAGTACAGGTGCATACAAGCTCTATTGTCCAGAAACCAATAAAATTGAATTCAGCAGAGATGTGATTGTGAAGGAATCAGAAGTTTGGAATTGGGATAAGTCTCAATCTGATTCTGATGTTAGAACTTCTGAAGAAAGGTCAGAGTTAAAAATTTCTGAAGTTGGAGTAAACTCTGACGTTGGTTCTGATTCTGATAGTAATTCTAACTCTGGAGAAGACTCAGAAGATGAAGGTGACTCTGATGACCCAGACTCTGATGACCCAGACTCTGATGGTAATCCAGATTCTGGTGGCAATTCAGACTCTGGAAATATGCCAGACCCTGAAGATGATCAAAGCTCTGGAGGAAGTCAACCATCTGAAGCTAGAAACTCTGAAGCTCAAGACTCTGAACAAGTTCAGAGACCACAAAGAATCAGAAATATCCCCAGAAGATATGCAGAATTTGACATGCTGCAAGACACTGAAGTGGACTCTGAAGGAGAAGTTATTCAGTGTGCCATGTTAGTAGACTCTGAACCCATAAGTACAGAAGAGGCTCTTAAGCAGAAGCTCTGGCTAAAGGCCATGAAAGAAGAACTTGATGCTATAGAGAGAAACAAGACTTGGAAGCTGACAGAACTTCCAAAAGACAAGAAAGCCATCAGCGTCAGATGGGTTTTCAAGCAGAAGTTAAAGCCAGATGGTTCAATTGGCAAACATAAAGCAAGGTTGGTAGCCAGAGGATTTCTACAGAAACCTGGGCTGGATTACTCTGAAGTGTTTGCACCTGTAGCAAGACATGAAACAATCAGAATGGTGATTGCAATAGCTGCTAACAGGAATTGGCCTCTGATGCATTTAGATGTAAAATCTGCATTTCTGAACGGTCCATTAGAAGTTTACGTGTCACAACCTCCTGGATTTGTGAAAAAGAATCAGGAAGGGATGGTGTACAAATTATACAAAGCTCTATATGGATTGAAACAAGCGCCCAGAGCTTGGAATCAGAAGATTGATTCATTTTTCAAGAAGCAAGGCTTTAAAAAATGTGAGATGGAGTACGGTGTCTATGTTCAGCATACTTCTGAAGAAAATATGACTCTGGTATGTTTATATGTTGATGATATACTGCTGACTGAAAGTTCTGAACAGGAGATAGCCAAGTTCAAGAAAGTTCTGATGAATGAATTCGAAATGACTGATCTAGGCAAAATGACATACTTTCTAGGGATGGAATTCAGATACTCTGAGAAAGGTATTATTTTGCATCAGCTCAAGTATGAATTAGAACTTCTGCAGAGATTTAATCTGAAGAATTGTAAGATTGCTGTCACACCTTCTGATACAAATCAGAAACTGGATTCTGACTCTGATGGAAAGGATGTGGACGCTACAACCTTCAAACAGTTGGTTGGTTTTCTGAGGTATATCAAGGGAACTCTGAAGTATGGAGTATTATTTCCTTCTGGAAGAAAGGATGAGTCAGAACTTCTGAGTTATTCAGATTCTGATTGGTGTGGAGATAGAGTTGACAGAAGAAGTACGTCTGGGTACTTATTCAAATTTTTGGGAGGTCCCATTTCTTGGTGTTCCAAGAAGCAACCTGTTGTAGCGTTGTCAACTTGTGAAGCTGAATACATTGCAGGTGCTGTTACTGCATGCCAAGCTGTGTGGATTCTGAATCTATTGCAGGATCTGAAGATTAAAGTAAACAAACCTCTGAAGCTGATGATTGACAACAAGTCTGCAATCAATCTTGCCAGAAATCCAGTGTTGCATGGGAGAAGCAAGCACATTGAGACCAAGTATCATTTTCTGAGACATCAAGTTCAGAGGGGAGTGTTAGAAGTTGTACACTGCAGCACTCAGAAACAGTTGGCAGATGTTCTGACGAAAGCATCAAGACTGATCAATTTCTCAGATTAAGGGATGGAATTGGTGTTACAAGTTTTGATGGAATATGAATTAAGGGATGGTATTAGAAGTAATTCATATTTATTAGTTGTACTATTTTCTTAGTCCCTAAGTTTGTTAGAGGGTATTTTAGTATTTTATCCTATTCTAGTAACCCTAGTTTTAGCTTATAAATAGGGTGACAATCATTGTAACTTTTATCATGTTTTGTAGCCGTCATTCTCTGAATAGAATATTTCCATTCATCATTTATTCTACCTTTGCACCAACAATTACCACCAAAGTGAAATCACTCATTTTAATTTATAAAAGACTCTTTGTAGTTTGAGGAATGATTTGTTGGTCATTACTATAGTTGTCTACCCAAAGGTAGACAATTGTATGCGATCGTGATTAATTAAGGATATAGCTGTTGGAGATGCTTGGGTTCAAGGAATTTATCTACCCAAAGGAGATAAATTTATAAATCCAATGTATACTCACTGAGTAGCTTATTCTTGAAATTTGTGGATGAAATCGTTGGATGTGTTTTGGTTTAGAGAATTTATTTACCCAAATGAGATAGATTTTCGAACCCAATGTATGCTCATTGAGTAACTCATATGAGGTTTCGACCTTGGTTGTAACATCGGTTTGCGTCTTCCATCCAAAGGGAATTGTGTGATAATGTTAGCCTATTCGTGATATCTTATGTTCATTAAAGTTATATCTTGCCTTTATTATTTGTTTTAATGCATTCCTGTTTTTTCTTCAATAATGATCTTGTCTATGAACAACTGCTCTACTTCTATTGAGATCCTGAATGAGTCTAATTTTAAGAAATGGGAGAAACACTTAGAGTTTTCATAAGGGATTGCTGATCTTGACATGACATTGCGGGATACCAAACATGTGATTAATAATCAGAGTACACCTGAAGAGAAATAAGAATTATCTAAGTGGGAGAGGACTGACATACTTAGCTTATGTGCTATTGAGAGGACCACTTCTAGAAATTTGATAAGTGGATTTTCTAGGAAAGAGAATGCTAAAGAATATCTTACTGCTATTAGAGAGAGGTTTAAGATATATAAAATTATATTGTGATAACAGTTCAACTGTGTTCTACGCTAAGAATAATAAGACTTCTAGTGGTTCTAAGCATTTGGAATTGAAGTATTTGACAATCAAAGATCTTGTAAAGAAAAATGACATTGTTGTTGAGTACATTGATACTGATTTCATGCTAGCTGGTCCCCTAACTAAGGGACTTAGGCCCATTGTGTTAAACAACCATGTTGAGAGCATGGGCATTGTGAGTTCTTTTGATGTACTTGGTTAGTGGGAGTTTGTTCTTTATGCCATTTTCTTATCATGTTGTATTTTATTTTGGACACTTTAAGTGTTGGATTGTCTAGTACTTTCTATTTTGAAAAATTGATATTACAATGATTATTATTATTATTATTATTTGTCATTGTTTATTTATATGTCAGTTGTTAAAATTGGGACTCAGTGTTATTGAGACCACTGTGCCTATGGTCGAGACTAGTTTGGAGTTCGAGGCATGGTCATAATTTTGAGCTCGACTTCTTCGGGATCAGTATATCGATGGTCAATGCCGTATTGGAGCTGAGGTATGATTTTAAGCTCGGCGTTGTCTGGACCACTGTGTCGGTGATCGGTGCCATATTAGAGCTAAGGCATTATGGTTTGTAAAACCATGCAATTTTTTTGACTTTAATGCATTTGAGAGAAATTGTTAAGGACTGACAAAGAAAATAACAGTTGGTTGTTAGATCACATTAGCATGTTATTTTCTGGCCGCACTCCACATTGATGACTAGTTGACGAAGTCCATAGTATTTATAACTACGGAAGATTTTATGTCAATGAAGGATATCATAATCGTCGTGATTCCATGCTGCTTGACTTTTGTTGGGTGGAGTCATATTCAGACATTGCACCTGGAATCATGCATTTCCTTAAAATGCGGTCGCATTTTAAGGAATTAGTCATTAACCCGAGAGTCGTTTTCAAAATGTATTTAATTATAAAAATCACACAATTGATTTCACCCAAGTGGGAGAATGTTAGATTTACCTAACTTTTTTGGGCTACAATCAATTGTTGTTTAGTTTGTGAAAAACGAATTAATCGTGATTCTGATGGGGTGCATATATAAGTCCTTTTATTGGTTAAGTGATCTCTTTTAATTAAAGGCTGAGTATCTGAAACCTAATTGGTATGGGCAAACGTGTTGGCTTTAACCCTGGGTCCATAATGGGTAGGGACTAGGGTTATATATATCATATGGTTATGTCCCTCTATAATCACAAGAATCAGAAACATAACTGACGGCTCCATAATTTGCCCCATTGAGAGTTGTGAAGAGGAGTGTGAGATGCAGAGGAAGATCCCGTTATTCATGTTTTCGGAATTCCGAATCATGACTTTAACAAGTAAGTATTGATGTTTTAATTTCATATAATCGATTATTGAATATTTCCGCTTACAATGAACACTTTGAAAACCATTTTAGAAATAAAAATGTCACAAGTTATAAAAATTATTCAAAATCTTTTATCATGAAGAGAGTACTTTGATATTAAAATATCATATTATCTTTATAACTCATTAATTTATGGTTAGTGATTGCATAAACACATGATAATAAGATTATGAAAGTAAACACGTGCATTCAAATTTAAACTACATATTTTAAGTGATGTTTGAAAAAAAATATAAAATATGTCATGAACACTTTGAAAGTCATTTTAAAACTGAAAATGTTAAAATTGTAAAAATATTCAAAATCCATTATTATAAAGAGGGTACAAATCACTTTGTAGAGATATTATTAAAAGGATAGTTAATTTGTAGAGTTCTTGCATAACTATCACAAAAATAGTCATCACAAATGATCAAAATTACATTACAAGGCAAATCCAATTAAAATTATTAAAAAGAGAAAGAGAGAAAAATTCAGCAACACACTTTAAAACATTTTAGGATTTTCAAATGAAATTGAGATTAAAAGAAATAAGATAGTTTCATTTCAAATAACTAAGGCAAAGAATGTTGTATTTTGTTTTGTTTTATAGTTATCATCTAATATACCTATCCTTTTTTGATTTAACTTGTTTTTTTACCTTACTTATCATTTTTTTTGTTTAAAATAATAATGGCTTCATACAATCTAAATTAAAGATGAATATGGGATGGTTAAATAATTAGGATAATTAATTGGATTGTAATTTTGGTGATATATATATATATATATAATATATATATATATATATATATATATATATATATATATATATATATATATATATATATATATATATATATATATATATATATATATATATATATATATATATATATATATATATATATATATATATATATATATATATATATCGAGAGAGAGAGAGAGAGAGAGAGAGAGAGAGAGAGAGAGAGAGAGAGAGAGAGAGAGAGAGAGAGAGAGAGAGAGAGAGAGAGAGAGAGAGAGGAGAGAGAGAGAGAGAGAGAGAGAGAGAGAGAGGAGAGAGAGAGAGAGAGAGAGAGAGGGGAGGGAGGGAGGAGGGGGGAGGGAGGGAGGGAGGGAGGGAGGGAGGGAGGGAGGGAGGGAGAGAGAGAGAGAGAGAGTTTGTAAGGGCAAGGAGACTTAGAGGTTCTAGTAGGTATATTACACGAATGGAGTGAGGACTAGCTCATGGTGATGAGTAGTATTGTATGATGGTTTTTAAGGTTGTTTAAGGGACCAGCTCATGTGAAGTGAGAGACCCTATTGACGGTCGGCGTTGCTAGGTTGTAGGCAAGCAGTTAAATTACCGGTGTTAGGATTGCTAGGAGCGAAGTGTTCCCTGAGCAGTATTGGGGTGATATGTGAATATGACTTGATCTTTATCCTTTTGAGGGATATGATATTTATAGAGATTCCTGATTCTCAAGACTTTCTTGGAAAAGGTCATCGTCTGCCCAGTCAAAAGGTGGACTATTGAATTCCTATTTCCAAGGAATATATGGGTCAGTAGCTATCTTGATTTTCCCGTTATCCAAGACACGTCTTATCTCACGTTTCTTCTTCCCAATAGCGAGGAAAACGTAAGGGGTGCGATAGTACCTCCCTTCGAGCGAGCTTGCATCGTCACCCCTTTCCTAGGGTGGCCCATAGCTGTCGTTATAGGCATGCATATTTATAAATATAACATTACACAATCCCTCAGACGCGAGTCATTCGACATAGGACGATGAGTTTTTCACTCTCGGTTAATGTGAGTCTTCCGAGACTGACGTTTTTCCTCGTGAGGATTTTGTCGACCCTTAGGAATTCAGGTTTTAACTAACCTACTGCCATATGACTTAGCTTTTGAGGCACTGAGACCCTTTAGATATTATATCATGTAGCCCGACTAGGGGACGTCAATCCCTCAGAAAGTTTGTTTTAACCTTTCAGGCGGGACTTCTATCGAGCCCTCTAGCAAGACTTGACACTAAGTATTTGAGGCTTAATATAGATCGTGTCCCCTAGGCATGACTTCGTAAGCTATCTCACCTTAGGAGATACTGAGTCCCTCAGGCAAAATCTTTTTCTGCCCAAGGAATTATAAGTCCCTCAGATATTATATCATGTAGCTCGACTGCGAGGACACGGAGTCCCTCAAGCGGGTCATTTTAACCTTTTAGGCGGGGCTTCTATCGAGCCCTCTAATAAGACTTGACATTAAGTCTCTAAGGCTTGATACAGGTCACACCCCTTAGGCATGACTTCATAAGCTATCTTTCCCAAGGAGATAATGAGTCCCTCGGGAGAAAGCTTTTTTTGCTCTAGAAATTCGAAGTCCCTCAGATATTATATCAGAAATCCCGACTGAGGAGACACTGAGTCCCTCAGGCGGGTCATTTTAACCTTTTAGGTGAGGCTTCTATCGAGCCCTCTAGCAAGAATTGACACTAAGTCTTCGGGGCTTGATACAGGTCGTTCCCCTAGGTATGACTTCATAAGTTATCTCGCCCAAGGAGATACTAAGTCCCTCGGGTGAAAGATTTTTCTTCTATCGGAATTCTAAGTCCCTCGGATATTATATCATGTACCTTGACTGGGGGGACGTCGAGTCCCTTAGGCGGGTCGTTTTAACATTTTATGTGAGACTTGAAGTTGAGAAAAACAAGAAAGGGGGGTTTGAATTGTTTTAGAAAATAAAAGCTTTTTCAAAAAATAAGAACACACAGAATTTTATACTGGTTCGCTTAGAAAACAAAGTTACTCCAGTCCACCAGACCAAGGTGATTTCGCCTTCAAAAAGGACTTAATCCACTAATGTTGAAAGATTATACAACCAAACGTCTAAGAGAATGATATCTTAGTCCTCTCAAGTATACAGACTACGCAGAGTCAGTTGAGGAACAAAAATAATTTTAGCAAAATAAATTTGTAATAGAAGGTGCTTCTAAGAGTAAGCAAGTATTACAGCAAAATATTTAAGCAAGAGTTTTCACATATGAGCAGCAGCTCGTGAAAATTGAAAGAGAATATGAATGACTTTTTCTGTGCGTTGTTGTTGTGTCTCTCAATGAGTTAGGTTGTCCTTTATATAGTAGTGAGAAGGACCGTTGGAGTGATGACAGAATATTGGTCTTTGATGAGCATTCAATGTTATTACTTTTGTGTTTCTTGCCATAACTATTTTGTCTCCCTGAATAACTTCTTTCTTAAAATACTTCCTTTCCATATTGAGAGGTTCCTTCCGTTACTCTTTATGGATTTGGTGAATCTTCATCAGAGTCTTGTCATATCGGAGTCATGCGTCAGAAGAAGATTATGTCGAAGTTTCATCAGAGCTTCTCAGAGTACTAGTCTTTTAGATCATAAGAGCTAAGAACAGTAGTTGTTAGAGCTTCTGGTTTCTTTTTTATCTTGCTTTTCTCAGATTCGGAACTTCTTGGGCGCACTTCTTCCTCAGATGCGTCTGATCTTCTAGCACTTTGTATCTGATCAATGTTTGTATCTGATAAAATGATCAGAGTCCTTTGTTGCTGTTCAGAGTCCTGCACACTTAGAAAAATTTCGTTAGGGTGCCATTTTTGGTTGCATCCTTTGTTATCATCAAAATCCTGGAATTCTATTGTAGAACTAATTTTGTTCTTACAATTTCCCCCTTTTTGATGATGATAAAACAATTTTAATTCAGAGATGAAACATTTAGATAAGAGTTTTTAGATCAGATGGAAGTGAGCTCCCCCTGAGATAAGAGTTCAGAAGTTCTTACCGGACCTTCCATGATATGGAGTTTCTAGCTACTCTCCTGCAAATTTCTAAGTTAAGAAGATTAGACACAATGTTTGTAGAGTTCTGATAGGAGTTAGATATGTTTTCATCAGAGCTGTTTTTAGTTCTCCCCCTTTTTGTCAGAATTAAAAAGACTTAGTGAAAATGACAGAGCAAAAAGATATATAGATATATTCACAAAGCAGGTACAGAAGCCAAAAACTTAGACAACACACAAGAATGCAGAAAACAACAAGCAAATCAGAAGAGCAACAAGCAAAAGGAAAAGAACACATAAGCAAGTCTTATGTGCCTAAGGGTTTGGGGGTGGAGGCATCCTCTGGAGCAGCTGGGTTTGGAGTGCTTGAACTTGGAGTTTGCTCGTTGGAATTCATCTGTTGAGAGAAGTTATAGATTGATTATTGTTGAGAATCCATGAATGTTGTTGATGAACTGAGTTGAATGTTGAAGAACTTGAATGCGCGTTGCAGGAATGCCTTAAGGGAGAAAAGAACTTGCAAGGAGGTTAAGAGTGTTTGTGAGAGTGAAAAGTGTGCAATGTGTGAAGAGAAGAGTTTAAATACCCAAATTAGGGCGCATACAAAACGACACACAAAACATGAGTTTAGCACAAAAACCAAGTATGCACGTTAGAGGGAGAATGATTACAGCTCATAAATGATGTCTAATCCCAACAGTCAGTACACTGCTCGAGGAGATCTCAAGAGACTATTTCTTGATTACTGCTAGACAGCTGTCTAGAAGTTCCAAGGTTAGACGCAAGGTGCTCCACGTGTTTGCTCTATCTGATCTTCAGGAATACCAAAGGGTTGGTTCCTGGAGATTTCTAACTCAGATGACTTCTAACTTGGTAGGAGTATCAGAGTCAGATGCAGAATCCACTTTGTTTACATCAGAATCTTATTTCGCTAACTCAGAGGCACATTTTATTTAGGACAATTTTGAATGTTCAGATTCTTTAAGATGAAGAGGAATCTATCTTCAACAAGGGGTTTGGTAAAGATATCAGCTCATTGATGGTCTGTATCAATGAATTTCAATATTACTACCCCTTTCTGAACATAGTCTCTAATGAAATGATGTTTTATTTCTATGTGCTTAGCTCTGGGGTGCAAAATAGGATTCTTGCTTAAACAAATGGCAGCAGTATTGTCATAAAACATAGGAATGTTACTCTCAAAGATTTGAAGATCCTCTAGTTGATTCTTCATCCAGAGAATCTGGGTAGTGCATAATGATGCTGAAATGTATTCCACTTCTGCAGTAGACATGGCTATGGTTGATTGTCTTTTGCTGGCCCAGGATATAAGATTCTTTCCCAAGAGCTAACAATTTCCAGATGTACTTTTTCGTTCCATTCTGTCTCCTGCGTAATCTGCATCACAAAAACCAGATAGTCTATACTCTGATGTTTTCTCATACATCAGGCCCAGGTTATGAGTTCCTTTCAGATATCTGAGTATTCTCTTAACGGCTATTAAATGAGATTCTCTAGGTTCTGATTGGAATCTGGCACAGAGACAAACGCTAAATAGAATATCAGGATGTGTAGCAGTCAGATAGAGAAGAGAGCCTATCATACCACGATAGAGCTCCTGACAAACCTTTTGGCTAACTTCTTCTTTTTCCATAATGCAAGTTGGATGCATGGGTGTCTTGGCAGGTTTGCATTCCGCCATTTCAAATTTCTTCAGAATTTCTTTTATGTATTTACTTTGATGAACATAGGTGACTTCTGAAGCTTGATTGATCTGAATTCCTAGAAAGAACTTTAGTTCTTGCATTAGGCTCATTTCGAATTCTGCCTGCATTAGCTCAGAGAATTCTTGACATACAGAGGTGTTAGCTGAACCAAAAATGATATCATCAACATATATCTGGCATATCATGAGATCATTATTAATGTTTTTACAGAAGAGTGTAGAGTCAACTTTCCCTCTGATAAAATCATGTTCCAAAAGAAAATTACTTAATCTTTCATACCAAGCTCTGGGAGCTTGTTTTAGTCCATATACATATTTTTTAAGTTTAAAAACATGTTCTGGACAATTTGAATTTTCAAAACCTGGAGGTTGATTGACATACACTTCTTCTGATATATAACCATTAAGAAATGCACTCTTGACATCCATTTGATACAATTTGATAGAATGATTTACAGCGAATGAGACAAGTAAGCGAATAGATTCTAACATGGCGACTGGGGCAAAGGTTTCATTGTAGTCAATGCCTTCTTGTTGACTGTAACCTTGAGCCACCAGCCGAGCTTTGTTTCTGACAACTTCTCCTTTCTCATTCAACTTGTTTCTGAACACCCATCTGGTTCCGACAATGTGAGTGCCTTTAAGGTTTAGGAACAAGATCCCAAACGTCATTCTTTGTGAATTGATCTAGCTCTTCTTGCATGGCTAGAACCCAGTCGCTATCTTGAAGTGCCTCATCACAGGAAGTAGGCTCGATCAGAGATACTAGTCCCAGAGGAGTTTTTTCAGGTACTTTGAAGGTTGACCTAGTTCGGATAGGTTCATCCTTGTTTCCCAGAATCAACTCTTCAGATATGTTGAGGCGACTTTTAGCTTTCTTTGGGATTTCTGGGGATTTAGTTCCTTCTGAAGTTTGAGTAGCAGATGTTTCAGGTGCTTTGATCTTCTCTGCAAGAGTAATCTCCAGATCTGCAAGTTTCTCAACTAGCTTTGACTTTTCAGGGTCAAGCTTATCATCAAATCTGACATGAATTGATTCTTCCACAATTTTGGTTTCTGTATTGTATACTCTGTAGCCTTTAGAGCGTTCTGAGTATCCTAACATAATACCTTTTTGTGCTTTTGAATCAAACTTGTTCAGATGTTCTTTAGTATTTAGAATAAAGCAAGAACATCCAAAAGGATGAAAATAAGAAATGTTGGGTTTTCTTCCTTTACACAGTTCATAGGGAGTCTTCTCTAGAATAGGTCTTATGAAGATTCTATTCTGAATATAACACGTTGTATTTATTGCTTCAGCCCAAAAGTGCTTAGCCACATTTATTTCATTGATCATGGTTCTGGCCATCTCTTGGAGTGTCTTATTCTTCCTCTCTACAACTCCATTTTGTTGTGGAGTTCTAGGGCAGGAGAAATCATGGGATATTCCATTAGAGTCAAATAATTCCTCAAAAAATTTATTTTCAAATTCCCCACCATGATCACTTCTGACTCTGATGATTTTAGAGTCAAATTCGTTTTGCACTTTGGAACAAAAACTAGTGAATACAGAGTGAGACTCACTCTTGTGCTTTAAGAATTTTACCCATGTCCAACGACTAAAACCATCAACAATAACTAGTCCATATTTCTTTCCATTGACTGATGTTGTTTTTACAGGACCAAATAAATCAATGTGAAGAAGTTCCAGAGGCTTAGTGGTAGAAACAATATTTTTCTTTTTAAAAGATGATTTTGAAAATTTTCCTTTCTGACATGCTTCACATAGAGCATCTGAAGAAAACTTCAACTTAGGTAGACCTCTGACTAACTCGAGTTTATTTAGCAGAGATAACTTTCTCATGCTAAGGTGGCCCAAACGTCTATGCCATACCCATTGCTCTTCATGGACAGACATCAAGCATTTTACATTTTGTTCTTTTAAATCCGAAAGGTTTATTTTATAAATATTGTTTTTCCTCTTGCCAGTGAATAGGACAGATCCATTGTTTTGATTTATGGCTTTACATGTTTTTTGATTGAAGATTACATCATACCCGTTATCACTTAATTGACTTATTGATAATAGATTATGCATTAATCCTTCTACATAGAGAACATCAAATATAGAGGGAAGAGTACCATTACCAATAGTTCCAGAGCCTCTGATCCTTCCTTTCTGATCTCCTCTGAAGCCTACGAATCCAACATCTTTAAGTTCTAGGTTTTGGAACATATATTTTCTTCCCGTCATGTGTCGCGAGCATCCAGAGTCCAGGTACCATGACTGGTGTTTTAACTCTGCTGCATAAGATATCTGCAACATAAACAATCTTATCCTTTGGTACCCAGAATCTTTTGGGTCCTTTGTGATTAGTTTTCCCAGAGTTTCTTAACACTTTGGGTTTTCTAGCATTATTAAATCGTTGTGCTTGCGTATGTGTATAGTGATAAGAAAATGGAGATTTAGGTTGGTCATTAGTAGAAGTTTTATCTTCACTAGGATCATACCCAATTCCTCTTCTATTGTTCTGACTGACCCCATAAATCATGGATGCCATTCTGCTCCTCTCTATCCCATTTTTCAGAAACTTTTGAAAGGATTTTTCATATTCATAAATTATTGTGTTTGAAGTTTGTGGAGCTTGAGATAACGCTTCTTCAAGTTTTGAGCAATTTTTCTTTGTTGAATCTCTTTCTAATATCAAGGTTCTGTTTTCATATTTTAGTTCTAAAATTGTTATCTCAAGTTTACCACATTCTTCTAGAGTTTCTTCAAGCACACCTTTTACAGCCTTAAATTTTTGTTTGAGTTTTTGATATTAGTTTAGAGTTTCAGATAGGCATGATTCTAGGTCAGATCGAGAAAGTTCAGAAAATGCCTCTTCGGATTCAGATTCTTCATCTGAAGTATTCTTGGAGGTGGTAGCCATGAGTGCCACATTTTCCTGTTCATCAGAGTCTGATTCTGATGAGTCAGATTCACTGTCGTCCCAGGTAGCCATCAGTCCCTTTTTGGTTCTGAAGGAGTTTTTCTTGAAGTTCTCTTTTCTGGAACTGTCTTTCTTCAACTTGGGACATTCGTTTCTGTAATGACCTATTTCCTTACATTCATAACACGTAACATCTTTGTTAGATTTACCTTTTTAGGTTGATTCTGATCGATCTCCTTTGGATCTTGGTTTTCTGAAGTTATTATTCCTTTTTCTCCAGAGTTGTTTTACTCTTCTGGTCAGAAGGGATAATTCTTCCTCATCGTCAAAATCTTCTTTTTCAGAGTCATCAATGTCTTCTTCTTCGCCCTGGAAGGCTTTGTTTCTGTCAGACTTGCGCCTTTTAGATCTGGACTTTAGTGCTACAGACTTGATCTTCTTCTGAGGCTCATCTTCCTCCAGTTCTATCTCATGACTTCTGAGTGAACTGACAAGTTCTTCAAGGCTGATGTTGTTTAGATCCTTTGATAGCTTTAAGGCTGTGACCATGGGTCTCCACTTCTTTGGCAAGCTTCTGACTATCTTTTTGACATGGTCCGCAATTGTATATCCTTTATCTAGCACTTTGAGACCTGCAATTAGAGTTTGAAATTTAGAAAACATTACCTCTGCAGCTTCATCATCCTCCATTTTGAAGGCTTCATATTTCTGGATTAGAGCCAGAGCCTTTGTTTCTTTGACTTGAGAGTTTCCTTCATGAGTCATCCTCAGGGAGTCAAGTATTTCTTTAGATGTTTCCCTGTTGGTGATTTTTTCATACTCATTGTAGGATATGGCATTGAGAAGTATTGTTCTGGCTTTGTGATGATTCTTGAATTCACGCTTCTGATCATCTGTCATTTTGCTTCTGGGAATGGCAACTCCAGCATCTGTTACAAGTGGTATGTATCCAATTGTGACAATGTCCCAGAGATCAGCGCCGTAGCCCAGAAAGAAACTTTCAACTCTATCTTTCCAGTAATCGAATTTCTCTCCATCAAAAACAGGAGGCATAGTGTTGTAACTATCTCTTTCATTGGTGTTGGCCATAGTTTTTCTCGTTCTGGATCTCTCTACACTGTTAAGTGTTTGATTAGAAAATCAATAACAGAGTTGAAGCTCTGATACCAATTGAAGATGACAAAAACAAGAAAGGGGGGTTTGAATTGTTTTAGAAAATAAAAGCTTTTTCAAAAAATAAGAACACACAGAATTTTATACTGGTTCGCTTAGAAAACAAAGCTACTCCAGTCCACCCGGCCAAGGTGATTTCGCCTTCAAAAAGGACTTAATCCACTAATCTTGAAAGATTATACAACCAAATGTCTAAGAGAATGATCTCTTAGTCCTCTCAAGTATACAGACTACGCAGAGTCACTTGAGGAACAAAAATAATTTTAGCAAAATAAATTTGTAATAGAAGGTGCTTCTAAGAGTAAGCAAGTATTACAGCAAAATATTTGAGCAAGAGTTTTCACGTATGAGCAGCAGCTCGTGAAAATTGAGAGAGAATATGAATGACTTTTTCTGTGCGTTGTTGTTGTGTCTCTCAATGAGGTAGGTTGTCCTTTATATAGTAGTGAGAAGGACAATTGGAGTGATGACAGAATATTGGTCTTTGATGAGCATTCAATGTCATTACTTTTGTGTTTCTTGCCATAACCATTTTGTCTCCCTGAATAACTTCTTTCTTAAAATACTTCCTTTCCATATTGAGAAGTTCCTTCCGTTACTCTTTCTAGATTTGGTGAATCATCATCAGAGTCTTGTTATATCGGAGTCATGCGTCAGGAGGAGATTATGTCGAAGTTTCATCAGAGCTTCTCAGAGTACTAGTCTCTTAGATCATCAGAGCTAAGACCAGTAGTTGTTAAAGCTTCTGGTTTCTTTTTACTGTCTTGCTTTGCTCAGATTCAGAACTTCTTGGGTGCACTTCTTCCTCAGATGCGTCTGATCTTCTAGCACTTTGTATCTGATTAGTGTTTGTATCTGATAAAATGATCAGAGTCCTTTGTTGCTGTTCAGAATCCTGCACACTTAGAAAAATTTCGTTAGGGTGCCATTTTTGGTTTCATCCTTTGTTATCATCAAAATCCTGGAATTCTATTGTAGAACTAATTTTGTTCTTACAAGACTTCTATCGAGTCCTCTAGCAATACTTGACACTAAGTCTTCAGGGTTTGATATAGGTCGTGCCCCTAGGCAGGACTTTGTAAGTTATCTCTCCCGAGGAGATACTGAGTCCCTCAGGCGAGAGATTTTTCCGCTCTGGGAATTCTAAGTCCCTCATATATTATACCATGTATCCCAACTAGGGGAACACTGAATCCCTAAGGCATGTCATTTTAACCTTTCAGGTGGAGCTTCTATCGAGGCCTCTAGCAAGACTAAACACTAAGTCTTCAGGGCTTGATATAGGCCGCACCCCTTATGGTATGTTTGGATTGGTGGTATGAGATGGAATGTAATGAAGTAAAGTGGTAACTAATGTGATTCCATTGTATGAATTTGTAAATAATGGATGGAATGGACAGAACATGATGGAATCCAGTCCATCCCATTTCATCCAATTCCCCATTTCATTCCCCTTTGTTCCATTCCCCTCCGCTATGTTCCACTCTGTTATGTTCCATCAATCCAAACATAGCCTTAGGTAAGACTTCAGAAGCTATCTCTTTCGAGGAGATAATGAGTCCTTCAAACTAAAGCTTTTTCTTGGAGATAACACCATTTTGTCCTTGAAATCCAGGAGATTCAGCTGCCCGTTGAGGACAATTGTTTTTATAAGAAAAATATGGATGCTCTCTCCATCCAGGGTTATATGTGTAACAATAAGGATTTCCTGTTTGGGAGTTGTTAATGTAATTAACATCCCATGAGTTGGGTTATCCCTTGGAAATCATGTTACACACGTTACTAGTATGGTCAATGACTCCACAAATTTCACAAGGTAAAGTAGTAGGGGTGAAAGTTTACATTTAATTTATTAAATTTTATAAAAATATAGCATGCAATTTAGCATTCAAGTGGTCTAACAGATCTACTTCATACTTTCCCCCTTTTGAGGGAGCTCAATGCTTAGTGGAGTTTCTTTCACTTCCCCATTGGTAGTAATTTTACTCCATGTATTCGATTAAAGTGTAATTTTTTCTATATTTTTGTTCATAATCCCTTATTCTACAGTTGCGTCAATTGTCATCCTTGTGGTGTACAAAAGACTGATTTATAAGGTATGAATAATTAACCATTTTTCTAGCGCATGATGAGGGCATAACATTAAAATTTCTTTAACTGAGTGATTCCCCATCCTTTTGGATAAACTTGTAATTTGGTTCCTTAATTGATTTCTTTTACAATGAGTGAAATATTTAAGGAGGAAGGTACTTTGTAGCTCATCTCATGTTGTAATGGAATCAGAGGATAAATAATGTAATTAAGCTCTAACCTTGTCCTCTCATGAAAAAGGGAAAAGTAGAAGTCTAATGATGTCAGAAGCGACTCCATTCAACTTCAGGGTGTCACAGAAATATTGACAAATGAAGGTTCAAATCGTCTGTTGGTGAACTAGAAAATTGGTTGTGTTATACCATAGTCAGCATAGACCATTTTAACTCAAAATTATTAACATCCACGGTAGGACGTGTAATGTGTTAGAATGTAGTTTTGTATTGATAAGGGCTACATAGTCTTTTAAGGTGCAATTTTTGTGTTAGAATGTAGTTTTGGATTGAAAAGGGCTACATAGTCTTTTAAGGTGCAATTTTTGGCCATCTCTTCTTCTTTATGTCTTGTATGAATAGCCCCAAGTTTGCAAACTATCACATTTAACGAGAAATTTGTTTGGTAAAAATTAAATAGTAAAAATATTTTATTATAATCTATAGAATGTAAAAAAATCATGATCAGATAAAGTCCTCAACAACGGCGTTAAAAAATTGATAGACCGCAAGTGAGCAATTTATATCTAGGGACTAGTGTGATTACCAAATATTTATGTATATTTGATTGGCTAAAAGGGAATAAATATATTGTGGTTTAGTTAATTTGAAGATTTAGAATTTTAATAAAAAATAGTCCTAATATTATGATCCTTATCTAAGACACACAGTGTAAATCATTGTTTCTACTTGTCATGGAAATTTAAGGTTTACATATTTTAAGTTTAAAAGAAAAACGTATAAATTATATCTCATTTTACAATATATAATCTTATCTTAGTCAATTTAACAACCTATTTTTATTATTGGTTAAGTTATAAAAACATGTTAAGAAACACTATTTGTAAAGAACAAGACTTTCTCAATTAATTAAAATTATTTTCATGTGTTGGTTTATATATTTGATATAACATTTTTCTTTCAATCCATTGACTAATATTTGATATTGTCTTTATCTTCGTAGAGATATTTGGGGTATTACTTAATTTCTCATAACAAAATTTGCAATAAAGAGACAATGAGTTTGTCATTTAAACAACCCTCATAATCCTAAGACTATATATTTCTACTCACTCATAGCTACGTTTGATACAAAAATTATCATCTTATCCAATAATAAACATTAATAAATAATAAACAAATAAGAAAGATAGAACAAATAAAGCAAGTAAAATAATCCATTTATTGGAAACGCATCAGAGTATTACAAGAGCAGAGAATTATGATTAAAAGATTCATGTATTTTCAATGATTCTATATGTCTAAACAAAGACTAATCATGCCCATATATTTTAATGTTAAATCAAGTTCATGTATCCCTAATCACCATTAATAAATGAGTTTAATAAACAATAATAACATGGGAATGTAGAAAGTTCGTAACAGACAACATAAAGCAAAACAAATCAAACTGAAAATAAGAAATCTAGAAGCATTACAATCATAATGCTCATTATAGATCAACCATAATCTTTTATGTTTCGCGGAAACTTTGATTTTTGGAGCTAAAAGGTCTCGGAGAGTTACGATCATAACAGCAATTATAGATTAGTGGTAAATCTTATTGTTTTGGACAATTCTTGCTTTATTTTCTTTAATTTTTCTGAGACATTCACACATCTCTCTCGTACTTAGTCTAAATTTCTTGAATATAGACTTGAAACTTCATTCTTCTTTATACTCCTAGGATAAAATAAAAATAATAAAACGATAATAAAATGATAATAAAATTAAGTAAAAATAGTAAATTTAATAACACAATAAACAATAAAATGATAAAAACCATACTTATCACTACTAATCTAAAAGAATACAAAAAGTAAAGAAGATCGACATAGGGATAAAAATGCCTTAAAATCTTGTTTGATTGATTATGTGTCTTTTAAAAATTTACAAGCTCAATATTTATAGAAAACACTAGTCCTAACAACCTATTTTACAAAATTGAATAATTATATGGGCAGCCAATGAGTTTTCATATTAATGGGGTACATATGACGCCTATGGACAGTAAAGAGACATGCATATCCTACAAAACTTCGTAAAAATCAGGATTGAACGGGACGGACATAGTTTAAGGTGTTAGTCTAAAACTTTAACTTATCTCGAAAAAAATAAGGTGGAACGGAACAAGCCCGCGAGGATTGCACCATTTGAGTCTAAATTTTATATTAATGTCTTTATCTGCGAATGCCCAAAAAAAAACTGAGTGGTGGACAAAAAAAAAGAGATATAAAGAGATGAGTTGAGAAAAATCAAAGTGGTGCACTCAATTAGACTCAATTGATCATGCAATGTGAGCTGCATTATTTATACAATGTCACACTACTAACTAACTTCTAACTAATAACCAATCAAAGAGTTAATTATAACTTCCTAACCACCAACTTAACTATCTTCTAATCAAGCTAGAATTGAATTAAGTAACAACAAGAGATAGTTACTAAACTTATGAAGAAAAAAATAATCCTGGGATACGTGACCAAACGGGACCGTAAAGATTTACGTCAAAAGAAAATCACAGCCTAAATATATCTTGAGACAGATTCACAAACTATTACCGAATAAAACAGTTGTAACTATTTTCACAATCTTAACATTTACTTTTACATACATATAGTGTAATCGATGAACACTTTAACCTATGATCCAGCGTACCAAATTATTTTGTAAAAAGAAAAAGTGTCGACGAGGGAAGACAAAAGACGAGAGAAAACTAAGTTTCAATAATTTACATGTTAGCAGTAGCTTGCAACTGAGAACTTACAAAAAGGTCCTTCTGTTACACTACAAAACATGGCATACTGTAGTTTGGGTGGCAGAAAATATAACTGCAATTTACACAATGCAAATCCATTACTATTAATTACGCATAGTTATCTATGTTCGGTAAAATATAGCGTATTCGGAACTTACAATAATACTAGTAGTACCATTTCCGTAAGCCCTTGATTGTAACTGTCAAATAATCATTTATCTCCTGAACATCATCAAGAAAAAATTGTGATACTTAGAAGTAGACAGATTTGATACCATATTACAAGGATTCTTTACAAATTTGGATTGAAGGTAAACTGATTCTGGAAAATAGAAGACTTCATTGAGATGGTAAAAGTTTACCTGACTGGCGGATTTCTGACTTGCTGACATTTGGTTGGTTCATTGCCTTATTCTACACATGGAAATGGACTCATAAATGTTCACATCATTGTGATCTTCCAATGGATCTCATGTGCAAGAAGTTACTTACTTCACACATTATTTAAAAAATTCCTAATCAAAAATAGTATTAGCCGACAAAATACCTGCATTAATTGAAACTGCATCTGGTGGTGTCCAAGATATTGATGATAAGGATCAGTGAAGTTTGGGATAGGTTGCTGATTTGCATCATGTGTTCCAACTGAGGTGGGCATGTTATTATCTGCCAGATTTGCTGCTGGCATTGTGAATGAATCGGGTGTAGGAACATGCGGTACGTGGAAAGGAGGCATAGCGAACCTTGGCCCGAAACTTGCAGGCAAAGCAGAACCGGGCAGCATACTGGGAAACGGCATTACTGGTCTGTTTATTCCCATTCCAATTGGTGGCATATACTGCTGGATTCCAGGAAACATCATAGGTACCATGCCACATCCCATGGACATCATCTGCATAAGTTGTACTCTCTGTTTCAGAAATGAAACTACATGACCAACTTGCTACTATAGTGGCATGACCGTTTGTAAAGCTCGCAAATACATAGAGGAATCTACCTGAACTTGTAACTGCAGTGACTTCAAATACTCAATTGCCTCATCCAGCATAGACGCTTTGTCGGACTATGAATTAAGAGTAGGAGAAAGATTAGAAAGAGAAATGAAGAACTAGAAAATCTAAAAAGTCGGTTTACCTTATTAGATTGAGGTATAAGTTCTTGCAGGGCTTTCATCTTTTCATTAATCCGATCACGGCGCCTCTGGATGTAAATGCAAAGTGAAAGCTTTTAAGTTGACATAAACGGCATAAAATATGTGAACTCAAAGAAATGTTTGGACAGATGACAGACCCTCTCTGAGAGACTATGGACCTCAGCAGCACGAGATCTCTTGTTTGATGATCCACCGATTTTACTTTTTGCTTCCGCAGATTCAAAATCAACATCCTTTTAAAGCAAGACAAACAGAAATAAGAAAGTAGATATATGTACACTAGATATCATGCATGAAAGGAGTTATTCTTTTTCAAGGGAAAGCATCCTTCGGGAGAACTCTATTCTCCATACACTTCCTATTCTTTGATTCTTTCTTCCTTTCTTCCATTTAAATTTTGTTCCTAATAAATCGGTCCAAGATGCCATTGTATAGAAAAAGAACTATGGAATTCTGGAAGAAGAACTGCAATCACGGGTTAGATTCCGATAATATGTTACCTAGATGAGATGAAAAGCTTCTAAAGAATTGAAGTTGTAAAATAACAGATCATTACACCCAATCCTCGTCAGAGCGAAGCCGCCAACAGCCAACCTTTTCAACCATATAACATTCAACCTACTACGAAATTAAACTTCGCCATACCAGCCAAGAGCAATTCCCATCTGACTCAAGCTTACCAGAATTTTCCTGGTTCACAATTAGTTAAACCTTCGGCTCCTACTCAAACAACACCCTGCCCATATGGCTAACACTTAAGCCATAAGCCCAAGTGGTAAACTCACCACTAACAAGATATACTTAGTTTAAAAGTAAGTGCTTATTTTCTTGTGCTATTTAAAATTGATTATGGAACTTCCTGAAATTTGAGCAAGGAAAGAAAGCCAAGGATTCATCTTCAATTTTCATTTTCATAACTTACATATATATGTTTATACAACCACTTCTATTCAAATCCTAAAACCAAGCCAAATAAAGAGTGTTTTGAAGAAGCTTTTACTTTAACTAAGACTGAAAAATATGGTACATGTAATTAGTGACACTTACACAACCATCAATTGTCAATTTGAAGAGAACTAGCGCATCTTCTTACCTCTTGTTAGGATGTCTGGAGTAGATCGAATGGTATATAATCAAATTCCATTGTTTGGATATATAAATATTGGATGAAGTGGAATTTCACCATATTCTATCCAATTTTTCAATTTTCATTTCTTCTAATTTTATATTCTATCTAATTCTTCAATTTTCATTCTCTCTAATTTTGGATGTATGCAATAGATCGTACTAACATTTTCTGTTCTATTCTGTCAAATTATTAAAAAGACATTTAATAAATGTTTATTACAATCCAAACCACATGTTCCAACCACAAGTTGATCATGATCCCTATACAACTTAATCGTTTTGTTTTTATTTTTATTTTATTTTAGTGAAACTACTCAACCTTGGATAACATTTTTTTTTGTATATACCAATTGTTTAAGAATTTTGATAAACAACAAAAATCAAAATTACTACATTTTTTAATAGGTATGCCGTGAATACTTTGTTACTTTAAAATTAGTTAGGTACCATTATCTTTCTCTAATCAAATGAATATATTTAATGTCACATTATATTTAAATATTATTTTATTCTTAAAAAAATTAAAATTTTAATTCAATTAACACTGAAATTAATAGTACCCAATTTTAAACAATTTTCTAAAGTGAGGGAGTCAAAGCTTAGAAAGTCGAACAGTTATGTCCTTGAAAATTGCATCAAATTTATGATGATACACGTGGTGTAGCCAAATCCTGCGGCGAGAGGTATCGTCAGATAAGATGAAAGCAACTGTTACTCTGTTCCTAATGGCACCGGCTTCGAACAGATCAATCAAATTCAAAAGTTAAAGCAATCATCAATGCAATGTTTAACTATGATACGTAAGCATAGCGAATGTGACGCAACAGAGAAAAAAATACGAAACGGCATTGAGTCAACTCACTCACCTCGCTAAGATACTTCCATTCATCCGCTTCCTTTTCCTTCCGCTTCCGGTCCAGCTCCGCTACCTTCCGAACCGGTTCTCCACTGCTACTCGAACTTTCCGGTTCATCAAACGTCGTCCCTGGCACCGATGTGCATGTCGCTCCTTCCGTTGGCTCCGTCGAACTTCTAATCCTCTCTGAAATCGCCAACGGCATCACAGCTGGAGTATCGCACGAATCTACAACCGTTGATTCAAAAGCTCTCAAAATCGACAATGATTCTGGTTCGGCTCTAACCGGAGGCACCTGCTCGGACCTCCGTGGTGGAGTTTGCATGGTACTATTGTTATTAACAGCCGACGGCTGGTTAAGGAAATCAGCACAGAAGGATTGATCCAAAGGAGAATCATCATCATCGGGATTAGGATAATGAAGCCACGAAGCCATTTCGCCTTCTTGCATAAAGAGATACTGATTCTCCCTCGGCGATGAAGATCCGCCGCGAGTGGAGGCGTCGGAGTTTCTCCCCGGCGGTGGTTTATTGATATACCGGTGATTTTGAGTCTGCGTGACAACTTGACCGTTTTGCCATAATAGCTCCATGATCTCATCGTCTGCACTGTTTCAATTTTCATAACTCTTTGGTTAGGTAAAAAATACAAAAATAATAATAACAATAGAATGGAAAGAACAAGAAAAAAATAAATAAGTGACAAGTTAGTTACATGAAGGGTTTCTTAGTGCGAAGTAACCCTTGTTGATCCATTAGCCAAAGACAGTTCAATTTAAAGAATGTAAGGAAGAAAGGGAAAATTCAGGCTAGTTCAGTTCAGTATTAGGAGTTGTTATAGTGGAGTTTTTACGGTAGAAATTGAATATTGTAATTGAAGTTGGATTTTGAAGATGTAGAATAGAAGGTGTGGTGTGTTGGATGATAGTTGATGTTGTTTGGCCTTGGAAATAAGAGAGATGTCACAACAACAACAGAAGAGAGCACGAGCGAGGCCACAGATACCCAGAGATAAGAAGATGTTTCTCTTTGAATAATGGTAAGCTAAAGGACGAAACACTTTTTTGACGCATTGTGTTCATTTTCTCCTCTATTTTTTTCTTTAGAATCAACGTGTTCGGATGAGAAGCTTTGACGACAAAAGTATTTTTTTGCAAAAGAATGAAAATGATTTGTCTCAAAATTGGTTGTTTGAATAAAAAAATTATTTTAAAGAGTTTAATTTCTATGTTGTAGGGTGTAAACCAATTCAAATAAAAGCTGTAAAATGATTAAAAACATCGAAAATTATAAAATATCAAATATTAATATTAAATGTATTTGAATGTTATTTTGTAAAAATTATTCGATTTAGATCAGATTTTGGATTTATTTTTTAAAATAGATCAATTAGAACTGAATTTGTGTATATATTTTAATACTTATTTTGTAATTAATATTGTTCTTCCTAAAAACATAATTTGTGGTCTTGATGATGGATCAATTGTTGGGTTGTCAATGTCTTTTCATCTTCTCTCCTGGCCTATAAGGGTGAAGTGTTTTGAGTTTATTCCGGATCACGCAAATTTGTCATAATCATATTTTAATAAAGTAAAACTCTCTTTAAGTTTGTGGTCTTGAGGATGGATCAATTTCTGGCGTGTGTTAAGAATATTTTTTATTTTGATGAATGAGCTAGAGAATCCTGGTGGACTCGCGATGCAGAATAATCTAAGAGCCCAGATGGGATCTCAATCCGTTTGAAGTCATAAAACCCGGTAGATTCTAGACATAGAAAAGTCGTAGAGAGGTGGGATCTTGACCCGTTAGCGTCGTAGAACCTGGTATATTCTAGACATAGAGAAGTCAGAGAGCCCTAGTGGGCTCTCCATCTATTGGTGTCGTAGAATTCAATACGTTCTACATATAGAAAAGTCGGAGAGTCCTAGTGGGACCTCGACCTACTGGCGTAATAGAACCCGATAGGTTCTAGACATAGAAAATTCGAAAGCCTAGTGGGATCTCGGCCGGTTGGTGTCGTAGAACCCGGTAGGTTCTAGACATAAAGAAGTCGAAGAGCCATAATGGGACCTCAGCCTATTGGCGTAGTAGAATCTCGTAGGTTCTAAACATAAAGAGGACGGAGAGCCCCGGTGGAATCTCGACCAGTTGACGTCCCGTTTTAACTCCGCCAACGCTTGGCCTTGTTATTAGAATCGTGATAACCCGTGTGGGTTTTCAAATATTAGTAGTAAGGAAATCCATAAAGATTCAGACGTTCATAGGTTGGCAAATTCTGAGTATATCTTGCTTCATTCTTTACATGACTCAGGTGAGTTGGGATTCAATGCTCGAGAATCTTCTGTGTGATTAAAATCAGAGATCGTTCTCATCAGAATATTGGTTCATAATCGTTTTGTCGTTAGTCATCATTTACAGAGCATTTTGTAATGTTTTGGACGTTTTCCCGATCCTTTGACAATAATATTCGATCCCTCGTGAGATTGTTTCAATTTGTGACCATGTTAGTCATTTTAGAATTGTTATGTAACCCTAATGCGCTTTTTATTTCTTTGATAACAATTGCTTTTTTCAAACGAAAATCAAATAGAATGGTCGGTCTGTTTACGCTGAAAAATGGTAAACAACCGCTGGTCTCCGACTACGGGTTGCTTGTAGGGTCAACCAGTGAATCCTAGGACATAGTGCCAAATAACTGTTTAGTTTTTTGTTTCTCATGTTTTCATGTGATTGTTTTCGACTTAGTCGAAATGAGTTTTCAAACACTTGTAAGAAAAAGGTTAAAATGTCGACTTCGACTAACAAGAATATTTAAAGGAACTGATAGGAAAAAAAACTGGAAATGTTGAATAAAGTGATTTAAACGATACTTAAATTAAATGAAATGAATATCGAGAAGGTAAAATTTAGAAACTTTTCATTGAAAATAAAGACTGGTAATTCATTTGATCTTACATTCTCTCAGCAATTCGCTCGTTTCTCTATACGCTGATACTTTGAGTTTTTAGTGAGATTTATGTAAATTAATGAACACCCCAAATTCAACATAATGAACTCCTATATATACAAGTATGAAATAACTTCTCCTAACGTTTATATCTTCAGACTCCGCCACGTAAAGTCTTGCGGCTGGGGAGGAAGAAAGAAGTTCAACGATGATTCCTAGCAACGGTTGTAATACCTGATTTTGTGGGGATACTCTTTAGGTTCAGTGATGATTCCTAGAAATGGCTGGAATACCTGACTCTGTTTGAGAGGGAAAAAAGGTACAATGATGATTCTCAGCAACAACTAGAATACCTGATTCTGATGGGAAAACGAAGTTCAACGACGATTCCTAGCAATGGATGGAATACCTGACTCGATTGGGAAAAATCTCTTGGTTCAGTGGTGATTCTTAGCAACGGCTAGAATATCTGACTCTGGGGGAGATCAAATTATTCAGAGATGATTCCTAGCAATGGATGGAATACCTGACTCTGCTTAGGGAGTAAAAGAAGGTGACAATTTCTAGCAACAGTTGGAATGTCTGACTTGTGGGAAAACAAAATAGTTTAGTGATGATTTACAACAACGGTTGGAATACCTGACTCTACTTGGGGAAAGATGAAAGTTTAGTGGTAATTCCTAGAAACGGCTTGGGAAAATTTGACTTTACTGGGAAAATCCCTAACGACTGCTGGGAAGTTCCGAAATCTAACAAAGACAATCCCTAGCAACGGCTGGGAAGGTCGGGAGTTTGATGAATTATTCTTGAGTTAGATTGTAATGTGAATTAAAGAGTATACTTATGATGCAATGTTATATATGTGAAATGTCGATGTATGTTTGGGTTGTTGAGGAATGTGTAAATGCAAGGGTTTATAAATTGTGCCAAGTATGATTGGGCTTCGAGTTTGCTTGGGGGAGAATGGGCTTACTTCCTGATATCGAAATCTGGATCTTCAAATGTGTAGTGCGACTGTTGGGGATTTTTTGATTGGGCCAAGTCCATGGGGTGATGTGGCTTTACAATGTTTAGGTCATATCAAGCATGTTGGACTATGATTATCTTTGGATACTTTGAAAGAAAATTAACTTTAATGTTTCCCTTTGAGAGTTCTTTTAGTAAAAGTTATTTACCCTAAAATTTCCAATGCAATGTTAATTAAGGAAATTCACACTTTACAAACAAAGCAGGAAAAGTAAAAGTATTGAGCGTTATGGCTACCGGGGTTCGAAAACGAAAAATCGGGACCTCGTTCGTCCTTGAAGAGAAGACGGAAAAACAAGTGAGTCTCCATCAAATTTTATTGGATTTCCTCTATGGGAGAGGAGAGGGAAAATAGTCGATAAAACCCTCGGGGAAAAGATACGCATACGGGAAGTGCAAAAGGGATAAAGAATTGGTCTCGCAACCGAGATTGGGTTCGGAAGTCGGCTACGCAAGGGGAAGGTATTAATATCCCTCACGTCCATGATACTCCATGGGAACCAAATAGGTTGTCTGCGTGCGTGGGTATTTATATGTTTATTGTGTTTTTTAAAGAGTGTGAAAGAATGAGATATTTGTGTTTTTATAATTGTGCTCGCCAAGGATTGTGGCCCTTGTGCCTACGTATCATTCATTGGGTGGTGAAGAATCAGAGCTTCATAGTTCATAGTAGAAAATGTTTGTGGGTTGGTTTATTTTACCTTTGAGAAAAGGGTTTTCAGTGTGAAGTCCTAAGGCATAAAAATGAGGTTTGATGGGTTGTGTTGTTTTTACCTTGAATAAGGGTTTATGAAGAAGTGTTTGTGATTAGATTGCACTAAAGTCTATGGGCGGGGGTGAATATTCTAGACAAAGAAGCCAAGCGTCTTATGTCCAAAATAATTAGAGTAAGGATAAGAGAGATTCATTCTTACTCATTCTCCACCATTTAAGGCTCGTACCACACAATACTAATCATAGTTTTGTTATATTTTGAATTTGATTATGAAAATTCCGCTTGACGTTGAATTAAGGGTTTGTTTATTTGATTGTGAAATTGGTGATGTATAATGGAAATACAAAGTAACCAAACAAGAAAGTAAAGGGTCTCATATAAGGTAGCCCAAGAGAAATTAGTGTGTGTGCAAAAGTGACCTAAACTAACAAAGGATAATGGTCTTACAATCATGTCTCTCTAGGGTAGTGCCATGATGCCATCTTACAACAGGTATGTAAGTTACATATGAAATCCAAAGTCAAAGGCAAAGTATCACAAGATAAGGGTAAGATCCTCCAAGCAAAGGTTCTAAGTGAGATCCTCTAAATCCAATGGTTGATTACAAGTGGAATAAATCTTTTTGGTCTTATCATTTTATCACATTTTTGTTGTTTTTAATATGATGACAATAAAGTAAAGAATAATAAATAAGCATGCATAAGGATTTTATACAATGATTATGATGATGATGAGTACTTCAATGTAAATGATAAGGCAATGACATAAAAGTAAATCACAAGGTAGTAATAACAATATCACAACAACAATGGTTAGTGAGAAACAAAGTAGTTAGTGGTTAGTAGTATATACAAGTTAAACACTTGAGGATTATCTATCCTTAGGTCAAAAGATTCAAAATATGGTGCATCAGGGGATAACTTATCACTGATGCAAAGTATTGAAGATGATCAATGATCAACTAACAATAGATTTATAACAATGAAAGTTATACAAATCCCAATTCCATCTATCAATAGCTTGAAAAAAGGAAGGTTATATCACTCAAATTATTATAGATTAACAAGTTGATTAATGGTTAGGTTAGACAAGTTATACAATGATTAATGTACAAAGTGAACAAGGAAGCAAAATGGTTAGGGAGAAACAAAGTAGTTAGTGGTTAGTAAACAATGGAAACATAATAAGTCAAATGGAAACACAAATTAGTATACAAGAAAAAGCTTCATCTATGTGTCAAATGATTCAAGTTTGGTTGATATAGAGGCAACTTATTTATTCCTCAAAGTATCATGAATGATTCATTGGTCATTCATTGATAGATTTGAAACATAAAAGGTTTTATCAATCCTAATCAATCGATAATCATGACTTAATAGATCTCATTAGCCATCGATATTCAAAGCCTGAAAAGTCAACCAAAAAATGTCCAAATGAAATTAAATAAAGTGTAATAAAATAAAAGAGGAAAAAATATTAAGGTTTTATGTTGGAAAAAATTCAATCAGAATTAAAATAATGGGATAAAAAATTAAAATCAAATGGGAAACATATAGGTTTAAAATAAGAAAAGGGTGAAATAAAAAGAAAAATTAAAAATAAATGGGGGGCGTTCATTGTGTCAAATGATTCAAGTTTGGTTGATATAGATGCAACTTATTTATTCCTCAAAGTATCATGAATGATTCATTGGTCATTCATTGATAGATTTGAAACATAGAAGGTTTTATCAATCCTAATCAATCGATAATCATGACTTAATAGATCTCATTAGCCATCGATATTCAAAGCCTGAAAAGTCAACCAAAAAATGTCCAAATGAAATTAAATAAAGTGTAATAAAATAAAAGAGGAAAAAATATTAAGGTTTTATGTTGGAAAAAATTCAATCAGAATTAAAATAAAGGGATAAAAAATTAAAATCAAATGGGAAATATATAGGCTTAAAATAAGAAAAGGGTGAAATAAAAAGAAAAATTAAAAATAAATGGGGGGCGTTGGGGGTTGAACCCCTGACCATGGGGTCAACCCCCTTACCAACTGAGCCAAGTGCTCTTTGGTGACAAGGAGGGGCCTCAATGAAATAAATATTAAAGCTGCAATTAAAATGGGAAACACGCGTGTTTCAGCCAATCAAGAACAGACAACATATATATTTTTTTTTTAAATTTGAACCACAAAGAGCACATGTGTATGGAACTTCGTCTTCAACCTCAAGGCATCCAAAATCAAAACCTCGGAACTCGTGTTTTTAATGGGATTTAAACATGGAATCATCATCCAAACACATCATCGTTCTAACCTCCACAATCATGAGCATTGATTGGCTCTGAGTGTGGAGTATTTTCCAAAAGTTCAGAAAAACAATTTGACCTAAAACAAAAATTAAATGCTTAATATTGGACAATCAACACTCAAACCATAGGGTTAAGCTTCAGTGCATGATTTCGAGTGGAATGGTAACTTATTTTAGTGAAGGGGATAGGTGTAGCTACCTGATCGGAATTGGTTTCAGAAGTGAACTTCAATGAGTTTGAGTAGCTTAGGTGAGGTGTTGGGAAGGTGAGTTAGTGTTTGGAAAAGCGTGAGTGATGTTTATGGATGGATTCTTGACACTTTGTTTTAGTTGAAAGGGTTCAAAACTTGAAAGTGTGAACTTTGTTTTCAATGGTCGAATACGATTTTGTAGCAATGTGATTTTGGCTCTTCAAGCTTGGTTTAGGAGTGGAAAGCCTTTCCCTATTTATAGAGAAGGTGTTAGGACTGATAGGTGAGAGAATGAGTGCAGTTTCTTCAGAAAATGGTAGTGGCTTGAAGCATGCTCGAAAGAGGGATTTTGGGGATACGAGTAGGTAAGTTCTGACCTGATTTGCACTCCCAACCATTTGGTCTTGCTCCTTAGCACCAAGCAAGTGCAACCAAAGGCTTTGAAATGGTCTGCTGAAGCTTTGTCTTTTATCCAATTTGGGAAAATTTCAGAATTTGCACATGGCTCGGGTTCTTGGATTGGTGAGCTTTCCACATCCAAGTTGACTTTCATTTGTGCCTTGAAATGTTGTGTAACATGTTAGAGGTCAAATGGAATCAAATTGAAGTAGTTTGGGGACTTGGTACACGAAATTGCAAGTTCTGGTTGGTCGTGGTTTGGCTTGTGCATGATGACAAATTCCAAACTTTGAACTAGGGCCAAATGAAACTGGCTCATGCATTTTGAATGAAATTTGTGCCAAATACTCTTTGCCATGTCCTTGATCAAATGCAAAAGGAAGCAGGTCAAAAGGAGTTTTGGTTTGGAAATGGAAATGTGGTAAAGTGGTGGTTGTGGGCATGATTCTAGGTTTTGCTAGGTGTTTACCGTGAAAATTGATAAACAATCTCTGGTCTCCAAAAAATGGTTTACTTGACAGGATCAACTAGTGAATCTTAGGACATGTGGTTTTGTTAAATATTTCCTTTTAAAACTTATGAACACTTCGACAACGCTCATGATTTGAGAATGTTGTTTTGAAGTTTAAATAGTAGAATGCAGAAAGTGTAACAGAATTGCAATAAAGAATTATAAAGTGAATTGCAGTAAATAGGAATAATGGATAAACTGCGAACACTTTCAATAAAAATGAAAAGACGGTGATTTACACTACATTCTCAATAATCTCATTTCTCATATATACTTAGATACTTGGAGAAATTTATGAGTAATTGTACAATGATTGAAAACCTGAAATCCTATACACTAAGACCCCTATTTACACTAAGTCGAACATAACCTCTATCAACGGGTTCTCTTCCAGAAAACGACACGTTTTACTTGCATGTCCTTACTTCGTCGTGGCTTTACATGCGTCCTTCTCAGACAAATGGATAAGGATAAAAAATAGTTATCATCTTTATTCAAATTCAAAATCCTTCATCAAAAGCAACGTTAATAGTTATCCTGTCGAAATTATAGTCTAAACCCAGAAATACTTCCAAGTCTGAAAACAAGCATTTCCTTATTACACACCAAAAAACCTCTTTCGACAAGATCTTACTCTTCGACGGAAATTCCTTCTTCTTTTCGAAGTTGAGATAAACATTTTCTTTTGCTTACCATACATAATCCAACCTTGGCGTCGAAAACTTCAACTAACAAATTGCCCCCCAAAAATGTCATTTCTGACCAAAGGGAGAGAATGACATTTTTTGAAAGCATCTTTCGACGTTACAGACTTTCCATCTGCTATGACGTCAGTGAAGGAGAATTGCGACCCAAAGCGCAGCGGAAATTAAAATTTCTCCTTTAGAGATCCTTACGAATGGTCATGATCAGTGATAGAATATTTACCTCTTATGACGGTTGAAACCTTTGGTGCAGATCTCTTTTGACGATCAAAACCTTTGATGCAAATCCACAAAGCGATCACGAACGTTGAACGATGACAACGTCTCTACTCAGTCCACACGAACGGGTTCCTTCAATCTCAGTGCTAGCTGGTACGAGTGAAGGCTTTGAGTGAGAGAGGGAGAGAGTGATAGAAAACGAAAATAATGCAACCGCAACTTTTTGCTTCTGCACAAGGGTTCTATTTATAGAACCACTTGTGTGGGCTTCAAGCTAAAAGCCCACTTAAGTGTATTTTGGCCCATATCTTATAATATGCCCAAAATCACTTAAGCCCATGGTACCTTACCATATTTCGCATTCTACTCAAGTACACCGTACCTTACGATGTTCTATAACTCACTTAAGGGCACCGTACCTTACGGTATTCCTTAGTTACCCTATCTCTCATCAATCCGTCCTTTGTGTGTGACCCTGTAGGTTTTCGTGACGTTGGCAATTATATTAAATCACGCATTTAACACAATAAACAGTGAGCGGTATCTAGCAACACATCACTGCTACCCAAGACACGAAAATGTCATGTGATCTGACAAAACCTTTCTGTGATAATACTTATGTGTATAATTACCCTTTTGCCCTTATGTCTATATTGAACACAAGGTATAGACCGTGTCATCCTTGTCTAGTTCAATATTGGGCCCATAGACATTTATCCTGTTACGCAGGATGGGCAAATTCCATCTAGGACACTCATGTCCCTCAGCATGCTTTGTGGAGTACCCATTAACTGTCTTTATGGTTATCCAGTTACGGACAACGTTGGATCAGCAATAAAGCACTCGACTCTACATCTAGGATCCATAGTGGTTTCAGGTCGAAGAGTGGAATACACTATTATCACCATGAGAATAACTTATGACACCTTGCATAACTTTCTATATAGTATTCTCATAGCGGGTCAATCCGGTATAAATATTACTCCTAATATTCATACCTATGTTTAAGACTTGATAACTCTTTATCCATGATCCATGAGATGTGATCATCAGTCTACAAACATAATAGTCTTAATGCTTTAATGTTATCCCACTTCACACTAAAGCTCGACTACGGATACTTTAAGAATAATGTCCTTATGTTTAATGTGACCTCATGATTAAGTCATACTTGATACATTAAACAGACTAACTATTCTAGGGACTTTATTAAACAAACGTAATAAAGAAAAAGCCTTTTATTATTAATAAATAATTCGATACAAGTACCAAAAGTATTGGCCTCTAGGGCTTACACCAACAGTCAGGGCCATCATGACAATTTCCCTTAAACATCTTCTCAAAAGCATGCACTAATATTCTTTGCAATCATCATGCTTCTAGCACCTAAGAAATTGTGGGCTAGCTTCAACTACCATCATCCCATCACTTGTTCTCAGACTAATACGTGTCCCACCATATCTTCAGTCATTGATGTGTGAAATGAACCATTTCCACTTCACTTATTTATAAACAATGAGTATTACTTTTCTTCACTTTCCTCTGTCTTTAAAACTTCTTTTACTCAAAAAGTTCTTCAAAAATTCTTCATCTTTCACACAAAAAACAAGTTTTTCTTCTTCAATCCTACTGCATTAATGGCGTCTTCCACTAAAACTACCAAATTTTCATCAAAGTCCACCAAAGAATCCAGGAAAACTTCTGGTCTCGGTCCAGTCCACAAGGTGTTAGGTCCAGCTGTTGTGGGTAACCAATAATATGTACATGATCCTCCACTCGCTGAAGAGAAAAGAAGAATCTACCAATCACAGGTATTAATTCCCATTTATGTTTTTGGAAAAATACACGCTATGGTAGGACCTTTACCGAACGCAATGGTTAATCCTGATAGTCTTAAGGATTTTTCCCAATCTACCATCACTACAAACCCATAGCCAATGGGAAGAAACCTAGGATTAGCAATGAAACTACTGAAAACCTATACCATGACCATCAAAGCATACCCTCAATAGACAAACACATTGATATAGATTATATGAATAATGGTTTTAGGGTATTTCGATTGTGTCCTTTATTGAAGGATCCCTCTGATTATCTAGGCTGGTTAAAGAAAATAGAGAACAAAAAATCCCAAGTTTGGAAAAACATGGGTATCTTTGACATGATCCAATTGTCGAAGGTTGGACCAGGGTATTGTCAGTCTATGTTGGTCTCTTCTTTGTATTTCTGGGATAACACCCATAATAATTTCGATTTTCCCTGTGGTATGATGACACCTACCTTGTTCGACATTGCTTCCATTATGGGGCTCAATCCGACTGGGGAACCTTACGACCCAAATGTTATGGCTGAGGACACCATATGTGTCGACACCACCAAAATTGCCTTTACCACTTATACAACGTATTATCATGACAAGAGTTTTATTGAAGTTTCTGATCAGGAACATATTGCTTTCCTTGCCCTTTGGTTATCTCGATACTTCTTCTGTTCAAAGTCCTTACAAGTAGCGAAGAAATTTCTGACTATGGCAAACCAACTTCATGCTGGACATAACCTCTACCTCAGCGAAATGATCTTGGCTAGCCTTTATGAGTCTCTAGGAGAATGTGTCACAACTCTCAAGAGTATTCAACCTAAAGGAAATCTGCTACTCTCTGGTCCTTTTTGGTTACTGCAACTATGGTTGAATGCTACCTTCGAAACATCTCTGTCAGTTCAAAATCCCATAGATGTAGAGGCTGAAGAGATCAAAAATAGGAGGGTCAAAGGGACACACATCACTCTGCTGACTCCTAGTGATGAAGGAATAGACCTACATCAAACCTTCACTGGCTATGTGATGATGTTTGCCAAGCGTTATAACTTTGCTCCATCCATGGCCCCTTCGCCCATAAAACGCATGGCCTTTAGTAGTTTACAAGAAAATTCCCTGCTCTGTCAAAAGATCAAGAAGCAGAATCCATTGCCATATGGGAAGAACTTCTCACCCATAGGCTACTTCTAACTAGACTCAGGCAATCGAGGAACCGGTTTACCCTCGCGAGCTACCAGCCTAACCTTGTCGCTCAACAATTTGGCCTCATTCAAATCATGCCAAAACCACTATTCACCATAAAGAACTCTCTCATTCTCTATAATATGATACATACAGAAGCCGAAAGTGACAAATTAATAACCCAATACTCCGATAGAACAACTCACTCCCGTTGCATTTAAACTAAACTTTCTCTTCACCCAAGAGTTCTATTCTTGGTGGAGAAGTTATTATATTGAAGAAGTCTTTGATGTTCCTGCTTTCACTCAACATCTGACCAACGCTTTCTCCTCTGTGCAGGACAAAACCATGAAAGGTATTTCAACTCATGTCAAAGAAATCCAAGCATTCCAAAAGTAATTTGAAACTGCCTACATACCTGATGATCTTAGTCGAACCATCCGCGAAGTAGCATGCACTTTAAAAGAGAAAATTTTAAAGAAATTGGAGGATTTGAAACTGCATTCGCTCATTAAACCTGAACAATGATACGAGCTATCTTTTAACATGCATCTCCCAAAATTTCCTCGACTTCCCAGTGCTGATTATGGCATGGCTTTTAGCCCTCCATTCCCAGACTGGTTCGCCTGTTGAGATCATATAAAATTCTTCAACAAGAATCACGAAAACGTGTCAAGCGGGTGGTTTCGACTAAGCATACTCTAGACAGTTTCAAAGGTCATATTCATACTAACATAGAACATGTCCACATAGAGTCTCCAATATATGAAGGTGTGGAATGGGAGGTTTTTCGACTTCATTTATTAATTCCCTAACTTTATCTTATTTGTGATAATCACCAAAAAAGGCTATAAAAATAACCACCAAAAAGGCTACTCCTACGAACAAAGATGTCGTCGAAGAGAAAGACGAAGGAAACACCCAAAAAAATAATAACAACAAAGGTATACTTCATATATTTTTATTATATTATGTATTTTTTATTTATTTCCTTCATGTCTTTTTATTATATTAAGACATCTTTTCTTTCAGGCAAGTCGAAAACCCCCGCTCACACCCAAGAAGCGAAAACAAAAAGAACCTCAAATTCAGATCACCGATTCAGACGAAGGTGACCTCTCACCGGACACCACCAAACCAACGAAGAAAAGAAAGAAGCAAATAAAGACCTTTGACACTCTCTCTCATCCAAAAATAAAGGCTACCAAAGTCTCTGCAAAGAAATCCCCTACTTCAAAGGAACCTTCGGTCGATCGCGAACCACCAACCACAAAGACTCCTGAACAACGTGAGAGTGATAATTCTAGCCCTGAGGATGAAGGTCCTAAGGTAAAATTCTACTTAAATTCCCAAGTTATTACATGCCTCTCTTGGCTTTTCGACTCATATATATTTGACTTTTTCAAGGGGTTGCAGATAGCACAAAGCAATCAAACATCACACAAATAATCCCAATAAGCAGTAGCGACCTTTCTTATCACCCTACCAGCACTCCCTCTTATCATCCCATATCCCCCAAAGATTCGACAAAAGAATCTACAGAAGTGGGCAAGCCTATTGAGGATATGCACAAGGATCAAGCCGATGATTCTAAGCACGGGAATGAAGAAGAAAATAATACCCTTGTCGAAGGGGAAGCGGATGAGGAGATGCAGGATGCTGGTGACATTGTTGAAAACATAATTGAAGATGGGTCTCCAACAATTGGAAATAAAAACACTGATAGTCCATATGACGAAGAAGAAGAGGATCGTTCCATGTCTGCTGAGGACGAAGATGAGGACCAAGAAAATGTACCACAAGATGAGCAAAACAAAAATGTACCAAAGACCAAAGCAACCTCTGATGTCAGCATAAGGACTATGGCAACTTCTACTAGAAACATTGGTGCCCTCTCTTTAGAAGAACTCGAAGCACTAAAAATGAGAAAACCATTGGAATACCTGAAAGTCATTATGAGTGAAAGGGTAGTTCGACTGACAAAAGCCCCAATACTTCAACAGCGTCAGGTGGCCAATCTACCAGCAAATATGGTGATGAATTACTTCTCAAGATTAAATAAAAGGCCTTAGATGTTGATATGTTCCAACTTTTGGAAAGCGATGCCACTGCTTTCTTTGGGATCAAAGATCTCCTGATACAAGTTGACGTTTTAAACGCTTCCCAAGAAGTCGCAAACGTCATCATGGATATGGGACTATTGATTGATCAAGTTATTGTTGAACTTAATCTTATAAGGGAGGATTTGAACAAAATCCATAACAAATCAGAAACCCAAGCAGCGGAATGGGATGTTGCCACCAAATCTACTGCAAAAGTGGCAGAAATAGAGAAGGGCTCAGAGCAGAACAAAAAGGAGGTTGAAGCTTGCGACAAAAACATCCAGGCTTGGGAGCAACAAATAAGAGAATTGTAAGCCAAGGTTACTGAGGCCAAGGAGCACAAAGATGAACTCCTAAAGCCCGATCAGGACGAATTGGCCAAGGAAATTCAAGTAGTCATGCATCATGCCGAAAGGGCTCAGAAACTAGAAAAGGAAATTGACAGCCTTATTTCAAACAAATTTGTTTACGAACGACACTTGAGACTTCAAAAGTCGAAGTACCACAAAATGAAGGCTTCTCTTCCCTTTTAGCTTCTTTGTAATTGTTGGACCTCTGGCTGGGATATTCTTGTTTTTCATGTAATGACTTTTAAGCTCTTCATGGCATTTGTATAATGAGTTAGCTATATGTAGCGGGAAATTCATGATCATCAAGCAATTGACAAGCTAGAGATCAATTAACAAGAGTCGCCATCGTGTTTTTATTGTTTCCAATGGAAAAGGGAAAAAGTACGAATAAAACCCAAATAGTAAGAAGTTTTCCAATAAAAACTAATAAAAAGTCAGAGATCACAGATAAGGGGCATTATTCATTCCTACTTTCCATTTTGGCTTCCATTATTGAGTATGGATTATTCTGTCTTAATTTTTACTTCCTGAAGCAGTGGTCTATATTTTTTCAAATATTTCCCGTTTACTCTCAGGACTCTTCGTTCTTCATTTAATTCTTCGATCTCGTACGCGCCATTAGAAAAGACTTGGATAATTTGAAAATGACCTTCCCACTTTGGGGACCATTTACCCAATGCTCCATCTTTTTGATCCATGGACAAGATTACTTTCCACACTAAGTCTTCAGGCGAAAAAGCTTTGAGTTTAACCTTTTTATTGTAATATTTCTCTACTCTTTTTTTTGCCTCTTTAATAATTCTAAGGCTTTTAACCTTTCTTCGTCTAAATCAACTAATTCGTCCAACATCATGTTCTAATAGGATTGAGATGGAATTTCATTCTGCCTTTGGACTCTAGTTGGCTGAAGATAGATTTCGAATGGCAACACTGCATCGTGACCATATGTCAGTCGAAAGAGCGTAGTATTTGTAGCCTCTTTGGGGGAGGTTCGACATGCCCATAAAATCTGGTCTTATGCCAATTCCTTGGCTTCTTCCCCACATGTTTTTTAATCAATCAAATAACTACCTTATTTGCTGCTTCGACTTGACCATTTGCCTGAGCATAATAAGGTGAAGATGTCAATAGCTTGAACCCCATTTCTTTAGCAAACTCCTGAACCTTTCGACCAGTGAAAACTGATCCTTGGTCAGTTGTAATAGTTTATGGGATTCCAAACCTATAAATGATGTGCCTTTGGATGAATTCGATCACTGCTTCTTGATCAACATTCACCAAAGGTATAACCTCAATCCATTTAGTGAAATAATTTATACCCACTAAAATGTATCTTTGACTCTTGGGTGATGTTGGTTGAATTTCTCCAACCAGATATAATGCCTAAGCTCTAAAAGGCCAAGGTTTCACAATGGAGTGTAGTTCTCTTGCAGGGACATGTTGTATGCCTGCATGTGTCTGGAACACTTGGCATCCTTTAGCGAATTTAATATAATCCTTAAGCATGGTAGGCCAATACATCCTTTGTTGAAATAACAATCATTTCATCGTATGGTCTACCTAATGCGCCCCACATGCCCCACTACGGACACTAGAGAGAGCTAAATATGGCTCAGCTTCACTAAGGCATTTGAGTAAGACTCCTTCTGGAGTCTTTTTAAATAGTTTGTTCCCCATAAGAATATAACTTAAAGCGTGGTACCTGATTTTCCGTTCAGTATATGTTGTTGGATTCTGTAAATATTCTACAATTGATTTTCTCCAATCTTCGTCTGCCAATCCGTCTATAACTAGTATTTCAAAACTCTCTTCGTCAACGTACCCTAACCTTGTTGTTTCCAAATATGTTGGGGATAATTTGGTCGACACAACTCTTCCTATGACTTCGATTTCATCTTGCAATTTTTCTTTTTAAATCTTATATCTAGAAGCAATTTTGGCCAGGTCGTTAGCCTCTTGGTTCTCAAGTCGAGGTATGTGTCGAATGCTTATCATTTTGAACCTTCATAATAGTCTATTGGCTATCACAATGTACAATAAGATTTTCTTTAACACATTTATACTCGTTGGTAATTTGTTTTATGGCTAACTCTGAGTCATCCATTATTTCGACTTGAGTTGCCCCCAACTCCAACAATATCTCAAGTCCGACTATTAAAGCCTCATATTCAGCCTCATTGTTTGAACAAAGGCCTTCGACCTTATACTTGAATCTTGTTGGAATTTTGTTAGGAGAAATAATCAATACTCCCACATCCGTTCCAACCTCATGACTAGAACCATCAAAGTATAATTTCTAGGGTTTAAGCTCCAGATAGTTTAGGGAGTTTTCGACTACAGAGTGGTCGACTATAAAGTCTGCTACCACTTGTGCCTTAACAACCTTTAAAGGCATGTACGTTAAAGAATACCCAGTTAAGGTCAGTTCCTATTTACCGATTCAACTATGTAAAATTGGTTCCGATAACATATATTTGATAATGTCGAAATGAGACGAAACGTAAACATCAACTGGCTTTATATAATGATTCAATTTTGTACATGAGAAATATAGACATAGACATAATTTTTCGACTATACTATATCTAGTTTCTACATCATTTAAGACCTTACTAAGGTAGTAAATGGATCTCTCGATGTCATTTTCATCCTCTTGATCCAACATGCTCCCTAAAGTCATATCAGATGTAACTATGTACAGTCTCATATTTCTCTTCCTATAAGGAGGCGCCAAAATTGGAGGATGAAAAAGGTAGTCTTTGATCTTGTCGAAAGCCTCTTGTTATGCTTGCCCCTATTTAAAACCTTCCTTCTTGTGTCGAACTAGAGGTGACAAGGCTTGAGTCTTGCCACTTAAATTTTAGATGAACCTCCTGTAAGAACAAAAATTGTTTTACAACAGATTCCAGGATTTTGATGATAACAAAGGATGAAACCAAAAATGACACTCTAACGAAATTTCTCTAAGTGTGTAGGACTCTGAACAAGAACAAAGGAATCTGATCGCTTTATCAGATACAAAATCGAATCAGATACAAAGTACCAGAAGATCAGAAGCATCTAAAAAAGAAGCGCGCTCTAGAAGTTTTGACTCTGAGTAAAACAACATAGCAAAATACCAGAAGCTCTAAACTTCCTCTGGAATCAACGCTGATGATCTAAAAGACCAGGACTATCAGAAGCTCTAATGTAACTTCAACACAATCTCAGATTAACAGAGTTAACGCAGATTCTGACGAAGGATCTCCTAATCCAGAAAAGAGTAACGGAAACTACAACTTCAAATGGAAAGAAAGTATATTTGGAAAGAAGTTATTCAAGGAGACAAATTGATTATGGCAAGAAACACAGAAGTAATGGCATTAAACTCTCATCAAAGACAAATATTCTGCCATCACTACAACGGTACTTTCACCACTATATAAAGGACGGCATACTTCATTGAGAGACACACCTGAACGCCCAAAAAAACTCTACTCTCTCTCTTAGTCTTTCACGAGCTGTTGCTCATACGTGAAATCACTTGCTTGCTCTATTTGTTGTAATATTTGCTTTATCTTAGAAGCACCTTAGATTACAATTTTCTTTTGCTAAATTGATTTTGTTCCTCAAGTGACTCTACGTAGTCTGTATACTTGGGAGGACGAAGAGATCTTTCTCTTAGACGTTGGTTGTAATAATCTTTCAAGATTAGTGGATTAAGTCCTTTTTGAAGGCGAAATCACCTTGGCCGGGTGGACTGGAGTAGCTTTGTGTTATAAGTGAACCGGTATAAAATCTTGTGTGTTCTTATTCTGCAAAAGCGCTTATTTTCCAAAACAATTCAAACCCCCCTTTCTTGTTTTTCTCACCTTCAATTGGTATCAGAGCTTCAGCTCTGTTATTGATTTTCTAATCAAACACTTAACCGTGTAGAGAGATCTAGAACGAGAAAAACCATGGCCCACACAAATGAAAGAGACAGTTACAATGCTAAGCCTCCTGTTTTTGATGGATAGAAATTCGATTACTGGAAAGATAGAATTGAAAGTTTCTTTCTAGGCTATGACGCTGATCTCTGGGACATTGTCACAGATGGATACAAACCTCCTGTAACAGATGCTGGAGTTGAAGTTCCCAGAAGTAAGATGTCAGATGATCAGAAGCGCGAATTAAAAAATCATCACAAAGCCAGAACGATACTTCTCAATGCCATATCTTACAACGAGTATGAAAAAATCACCAACAGGGAAACAACTAAAGACATACTCGACTCCTTAAGGATGACTCATGAAGGAAACTCTCAGGTCAAAGAAACAAAGGCTCTGGCTCTAATCCAGAAATATGAAGCCTTCAAAATGGAGGATGACGAAGCTATAGAGGTAATGTTCTCTAGATTCCAAACTCTTATTGCAGGTCTCAAAGTACTAGACAAAGGATACACAACTGCAGACCATGTCAAAAAGATAGTCAGAAGCTTGCCAAAGAAGTGGAGACCCATGGTCACTGCCTTAAAGCTTTCAAAGGATCTGAACAACATCAGTCTTGAAGAGCTTGTCAGTTCACTCAGAAGTCATGAGATAGAACTGGAGGAAGATGAGCCTCAGAAGAAGAACAAGTATGTAGCATTAAAATCTAGATCTGAAAAGCGCAAGTCTGACAGGAACAAAGCCTTCCAGGCCGAAACAGAAGATGCTGATGACTCTGAACAGGAAGATTCTGATGATGAAGAAGAATTGTCCCTCCTGACCAGAAGAGTTAAACAACTCTGGAAAAAGAGGAACAATAACTTCAGGAGACCAAGACCCAGAGGGGATCGATCAGAATCAACCTCAAAAGGTAAAACTAACAAAGATGTTACTTGTTATGAATGTAAAGAAACAGGTCACTACAGGAATGAATGTCCCAAGTTAAAGAAAGACAGTTCCAGAAAAGAGAGCTTCAAGAAAAATTCCCTTAGAACCAAGAAGGGATTGATGGCTACCTGGGATGATAGCGAATCTGACTCATCAGAATCTGACTCTGATGAACAGGCTAATGTGGCGTTCATGGCTACCACATCTAGGAACACTTCAGATGAAGAATCTAAATCAGAAGAGGTATTTTCTGAACTCTCTCGATCTGACCTAGAATCATGTTTGTCTGAAACTCTTAGCTCATATCAGAAACTAAAACAAAAATTTAAAGCAATAAAAGGATGTCTTGAAGAAAAATTTGAAGAATGTGGCAAACTTGAGACAAAAATTCTAGAACTAAAAGATGAAAACAAAGTTTTGACATCACTAAGAGATGCAGCAAAGAAAAATTGTTTAAAACTGGAAGAAGCGTTATCTCAAGCTCCACAAACTTCAAACACGATAATTTATAAATACGAAAAAGCCTTTCAAAAGTTTCTGAAAAATGGGATAGGAAGGAGTGTAATGGCATCCATGATCTATGGAGTCAGTCAGAACAATAGAAAAGGAATTGGATATGATCCTAAGGAAGATAAAACTTCTACTAGTGACCAACCTAAATCTCCATTTTCATATCACTATACACACACACAAGAGCAAAAATTTGATAATGCTAGAAAACCCAAAGTGATAAGAAACTCTGGGAAAACTAATCATAAAGGACCCAAAAGACTCTGGGTACCAAAGGATAAGATTGTTTATGTTGCAGATATCTTATGCAGCAAAGTTCAAACACCAGTCATGGTACCTGGACTCTCGATGCTCGCGACACATGACAGGAAGAAAGTCTATGTTCCAAAGCTTGGAACTTAAAGACGCTGGATTCGTAGGCTTCGGAGGAGATCAGAAAAGAAGGATCAGAGGCTCCGAAACTATTGGTAATGGTACTCTTCCCTCTATATCTGATGTCCTTTATGTAGAAGGATTAATGCATAACCTGTTATCCATAAGTCAATTAAGTGATAACAGTTATGATGTAATCTTTAATCAAAAAACATGTAAAGCCATAAATCAAATCAATGGTTCTGTCCTGTTCACAGGCAAGAGGAAAAACAATATTTATAAAATAAATCTTTCTGATTTAAAAGAACAAAATGTGAAATGTCTGATGTCCGTTCACGAAGAACAATGGGTATGGCATAGATGCTTGGGCCACATTAGCATGAGGAAATTATCTTAGCTAAATAAACTCGAGTTAGTCAGAGGCCTACCTAAGCTGAAGTTCTCTTCAGATGCTCTGTGTGAAGCATGTCAGAAAGGAAAATTTTCAAAAACATCTTTCAAAAAGAAAAATACTGTTTCTACCTCTAAGCCTCTGGAACTTCTTCACATTGACTTATTTGGTCCTGTGAAAACAACATCAGTCAATGGAAAGAAGTATGGACTAGTCATTGTTGATGATTTCAGTCGCTGGACATGGGTGAAATTCCTAAAACACAAGAGTGAGTCTCACTCTGTATTCACTAGTTTCTGCTCCAAAATACAAAAAGAATTTGACTCTAAAATTATCAGAGTCAGAAGTGATCATGGTGGGGAATTTGAAAATAAATTTTTTGAGGAATTATTTGACTCTAATGGAATATCCCATGATTTCTCCTGCCTTAGAACTCCACAACAAAATGGAGTTGTAGAGAGGAAGAATAGGACACTCCAAGAGATGGCCAGAACCATGATCAATGAAACTAATGTGGCTAAGCACTTTTGGGCCAAAGCTGTAAATACAGCGTGTTACATTCAGAATAGAATCTCCATAAGACCTATTCTGGAAAAGACTCCCTATGAACTGTGTAAAGGAAGGAAACCAAACAATTCATATTTTCATCCATTTGGATGTTCTTGCTTTATCTTAAATACTAAGGAACATCTGAACAAGTTTGATTCTAAAGCACATAAAGGCATTATGTTAGGATACTCAGAACGCTCTAAAGGCTATAGAGTATACAATACAGAAACCAAAATTGTGGAAGAATCAATTCATGTCAGATTTGATGATAAGCTTGACCCTGAAAAGTCAAAGCTAGTTGAAAAATTTGCAGATTTGGAGATCACTCTTGCAGGATCTGACAAGAAGATTGAAGCTCCAGAAGCAACTGCCAGTCAAATTCCAGAAGGAGCTGACTTCCCAGTGATCCCAAAGAAAGCTAAAAGTCTCCTCAACATATCTGAAAAGTTAATTCTGGGAAATAAAGACGAACCTGTCTGAACTAGGTCTACATTCAAGACCTCTGAAGAAACTCCTCTGGGACTAGTATCTCTGATCGAGCCTACATCTTGTGATGAGGCACTTCAAGATAGCGACTGGGTTCTAGCCATGCAAGAAGAGCTAGATCAATTCACAAAGAACAATGTCTGGGATCTTATTCCTAAGCCCAGAGGCACTCACATTATCGGAACCAGATGGGTATTCAGAAACAAGTTGAATGAGAAAGGAGAAGTCGTCAGAAACAAAGCTCGACTGGTGGCTCAAGGTTACAGTCAACAAGAAGGTATTGACTATAATGAAACCTTTGCTCCAGTCGCCAGGTTAGAATCTATTCGCCTACTTGTATCTTTCGCTATAAATCATTCTATCAAATTGTATCAAATGGATGTCAAGAGCGCATTCCTTAATGGTTATATATCAGAAGAAGTGTATGTCAACCAACCTCCAGGTTTTGAAAATCCAAATTACCCAGAACATGTTTTTAAACTTAAAAAATCTTTATATGGACTTAAACAAGCTCCCAGAGCTTGCTATGAACGATTAAGTAATTTTCTTCTGGAACATAATTTTATCAGAGGGAAAGTTGACTCCACACTCTTCTGTAAAAACCTTAACAATGATCTCATCATATGCCAGATATATGTTGATGATATTATTTTTGGTTAAGCTAACGCCTCTGTATGTCAAGAATTTTCTGAGCTAATGCAGGCAGAATTTGAAATGAGCTTAATGCAAGAACTAAAGTTCTTTCTAGGAATTCAAATTAACCAAACTTCAGAAGTCACGTACGTTCATCAAAGCAAATACATAAAAGATGTTCTGAAGAAATTTGATATGGCTGAATGCAACTCTACAAAGACTCCCATGCATCCAACCTGTATTCTCGAAAAGGAAGAAGTCAGTAAAAAGGTTTGTCAGAGGCTCTATCGTGGTATGATAGGCTCTCTTCTCTATCTAACTGCTACTCGACCTGATATTCTCTTTAGTGTTTGTCTCTGTGCCAGATTCCAATCAGATCCTAGAGAAACTCACTTAACTGCAGTTAAGAGAATTTTCAAATATCTGAAAGGAACTCCTAACCTGGGCCTGATGTATGAGAAAACATCAGAGTATAGACTTTCTGGTTATTGTGATGCAGATTACGCAGGAGATAGATTGGAACGAAAAAGCACATATGGAAATTGTCAGCTCTTGGGAAACAATATGATATCATGGGCCAGCAAAAGACAATCAACCATAGCCCTCTCCACAGCAGAAGTAGAATACATCTCAGCATCACTGTGCACTACTCAGATGCTCTGGATGAAGAATCAGTTAGAGGATCTGCAAATCTTCGAGAGTAACATTCCTCTCTTTTGTGATAATACTGCTGCCATTTGTTTAAGTAAGAATCCCATTTTACACTCCAGAGCTAAGCACATTGAAATAAAACATCATTTTATCAGAGACTATGTTCAGAAAGGAGTAGTAACTTTGAAATTCATTGATACAATCATCAATGGGCCGATATTTTTACTAAACCCTTAGCTGAAGATAGATTCCTCTTTATTTTAGAAAATATGAACATTCAAAACTGCCCTGAATAATTTGTGCCTCTGATGTTGTAAAATGCGACTCTGATGTAAACACAATGGATTCTGCCTCTGACTCTGATGCTTCTACCAAGTTAGAAGCTATCTGAGTTAGAATTCTCCAGGAACCAACCCTTTGGTATTCCTGAAGATCAGATAAAGCAAACACGTGGAGTACCTTGCATCTGACCTTGGAACTTCTAGACAGCTGTCTACTAGTAATCAAGGAACAATCCCTTGAAATCTCCTCGAGCAGTGTACTAGTTGTTGGGATTAGACATCATTTATGAGCGGTAATCATTTTCCCCCCTAAACGTGCTAACTTGGTTTTTGTGCTAAACTCTGATTTGTGTGTCGTTTTGCATGCGCCCTAATTTTGGTATTTAAACACCTTCGTCTCACACATTGCACACTTCCCACTCTCACGCACTCTTAAAACCTCAGTTCTCTCAAGGCATTTCTGCAAGCAGTTCTTCATCTTCATCTCAGTTCTTCATCAACATCATGGATGCTCAACAACAAGCAGTGTTCAACTTCTCCCAACAAATGAGTTCAAGCGAACAAGTTCAAAGCACAAGCAACCCTACTCCAACGGTTACAGGCGTAGTTACAACACCAATCTACAAGGAGCCTCACATTCTCGATCGTGAGCCCCATATTCATCTTGCAACGCCCTTTGACAAACTGGAAGTTTTATGTGAATCCTTGGTGGATTTTGATAATATGAAGAGAAATGGCGTAGACCTCACTGAAGAACTTCACAAACAAGGTTGGGGAAACTACTTTCAACGCCTCTACGGTCCAGTTTACCCAAATCTTGTGAAAGAATTCTGGAGATTTGCTGATGCTGACGATCACTTCATTGTCTCCTATGTTCTGGGAGTCAAGATGGTGATAACTGAGACGTCCATCGCTGCTCTTTTGAGCATGGAGAAAGATGGAGGCAGAAGAATCTACAACATCAATCCTAGGGCGAAATACATATCTCAAGAAATCAATCTAACAATCTTCAAGCAAAACGCAGAAGGAAATCCCTCCAAGAACAAGGAATTACTTCAGAACCTCCGGGTTTGGCTGAAGATCATTCTGGGTACCATCCATCATCGCCCAACGTCAAACTCCTCAGACTACATCAACACAGATCAGAAATGTATTCTGTACTGCATTCACAAAGGTATGAAGCTATGCCTTCCAGCACTTCTCTTCAAGTACCTCAGAGACTCCGTACAAGAAACCAGAAATCATATGAAGCCCAGAACTTACATCCCCTTGGGAAGACTCATCTCAGATGTACTGATAGAAAGTGGTCTCGTGGACCATCTAGTAAGGCTCAGACTCATGGATGACATGGCAATCGACACTAGAAAGCCTCTGAACTCCAAGAATCTGAAGAGCATGGGGATTCTGGACAAGGTCAACGTTAGACCTACTCTGGACACCTCCTCGGACGCCTTAAAAGATCAGAGGAAAATTCCCCATGGTCTATATCTGTTCTCCAAGGAAGAACCTAAAAAGGCAATCCTCCACTATCTCCAAGGTCTGAAGGATGAAGGAGTGGATATCTCAGACTTCAATCCGAACGATCTGCCAGATAAAGCTCCAAACTTCATGAGGCATAAAAGAGGTCCCTCTAAGAAGACATCGCAGGCGAAGAAAGCAAAGCTAGGAGAATCCTCTGGATCAAGACCTCCAGCACCTCTGCATGAGCCTTCTGGTAAATCTGTCTCTCCTGCTCCCTCTGCACAAACACAACAACTTGCTTCTTCTATCCCTCAACCAACCCCTCTATACACTCCATCTGAAACCCCTCCTTCAACGACCAGAACATCTCAACCACTCCCAAAATTTAACCTTACCACCACCTCCTTACCCCTATCTGAAGCTGAAAGGCTGAATGAAACCACCTCCTCATCTTCAGCCCCAGAATCACCCCCTACTTTGTCATCTGATCTGACATAGAACTCTCTGACGCGTCTTCTCCCACTCTAGACCAACTTCAGACTCAGAACCTTGCCTCAAAACAACCACAACAATCTGCACCTGAACCTGAAGTAACCTCACCACCCACAGAACAACAAAACCTCACTCCATCTGACGTTCAACCCTCTGACATTACCCCTCCCAACACTTCCGCTTAACCTCAAATTCTCAACCTAAGCCCTCCCACTTCTTCACCTCTACCATCTGAACCAGAAAACTCCCTGCCAACCCTAGAGGAAGCAATTATGCTGTTTGCAGGAGCATCAGTTGAAAAGGTCAAGTCTCTGACCATCAACTCTGGCATCAGTGATGATCCTTCCTCTGTTAGGACACACTGGAACAAAGTTATTGGCTGGATGACCTCTGAGGCCTTCAAGCTGAAGAACCTCTCTGAGCAAGTCAGAAACGACTTTATCAGAGACGCTGAGGCAACACTACATGAGTGCTTAGCCAGAGAAGCTGAGGAATAAACTAGAAGGGAAGCAGAAGAAAGAGCAAGACAAGAAGAAATTCAAAGGGTTAAGGAAGCTGAAGCCAACGCTCTAGCTGACGCTGCTGCTGCTGAAGCTGAAGCAAAAGCTGCTGCTGAAGCTGAAGCTAAAGCCGCTGCTGACGCTGAAGCTCTCCGTGCTGAAGAACAGAATGCTCTGACTCAGGGGGAGTCCTCTACATTTGCCCATCTTGTTCTCAAGACCCTTGAGGAGCTTCAGAAAGAGCAGAAGAAAGTCCGAGCCAGATTGGATCAACAGGACACAGTCAACGCCAACATCTAGAATCTGCTGACCCAACTGCTTCAGAGGATGCCTCCTCCTCCCAACCCTTAGGCACCTAGGATTATTTCTTGCTTGTTGCTTTTTGTCTCTGCTTGTTCCTTTTTGTGTCTCTGATGTTTATGCTCTTATCTGGATATATATATATATATATATATATATATATATATATATATATATATTCTTCTTTTTTTTTACTAAGTCTTTTTGATTCTGACAAAAAGGGGGAGAAATCAAAACAACTTTGATGAAAACTTATCTAATTCCTTCAGTACTCTGCAAACATATTATTCAATAAAAATCTATCTAACTCTCCTTGACTCGGGAAGTTGCAGAAGAGTATCTAGAAACTCCATTGCTTGGAAGCTCTGGTAAGAACTTCTGAACTCCCTAGCTTATCTCAGGGGGAGCTCACTTCTATTTGATCTGATAAACTCTTATATCTGAATGTTTCATCTATTAATTAAGTGTGTTTTGTCATCATCAAAAAGGGGGAGATCGTAAGAACAAAAATTGTTCTACAACAGATTCCAGGATTTTGATGATAACAAAGGATGAAACCAAAAATGGCACTCTAACGAAATTTCTCTAAGTGTGCAGGACTCTGAACAAGAACAAAGGAATCTGATCGCTTTATCAGATACAGAATCGAATCAGATACAAAGTACCAGAAGATTAGAAGCATCTGAAGAAGAAGCGCGCTCTAGAAGTTCTAACTCTAAGCAAAACAGCATAGCAAAATACCAGAAGCTCTAAACTTCCTCTGGAATCAACGCTGATGATCTAAAAGACCAGGACTATCAGAAGCTCTGATGTAACTTCAACACAATCTTAGATTAACAGAGTTAACACAGATTCTGACGAAGGATCTCCTAATCCAGAAAAGAGTAACGGAAACTACAACTTCAAATGGAAAGAAAGTATATTTGGAAAGAAGTTATTCAGGGAGACAAACTGATTATGGCAAGAAACACAGAAGTAATGGCATTAAACTCTCATCAAAGACAAATATTTTGCGATCACTACAACGGTCCTTTCACCACTATATAAAGGACGACATACTTCATTGAGAGACACACCTGAACACACAAAAAAACTCTACTCTTTCTCTTAGTCTTTCACGAGTTGTTGCTCATACGTGAAATCACTTGCTTGCTCTATTTGCTGTAATATTTGCTTTATCTTAGAAGCACCTTAGATTACAATTTTCTTTTGCTAAATTGATTTTGTTCCTCAAGTGACTCTGCGTAGTCTGTATACTTGGGAGGACTAAGAGATCTTTCTCTTAGACGTTGGTTGTAATAATCTTTCAAGATTAGTGGATTAAGTCCTTTTTGAAGGCGAAATCACCTTGGCCGGGTGGACTGGAGTAGCTTTGTGTTATAAGCGAACCAGTATAAAATCCTGTGTGTTCTTATTCTGCAAAAGCGCTTATTTTCCAAAACAATTCAAAACCCCCTTTCTTGTTTTTCTCACCTTCACCTCCTTAGGAAGTTGTTCTTTCCTAGCAATGAATGCAATTCCTTCTTTGTTGATGGCGCTTTCGCTTCCATGATAGCCTTGGTCTTGTTATGATTAATTTTGATTCCTTTCTTATGGACCACGAAGCCTAGAAAATCCATAGCCTGCACACAAAAAGCACATTTTAGAGGATTCATCTTTAGACCATGTTTCCTCATTCTTTCAAATGATTGTCGAAGATGGTCTATATGACTTTTTCCTGAAACAGACTTAACCATAATGTCATCAATATAAATTTTCATGAAATTTTCGATGAAGTCATGAAATATAGAATTCATTGTTCTTTGGTAAGTTACCCCAACATTTTTTAGGCCAAAAGGCATCACTACCCCATTCGTAGGTGCCTAAGGCGTTGGGGCATCGAAATTTTGTTTTTGCACATTTTCGTCAATAATGAAAATTTGGTTATAGCCAGAATATCCGTCGAGCATGCTAAGATATCCGTGCCCTGAAGTGGAATCTACCAGCATTTCTGCTATGGGCATTGGATATTCATCCTTTGGGGTTGCAGCATTCAGATCTCTGAAGTTAATGCAAACCCTCAAAGTGTCATCTTTCTTAATGACTGGTACAATATTAGCAATCCACTCGACATACCTGGTCGTACGAATGAAGTTTCACTTGAGAAGACTTTCGACCGCTTCCTTGATTTTTGACAGAACCTCAGGTGCGAAACGACTTGGAGTCTGCTTGATTGGCATCTTCCCATGCTTTATAGGCAACTTTAGTTCGATCAGTTCCCTGCTTAGTCCTGACATCTCATTGTAATCCTAGACGAAGCAAACCTTGTATTCCTCCAACAACTGGATTACTTCGACCTTGAGTTCTGGACTGATGTTGGCACTTATGTATGTTGGCCTTTTGATTGTACCTTCCGCCGAGTCGATTTTCTCTAAAGGATTTTGCACTAGCATCTTTATATCATTTTCCAACGGATCCTTTTCAAAACCCAAATGCTCGTCATCATAAATGGCGTCGAGCCTCTGGCCTTGCACTTCGTCTTGAAACTTATCAAGTGGTTCCGACTTGAAGTCCTTACCAGGACCTTCTAAGTGCACTTCATTTCTTTTGGCTTCGATATCCATATATTTGACTTCAGCCTCTAAGGCCTCTTTTAAATTGTTTTCGGCTATTTAAGCCGAAATCTTTTTCAATGTCTCTGACTCAGACATCGTCATCGAATTCGCTTCCCTAACCAGTTGGTCAGATTCCTTCAGTTCCTCTGAATCCCAAATCTTCTTCACCTACTACTCCCTATCCCATTGGAAACCATGGGTTGGGTGTAGGTACCAGGAACAAAATATATTGTCAACTGGCGTAAGGTCGAACCCGGCAGGATTGCAAGGGGCAATGTGTGTCAAGTGTTTGTCAAAGTTCCTGCTATCCACTTAGTTGACTTTTGCCATATAGTAACTTTGGACTGCCTCTATATTCTCCACTATTCCATTGTTTCGCCATATGGAAATTCGTTGATGTAGTGAGTAAGGTATTGCACCGATACCATGGATCAATTCTCGACCTAGAAGCAGGTTATAGTTGGATTTTAACGCTATCAACATAAACATAGTCGGCCTTGTGATGGTGTCGACTGCAAAGTCTACTTGAATTACCCCCATTGTTGTACCCACTTTCCCCTCATAGTTCGAAAGGACCATGTTATGGGGTTTAGTGTCGGTATCATCCTTCCCTATTCTTTTCAACATGTTGTGCGACATTAGATTCATAACCGCTTCATCATCCACTAGGATTTTATTCACTCCTACGTTTTCCACTTTGCCTCTAATAAATAGAGGTTTCAAGTGGCTCTTCATCCCTTTGTCGGGCCTTTCAAAAAAGGAATTTTGCTCTTCTACGCACCCATTATTCATCACGTAGTAGCAAACTGGCCTATGCCTGCCCATTTTCACATTCGTTGCATCCCTAGGTTCTTCTACTTCCATGACTTGGTCGTATTCCCTAGGCAACACAAGCACCATGTTACACATGATATCCAATGATGGTTCTAAATCTGTGTCAAAATCGTCCTTCAGCATATCATCCTCTACTGCTGCTTGGTCAGATTCTCTGTAGATTTCTCCTTCTGGGAGGAAAAAAGCTTCCTTTCGACAAACTTATTTTCTTTGTTCCTTTCCTGTTTTAGGGGTACGTTACTACTTGATTTTTCCTTCGCCATTTCTCCAGCCTCTCTCTCATCCTTTTGTCTCCTCTGCTCTCTCCTCCACTGGGACCTTAACATCGGTTTCTTCCCTTTGTAGTTTTCGGAGCGATATGCTAGCTGTTTTGAGGTTTGGAATTCCTTGCGGTACGCCAGTGAGGAACCTCTCTGCACCTAAAAGTTTTGCCACTTCTTATGGCCTTATTCACCTCTTTCGACATGCTTCACCCACTTACCCTTGGGGACGTTAGTTGGAGGCTTGAAGGTGGCTGGTTTATAGCCATGGAGTCCTAGTCTTTCCTGCTCTTGCCTCCTAGGCATTCTCCTTCTGTCTAAATCCAAGCGGTTGTTCGTGTCCTTCCAATTCCTCCTGTCCTTGGCCAGTTGAACTCCCTCGACATTCTCCGTTGCCTTTCTGTCGAAGACTGAGATGCACATTGGGCACAACATTACCTCAGATTTATTCCTCTGGCACTTGTGAAGGAATTCGACCAAGCTTTCGTCTAGCTTGGGATAAGTTATTTTGGCATACTCCTCTTGTCCGAGGCTTTGTTCGTCACCCTCCATAGAAGTTTCTTGGGTCACTTCGACCATGTTCATTGTTAAGCTAGCATCTTCAGTGATGTCCAGATTCTGTAACTTGATTCTAAGGCCTTTAGTGGCCTCAGTTATGTTGTTAGCCTGTATGAAACCTCCAGTAGTTTCATTTGTTGTTATCATTTGACTGGAATTCTCAGTGATTTCCTTATCGAAGCCTTCAGTGACTCCTTGAATGGAACCCTCAGTGGTTCCCTTGTTTAAGCCTTTTGTGACTCCTTGGTTGCAGCCTTCAGTAGCTACGGCCATTTCAACTTTCTTGGCGTAGTTCAGAGATGCTTCCACCATATTCACGAAGGATGGTTCCACAAAGTGTCCATTCGCCACCTAGAGAGGATCTGAATCGATCCTCATTTGGGACTTCGACTTATCTCTGAACTTGAGCCTTCCATCCCTGATAGCCTTCTGCACAAGATCCCTGAAGAGAAAACATTACGAAGTTTTATGGCCCAAAATATTATGATACTTATAAAAGCCCTCTTTTTTCTTTATTCTAGAGGAGGTATTTTAGCACTAGGAGGCACTATCATCTCACCATCCTTAACTAATAAATCGAAAATCTCATCACACTTGGTGACGTTGAAGGTGTATGTATTCTTAGGGAAGGCATCACTCTTTTCTGCTTCGACTAGGTTTTTCCCATTTGAAGGCGCAAAGACTCTGCAAGAGTAAGGTGGTCCTTGCTTCAATTCAGCAAGGCCCACTTCACTTTCGTCAAAATTTAGGGGATCACTATACGTTTCTGGATCATCTTCATCCAATTCTACATAGGCTACCCTTTCCTTCTTATTATTCTTATTTGCCCTAGCTTTTTCAGCCTTCTGGCGCTCTACTTGTCGAACCCTGTCAGCCAACTAGGCCATGTCCCTTAGATATTGGATATCTAATTTCTTCCTAATAGAATAATCTAGGCCACCAGCGACCATTTCGACCAATTCATGCTCAAGCACTTGTGTAAAACACCTGGACTTAAGTAAATAGAATCTATTCAGATAATCATCTATTGGCTCATAGAATCTTCATTTAACATTGGCCAATTTTTTCAAACTAATCTTCGATTGTCCCATGTAGAATTGTTCATGGAACAACCTTTCCAGTCGAGCGCAATCATGGATTGAATTTGCTGGCAACATGGTGAATCATGTAAAGGCATTCTTCGTAAAGGGAACTTGGGAAATATTTCATCCTTAGGTTCTCTTCATTAGAATTTTACCCTGCTTCTATTAGGTATCTAGCCACGTGTTCGACAGTAGACTCGTTAGTATCCTCAGAAAACTTAGTAAACTTGGGGACCTTACACCTAGGGGGTAATTCTGACTGCAGAATATATTCAGATAACAGTGATGTGTAATTTGGCTTATGAGGGCCAACATTCACCCCATTTCGCGCCATGATTCTTTTAACCATGGCTGCTAGGTTGTTGTCTTCCACCATATCATCATGTCGAATCTGATGTATGACTTCGTCAGTGTCTTGGTTCCTATTCACCATTACTACCCTTGGTTGCCTTTCCCTTGGGATTGGAGGCTCAGGCCCTAGGGGTTCGACTCTAGGGGGTTCAATTCCTACTCTCTGATTTACCACGTTAGCCTGGGGTGTGTTTCTTTGGTTTTGTTGGACTTGGTTAATGGTGGGATCTTCTTCGAAGGCTATCCTCTGATTTTCTATCATCCACTCCCTCTGGGGATGTCTAGGAGGTTGTAGAACACCAAAGAAGTCGGAAATGCCTGTCATCTACGCTGCCATCTATTGGTTTGTTTGGGTAGTGTTTTGGATCAATATGTTGAATATTATATTCATTTGGTTCGCCAACATTTGGACCATCTCATGGTTACTTTCGTCCATCTGCTTCCTTATTACTGCCACAAAATGGTTGGTGATGTTGGATGTTTGAATGGGAAATGACATCTCTAACGGTTGACTATTCTAACCATGTTATTAATAGTTGAACCAGATCCTTGTAGTGGCGAAGCCGCATTCACCACTGGTTCTGTAAATGTTGACGTTGTATTGTGCAAACTTGCCATCATCGAAGTTGGCATGCCATAAGGATGTTCCTGACCATTTAATGGCATCGAGAATCTAGGCGTATAAGGCCTAAATACGTTATTCCCCACTAGAATGGGAGTCACTGATGGACCATGTGTTCCTACATAAGACAAAATGGGTCCACTTTGGGCAATCGACGACGCAGGCATCGTGTTTGCTGTGGGTGGTAAAGGTTCAGTTATAGATCCTGTGATCCTAGTTCCCCCTGTCGAAGATGACATGGCTGGTTCTCCAGTTTTGGGGGGATTTTGACTATTTGGTGCATTTTGATTCACCATCCTCCTTTCGTATCCTCTTTCTAGTCTTTCCTCATTGTTTGTGGCTATTTTTCCACTTCTAAGTATCATGCAACTAAGTTTTAGAGAGTAAAATGAAGAAAAATCTAAAAAAAAGTTTCAAAAAAGAAAAAAAAAACGTTTTTAACAATAGCATTGTCCCACTAGACGTGCTAATTTGTTTACCGGGAAAATTGGTAAACAATCTCTGGTCTCCAAAAAATGGTTTACTTGATAAGATCAACCAATGAATCCTAGTGCTTTTGTTAAATACTTGCTTTTAAATAGTATAATGCAAAAAGTGTAACAAAATTGCAATAAAGAACTCTAAAGTAAATTGTAGTAAATAAGAATAATGGATAAACTACGAACAATTTCAATAAAAATGAAAAGACGGTGATTCACACGTACATTCTCAATAATCTCGTTTCTCATATATACTTAGATACTTGGAGCAATTTATGAGTAATTGTACAATGATTTAACACCTTAAATCCTATATACTAAGACCCATATTTATACTAAGTCAAACATAACCGCTATCAACGGTCTCTCTTCCAGAAAACAACACGTTTTACTTGCATGCCCTTACTTCGTCGTGGCTTTACACGCGTCCTTCTCAGACAAATGGATAAGGATAAAAAACAGTTATCATCCTTATTAAAATTAAAAATCCTTTGTCGAAAGCAACGTTAATATTGCTCCTGTCGAAATTGTAGTCTAAACCCAGAAATACGTCCAAGTCTGAAAACTAGCATTTCCTTATTACACACAAAAAAACCTCTTTCGACAAGATCTTACTCTTCAACAGAAATTCCTTCTTCTTGCTGAAGTTGAGATAAACATTTTCTTTTTCTCACCATACATAATCCAACCTTGGCGTCAAAAACTTCAGCTAACACTCGGTCATTGGACCAACTTGGCCAATGCAAAATTTGAGGTCATTTCTCAATGAATTAGGTCTTAGAACTTGAAACAAAGTTAAAGAGGGACTCAATTAGTAAATTTTACTCAAAGAATATCTTGAAAATATTTAAAGGTGATAACTTTATGGACTTTGGACCAAATGATAGGCCATTCTTGCCAAAATGTGACCAACCAACATGACCTAGAAATGCCACGTTGTAATTTCTTGATTTTTAAGATTTAATAATGGATTTTTTAAGATCATATGATCATATCATGATGTAAAATTATGCTTGGATCTTTGTGAAGTGATTTTATTTCAAGTCCATGGATGAACTCAAGGCATTAAAAGTTCAAAGTTCATGACCAAACCAAGTACATGTAACATGAATTGAATGGGTGTTTGATTGGTGAAATATGGTTGAAATTTACTTGAATTGAAAGTGAATGAATTATGGTATGATATAATGATCAAATGAGCCAAGACATAGAATCAAAAGATGCATAAATTAGGGTTTCTTGAACAACAAGTTTCATCAAGAACCATGGTCAGTCAAATTAGGGTTTTGAGGTGCAATGTATGTATTAAGGTGATCAAAAGGGTTGTGGTATGAAAAAACTTTGGATTTTAGGGGTCGTCAGTGGTATGTTCAAGAATCAAGATGAACCATGACTTGTACAAGCCAAAGAGGGTAAAGAACTAGGGCTGAGGTCCTTGGGTGACCAGATGAATCTTCATGTGTCTTCAATGGGGACTCATCATCCAATTAGGGTTTTGGAGAGTGTGTGAGATGTCTGGAATGATCCTCCAAGCTTGTGGGATGCTTGAGGATGAATATAGGGTTGAGGTGGCTTGAGCACACCTAAACATGATTAGTGAGTCTTGAGGCTTCAATGGATGAACCCCATGCCTTGAGTTTATGGAACATTATGAATCATTAGGTATAAATGCTTATGAAATGATATGTGTGGGATGTAATTTTTATGTAGGTAGGGTGATATGGAGGTAGGGTAAATTTGTGGGTATGACAATCACGTATGATGGAATCAATTTTATTAATAAAGGTGATCCCACAAATGGGTGATTTGTACAAGGAGGCAATTCCTAAAGGAGGTGATTGTAGAAAAGAAATTGAAAAAATATAATGGCAATGGAAATATCTCGGATTTCCAGCAAGTTTCGACTCTGCTATAGTCCTTATGTCCTCAAAGGCCCTCGAATCTTGGTTCAGGAGAAAGTGATTGGATTGACTCACTGAGGAGTGTTGAAATATTTTTTTGTGGGATGTAACCTCTCGCTTTTATGAATCTCTAATTTTTTCCTAGACCGCCCTTTCGGGTTTTCAGTCTACCGGGATAGCCTTTTTTGCATAAGTATCCCTTTTGGGGTTTCAACTTACCGAGTTCTTTTTTTTCAAGCGTAGTATTTTTGGTTGCATCTGCGTTCATAGGGGATAGAAGATCCTCACCATCCATAATTGTGAGTATTAAGGCTCCTCCAGAGAAAACCTTTCTTACAACGTATGGGGCTTCATAGTTCGACGTTCATTTGCCCCTAGGGTCAGTGTGGATTGGTAGAATCTTCTTCAACACAAGGTCTCCGGCCTCGAGGCTTCGAGTAAATACCTTCTCGTCATGTGCCCTCTTGATGCGCTTTTGGTAAAGTTGGTGATGAAAGATGGAGGCTGTGAGATTTTTATCAATAAGGTTCAGTTGGTCAAATCTGGCTTGTACCACTTAGCTTCGTCGAGCTTAACGTCAATCAAAATCCTCAAGTAGGGATCTCAACTTTAACTGGAAAAACCACATCCATTCCATACACAAGAGAGAAAGAGGTTGCCCCAGTGGAGGTAGGTACGGAAGTACGACAACCATGCAAGCATCTCGTACCAATCCTTATAGGTTTCCACCATCTTTTGTACGATCTTCTTGATGTTTTTGTTGACTACCTCAACTACACCATTCATCTTCAGTTGATATGGTGATGAGTTATGGTGTTTAATCTTGAAGCTCTAGCATATCTCTTTCATCATCTTGTTATTTAGGTTAGATCCATTTCAGTAATGATCTTATTTGGGACCCCATACCGACGAATGATTTCTTTTTTTAAGAAGCGAGCCACCACTTTGCCGTATCTCGAAAAACGTGCATACAAAACAGAGTCGCCACCAATGTTATTTATCCCGTAAGAGGGAAAGGAAACATTGAATAAATCTAAAGAAGCATGAATCTGATGATCTCAAAACCAAAAGATGGGTAAGGGAGTCAGTTACGCAAGGGGAAGGTATTAGCTCCCCTCACGCCTGTAGTACTCTACAAGATCCACTCTTGTTGTTCTAATCAAAAGGGTGTGTTTATTCTAAGACTTACTACTAAAAAGGGAATGCGTGCAAACATTGAATTGTAAACAAAAGAAAATTTTATTATTGCGCTCGCTTAGGTTTTGCAACCCAATGCTTACGTATCAAAAGAATCAGAGCACCGTAGTTCTTCTAAAAAAATTGATTTTGTTGGTGCTTTTTATGGGTAACCATCCTTATTGAAAATTTTCATAAGAAAATACAACCGGCAAAAGAGGTTTGATGGATTGAGTGTTTTATTGAGAGAATACACCAAATGATCCTCCCAAGGCAGAAGGTATCTGAGTACTTTTCTCTTATTAATGAAAGAGTTCAAGTAGTAGTAGAATGTTTTTTTTGGATTTTTAATTAAGAAATGGTTTTTTTTTTAGAATGAATGCAAAAGAAAAAATGGAAAATCTAAGGGAATTCTCAAGATAAACCCTAATGTTGGCATGCAAGACTGGTCCTAAAGTTAGGATAAAAGGGAAATATATACCTGAGTTATCATGCAAAGACTGACTTAGGGTTAAGGATCAAGTGGGGTCTACCTAATGTTGTCATGCTTGGTTATCAAACCTAAGGTCTACTTTAGTTCAAACTTAGCCAAGAAGGGACCAAAGAAAATCCTATGGGGAACATGTTGTTCACACAAGGAAAATAGATAACAGAAGAAGGGTGATCCATATAAAGTCATGGAACAATAAGCAACATATACCATATCAAGTCATGATAGAAAAGAAAAGTAGTAGCAATCCATATCAGGTCATGGGAAAAAGATAGAAGGCAAATAATTGCAAGCCATGTCAAGTCATGGAAGAATAAATGAAAGACCAACAAGATGGCCCATATCAAGTCATGGAAAGAAAATACAAACAATATAAATCCATATCAAGACATGGTAAAAGGTAAAAGCAATGGTAATCCATATCAAGTCACGAGACAAAAACATAGAAACCAGGCAATTCATATCAGGTCATGAACGAATAGATGAAGGATAAACCATGTAGGCCATATCAAGTCATAGATAGGAGATGAACAAATAAGCTAGCATAAAAATATACATGTAATAAAAAAATATGAAATAAATATTAAAATAAATTGAAAAAGAAAATAAATAATAATATGAAAAATTAAATAACACTTCAAATGTCCTTCCTGAATTAAATCAATATTTTTGGCCTACAAGAAATATTTTAAATAGAATTAAATACAAGCGGTATAAAAAAAATAAATGAGAAAGAAAAGGGGGGTGCATTAGTAAACCAAGGAATGAACTGATCAATGTGTAAAACATGCTTATGGGCTCAAAACGAGAGGTGTGAACAGCAAAGCATTCAGGCCCAACAACCAACCAAACCCAGGCCAAGTTCTTTTTGCAGCGTGACATTAAAGGAGAAATTAAAATGCACAAAAAATATGTGGACTTGACCATCAACCGGTCACACTAACTTAAGTCACTAGAGGACAAAACCAAACCCCAACCAATCAGAAACAGCCAGCATATCGTCCCCTACCTCAGGTCATGCATACATGAACCCTAAATTTGATCCTGAAGGCAACACTTTCAATCCAAATATCTCAAGTTGTAGTGCATGAAAATGCATGAAATAAAAAGAAAAAACATAGATCTCACAGAGTACTTCAATGGAATCTCAAACCAAATTAAAAAATAAGGTATAATTTAAGAGAAATGTGGCATGAAAGTTGGAGAAAACACATTATAATCAAACTTCAGCAAGCCTAATACATCACATATTTGAGTATACAGATGAAAATAATGCACTAAAACAACTCCAATCAACACTCTTAATCACCTATGGTATGTACATGTTTCAAAATGGATGTGGTTCCAGAAGTGGATAACCTACCTAGTGGAGAAAAGTCCACCACTTCTTGATCCCAAATGAGCTGCAGAAGCAAAGCCAATGAAGCTTGCTTCTTCTCTTCAAGCAAGAATGGTGTTGGACGACTAGCAAGGTTCCCAATCCAGAAATGCAATAAGCAAAAACTTTTGTGAGGTGCTGCAACTCCCAAGTTCTTCCTTCTCCAAAATGGTCTCTCTCTTTTAACTAGGTTGAGGTTAGCTATATATATACCTCTTCAAATGAGGTATCATGCCTTGTCTTTTTGTATCAATTTGTTGAAGGGAAAACTTGTCTAAATGTATAGAAGAGCCTTTGGTATGCAGAACTGTGTTTGACTTGTGAAGAATGAGAGTGTTATGTCGTTTTTGAATGCTGAAATGCAGTGGGAAAGGGACATGTCTTATGGCTTGGGAAGGAGTGTGTATGAAGCAAGCTTGGTCAATAGCATATTTCCTTTATTTGGAAAATATAATACATGACATGCATGCATGGGATAGCATGATGCTTGGCCAAAAGGAGAAAAGATTGAAGTGTGCTTGGGTGGGAAATGGTCTTGCTGCAAAGGAGTGTAACATCATTCAAGAGATTAGACCAAGAAGGTGATGTAGGAAAGCTTGCAATATGGTGACATTGAACCAACACAAATTCATGCTCTCTTGGCCATCAGGAATTAATTAGAGATTTTGAAAAGAGAGGAAAGAGAGGAACACGTTTCATGTTGAGGTCGAGTCCTAATAGGATCTGGAACCTTGTGGAAAATGGACATAAATTATGTGGTTTAGAAAGAATAAACACTTAGAAAATTTTCACTAAGTACACGAGCCATTCAATCCAATGTCACGACTTGTGAGAGTGATATGTTGAGCTATGGTGATCCAAATGACTTGCTCTTGGAAGCAATGGAAAAGGGAGATCTAATGCTATAACTTTCATGTTGGAAACCAATTGAAATGAAGCCCTTAAGGTCTAGAAAAACTGCCATGAACAATGCTTGGTAATCCTGACTTGGATACTTAGAAAATTTCTAAGTCTTGGAACATATGGATGAATTTGAAACACCCTACTTTCCATGACCATATCTTGGGCCATGATGATCTAAATGACTTAATTTTGGTATCTCCTTGAAGCTTGGATGGAGGAGAACAAGATCCATGTTAAGGCCAACTTGGTTTGGAGTATTGATCATATAGAACAAAGGCCATGAAACTAGTTGTTCACTAAGACTAAACATACCAAAAATAGTAAGTTTCAAAACCCTAGTTTCCAATTTAAGCAACTTTCCATAATTCTTGATTTTTAATGAATCTCTTGACTTCTCTTTATCAAATTTCACACATAGGCCAATTTTGACTTGAGGAACACAACATTGACCAAAAAGATCAAAAGTTGACTTTTTAACTCGCCCAGTTGACTTTTCCCCAATTGAATCAAACTAATAATCATCTGACAAATTGATCCTCTTATGAATGTAATTAATGGCCAATCCTCTACTCATAGACACCTAGGGACACATAGAATACCATGGAATCAAGTCTTGCTTAAAAAGCCAAAAATAAATTGATTTCATCTCAAACCCTAATTTGAGTCAAGAATGACAAGATATGAGTGCACATCTTCAAAACCTTGATCCTTCTAGAGAAGGTGGAAAAACTTTGGAACAATGAAGTCTTGTATGATAATATGATGAAGATGATTCAAAAGTGGCCCATGAATATGCCACATACTAACATAGTCAATACTTCTAGTTCAGGGATCCAAAGATAGGAGAGTGTGATCTAGTTCCACTTTCTTGCAATTCTCATTCACCTGATGAAGTAATGGACCATTTGAGATGTCATGGGGAATGAGGAAACCCTTGTGGATTTAACGACCAAGAAGTTAAGGGTACCCTACCTTCCTTGCATTGATTGTCACTTCTCTTCCTTCTATAGCTTGAAGGAAACCCCAAAAGGGATGTCTTGATCTCAAAACCAAAGAATCAATGATATGCATGAATGAATGTGATGATAAAACATAAGTCAACTATGGTCAAAAGAGAAGAGGGTAAATTTTGGGGTACAACAGTTTCCCCTATTCAATCTTCTTGCACCTGAGAGGTTGAAAATAAATGGAATTTTCAAACATTCTTGGTGGGAGTGGATTGAATACCAAAAGAACCCAAAAATTTTGCACTCTGGGAAGGAGGAAAAAAAGATCAGTAAGCAAGTATGAACTTCAATGTGTAGGTGGTTAAAAAGGTTTACTCACAGAGACTGCCAATCTAAACGGGTATGTCTGTGAAAGAATTGGATCACCAACAAAGATTACCAGGATAGTACTGAATTTTGGAAAGGTTACCAGGATAGTACCTGATTTTACAATCAGGAACACTACCAAGCTAAACGGGTATGTCTGCGAACAAAAGATGTTGAGATAGGAAAGAACTTATTCACCAACATAAATTACGGGGATAGAACTGGATTTTGGGAAGATTACCAGGATAGTACTGGATTTTGGAAAGATTACCAGGATACAACTGGATTTTGGAAAGATTACTAGGATAGGACTGGATTTTGGAAATATTACCAAGATAGGACTAGATTTTGGTTGGTAGAGTCAAAAGGAACTTGTAAGGATGAAAATAGACTGGAGATATACCAAGGGACAAATAACTTTGCCAGGGAAACATGGGAAGCAACATTGACTTATGTTATGATGCATGTTTGAATTTTTCTATGGCATAATACTCCATTTAATATGAGAATGCTAAGCAATTTTTTTTTTATGGATGTGATATAATGATGCATGATTTCGTATAAGAATAGATAAAACCACAAAAACAAATTTGCCGAAGACAAATCGTTGAAATACTGGAACTTTGTGGGGAGGGGCTCTGCAAAAATAAATTGCAAGCTCGGCGGGAATGAGGTGGACTTTTGCTGGGAAGAAAGTGTCCCTTCTATGAGAAGTCTTGATCTATAAGTCTCATCAACGTAACCCCATTGGGGAAATGGGGAAATTCTTAACCAAAGATGAAACATTGCCCAAGGGACTATACAATCTTTAATTACTGCAACTACTGGGGGAACTACAGGAAAATTAAGAGTCATTCTTGTTGATTCTTGTTCATGTGCTGGCATGTCGTATATCTGCGAATGGACATCCTTCCTTCAATGTAAATCACAACCAAAATGCCCCAGGTATTGCGTAACCACTTTGTTTACCAACCCCACCACGCATAAAATCAAAAGCATATTCAAATGTCTTTTATCATATTATGTAAAGCCCAAGATTTCCAAATGAAATGATTATCCAAATAATTCGGACGTTTTCGCAAACAAAACAAGTAAAAGAAAAATAAAGAACACACTTTTGACTGAAAAGAAACTTTTATTGATTGAGAATTCGCCTGTAAATAGGCCTTTACATTAGAAGGCAATTCCTAGGAAGAGGTAATTGCAAAAAAAAAAACAATAAAAGATTTATTACAAGAATGGCAATGTGAAAAACGGATTCCCATTAGATTCCGATTCTGCTATAATTCCTTATAACCTCAACGTTCTCATCCCTTTGCTTTCTGAAGAAAAATGACTCGAACTGATTCCTTCCCTTTAAGTTTCCAACTGTATTATTATGATGAAATCAACTGATCCAATACTAGACGTAGTCGTTCGCTTTAAATCCCTAGCTTTTGCCTGGGTCGCTTTTTCAGTATTTCAATCCATCGGGATACCCTTTTTTTTGCCTAAGTCGACCTTTCGGGTTTTCAACTTAGCGGGTGTACTTGATATTATTTTTATTTTTATCCCTAATTTTGATCGAACCTCTTATTCAGTTTTTTTCGGTTCTCCGAGATGCCCATTTTTCGGCTAAGTCATCGACCTAGAGGGTCCTTCTTATGCGAAGTATTTTTTTACTACGTTTGTATTTACAGGGAGTGGGAAATCCTCACCATCCATAGTAGTGAGCATCATGGCTCCGCCAGAGAAAACCTTCCTTATCATATATGGCCCTTCATAATTCGGAGTCCACTTGCTCCTGGGATCAGACTGAGGAAGAATAATTCTTTTCAACACAAGGTCACCAGCTTGGTAACTTTGAGGACGAACTCTTCAATCGAACCCTTTATTCATCCGTTTTTGATATAACTGCCTGTGGCATATAACAACCATTCTTTTCTCTTCAATGAGGTTTAACTGATCGAATCTGTTTTGCACCCACTCGGCCTCGTCGAGTTTTACATCTGTCATCAACCTTAAGAAAGGGAATTCAACTTCGATAGGTAAAACTGCCTCCATGCCATAAACCAATGAAAATCGAGTTTCCCCAATTGAGGTACGTACCTAGGTTCGGTAACCATGCAGAGAAAATGGTAACATCTCATGTCATTCCTTGTAGGTCACCATCATTTTTTGCACTATTTTCTTTATGTTCTTATTGGCTGCCTCTACTGCCCCATTCATCTTTAGGAGGTAAGGAGAGGAATTGTGATGCTGAGTCTTGAAACTTTTGCACAACTCTGTCATCATCTTATTGTTGAGATTGGACCCATTATCTATTATGATCTTCTCGGGGATCCCATAACGACAAATGATATTGTGTTTGGTAAAACGAGTAACCACCTGCTTAGTTACGTTGGCGTAGGAGGCAACTTCCACCCATTTGGTGAAGTAATCGATAGCTACTAGGGTGATCCATTTTAAGTTGTAGGCTCAATGCGTCCGATCATATCAATACCCCACATTGCAAAAGGCCATGGAGACGTCAAAGCATTTAAAGGCACGAGAGGAACATGCACTTTATCAACATAAAAATGGCATTTATGACATGATCTGGCATGAAGATGGTAGTCAATCTCCGTAGTCATCAATTATATAGCCTTCTCTCAAAATCCTTTTTTGCCATGGTATGACCACTGGAGTGTCTTCCGAACGAACCCTCATGAATCTCTTTAATAATTATGTCTGCTTCGTGTCTATCCATGCATCTGAGCAGAATAAAGTCATGATTCCTCTTATACAGCACGTCACCACTTAAGAAAAACCGAGCAGACAAATTTCTCAATGTTTTCTTGTCAGGGATAGTTGCGTCCTCTGGGTATTCTTGTTTCTCCAGGTATCTCTTGATATCATAGAACCAAGGCTTATCATACCGAACTTCTTCATTATTGTAATAAAAATATGTCTCATCCAATCTCATAGTGCTGATGGAAGGGGCTTCATTTGCCCATTTGACTTTGAACATTGACGCTAGAGTGACTAGCGCATCTGCTAAATGATTCTCTTCCCTTGGGATATGGTTGAATGTGATCTCTTCAAAGTATGGAATTAATTTCATCACATGCTCTCGATATGGAATTAAATTTGGACGAAGAGTCTCCCAATATCCATTAATTTGGCTAATGACCAAGGCAGAATCCCCATATACCTCAAGATGCTTGATCCTTAAGTCAATAGAAGCTTCAATCCCATAGATGCAGGCTTCATATTCAGCCATGTTATTGGTGCAATCAAAACAAATTCTGGTAGTGAAAGGAATGTGAAAACCTGTGGGAGAAGTAATGGTAGCTCCCACACCGTTTCGTAGAGCATTTGAAGCACCGTCGAACACAAGCGTCCATCGCGATCCTGGTTCTAGGTCTGGTCAGTTGTAATAATCGTTGAGAAACAAAACTTCTTGATCGGGAAAATCAAATTTCATCGGCTGGTAATCCTCCACAGACTGATGATCTAAGTAATTAACAATTACACTACTCTTGATGACCTTCTGAGTTGTATACTGGATATCATATTCTGTTAAGATCATCTGCCAAGGGACAACCCTCCTGTGAGAGCAGGCTTCTCGAAGATATATTTGATTGGGTCCATCTTCGAAATCAAAAGAGTAGTATGAGTCAACATGTACTGTCTTAGCGGGCGAGCAGCCCATGCTAAAGCACAACAAGTTTTCTCAAGCAGTGAATAATTGGTTTCACGACTGGTAAACTTTTTGCTCATGTAGTATACTGCATTCTCTTTTCGGCCAGACTCGTCATGTTGGCCTAATACACACCCCATCGACTCGTCGAGGACAGTGAGATACATGATTAAGGGTCTACCCTCTGCTGGAGGCATAAGAACAGGAGGTTCTTGCAGATACTCTTTTATCTTTTCGAATGCCTTTTGAAAATTATCGTTCCATACCACTGCCTGATCTTTTCTTAACAATTTAAACATTGGTTCACAGGTAGTTGTAAGGTTGGAGATAAACCTAGCAATGTAATTCAATCTCCCTAAGAACCCATACACTTCTTTTTCAGTTCTTGGCTCAGGCATCTCTTGAATCGCTTTTATCTTTGCAGGGTCGACCTCGATTCCTCTTTCACTGATCAAAAAGCCAAGTAGTTTACCAGACCTTACTCCAAAAGTACATTTGTTGGGGTTTAGCCTTAGCCTGAACTTCCTCAATCTTTCAAACAACTTCTGCAGGTTGATTAAGTGTTCTTCCTCTGTGTGGGATTTTGCAATCATATCATCTACATAGAACTCAATTTCTTTATGAATCATGTCATGGAATAGGGTTACCATTGCACGCTGGTAAGTTGCCCATGCATTCTTCAGAGCAAAGGGCATAACTTTATAACAAAAGGTTCCCCAAGGTGTAATAAACATGGTCTTCTCCATGTCTTCAGGAGCCACTTTAATCCGATTATAACCGGAGAAACCGTCCATAAAAGAAAATACTGAGAACTATGCAGTGTTGTCGACCAATACATCAATGTGAGGGAGCGGAAAAGCATCCTTGGGGTTTGCTCTATTCAAATCACGATAATCAACACACATTCGTACTTTACCGTCTTTTTTAAGTACTGGAACGATGTTAGCCACCCACGGAGGATAAGAAGTAACCGCTAGAAAACCTGCATCAAATTGCTTTTTCACTTCATCTTTGATCTTTTTAGACATATTCGGATGCATTCCTCGAAGCTTCTGCTTAACTGGCGGACATTCTTTCTTCAAAGGTAGCCTATGTAACACAATATCAGAGTCCAACCCTAGCATGTCTTGATAGGACCAAGTGAATATGTCGATAAATTCTCGTAGCATGTCGATCAACCTGGTCTTCACACTTTCTTCCAAAGAAGAACCTACTCTGACTTCTTTTATGTCGTCCTCATTTCCAAGATTCACAACCTCAATGTCTTCTTGGTGCGGCTAGATGACCTTTTCCTCTTGCCTTAATAATCTTGCCAGCTCTTCAGGGAGTTCAGTCTTCGTTGCCTTCTTCTTTGGCTTGGTAGATCAGATTGTCAAAGTCATAATGAGCGATAGCAGAATCGTTATCAATGGGTCCGAGGCGAACGTGGATCTGCATTAATGATGTTTTTTATTCTTTTTAGGAAGTGTGTGGTGAAAGGAAAACATTGTCATTTTTAAAAGAAAAGGTAAACGTAAAATAGAAAAATAAGGATCAAAAGTTTTGAATGCGAAAACGCCCTTTATTTTATGATAAAAATTGCAAATGAAACGGGGTGGCCCTACATGATTCACCACGCCTTGGGTAGAGCGTGGGAATTATTGCATGATAAGAAAACAAAAGAAAATTACTCTTGATTAAATGTGACTTGGGTGACATCCTTTGCGGTCCAATTACAGAGCCTTTCACCTGGGACACTTGGTCGGATCCAGTTGTCGATGTCATAATCACTATCATCATCATCACCAACAATATTGGCATGATCATTATTGATAAATCCAACACTCGTAAATCTCGTCGGAGTCAGAATCTTTGGAGCTTGGAGAGCTTCAAGAGATATGTCTTACTGGGAAATGCTGAAATCGAGGCCTAATTTATCAAATTTCAAAGGAAGATCTAACACACGACCCCAACCTTCGGGGTGACCACTTTCAACCACTGCTCTGGTGTCCTTCAATGAAGACATGGAAACTACATGCCTTTTATCCTCAAAACGAGGGGTTTTGATCATCTGGACTATTTCAAATGCCTGAAACAGAGTTTCCTGTACTTCCCCCTCAACTTTGACATATCGGAAGGATGTTAGGTGACTCACCATGTACTCTTCTTTGCCACACACAGTAACAATCTTACCACCACTTGGGAATTTCATTTTCTGATGTAACATAGATGTTACAGCACCTTCCCCATGAATCCACGGGCGTCCTAGCAAACAAAAGTATGCGGGTTGTATGTTTATGACGAAGAATGTCGTACCGAAAACTTGGGATCCAATTTTACAGGTAGGTCTACTTCACCAAAAACAACTCTTCGAGACCCATCAAAGGCCCATACTATCAAGTCGTTGGGGCGCAATTCAACTTCTACATAATCAATCTTCATTAGGGAAAATTTAGGTAGCACATTCAAGGATGATCTGGTGTCTACCAACACACGGGATAATGTAGTTCCTTTGCATTCCATAGAAATATGAAAGGCTTTGTTATGATTGCGCCCTTCTAGAGGAAGATCAAAGTCTGTAAAACCCAAACCATTATCAGCTAAAATACTGGCCAAAACCCCTTCTAGTTGGTGTATAGTAATGTTTTGTGGCACAAAAGAAGAACTCAATAATTTCATCAAGGCCTTCTTGTGAGCTTCGAAACACAACAACAAGGACAAGATTGAAATTTTAGACGACGTCTGGTTCAGATGATCTATCACTTTATAATCACTTTTTTTGATCAATCTCAATAACTCTCCAACTTCTTGGGACGAAGAAGTCCCAGGTACTACATTTGGAGCATTAACTTGTGAGGACCCTGAATTGTCACTCACCACTTGTTTACCCTTGGCCCTTGCCAAGGTGTCAACATTATCTTGTACATTTTTTTGGAGAATACACCCTACCACTTCGGGTAATTCTTCCTATACCGACAGAGTTGTCAACATTCAGACTTGCGACCTCACTTGGTTTATCTTCGGATCGCCTCCCTTCTTGCTTAACTCCATGGTAATAGACATCTGACCCATAATGCCAAGGTACAGCATTCTCACGGGAGTAAGGGATAGGACCAGGCAATGTGATTGTCAAGGGTGTAGGCCTAACATGTGCCAGAATATTTGCAGGAGTATATGGAATAGAAATCAATGCCACCTCTTTCTCTATAACTTTTTCACCCTTCAAGATCTTATCGCACTGTAGAATACCTTCATTGATCAAACTCTGAATCCCAATCTTCAGACTAACACACCCCTTGGACTAATTCTGGCACTCACAACAATCTGGGGAGCACCCCAGAAAAACACCATTTTGGATCAGGTAACCCTTGATACATGGTAGAGGAGTAGACAACAAATTTACATCCATGATTAAATTCAAAGTCTCTCCCTCTTCCATCATATTAACGGTAGGTCCGCCATGAGGTTACATTGGATTTTGAATAACATTAGGCCCATTGTTCAGGGTGAATTGAATGGCCTTGGAATCCAATAATTCTTGCACTTTGTATTTAAGGCCCCAACAATTCTCCACATAGTGGCCTGTACCACCAGAATGAAATTTGCAATGAGCATTAGGATTATAACCTGCAGGGAGCCTCTCAGGAGGAGGTGGCATGCCCCTCAAATTAACCAACTTCAATTGTAATAAATTCTGGAGTACTTGAGAATAAGTCATAGGGAGAAGATCAAACACTTTCTCGATCCTAGGTTGTCTTGGCTGATTGAAATTGCGACGAGGAGCGATTTACTGTTATTGTTGCTGTTGATACCGTGGTTATTGTTGCTGAGGAGTTGCGGTGACCGAAATGTCCATGACATTCACCTGTTTGTTGTTGACGTGGATGGTGATGTTGATGTTGATAATGTTGTTGATGTTGATAGTGTTGTGGAGGTTGTGGTTGGTATTGTTGTCTACTTCTGCCCCTCTGAACATAAGCAGTGTTTGATTCACCCTCCTTCTTCTTAGGGTAACCACTGGACGTCTTCTTACTAACTTTACTTGCAGAACTACCAGTAGTGGATGACTGTATTTTACCCATCTTGGACCAACTTCAATTCTCTCTCCAGCCATTACCAACTCGAAAAAACCAGTAGAAGTACTACCCACCATTCTATCGTAGTAAGGACCTTACAAGGTACCCATGGACATGTCAACCAGTTCTCTCTCCATCAATGGAGGTTGAAATCTAGTAGCTAGTTCACACCATTTCTGAGCATATTCCTTGAATGACTCATTCGGTCCCTGAGTTAGACTTTATAATTGGGTCCTATTTGGTGCCATGTCAATATTTTATTGGTAGTGTTTCACAAACGCTTACACCAAATCCCTCTAGTTTTTGATGTATGTTCTTTTCAGATGCATATATCATTCCAACGATGCCCCAACTAGGCTATCCTGGAAAAAATGCATTAACAACCTCTCATCTTCAGAATAAGCCGACATCTTGTGATAATAAGCTCTGACATGTGTGTTTGGACAAGTTGTACCAGTATATTTGCCGAAGACAGGAACCTTGAACTTAGGCGGAACCCTTACCCCTAGCACCAGTCCCAGGTTAGTAATGTCCATTCCTAAAACACCTTGTCCCTCTACGCCCTTCAACCTTTCTTCCAATAGACGGTATTTCCTATCATTAGCATGAGCATTTACGTCACTATTATGCATTGAATACATATCTTCGTTACGATCCATTTCCAACTCTTGCATTTGAGGGTTTCCCTTTACATTGGGATGCCCCCTGCATGTACCCAACAATAATATATGGTCCTCCATGATTGTACAATGGTGGTGGAGGTGGGGAAATTTCCGTGCAGACACTGGTTACGAGCATGATAACCATTAACATATTGATTATTAAAATTCGGCCCATCAAAATCCAAAGCAACATTGGGACGAGGACGCCCCACAAAAACATCTTTGAATATCAACTCAGGTTGTTCATTCTCAACACGAGGTCTCTCCATAAGAGCCCTCAATTCTTCCTGATTACGAGTCACATTGGTAATGGCCTCCACGAACTATGCCATCCTAGCATCCATTTGGTTCCTCATCTCTTCAATGTTAGCCTGAATTTGATCCATCTGATGTCTCTGGTTGCTTCTTGTGGTGTAACAGTGAACGACTGGATTTGAAATCTCTGCTAAGAAGAGCAAAGTCAATAAGAGAAGTCCGACCAAAAAACCTGTTACGAATGCAGTATGAATGCATGAATGAATGTAATGCATGTAATGGCATGTTTGTGTATTTCGAGAGTCCTAAAATTTTGATTCCAGTTATATAAGTGAAAGGTAATAGAAGATAGACAATGAACACTGGATAGACTAAACATCTAATTTATTAACAAACCAGAGTAACATAAATAGTTCTTACAAGAGGAATAAGTAGATAATCAAAGTAAAAGTGCAAATCAAAAAACCCCATCAATAATCCTGATGGTGGCCACTACATACAAAACAAGAAGACAAATTCAATATTTCCAATTCACATAGGTCAAAGGTCCTCCACTCTTGAGATACTTCAAGCTCCAAGCTTTGGACTCTTCAAACAACTTCTTTGCCTCTTCCTGATTACGATTCTGGACAAGGCTTTGGATAACCTCATCTTTTTTAAAAATCATACCATCCAAGTACCTACATTGATCAATCAACTTCTCACATTCGTCGCATTATAGGAGTTGAATCTGTAAGGGAGCATCATCTTTTTCCTTCAACTGAGTTTTAAGGCTTGCAATTTCCTCCACAACTTTCTCCAAATGAATGTGGCTCCCTTTAAGCTGAATTTCCACCCATATCCTCTGAGTATTTTCCTCTTCGAGTTGAGCATTCTTGTCCTGCAGCTGCTTCTACAGTCTTTTAATATTTTCCTTGTACCTCTTCTTCATCTTGACTTTGGTGACTTTGAGTGACTCATACTCTCGATGCTTTTGCTTGATTTCTTCTTTCACCTCTTCAAGAGCCCTCTTTTATTCTTCAATAACTGTAGAAGTATCCCCTCTAACTCTGTTAATTTTAGTCTTCTTTCTGACTCTTCCATCCACAGCTAGACCATATTCGCCAAGCAATTCATCCCTCTCTCTAAGTTGATGAGCCAAATCCATCTTTTCTTGCCTAAAGCTGAAAACTTGCATGCTCAAATCTTCCTTTTCCTGCTTCAACTTCTTATTCAAAATCAAAGTCTTATTGAAGTATTCTCTAGGCACCAAATTAGGGCGATCTAGCTCTTGAGGATATAATGGCTTTTCCATTGGAAAAGGCAACAAGACAGTTTGAACCCTCTCTTTGATCCAATCTGCATAAGGAGGATAAGCAACACAATCTTTCTTGTCAAAGAATTCCTTTCCTTTGCATGAAATGTAGTTCCAAGCCTTAGCAGCCTTCTTCATCATCTCAACATCATCAGTCACATTGTAGAACAAAGATTTTTGTATACTTTTATCCTCTGGAGGTCCTTTCAAAGCATAGCCCAATTGTCTTTGAGATAACACATGATTGTAGTTTATACCTCCCCTAATGACCATGAGTGGCACATTAGGAAATTATCTGCAACTCACAATCACCTAAGAACTTTCCATTCTATCCAACCTCAAGTTGTACCACACCAGGTCATTAGAAGTAAGTACCTTCAATCTCTTGGACCATTTCAAAGTTTCCTTGTTATCTGCGAACGCTCCTTTGCAAGGGAGATGGTTTCGGAACCAATGACTCAAAAGAGAAGCACAAAACCATACTAAAACACCTCTTTTATTGTGATTTCTAGAACGAATGGAATGGTAAACATCTCCCATAAGTGTTGGTACAGGGTTCCCCATCATGAAGATGCAGATGGTGTTCATATCGACAAAATCAATCACGTTGGGAAACAAAACAATGCCATAGATATTGCATGCCAAAACAGTATTGAAAACCTTCCAATCTTCTTATTTAGCCAAAGAATCCAGAGTGGTCAAAAGGAAGCTTAGATGAAACCTAGGGAATCCTCATTTTATTTTGAGATTAGCATCCACCACAGATTTTCCCAAATAAAGGGAAGCAACAATATGTTTAGAATCAAGGACCTCCATAGACGCATGGAAAGGAACTTGAAGTTTGATAGGGATTCCCAGAATACATGAATACTCTTCAAAAATTCAAAATACTTCGTCGAAAGCAACGTTAATATTGCTCCTGTCAAATTTATAGTCTAAACCCAGAAATATGTCAAAGTCTGAAAACCAACATTTCCTTATTACACACAAAAAAACCTCTTTCAACAAGATCTTACTCTTCGACGGAAATTACTTCTTCTTGTCGAAGTTGAGATAAACATTTTCTTTTGCTCACCATACATAATCCAACCTTGGCGTCAAAAACTTCAGCTAACACTAGGCCATTGGATTAGCTTGGCCAATGCAAAATTTGACGTCCTTTCTCAATGAATTAGGTCTTGGATCTTGAAACAAAGTTAAAGAGGGACTCACTTAGGAAATTTTACTCAAAGAAGATCTTGAAAATCTTGAAAGGTGAGAATGTTATGGACTTTGGACTAAATGATAGGCCATTCTTGCCAAAATGTGATCAACCAACATGACCTAGAAATTCCACGTTGTAATTTTTTTATTTTTAAGGTATAATAATGGATGTTTTAAGATCATGTGATCAAATCATGATGTAAAATTATGATTGAAGCTTTGTGAATTGATTTTAGTTCAAGTCCATGGATGAATTCAAGGCATTGAAAGTTCAAAGTTCATGACCGAACCAAGTACATGTAACATAAATTAAATGTGTGTTTGATTGGTGAAATATGGTTGAAATTTACTTGAATTGAAGGTGAATGAATTGTGGTATGATAGAATGATCAAATGATCCAAGACATAGAATCAAAAGATGCACAAATTAGGGTTTCTTGAACCATAAGTTTCATCAAGAACCATGACCAGTCAAATTAGGGTTTTGAGGTGCAATGTATGTATTGAGGTGATTAAAAGGGTTGTGGTATGAAAAAACTTTGGATTTTAGGGGTCGTTAATGGTATGTTCAAGAATCAAGATGAATTATGACTTGTACAAGCCAAAGAGGGTAAAGAACTAGGGCTGAGGTCCTTGGGTGACCAGTTGAATCTTCATGTGTCTTCAATAGGGACTCATCATCCAATTAGGGTTTTGGAGAGTGTGTGAGATATCTTGAGTGATCCTCCAAGCTTGTGGGATGCTTGAGGATGAATATAGGGTTGAGGTGGCTTGAGCACACATCAACATGATTAGTGAGTCTTGAGGCTTCAATGGATGAACCCCATGCCTTGAGTTTATGGAACATTATGAATCATTAGGTATAAATGCTTATGAAATGATATGTGTGGGATGTAATCTTTATGGTAGGTAGGGTGATATGAAGGTAGGGTAAATTTGAGGGTATGACAAGCACGTATGATGGAATCGATTTTATTAATAAAGATGATCCCACAAATAGGTGATTTGTACAAGGAGGAAATTCCTAAAGGAGGTGATTGCAGAAAAGAAATTGAAAAACTATAATGGCAATGGAAATAGCTCGAATTTCCAGCAAGTTTTGACTCTGCTATAGTCCTTATGTCCTTGGATCTTGCTTCAGGAGAAAATGATTGGATTGGCTCACTGAGGAGTATTGAAATATTTTTTGTGGGATGCAACCTCTCGCTTTTATGAATCCCTATTTTTTTCCTAGACCTCCCTTTCGGAGTTTCAGTCTACCAGGATACCCATTTTTGCATAAGTCTCCCTTTTGGGTTTACAACTTATCGAGTTCTTTTTTTTCAAGCATAGTATTTTTGGTTGCATCTGCATTCACAGGGGATGAACGATCTTCACCATCCATAGTTGTGAGTATTAAGGCTCCTTTAGAGAAAACCTTTCTTATAACGTATGAGCCTTCATAGTTAGGTGTCCATTTTCCCCTAGGGTCAATGTGGATTGGTAGAATCTTCTTCAACACATGGTCTCCAACCTTGAGGCTTCGAGGAAAGACCTTCTTGTCATGTGCCCTCGCTTTTGGTAAAGTTGGTCATGAAAGATGGCAGCTAAGAGCTTTTTATCAATAAGGTTCAGTTGGTCAAATCTGGCTTGTACCCCCTTTGCTTCGTCAAGCTTGACATCGGTCAAAATCCTCAAGGAGGGATCTCAACTTCAACTGGAAGAACCACATCCATGCCATACACAAGAGAGAAAGAGGTTGCCCCAGTGGAGGTAGGTACGGAAGTACGATAGCCATGAAATGCAAACATGAGCTTCTCATGCCAATCCTTATAGGTTTCCACCATCTTTTGTACGATCTTTTTGATGTTTTTGTTGGATACCTCAACAACATCATTCATCTTCAATCGATATGGTGATGAGTTGTGGTGTTTAATCTTGAAGGTCTGGCATATCTCTTTCATCATCTTGTTATTTAGGTTAGATCCATTATCAGTAATGATCTTATTTGGGACCCCATATCGACAAATGATTTATTTCTTTAAGAAGCGATCCACCACTTTGTCGCATCTCGAAAAAAGCGCACACAAAATAGAGTCGCCACGAATGTTATTTATCCCATAAGAGGGAAAGGAAACAATGAATAAACCTAAAGAAGGATGAATTTGATGATCTCGCAACCAAAAGACGGGTAAGGGAGTCGATTACGCAAGGGGAAGGTATTGGCATCCATCACGTTTGTAGTACTCTACAGGATCCGCTCTTGTTATTCTAATAAAAAAGGTGTGTTTATTCTAACTAAAAAGGGAATGCATGCAAACATTGAATTGTAAATAAAAGAAAGTTTTATTATTGCGCTCTCTTAGGTTTTGCAACCCAATGCCTATGTATCAAAAGATTCAGAGCTTCACAGTTCTTCTCAAAAAAATTGGTTTTGTTGGTGCTTTTTATGGGTAACCACCCTTATTGAAAATTTTCATAAGAAAAGCCAAGCGGCAAAAGAAGTTTGATTGATTGAGTGTTTTGTTGAGAGAATACACCAAATGATCCTCTCAACGCAGGAGGTATCTGAGTACTTTTCTCTTATTAATGAAAGAGTTCAAGTAGTATTAGAATATATTTTTTGGATTTTTGATTAAGAAATGGTTTTTGTTTTAGAATGAATGCAAAAGAGAAATGGAAAATCTAAGGGGATTCTCAAGATAAACCCTAATGTTGGCATGCAAGAGTGGTCCTAAAGTTAGGATAAAAGGGAAATATCTACCTGAGTTATCATGCAAAGACTGACCTAGGGTTAAGGATCAAGGGGGGTCTACCTAATGTTGTCATGCTTTGTTATCAAACCTAAGGTCTACTTTAGTTCAAACTTAGCCAAGAAGGGACCAAAGAAAATCCTATGGGGAACATGTTTTTCACACAAGGAAAAGAGATAACAAAAGAAGGGTGATCCATATCAAGTCATGGAACAATAAGCAACATAATACCATATCAAGTCATGATACAAAAGAAAAGTAGTAGCAATCCATATCAGGTTATGGGAAAAAGATAGAAGGTAAATAATTGCAAGCCATGTTAAGTCATGGAAGAATAAATGAAAGACCAACAAGGTGGCCCATATCAAGTCATGGAAAGAAAATACAAACAATAGTAATCCATATCAAGTCATGGTATAAGGTAAAAGCAATGGCAATCCATATCAAGTCATGAGACAAAAAGATAGAAACCAGAAAATTCATATCAGGTCATGAAAGAATAGATGAAGGATAAACCATGTAGGCCATATCAAGTCATAGATAGGAGATGAAGAAATCATATCAAGTCATGAAAGGGGAGATGAAATATGAACAGAGTGATTCATGTCAAGTCATGGAAGAAGGATACAAACAAAGGACAAGTTATCAATTCGAGATGAGTAACAACATCACATAAGTCCATAAGGCTTAAACAAGGGATTATAAAATAATGGAAGCATGTACATGAAATTAAGGAATGTGATATTTTTGCAACAAGCTAACTCCAGATGAGATCCAAGAGTAAAAAAAAAAAGTCATCCCAAACTGCATATACAAATCAAAGTCAAGTAACTTGATAAGAAAGTGAAGATATAATTTTAGAAAAGGAATCCTTTATCAACCAAATGAACAAAGATTAAAAGAGGGATGCTCATAGGTCATGATACAATAAATAAGTCCTCTTTAGATAATTAGGTACAATTTATAAACTTCAAAAGGTATCAACAAAACCACAAACTCAAAGTTCAAGCACAACCAAAGTCTAAAGATGGACATCATCCAAGCAAGGAGTCCTTTGTCCAAAGTAAAAGGTAATGTGAAATGAAATAGAAACATAAATAAATGAAATAAGAACAATATCAAAATACCCAAAGATGGATCCCAAACCCCTAAGAGCTTCACCATCTATCAGACCTAAAACTAGGTCAAGAAACAAAAGAATATATCTCTTAATGTGTCATCATGATGAATGGTAATATAGTACCACTCAAAGAATCATAAGAGCAATACATAAGGTTACCAAGACTAAGTAAAACCTAAGTGTAGGCAAGAGAAATAAAATCCATTGGACTCATAGTATTCAAAGTAGAATGCACAATACAAAATCCAATTGGGGCCTCCTAGAGCAAGTAAGAAGCAACCAAGATAAGTAAGGAAAGAAAAATCAAATGGAGATGCTCAAAATAGTTCACATGGGTGGATTTAAGTCTCCTAGATGATGATGATGATGTCAAGGGAGAAAAGGAAAGAACTCCCCAATGGTTACATAAGTGCAATCCAAAACAAACAACTAAATGCAAAAATGTAACACAAGGAAACAAGCATGCCTTTCATAATTCAAGAAAAATAGTTAGAAGCATAGATAAATTATGAAAAACATTATTCATAGAAAGATGAGGTCAAAATCACAAGATATCCTTGATATATTCTCAAAACCATATGTAAAATATGTTCAAGTAATTAGATCACCTAGACTAGCACAAACAAGTAACCATTACAAAGATACCTCCAAAAATAAGTCCAAAATTGACTCAAAGTCAACAACCAAAGCAAGAATGAAATCTTAAAAGACCTATATACATATGTATACAAGTGTGTAAAACATTGGGTCAAAACTCAAAAAGGGAAGATTAAAATCAAACCCTAACAAAAAAAGCTAGCATAAAAATATACATGTAATAAAAAAAGATGAAATAAATATTAAAATAAATTGAAAAAGAAAATAAATAATATGATAAATTAAATAACACTTCAGATGTCCTTCATGAATTAAATCAATATTTTTGGCCTACAAGAAATATTTTAAATAGAATTAAACAAAAGTGGTATAAAAAATAAATGAGAAAGAAAATGGGGGTGCATTAGTAAACCAAAGAATGAACTGATCAATGTGTAAAACATGCTTATGGGCTCAAAACGAGGGGTGTGAATAGTGAAGCATTCAGGCCCAACAACCAACCAAACCTAAGCCAAGTTCTTTTTATAGCGTGACATTAAAGGAGAAATTAAAATGCACAAAAACATATGGACTTGACCATCAACCGGTCACACTAACTTAAGTCACTAGAGGACAAAACCAAACCCCAACCAATCAGAAATAGCCAGCATATCATCCCCTACCTCAAGTCATGAATACATGAACCCTAAATTCGATCCTGAAGGCAACACTTTCAATCCAAATATCTCAAGCTGTAGTGCATGAAATGCATGAAATAAAAAGACAAAACATAGATCTGACAGAGTAATTCAATGGCATCTCAAACTAAATTAAAAAATAAGGTCTAGTTTAAGAGAAATATGGCATGAAAGTTGTAGAAAACACATTATAGTCAAACTTTAGCAAGCTTAATACATCACATATTTGAGTATACAAATGCAAATAATGCACTGAAACAACTCCAATCAACACTCTTAATCACCTATGGTATGTACATGTTTCAAAATGGATGTGATGCAAGGAGTGAATAACCTACCTAGTGGAGTAAAGTGAACTACTTCTTGATCCCAAATGAGCTGTAGAAGCAAAGCCAATGAAGCTTGGTTCTTCTCTTCAAGCAAGAATGGTGTTGGACGACTAGCAAGGCTCCTAATCCAGAAATGTAATAAGCAAACACTTTTGTGAGGTGCTACAACTCCCAAGTTCTTCCTTCTCCAAAATGGTCTCTCTCTTTTAACTAGGTTGAGGTTAGCTATATATATACCTCTTCAAATGAGGTATCATGCCTTGTCTTCTTGTATCAATCCGTTGGAGGGAAAACTGGTCCAAATGTATAGAAGAGCCTCTAGTATGCAGAGATGTGTTTGACTTGTGAAGAATGAGAGTGTTATGTTGTTTTTGAATGCTAAGATGGAGTGGGAAAGGGACATGTCTTATGGCTTGGGAAAGAGTGTGTATGAAGCAAGCTTGGTCAAAAGCATATTTCCTTTTTTTGGTAAATCTGATACATGACATGCATGCATGGGATAACATGATGCTTGGAAAAAAGGAGTAAAGATTGAAGTGTACTTGAGTGGGAAATGGTTTTGCTGCAAAGGAGTGTAACATCATTCAAGAGATTTGACCAAGAAGGTGATGTAGGAAAGCTTTCAATATGGTGACATTTAACCAACACAACTTCATGCTCTCTTAGCCAAAATGAATTAGTTAGAGCTTTTTGAAAAGAGGGGAAAGAGAGGAACAAGTTTCATGTTGAGGTTGAGTCCTAATAGGATCTGGAACCTTATGGAAAATGGACATGAAGTATGTGGTTTGGAAAGAATAAAAACTTATAAAATTTTCCCTAAGTATACGAGTCATTCAATCAATCTAATGTTACGACTTGTGAGAGTGATATCTTGAGATATGGTGATCCAAATGACTTGCTCTTGGAAGCAATGGAAATGGGAAATCTAATGCTATAAATTTCATGTTGGAAACCAATTGAGATGAAGCCCTTAAGGTCTAGAAAAACTTCCATGCACAATGCTTGGTAATCCTGAATTGGATACTTAGAAAATTTTTAAGTCTTGGGACAAATGGATGAATTTGAAACACCCTACTTTCCACGACCATATCTTGGCCCACGATGATCGAGATAACTTAATTTTGGTATCTCCTTGAAGCTTGGATGGAGGAGAACAAAATCCATGTTAAGGCCAACTTAGTTTGGAGTCTTGATCATGTAGAACAAAGACCATGAAAGTAGCTATACACTAAGACTAAACTTACCAAAAATAGTAAGTTTGAAAACCTTAGTTTCCAATTTAAGCAACTTTCTATAATTCTTGATTTTTGATGAATCTCTTGACTTATCTTTATCAAATTTCACACATAGGCCAACTTTGACTTGAGGAACACAACATTGACCAAAAAGATCAAAAGTTGACTTTTTATCTTGTCCAATTGACTTTTCCCCAATTGAATCAAACCAATAATCGTCTGACCAATTGAACCTCTTATGAATGGAATTAATGGCTAATCCTCTACTCATAGACACTTAGGGACACATAGAAGACCATGGAATCAAGTCTTGCTTAAAAAGTTATAAATAAACTGATTTCATCTCAAACCCTAATTTGAGTCAAGAATGACAAGATAGGAGTGCACATCTTCAAAAACTTGATCCTCCTAGAGAATGTGGAAAAAACTTTGGAAGAGTGAGGTCTTGAATGATAATATGATGAAGATTATTCAAAAGTGGCTCATGAATATTTCACATACTGACATAGTCAATACTTCTAGTTCAGGGATCCACAGATAGGAGGGTGTGATCCAATTCCACTTTCTTGCAATTCTCATTCACCTGATGAAGTAATGGAACATTTAAGATATCCTGGGGCATGAGGAAACCCTTGTGGCTTAAATGATCAAGAAGTTTAGGGTACCCTACCTTCCTTGCATTGATTGTCACTGATCTTCCTTCTATAGCTTGAAGGAAACCCCAAAAGGGATGTCTTGATCTCAAAACCAAAGAACCAATGATATGCATGAATGGATGTGATGATAAAATATAAGCCAACTATGGTAAAAAAAAAGAAGAGGGTAAATTTTGGGGTAGAACACACTTGTCTTGTGACGTTTGCGTACGAGAGTGCCTTCACCCATTTAGTGAAATAATCCATAGATACCAAGATAAAGTGATGTCCATTCGAGGCAGTTAGCTCAATGTGTCTAATCACTTCAATGCCCTACATGGAAAAAGTACAAGGTGACGTTAAGACATTGAGTGGTACTAGTGGTACATGGATCTTGTCAACATAGATTTGGCATTTATGGCACATTTAGACGTGGCGGTAGCAGTCAACCTTCATGGTCATCCAATAGTAGCCCGCCCTCAAGATTTTCTTAACCATCATGTGTCCATTGGCATGTGTCCCAAAGGAGCCTTCATGGATTTCCATTATAATCTGGTTTGCCTCTTGTTTGTCTGCGCATCTAAGCAAGACCAAATCATAGTTCCTTTTGTAAAGTACCCCTCCACTCAAGAAGAATTTGGCAAAAAGCTTTTGAAGGTACTTCTTGTCGGCGATGGACGTGTTCTCAGGATATTCTTGGCTTTCCATGTAATTCATGATGTCATAGAACCAAGAATGACCATCAGCTTCGTCTTCGGTTGCCAAAGAATAAGTTGGCTTGTACAAGTAGTCAAGGTGGAAAGTTGGTGCTTCATTTTTCTATTTGACCTTAAAAATGGGTGAAAGAGTTGCTAAGGCATCAACCAACTGATTTTCCTCTCGAGGGATGCGATGGAATGTAATATCGTGAGATCAGCTTTAAGACATGCTCCTTCTAAGGGGTCAACTTGGGGTCTTGGGCTTCCCGTTCTCCTTTGACTTGGCTGATGACCAAGGCTGAATCTACATAAACTTCAAGAATTTTGATCCTAAGATCAGTAGCAGCTTCAATACCGAAGATACAAGCCTCATACTCTACCATATTATTGTTACATTCAAAGCACAACCTCACAGTGAAAGGTAGGTGAAAACTAGTCAGGGAGGTGATGACTGCGCCAATGATATTTCCTTGAGCGTTAGAACTCCCATCAAATACAAGTTCCCAATGAGACCCAGGTTTTGGTCCTTCTTCGGGGTTGAGGATGTTGCAATCCCTTATCAACATGATGTCCTCATCAGGGAATTCAAAACGTATGGACTGATAATCCTCCAAGGGTTGGTGAGAAAGAGAGTCAGATAAGACACTTCCTTTGACCGCTTTCTAGGTTACATGTTGAATGTCGTAGTTAGTCAAGGCCATTTGCCAATAGACAACTCTTCCAGTTAGAGCAGGCTTCTCAAAGATGTACTTGATTGGATCCATCTTGTATTGCCTCAAACATTTGGTAGCCCAAGCAAGTGCACAACAAGTTTTCTCAAGCATATAATACCTACTCTCGCAATCGGTAAACTTATTTATTAAGTAGTATATGGCATTCTCTTTTCTTCCAGTTTTGTCATGTTGGCCGAGGACACATCCCATAGATCCCTAAAGGATATGAAGTACATGATCAAAGGTCTTCCAGGCACATAAGGAATTAAAATTGGAGGTTCTTGAAAGTACTCCTTGATCATCTCAAAGGCATTTCGATAGTTGTCGTTCCAAATGACGGCCTGTTCTTTATGAAGTAGATTGAAGATTGGCTCATAGGTGGCCGTGAGGTGAGATATGAATCTAGCTATGTAGTTCAATCTCCCAATAAATCCTCGGACCTCCTTCTCAGTTTTGGGTGTAGGCATAGCTTGTATGGCCTTTACCTTTTCAGGTTCAACTTTAATGCCTCGTTGGCTGACAATGAAACCTAGCAGTTTTCTAGATCTTACCCCAAATGTGCATTTGCTAGGATTGAGCCTCAATCTAAACTTCCTCAGGCGTTCAAATAGCTTCTCTAAGTTAACCAAATGCCCTTCTTTAGTTTGGGACTTGCCAATCATATCATCAACATACACTTTAATATCTTTATGAATCATGTCATGAAAGAGTGTCACCATTGCTCGTTGGTATGTTGCACCAGTGTTGTTTAAGCCAAAAGGAATAACCTTGTAGAAAAAAGTTCCCATGGGGTAATGAAAGTTATTTTCTCCATGTCGTCCGGAGTCATTTTAATTTGGTTGTAACCGGAGAAGTCATCCATAAAGGAGAAGACAGGTGTCCACTAACACATCAATGTGAGGCAATGGGAAGTCATCTTTGGGACTGGTTCTATTCAAATCTCTGTAGTCTAGCCACATACGGAATTTGCCATCCTTTTTAGGTATGGGAACGATGTTGGCTATCCACTGAGGGTAGTTGGCTACGACCATAAAACTTTTGTTGAGCTGCTTTTGTACTTCTTCCTTAATCTTAATTGCCATGTCAAGACGAGTCCTTTTAAGCATTTGCTTTACAGGAGGGAAATCTTCTTAGAGAGGTAAACGGTGGAGCACGATGTCAGTGTCAAGATCGGGCATGTCTTGGTAGGACCAAACAAACACATCCATGTACTCTTGTAGGAGTTTGACCATCTTCTCCTTCACATCATCTTGTAGGGTTGACCCTATTATGACCTCTTTCACTTCTTCCCCAGTTCCAAGATTAACCATTTCTACTGATTCTTCATGCGGTTGGATGACCTTTGACTCTTGCTTTAGTAGTCGAGCTAACTCCTCATAGAGTTCACAACCTTCCTCATAGTCTTCGTCAGCATGATTGATTGGATTGCCAAAGTCATGTGGGACTATAGCAGTATCGTTGTTGATGGTAATCGAGGGTAATCTGCACGATTTATGGTTCATGCTTTTATCTTTAAGAAGGAGAGAAAAATGAATGAAAACTTAAAAAGGAAATAAGAAAATATTGCCATTTTTTTATTAAGTGAAAAGTAAAAATGAAAGACAAAGAACATAATTTAAATGCAAAGAGTGATGATTTAATTGATTGAAAATTTAGGGGGCCCTACAAATGGTTCCCCATGCCTTGGGCATAATATGGGGATTGTTTTATTAAAAGGGGAAACAAACAAACATGAAATTACTTTTCAAACAAGGTAACTTCGGGTATCTAAGTGGATGTCCACTTTGTTAGCTCTTGACCTTCCTTCTTTTTGTACATTAGTCCTTCTTCATCAGCCACACCGTCTTCTTTCGAAGCACATATGTGACAGTTTATAAGGTGTCTGGCACATGCAAAGATATCTGACAACGGGAGCACTTGCCCCTCCATAATAATAGGCATTAATTTCTTCAGATTTTGGGAATGGTATCCCAAGTCGGCGCGGTCCTTGTTGATAGACAATTATAATACTCTTCCCCACCTTTGAGGTTCCCATTTTCAATGACAATTTGAGCATCCTTCAAAGAGATCATTGGTAATTCAGTTTTCTTTCCTTCCCTCACGGGGGAAACCATCTCAACATTAACCACTTCAAATGAATGGAACGGGGTTTCATGCACCTCACCTCCTCCTTCAACATAGCGGAAATATGCTAAGTGACTTACCATGATATCCTCCTCACCTTCAATAACCACTAGCTTATTGTTGATAAGAAATTTTAGCCATTGATGGAGTGTCGATGTGACAGCTCCGGCCAAGTGTATCCAAGGTCGTCCGAGTAGACAACTATAAGCGGGGTATATGTCCATGATATAAAGAGTTATAAAGAAAGTGTGAGGTCCAATTTTGATGGGTAAGTCGACTTCTCCAATTATAGTCCTCCTCGATCCATCAAATCCTCTAACAACCAACTCATTGGGTTTTATGACAAGCCCTTCAATAGTTAGCTTGGATAAAGAACTCTTTTGTAGCATATTAAGAGATGAGCCGGTATCCACTAAGACCCTAGATATAATAGTGTCTACATATTCGATAGAAATGTTTAGGGCCTTGTTATGGTTTCTCCCCTCGGGTTTCTTTATCATTAAACCCCAAGCTCATACTGGCAACTATGTTGTTGACTACTCCTTCGAATTGACAAATAGAAATTTCTTGTGGTATGTGGGTGCCCTCAAGAATTTTACTAAGTCATCTCTATGTGCCTCAGAGCACATTAGCAAAGACATCATTGAGATCTTCGGTAGGGTTTGCTTGAGTTGATCAACCACCTTATAGTCTCTTTTCTTAATGACGCACAAGAACTCTTCCACTTCACTGATTGGTGGGGAATCTTACCTTTGCTGATTATCTTCGATTTGCTTGCCTTTTTCTTGATTTGAGGTCCCATTATTGTCAATAATAGGGGGTACAGGTGCAAAAATCCTTCCACTTCTTGTTATTCCACCAGTTCCAATTATATTCACCATTGGCTCATTGGATGTTACAGGCTCCTCTTACACTTTCCGTCCATGGATATAGACAGTTAAGTCATACATCCATGGTACTACTTTGGTGTCTTTGAAATGGAACAGGGCAGGTACATTTATTACCATGGGAACAACCGGATTGACAGAGATAGTCATTTGTGACAGATCATATGGGATTTGTAGAGGTTAGACTTGATCGTAAGAGATATCCAAAGTTGACACATCTTCACTAGAGGACAGACTCTCCACTACCATGGTTCCTCGATCTATTAACCCTTGGATAACAATCTTCAAAACTTCACATTCTTAAGGTTTGATTAAACAGTGTTCACAGTTAGCACCACGAACAGGAAACTAGTTATTCTTCATCAAAACATTCTTAATATCAATAAGGGGGGTCTTTAATTTGTCCACTCGGGACACCAATCTTCTTCCTTCATCAAGCTCTGCCATATTTACCGCATGCTTGTATATGGCGGCATTGGATTTTTGTTCACATTCAGGCCATTAGGCGCAAACGTGATTTCCTTTGAGTCTATCAAATCTTGCACTTTGTATTTCAAGGTTTTGTAGTTTTTGATCGAGTGACCGGGAGCATCTGAGTGGAACTCGCACCGGGCGTTTCTATCATAACCGAGGGGAAGGACCGTTGGTGGTGGTCCTAGCTCCCTCAACTGCACTAGTGAGCCACGTAACAAATACAGTAATATACGGATGTATGGCATGGGAACTAGATCAAATCTTTTCTCGGGATGTCGTTGTCGTTGTCATTGTTAATAACGTTGTTGATGTTATTATTGTGGTTGATATGGAGCAGGTTGTTGTTGTACTCATTGATCAACTGGAATTGTATATGGTTGATGATTTTGAATTGGTGCCACAACGGCTACTTGTTGATAGGGTGCACGGTATGTCGGCGCCCTTCCTCTAACAACATCGGTTGCATTAGTTTCACCTTCATGCTTCTTCCCATAAGCTACAAATGGCTTCTTCACAACACCAGATGTACTTGCAGAGTTTTTAATTTTTCCCATATTGATCATGTTCTCTATCTGTTCACCAAATAATACAAGGTCGAAAAAACCTGAAGTAGTGCTTCCTACCATTCTGTCCAAATAAGGGCCTTGAAGGTTACCCATAAATATATCAATTAGCCCCCTCTCCAAAAAATGAGGTTTTACCCTTGGGGCTAGTTCTCTCCATTGTTGTCCATACTCTTAAAAAGTATCGTCAGACTTTTGAGTCAGATTTTGCAATTGTTTGCGGTTGGGTGTCATTTCGGTGTTGTATTGATAATGTTTTAGGAAGGGATCATCCATTTCCCTCCATGTCTGAATATGAGTTCCTTCCAATTTCATATACCATTCTAGAGACGCTCCACTCAAAGAGTCTTGGAAGAAGTGTATAGGAATTATGTCATCATTGGATTAAGCGGTCATATTCCGACAATAAGCTCTGATACGTGTCCTAGGGTCACTGGCTCCCTTGTATTTTTTAAAGTCAGAGACTTTGAACTTGGCAGATATGACTAAGCCAAGGGCTAGACACATTTCTGCAGTGTCAAGGCCTAAAGCATCAAAGCCTTCCATGGCTTTTAATTTTTATTCAATTGCTCGAACTTTCTTCTCTACTTCGTTGGTAGATGGACCAAAAGCGTCATAGATAGAGCCAACCCTTGGGCTAAAGAAGGCATCTTGCTGATCGTCGATCTCAATAATCGGAGGATGGATAACTGGTGGAGGACCACCTTCGTGTATCCCTACAGGAATTTGGACTGGAGTGTTGCCCACAGGATTTTCCAAAATGGCAGCATGAATAGGAGTCGCAGCAGCGTGGGCCCTTTGGTTCATCTCCTCTTGCATCTTGGCCATGATTTATTTCCCATGGGCGACGACTTGTGTAGTCTCCATAAACTGCCCCATTTGTGCTCGCACTCGGGAAACCTCTTCATCTTGGGCAACTTGGTTTTTCTCTAACTGGTCCATAATAGCTTGCTGATTGTGGGGCGTGTAGTAGTGATACCGGGAAGTCATCTTGTTGTGTCGGTTTCTGTTGAAGATAGGGTGAATGGTGAGTTTTTTTGTTTTAGTTTTTGAAAATGTGAATGATGCATGAATGTTTTTTTTGTTTTATTAAAGCTCTTAGTTATTCATGTTATTTATTGCGAGAAACACTTAACAATTTATCGTTGCAATCAAGAATAAATAAGTACACACAAAGTGAAATCAACGAAGCTTCATTCATCCATTGTATGGAGTAATACATGTACAAGTACATTGGAAATTGCAAAATACAAGTTGTTGAAATGAACAAACATGCAAACTAGATGTCAACCCTAAATCTAACCCCTTGAGACTTATGGAGAGCTTCAATGTCAGTGATAAGTTCCGCCATTGTCTTCTTGCAAAATTTAACAAAGTGGGTGACTTCTTCAGGGGTGTTCTCGAGGCATATGATCAAATCAGCCTCTTTCAACTTTTCAGGAAAGTCTTGAAGAGCGTAATTTATCAAGACAACCATGTTCGCGTACTTGTTCTTCCATTCTTCGTAGATGGTTTGGAGGTTTTGGATAATCTCATTCATTTGAGCCATTGAAGCTTCACCCCCATGGCACCTCTCTTTGCAATATCTGCAATCGTTTTGCAACTCCAAGTAGACTTGGTCGTATACTCCCATCTTTGGATTCTTAATTTTCTCGCAAGCTTTCCCATATTGGAATTGCTCGTGCAACTAGTTTCGATATACCTTCTCCCTTTCTAGTTGTTCTTTATCCAAAATATACTTACACTCTTTGAGAGTGGTCCTTAGCTCTAGGGTTTGCGTTTGACCTCTCAACAGTCTTCTTAAGGTCCTTGATAATGCGGTACACTTGATCCAACTTGTTGTTGCAGAAGTCTAGCTCATAATTTGCTCCTTGTAGGGCACCACCTACCCAAAATCTTTTTCCGTCCACCTCCCTTAATCTCTTCTTGCTGACCTCAAATTCCTCATTTACTTGCTTACCCATATCTTCCAAGTCGAAGTTTCATTGCTTGGTACGGTTGTGTTGGACTCGTTGTTGAGTGTTCTCCAACTCAAGCTCTCAGATCTTGTCGGTAAGCTTATCCATATTCTCTTGAAATAAGGGCTCAGGTTCGAGCATTAAAGGAAATGATGAAGCATAAAAAAGGAAAGGCATATTGGAAATTAAAGCTCTCTCTTTCACCCATACAGAGTAGGGTTCCTTGGCTAAGATGTTCGGTTTCCCCCACTCTTGGTCATTCTGATTATGCTTTTCCAAACTCTCTTTACTCTCTTCATTGATGAATTAAGTGGGTCCATGGTGTTGAGAATGAAAGGTATTAGGTATCGGTCTTCGAGAGGACTCAACATAGCATACCCCAATTGTCTCTTAAGTAGCACGAGGTTATAGTTGATGCAACCACGCGTTCCTATTAGGGGGACATCTGGGAACCCTCCACATCTAGATATGACTTCCTTGGTTTCCCATTCTCTCTCATACCACATGATAGAACTAGCAGAGAGAGAAGGAATCTTTGGGGCATGAAAGACTACTATAAGAAAAAGGTCCTCGTTGAGGCATATGCATCCTCATCAATAAATGTAAGAGGGGAGGGAGCATAACAGAGAAAGGTTCCTCCTCTTTTCTCATGCCTTATATGAAATGTGTGATAGAAATTTGCGAGCAAGAATGGCACTGGATTGTTGGTTAGAAAGATCTCCACTGCCAAGTGATCCACAAAAATGTCTATATTAGGTAATATGATAATTCCATGTATCAATAATGTGAAGGTTGCGCTACAGAATTCTTGCCTTTCTTCTTTGATCATTTTCAAGACATGGTCTTCTAGGAATTTCTTGGTAATACCTTTGATGGTACATTTGGGTCCCCAATTGGCCACTAATTCATTGGTGTTGATGCCTAATAATAAAGCTAGCTCGGACAAGGTAAATCCTTCTTCCAACTTGAGGAAGGGGTTGAAATTTTTTATTGGCCAGTTGAGAAGCCTCTCAATTTCTTCCAAAGTCGGGGAAAGTTGAAAATTTGAGAAAGTGAAACATCTTAGCAGGATGTCGTAGTACTGAACTAGGGTGGTAAGCACTCTAAAGTCAATATTTTAAGTTAGGAGGTTCATGATGTTGTCATATGTTGTTCGGAACTTATTATCTTTAAGGGACGTAACCCTAGAGCTTAGAACCATCAAAGTATCAATTTAGGGATCTTTATATCTGAAGGTGAAGGTACTATTTCTTGATCATGGATTCATTATTGTTTTTGTGAAAAGTCTTGTATTCCCGCGTTAAACAACGAGATGCTAAGAGTTTTCTTTTATTTGTGATTTAATGATGTATAAATGTTTATGAATTCATGGATGCATGAACGGATTATTGGTTTCCACGGAACTCAGACACGGGGTTCAAAATCTGGGATCATTGTGACAAGGAATGTGGTTTAATAATGATTGCTTTTGAACCAGGGTTTTCACTTTGCAAGATCTAGGGCTATTATGAAATTGGGAATACGACATTGCTCTTAGAGTCATGGACTCCCTTGACTGTTCGTCGCTTATGTTAATTTACTTACCAGGCAACAGCTCCATCAAGAAAATCTACTCTAAGTGAGATCTTCTTATTGATCCTCACGAGGATAGCTCATCAGGGACCTATACTACGCGACCATCGGTCTTGGTTGGCCACGGTTAAATGTTCTACAAAAGGGGTCTTAGGGTCACAGACTCTAACGAAGATAAGGATGCTTACACCAAAACCTTGACGATCATCAATACCTTTAAAATAGTCTACCACTAAGTGAGGCTCTCGTATGATCCTCATAAGGAAAGTACCCCATGGACCTATACTAATAAACCTCTCCTATCTCAAGCAAACTCTCATACTCGAGTGGAGAGTCTTTCACACAGGGTTTTCTTAGCAATCATTATCAACCATTTTTGTTCATCGTCACAAAGCCAATGTTACAGACAAACAATATATATTGGTTAGTACATAAAGCAAATAAAAATAATATAAATACAGGAAAAAAACAAGATAAACCCCCATGTATGCAAAAAGACAACCTAAACTAGGCTAGACCTGCTTAAGGAAACCAGTCCCCAACAGAGTCTCCAGCTGTCGCTACCGAGGTTTAGATAACGAAACCGGGACTTGACCATTTTCAGAGAAAACAAAAAATAAGAGTCAACACCGAATTTTATTCAAATTCCTCTATAAGATAGAGGAAAGGTAAAATAGTCGATAAAACTCTCCAAAAGAAAAAGAATGCACACATGAAGTACAAAAGGTACGGATAAAGAATAGGTCTCACAACCGAGATTAGGTTCGAAAGTCGGTTACGCGAGGGGAAGGTATTATCACCCCTCACGTCCATGGTACTCCATGGGAACCATTTAAGTTGTCTGCGTGCATGGGTATTTATCTGTTTATTTCTGCTTTATTTTCTAAAAGAATGTGAAAGAATGAGATTTTGGGTTTTTTTATTATTATGCTCACCAAGGATTGAGGGCCTTATGCCTAAGTATCATTCATCGGGTGATGAAGAATCAGATCTTGGTAGTTCGGAGTAAAAAATGTTTATGGGTTGGTTGGTTTTGCCTTTGAGAAAAAGGTTTTTGGTGTGATGCCCTAAGGCGCAAAAATGAGTTTAATGGGTTATGTTGATTTTACCTTGAATAAGGGTTTATGAAAAAGGATGTTTGTGACTAGATTGAACTAAGGTCTATGGGCAGAGGTGAATATTCTAGACAAACAAGCCAAGCGTCTTGTGTCCAAAGTAATCAGAGTAAGGGTAGGAGAGCTCCATCCTTACTCATTCCCCACCACTTAAGGCTCGTGGCGTACAATACTAATCGTATTTTTATTGTTTTTTTGAGTTTGATTATGAAAATTCCACTTGATGTTGGATCAAGGGTTTATTGCTTTGATTATGAAATTGGTGACATACATGAATATACAAAGTAACCAAGCAAGAGAGTAAATAGTCTCATTGTAAGGTAGCCCAAGAGAATTCCTTGTGTGTTCAAAAGTGACTTAAGTTAACAAAGGATAATGGTCTTACAGTCATGTCTCCCTAGGGTAGTTCCATGATGCCATTATTACAACACGTATGTAAGTTTCATATGAAATCCAAAGTTGAGGCAAAGTTCAAAAGATTAAGGACAAGGTCTCCAAGCAAGGGTCCTAAGTGATTACAGGTGAAATGTATCTTTTTGGTCTTATGATTTTATCATGTTTTTATTGTTTTTAATTGTATGATGTCAATAAGATAAATGACAATGATAAATATATATGAGAGATATGTATAATAATAATAATGATGAGTGCTTGAATGTAAATTACAATGCAATTACATAAAAATAAATCACAAGGTAATAATAATGACAAGATCACAATAACCATGGTTAGTGATATGGATGTCATAATATAAACCACAAGACAATAATAACAAAATCACAATAACAAAGGTTGACAAAGTCAAAGTTAGTGAGGTATAGTTAGTGGTTAGTAAGGATGTACATGGTAAATATTTAAGGATTATCTATCCATAGGCCAAAGGACTCAAAATATGGCGCATCAGGGGATAACATATCACTAATGCAAAGTATTAAAGATTATCTTTGATCAACTATCAATAGATTTTAAATAATGAAAGTTATACAACCCCAATTCCATCTATCAATGATTTGACAAATGGAAGATTGTATCACTCAATATTTACAAGTTAACAGTTGATTAAGGATTAATTTATGTACAAGTTATATATAGGTTAAGTATTGAAACATGAATGTTAAAGGGTTAGTAGATAATGGAAACAAAGCAAACAAAATAAAAAAACAAGTTATATATACAAACATGACTTCATCTATGTGCCAAATGACTCAAGTTTGGTTAAATAGAGGCAACCTATCAATTCCGTAAAGTATCATGAATGATCCATTGATCATTCATTGATAGATTTGAAACATTGAAGGTTTTATCAACCCTAAAAAATCCAAAGTCATTAACTAATAGATCTCATTAGCCACCAAAATTCAAGACATGAAAAGTCAACCAAATACGTCCAAATAAAATAAACCAAAAGTGTAATAAAATAAAACGGAGAAAAATAATGGTGGGGTGTGTTGAAAATATTTTAATCAGAATTAAAATGGATGGTGAAAAAGTTAAAATGAAATGGAAAGAAAATGGTTAGAAAAGTAATAAAAGGGAAAAGTAAACAAAATAAATAAAAATAAATGAGGGCACTAGGGGTTGAACCCCTGACCTTGGGGTCATGGGGTCAACCCCCCATCCATTGGGCCAAGCTCACTTTGGTGTTAAAGAACATGCTCTATAAAATAAAATAATAAGACAAATCAATAAAATAAAACACACGCGCGCATGAGCCAATGAGAAGCAGACACGGTATTTGTTTGAATTCAAAAAACGCGTGAGGCAACAAACATTACATCATCTTCAACCTCAGAACACTGAAAATCATCTTCCAAAACTCATGTTTTTGGAGGGAATCAAACATGGATTTAACCTCCCCACACATCATCGTTATCATCTCTACACTCATGAGTCATTGATTGGATCTGAGTGCAGATAATTTCTCAAGAACTCAGAAAAATAGTTTGACCTAAAAATAAAATCAAATGGTGGAACTACCCAGTTGGAATCAGTTCGAGATGACAACTCCGATGATAATGGACAACTCAGGGGAGGTGTTTGCAAAGGGTGTTAATGTTTCATAAAGCTTAAGTGATGTTGAGGGAAGGTTTATGGGTGCTTGGTTTGGATTGAAAAGGTTTAAAACTCAGAAATTATATCTTTGTTTTCAATGGAGGAAGGTGGTTTCGAGGCAGGGTAATTTTGGCTTGAAAAGCATGGGAATCTGATGGAATATCTTCCCCTATTTATAGGGAAGGTGATGGAAGTGTTAGGTGAGAGAAAAAGGGAGGTTGGCTTAGAAAATGGTGTCATACCCTCAAATTTACCCTACCTCCATATTACCCTACCTACATAAGCATTACATCCTACACATATCATTTCATAAGCATTCATACCTAATGATCCACAATGTTTTATAAACTTAAGGCATGGGGTTCAACCATGAAGCCTCAAGACTCTCTGATCATGTTGGTGTACCCAAGCCACCTCAACCCTATCTTCATCCCCAAGCATCCCACAATCTT